>NW_028273625.1:0-1200000 GCF_024610735.1 Ursus americanus
AAGCTACTTTTGCTGCATCCCATAAGTTTTTGTAGGTTGTCTTTTGCATCAGTGTCAAGGTACTTCTAAAAATTTTTTGTTTTCTTCTTTGACTGTTGGTTGTTCAGTAGCATGTTGTTAAGTCTCCACATATTTTTTTAAGATTATTTGAGTATCTGACAGAGAGTGAGACTGCGAGAGAGGGAACGCAAGCAGGGGGGTGGGAGAGGGAGAAGCGGGCTTCCCACTGAGCAAGGAGCCTGATTCGGGGCTAGATCCCAGGATCCTGGGATCACGACCTGAGCTGAAAGCAGATCCTTAACGACTGAGCCACCCAGGCCCCCCAATCTCCACCTATTTTTGACTGTCCCATTTTTTTCTTGAGACTGATTTCTAGTTTCATATCATTGTGGTTGGACAAGATTTGAAGCAGAAGGTGAAGAGAGCATTCAGATGAAAGGTTTGTTTCCTGGAGGGTTTTTTGAGGCATACCATGAGTTCAGTGGGGATGGAGGAAGGTTTTGTGAGACGGGGGTTGGGGTTAACCCTTGTTAGAATTACTGACTACTACCATGCAGGCTGTGTGCTACTGTTCACACCATAGTCCTGATGGACTTGTACTTCATTAGAAATATTTTCTAGGAGGTGTAGGCATAGCCTTCTCTAAAAGAAAGGTGCCATGTGGGTTTATGGCATGACCCCAGGTCAGCAACCAGGATGTATGGTATTGTGGGGGATCAGAACCAGGCTTTCTGTGCGAATTGACAGAAATGGGGTATGGTGAGCTCCATGACCATAGGTGAGGTCCCAAGTGACCCACTGGGTGTTGGGTTCTGTGGATCTGTCTCATCAAGTGCTGTGGAATTCAGGGACACCCTCCTGTCTGTGGATTTGTGTGGAAACAGGTAGACATCAGTGTCTGGCCTGGCATGAGGGTCGCACTGGACCGCCACCAGAGGTGCAGCGTGCGGGGGAGCCACTGCTTGGTTTCCATGAAAGCTGACCAGGGTCTGTGACCGTGATTCCTAGCAGCTGCAAGGGGAGAGGAGGCCGGGGTGGTGCACACTTCCTAGACTTGTGGTCAGGACTAGTCTGGAGCCCACTGAAGTCAGCCACACCTGACACAGAAGGCACCCAGTTAGTGTAGCTGTGGGCACTGCTCCCATGTTACTTTCAGGCTGGCTCCGTGCTGCCACCTCCTGCTTTTCATCATCATCTTCAAGGTCATGTGCCTCTGTTCTTGCCCCATGGCCTCTGGAGTATTGTCCGTCCTCCATCTGGCCCTCGTCCCTGGTGCCCTGTGCAGTCCGATGACAGGGTAGCCTTCTCGAGACAATCATCTGGCCCTGATGGAACACTTCCATGGATCTCGTGTGATGCGAGGTTGATACCCTGCCCTGGAAGGGGGCTGCAGGTCCCCAATCAGGAGAGCCATGTCTCCCTTTTCAGCATGGCCTCCCCTCCCCTCAGTCTTCTTCAGGGAAACTCTCCCCACTTCCTGAGATGACAGCTCTGAACTTAAAAATGAATGTTATTTTACATATCTCTATGCCTTAGTTCATCCATGGCATGTCTTTCAACCCCGTTAGTGGTTTTTTTTTTAGCAGTTCTGAAGGGCAGTCTGCTCAAGGAGGGGATGACCTGGGTGGGGCAGCTTTCCCTCTCATCTCCCTCAGCATGTCTCTGAGCCCTGGGGCCAGCTGTCCCACTGAGGATTGAGGGACCCGAGACAGCCCATCCTGAGCCCAAGCTGTGTCAGCTGTGTAGACTGATGCGTGTCGGAGCGGTGGGCAGCTGGCATGGGCCAGGAGCAGGCAGTGTCTCCTTCTCATTCCATCCCTCCCTTCCTCCCAGAGGTAGCTCAGAGCAGCCTTCAACCGCTGCATCTCCAGATCCCTTGACCTGTGCCTCCTGTGTTCAGCTGGTGACCTTGGAGTTTCGCATGAATTCTCCCACCTGTACCCTTTCCCGTAGCATTTCCTGGATCAGGGAAGGGGTCTGACCCTTGTCTGATTTTGGTCTTCTTCCTGTCCCGCAGCAAGCCCACCCACCTTTGCATCTTCCATGTATTTGCTTGGAAGCAAGCCCATCCACAGGAAACCTATTAGCCAAAGGGATCCAGGCAATGAACATTGAAGTAGAGATCCAGGATCCATAATAAACCTGCTCTGAAACCTGTCCCAAAGTCTGTGACTCTCTCACACTGAAACAGAAACAATAATAGCTTTCTGGACTGTGAAGTGACATGTGTCTCTACTTCCAATCTTGAATGCATAGGTGCTGAGCCTGGACTGAAAAGGACCATGGCTCCCGCGGGCTGGGATCCACGATAAGAACTCAGTGAAATCTGAATTTGAGGCATGAAGTGAATAATTATTGTAGAGTGAATCCTCCCAAGTAGGGCTTATGCACATTGCACAGGAAAAGATTTTTCAAAGAGGTTCCTGAAAGAAAAATCTTTTAAAAAATTTATTTTAATTCCAGTAGAGCTAACATACAGTGTTACATTTGTTTCAGGTGTACAATAGAATGATTCAGTAATTATATATTACTCAGTGGTCATCAAGAAAAGTGTCCTCTTAATCCCCTTCATCTATTTCCCTCATCGCTCTATCCACCTCCTCTCTGGTAACCATCCGTTTGTTCTCTATTGTTAAGAGTTTGTATTTTGGTGTATCTCCTTTTTCTCTTTTAGTTATTTATTTTTGTTTGTTTCTTAAGTTCCCTATTAGAGTGACATCGTATGGGATTTTTCCGTCTCTGCCTGATTTTAGTTAGGATAATTCTCTCTAGCTCCATCCATGTGTCTGCAAATGGCAAGGTTTCATTCTTTTTCAAGCCGAGTAATACTCCATTGTGTGTGTGTATGTGTGTGTGTGTGTGTGTGTGTGTGTGTGTGTGTGTGAATACACACATCTATCATCTCATTTGTCAATTTTTCTACAGACACTTGGGTTGCTTCCATATTGTGATATTGTAAATAATGGTGCAAGAAACATAGGGGTGCACGTATCCTTTTACGTTACTGTTTTCCTATTCTTTGTGTAAATAGGAGTAGTGTGATTGTTGGATCATAGGGTAGTTCTATATTTAATTTTTGAGGAACATTCGTAGTGTTTTCCACGGTGGCCACCACAGTTTGCATTCCCACCCACTGTTCGCGAGGATTCCCCTTTATCCACATCCTCCCAACACCTGCTCTTTGTTGTGCTGTTGATGTTAGCCATTCTGACAGGTTTGAGGTATTACCTCATTGTCCTTTGGATTTACATTTTCCTGATGATGGGTGATGGTGAACATCTTTTCACGGGACTGTTGGCCATTTGTATTTTTTCTTTGGAGAAATGTCTGTCCATGTCTTCTGCCTATTTTTTAACTGGATTATTTGTTTTTTGGGGGGTCGAGTAGGATCAGTTCTATATGTTTTGGACACTATCCCTTCATTGCATATGATCTTTGCAAATAACTTCTCCCTTTGAGTAGGTTGTCTTATTATTTTTACGTTTTCATTGTTTTTCTGCCGTGTGGAAACTTTTTATTTTACTGTATTCCCAATAGTTTATTTTTGCTTTCATTTCCTTTGTCAGGACACAGTCCAGAAAAACGTTGGTATGGTCCATGTCAAGAAGTTACTGTCTTCCCTCCTGTAGGATTTTTATGGATTCAGGTCTCATATTGAGGTCTTGAAACTGTTTTGTGTTTGTCTGTATTGTGTAAGAAAGCAGTTTAATTTCATTCTTTTGTGCGTAGCTGTCTAGTTTTCCCAACACCATTTGTTGTAGAGACTGTCCTTTTCCCTTTTGATATCGTTGCTTGCTTTGTGGAAGATTCATGGACCACATAATTGTGGGTTTCTGTCTGAACTTGTATCCTGTTCCTTTGGTCGCTGTGTCTATTTTTGTGCCATACTGTCTTGTTAGGATGACTGCAGCTTTGTAGTATAACCTGAAATCTGAAATTGTGAGTCCTCCAGCTTTGTTTTTCTTTTCCACATTGCACTGGCTGTTCGGAATCTTTAGTGGTTCCATACAAATGTTTAGGATTGTTTATTCAAGGTCTTTTGTTCTTTAATTTAAATTCAATTAGCCAACTTACAGTACATCATTAGTTTCAGATGTAGTCTTCAATCAATTTTCAGTTGTGTGTAACACCCAGTGCTCATTGTATCGTGTGACCTCCTTAATGCTACTCACCCAGTTACCCCCCCCAACTTCTCCTCCAACAATCATCAGTTTCTTGTGATAGTTAAGAGTCCATCATGGGTTTTCCCCCTCTCTGATGACTTCCCATTCTATTTTCCCTTCCTTCCCCTATGGTCTTCTTCCTTGTTTCTGATATTCCACATAGGAGTGAAAGCATATGATCATTGTCTTTCTTTCATTGACTTATTCCACTCAGCATAATACCCTCCAGCTCCACCCAGGTCAGTGTGATGGTAAGTATTCATCCTTTCTGATGGCTGAGTAATATTCCATTATATATATGATCCACATCTTCTTTATCCATTCATCTATCCATGGTCATCTGCACTCCTTCCACAGCTTGTCTATTATGGATATTGCTGCTATGAACACTGTGGTGCATGTGTCCCGTCTTCAGTACCTGTCGCTTTGGGGTAAATACCCAGTAGTGCAATTGCTGGGACATAGGGTAGCTTTATTTATAACTTCTTGAGGAAACTCCGTACCATTTTCAGGAGTGGCTGTACCGGACTGCATTCGTATAGGGGTATAAGAGGTTTCCCGTTTCTCCACATCCTCTCCAACATGTATAGTTTCATGTCTTCTTATTTTTAGATATTTGGCCTCGTGTGATATGGCATGTATAGGGGTTTAGATTTGCATTTCCCTGAAGCCAAGTGATATGAAGCATTTATGCATGTATCTTTTGGTCACCAGTACGTCGTCATCAGTGAAGTGACTTCCCATTTTAATCCATCTCAAGACCTAAAGCTGGGTAAGGCACTGAAGCTGGATAATGCCATCAGTTGGAATTGTGGAGAATTTCAAAAGATCTCCGTGGAGAGCAAGTTCAGTGTGAAGCTACTAATTGGATCCAGGGACATCTCTGAAAGTGGGGTTGCCTGGGATGGGCTGAGGGGGACCCTCTGATTTTCCTATGAATCCTTGCCACAGCCCCAAATGGACAGTTTCCTGCTGTGGGGCAGGCTGAGTCTTCTAGTCGTGCAGAGGTGAGCCCAATGCCTGGTGCCTTGGAGGCAGGCAAACGGGGAGGGACCCTCAGCAGAAGACCCAGGGTTAGGTTAGGCCTCAAGGACAGCAGGTCTGAACTGCCCAGTGCTCAGAGAGCTCCCAGGCCGAGTGAGATGAGGGCACAAGGGCGGGTGAGTGTGAGCCTTGGGGTTTCATCCGGAAGGGCCCACAAAGTTCGGGGTTCACCAGAAGGGGCTCTCTGGGGGTGCCCCAATTCTCTTGCCCTGACTGCTCTGTTGTGCACCAAAATGGTACAGTTTACTGTGGGCTGCAGGCTGAGTCCTACGGTGGGGCTTGGGTGTCCCCAGTCCCCCGGACTGTGGTGCCAGGACCCTGGGGAGGGGCCCCTCTGTGGCCAACCTAGGGTAAGGGTTAGGGTCCCGGAGCCCGGCAGGGACAATCTGCAGGCTGTGAGGTGAGCTTTGTGGAGGGCTGAGAGGAGGCCATGGGGAGGGTGAGCATGGGCCTCAGGGTTGGGGCACGGGGGGCTGCCAAATGTGGGGACGGGCTCTGAGGGCCTCCCCAAGTTCTCGTGCCCTGTAGGCTCCATAGAGCCCCAAGGGGCAATGTTTCCTGTCAGGTGGCAAGCTGAGTCCTCTGGTGGGGTACAGGTATCCCAATTCCCCGGGGCTGCAGTGTAAGGCTCCTGGGGAGGCCCCCACACCTGCGGCCGACCTAGGGCTAGGGTTAGGCCCCAGGAGCCCCGCAGGCCCGATCTGCTGGCTGTATGGCTAGCTACACGGGCTGAGGTGAGGGTGTGGCGAGGGTGAGCGTGGGACTCAGGGTTGGGGTGTGGGAGGCCGCCAAAGTTCGCTGGTGGCTCAGGAGTGCCCTCCTGGTTCTCCCGCCCTGAATGCTCTATGGTCTCCCAAGGCGCATGGTTTCCTGTGGGGTGGCAGACTGAGTCCTGCTGTGGGGCTCAGGTGTCCCGAATCCCCGTGGCTGCAGCTCCAGGCTCCTGGGGAGGGGCCCCTCCACAGATGAACTAGGGTTAGGGTTGGCGCCCAGGAACCCCGCAGGCCAGATCTGCCCACTATGTGGCAATCTCTGCCATGGGCTGAGGTGAGGGTGCGGGCTGGGGTGAGCATGGACTTCAAGGTTGGGTTTAGGGATCACCAAAGTTCGCCGGGGGCTCTGGGGGCCCTCCTGGTTCTCCCGCCCTGAATGCTCTATAGCCTCCCAAGGGGCACGGTTTCCTGCGGGCTGGCAGGCTTTGTCCTGCAGTGGGGCTCAGGTGTCCCCAGTCCCTGGGGCTACGGCACCGGGCCCCAGGGGAGGGGCCCTACCCAGCTGACCTAGGGTCAGTTGTAGGCCCCAGGAACCCGGCAGGCCTGATCTGCCGGCTCTGCGATGAGCTCGGTGGCAAGCTGAAGGGAAGGTGTGGGGTGGGATGAGCGTGGGCCTCAGGGTTGGGGTGTATGGGTCCGCCGAGGATCGCTGGGGGCTCAGGGGGGCACTACCAGTTCTCCTGCATGGGATGCTCTGTGGCGCCCCAAGGGGCATGGTTTCCTGAGGGCTGGCAGGTTGAGTCCCGTGGTGGTGCTCAGGTGTACCCAATCCCTGGGGTTAGGGTATGGATTAGGGTATGGGTTCAGGTTAGGGTATGGGTTACGGTTAGGGTATGGGTGAGGGTAGAGGTTAGAGTTAGGGGAAGGAGAGGGTACGGGTTAGGGTTGGGTTTAGGGGTTACAGGTTAGAGGTTATGGGTTAGGGTACAGATTAGGGTTTAGGGTACGGGTTAGGGTTTAGGGTTTGGGGTTAGGGTTGGGGTTAGGGTTGGAGTACGGGTTAGGTTTAGGGTATGGGTTAGGGTTAGGGTACGAGTTAGGGTACGCATTAGGGTATAGTTTAGGGTACGTGTCAGGGTACGGTTTAGGGTAAGTGTTGTACGGATTTGGGTACGGTTTAGGGTATGGGTTAGGGTTAGGGTACGGGTTAGGGTTAGGTTACAGTTTAGGTTTATGGTACAGGTTAGGTTACGGTTTAGGGTTAGGGTTAGGGTACGGGTTAGGGAACGGGTTAGGGATAGGTATAGGGTACGGTTTAGGGTTAGGGTATGGGTTAGGGTACAGGTTAGGGTATAGGTTAGGGTTAGGTATGGGTTAGGGTGTGGGTTAGGGTCCGGGTTTGGGATAGTGTACGGGTTAGGGTATGGGTTAGTGTACGGGTTAGGGTATGGGTTAAGGTTAAGGTAAGGGTACTGGTTAGGGTAGGGTACGGGTTACGGTTTAGGGTTTAGGGTTACAGTTAGGGTACGGGTTAGGGTTAGGTTATGGGTTGGGTTAGGGTACAGGTTATGGTATGATTTAGGGTATGGGTTAGGGTCAGGGTTTAGGGTTTAGGGTTAAGGTTAGGGTACAGGTTAGGGTACGGGTTAGGTTTAGGTTTAGGGTTAGTTTACGGGTTAGGGGTAGGGTTAGCTGAAGGGGTAGCGTTAAGGGTAGGGTTAGGGTTTGGGGTTAGTGGTTAAGGTTAGGGTTTATTGTTTAGGGCTTCGGGATTAGGGTTAGGGTTTAGGGTTTAGTGTTAATGTTAGGGTTTAGGGTTTAAGGATTAGGGGTTATGGTTAGATTTTGGGTAGGGTTAGGGGTTAAGGTTTAGGGTTTAAGGTTAGGGGTTAGGGTTTAGAGTTAGGGTTAGACCTCAGTAGGCCAGCAGGACCAATGCGCCGGCTGTGCGGCGAGCAGAGGAGTGGGCCGAGGTGAGGGCGCTGGCTAGCGGGAGTATGGTATCCAGCGTTTTGGCGCAGGGGCCTTTGAACGTCGCTAGAGGCTCAGAGGGCCCTGCCCGTTCTAACACCCTGAATAACCGGCGTGCCCCTAGCGGCTCCGTTGGTGGTGGGGCAGCAGAGTGAGTCCCACGCTGCGGCTCGGGTAATCCCAATCCCCGGTGTTGCAGTGCCAGGCCCCTTGGGAAGGGCTCCCCGTGAGCCGACCTAGGGTTAGATTTAGACCCCATTAGGCCGGCAGGCATGATCCTCTGGCTAGGCGGGTAGAGGTGGGTGGGCCGAGGTAAAGGTGCTGGGGAGCGGGATGGTGGGCCCCTGCATTTTGGCGCAGGAGGCTTCAAATGTCGCCAGTTTCTCCAGGGCCCTGTCTGTTCTCCCACCCTGAATGACCGGCGGCGCCCCTAGCGGCCCAGGTGGCAGCGATGTGGGAGGTTGAGTCTGGCTCTGGGGCTTGGGGTACCAGATCCCCGGCGTAGTGGCACCAGGACCCTTGGGAGGGGCCCCTGGGGCGACGACCTAGGGTTAAGGTTAGCCCCAAAAAGACCATCAGGCCCAATCCGCACACTGTGCGGCGAGTGGAGGTGCGGGCCGAGGTGAGGGCGCTGGCGAGCAGGAAAGTGGGCCCAAGCGTTTTAGCGCAGGAGGTCTTCGAAGGTCGCAAGGGGCTCAGAGGGCCCTGCCCCTTCTCCCTCCTTGAATGATCGGCGGCGCCCTTACTGGCCCAGTTGGCGGCAGGGCGGCAGGTAGAGTCTGGCGCTGGGGCTCGGGTGTCCCCAATCCCCGGTGTTGCGGTGCAAGGCCCCTTGGGAGGGGCCCCTCCTGGGCCGACCAAATGTTAGAGTTAGCCCCCAGGATGCGGGCAGGCCTGATCTGCCGGGTGTGCGGCAAGCGGAAGGGCGGGCCGAGATGTGGGTGCTAGGGAGCAGGAGTGTGGGCCCAAGCGTATTCGCAAGTTGGACCTTCGAAGGTCTCCAGGGGCTCGAAGGGCCCTGCCTGTTCTCCCGCACTGAATGACCGGCAGCGCCCATAGCGGCTCGGGTGGCATCGGGGCGGCAGGGTGAGTCTGGCACTGGAGCTCAGGGGTCCCCAATCCCTGGCATTGCTGCGCCAGGCCCCTTGGGAGGTTCCCCTCGGGGGCCAACCTAGGGTTAGGGTTAGCCCCCAGGAGGCCCGCAGGCCCGATCCACTGGCTGTGCGCCCAGCAGAGGGGCTGGCTGAGGTGAGGGCACTGGTGAGCGGAAGCATGGGCCGAAGCATTCTGGCTCCTGGGGCCTTAGAAGTTCACTGGGACTGGGAGGGCCCTGTCCATTCTCCCACCCTGAATGACCGGCGGTGCCCTAGCTGCCTAGGTGCCGGCGGGGCAGCAGGGTGAGCCCGTCACTGGGGCTGGGGGTCATCAATCCCCAGTGTTGCGTCGACAGTCCCCTTGGGAGGGGACCCTGGGGGCCAACCTAGGGTTAGTGTTAGCTCCGAGGAGGCCAGCAGGCCCGATCTGCCAGCTGTGTGGCGAGCGGAGGGGCAGGCCGATGTGAGGGCGCTGAAGAGCAGGAGCGTGGGCCCAAGCGTTTTGGCGCGGGAAGCCTTCGAAGGTCGCCGGGGGATCGGAGGACCCTGCCCGTTTTCCCGCCCTGAATGACCTGCGGCGCCCCTGGGGCCCGGGTGGCGGCAGGGCGACAGGGTGAGTCCGTCGCTGGGGTTGGGGGGTTCCCAATCCCCGGTGTTGCGGCACCAGGCCCCTTTGCAGGGGCCCCTCGGAGGCTGACCTAGGGTTATGGTTAGCCCCCAGGAGGCCGCAGGCCCAATCCACCGGCTGTGCGGTGAGCAGAGGGGAGGGCCGAGGTGAGGGCGCTGGCGAGCGGTAGCGTAGGCCCATGAGTTTTGGCGCGGGGGGCCTTCGAAGGTCGCCGGGGCTCCAGAAGCCCTGCCCGTTCTCCCGCACTGAATGTCCGGCGGTGCCCCTAGCGGCTCAGTTGCCGGCGGGGGAGCATGGTGAGTCGGATGCTGGGGCTAGCGGTCCGCAAACCCAGGTGTTGCGGTGCCAGGCCCGTTGGGAGGGGCCTCTCGGGGGCCGACGAAGGGATAGGGTTAGCCCCCAGGAGGCTGGCGGGCCCTATCCGCCGGCTGTGCGGCGAGCGGAGGGGCGGGCCGAGGTGAGGGCACTGGCTACCGGGAGAGTGGGTGCAAGCTTTCTGGCGCGGGGGGCCTTCGAAAGAGGCCGGGGGCTCCAAGGGCCCTTCCCGTTCTCCCGCCCTGAATGACCGGTGGTGCCACTAGCGGCCTGTGTGGCGGCGGGGCAGCACGGTGAGTCCAGCACTGTGGCTCGTGGGTCTCCAATGCCCAGCATTGCCGCTCCAGGCACCTTGGGATGAGCCCCTCCGAGGGTGAGCTAGGGTTAGGGTTAGCCCCCAGGAGGCCGGCAGGCCCGATCTGCCAGCTGTGTGGCGAGCGGAGGGGCAGGCCGAGGTGAGGGCGCTGAAGAGCAGGAGCGTGGGCCCAAGCGTTTTGGTGCAGGGGCCTTTGAAGGTCACCAGGGGCTCGGAGGACCCTGCCCGTTCTCCCGCCCTGGATGACCGGCGGTGCCCCTAGAGGCCCGGGTGGCAGCGGGGCGGGAGGGTGAGTCTGGCGCTGGGGCTTGTGGGTCCGGAATCCCGGGCATTGCGGCACCAGGCCCCTTGGGAGGGGCCCCTCGAGGGATTGAGCTAGGGTTAGGTTTAGCCCCCAGGGGACCGTCAGGCCCAATCCGCCGGTTGTGCAGGGAGCGGAGGGTGGGCTGAAGTGATGGTGCTGGCGAGCGGGAGCGTGGGCCCAAGGGTTTTGGCGCGGAGGGCCTTCAAACGGCGCTGGGGGCTCCGAGGGCCCTGTCCGTTGTTCTGCCCTGAATGACCGACAGCTCTCCTACCGGCCCGGGTGGCGGCGGGGCGGCACAGTGCGTCCGGCGCTGGGACTCGGGGGTCACCAATCCCAGGCATTGCAGCGATAGGCCCCTTGGGAGGGGCCCCTTGGGGGCCGACCTAGGGTTCGGGTTAGCCCCCAGGAGGCTGGCAGGCCCGATCCGCCGGCTCTGCCACATGCGGAGGGGCTAGCCGAGGTGAGGGCGCTGGCGAGCGGGAGCATGGCCCCAAGCGTTTTGTCGCGGGGGACCTTCGAAGGTCGCCGGGGGCCCGGGGGGCCCTGCCCGTTCTAACGCCCTGAATGAGGACGGCGCCCCTAGCGGGCCGGGTGGTGAGGAGCGGCAGAGTGTGTCCGGCGGTGGGGTTCGGGTGTCCCCAATCCCCAGCGTGGCGGCGCCAGGCCCCTTGGGAGGGGCTCCTCTGGGGCCGACCTAGGTTTAGGGTTAGCCCAAAGGAGGCCGGCAGGCCCGAGCCGCCGGCTGTGCGGCGAGCAGAGGGGCGGGCCGAGGTGAGGGCGCTGGCGAGGGGGAGCGTGGGCCCAGGGTTTTGGCACAGGGGGCCTTGGATTGTCACTGGGGGCTTGGAGGGCCCTGCCCATTCTCACACACTAAATGACCGGTGGCGCCCCTGTCGGCCAGGGTGGCGGCGTGTCGGCAGGATGAGTCTGGAGCTGGGGCTCAGTGGTCCCCGATCCCCGGCGCGGTGGCTCCAGGCACTTGGGAGGGGTCCCTCGGGGGCCGACATATGGTGAGTGTTAGCCCAAAGGAGGCCGGCGGGCCCAATCCGCCGGCTGTGCAGCGAGCGGAGGGGTGGGCCGACGTTAATGCGCTGGCAAGCGGGAGCGTGGGCCCAAGCGTTTTGGCATGGGGGGCCTTCGAAGCTCACCGGGGGCTCGGAGGGCCCAGCAAGTTCTCCCGCCCTGAATGCCCAGCGGCTCCCTAGCGGCCAGGGTGGCGGCGGGGAGGCAGGGTGAGTCCGGAGCTCGGGCTCGGGGGTCCCCAATACCCGGCATGGCATTGCCAGGCCGCTTGGGAGGGGTCCCTCGGGGGCCGAGCTAGGGTTCTCGTTAGCCCAAAGGAGGCCGGCAGGCCCAATTGGCCGGCTGTGCGGCGAGGGGATGGGTGAGCCGAGGTGAGGGCGCTGGCGAGCGGGAGCTTAGGCCCAAGCGTTTTGGTGCGGGGGCCTTCGAAGGTCATCGGGGGCTCGGAGGGCCCTGCCCGTACTCCCTCCCTGAATGACCGGTGGCGCCCCTAGCGTCCCGGGTGGCGGCGGGGCGGCAGGGTGAGTCTGGAGTAGGGCTCAGGGGTCCAAATGCCCCGGCGTGGCGGCGCCTGGCCCCTTGGGAGGGGTCCCTCGGGGGCCGACCTAGCGTTGAGGTTAGCCCAAAGGAGGCCTGGGCCCGATCCGCCGGCTGTGCAGAGAACGGAGGGGCGGGGCGAGGTGAGGGCGCTGGGGAGCGGGAGCGTGAGCCCAAGCGTTTTGGCGTGTCTGGCCTTCGAAGGTCACCGGGGGCTCAGAGGGCCCTGCCCGTTCCCCAGCCCCGAATGAGGACGGTGCCCCTAGCGATCCGGGTCGCAGCGGGGCGGCAGGGTGAGTTCAGCCCTGGTGCTCGGGGGTCCCCAATCACCCGCGTGGCGGCACCAGGCCCCTTGGGATGGTCCCCTCGGGAGCTGACCTAGGGTTAGGGTTAGCCCCAGGAGGCCGGCAGTCCGATCTGCCGGCTGTGCGGCGAGCGGAGGGGCGGGCTGAGGAGAGGGTGCCGGCGAGCAGGAGCCTAGGCCCAAGCGTTTTGTCACGGGGGGCCTTCAAAGGTCACTGGGGGCTCGGAGGGCCCTGCCCGTTCTCCCGCCCTAAATAACCGGTGGCGCCCCTAGCAGCCCGGGTGGCGGCAGGGCGGCAGGGTAAGTAATGCGCTGGGGCTTGAGGGTCCCCAATCCCCGGCGTGGCATCGCCAGGCCCCTTGGGAGGGGCCCCTCGTGAGCAGACCTAGAGTTAGGGTTAGTTCCCAGGAGGCTGGCAGGCCCAATCCGCTGTCTGTGCCGCGAGAGTGGGGGCGGACCGAGGTGAGGGCGCTTGCTAGCGGAGCGTGGGCCCAAGCGTTTTGGCGTGGGGGGCCTCAAAGGTCGCCAGGGGCTCGGAGGGCCCTGCCCATTCTCCCGCTCTGAATGACTGGTGGCGTCCCTACTGGCCCGGTAGCTGTGGGGCGGAAGGGTGACTCCGGCGCTGAGGCTTGGGGGTCACCAATCCCCGGCGTTGTGGCACCAGGCCTTTGGAAGTGGCCCCTTGGGGTCTGACCTAGGGTTAGTGTTAGCCCCCAGGAAACAGGCAGGCCTGATCCGCTAGCTGTTCATCGAGTGGAGGGGCGGGCCGAGAAGAGGGCGCTGGCGAGTGGGAGCGTGGGCCCAAGCATTTTGGCGCGAGGGGCCTACGAAGGTCGCGGGGGCTCAGAGGGCCCTGCCTGTTCTCCAGCACTGAATGACCGGCGGCGCCCCTAGCGGACTGGGTGGTGGTGGGGTGGCAGGGAGAGTCCAGCACTGGTGCTCGGGGGTCCCCAATCCCCGGCATTGCGATGCCAGGCCCCTTGGGAGGGGCCCCGTGGGGGCAGACCTAGGGTTAGGGTTACACCCAGGGGGCTGACAGGCCCGATCCTACGGCTGTTCGGCGAGCGGAGGGGCGGGCCGAGGTGAGGGCGCTGGCTAGCGGGAGCGTGGGTCAAGTGTTTTGGTGCGGGGGGCCCTTCGAAGGTCGTGGGGGGATCGGAGGACCCTGCCCGTTCTCCCGCACTGAATGACTGGTGGTGCTCCTAGTGGTGCAGGTGGCAGCGGGGCGGCCGGGTGAGTCCGGCACTGGGGTTCAGGGGTCCCCAATCCCCGGCGTTACGACTGCAGGCCCCTTGCTAGGGGCCCCTCGGGGGCCGACATATGGTAAGGGTTAGCCCCCAGGAGGCCCGCAGGCCCGATCCGCCAGCTCTGCGGTGAGTGGAGGGGTGGTCGGAGGTGAGGCCGCTGGCAATCTGGAGAGTGGGCCCAGTCATTTTGGCACGGGGGTCCTTCGAATGTCGCCAGGGGTTCGGACGGCCCTGCCCGTTCTCCCACCCTGAATGACGGGCGGCTCCCCTAAAAGCCCTGGTGGAGGAGGGGCGGTAGGGTGAGTCGGGCGCTGGGACTCAGGGGTTCCCAATCCCGGGCGTTTTGGCGCCATGCCCCTTGGGAGGGGCCCCTCAGGGACTCACCTAGGGTTAGGGTTAGCTCCGAGGAGGCCGGCAGGCTCGATCCGCCGGCTGTGTGGTGAGCAGAGGGGCAGGCCGAGGTGAGGGCGCTTGTGAGCAGGAGCGTGGGCCCAAGCGTTTTGGCGCGGGGGGCCTTCCAATGTGGCCAGAGGCTCTGAGGGCCCTGCCCCTTGTCCCGCCCTGAATGACCGGCAGCGCCCCTAGTGGCCCATGTGGCAGCGGGGCAGCCGGTTGTGTCCAGCGCTGGAGCTCGGGGTTCTCCAATCCCCGGTGTTGCGGCTCTAGGCCCCTTGCTGGGGCCCCTAGGGGACCGACCTATGGTTAGATTTAGCCCCCAGGAGGCCGGAAGCCCGATCCGCCAGCTCTGCGGCAAGCGGAGAGGCGGGCGGAGGTGAGGCCGCTGGCGAGCGGGAGCGTGGGCTCAGGCGTTCTGGGGCGGGGGTCCTTCGAAAGTCGCTGGAGGCTTGGAGGGCCCTGTACGTTCTTCTGCCCTGAATGACCGGCGGCTCCCCTAGCGGCCCGGGTGGAGGAGGGGTGTTAGGGTGACTTGGGCGGTGGGGCTTGGGGGTCCCCAATCCTCGGCGTTGGGGCGCCAGGCCCCTTTGGAAGGGCTCTAGGGGGCCGACCAAGGGTTATTGTTAGCCCCCAGGGGGCCAGCAGGCCAGATCCGCCGGCTGTGAGGCGAGCGGAGGGGTGGACCCAGGTGAGGGCGCTTGAGAGCAAGAATGTGGACCCAAGCGTTTTGGCACGGGGGGCCTTCGAAGGTCATCGGGGGTTCGGAGGGCCCAACCCGTCCTCCTGCCCTGAATGACCAGCGGCGCTACTAGCGGCCCGGGGGGGCAGGGCAGCAGGGTGAGCCCGGCAATGGGGCTTGGGGGTCCCCAATCCCCGGCGTTGCGGGGGCAGACCCTTGGTAGTGGCCCCTCGGGGGCCGACCTAAGGTTACAGTTAGCCCTCAGGAGGCCGGCAGGCCCGATGTGCCAGCTGTGCGGCGAGCGGAGGGGAGGGCCGAGGTGAGGGCGCGGGCGAGCGGGAGCTTGGCCGAAGCGTTTTGGCGCGGGAAGCCTTCGAAGGTCGCCGGGGGATCGGAGGACCCTGCCCGTTTTCCCGCCCTGAATGACCTGCGGCGCCCCTGGGGCCCGGGTGGCGGCAGGGCGACAGGGTGAGTCCGTCGCTGGGGTTGGGGGGTTCCCAATCCCCGGTGTTGCGGCACCAGGCCCCTTTGCAGGGGCCCCTCGGAGGCTGACCTAGGGTTATGGTTAGCCCCCAGGAGGCCGCAGGCCCAATCCACCGGCTGTGCGGTGAGCAGAGGGGAGGGCCGAGGTGAGGGCGCTGGCGAGCGGTAGCGTAGGCCCATGAGTTTTGGCGCGGGGGGCCTTCAAAGGTCGCCGGGGCTCCAGAAGCCCTGCCCGTTCTCCCGCACTGAATGTCCGGCGGTGCCCCTAGCGGCTCAGTTGCCGGCGGGGGAGCATGGTGAGTCGGATGCTGGGGCTAACGGTCCGCAAACCCAGGTGTTGCGGTGCCAGGCCCGTTGGGAGGGGCCTCTCGGGGGCCGACGAAGGGATAGGGTTAGCCCCCAGGAGGCTGGCGGGCCCTATCCGCCGGCTGTGCGGCGAGTGGAGGGGCGGGCCGAGGTGAGGGCACTGGCTACCGGGAGAGTGGGCGCAAGCTTTCTGGCGCGGGGGGCCTTCGAAAGAGGCCGGGGGCTCCAAGGGCCCTTCCCGTTCTCCCGCCCTGAATGACCGGTGGTGCCACTAGCGGCCTGTGTGGCGGCGGGGCAGCACGGTGAGTCCAGCACTGTGGCTCGTGGGTCTCCAATGCCCAGCATTGCCGCTCCAGGCACCTTGGGATGAGCCCCTCCGAGGGTGAGCTAGGGTTAGGGTTAGCCCCCAGGAGGCCGGCAGGCCCGATCTGCCAGCTGTGTGGCGAGCGGAGGGGCAGGCCGAGGTGAGGGCGCTGAAGAGCAGGAGCGTGGGCCCAAGCGTTTTGGTGCAGGGGCCTTTGAAGGTCACCAGGGGCTCGGAGGACCCTGCCCGTTCTCCCGCCCTGGATGACCGGCGGTGCCCCTAGAGGCCCGGGTGGCAGCGGGGCGGGAGGGTGAGTCTGGCGCTGGGGCTTGTGGGTCCGGAATCCCGGGCATTGCGGCACCAGGCCCCTTGGGAGGGGCCCCTCGAGGGATCGAGCTAGGGTTAGGTTTAGCCCCCAGGGGACCGTCAGGCCCAATCCGCCGGTTGTGCAGGGAGCGGAGGGTGGGCTGAAGTGATGGTGCTGGCGAGCGGGAGCGTGGGCCCAAGGGTTTTGGCGCGGAGGGCCTTCAAACGGCGCTGGGGGCTCCGAGGGCCCTGTCCGTTGTTCTGCCCTGAATGACCGACAGCTCTCCTACCGGCCCGGGTGGCGGCGGGGCGGCACAGTGCGTCCGGCGCTGGGACTCGGGGGTCACCAATCCCAGGCATTGCAGCGATAGGCCCCTTGGGAGGGGCCCCTTGGGGGCCGACCTAGGGTTCGGGTTAGCCCCCAGGAGGCTGGCAGGCCCGATCCGCCGGCTCTGCCACATGCGGAGGGGCTAGCCGAGGTGAGGGCGCTGGCGAGCGGGAGCATGGCCCCAAGCGTTTTGTCGCGGGGGACCTTCGAAGGTCGCCGGGGGCCCGGGGGGCCCTGCCCGTTCTAACGCCCTGAATGAGGACGGCGCCCCTAGCGGGCCGGGTGGTGAGGAGCGGCAGAGTGTGTCCGGCGGTGGGGTTCGGGTGTCCCCAATCCCCAGCGTGGCGGCGCCAGGCCCCTTGGGAGGGGCTCCTCTGGGGCCGACCTAGGTTTAGGGTTAGCCCAAAGGAGGCCGGCAGGCCCGAGCCGCCGGCTGTGCGGCGAGCAGAGGGGCGGGCCGAGGTGAGGGCGCTGGCGAGGGGGAGCGTGGGCCCAGGGTTTTGGCACAGGGGGCCTTGGATTGTCACTGGGGGCTTGGAGGGCCCTGCCCATTCTCACACACTAAATGACCGGTGGCGCCCCTGTCGGCCAGGGTGGCGGCGTGTCGGCAGGATGAGTCTGGAGCTGGGGCTCAGTGGTCCCCGATCCCCGGCGCGGTGGCTCCAGGCACTTGGGAGGGGTCCCTCGGGGGCCGACATATGGTGAGTGTTAGCCCAAAGGAGGCCGGCGGGCCCAATCCGCCGGCTGTGCAGCGAGCGGAGGGGTGGGCCGACGTTAATGCGCTGGCAAGCGGGAGCGTGGGCCCAAGCGTTTTGGCATGGGGGGCCTTCGAAGCTCACCGGGGGCTCGGAGGGCCCAGCAAGTTCTCCCGCCCTGAATGCCCAGCGGCTCCCTAGCGGCCAGGGTGGCGGCGGGGAGGCAGGGTGAGTCCGGAGCTCGGGCTCGGGGGTCCCCAATACCCGGCATGGCATTGCCAGGCCGCTTGGGAGGGGTCCCTCGGGGGCCGAGCTAGGGTTCTCGTTAGCCCAAAGGAGGCCGGCAGGCCCAATTGGCCGGCTGTGCGGCAAGGGGATGGGTGAGCCGAGGTGAGGGCGCTGGCGAGCGGGAGCTTAGGCCCAAGCGTTTTGGTGCGGGGGGCCTTCGAAGGTCATCGGGGGCTCGGAGGGCCCTGCCCGTACTCCCTCCCTGAATGACCGGTGGCGCCCCTAGCGTCCCGGGTGGCGGCGGGGCGGCAGGGTGAGTCTGGAGTAGGGCTCAGGGGTCCAAATGCCCCGGCGTGGCGGCGCCTGGCCCCTTGGGAGGGGTCCCTCGGGGGCCGACCTAGGGTTGAGGTTAGCCCAAAGGAGGCCTGGGCCCGATCCGCCGGCTGTGCAGAGAACGGAGGGGCGGGGCGAGGTGAGGGCGCTGGGGAGGGGAGCGTGAGCCCAAGCGTTTTGGCGTGTCTGGCCTTCGAAGGTCACCGGGGGCTCAGAGGGCCCTGCCCGTTCCCCAGCCCCGAATGAGGACGGTGCCCCTAGCGATCCGGGTCGCAGCGGGGCGGCAGGGTGAGTTCAGCCCTGGTGCTCGGGGGTCCCCAATCACCCGCGTGGCGGCGCCAGGCCCCTTGGGATGGTCCCCTCGGGAGCCGACCTAGGGTTAGGGTTAGCCCCAGGAGGCCGGCAGTCCGATCTGCCGGCTGTGCGGCGAGCGGAGGGGCGGGCTGAGGAGAGGGTGCTGGCGAGCAGGAGCCTAGGCCCAAGCGTTTTGTCACGGGGGGCCTTCAAAGGTCACTGGGGGCTCGGAGGGCCCTGCCCGTTCTCCCGCCCTAAATAACCGGTGGCGCCCCTAGCAGCCCGGGTGGCGGCAGGGCGGCAGGGTAAGTAATGCGCTGGGGCTTGAGGGTCCCCAATCCCCGGCGTGGCATCGCCAGGCCCCTTGGGAGGGGCCCCTCGTGAGCAGACCTAGAGTTAGGGTTAGTTCCCAGGAGGCTGGCAGGCCCAATCCGCTGTCTGTGCCGCGAGAGTGGGGGCGGACCGAGGTGAGGGCGCTTGCTAGCGGAGCGTGGGCCCAAGCGTTTTGGCGTGGGGGGCCTCAAAGGTCGCCAGGGGCTCGGAGGGCCCTGCCCATTCTCCCGCTCTGAATGACTGGTGGCGTCCCTACTGGCCCGGTAGCTGTGGGGCGGAAGGGTGACTCCGGCGCTGAGGCTTGGGGGTCACCAATCCCCGGCGTTGTGGCACCAGGCCTTTGGAAGTGGCCCCTTGGGGTCTGACCTAGGGTTAGTGTTAGCCCCCAGGAAACAGGCAGGCCTGATCCGCTAGCTGTTCATCGAGTGGAGGGGCGGGCCGAGAAGAGGGCGCTGGCGAGTGGGAGCGTGGGCCCAAGCATTTTGGCGCGAGGGGCCTACGAAGGTCGCGGGGGCTCAGAGGGCCCTGCCTGTTCTCCAGCACTGAATGACCGGCGGCGCCCCTAGCGGACTGGGTGGTGGTGGGGTGGCAGGGAGAGTCCAGCACTGGTGCTCGGGGGTCCCCAATCCCCGGCATTGCGATGCCAGGCCCCTTGGGAGGGGCCCCGTGGGGGCAGACCTAGGGTTAGGGTTACACCCAGGGGGCTGACAGGCCCGATCCTACGGCTGTTCGGCGAGCGGAGGGGCGGGCCGAGGTGAGGGCGCTGGCTAGCGGGAGCGTGGGTCAAGTGTTTTGGTGCGGGGGGCCCTTCGAAGGTCGTGGGGGGATCGGAGGACCCTGCCCGTTCTCCCGCACTGAATGACTGGTGGTGCTCCTAGTGGTGCAGGTGGCAGCGGGGCGGCCGGGTGAGTCCGGCACTGGGGTTCAGGGGTCCCCAATCCCCGGCGTTACGACTGCAGGCCCCTTGCTAGGGGCCCCTCGGGGGCCGACATATGGTAAGGGTTAGCCCCCAGGAGGCCCGCAGGCCCGATCCGCCAGCTCTGCGGTGAGTGGAGGGGTGGTCGGAGGTGAGGCCGCTGGCAATCTGGAGAGTGGGCCCAGTCATTTTGGCACGGGGGTCCTTCGAATGTCGCCAGGGGTTCGGACGGCCCTGCCCGTTCTCCCACCCTGAATGACGGGCGGCTCCCCTAAAAGCCCTGGTGGAGGAGGGGCGGTAGGGTGAGTCGGGCACTGGGACTCAGGGGTTCCCAATCCCCGGCGTTTTGGCGCCATGCCCCTTGGGAGGGGCCCCTCAGGGACTCACCTAGGGTTAGGGTTAGCTCCGAGGAGGCCGGCAGGCTCGATCCGCCGGCTGTGTGGTGAGCAGAGGGGCAGGCCGAGGTGAGGGCGCTTGTGAGCAGGAGCGTGGGCCCAAGCGTTTTGGCGCGGGGGGCCTTCCAATGTGGCCAGAGGCTCTGAGGGCCCTGCCCCTTGTCCCGCCCTGAATGACCGGCAGCGCCCCTAGTGGCCCATGTGGCAGCGGGGCAGCCGGTTGTGTCCAGCGCTGGAGCTCGGGGTTCTCCAATCCCCGGTGTTGCGGCTCTAGGCCCCTTGCTGGGGCCCCTAGGGGACCGACCTATGGTTAGATTTAGCCCCCAGGAGGCCGGAAGCCCGATCCGCCAGCTCTGCGGCAAGCGGAGAGGCGGGCGGAGGTGAGGCCGCTGGCGAGCGGGAGCGTGGGCTCAGGCGTTCTGGGGCGGGGGTCCTTCGAAAGTCGCTGGAGGCTTGGAGGGCCCTGTACGTTCTTCTGCCCTGAATGACCGGCGGCTCCCCTAGCGGCCCGGGTGGAGGAGGGGTGTTAGGGTGACTTGGGCGGTGGGGCTTGGGGGTCCCCAATCCTCGGCGTTGGGGCGCCAGGCCCCTTTGGAAGGGCTCTAGGGGGCCGACCAAGGGTTATTGTTAGCCCCCAGGGGGCCAGCAGGCCAGATCCGCCGGCTGTGAGGCGAGCGGAGGGGTGGACCCAGGTGAGGGCGCTTGAGAGCAAGAATGTGGACCCAAGCGTTTTGGCACGGGGGGCCTTCGAAGGTCATCGGGGGTTCGGAGGGCCCAACCCGTCCTCCTGCCCTGAATGACCAGCGGCGCTACTAGCGGCCCGGGGGGGCGGGGCAGCAGGGTGAGCCCGACAATGGGGCTTGGGGGTCCCCAATCCCCGGCGTTGCGGGGGCAGACCCTTGGTAGTGGCCCCTCGGGGGCCGACCTAAGGTTACAGTTAGCCCTCAGGAGGCCGGCAGGCCCGATGTGCCAGCTGTGCGGCGAGCGGAGGGGAGGGCCGAGGTGAGGGCGCGGGCGAGCGGGAGCTTGGCCGAAGCGTTTTGGCGCGGGAAGCCTTCGAAGGTCGCCGGGGGATCGGAGGACCCTGCCCGTTCTCCCGCCCTGAATGACCTGCGGCGCCCCTGGGGCCCGGGTGGCGGCAGGGCGACAGGGTGAGTCCGTCGCTGGGGTTGGGGGGTTCCCAATCCCCGGTGTTGCGGCACCAGGCCCCTTTGCAGGGGCCCCTCGGAGGCTGACCTAGGGTTATGGTTAGCCCCCAGGAGGCCGCAGGCCCAATCCACCGGCTGTGCGGTGAGCAGAGGGGAGGGCCGAGGTGAGGGCGCTGGCGAGCGGTAGCGTAGGCCCATGAGTTTTGGCGCGGGGGGCCTTCGAAGGTCGCCGGGGCTCCAGAAGCCCTGCCCGTTCTCCCGCACTGAATGTCCGGCGGTGCCCCTAGCGGCTCAGTTGCCGGCGGGGGAGCATGGTGAGTCGGATGCTGGGGCTAACGGTCCGCAAACCCAGGTGTTGCGGTGCCAGGCCCGTTGGGAGGGGCCTCTCGGGGGCCGACGAAGGGATAGGGTTAGCCCCCAGGAGGCTGGCGGGCCCTATCCGCCGGCTGTGCGGCGAGCGGAGGGGCGGGCCGAGGTGAGGGCACTGGCTACCGGGAGAGTGGGCGCAAGCTTTCTGGCGCGGGGGGCCTTCGAAAGAGGCCGGGGGCTCCAAGGGCCCTTCCCGTTCTCCCGCCCTGAATGACCGGTGGTGCCACTAGCGGCCTGTGTGGCGGCGGGGCAGCACGGTGAGTCCAGCACTGTGGCTCGTGGGTCTCCAATGCCCAGCATTGCCGCTCCAGGCACCTTGGGATGAGCCCCTCCGAGGGTGAGCTAGGGTTAGGGTTAGCCCCCAGGAGGCCGGCAGGCCCGATCTGCCAGCTGTGTGGCGAGCGGAGGGGCAGGCCGAGGTGAGGGCGCTGAAGAGCAGGAGCGTGGGCCCAAGCGTTTTGGTGCAGGGGCCTTTGAAGGTCACCAGGGGCTCGGAGGACCCTGCCCGTTCTCCCGCCCTGGATGACCGGCGGTGCCCCTAGAGGCCCGGGTGGCAGCAGGGCGGGAGGGTGAGTCTGGCGCTGGGGCTTGTGGGTCCGGAATCCCGGGCATTGCGGCACCAGGCCCCTTGGGAGGGGCCCCTCGAGGGATCGAGCTAGGGTTAGGTTTAGCCCCCAGGGGACCGTCAGGCCCAATCCGCCAGTTGTGCAGGGAGCGGAGGGTGGGCTGAAGTGATGGTGCTGGCGAGCGGGAGCGTGGGCCCAAGGGTTTTGGCGCGGAGGGCCTTCAAACGGCGCTGGGGGCTCCGAGGGCCCTGTCCGTTGTTCTGCCCTGAACGACCGACAGCTCTCCTACCGGCCCGGGTGGCGGCGGGGCGGCACAGTGCGTCCGGCGCTGGGACTCGGGGGTCACCAATCCCAGGCATTGCAGCGATAGGCCCCTTGGGAGGGGCCCCTTGGGGGCCGACCTAGGGTTCGGGTTAGCCCCCAGGAGGCTGGCAGGCCCGATCCGCCGGCTCTGCCACATGCGGAGGGGCTAGCCGAGGTGAGGGCGCTGGGGAGCGGGAGCATGGCCCCAAGCGTTTTGTCGCGGGGGACCTTCGAAGGTCGCCGGGGGCCCGGGGGGCCCTGCCCGTTCTAACGCCCTGAATGAGGACGGCGCCCCTAGCGGGCCGGGTGGTGAGGAGCGGCAGAGTGTGTCCGGCGGTGGGGTTCGGGTGTCCCCAATCCCCAGCGTGGCGGCGCCAGGCCCCTTGGGAGGGGCTCCTCTGGGGCCGACCTAGGTTTAGGGTTAGCCCAAAGGAGGCCGGCAGGCCCGAGCCGCCGGCTGTGCGGCGAGCAGAGGGGCGGGCCGAGGTGAGGGCGCTGGCGAGGGGGAGCGTGGGCCCAGGGTTTTGGCACAGGGGGCCTTGGATTGTCACTGGGGGCTTGGAGGGCCCTGCCCATTCTCACACACTAAATGACCGGTGGCGCCCCTGTCGGCCAGGGTGGCGGCGTGTCGGCAGGATGAGTCTGGAGCTGGGGCTCAGTGGTCCCCGATCCCCGGCGCGGTGGCTCCAGGCACTTGGGAGGGGTCCCTCGGGGGCCGACATATGGTGAGTGTTAGCCCAAAGGAGGCCGGCGGGCCCAATCCGCCGGCTGTGCAGCGAGCGGAGGGGTGGGCCGACGTTAATGCGCTGGCAAGCGGGAGCGTGGGCCCAAGCGTTTTGGCATGGGGGGCCTTCGAAGCTCACCGGGGGCTCGGAGGGGCCCAGCAAGTTCTCCCGCCCTGAATGCCCAGCGGCTCCCTAGCGGCCAGGGTGGTGGCGGGGAGGCAGGGTGAGTCCGGAGCTCGGGCTCGGGGGTCCCCAATACCCGGCATGGCATTGCCAGGCCGCTTGGGAGGGGTCCCTCGGGGGCCGAGCTAGGGTTCTCGTTAGCCCAAAGGAGGCCGGCAGGCCCAATTGGCCGGCTGTGCGGCGAGGGGATGGGTGAGCCGAGGTGAGGGCGCTGGCGAGCGGGAGCTTAGGCCCAAGCGTTTTGGTGCGGGGGGCCTTCGAAGGTCATCGGGGGCTCGGAGGGCCCTGCCCGTACTCCCTCCCTGAATGACCGGTGGCGCCCCTAGCGTCCCGGGTGGCGGTGGGGCGGCAGGGTGAGTCTGGAGTAGGGCTCAGGGGTCCAAATGCCCCGGCGTGGCGGCACCTGGCCCCTTGGGAGGGGTCCCTCGGGGGCCGACCTAGGGTTGAGGTTAGCCCAAAGGAGGCCTGGGCCCGATCCGCCGGCTGTGCAGAGAACGGAGGGGCGGGGCGAGGTGAGGGCGCTGGGGAGGGGAGCGTGAGCCCAAGCGTTTTGGCGTGTCTGGCCTTCGAAGGTCACCGGGGGCTCAGAGGGCCCTGCCCGTTCCCCAGCCCCGAATGAGGACGGTGCCCCTAGCGATCCGGGTCGCAGCGGGGCGGCAGGGTGAGTTCAGCCCTGGTGCTCGGGGGTCCCCAATCACCCGCGTGGCGGCGCCAGGCCCCTTGGGATGGTCCCCTCGGGAGCCGACCTAGGGTTAGGGTTAGCCCCAGGAGGCCGGCAGTCCGATCTGCCGGCTGTGCGGCGAGCGGAGGGGCGGGCTGAGGAGAGGGTGCTGGCGAGCAGGAGCCTAGGCCCAAGCGTTTTGTCACGGGGGGCCTTCAAAGGTCACTGGGGGCTCGGAGGGCCCTGCCCGTTCTCCCGCCCTAAATAACCGGTGGCGCCCCTAGCAGCCCGGGTGGCGGCAGGGCGGCAGGGTAAGTAATGCGCTGGGGCTTGAGGGTCCCCAATCCCCGGCGTGGCATCGCCAGGCCCCTTGGGAGGGGCCCCTCGTGAGCAGACCTAGAGTTAGGGTTAGTTCCCAGGAGGCTGGCAGGCCCAATCCGCTGTCTGTGCCGCGAGAGTGGGGGCGGACCGAGGTGAGGGCGCTTGCTAGCGGAGCGTGGGCCCAAGCGTTTTGGCGTGGGGGGCCTCAAAGGTCGCCAGGGGCTCGGAGGGCCCTGCCCATTCTCCCGCTCTGAATGACTGGTGGCGTCCCTACTGGCCCGGTAGCTGTGGGGCGGAAGGGTGACTCCGGCGCTGAGGCTTGGGGGTCACCAATCCCCGGCGTTGTGGCACCAGGCCTTTGGAAGTGGCCCCTTGGGGTCTGACCTAGGGTTAGTGTTAGCCCCCAGGAAACAGGCAGGCCTGATCCGCTAGCTGTTCATCGAGTGGAGGGGCGGGCCGAGAAGAGGGCGCTGGCGAGTGGGAGCGTGGGCCCAAGCATTTTGGCGCGAGGGGCCTACGAAGGTCGCGGGGGCTCAGAGGGCCCTGCCTGTTCTCCAGCACTGAATGACCGGCGGCGCCCCTAGCGGACTGGGTGGTGGTGGGGTGGCAGGGAGAGTCCAGCACTGGTGCTCGGGGGTCCCCAATCCCCGGCATTGCGATGCCAGGCCCCTTGGGAGGGGCCCCGTGGGGGCAGACCTAGGGTTAGGGTTACACCCAGGGGGCTGACAGGCCCGATCCTACGGCTGTTCGGCGAGCGGAGGGGCGGGCCGAGGTGAGGGCGCTGGCTAGCGGGAGCGTGGGTCAAGTGTTTTGGTGCGGGGGGCCCTTCGAAGGTCGTGGGGGGATCGGAGGACCCTGCCCGTTCTCCCGCACTGAATGACTGGTGGTGCTCCTAGTGGTGCAGGTGGCAGCGGGGCGGCCGGGTGAGTCCGGCACTGGGGTTCAGGGGTCCCCAATCCCCGGCGTTACGACTGCAGGCCCCTTGCTAGGGGCCCCTCGGGGGCCGACATATGGTAAGGGTTAGCCCCCAGGAGGCCCGCAGGCCCGATCCGCCAGCTCTGCGGTGAGTGGAGGGGTGGTCGGAGGTGAGGCCGCTGGCAATCTGGAGAGTGGGCCCAGTCATTTTGGCACGGGGGTCCTTCGAATGTCGCCAGGGGTTCGGACGGCCCTGCCCGTTCTCCCACCCTGAATGACGGGCGGCTCCCCTAAAAGCCCTGGTGGAGGAGGGGCGGTAGGGTGAGTCGGGCGCTGGGACTCAGGGGTTCCCAATCCCCGGCGTTTTGGCGCCATGCCCCTTGGGAGGGGCCCCTCAGGGACTCACCTAGGGTTAGGGTTAGCTCCGAGGAGGCCGGCAGGCTCGATCCGCCGGCTGTGTGGTGAGCAGAGGGGCAGGCCGAGGTGAGGGCGCTTGTGAGCAGGAGCGTGGGCCCAAGCGTTTTGGCGCGGGGGGCCTTCCAATGTGGCCAGAGGCTCTGAGGGCCCTGCCCCTTGTCCCGCCCTGAATGACCGGCAGCGCCCCTAGTGGCCCATGTGGCAGCGGGGCAGCCGGTTGTGTCCAGCGCTGGAGCTCGGGGTTCTCCAATCCCCGGTGTTGCGGCTCTAGGCCCCTTGCTGGGGCCCCTAGGGGACCGACCTATGGTTAGATTTAGCCCCCAGGAGGCCGGAAGCCCGATCCGCCAGCTCTGCGGCAAGCGGAGAGGCGGGCGGAGGTGAGGCCGCTGGCGAGCGGGAGCGTGGGCTCAGGCGTTCTGGGGCGGGGGTCCTTCGAAAGTCGCTGGAGGCTTGGAGGGCCCTGTACGTTCTTCTGCCCTGAATGACCGGCGGCTCCCCTAGCGGCCCGGGTGGAGGAGGGGTGTTAGGGTGACTTGGGCGGTGGGGCTTGGGGGTCCCCAATCCTCGGCGTTGGGGCGCCAGGCCCCTTTGGAAGGGCTCTAGGGGGCCGACCAAGGGTTATTGTTAGCCCCCAGGGGGCCAGCAGGCCAGATCCGCCGGCTGTGAGGCGAGCGGAGGGGTGGACCCAGGTGAGGGCGCTTGAGAGCAAGAATGTGGACCCAAGCGTTTTGGCACGGGGGGCCTTCGAAGGTCATCGGGGGTTCGGAGGGCCCAACCCGTCCTCCTGCCCTGAATGACCAGCGGCGCTACTAGCGGCCCGGGGGGGCGGGGCAGCAGGGTGAGCCCGGCAATGGGGCTTGGGGGTCCCCAATCCCCGGCGTTGCGGGGGCAGACCCTTGGTAGTGGCCCCTCGGGGGCCGACCTAAGGTTACAGTTAGCCCTCAGGAGGCCGGCAGGCCCGATGTGCCAGCTGTGCGGCGAGCGGAGGGGAGGGCCGAGGTGAGGGCGCGGGCGAGCGGGAGCTTGGCCGAAGCGTTTTGGCGCGGGAAGCCTTCGAAGGTCGCCGGGGGATCGGAGGACCCTGCCCGTTTTCCCGCCCTGAATGACCTGCGGCGCCCCTGGGGCCCGGGTGGCGGCAGGGCGACAGGGTGAGTCCGTCGCTGGGGTTGGGGGGTTCCCAATCCCCGGTGTTGCGGCACCAGGCCCCTTTGCAGGGGCCCCTCGGAGGCTGACCTAGGGTTATGGTTAGCCCCCAGGAGGCCGCAGGCCCAATCCACCGGCTGTGCGGTGAGCAGAGGGGAGGGCCGAGGTGAGGGCGCTGGCGAGCGGTAGCGTAGGCCCATGAGTTTTGGCGCGGGGGGCCTTCGAAGGTCGCCGGGGCTCCAGAAGCCCTGCCCGTTCTCCCGCACTGAATGTCCGGCGGTGCCCCTAGCGGCTCAGTTGCCGGCGGGGGAGCATGGTGAGTCGGATGCTGGGGCTAGCGGTCCGCAAACCCAGGTGTTGCGGTGCCAGGCCCGTTGGGAGGGGCCTCTCGGGGGCCGACGAAGGGATAGGGTTAGCCCCCAGGAGGCTGGCGGGCCCTATCCGCCGGCTGTGCGGCGAGCGGAGGGGCGGGCCGAGGTGAGGGCACTGGCTACCGGGAGAGTGGGCGCAAGCTTTCTGGCGCGGGGGGCCTTCGAAAGAGGCCGGGGGCTCCAAGGGCCCTTCCCGTTCTCCCGCCCTGAATGACCGGTGGTGCCACTAGCGGCCTGTGTGGCGGCGGGGCAGCACGGTGAGTCCAGCACTGTGGCTCGTGGGTCTCCAATGCCCAGCATTGCCGCTCCAGGCACCTTGGGATGAGCCCCTCCGAGGGTGAGCTAGGGTTAGGGTTAGCCCCCAGGAGGCCGGCAGGCCCGATCTGCCAGCTGTGTGGCGAGCGGAGGGGCAGGCCGAGGTGAGGGCGCTGAAGAGCAGGAGCGTGGGCCCAAGCGTTTTGGTGCAGGGGCCTTTGAAGGTCACCAGGGGCTCGGAGGACCCTGCCCGTTCTCCCGCCCTGGATGACCGGCGGTGCCCCTAGAGGCCCGGGTGGCAGCGGGGCGGGAGGGTGAGTCTGGCGCTGGGGCTTGTGGGTCCGGAATCCCGGGCATTGCGGCACCAGGCCCCTTGGGAGGGGCCCCTCGAGGGATCGAGCTAGGGTTAGGTTTAGCCCCCAGGGGACCGTCAGGCCCAATCCGCCGGTTGTGCAGGGAGCAGAGGGTGGGCTGAAGTGATGGTGCTGGCGAGCGGGAGCGTGGGCCCAAGGGTTTTGGCGCGGAGGGCCTTCAAACGGCGCTGGGGGCTCCGAGGGCCCTGTCCGTTGTTCTGCCCTGAATGACCGACAGCTCTCCTACCGGCCCGGGTGGCGGCGGGGCGGCACAGTGCGTCCGGCGCTGGGACTCGGGGGTCACCAATCCCAGGCATTGCAGCGATAGGCCCCTTGGGAGGGGCCCCTTGGGGGCCGACCTAGGGTTCGGGTTAGCCCCCAGGAGGCTGGCAGGCCCGATCCGCCGGCTCTGCCACATGCGGAGGGGCTAGCCGAGGTGAGGGCGCTGGCGAGCGGGAGCATGGCCCCAAGCGTTTTGTCGCGGGGGACCTTCGAAGGTCGCCGGGGGCCCGGGGGGCCCTGCCCGTTCTAACGCCCTGAATGAGGACGGCGCCCCTAGCGGGCCGGGTGGTGAGGAGCGGCAGAGTGTGTCCGGCGGTGGGGTTCGGGTGTCCCCAATCCCCAGCGTGGCGGCGCCAGGCCCCTTGGGAGGGGCTCCTCTGGGGCCGACCTAGGTTTAGGGTTAGCCCAAAGGAGGCCGGCAGGCCCGAGCCGCCGGCTGTGCGGCGAGCAGAGGGGCGGGCCGAGGTGAGGGCGCTGGCGAGGGGGAGCGTGGGCCCAGGGTTTTGGCACAGGGGGCCTTGGATTGTCACTGGGGGCTTGGAGGGCCCTGCCCATTCTCACACACTAAATGACCGGTGGCGCCCCTGTCGGCCAGGGTGGCGGCGTGTCGGCAGGATGAGTCTGGAGCTGGGGCTCAGTGGTCCCCGATCCCCGGCGCGGTGGCTCCAGGCACTTGGGAGGGGTCCCTCGGGGGCCGACATATGGTGAGTGTTAGCCCAAAGGAGGCCGGCGGGCCCAATCCGCCGGCTGTGCAGCGAGCGGAGGGGTGGGCCGACGTTAATGCGCTGGCAAGCGGGAGCGTGGGCCCAAGCGTTTTGGCATGGGGGGCCTTCGAAGCTCACCGGGGGCTCGGAGGGCCCAGCAAGTTCTCCCGCCCTGAATGCCCAGCGGCTCCCTAGCGGCCAGGGTGGCGGCGGGGAGGCAGGGTGAGTCCGGAGCTCGGGCTCGGGGGTCCCCAATACCCGGCATGGCATTGCCAGGCCGCTTGGGAGGGGTCCCTCGGGGGCCGAGCTAGGGTTCTCGTTAGCCCAAAGGAGGCCGGCAGGCCCAATTGGCCGGCTGTGCGGCAAGGGGATGGGTGAGCCGAGGTGAGGGCGCTGGCGAGCGGGAGCTTAGGCCCAAGCGTTTTGGTGCGGGGGGCCTTCGAAGGTCATCGGGGGCTCGGAGGGCCCTGCCCGTACTCCCTCCCTGAATGACCGGTGGCGCCCCTAGCGTCCCGGGTGGCGGCGGGGCGGCAGGGTGAGTCTGGAGTAGGGCTCAGGGGTCCAAATGCCCCGGCGTGGCGGCGCCTGGCCCCTTGGGAGGGGTCCCTCGGGGGCCGACCTAGGGTTGAGGTTAGCCCAAAGGAGGCCTGGGCCCGATCCGCCGGCTGTGCAGAGAACGGAGGGGCGGGGCGAGGTGAGGGCGCTGGGGAGGGGAGCGTGAGCCCAAGCGTTTTGGCGTGTCTGGCCTTCGAAGGTCACCGGGGGCTCAGAGGGCCCTGCCCGTTCCCCAGCCCCGAATGAGGACGGTGCCCCTAGCGATCCGGGTCGCAGCGGGGCGGCAGGGTGAGTTCAGCCCTGGTGCTCGGGGGTCCCCAATCACCCGCGTGGCGGCGCCAGGCCCCTTGGGATGGTCCCCTCGGGAGCCGACCTAGGGTTAGGGTTAGCCCCAGGAGGCCGGCAGTCCGATCTGCCGGCTGTGCGGCGAGCGGAGGGGCGGGCTGAGGAGAGGGTGCTGGCGAGCAGGAGCCTAGGCCCAAGCGTTTTGTCACGGGGGGCCTTCAAAGGTCACTGGGGGCTCGGAGGGCCCTGCCCGTTCTCCCGCCCTAAATAACCGGTGGCGCCCCTAGCAGCCCGGGTGGCGGCAGGGCGGCAGGGTAAGTAATGCGCTGGGGCTTGAGGGTCCCCAATCCCCGGCGTGGCATCGCCAGGCCCCTTGGGAGGGGCCCCTCGTGAGCAGACCTAGAGTTAGGGTTAGTTCCCAGGAGGCTGGCAGGCCCAATCCGCTGTCTGTGCCGCGAGAGTGGGGGCGGACCGAGGTGAGGGCGCTTGCTAGCGGAGCGTGGGCCCAAGCGTTTTGGCGTGGGGGGCCTCAAAGGTCGCCAGGGGCTCGGAGGGCCCTGCCCATTCTCCCGCTCTGAATGACTGGTGGCGTCCCTACTGGCCCGGTAGCTGTGGGGCGGAAGGGTGACTCCGGCGCTGAGGCTTGGGGGTCACCAATCCCCGGCGTTGTGGCACCAGGCCTTTGGAAGTGGCCCCTTGGGGTCTGACCTAGGGTTAGTGTTAGCCCCCAGGAAACAGGCAGGCCTGATCCGCTAGCTGTTCATCGAGTGGAGGGGCGGGCCGAGAAGAGGGCGCTGGCGAGTGGGAGCGTGGGCCCAAGCATTTTGGCGCGAGGGGCCTACGAAGGTCGCGGGGGCTCAGAGGGCCCTGCCTGTTCTCCAGCACTGAATGACCGGCGGCGCCCCTAGCGGACTGGGTGGTGGTGGGGTGGCAGGGAGAGTCCAGCACTGGTGCTCGGGGGTCCCCAATCCCCGGCATTGCGATGCCAGGCCCCTTGGGAGGGGCCCCGTGGGGGCAGACCTAGGGTTAGGGTTACACCCAGGGGGCTGACAGGCCCGATCCTACGGCTGTTCGGCGAGCGGAGGGGCGGGCCGAGGTGAGGGCGCTGGCTAGCGGGAGCGTGGGTCAAGTGTTTTGGTGCGGGGGGCCCTTCGAAGGTCGTGGGGGGATCGGAGGACCCTGCCCGTTCTCCCGCACTGAATGACTGGTGGTGCTCCTAGTGGTGCAGGTGGCAGCGGGGCGGCCGGGTGAGTCCGGCACTGGGGTTCAGGGGTCCCCAATCCCCGGCGTTACGACTGCAGGCCCCTTGCTAGGGGCCCCTCGGGGGCCGACATATGGTAAGGGTTAGCCCCCAGGAGGCCCGCAGGCCCGATCCGCCAGCTCTGCGGTGAGTGGAGGGGTGGTCGGAGGTGAGGCCGCTGGCAATCTGGAGAGTGGGCCCAGTCATTTTGGCACGGGGGTCCTTCGAATGTCGCCAGGGGTTCGGACGGCCCTGCCCGTTCTCCCACCCTGAATGACGGGCGGCTCCCCTAAAAGCCCTGGTGGAGGAGGGGCGGTAGGGTGAGTCGGGCGCTGGGACTCAGGGGTTCCCAATCCCCGGCGTTTTGGCGCCATGCCCCTTGGGAGGGGCCCCTCAGGGACTCACCTAGGGTTAGGGTTAGCTCCGAGGAGGCCGGCAGGCTCGATCCGCCGGCTGTGTGGTGAGCAGAGGGGCAGGCCGAGGTGAGGGCGCTTGTGAGCAGGAGCGTGGGCCCAAGCGTTTTGGCGCGGGGGGCCTTCCAATGTGGCCAGAGGCTCTGAGGGCCCTGCCCCTTGTCCCGCCCTGAATGACCGGCAGCGCCCCTAGTGGCCCATGTGGCAGCGGGGCAGCCGGTTGTGTCCAGCGCTGGAGCTCGGGGTTCTCCAATCCCCGGTGTTGCGGCTCTAGGCCCCTTGCTGGGGCCCCTAGGGGACCGACCTATGGTTAGATTTAGCCCCCAGGAGGCCGGAAGCCCGATCCGCCAGCTCTGCGGCAAGCGGAGAGGCGGGCGGAGGTGAGGCCGCTGGCGAGCGGGAGCGTGGGCTCAGGCGTTCTGGGGCGGGGGTCCTTCGAAAGTCGCTGGAGGCTTGGAGGGCCCTGTACGTTCTTCTGCCCTGAATGACCGGCGGCTCCCCTAGCGGCCCGGGTGGAGGAGGGGTGTTAGGGTGACTTGGGCGGTGGGGCTTGGGGGTCCCCAATCCTCGGCGTTGGGGCGCCAGGCCCCTTTGGAAGGGCTCTAGGGGGCCGACCAAGGGTTATTGTTAGCCCCCAGGGGGCCAGCAGGCCAGATCCGCCGGCTGTGAGGCGAGCGGAGGGGTGGACCCAGGTGAGGGCGCTTGAGAGCAAGAATGTGGACCCAAGCGTTTTGGCACGGGGGGCCTTCGAAGGTCATCGGGGGTTCGGAGGGCCCAACCCGTCCTCCTGCCCTGAATGACCAGCGGCGCTACTAGCGGCCCGGGGGGGCGGGGCAGCAGGGTGAGCCCGGCAATGGGGCTTGGGGGTCCCCAATCCCCGGCGTTGCGGGGGCAGACCCTTGGTAGTGGCCCCTCGGGGGCCGACCTAAGGTTACAGTTAGCCCTCAGGAGGCCGGCAGGCCCGATGTGCCAGCTGTGCGGCGAGCGGAGGGGAGGGCCGAGGTGAGGGCGCGGGCGAGCGGGAGCTTGGCCGAAGCGTTTTGGCGCGGGAAGCCTTCGAAGGTCGCCGGGGGATCGGAGGACCCTGCCCGTTTTCCCGCCCTGAATGACCTGCGGCGCCCCTGGGGCCCGGGTGGCGGCAGGGCGACAGGGTGAGTCCGTCGCTGGGGTTGGGGGGTTCCCAATCCCCGGTGTTGCGGCACCAGGCCCCTTTGCAGGGGCCCCTCGGAGGCTGACCTAGGGTTATGGTTAGCCCCCAGGAGGCCGCAGGCCCAATCCACCGGCTGTGCGGTGAGCAGAGGGGAGGGCCGAGGTGAGGGCGCTGGCGAGCGGTAGCGTAGGCCCATGAGTTTTGGCGCGGGGGGCCTTCGAAGGTCGCCGGGGCTCCAGAAGCCCTGCCCGTTCTCCCGCACTGAATGTCCGGCGGTGCCCCTAGCGGCTCAGTTGCCGGCGGGGGAGCATGGTGAGTCGGATGCTGGGGCTAGCGGTCCGCAAACCCAGGTGTTGCGGTGCCAGGCCCGTTGGGAGGGGCCTCTCGGGGGCCGACGAAGGGATAGGGTTAGCCCCCAGGAGGCTGGCGGGCCCTATCCGCCGGCTGTGCGGCGAGCGGAGGGGCGGGCCGAGGTGAGGGCACTGGCTACCGGGAGAGTGGGTGCAAGCTTTCTGGCGCGGGGGGCCTTCGAAAGAGGCCGGGGGCTCCAAGGGCCCTTCCCGTTCTCCCGCCCTGAATGACCGGTGGTGCCACTAGCGGCCTGTGTGGCGGCGGGGCAGCACGGTGAGTCCAGCACTGTGGCTCGTGGGTCTCCAATGCCCAGCATTGCCGCTCCAGGCACCTTGGGATGAGCCCCTCCGAGGGTGAGCTAGGGTTAGGGTTAGCCCCCAGGAGGCCGGCAGGCCCGATCTGCCAGCTGTGTGGCGAGCGGAGGGGCAGGCCGAGGTGAGGGCGCTGAAGAGCAGGAGCGTGGGCCCAAGCGTTTTGGTGCAGGGGCCTTTGAAGGTCACCAGGGGCTCGGAGGACCCTGCCCGTTCTCCCGCCCTGGATGACCGGCGGTGCCCCTAGAGGCCCGGGTGGCAGCGGGGCGGGAGGGTGAGTCTGGCGCTGGGGCTTGTGGGTCCGGAATCCCGGGCATTGCGGCACCAGGCCCCTTGGGAGGGGCCCCTCGAGGGATCGAGCTAGGGTTAGGTTTAGCCCCCAGGGGACCGTCAGGCCCAATCCGCCGGTTGTGCAGGGAGCAGAGGGTGGGCTGAAGTGATGGTGCTGGCGAGCGGGAGCGTGGGCCCAAGGGTTTTGGCGCGGAGGGCCTTCAAACGGCGCTGGGGGCTCCGAGGGCCCTGTCCGTTGTTCTGCCCTGAATGACCGACAGCTCTCCTACCGGCCCGGGTGGCGGCGGGGCGGCACAGTGCGTCCGGCGCTGGGACTCGGGGGTCACCAATCCCAGGCATTGCAGCGATAGGCCCCTTGGGAGGGGCCCCTTGGGGGCCGACCTAGGGTTCGGGTTAGCCCCCAGGAGGCTGGCAGGCCCGATCCGCCGGCTCTGCCACATGCGGAGGGGCTAGCCGAGGTGAGGGCGCTGGCGAGCGGGAGCATGGCCCCAAGCGTTTTGTCGCGGGGGACCTTCGAAGGTCGCCGGGGGCCCGGGGGGCCCTGCCCGTTCTAACGCCCTGAATGAGGACGGCGCCCCTAGCGGGCCGGGTGGTGAGGAGCGGCAGAGTGTGTCCGGCGGTGGGGTTCGGGTGTCCCCAATCCCCAGCGTGGCGGCGCCAGGCCCCTTGGGAGGGGCTCCTCTGGGGCCGACCTAGGTTTAGGGTTAGCCCAAAGGAGGCCGGCAGGCCCGAGCCGCCGGCTGTGCGGCGAGCAGAGGGGCGGGCCGAGGTGAGGGCGCTGGCGAGGGGGAGCGTGGGCCCAGGGTTTTGGCACAGGGGGCCTTGGATTGTCACTGGGGGCTTGGAGGGCCCTGCCCATTCTCACACACTAAATGACCGGTGGCGCCCCTGTCGGCCAGGGTGGCGGCGTGTCGGCAGGATGAGTCTGGAGCTGGGGCTCAGTGGTCCCCGATCCCCGGCGCGGTGGCTCCAGGCACTTGGGAGGGGTCCCTCGGGGGCCGACATATGGTGAGTGTTAGCCCAAAGGAGGCCGGCGGGCCCAATCCGCCGGCTGTGCAGCGAGCGGAGGGGTGGGCCGACGTTAATGCGCTGGCAAGCGGGAGCGTGGGCCCAAGCGTTTTGGCATGGGGGGCCTTCGAAGCTCACCGGGGGCTCGGAGGGCCCAGCAAGTTCTCCCGCCCTGAATGCCCAGCGGCTCCCTAGCGGCCAGGGTGGCGGCGGGGAGGCAGGGTGAGTCCGGAGCTCGGGCTCGGGGGTCCCCAATACCCGGCATGGCATTGCCAGGCCGCTTGGGAGGGGTCCCTCGGGGGCCGAGCTAGGGTTCTCGTTAGCCCAAAGGAGGCCGGCAGGCCCAATTGGCCGGCTGTGCGGCAAGGGGATGGGTGAGCCGAGGTGAGGGCGCTGGCGAGCGGGAGCTTAGGCCCAAGCGTTTTGGTGCGGGGGGCCTTCGAAGGTCATCGGGGGCTCGGAGGGCCCTGCCCGTACTCCCTCCCTGAATGACCGGTGGCGCCCCTAGCGTCCCGGGTGGCGGCGGGGCGGCAGGGTGAGTCTGGAGTAGGGCTCAGGGGTCCAAATGCCCCGGCGTGGCGGCGCCTGGCCCCTTGGGAGGGGTCCCTCGGGGGCCGACCTAGGGTTGAGGTTAGCCCAAAGGAGGCCTGGGCCCGATCCGCCGGCTGTGCAGAGAACGGAGGGGCGGGGCGAGGTGAGGGCGCTGGGGAGGGGAGCGTGAGCCCAAGCGTTTTGGCGTGTCTGGCCTTCGAAGGTCACCGGGGGCTCAGAGGGCCCTGCCCGTTCCCCAGCCCCGAATGAGGACGGTGCCCCTAGCGATCCGGGTCGCAGCGGGGCGGCAGGGTGAGTTCAGCCCTGGTGCTCGGGGGTCCCCAATCACCCGCGTGGCGGCGCCAGGCCCCTTGGGATGGTCCCCTCGGGAGCCGACCTAGGGTTAGGGTTAGCCCCAGGAGGCCGGCAGTCCGATCTGCCGGCTGTGCGGCGAGCGGAGGGGCGGGCTGAGGAGAGGGTGCTGGCGAGCAGGAGCCTAGGCCCAAGCGTTTTGTCACGGGGGGCCTTCAAAGGTCACTGGGGGCTCGGAGGGCCCTGCCCGTTCTCCCGCCCTAAATAACCGGTGGCGCCCCTAGCAGCCCGGGTGGCGGCAGGGCGGCAGGGTAAGTAATGCGCTGGGGCTTGAGGGTCCCCAATCCCCGGCGTGGCATCGCCAGGCCCCTTGGGAGGGGCCCCTCGTGAGCAGACCTAGAGTTAGGGTTAGTTCCCAGGAGGCTGGCAGGCCCAATCCGCTGTCTGTGCCGCGAGAGTGGGGGCGGACCGAGGTGAGGGCGCTTGCTAGCGGAGCGTGGGCCCAAGCGTTTTGGCGTGGGGGGCCTCAAAGGTCGCCAGGGGCTCGGAGGGCCCTGCCCATTCTCCCGCTCTGAATGACTGGTGGCGTCCCTACTGGCCCGGTAGCTGTGGGGCGGAAGGGTGACTCCGGCGCTGAGGCTTGGGGGTCACCAATCCCCGGCGTTGTGGCACCAGGCCTTTGGAAGTGGCCCCTTGGGGTCTGACCTAGGGTTAGTGTTAGCCCCCAGGAAACAGGCAGGCCTGATCCGCTAGCTGTTCATCGAGTGGAGGGGCGGGCCGAGAAGAGGGCGCTGGCGAGTGGGAGCGTGGGCCCAAGCATTTTGGCGCGAGGGGCCTACGAAGGTCGCGGGGGCTCAGAGGGCCCTGCCTGTTCTCCAGCACTGAATGACCGGCGGCGCCCCTAGCGGACTGGGTGGTGGTGGGGTGGCAGGGAGAGTCCAGCACTGGTGCTCGGGGGTCCCCAATCCCCGGCATTGCGATGCCAGGCCCCTTGGGAGGGGCCCCGTGGGGGCAGACCTAGGGTTAGGGTTACACCCAGGGGGCTGACAGGCCCGATCCTACGGCTGTTCGGCGAGCGGAGGGGCGGGCCGAGGTGAGGGCGCTGGCTAGCGGGAGCGTGGGTCAAGTGTTTTGGTGCGGGGGGCCCTTCGAAGGTCGTGGGGGGATCGGAGGACCCTGCCCGTTCTCCCGCACTGAATGACTGGTGGTGCTCCTAGTGGTGCAGGTGGCAGCGGGGCGGCCGGGTGAGTCCAGCACTGGGGTTCAGGGGTCCCCAATCCCCGGCGTTACGACTGCAGGCCCCTTGCTAGGGGCCCCTCGGGGGCCGACATATGGTAAGGGTTAGCCCCCAGGAGGCCCGCAGGCCCGATCCGCCAGCTCTGCGGTGAGTGGAGGGGTGGTCGGAGGTGAGGCCGCTGGCAATCTGGAGAGTGGGCCCAGTCATTTTGGCACGGGGGTCCTTCGAATGTCGCCAGGGGTTCGGACGGCCCTGCCCGTTCTCCCACCCTGAATGACGGGCGGCTCCCCTAAAAGCCCTGGTGGAGGAGGGGCGGTAGGGTGAGTCGGGCACTGGGACTCAGGGGTTCCCAATCCCCGGCGTTTTGGCGCCATGCCCCTTGGGAGGGGCCCCTCAGGGACTCACCTAGGGTTAGGGTTAGCTCCGAGGAGGCCGGCAGGCTCGATCCGCCGGCTGTGTGGTGAGCAGAGGGGCAGGCCGAGGTGAGGGCGCTTGTGAGCAGGAGCGTGGGCCCAAGCGTTTTGGCGCGGGGGGCCTTCCAATGTGGCCAGAGGCTCTGAGGGCCCTGCCCCTTGTCCCGCCCTGAATGACCGGCAGCGCCCCTAGTGGCCCATGTGGCAGCGGGGCAGCCGGTTGTGTCCAGCGCTGGAGCTCGGGGTTCTCCAATCCCCGGTGTTGCGGCTCTAGGCCCCTTGCTGGGGCCCCTAGGGGACCGACCTATGGTTAGATTTAGCCCCCAGGAGGCCGGAAGCCCGATCCGCCAGCTCTGCGGCAAGCGGAGAGGCGGGCGGAGGTGAGGCCGCTGGCGAGCGGGAGCGTGGGCTCAGGCGTTCTGGGGCGGGGGTCCTTCGAAAGTCGCTGGAGGCTTGGAGGGCCCTGTACGTTCTTCTGCCCTGAATGACCGGCGGCTCCCCTAGCGGCCCGGGTGGAGGAGGGGTGTTAGGGTGACTTGGGCGGTGGGGCTTGGGGGTCCCCAATCCTCGGCGTTGGGGCGCCAGGCCCCTTTGGAAGGGCTCTAGGGGGCCGACCAAGGGTTATTGTTAGCCCCCAGGGGGCCAGCAGGCCAGATCCGCCGGCTGTGAGGCGAGCGGAGGGGTGGACCCAGGTGAGGGCGCTTGAGAGCAAGAATGTGGACCCAAGCGTTTTGGCACGGGGGGCCTTCGAAGGTCATCGGGGGTTCGGAGGGCCCAACCCGTCCTCCTGCCCTGAATGACCAGCGGCGCTACTAGCGGCCCGGGGGGGCGGGGCAGCAGGGTGAGCCCGACAATGGGGCTTGGGGGTCCCCAATCCCCGGCGTTGCGGGGGCAGACCCTTGGTAGTGGCCCCTCGGGGGCCGACCTAAGGTTACAGTTAGCCCTCAGGAGGCCGGCAGGCCCGATGTGCCAGCTGTGCGGCGAGCGGAGGGGAGGGCCGAGGTGAGGGCGCGGGCGAGCGGGAGCTTGGCCGAAGCGTTTTGGCGCGGGAAGCCTTCGAAGGTCGCCGGGGGATCGGAGGACCCTGCCCGTTCTCCCGCCCTGAATGACCTGCGGCGCCCCTGGGGCCCGGGTGGCGGCAGGGCGACAGGGTGAGTCCGTCGCTGGGGTTGGGGGGTTCCCAATCCCCGGTGTTGCGGCACCAGGCCCCTTTGCAGGGGCCCCTCGGAGGCTGACCTAGGGTTATGGTTAGCCCCCAGGAGGCCGCAGGCCCAATCCACCGGCTGTGCGGTGAGCAGAGGGGAGGGCCGAGGTGAGGGCGCTGGCGAGCGGTAGCGTAGGCCCATGAGTTTTGGCGCGGGGGGCCTTCGAAGGTCGCCGGGGCTCCAGAAGCCCTGCCCGTTCTCCCGCACTGAATGTCCGGCGGTGCCCCTAGCGGCTCAGTTGCCGGCGGGGGAGCATGGTGAGTCGGATGCTGGGGCTAACGGTCCGCAAACCCAGGTGTTGCGGTGCCAGGCCCGTTGGGAGGGGCCTCTCGGGGGCCGACGAAGGGATAGGGTTAGCCCCCAGGAGGCTGGCGGGCCCTATCCGCCGGCTGTGCGGCGAGCGGAGGGGCGGGCCGAGGTGAGGGCACTGGCTACCGGGAGAGTGGGCGCAAGCTTTCTGGCGCGGGGGGCCTTCGAAAGAGGCCGGGGGCTCCAAGGGCCCTTCCCGTTCTCCCGCCCTGAATGACCGGTGGTGCCACTAGCGGCCTGTGTGGCGGCGGGGCAGCACGGTGAGTCCAGCACTGTGGCTCGTGGGTCTCCAATGCCCAGCATTGCCGCTCCAGGCACCTTGGGATGAGCCCCTCCGAGGGTGAGCTAGGGTTAGGGTTAGCCCCCAGGAGGCCGGCAGGCCCGATCTGCCAGCTGTGTGGCGAGCGGAGGGGCAGGCCGAGGTGAGGGCGCTGAAGAGCAGGAGCGTGGGCCCAAGCGTTTTGGTGCAGGGGCCTTTGAAGGTCACCAGGGGCTCGGAGGACCCTGCCCGTTCTCCCGCCCTGGATGACCGGCGGTGCCCCTAGAGGCCCGGGTGGCAGCAGGGCGGGAGGGTGAGTCTGGCGCTGGGGCTTGTGGGTCCGGAATCCCGGGCATTGCGGCACCAGGCCCCTTGGGAGGGGCCCCTCGAGGGATCGAGCTAGGGTTAGGTTTAGCCCCCAGGGGACCGTCAGGCCCAATCCGCCAGTTGTGCAGGGAGCGGAGGGTGGGCTGAAGTGATGGTGCTGGCGAGCGGGAGCGTGGGCCCAAGGGTTTTGGCGCGGAGGGCCTTCAAACGGCGCTGGGGGCTCCGAGGGCCCTGTCCGTTGTTCTGCCCTGAACGACCGACAGCTCTCCTACCGGCCCGGGTGGCGGCGGGGCGGCACAGTGCGTCCGGCGCTGGGACTCGGGGGTCACCAATCCCAGGCATTGCAGCGATAGGCCCCTTGGGAGGGGCCCCTTGGGGGCCGACCTAGGGTTCGGGTTAGCCCCCAGGAGGCTGGCAGGCCCGATCCGCCGGCTCTGCCACATGCGGAGGGGCTAGCCGAGGTGAGGGCGCTGGGGAGCGGGAGCATGGCCCCAAGCGTTTTGTCGCGGGGGACCTTCGAAGGTCGCCGGGGGCCCGGGGGGCCCTGCCCGTTCTAACGCCCTGAATGAGGACGGCGCCCCTAGCGGGCCGGGTGGTGAGGAGCGGCAGAGTGTGTCCGGCGGTGGGGTTCGGGTGTCCCCAATCCCCAGCGTGGCGGCGCCAGGCCCCTTGGGAGGGGCTCCTCTGGGGCCGACCTAGGTTTAGGGTTAGCCCAAAGGAGGCCGGCAGGCCCGAGCCGCCGGCTGTGCGGCGAGCAGCGGGGCGGGCCGAGGTGAGGGCGCTGGCGAGGGGGAGCGTGGGCCCAGGGTTTTGGCACAGGGGGCCTTGGATTGTCACTGGGGGCTTGGAGGGCCCTGCCCATTCTCACACACTAAATGACCGGTGGCGCCCCTGTCGGCCAGGGGTGGCGGCGTGTCGGCAGGATGAGTCTGGAGCTGGGGCTCAGTGGTCCCCGATCCCCGGCGCGGTGGCTCCAGGCACTTGGGAGGGGTCCCTCGGGGGCCGACATATGGTGAGTGTTAGCCCAAAGGAGGCCGGCGGGCCCAATCCGCCGGCTGTGCAGCGAGCGGAGGGGTGGGCCGACGTTAATGCGCTGGCAAGCGGGAGCGTGGGCCCAAGCGTTTTGGCATGGGGGGCCTTCGAAGCTCACCGGGGGCTCGGAGGGCCCAGCAAGTTCTCCCGCCCTGAATGCCCAGCGGCTCCCTAGCGGCCAGGGTGGCGGCGGGGAGGCAGGGTGAGTCCGGAGCTCGGGCTCGGGGGTCCCCAATACCCGGCATGGCATTGCCAGGCCGCTTGGGAGGGGTCCCTCGGGGGCCGAGCTAGGGTTCTCGTTAGCCCAAAGGAGGCCGGCAGGCCCAATTGGCCGGCTGTGCGGCAAGGGGATGGGTGAGCCGAGGTGAGGGCGCTGGCGAGCGGGAGCTTAGGCCCAAGCGTTTTGGTGCGGGGGGCCTTCGAAGGTCATCGGGGGCTCGGAGGGCCCTGCCCGTACTCCCTCCCTGAATGACCGGTGGCGCCCCTAGCGTCCCGGGTGGCGGCGGGGCGGCAGGGTGAGTCTGGAGTAGGGCTCAGGGGTCCAAATGCCCCGGCGTGGCGGCGCCTGGCCCCTTGGGAGGGGTCCCTCGGGGGCCGACCTAGGGTTGAGGTTAGCCCAAAGGAGGCCTGGGCCCGATCCGCCGGCTGTGCAGAGAACGGAGGGGCGGGGCGAGGTGAGGGCGCTGGGGAGGGGAGCGTGAGCCCAAGCGTTTTGGCGTGTCTGGCCTTCGAAGGTCACCGGGGGCTCAGAGGGCCCTGCCCGTTCCCCAGCCCCGAATGAGGACGGTGCCCCTAGCGATCCGGGTCGCAGCGGGGCGGCAGGGTGAGTTCAGCCCTGGTGCTCGGGGGTCCCCAATCACCCGCGTGGCGGCGCCAGGCCCCTTGGGATGGTCCCCTCGGGAGCCGACCTAGGGTTAGGGTTAGCCCCAGGAGGCCGGCAGTCCGATCTGCCGGCTGTGCGGCGAGCGGAGGGGCGGGCTGAGGAGAGGGTGCTGGCGAGCAGGAGCCTAGGCCCAAGCGTTTTGTCACGGGGGGCCTTCAAAGGTCACTGGGGGCTCGGAGGGCCCTGCCCGTTCTCCCGCCCTAAATAACCGGTGGCGCCCCTAGCAGCCCGGGTGGCGGCAGGGCGGCAGGGTAAGTAATGCGCTGGGGCTTGAGGGTCCCCAATCCCCGGCGTGGCATCGCCAGGCCCCTTGGGAGGGGCCCCTCGTGAGCAGACCTAGAGTTAGGGTTAGTTCCCAGGAGGCTGGCAGGCCCAATCCGCTGTCTGTGCCGCGAGAGTGGGGGCGGACCGAGGTGAGGGCGCTTGCTAGCGGAGCGTGGGCCCAAGCGTTTTGGCGTGGGGGGCCTCAAAGGTCGCCAGGGGCTCGGAGGGCCCTGCCCATTCTCCCGCTCTGAATGACTGGTGGCGTCCCTACTGGCCCGGTAGCTGTGGGGCGGAAGGGTGACTCCGGCGCTGAGGCTTGGGGGTCACCAATCCCCGGCGTTGTGGCACCAGGCCTTTGGAAGTGGCCCCTTGGGGTCTGACCTAGGGTTAGTGTTAGCCCCCAGGAAACAGGCAGGCCTGATCCGCTAGCTGTTCATCGAGTGGAGGGGCGGGCCGAGAAGAGGGCGCTGGCGAGTGGGAGCGTGGGCCCAAGCATTTTGGCGCGAGGGGCCTACGAAGGTCGCGGGGGCTCAGAGGGCCCTGCCTGTTCTCCAGCACTGAATGACCGGCGGTGCCCCTAGCGGACTGGGTGGTGGTGGGGTGGCAGGGAGAGTCCAGCACTGGTGCTCGGGGGTCCCCAATCCCCGGCATTGCGATGCCAGGCCCCTTGGGAGGGGCCCCGTGGGGGCAGACCTAGGGTTAGGGTTACACCCAGGGGGCTGACAGGCCCGATCCTACGGCTGTTCGGCGAGCGGAGGGGCGGGCCGAGGTGAGGGCGCTGGCTAGCGGGAGCGTGGGTCAAGTGTTTTGGTGCGGGGGGCCCTTCGAAGGTCGTGGGGGGATCGGAGGACCCTGCCCGTTCTCCCGCACTGAATGACTGGTGGTGCTCCTAGTGGTGCAGGTGGCAGCGGGGCGGCCGGGTGAGTCCGGCACTGGGGTTCAGGGGTCCCCAATCCCCGGCGTTACGACTGCAGGCCCCTTGCTAGGGGCCCCTCGGGGGCCGACATATGGTAAGGGTTAGCCCCCAGGAGGCCCGCAGGCCCGATCCGCCAGCTCTGCGGTGAGTGGAGGGGTGGTCGGAGGTGAGGCCGCTGGCAATCTGGAGAGTGGGCCCAGTCATTTTGGCACGGGGGTCCTTCGAATGTCGCCAGGGGTTCGGACGGCCCTGCCCGTTCTCCCACCCTGAATGACGGGCGGCTCCCCTAAAAGCCCTGGTGGAGGAGGGGCGGTAGGGTGAGTCGGGCGCTGGGACTCAGGGGTTCCCAATCCCCGGCGTTTTGGCGCCATGCCCCTTGGGAGTTGCCCCTCAGGGACTCACCTAGGGTTAGGGTTAGCTCCGAGGAGGCCGGCAGGCTCGATCCGCCGGCTGTGTGGTGAGCAGAGGGGCAGGCCGAGGTGAGGGCGCTTGTGAGCAGGAGCGTGGGCCCAAGCGTTTTGGCGCGGGGGGCCTTCCAATGTGGCCAGAGGCTCTGAGGGCCCTGCCCCTTGTCCCGCCCTGAATGACCGGCAGCGCCCCTAGTGGCCCATGTGGCAGCGGGGCAGCCGGTTGTGTCCAGCGCTGGAGCTCGGGGTTCTCCAATCCCCGGTGTTGCGGCTCTAGGCCCCTTGCTGGGGCCCCTAGGGGACCGACCTATGGTTAGATTTAGCCCCCAGGAGGCCGGAAGCCCGATCCGCCAGCTCTGCGGCAAGCGGAGAGGCGGGCGGAGGTGAGGCCGCTGGCGAGCGGGAGCGTGGGCTCAGGCATTCTGGGGCGGGGGTCCTTCGAAAGTCGCTGGAGGCTTGGAGGGCCCTGTACGTTCTTCTGCCCTGAATGACCGGCGGCTCCCCTAGCGGCCCGGGTGGAGGAGGGGTGTTAGGGTGACTTGGGCGGTGGGGCTTGGGGGTCCCCAATCCTCGGCGTTGGGGCGCCAGGCCCCTTTGGAAGGGCTCTAGGGGGCCGACCAAGGGTTATTGTTAGCCCCCAGGGGGCCAGCAGGCCAGATCCGCCGGCTGTGAGGCGAGCGGAGGGGTGGACCCAGGTGAGGGCGCTTGAGAGCAAGAATGTGGACCCAAGCGTTTTGGCACGGGGGGCCTTCGAAGGTCATCGGGGGTTCGGAGGGCCCAACCCGTCCTCCTGCCCTGAATGACCAGCGGCGCTACTAGCGGCCCGGGGGGGCAGGGCAGCAGGGTGAGCCCGGCAATGGGGCTTGGGGGTCCCCAATCCCCGGCGTTGCGGGGGCAGACCCTTGGTAGTGGCCCCTCGGGGGCCGACCTAAGGTTACAGTTAGCCCCCAGGAGGCCGGCAGGCCCGATGTGCCAGCTGTGCGGCGAGCGGAGGGGAGGGCCGAGGTGAGGGCGCGGGCGAGCGGGAGCTTGGCCGAAGCGTTTTGGCGCGGGAAGCCTTCGAAGGTCGCCGGGGGATCGGAGGACCCTGCCCGTTTTCCCGCCCTGAATGACCTGCGGCGCCCCTGGGGCCCGGGTGGCGGCAGGGCGACAGGGTGAGTCCGTCGCTGGGGTTGGGGGGTTCCCAATCCCCGGTGTTGCGGCACCAGGCCCCTTTGCAGGGGCCCCTCGGAGGCTGACCTAGGGTTATGGTTAGCCCCCAGGAGGCCGCAGGCCCAATCCACCGGCTGTGCGGTGAGCAGAGGGGAGGGCCGAGGTGAGGGCGCTGGCGAGCGGTAGCGTAGGCCCATGAGTTTTGGCGCGGGGGGCCTTCGAAGGTCGCCGGGGCTCCAGAAGCCCTGCCCGTTCTCCCGCACTGAATGTCCGGCGGTGCCCCTAGCGGCTCAGTTGCCGGCGGGGGAGCATGGTGAGTCGGATGCTGGGGCTAGCGGTCCGCAAACCCAGGTGTTGCGGTGCCAGGCCCGTTGGGAGGGGCCTCTCGGGGGCCGACGAAGGGATAGGGTTAGCCCCCAGGAGGCTGGCGGGCCCTATCCGCCGGCTGTGCGGCGAGCGGAGGGGCGGGCCGAGGTGAGGGCACTGGCTACCGGGAGAGTGGGTGCAAGCTTTCTGGCGCGGGGGGCCTTCGAAAGAGGCCGGGGGCTCCAAGGGCCCTTCCCGTTCTCCCGCCCTGAATGACCGGTGGTGCCACTAGCGGCCTGTGTGGCGGCGGGGCAGCACGGTGAGTCCAGCACTGTGGCTCGTGGGTCTCCAATGCCCAGCATTGCCGCTCCAGGCACCTTGGGATGAGCCCCTCCGAGGGTGAGCTAGGGTTAGGGTTAGCCCCCAGGAGGCCGGCAGGCCCGATCTGCCAGCTGTGTGGCGAGCGGAGGGGCAGGCCGAGGTGAGGGCGCTGAAGAGCAGGAGCGTGGGCCCAAGCGTTTTGGTGCAGGGGCCTTTGAAGGTCACCAGGGGCTCGGAGGACCCTGCCCGTTCTCCCGCCCTGGATGACCGGCGGTGCCCCTAGAGGCCCGGGTGGCAGCGGGGCGGGAGGGTGAGTCTGGCGCTGGGGCTTGTGGGTCCGGAATCCCGGGCATTGCGGCACCAGGCCCCTTGGGAGGGGCCCCTCGAGGGATCGAGCTAGGGTTAGGTTTAGCCCCCAGGGGACCGTCAGGCCCAATCCGCCGGTTGTGCAGGGAGCGGAGGGTGGGCTGAAGTGATGGTGCTGGTGAGCGGGAGCGTGGGCCCAAGGGTTTTGGCGCGGAGGGCCTTCAAACGGCGCTGGGGGCTCCGAGGGCCCTGTCCGTTGTTCTGCCCTGAATGACCGACAGCTCTCCTACCGGCCCGGGTGCGGCGGGGCGGCACAGTGCGTCCGGCGCTGGGACTCGGGGGTCACCAATCCCAGGCATTGCAGCGATAGGCCCCTTGGGAGGGGCCCCTTGGGGGCCGACCTAGGGTTCGGGTTAGCCCCCAGGAGGCTGGCAGGCCCGATCCGCCGGCTCTGCCACATGCGGAGGGGCTAGCCGAGGTGAGGGCGCTGGGGAGCGGGAGCATGGCCCCAAGCGTTTTGTCGCGGGGGACCTTCGAAGGTCGCCGGGGGCCCGGGGGGCCCTGCCCGTTCTAACGCCCTGAATGAGGACGGCGCCCCTAGCGGGCCGGGTGGTGAGGAGCGGCAGAGTGTGTCCGGCGGTGGGGTTCGGGTGTCCCCAATCCCCAGCGTGGCGGCGCCAGGCCCCTTGGGAGGGGCTCCTCTGGGGCCGACCTAGGTTTAGGGTTAGCCCAAAGGAGGCCGGCAGGCCCGAGCCGCCGGCTGTGCGGCGAGCAGAGGGGCGGGCCGAGGTGAGGGCGCTGGCGAGGGGGAGCGTGGGCCCAGGGTTTTGGCACAGGGGGCCTTGGATTGTCACTGGGGGCTTGGAGGGCCCTGCCCATTCTCACACACTAAATGACCGGTGGCGCCCCTGTCGGCCAGGGTGGCGGCGTGTCGGCAGGATGAGTCTGGAGCTGGGGCTCAGTGGTCCCCGATCCCCGGCGCGGTGGCTCCAGGCACTTGGGAGGGGTCCCTCGGGGGCCGACATATGGTGAGTGTTAGCCCAAAGGAGGCCGGCGGGCCCAATCCGCCGGCTGTGCAGCGAGCGGAGGGGTGGGCCGACGTTAATGCGCTGGCAAGCGGGAGCGTGGGCCCAAGCGTTTTGGCATGGGGGGCCTTCGAAGCTCACCGGGGGCTCGGAGGGCCCAGCAAGTTCTCCCGCCCTGAATGCCCAGCGGCTCCCTAGCGGCCAGGGTGGCGGCGGGGAGGCAGGGTGAGTCCGGAGCTCGGGCTCGGGGGTCCCCAATACCCGGCATGGCATTGCCAGGCCGCTTGGGAGGGGTCCCTCGGGGGCCGAGCTAGGGTTCTCGTTAGCCCAAAGGAGGCCGGCAGGCCCAATTGGCCGGCTGTGCGGCGAGGGGATGGGTGAGCCGAGGTGAGGGCGCTGGCGAGCGGGAGCTTAGGCCCAAGCGTTTTGGTGCGGGGGGCCTTCGAAGGTCATCGGGGGCTCGGAGGGCCCTGCCCGTACTCCCTCCCTGAATGACCGGTGGCGCCCCTAGCGTCCCGGGTGGCGGCGGGGCGGCAGGGTGAGTCTGGAGTAGGGCTCAGGGGTCCAAATGCCCCGGCGTGGCGGCGCCTGGCCCCTTGGGAGGGGTCCCTCGGGGGCCGACCTAGGGTTGAGGTTAGCCCAAAGGAGGCCTGGGCCCGATCCGCCGGCTGTGCAGAGAACGGAGGGGCGGGGCGAGGTGAGGGCGCTGGGGAGCGGGAGCGTGAGCCCAAGCGTTTTGGCGTGTCTGGCCTTCGAAGGTCACCGGGGGCTCAGAGGGCCCTGCCCGTTCCCCAGCCCCGAATGAGGACGGTGCCCCTAGCGATCCGGGTCGCAGCGGGGCGGCAGGGTGAGTTCAGCCCTGGTGCTCGGGGGTCCCCAATCACCCGCGTGGCGGCGCCAGGCCCCTTGGGATGGTCCCCTCGGGAGCCGACCTAGGGTTAGGGTTAGCCCCAGGAGGCCGGCAGTCCGATCTGCCGGCTGTGCGGCGAGCGGAGGGGCGGGCTGAGGAGAGGGTGCTGGCGAGCAGGAGCCTAGGCCCAAGCGTTTTGTCACGGGGGGCCTTCAAAGGTCACTGGGGGCTCGGAGGGCCCTGCCCGTTCTCCCGCCCTAAATAACCGGTGGCGCCCCTAGCAGCCCGGGTGGCGGCAGGGCGGCAGGGTAAGTAATGCGCTGGGGCTTGAGGGTCCCCAATCCCCGGCGTGGCATCGCCAGGCCCCTTGGGAGGGGCCCCTCGTGAGCAGACCTAGAGTTAGGGTTAGTTCCCAGGAGGCTGGCAGGCCCAATCCGCTGTCTGTGCCGCGAGAGTGGGGGCGGACCGAGGTGAGGGCGCTTGCTAGCGGAGCGTGGGCCCAAGCGTTTTGGCGTGGGGGGCCTCAAAGGTCGCCAGGGGCTCGGAGGGCCCTGCCCATTCTCCCGCTCTGAATGACTGGTGGCGTCCCTACTGGCCCGGTAGCTGTGGGGCGGAAGGGTGACTCCGGCGCTGAGGCTTGGGGGTCACCAATCCCCGGCGTTGTGGCACCAGGCCTTTGGAAGTGGCCCCTTGGGGTCTGACCTAGGGTTAGTGTTAGCCCCCAGGAAACAGGCAGGCCTGATCCGCTAGCTGTTCATCGAGTGGAGGGGCGGGCCGAGAAGAGGGCGCTGGCGAGTGGGAGCGTGGGCCCAAGCATTTTGGCGCGAGGGGCCTACGAAGGTCGCGGGGGCTCAGAGGGCCCTGCCTGTTCTCCAGCACTGAATGACCGGCGGCGCCCCTAGCGGACTGGGTGGTGGTGGGGTGGCAGGGAGAGTCCAGCACTGGTGCTCGGGGGTCCCCAATCCCCGGCATTGCGATGCCAGGCCCCTTGGGAGGGGCCCCGTGGGGGCAGACCTAGGGTTAGGGTTACACCCAGGGGGCTGACAGGCCCGATCCTACGGCTGTTCGGCGAGCGGAGGGGCGGGCCGAGGTGAGGGCGCTGGCTAGCGGGAGCGTGGGTCAAGTGTTTTGGTGCGGGGGGCCCTTCGAAGGTCGTGGGGGGATCGGAGGACCCTGCCCGTTCTCCCGCACTGAATGACTGGTGGTGCTCCTAGTGGTGCAGGTGGCAGCGGGGCGGCCGGGTGAGTCCGGCACTGGGGTTCAGGGGTCCCCAATCCCCGGCGTTACGACTGCAGGCCCCTTGCTAGGGGCCCCTCGGGGGCCGACATATGGTAAGGGTTAGCCCCCAGGAGGCCCGCAGGCCCGATCCGCCAGCTCTGCGGTGAGTGGAGGGGTGGTCGGAGGTGAGGCCGCTGGCAATCTGGAGAGTGGGCCCAGTCATTTTGGCACGGGGGTCCTTCGAATGTCGCCAGGGGTTCGGACGGCCCTGCCCGTTCTCCCACCCTGAATGACGGGCGGCTCCCCTAAAAGCCCTGGTGGAGGAGGGGCGGTAGGGTGAGTCGGGCGCTGGGACTCAGGGGTTCCCAATCCCCGGCGTTTTGGCGCCATGCCCCTTGGGAGGGGCCCCTCAGGGACTCACCTAGGGTTAGGGTTAGCTCCGAGGAGGCCGGCAGGCTCGATCCGCCGGCTGTGTGGTGAGCAGAGGGGCAGGCCGAGGTGAGGGCGCTTGTGAGCAGGAGCGTGGGCCCAAGCGTTTTGGCGCGGGGGGCCTTCCAATGTGGCCAGAGGCTCTGAGGGCCCTGCCCCTTGTCCCGCCCTGAATGACCGGCAGCGCCCCTAGTGGCCCATGTGGCAGCGGGGCAGCCGGTTGTGTCCAGCGCTGGAGCTCGGGGTTCTCCAATCCCCGGTGTTGCGGCTCTAGGCCCCTTGCTGGGGCCCCTAGGGGACCGACCTATGGTTAGATTTAGCCCCCAGGAGGCCGGAAGCCCGATCCGCCAGCTCTGCGGCAAGCGGAGAGGCGGGCGGAGGTGAGGCCGCTGGCGAGCGGGAGCGTGGGCTCAGGCATTCTGGGGCGGGGGTCCTTCGAAAGTCGCTGGAGGCTTGGAGGGCCCTGTACGTTCTTCTGCCCTGAATGACCGGCGGCTCCCCTAGCGGCCCGGGTGGAGGAGGGGTGTTAGGGTGACTTGGGCGGTGGGGCTTGGGGGTCCCCAATCCTCGGCGTTGGGGCGCCAGGCCCCTTTGGAAGGGCTCTAGGGGGCCGACCAAGGGTTATTGTTAGCCCCCAGGGGGCCAGCAGGCCAGATCCGCCGGCTGTGAGGCGAGCGGAGGGGTGGACCCAGGTGAGGGCGCTTGAGAGCAAGAATGTGGACCCAAGCGTTTTGGCACGGGGGGCCTTCGAAGGTCATCGGGGGTTCGGAGGGCCCAACCCGTCCTCCTGCCCTGAATGACCAGCGGCGCTACTAGCGGCCCGGGGGGGCGGGGCAGCAGGGTGAGCCCGGCAATGGGGCTTGGGGGTCCCCAATCCCCGGCGTTGCGGGGGCAGACCCTTGGTAGTGGCCCCTCGGGGGCCGACCTAAGGTTACAGTTAGCCCCCAGGAGGCCGGCAGGCCCGATGTGCCAGCTGTGCGGCGAGCGGAGGGGAGGGCCGAGGTGAGGGCGCGGGCGAGCGGGAGCTTGGCCGAAGCGTTTTGGCGCGGGAAGCCTTCGAAGGTCGCCGGGGGATCGGAGGACCCTGCCCGTTTTCCCGCCCTGAATGACCTGCGGCGCCCCTGGGGCCCGGGTGGCGGCAGGGCGACAGGGTGAGTCCGTCGCTGGGGTTGGGGGGTTCCCAATCCCCGGTGTTGCGGCACCAGGCCCCTTTGCAGGGGCCCCTCGGAGGCTGACCTAGGGTTATGGTTAGCCCCCAGGAGGCCGCAGGCCCAATCCACCGGCTGTGCGGTGAGCAGAGGGGAGGGCCGAGGTGAGGGCGCTGGCGAGCGGTAGCGTAGGCCCATGAGTTTTGGCGCGGGGGGCCTTCGAAGGTCGCCGGGGCTCCAGAAGCCCTGCCCGTTCTCCCGCACTGAATGTCCGGCGGTGCCCCTAGCGGCTCAGTTGCCGGCGGGGGAGCATGGTGAGTCGGATGCTGGGGCTAACGGTCCGCAAACCCAGGTGTTGCGGTGCCAGGCCCGTTGGGAGGGGCCTCTCGGGGGCCGACGAAGGGATAGGGTTAGCCCCCAGGAGGCTGGCGGGCCCTATCCGCCGGCTGTGCGGCGAGCGGAGGGGCGGGCCGAGGTGAGGGCACTGGCTACCGGGAGAGTGGGCGCAAGCTTTCTGGCGCGGGGGGCCTTCGAAAGAGGCCGGGGGCTCCAAGGGCCCTTCCCGTTCTCCCGCCCTGAATGACAGGTGGTGCCACTAGCGGCCTGTGTGGCGGCGGGGCAGCACGGTGAGTCCAGCACTGTGGCTCGTGGGTCTCCAATGCCCAGCATTGCCGCTCCAGGCACCTTGGGATGAGCCCCTCCGAGGGTGAGCTAGGGTTAGGGTTAGCCCCCAGGAGGCCGGCAGGCCCGATCTGCCAGCTGTGTGGCGAGCGGAGGGGCAGGCCGAGGTGAGGGCGCTGAAGAGCAGGAGCGTGGGCCCAAGCGTTTTGGTGCAGGGGCCTTTGAAGGTCACCAGGGGCTCGGAGGACCCTGCCCGTTCTCCCGCCCTGGATGACCGGCGGTGCCCCTAGAGGCCCGGGTGGCAGCGGGGCGGGAGGGTGAGTCTGGCGCTGGGGCTTGTGGGTCCGGAATCCCGGGCATTGCGGCACCAGGCCCCTTGGGAGGGGCCCCTCGAGGGATCGAGCTAGGGTTAGGTTTAGCCCCCAGGGGACCGTCAGGCCCAATCCGCCGGTTGTGCAGGGAGCGGAGGGTGGGCTGAAGTGATGGTGCTGGCGAGCGGGAGCGTGGGCCCAAGGGTTTTGGCGCGGAGGGCCTTCAAACGGCGCTGGGGGCTCCGAGGGCCCTGTCCGTTGTTCTGCCCTGAATGACCGACAGCTCTCCTACCGGCCCGGGTGGCGGCGGGGCGGCACAGTGCGTCCGGCGCTGGGACTCGGGGGTCACCAATCCCAGGCATTGCAGCGATAGGCCCCTTGGGAGGGGCCCCTTGGGGGCCGACCTAGGGTTCGGGTTAGCCCCCAGGAGGCTGGCAGGCCCGATCCGCCGGCTCTGCCACATGCGGAGGGGCTAGCCGAGGTGAGGGCGCTGGCGAGCCGGGAGCATGGCCCCAAGCGTTTTGTCGCGGGGGACCTTCGAAGGTCGCCGGGGGCCCGGGGGGCCCTGCCCGTTCTAACGCCCTGAATGAGGACGGCGCCCCTAGCGGGCCGGGTGGTGAGGAGCGGCAGAGTGTGTCCGGCGGTGGGGTTCGGGTGTCCCCAATCCCCAGCGTGGCGGCGCCAGGCCCCTTGGGAGGGGCTCCTCTGGGGCCGACCTAGGTTTAGGGTTAGCCCAAAGGAGGCCGGCAGGCCCGAGCCGCCGGCTGTGCGGCGAGCAGAGGGGCGGGCCGAGGTGAGGGCGCTGGCGAGGGGGAGCGTGGGCCCAGGGTTTTGGCACAGGGGGCCTTGGATTGTCACTGGGGGCTTGGAGGACCCTGCCCATTCTCACACACTAAATGACCGGTGGCGCCCCTGTCGGCCAGGGTGGCGGCGTGTCGGCAGGATGAGTCTGGAGCTGGGGCTCAGTGGTCCCCGATCCCCGGCGCGGTGGCTCCAGGCACTTGGGAGGGGTCCCTCGGGGGCCGACATATGGTGAGTGTTAGCCCAAAGGAGGCCGGCGGGCCCAATCCGGCGGCTGTGCAGCGAGCGGAGGGGTGGGCCGACGTTAATGCGCTGGCAAGCGGGAGCGTGGGCCCAAGCGTTTTGGCATGGGGGGCCTTCGAAGCTCACCGGGGGCTCGGAGGGCCCAGCAAGTTCTCCCGCCCTGAATGCCCAGCGGCTCCCTAGCGGCCAGGGTGGCGGCGGGGAGGCAGGGTGAGTCCGGAGCTCGGGCTCGGGGGTCCCCAATACCCGGCATGGCATTGCCAGGCCGCTTGGGAGGGGTCCCTCGGGGGCCGAGCTAGGGTTCTCGTTAGCCCAAAGGAGGCCGGCAGGCCCAATTGGCCGGCTGTGCGGCGAGGGGATGGGTGAGCCGAGGTGAGGGCGCTGGCGAGCGGGAGCTTAGGCCCAAGCGTTTTGGTGCGGGGGGCCTTCGAAGGTCATCGGGGGCTCGGAGGGCCCTGCCCGTACTCCCTCCCTGAATGACCGGTGGCGCCCCTAGCGTCCCAGGTGGCGGCGGGGCGGCAGGGTGAGTCTGGAGTAGGGCTCAGGGGTCCAAATGCCCCGGCGTGGCGGCGCCTGGCCCCTTGGGAGGGGTCCCTCGGGGGCCGACCTAGGGTTGAGGTTAGCCCAAAGGAGGCCTGGGCCCGATCCGCAGGCTGTGCAGAGAACGGAGGGGCGGGGCGAGGTGAGGGCGCTGGGGAGCGGGAGCGTGAGCCCAAGCGTTTTGGCGTGTCTGGCCTTCGAAGGTCACCGGGGGGCTCAGAGGGCCCTGCCCGTTCCCCAGCCCCGAATGAGGACGGTGCCCCTAGCGATCCGGGTCGCAGCGGGGCGGCAGGGTGAGTTCAGCCCTGGTGCTCGGGGGTCCCCAATCACCCGCGTGGCGGCGCCAGGCCCCTTGGGATGGTCCCCTCGGGAGCCGACCTAGGGTTAGGGTTAGCCCCAGGAGGCCGGCAGTCCGATCTGCCGGCTGTGCGGCGAGCGGAGGGGCGGGCTGAGGAGAGGGTGCTGGCGAGCAGGAGCCTAGGCCCAAGCGTTTTGTCACGGGGGGCCTTCAAAGGTCACTGGGGGCTCGGAGGGCCCTGCCCGTTCTCCCGCCCTAAATAACCGGTGGCGCCCCTAGCAGCCCCGGGTGGCGGCAGGGCGGCAGGGTAAGTAATGCGCTGGGGCTTGAGGGTCCCCAATCCCCGGCGTGGCATCGCCAGGCCCCTTGGGAGGGGCCCCTCGTGAGCAGACCTAGAGTTAGGGTTAGTTCCCAGGAGGCTGGCAGGCCCAATCCGCTGTCTGTGCCGCGAGAGTGGGGGCGGACCGAGGTGAGGGCGCTTGCTAGCGGAGCGTGGGCCCAAGCGTTTTGGCGTGGGGGGCCTCAAAGGTCGCCAGGGGCTCGGAGGGCCCTGCCCATTCTCCCGCTCTGAATGACTGGTGGCGTCCCTACTGGCCCGGTAGCTGTGGGGCGGAAGGGTGACTCCGGCGCTGAGGCTTGGGGGTCACCAATCCCCGGCGTTGTGGCACCAGGCCTTTGGAAGTGGCCCCTTGGGGTCTGACCTAGGGTTAGTGTTAGCCCCCAGGAAACAGGCAGGCCTGATCCGCTAGCTGTTCATCGAGTGGAGGGGCGGGCCGAGAAGAGGGCGCTGGCGAGTGGGAGCGTGGGCCCAAGCATTTTGGCGCGAGGGGCCTACGAAGGTCGCGGGGGCTCAGAGGGCCCTGCCTGTTCTCCAGCACTGAATGACCGGCGGCGCCCCTAGCGGACTGGGTGGTGGTGGGGTGGCAGGGAGAGTCCAGCACTGGTGCTCGGGGGTCCCCAATCCCCGGCATTGCGATGCCAGGCCCCTTGGGAGGGGCCCCGTGGGGGCAGACCTAGGGTTAGGGTTACACCCAGGGGGCTGACAGGCCCGATCCTACGGCTGTTCGGCGAGCGGAGGGGCGGGCCGAGGTGAGGCCGCTGGCAATCTGGAGAGTGGGCCCAGTCATTTTGGCACGGGGGTCCTTCGAATGTCGCCAGGGGTTCGGACGGCCCTGCCCGTTCTCCCACCCTGAATGACGGGCGGCTCCCCTAAAAGCCCTGGTGGAGGAGGGGCGGTAGGGTGAGTCGGGCGCTGGGACTCAGGGGTTCCCAATCCCCGGCGTTTTGGCGCCATGCCCCTTGGGAGGGGCCCCTCAGGGACTCACCTAGGGTTAGGGTTAGCTCCGAGGAGGCCGGCAGGCTCGATCCGCCGGCTGTGTGGTGAGCAGAGGGGCAGGCCGAGGTGAGGGCGCTTGTGAGCAGGAGCGTGGGCCCAAGCGTTTTGGCGCGGGGGGCCTTCCAATGTGGCCAGAGGCTCTGAGGGCCCTGCCCCTTGTCCCGCCCTGAATGACCGGCAGCGCCCCTAGTGGCCCATGTGGCAGCGGGGCAGCCGGTTGTGTCCAGCGCTGGAGCTCGGGGTTCTCCAATCCCCGGTGTTGCGGCTCTAGGCCCCTTGCTGGGGCCCCTAGGGGACCGACCTATGGTTAGATTTAGCCCCCAGGAGGCCGGAAGCCCGATCCGCCAGCTCTGCGGCAAGCGGAGAGGCGGGCGGAGGTGAGGCCGCTGGCGAGCGGGAGCGTGGGCTCAGGCATTCTGGGGCGGGGGTCCTTCGAAAGTCGCTGGAGGCTTGGAGGGCCCTGTACGTTCTTCTGCCCTGAATGACCGGCGGCTCCCCTAGCGGCCCGGGTGGAGGAGGGGTGTTAGGGTGACTTGGGCGGTGGGGCTTGGGGGTCCCCAATCCTCGGCGTTGGGGCGCCAGGCCCCTTTGGAAGGGCTCTAGGGGGCCGACCAAGGGTTATTGTTAGCCCCCAGGGGGCCAGCAGGCCAGATCCGCCGGCTGTGAGGCGAGCGGAGGGGTGGACCCAGGTGAGGGCGCTTGAGAGCAAGAATGTGGACCCAAGCGTTTTGGCACGGGGGGCCTTCGAAGGTCATCGGGGGTTCGGAGGGCCCAACCCGTCCTCCTGCCCTGAATGACCAGCGGCGCTACTAGCGGCCCGGGGGGGCGGGGCAGCAGGGTGAGCCCGGCAATGGGGCTTGGGGGTCCCCAATCCCCGGCGTTGCGGGGGCAGACCCTTGGTAGTGGCCCCTCGGGGGCCGACCTAAGGTTACAGTTAGCCCCCAGGAGGCCGGCAGGCCCGATGTGCCAGCTGTGCGGCGAGCGGAGGGGAGGGCCGAGGTGAGGGCGCGGGCGAGCGGGAGCTTGGCCGAAGCGTTTTGGCGCGGGAAGCCTTCGAAGGTCGCCGGGGGATCGGAGGACCCTGCCCGTTTTCCCGCCCTGAATGACCTGCGGCGCCCCTGGGGCCCGGGTGGCGGCAGGGCGACAGGGTGAGTCCGTCGCTGGGGTTGGGGGGTTCCCAATCCCCGGTGTTGCGGCACCAGGCCCCTTTGCAGGGGCCCCTCGGAGGCTGACCTAGGGTTATGGTTAGCCCCCAGGAGGCCGCAGGCCCAATCCACCGGCTGTGCGGTGAGCAGAGGGGAGGGCCGAGGTGAGGGCGCTGGCGAGCGGTAGCGTAGGCCCATGAGTTTTGGCGCGGGGGGCCTTCGAAGGTCGCCGGGGCTCCAGAAGCCCTGCCCGTTCTCCCGCACTGAATGTCCGGCGGTGCCCCTAGCGGCTCAGTTGCCGGCGGGGGAGCATGGTGAGTCGGATGCTGGGGCTAGCGGTCCGCAAACCCAGGTGTTGCGGTGCCAGGCCCGTTGGGAGGGGCCTCTCGGGGGCCGACGAAGGGATAGGGTTAGCCCCCAGGAGGCTGGCGGGCCCTATCCGCCGGCTGTGCGGCGAGCGGAGGGGCGGGCCGAGGTGAGGGCACTGGCTACCGGGAGAGTGGGCGCAAGCTTTCTGGCGCGGGGGGCCTTCGAAAGAGGCCGGGGGCTCCAAGGGCCCTGCCCGTTCTCCCGCACTGAATGTCCGGCGGTGCCCCTAGCGGCTCAGTTGCCGGCGGGGGAGCATGGTGAGTCCGGCGCTGGGGCTCAGGAGTCCCCAATCCCCATCGTTGCGGCACCAGGCCCCTTGGGAGGGACCACTAGCGGGCCGACCTAGGGTTTGGGTTAGCCTCCAGAAGGCCCACAGGCCCGATTCACCATCTGTGTGGCGAGCGGAGGGGAGGGCCGAGGTAAGGGCGCTGGCGAGCGGGAGCGTGGGCCCAAGCGTTTTGGTGCAGGGGGCCTTCGAAGGTCGCCGGTGGCTTGGAGGGCCCTGGCCATTCTCCCTCCCTGAATGAACAGCGGCGCCCCTAGTGGCCCAGGTGGCGGTAGGGCGGGAGGGTCAGCTGGGCGCTGGGGCTCAGGAGTCCCCAGTCCCCAGTGTTGAGGCAATAGGAACCTGGGATGGGCCCCTCGGGGCCCACCAAAGGTTAGGGTAACACCCAGGAGGCTGGCAGTCCTGATCCACCGGCTGTGCAGCGAGCGGAGGGGCGGAACGAGGTGAGGGCGCAGGCGAGTGGGAGCATGGGCCAAAGCATTTTGGCACAGGGGGCCTTTGAAGGTCGCCAGGGGCTTGGAGGGATCTGCCCGTACTCCCTCCCTGAATGACCGACGGTGTTCCTAGTGGCCTGGGTGGTGGCGGAGCAACACGGTGAGTCCGGCGCTGGGGTTCGGGGGTCCCCAATCCCAGGCATTGCGGTGCCAGGCCCCTTTGGAGGGACCCCTCAGGGGCCAACCTAGGGTTATGGGTAGCCCCAGGAGGCGGGCAGGCCTCATCCACCAGCTCTGCAGCAAGTGGAGGGACGTGCCGAGGTGAGGGCACTGAGGATCAGGAGCGTGGGCTCAAGCGTTTTGGATGGGGGGGCCTTGGAAGGTCGCCGTGGGCTCGGAGGGCCCTGCCTGTTCTCCCACACTGAATGACCAGCGACACCCCTAGCAGCCCGGGTGGTGGAGGGGCAGTAGGGTGAGTCCGGCGCTGGGGCTCGGGGGTCCCCAACCCGGCGTTGCGGTCCCAGGCCCCTTGGGAGGGGCCCCTCAGCGGCCGACCTAGGGTTAGGGTTAGCCCCCTGGAGGCCGGGAGGCCCGATCTGCCAGCTGTGTGGGGAGCGGAGGGGCTGGCCGAGGTGAGGGTGCTGACTAGCGGGAGCGTGGGCGCAAGCGTTGTGGCGCAGGGGGCCTTCGAAGGTCGCCAGTGGCTCAGAGGGCCCTGTCCTTTGTTCCGGCCTGAATGACCTACAGCGCTCCTAGCGGCACGGGTGGTGGCGGTGCGGAAGTGTGAGTCCGGCGCTGAGGCTTGCGGGTCCAGAATCCCTGGCTTGTGGCGCCAGGCCCCTTGGGAGAGGCCCCTCGGGGGCCGACCTAGGGTTAGGGTTAGCTCCTAGGAATCCGGCAGGCCCGTATGCCTGCTGTGCAGCGAGCGGAGGGGTGGGACTTGGCGAGGGCGCTGGTGAGCAGGAGCATGGGCCCAAGCATTTTGGCGCAGGGGGCCTCTAATGGTCGCCGTGGCTCGGAGGGCCCTCCCCGTTCTCCCGCCCTGACTGACCGGCAGTGGCCCTAGAGGCCCGGGTGGCGGTGGGGTGGCAATGTGAGTCTGGCGCTGCGGCTCAGGGGTCACCAATTTCCGGCGTTGCAGCGCCAAGCCCCTTGGCAGGAATGACTCGGGGGCTGACCTAGGGTTAGGGTTAGACCTCAGAAGGCCGGCAGGCCTGAAACGCCAGCTGTGCGTAAAGCAGATGGGTGGGCCAAGGTGAGGGCGCTGGTGAGCGGGAGCGTGGGCCCACGCGTTTTGGCATGGGAGGCCTACGAAGGCCGCAGGGGCCTGGGAGGTCCCTGCCTGTTCTCCCTCCCTGAATGACCGGCGTCACCTGCAGCGGCCCTGGTGGCGGCGGGGCTACAGGTTGAGTCCGGTGCTGGGGGTCGGGGGTTCCCAATCCCCAGCATTGTGCCACCAGGCCCCTTGGAAGGGGCCCCTCGGGGGCTGACCTAGGGTTAGGGTCAGCCCCCAGGAGGCCGGCAGGCCCGGGAGGCTGGGCCCAAATGTTTTGGCGCAGGGGGCCTTTGAATGTCGCCGGGGGCTAGGAGGGCCCTGCCTGTTCTCCCGCCCTGAATGACCGGCTGCACCCCTAGCAGCCCGAATGGCAGCGGGGCGGCAGGGTGACTCCGGCACTGCAGCTTGGTCCCCAATCCCCGGCGTTGCAGCACCAGGCCCCTTGGCAGGGGCCCCTCGGGTCTGACCTAGGGTTAGGGTTAGCCCCCAGGAGGCCTGCAGGCCCAATCCTCCAGCTGTGCAGGAGCAGAGGGGTGGGATGAGATGAGGGCACTGGCGAGCGGGAAGGTGGGGCCAAGCATTTTGGCGCGAGGGGCCTTCAAAGGTTGCCAGGGGCTCGGAGGGCCCTGCCTGTTCTCCTGCCCTGAATGACTGACGGCGCCCTTTGTGGCCCGTTTAGCAGTGGGGCGGCAGGGAGAGTCTGGTGCTGGGGCTCGGGGGTCCCCAATCCCCGGCGTTGCAGCGCCAGGCCCTTTGGGATGGGCCCCTAGGGGGCCTACCTAGGGTAGGGTTAGCCGCCAGGAGGCTAGGATGCCTGATCTGCCGGCTGTGCGGCGAGCGGAGGGGCAGGCTGAGGTAAGGGCGATGGCAAGCGGGACCATGGGCCCTAGTGCTTTGGTGCAGGGGGCCTTCGAAGGTCGTTGGGGGCTCGGAGGGCCCTGCCCATTCTCCCGCACTGAATGACCGGCAGTGCCCCTAGTGGCCCGGGTGGCGGCGGGGGGCATGGTGAGTCCGGCGCTGGGGCTCGGGAGTCCCCTTTCCCCGTCGTTGTGGCACCAGGCCCCTTGGGAGGGGCCACTAGGGCCGACCTAGGTTTAGGGTTAGCCCCCAGAAGGCCCACAGACCCGATCCGCCAGCTGTGAGGCGAGCAGAGGGGAGGGCCGAGGTAAGGGCGCTGGCCAGCGGGAGCGTGGGGCCAAGCGTTTTGGTGCGGGGGGCCTTCGAAGGTCACCGGTCGCTCGGAGGGCCCTGCCCGTTCTCCCTCCCTGAATGAATGGCGGTGCCCCTAGCAGCCCAGGTGGCGGTAGGGCAGGAGGGTGAGTCCGGCACTGGGGCTCGGGAGTCCCCAATCCCAGGCATTGCGGTGCCAGGCCCCTTCGGAGGGGCATCTCAGGGGACAACCTAGGGTTCTGGAGGAGTGCAGGCCTCATCTGCTGGCTCTGTGGCGAGCGGAGGGGCGGGCCGAGGTGAGGGCACTGAGGAGCAGGAGCGTGGTCTCAAGTGTTTTGGATGCGGGGGCCTTCGACGTTCGCCAGGGGCTCGGAGGGCCCTGCCCATTCTCCCGCCCTGAATGACCAGCGGCACCCCTAGCGGCCCGGGTGGTGATGGGGTGGCAGGGAGACTCCGGCACTGGGGATCGGGGCTCCTTAATACCCGGCGTTGTGGCCTCAGGTCCCTTGGGACGGGACTCTCGGGGGCCGACCTAGGGTTAGGGTTAGCCCCCAGGAGGCTGGCAGGCTCGTTCCGCCCATGTGCGGTGAATGGAGGTGTGGGTTGAGGTGAGGTAGCTGGCGAGTGGGGGCGTGGGCCAGAGCATTTAGGCTTTGGCTTGGGGTGCCTTCGAAGGTTGCAGGAGGCTTAGAGGGTCCTGCCCGTTCTGTCGCCCTGAAGGACTGGTGATGCCCCTAGTGCCCCATGTGGCGGCAGGGCGACAGGGTGCATCCGGTGGTGGGACTCGGGGGTCCCCAATCCCTGGCATGCGGCGCCAGGCCACTTGGGAGGGGCCCCTCGGGTGCGACCTAGGCATAGGGTTAGCCCCCAGGAAGCCAGCAGGCCCGATCCGCCAGCTCTGCAGCGAGAGGAGGGGTGGGCCGAGGTTAGGGCGCTGGGGAGCAGGAGCGAGGGAGCCAGAGTTTTTGCGCGGGGGGCCTTTGAAGGTCGCAGGGGGATCGGAGGGCCTTGCCCGTTCTCCCTTCTTGAATGACTGGCAACACCCGTAGCGCCCTGGGTGCTTGCGGGGTGGCAGAGTGAGTCCAGCACTGGGGCTCGGGGGTCCCAAATCCCCAGCATTGTGGTGCCAGGCTCCTTGGGAGGGGCCCCTCGGGGGCCGACCTCGGGTTAGGGTTCTTCCACAGGAGGCCGGCAAGCCCGGCGCTAAGTGGCTCTGACAATGTAACAAAAATGCCATACACTTATCTGAAAGAAATAACCGTGTACAGGAACCCTCTTAGCCCTAACATCATCCTTTGTGAATATGGAAGCCAGCCCCAAAGTGGTCGTGGAAGTCTGACGAAAGGGCCAAGCACTTTTCTCTGAGTCACCACACTGTACAGGGAAAGAGCAATGTACATCATCATTCACGAGTAGGAAGCATGAATGGAAGGTTCTGGAATTTCGAGGACTCTGACCCATCCTTATTGGTAATAAACCACCGTGTACAGGAAAACACCTTCAACTCTCATCAGCCTCCTCAATCCTGATTCCGATTCAACTTTTGGTGTGTAGGACTAGGGAAATGTCCACATCTTATTGCTAAGAAAGAACGATGTCAGGGTAATGCCCTTCAAGTCACCTCAGCCTTCCTGAAGACGGAAGCAGGAATCAAGCTGGTTATGTTACCATGAGGTAAGGAAGATGAGCATATAAGTGAGAAACAACAGTTGGCAGGACCTCTCTTCCAACGAACAGTATCTTTGCTTAATGTTGAATCCCTATGGTAAGTGGTTGTGGGCATTTGTGAGGTCAAAATCTGAAGTGTTTTGTAAAACCTCTTGGTCATTCACAGATGAGACTAAGGTAGTTGGGGACTCCTAGGCAGTGATTTGTCCACTGTCAAAAATATGAAAAGATAAAAGAGACAGATGAGGTCTCCTCAGGCATTGTCCTTTATCCTCATCCTCCGTGAGGATGGCCATCTCTGGACAGCTCAGTGTCAGAGTCTCATTCACATTGGGGGCATCTGTTCCTCACAGACATCAGGCAGGGAAATGGATTTGGTTCTCTGTGCCAGCCCAGCCACAGCTGAGTGTCACAGCACCCTCTCGTGGGCTCATAAGAGTTTCACTGTCACCAGGCAGGTCATTGTATTTGATAAACCACTGTGAGAGTTTGCAATTGCCTTCACCTGCAACCTCCAGAGGCAAATGCAGATCTCTGGTACCATGTGAAGTCATGTGAAGGCTTTGTGAGAAAGTGTCCTTTTGCTTAAGAAAAACATGGCTGGGGCTCCTGGCTGGCTCAGCCAGTTAAGCATGTGCCTTTGGCTCAGGTTATGATCCCAGGGTTCTGGAATCGAGCCAAGGGTCCCTGCTCAGCAGGAAAGGAGTAGGGAAATAGCTTAGAACCCACAGAGAATGTGAATAAAGGGGAGTGAAATGGAACTTGGTCTGTGTTTTGCTTTAGGGATTGGAAGTTAGGTTTTTCTCAATTGTGATTGTTCTTGAAACAGAACAGCTGTATTGTTTTTTTTTTTTACCTTTAATTTTTTTCTAGTAACAATTTTTTATTATTATATGTTAGTCACTATACAGTATTTCCTTAGTTTTTGATGTAGTGTTCCGTGATTCATTATTTGCATATAACACCCAGTGCTCCATGCAATATGTACCTTCCTTAATACCCATCACTGGCCCATCCCAATCCCCCACCCCTCTCCCCTCTGAAGCCCTCAGTTTGTTTCCCAGAGTCCATAGTCTCTCCTGGTTCATTCCCCCTTCTGTTTAGGGTCCATTGTCTAAAGGGACAGACAGTGGAAGTTCACCAAATATAAGATCGAAATTTCATTGTTCATTATAGATGCCGCCAAGTAGTTCCCAGACATTTCATTCTACTCTAGTAATTGATTATACCTGTGCAGGTGCACGTGAAAGATAACTGATGAATGTATACTGGTAATAAAACACGCCCCACAGTAGTAGAATAATAGAGAATGCACATGTGTAAAATTATTCGACTACGGCTTCCATGCTTTCCCTTTGGTTCCTTGTTATCTATGAAATTGGACAATTTTTGTTCTCTAGGCTTAAAACTCATTGTCAGTATTCAGAGTTTTTCAATGCTGATCTTCTCCTGTATAAGTTACTAAAAACCTAAAATATGTATGAACTTTAAAAAATGCTATATTGAAAATTATAGCAGGGAAGTTCCATTTTGTGAATATTGTGTCAATGGATCTCTATTTTGCCATCAGTGTTCATTAGAAATGATGACATTTCATGTGAGTATAAATATCAATGTGAAAAAGAAAAGGTAGGAAGAACCTTGAATGTTTAAGTAATTGGTGAAATGACAGGTGTGTGTGTGTGTGTGTGTGTGTGTGTGTGTGTGTGTGTGTGTGTAATTGATTTTCAGTGAATGGTTTAGGTCCTTGTAGGGCCTCCGAGAGAGCCCAGGTGAACCTTTCAATGAGTTGGTATCTGTTTTCAGAACATGGGAATCTCTTAGTCCAATAGTCAATCCGGCAAGCTTTGAGGTCTTGAAGAGTTTCAGTCCTCAGCGATGGTGTTGCAGACCCTTGTGAGCAAACCCTAGGTATGCTCAGAGCCCTCATTAGCTGGTACCAACGTGTGACGATTTCAGACAGCATTTCCCAAAGAAGTACCTCTTGAGTCTCTGTTCTTGTCAGTTCCCTACACTTCCTTACACTAGTTATGTGATCAGTGTGTTTCAGGATAATCCCCACATGTGATTTTTGCTATTTCCTACTAGTCCTATCTGTTTCTCATCTTCTTCTTTTATGGTAGGGGTTGGGAAGCAACCTGTGTGGTGTAGGAAGGGGTGTGGTAGTTGTCTGCCTTCAGAGGACCAAATGATGCCTAGAAATTGTACTGTAGTTTGAGGTCAATTGTCCATCCTCTGAGTGTCAGGAATTCCATCACTTTACTTTGATGCTAGTCTGTTCTTCAAGCTGTCCTCAGAAATAAGGACGTCATCCATCTAGGGAATACTGGTTTGTGTGTATGTTTTCATTTTAGAAAAGGCCTTGCTGTGCCTGAAAATAATACTGTAGAGCACCCTTTCCTGTTCTTATTGGCCATCAGTCAATCTTTTGTGAAGTATTCGTTTATAAATAGAATTTCTATGGTTGATGAGCAGGAATTCTTAATTGACAAGTCTTTGTCAGTGTGTGTATTGCAAATCTTTACTTCCCAGCCTGCGGTTCACTTTTTCATTTTCTTATGGTCATAAGATAAGGAGAAATGTCACATTTTTATGAAGTCCCACTGAATTCTTTTAAATGGTTTGTGCACCCTATGTCTTACCCCAAGATTGACAGGTTCTACGTTTTCTTTCAGAAACTGTCCAATGGGAAGCTACAATCCATTTTCTCTGTCCATTTATTGCTTACAAATTTCACATTTTTATGAAGTCCCACTGAATTCTTTTAAATGGTTAGTGCACCCTATGTCCTACCCCAAGATTGACAGGTTCTACGTTTTCTTTCAGAAACTGTCCAATGGGAAGCTACAATCCAATTTCTCTGTCCATTTATTGCTTACAAATGTATTTTGACCATCTGCTTCCTAGGAAACCTCTTTTGTTATTATTATTATTATTATTATTATTATTATTATTATTATTTTAAATTGCATTTTTAATTCTAAAAGGGTATTTATAGACTGTTTTGAATTTTCTATGTACACAATCGCGTTATCTGTGAATAGTCACTATTATCCCCTCAATTCTTATACTTTTTGTTTCTCTTGCCTTCTAACACTGGTAGATTCTCCGATGCCACGTTGAATAGAGCAGCATTGTTTAAAGATTTTCATATGCCTTTCTCAATATCTGACAGAAAAAGCAGACAAAACATTGGTAACAAATGTGACCAAATTGACATATAGGGAACATTCCATAATAAGTGCAGAATACGTTATTTTCAAGTGATCATAGACTCTTTACCCAAATAGATGATAGGTGGGGCCACGAATCAAGGCTACAAATGTTAAACCCTGAAATTAACTAGATTCTATTCTTAGACCACAGGGGAATTGTGTCACAGTCATAGCGAAAAGAAAACCAGGAAGTCCTTCAATGTTTAAAAATTAAATGGAACTTTGCTACATATCCTAAAGGTCAGAGAAGGAATCTCATTGGAAATTCTGAACCTTTTATACATGAGGGCTCACACACAATGGCACTTTCTTTGTGAAGAGCATAATAATAACCTAGACAGGAGTTGAGCCTTAAGTCAGAGTTCTGCCTGCCCCAGCCACACCTGGCAGGCTTGGCCTGTGATCCCCCTCAGCTGTCCTTTCTGGTGGCCCTGAGCTAAGGGGGTCAACATGGCCATATGGAAATGGGAAGCTCCCCTCTCATAGTGATGGCAGTGCCCCCGCCCCAGCTGCCCTTTCTCGTGGCTCTGAGCTAAGGGGGTCAACATGGCCGTATGGAAATTAGAAGCTCCCCACTCTTAGTGATGACATTGCTATCGTATCGTCCTCACCAGTCCAACAACATGATTTCTGAGTGAACTATGACACAAGAGCGACTTCTTGGCCTTCCTTCAGGTTTGAAAATCATCTGGTGAGTCATCTATTAGAAATAGGATTCAACATGTGTTCTTTCTTCTGGAAAAGAAATAGACCCAATAGCAATTATGGCTTCCTGAGCACCTGTTCTTGAGAGACATCATACTGCCTCTTTGTAGCATTCTGCCTCTTAAACTTCTCAACTAGGGTGTAGATATTTTTAGGCACATTTTCAGACGGTTAGAAAGGGACTCAGATGATACGAGTCTCAGAGGATTTTAGTGTCAGAAACCTAAGTGGGATCCCCAAATTGACTCCAAATCCCTTGTTGTTCCATACAGGGTACTATTTCCCTCTTATCTCTGGTCTTCTCGATCTGGAAACCTATCAAGTATCAGGATTTTCTTGTCATGTGGACAACTGGAACGAATTCAGAGGGCCTTTTCACCTCTGCCCATGGTGATCATTAAGATCATTATCTCAGTGGAGGACCTCTGGGTAAGATACTCAAAGATCCTTAGGGATACAGACAGTATAATATTTTTCTGGTATTAAAGTTCCTGAAACCAACTATCTTTTTTAGTCCATTCAGGCTCTGGTATGTTCAGAGGGTGCTGTAAAACAGGTCTGAATTAGTATTTAAAAACACTCAGCTCAGCCTCTTCTACAAAGTGAGCCAATGCTTATAAACATGGCTAAAATATTGCCTTACCTACGATGACTTCCCAGCCATCATAGTGTTTATATGGTATGACTGTGACTTACATTAGTCAACATTTGCAGAGAAAGAACTTAGTGCATCCAGGGGGCACTTCATGTTGAAATTAGTTTGTGACAACGAGCTACTGTGTTTTCTTCTGCAGTCCAAGGGAATGGTGCCAGACATCTCTAAGGTGTCTAGCAGTTTTACAATTCTGATTTTAAGTGGTCTGTGTGCTTCAGCGATTTGGGCAGGAGAAGGGCAGAAGTCCAGAGACTGTGAACACTTCTGTTACCTGTGCTGACCATGGAGCAGGTAGCCTTCTGTGGGCATCATTTTGATTTCTTGGTACTCTTGTGAAAGGTGCTTTTGTCTCAAATTCCTCCTTTTTAGGAGTAATTATAATGATGAAAGTAATTTTTATCTTATATCATCTGTGGGCCCTGATCCTGGGCTCCCAGGGAAGCTATCCTTTAACATTTTAACTGGCTCAAAATGATTGGGCAAAAACTCAAAGCATGAGCCCTATTTCTGCCCCAAGTACATGTTGTACATCTGCTTCATGAATAAAACAATAACCAAAAATGACAACATGAAAATAAGAAAAAATAAAGAACCTCTTTGGCTCCCATAAGATTAAAGTCATACTGACATGTACATACTGAAAATGCATGAAATCATTGCATTTCCTAAAGCCCAAGCCTTGGAGGGTCTGAGAACCACTGACATTGCCCAGAACCAGGCACACCCCAGCAGGGAGGGCTGGTGCAGAAAGGGAAGGGGCAGGACTCTGAGGGAGGTCTGCAGCTAGAGGGGTCCCTGGAAGGGGCCAGGTGTGTGTGGGGAGCCCGGCCCAGGACCCCAACCATGCCTGTGCTGGGTGTTGGGTAGAGGAGGCGCCTCTTGGACTCCCTGCACTTTCAGGGTTCCAGGGGCTTGAGGGCGGGTTGCCTGGCATCCCAGGGGCTGGGGCACCACCCTCCCTGACCAATCACCCCTTGGGGGTGGAGCTACATCTCTGTGGGCTGTTCCAGAGTTGCAGTGGGGTGCAGACCTGGGGCAGAAGAAGGGGCACTGGGAGAGAGAGAGTTGCCCTGTGGAGGTCCCAGCTGCTGAGTGAGCAGAATGCACCAGGGGCGGGGGGGTTCGGGGGTAGGGTGCGACCCAGGTGGGAGGCAGGGTTCTCGAAGGGCACTTGGAGAGGGTTCATTGTGGGGACTCAGGTGAGTTTTCTTTTCCTCTTTAAAGTCTCTTCTGCCCCATGTCCTCAACTGGCCTTATTCCCCATACCCGTGAACTCCAGGGCGCCCAATCACCTGCGCTTTTATGGGATGGGTTGCAGAATTTCAGGGTTTCCCCTGTTCCCTGGAAAAGTGTGGGTAAGGACCTCAGAGAGTCCCCACCTTCAGTGATGTGTCCCCCTGTTCTCTGACACAGTGCAGGTGATGCATCTTGAGCAGTACCCCGAGTTCAGCAGGGTGTGCCCTGGTCCCCCAGGCACAGGTGTGGCAGTAGCAAGCCCCAGAGCCATACCCAACTTCAGCATTATGCCCCGTGTGCCCCCAGGTTAGTGGTCATTGGCTGTTGGAATCATACAGGAAAATTCTCCAGGTGGGGGCCTGGAAGTGGGTGTAAACCAGACCCCACTCTAGTTGCACTGGGAATAGACAAACTGAGGGTTTCCTTAGAAGAGTAAGTCTGCTTTCCAGAAAAGGCAAGGTCATTGGTCTATTGAGAATGAAGATAATTACTGCTAAACAAGAAGTATGTGTTGCCCCTTTGCCCAGAAACCGAAGCAGGTGTGCAGGCTTTAGGTCAGAGGTGCCTTCTTCTCCACAGCTGACAGCACTTCTCTGCTCTGACTCCAAGACACCCGAGGTTTTGAACGTCAGTATCGGAGTCAGCGAGGCAGCTTGTCACAGGACGCCAGTGTTCAGAGAAAGCACAGGTATGTTTGGCAAAATGTCCTATCTATGTCAGGGCTGGAGGTAAAACCTCTCATTATCCCAAAACCTCCTGGGCTTTTCTCTTTTCTCTAGTTGAGCCACAAAGTAAAATTTAAGTAACTGTCAGCATTCTGGGTTTGGTGCAAGAATTACAATTTTCCCTGCTGGTAGAACATTGCAGGGGATCACAATTTCTCTGTCCATTTATTGCTTACAAATGTATTTTGACCATCTGTTTCCTAGGAACCCTCTTTTATTAGAAAGGGAAGGTGAGATTCACTCTGTGCCTGTTTGTAACATCTAATTTGTTCCTTCATCTAACAATGTTTATTCAATTGGGCCTAAGACATGTTTGAGTGGCCAGCATCTAGAGTTAGGTGGCTTTTTTCGTCTGATACTGCCTTGGATGATGTCATTTGACAAAGGTGATGTTTCATCATTGATTAGTTTATTCATCAAAAGAGTTAAAATTAGGGTGGAGGGAAAATTGAAAATTATCCAAAGCGGCCTGTTCCTGTTTAAAAGTTGAGCTTGACTTTCTAGTTTTACTAAATGTATTATCTCGATATTTTGAGGTGCCATATTCTCTCTGTAGTTTCTTTGGTGGTGGAGTCAGAAGGAGAGTCTGGGAATTCTTTTGGATAGTGGCATGCTGGTGGCTTCAAGGGGCTTGGCGTCAGGAGCCTTGGGTGAAGTCTGCAACTGCTTGTCTGACCCTAGGAGCATCTCCCAGAGGTTTTGTTTCCTCTTATGAAATTGCCGGCAGATAATGTTCTGATTAAAGGGGAACCCTCCTATCCTGTTGGTGGGAATGCAAAGTGGTGCAGCCAGTCTGGGAAACAGTGTGGGGGTTCCTCAAAAAGTTAAACATTGAACAACCCCATGATCCAGCAATTGCTCTCCTAGGTATTTACCCAAAGGATACAAAAATGCAGATTTAAAGGGGGAACCTGAACCATGATGTTTATAGCAGAAATGTCCACAGTAGCCAAACTATGGAGAGAATCCCAACATCCATGCACTGATGAATGGATAAAGCAGATGTGGGATACATATATATAATGGAATATGACCCAGCTTCAAAAAGAATGAAATCTTACCATTTGCAAGGATGCGGATGGATCTAGAGTGTATTAAGGTAAGCAAAATCAGTGAGGAAAGACAAATATCCTATGCTCTTACGCTTGTGGAACTTCGGAAAGAAAACAGATGAACAGAGTGGAGGGGTGATGAGAGAGGCAAACAAGGAAATAGACTCAACCTTGGAGAACAAACTGAGTGTTACTGCAGGACAGGGGCATGGGGGGAAGAGTTAAATGGGTGAGAGGTATTAAGGAGGGCATTTGTGATGAGCATCGGGTACTGTATGCAGGTGAGGAATCGCTAAATCCTACCCCTGAAGCAAATGTTCCATGGCATGTGACTAACTGGAATTTAAGTAAGAGAAGAAAGGAAAAAGTGTTCTGCTTCATGAAGAGTGAGGTAAACTTGTAGTAATTTGGGCTGTACTATTCTATAGATGAGAGTTGTTAAACATCCTGTTGTAGGATACACTAGTTGCTTATCACATAAGGAGTCTTCAGAAAGCTGCAATGAAAGATTCAGGTGTCAGAGTATGTTCATGTTCCACTGATATGTTACAGTTTGCACAGGTAGGAAAGAAGGTGGAGAGAAAGGCAACAGAAGGGGAAAGTAGGTGTGAACCTTTCATTACTTAGCATTATAGCTTTCTCATGAAAGCCTTGCGCCAGTGTGATTATGGAAGCAGAGGGGAATCCAGGAAATTTGCAGGAGACGGGGGAGTTCCAGATCTGGGTAAAGCTGCCAAGGGTCCCAGAGGAGAGCTGAATGCATTCTGCAGCAGGGTGTGGGCGGGGTGGGCTCCAGGGGTGGCTGTGGGTCTCCTGGGTGAGAGTTGTAACAGGTGAGGGCTGTGTGCAAGTTCCTGGCTGAGGACAAGTGAGGCACAGGTGGAGAGCTGGCAGAGAACCTTCTTCTGGGCCACCAGCCTCACCCAACACACAGCTTCATCTTCTGTCCCTTTCACTCCAATTCAGACTTCTCAGAAGGTGAGTGAGAACACATCAAGAGCATTCGAAACAGAAGGGAAAGCATGTGGAAAGGCTCTGGGGCAGGAGAATTCCAGGTATGTCCAGGAGCAGCAAGAAGGCCCTGTGGCCACAGGAGACAGCTTAGGACATGAGCTCAGAGAGGTGACAGATGGTGACAGAAAGCCATTCCAGGGCTATAACCCCATGAGACCCTGTTTCACTGGGCCATCCTGGCTACAGTGTTGAGAACAGATGACAGAGGGTTGAAGATGGCAAGGCAGGTCAATGACGAAGCTTTTCCAGGAACTCAGGCACTGTGGTCCAGACAGGTGGCCTTGGATGGAGTGGTTAGACCTATTCTGGGTCCATTTTGAAGATGGAGCTCACAGGATTTGCTGATGGGTTAGCTATTAGGAGCAGGAGAACAGAGGAATTGGGGTAACTCCCAGCTGTTGTGGGTTGTCCTGATCGAGGGGAAGGAGTGGGTTTTTCGGGTGGTAGGAGGTAGTCCGTGTTCTGCATGCTGAGGAAGGTGCCTTTCCCAGTGGATCTGCTGAGGTTTGTGTCTGAGAGAACCTTTCACTTCTCCTCCCTCAGCAATGCTCAAGTACAAGTATCCCCCACTTTTTAAACGTTCACAGTAAGACACTTGGTTTTCTTGAAATAACTACGTAATTACCCATCTTCAGTAAGAGGAAGAGACCTGAAGAGGATTTCCCTCTTATGAAAAAAGGTGAACTGTGAGAATCGCGTTCATCATCTGTTTTGGGGAGAAGCTCCTTCCGTTGGGAACCGCTTTCCGCATCCAGCCACCAGCACTTTGAATGGTGTCTGTGAGCCTCTATTGTGCTTTATCTTCATTTATGCTGGGCCTCCGTTAGGTACTTGTGTCCTGAGGCCTAAGAAAAGCCAAAAGAAGGAATTTTGGGGTCTGAGCACACTGTCTAATTGTTCCGTGTAAGTTAATGGCCATTCCTTCTTGACACCATTTCTGCTGTGCAAGGTTTCTCAGAAGCCCTGCACTTTCAAAGAGCAGGGAAACCTATACCCCATGCTGCGGGGTTAGTTTTAGTCTCCATGCTGGACAGAACATTTCATGACTGTCAGATTTTCTCACTCAAACATTGAGACTTTGACCACCTTCACCCATTTCTACCACCCCATCCCCGAATCTGGCACCTACCAATCTGCTATCAGTATCTATGCATTCAGTATTTGTTTATTACACGTGGAATGTACATGAGAGCATCTGGGATTGGTCTTTCTGTGTCTGAGTTACTTGGAATAAGGTCCCCAAGGTCTGTGTTTCCAGGTCTGATTCTTGTGAATAATGCTGCAGTGAACGTGGGAGTGCATCTGTCTTTTTGAGGCAGTATTTTTGTGTTCTCCGAATAAATACTCAGTAGAGCCATTACTGTGCCATGTGGTAGTTGCATTTATTTTTTCAGGAACCTCCATACCATTTGTCACAGTGGCTGCACCAATTTCCATTCCCACCAACAGTGCACAGTGTCTCCTCCTCTGCAAACCCTTGACCCCAACTGGTGTCTGTCTCTGGACAATTGGTGATCCAACTGTTGTGAGGGGATAGCCGATTGTGGGTTTGACTGATGTTTCCCTGACGATTTTTAGTGATGTCTAACAACTTTCTCTGTCTGTTGGCACCTGTGTGCCATCTTTGGAAAGTATCTATTCACATATTCCCCACGTTTTTTTATACAGTTTTTTTTGTTTCTTTTGATTTGTATGAGTGTTGTGTGTATTTTTGATATTAGCCTCTTCTCACACATATGATTCGCAGATATTTTTTTCTTATTGGGTCAGTGGCCTTTTAAGTTTTTGCTGGTTTCTTTTGCCGTGTGGAAGATTTCAGTTTGATATTGTTCCACTTGTTTATTTTTGCTTTTGTTGCCTTTGCATTTGGTGTCCGATCTGAAGACTCTTTGCCAAAACCAATGTCGAGAGACTTAGTACCTGTGTCTTCTTGGAGGTTTATGGATTCAGGTCTTATGTTCAAATCATTCATCCATTAAAAATTTTGTGTGTGGTGTAAGAAAGTGGACCAGTTATATTCTTCTGCATTTACTGTCCAGTTTGCATGTTACCGCTCACTGAAGAGACGGTCCTTCCCTCATGGCATATCTTCTGCTGCTGTGTCGTAAGTTAGGATCATCTACGTGTGGGTAAGTTTCTGAGCTTTCTGTTCTGTTCCACTGAACTGGTGTCTGTGTTTATGCCAGTACCATCCTGTTTTGATGACAACAGCTCTATAATCTAGCTTGAAATCCAGGAGTGTGTTGACTGCACCTTTCTTTCTCCAGGTTGCTTTGGGTATTTGGGGTCTTTTGTGATTCCATACAAATTTGAGGACTGTTTTCTATTTGCTCGAATAATGCCAGTGGAATTCAGATAGGGATTTCATCACATCTGTCGATTGCTTTGGGTACGATGGACATGTTCACATAATTAAATCTTCCAGTTAAGGAGTATGGCGTATGCTTCCATTTGTTTGTGTTGCCTTCCAAATCTTTGACCCATACATTCTGCCCCCCCTCGACACACATGTTTTTCATTTCTTTTCTGCCATGTGTTGAGTGTACTATGTCTTTCGCATTTTTGGTTACTTTTATTCCTAGATTTTTTTTTGATGCAATTGTAAATGGCATTGCTTTTTTAATTTCTCTTTGCGAACGTGTGTCATCAGTATACAGAAATGCAAGAACTTGGGTCATCTGGGTGGCCCCATAGGTGAAGCGTCTGCCTTCAGCTCAGGTCATGATCCCAGAGTCCTGGATCGAGCCCCATGTTGGGCTCCCCGCTTATCGAGGGTCTGCTTCTCCCTCTTTCCTACACTCCCCCTGCATGTGCTTTTTCTCTTCCTCTCAAATAAATAAATAAAATCTGAAAAAAATAAAGACAACAGGTCTCTGTATATTGACTTTATATCCTGCAGCTTTCTTGCATTTGTTTAAACTAACTGTTTTTTTTTTTTTGTGTGTGTGTGTGTGTGTAATCTTTCGGGATTTCATGTCATTTGCAAATAGTGACAGTTTTCCTGTATGGATTTCATATCTTTCTCTTTTTTTAAAATGATGTTAGTCACCCTACAGTAGTTCATTTGTTTTTGATGAAGTGTTCCATGATTCATTGTTTGTATATAACACCTAGTGCTCATTATGACACGTGCCCTCCTTAATACCCATCACCAGGATAACCCATTCCCCTACCCCTCCCTTACTGCAACCTTCAGTTTGTTTCCCAGTGTCAACAGTCTCTCATGGTTCCTCTCCCCCTCTCATTCCCCCCTTCACTTTTCCCTTCCTTCTTCTAATGTCCTCCATGCTATTCCTTCCATTCCACATAGGAGTCAAACCTTATGATAATTCTCTTTCTGTGCTTGCCTTAATTTCACTTAGCATAATCCCCTCCTGGTCAATTCACATTGGTGCAAATGGTAGGTATTCATCCTTTCTGATGACTGAGTAATATTCCATTGTATAGATGAACCACATCTTCTTTGTCCATTCATCTGCTGAAGGACATCTTGGCTCCTTCCACAGTTTGGCTATTATGGACATTGCTGCTATGAACATTGAGATACAGCTGCCCCTTCTTTTCATTACTCTGTGTCTATGGGGTAAATACCCAGTAGTGCAATTGTTGGGTCATAGGATAGCTCTGTGTTTAATGTCTTGCGGAACATCCATATTGTTCAAAAGTGGTTATACCAGTTGAATTCTCACGAGTAGTGTAAGAGGGCTCCCCTTTCTCCACATCATCTCTGACTTTTTGTAATTTCCTGTCTTGTTAATTTTTTTCTCAAGATTTTATTTATTTATTTGATAGAGATAGAGACAGCCAGCGAGAGAGGGAACACAAGCAGGGGAAGTGGGAGAGGAAGAAGCAGGCTCATAGCGGAGGAGCCTGATGTGGGGCTCGATCCCATAATGCCAGGATCACGCCCTTAGCCGAAGGCAGATCCTTAACCTCTGTGCCACCCAGGTGCCCCCTGCCTTGTTAATTTTAACCATTCTAACTGGTGTAAGGTGGTATCTCATTGTCGTTTTGATTTGTATTTGCCTGATGGCAAGTGATGTGGAGCATTTTTTCATGTGTCTGTTGGCCATTTGTATGTCTTCTCTAGAAGTATCTCTTTGTGTCTTCTGCCCATTTTTTGTGTGTCGAGTTTGAGGAGTTCTTTATAGATCTTGGATACCAGCCCTTTATCTGTAATATCATTTGCAGATATCTTCTTCTTTTCCATAGGTTGCCTTTGTGTTTTGTTGATCGTTTGCTTTGCTGTGCAGAAGGTTTTTATCTTGATGAAGTGCCAATAGTTCATTTTTGCTTTTATTTCCTTTGCCTTTAGAGACATGGCTTGCAAGAAGTTGTTGTGTCCAAGGTTGAAGAGTTCTTTTGATTTGGATATGATACAGGAATCCATTATCTTTCTTTCCTGATTGTATTCGATTCCTCTGTCTTTCTTGGTGAGTCTAGCTAAGTTTGTCAGTTTTATTTATCTTTCCAAAAAAGGCACCTTTCAATTTCATTGTTTTTGTTGTTTTTTTTTTTTTTTGGTCTTTTTAGTCTCTGTTGGATTTATTTATGCATTCCTTTTTGTTATTTCCTTATTTCTACTATATTGGGTCTTTGTTGTTTTATTTTTTACTTCTTTACCACATAAATCAGGTTGTTAATGGAGACCCTTCTCATGGATTGATGAAGACTTGAGTTTCTATGAATGTCCCCCATAGAGCTACTTTTGCTGCATCCCATAAGTTTTTGTAAGTTGTCTTTTTCATCAGTGTCAAGGTACTTCTAAAATCTTTTTTGATTTCTTCTTTGACTGTTGGTTGTTCTGTAGCATGTTTTTAATTCTCCACATATTTTTTTGAGATTATTTAAGTATCTGACAGAGAGTGAGACAGTGAGAGAGGGAACGCAAGCAGGGGGCGTGAGAGAGGGAGAAGCGGGCTTCCCACTGAGCAAGGAGCCTGATTCCAACCTAAATCCCAGGATCCTGGGATCAGGACCTGAGCTGAAGGCAGATCCTTAACAACTGATCCACCCAGGCTCCCCAATCTCCACCTATTTTTGACTGTCCCATTTTTTTCTTGAGACTGATTTCTAGTTTCATATCTTTGTGGTTGTACAAGATTTGAAGCAGAAGGTGAAGAGCATTCAGATTAAAAGTTTGTTTCCTGGAGGGATTTCTGAGGGCAGACCATGAGTTCTGTGGGGACGGAGGAAGGTTTTGTGAGACGGGGGTGGGGTTAACCCTTGTTAGAATTACTGACTACTACCATGCAGGCTGTGTGCTACTGTTCACACCGTAGTCCTGATGGACTTGTACTTCATTAGGAACATTTTCTAGGAGGTTTAGGCATAGCCTTCTCTTAAAGAAAGGTGCCATGTGAGTTCATGGCATGACCCCAGGTCAGCAACCAGGATGTATGGTATTGTGGGGGATGAGAAACAGGCTTTCTGTGGGAAGTGACAGAAATAGTTTATGGTGAGCTCCATGACCATAGGTGAGGTCCTGAGTGACCCACTGGGTGTTGGGTTCTGTGGATCTGTCTCATCAGGTGCTGTGGAATTCAGGGACACCCTCCTGTCTGTGGATTTGTGTGGAGACAGGTAGACATCAGTGTTTGGCCAGGCACAAGGGTCGCACTGGACCACCACCAGAGGTGCAGCGTGTGCGGGAGCCACTGCTTGCTTTCCACGAAAGCTGACCAGGGTCTTTGACCGTGATTTCTAGCAGCTGCAAGGGGAGAGGAGGCCGGGGGTGGTGCACACTTCCTAGAGTTGTGGTCAGGACTAGTCTGGAACCCACTGAAGTCAGCCACACTGGGCACAGAAGGCCCCCAGTCAGTGTAGCTGTGGGCACTGCTCCCATGGTACTTTCGGGCCGGCTCCATGCTGCCACCTCCTGCTTTTCATCATCATCTTCAAAGTCATGTTCCTCTGCTCTTGCCCCATGGCCTCCGGGGTATTGTCAGTCCTCCATCTGGCCCTCGTCCCTGTTGCCCTGTGCAGTCCGATGCCAGGATAGCCTTCTCGAGACAATCATCTGGCCCTGATGGAACACTTCCATGGATCTCGTGTGATGCAAGGATGAAGCCCTGCCCTGGAAGGGGGCTGCAGGTCCCCAATCAGGAGAGCCATGTCTCCGTTTTCAGCATGGCCTGCCCTCCCCTCAGTCTTCTTCAGGGAAGCTCTCCCCACTTCCTGAGATGACAGCTCTGAACTTAAAAATGAATGTTATTTTACATATCTCTATGCCTTAGTTCATCCATGGCATGTCTTTCAACCCCGTTAGTGGGGTTTTTTTTTTAGCAGTTCTGAAGGGCTGTCTGCTCAAGGAGGGGATGACCTGGGTGGAGCAGCTTTCCCTCTCATCTCCCTCAGCATGTCTCTGAGCCCTGGGGCCAACTGTGCCACTGAGGATTGAGGGACCCGAGCCAGCTCATCCTGAGCCCAGGATGTGTCAGCTGTGTAGACGGATGCGTGTCAGAGTGGTGGGCAGCGGCATGGGCCAGGGGCAGGCAGTGTCTCCTCATTCCTTCCCTCCCTTCCTCACAGATATAGCGCAGAGCAGCCTTCAACCCCTGCATCTCCAGATCCCTTGACCTGTGCCTCCTGTGTTCAGCTGGTGACCTTGGAGTTTTGCATTGATTCTACCTCCCATACCCTCTCTTGTAGCAGTTCCTGGATCAGGGGAGTGGTGGGACTCTTGTCTGCTTTTGATCTTCTTCCTGTCCCGCACCAAGCCCACCCACCTTTGCATCTTCCATGTATGTGCTTGGAAGCAAGCCCATCCACAGGGAACCTATTAGCCAAATGGATCCAGGCAAAGAACATTGAAGTAGAGATCCAGGATCCATAATAAACCTGCTCGGAAACTTGTCCCAAAGTCTGTGACTCTCTCACAATGTAACAGAAACAATAATAGCTTTCTGGACTGTGAAGTGACATGTGTCTCTACTTCTAATCTTAAATGCATAGGTGCTGAGCCTGGACTGAAAAGGACCATGGCTCCCGTGGGCTGGGATCCACAGTAAGAACTCAGTGAAATCTGAATTCAAGGCATAGAGTGAATAATTATTGTAGAGTGAATCCTCCCAAGTAGGGCTTATGAACAATGCACAGGAAAAGCTTTTTCAAAGAGGTTTCTGAAAGAAAAATCTTTTTAAAAAATTTATTTTAATTCCAGTAGAGCTAACCTACAGTGTTACATTCGTTTCAGGTGTACAATAGAGTGATTCAGTAATTCTATATATTACTCAGTGGTCATCAAGAAAAGTGTCCTCTTAATCCGCTTCATCTATTTGACTCATCCCTCTATCATCCTCCTCTCTGGTATCCATCCGTTTGTTCTCTATTGTTAAGAGTTTGTATTTTGCCACACCCATACTCAGGCAACCCTGTTTGGGTAGAGTTGCCCTGTCCCCTGCGAGGGGGGATGGGTGTGGGAACGCTGTGAGCCAGTATTTCCAGGCTTTTGTTCCCTGGCATCTTTCTCTGGCGGTCTGCTGTGCCTCTTCTGAGAGTCAGAGCAGCAGAGGCTGAATTGTCACAGAACAGAGGGATTGCGGCATGTTCTTCACGGATGTTCTGGCCACTTTAACTCCGTTACTGTTGGTGCTGCTCAACCCCATAGCGTCCCTGGATGTGTGCCCCACACCTGGTGTCCCTGTCCTCACTTCCAGGGCAGGTGCATCTCTGTCCTTTGTGTTTCTAAGGCCACCAGCCACCAGCCGCCCCCTGGAGCTCCCAGATCTCCAGGTCTCAGTCTGGATCCCGTGAGCACACCAGGATTACGGAGTTTCCTGAGAAGCCTGGTGGCATACCACCTCCTTCAGGGTCTCAGTCTGCTGTTTCCTGGGTGCCAACCACGAGTTCGCCCGCTGCCCCATGCAGGTGGCCCACCAGCCGCCAGCCGCCCCGCGTGCTCCCGGGTCTCTGGGTCTGTCTATTCCCGGTGAGCACACTGGGATTCCGGAGTTCCGTGAGAAGCCTGGTGGTGGGCGCACCTGGTTCAGGGTCTCAGTCTGCTGTTTCCTGGGATCTGACCATGAATCTGCCCTCTCCCCTGTGCAGGTGGCCTGCCAGCCTCCAGTGGACCCGCACGCGCTCCAGGAGCTCTCATTCTCATTCTGGATCCCATGAGCACACTGGGATTCCTGTGTTCTGGGAGATGCCTAGTGGTGTGCTCTCTGGGCTCACCAGTCTCAGTCCTCTCTCTAGGGGTGCCTTCTGTGAATCTGCCAGCTCCCCTGTGCAGGTGGCTGCTACTTCCTGGCGCCCAAATGCGGTGGCTCCCTCCCCCTTCCTTTTATCTTCCAGTATCTGTGCCAGGTTTCAGGACTCCCCGCTTCCTACCTCAATACGCAGCGCTGGAGATGTTCATTTGTAGAGATCCAGATATATCTTCCTGCCTCTCAGGCTGATTCCGTGGTTGTTTAGGCTGGCCTGCTACCTATCCAGCAGGACTCAGGGGATCTGCGGAAAAAGGAGTCCCCTACTCCTCCACCATCTTAACTCCTCTCTTGTACCTGAAATAGTATTTAAAAACACTCAGCTCAGCCTCTTCTACAAAGTGAGCCAATGCTTATAAACCTGGCTAAAATATTGCCTTACCTACGTTGACTTCCCAGCCATCCTAGTGTTTAAATGGTGTGACTGTGACTTACATTAGTCAACATTTGCAGAGAAAGAACTTAGTGCATCCAGGGGGCACTTCATGTTGAAATTAGTTTGTGACAACGAGCTACTGTGTTTTATTCTGCAGTCCAAGGGAATGGTGCCAGACATCTCTAAGGTGTCTAGCAGTTCTACAATTCTGATTTTAAGTGGTCTGTGTGCTTCAGAGATTTGGGCAGGAGAAGAGCAGGAGTCCAGAGACTGTGAACACTTCTGTTACCTGTGCTGACCATGGAGCAGGTAGCCTTCTGTGGGCATCATTTTGATTTCTTGGTACTCTTGTGAAAGGTGCTTTTGTCTCAAATTCCTCCATTTAGTAGTCATTATAATGATGAAAGTAATTTTTATCTTATATCATCTGTGGGCCCTGATCCTGGGCTCCCAGGGAAGCTATCCTTTAACATTTTAACTGGCTCAAAATGATTGGGCAAAAACTCAAAGCATGGGCCCTATTTCTGCCCCAAGCACATGTTGTACATCTGCTTTGAGAAGAAAACAACCAAAAATGCCAACATGAAGATAAGAAAAAATAAAGAACCTCTTTGGCTCCCATAAGATTAAAGTCATACTGACATGTACATACTGAAAATGCATGAAACCATTGCATTTCCTAAAGCCAAAGCCTTGGAGGGTCTGAGAGCCACTGACCTTGCCCAGAACGAGGCACACCCCAGCAGGGAGGGCTGGTGCAGAAAGGGAAGGGGCAGGACTCTGAGGGAGGTCTGCAGCTAGAGGGGTCCCTAGAAGGGGCCAGGTGTGTGTGGGTGCCCTGGCCCACGACCCCACCCATTCCTGTGCCGGGTGTTGGGTAGAGGAGGCACCTCTTGGGCCCCCTGCACTTTCAGGGTTCCAGGGGCTTGAGGGCGGGTTGCCCAGCATCCAAGGGGCTCAGGCACCAACCTCCCCAACCATTCACTGCTTGGGGGTAGAGATGTCTCTGTGGGCAGTCCCAGATTTGCAGTGGGTTGCAGAATTGGGGCAGAAGAAGGGGCACTGAGAGAGAGAGAGTTGCCCTGTGGAGATCCCTGCTGGTGAGTGAGCAGCTTGCACTGGGGTGGGGGTCTGGGGGTAGGGTGTGCCCCAGGTGGGAGGCAAGGTTTTGGAAGGGCACGTGGAGAGGGTTCATTGTGGGTACTCAGGTGAGTTTTCTTTTTCCCTTTAAAGTCTCTTCTGCCCCATGTCCTCAACTGACCTTATTCCCCATACCCGGGAACTCCAGGGCACCCACTCACCTGAGCTTTTGTGGGATGGGTTGCAGAATTTCAGGGTTTCCCCTGTTCCCCTGGAAGAGTGCGGGTAACGACCTCACACAATCCCCACTTTCAGTTCTCTGACACAGTGCAGGAGATGCATCTTGAGCAGTACCCTGAGTTCAGCAGGGTGTGTCCTGGTCCCCCAGGCACAGGTGTGGCAGTAGCAAGCCCCAGAGCCATCCCCCAACTTCAGCATTATGCCCCGTGTGCCCCTGGGTAGTGGTAATTGGCTATTAGAATCATGCAGGAATATCCTCCAGGTGGGGGCCTGGAGGCGTGCGTAAACCAGACCCCACTCTAATTGCATTGGGAATAGACGAATTGAGGGTTTCTTTAGAAGAGTAAATCTGCTTTCCAGAAAAGGCAAGGTCATTGGTCTATTGAGAATGAAGATAATTACTGATAAACAACAAGTATGTGTTGCCCCTTCGCCCAGAAACCGAAGCAGGTGTGCAGGCTTTAGGTCAGAGGTGCCTTCTTCTCCCCACCTGACAGCAATTCTCTGCTCTGGCTCCAAGAAACCCGAGGTTTTGAACGTCAGCATCAGAGTCAGCGAGGCAGCTTGTCACAGGACGCCAGTGTTCACAGAAAGCAAAGGTATGTTTGGCAAAATGTCCTATCTATGTCAGGGCTGGAGGTAAAACCTCTCATTATCCCAAAACCTCCTGGGCTTTTCTCTTTTCTCTAGTTGAGCCACAAAGTAAAATTGAAGTAGCTGTCAGCATTCTGGGTTTGGTGCAGGAATTACTTAGTTTCCCTGGAGGTAGAACGTTGCAGGGGATCACAATTTCTCTGTCCATTTACTACTTACAAATGTATTTTGACCATCTGTTTCCTAGGAACCCTCTTTTATTAGAAAGGGAAGGTGAGATTCACTCTGTGCCTGTTTGTATCATCTAATTTGTTCCTTCATCTAACAGTGTTTATTCAATTGGGCCTAAGATATGGTTGAGTGGCCAACATCTAGAGTTAGGTGGCTTTTTTCATCTGATACAGACTTGGATGATGTCATTTGACAAAGGTGATGTTTCATCATTGATTAGTTTATTCATCAGAAGAGTTAAAATTAGGGTGGAGGGAAAATTGAAAATTATCCAAAGCGGCCTGTTCCTGTTTAAAAGTTGAGCTTGACTTTCTAGTTTTACTAAATGTATTATCTCGATATTTTGAGGTGCCATATTCTCTCTGTAGTTTCTTTGGTGGTGGAGTCAGAAGGAGAGTCTGGGAATTCTTTTGGATAGTGGCATGCTGGTGGCTTCAAGGGGCTTGGCGTCAGGAGCCTTGGGGTGAACTCTGCAACTACTTGTCTGACCCTAGGTGCATCTCCTAGAGGTTTTGTTTCCTCTTATGAAATTGCTGGCAGATAATGTTCTGCTTAAAGGGGAAGCCTCCCATCCTGTTGGTGGGAATGCAAAGTGGTGCATCCAGTCTGGGAAACAGTGTGGGGGTTCCTCAAAAAGTTAAAAATTGAACAACCCCATGATCCAGCAATTGCTCTCCTAGGTATTTACCCAAAAGATACAAAAATGTGGATTCGAAATGGGTACATGCACCATGATGTTTATAGCAGAAATGTCCACAGTAGCCAAACTATAGAGAGAATCCCAACGTCCATGCACTGATGAATGGGTAAAACAGATGTGGGATACATATATATATACTGGAATATGACCCAGCTTCAAAAAGAATGAAAACTTACCATTTGCAAGGATGTGGATGGACCTAGAGTGTATTAAGCTAAGCAAAATCATTGAGGAAAGACAAATATCCTATGCTCTCATGCCTGTGGAACTTCAGAAAGAAAACAGATGAACAGAGTTGAGGAGTGATGAGAGAGGCAAACAAGGAAATAGACTCAACCTTGGAGAACAAACTGAGTGTTGCTGCAGGACAGGGGCATAGGGGGAAGAGTTAAATGGGTGAGGGATATTAAGGAGGGCACTTGTGATGAGCACCGGGTACTGTATGCAGATGAGGAATCACTAAATCCTACCCCTGAAGCGAATATTCCATGGCATGTGAACTAACTGGAATTTAAGTAAGAGGAGAAAGGTAAAAGTGTTCTGCTTCATGAAGAGTGAGGTAAAATTGTAGTGATTTGGGCTGTACTATTCTATAGATGAGAGTTGTAAATCACCCTGTTGTAGGATACACTAGTTTCTTATCACATAAGGAGTCCTCAGAAAGCTGCAATGAAAGATTCAGGTCTCAGAGCATGTTCATGTTCCACTGATATGTTACAGTTTGCACAGGTAGGAAAGAAGGTGGAGAGAAAGGCAACAGAAGGGGAAAGTAGGTGTGAACCTTTCATTAGTTAGCGTTATAGCTTTCTCATGAAAGCCTTGCGCCAGTGTGATTTTGGAAGCAGAGAGGTAATCCGGGAGCTTTGCAGGAGATGGGGGAGTTCCAGGACTGGGTAAAGCTGACAGGGATTCCAGAGGAGAGCTGAATGCATTCTGCAGCAGGGTGTGGGCATGGTGGGCTCCAGGGGTGGCTGTGGGTCTCCTGGGTGAGACTTGTGACAGGTGAGGGCTGTGTGCAAGTTCCTGGCTGAGGACAAGTGAGGCACAGGCGGAGAGCTGGCAGAGAACCTTCTTCTGGGCCACCAGCCTCACCCAACACACACAGCCTCATCTTCTGTCCCTGTCACTCCAATTCAGACTTCTCCGAAGGTGAGTGAGAACACATCAGGAGCATTCTGAACAGAAGGGAAAGCATGTGCATAGCTCTGGGGCAGGAAAATTCCAGCTATGTCCTGGAGTAGCAAGATGGCCCTGTGGCCACAGGAGACAGCTTAGGACATGACCTCAGAGAGGTGACAGAAAGCCATTCCAGGGCTATAACCCCATGAGACCCTGTTTCACTGGGCCATCCTGGCTACAGTGTTGAGAACAGATGACAGAGGGTTGAAGATGGCAAGGCAGGTCAATGACGAAGCTTTTCCAGGAACTCAGGCACTGTGGTCCAGACAGGTGGCCTTGGATGGAGTGGTTAGACCTATTCTGGGTCCATTTTGAAGATGGAGCTCACAGGATTTGCTGATGGGTTAGCTATTAGGAGCAGGAGAACAGAGGAACTGGGGTAACTCCCAGCTGTTGTGGGTTGTCCTGATCGAGGGGAAGGAGAGGGTTTCTCGGGTGGTAGGAGGTAGTCCGTGTTCTGCATGCTGAGGAAGGTGCCTTTCCCAGTGGATCTGCTGAGGTTTGTGTCTGGGAGAAGCTTTCACATCTCCTCCCTCAGCAATGCTCAAGTACAAGTATCCCCCACTTTTTAAACGTTCACAGTAAGACACTGGGCTTTCTTGAAAGAACTACGTTATTACCCAGCTTCAGTAAGAGGAAGAGACCTGAAGAGGATTTCCCTCTTATGAAAAAAGGTGAACAGTGAGAATCGCGTTCAGCATCTGTTTTGGGGAGAAGCACGACAGAGGCATCGTGCACCCCAACCTGCTCCTTCCGCTGGGAACTGCTCTCCGCATCCAGCCACCAGCACTTTGAATGGTGTCTGTGAGCCTCTGCTGTGCTTTGTCTTCATTTATGCTGGGCCTCCATTAGAAACTTGTGTCCTGAGGCGTAAGAAAAGCCAAAGAGAAGGAATTTTGGAGTCTGAGGACACTATCTAATTGTGCCGTGTAAATTAATGGCCATTCCTTCTTGAACACCATTTCTGCTGTGCAAGGTTTCTCAGAAGCCCTGTACTTTCAAAGAGCAGGGAAACCTATACCCCATGCTGCGGGTTTAGTTTTAGTCTCCATACTGGACAGAACATTTCATGACTGTCGGATTTTCTCACTCAAACATTGAGACTTTGACCACCTTCACCCATTTCTAACACCCCATCCCCGAATCTGGCACCTACCAATCTGCTATCAGTATCTATGCATTCAGTAATTGTTTATTACACGTGGAATGTACATGAGAGCATCTGAGATTGGTCTTTCTGTGTCTGAGTTACTTGGCATAAGGCCCCCAAGGTCTGTGTTTCCATGTCTGGTTCTTGTGAATAATGCTGCAGTGAACGTGGAAGTGCATCTGTCTTTTTTAGGCAGTATTTTTGTGTTCTCCAAATCAATACTCAGTAGAGCCATTAATGGGTCATGTGGTAGTTGCATTTATTTTTTCAGGAACCTCCATACCGTTTGTCACAGTGGCTGCACCAATTTCCATTCCCACCAACACTGCACAGTGTCTCCTCGTCTGCACACCCTTGACCCCACCTGGTGTCTGTCTCTGCGACAATTGCTGTTCCAACTGTTGTGAGTGGATAGCCGATTGTGGGTTTGACTGATGTTTCCCTGATGATGATGAGTGATGTCTAACAACTTTCTCTGTCTGTTGGCACCTGTGTGCCATCTTTAGAAAGTATCTATTCACATATTCCCCACATTTTTTATACAATTTTTTTGTTTTGATTTGTATGAGTGTTGTGTGTATTTTGGATATTAGCCTCTTCTCACACATATGATTCGCAGATATTTTTTTTCTTATTGGGTCAGTGGCCTTTTAAGTTTTTGCTGGTTTCTTTTGCCGTGTGGAAGATTTCAGTTTGATGTTGTTCCACTTGTTTATTTTTGCTTTTGTTGCCTTTGCATTTGGTGTCCGATCTGAAGACACTTTGCCAAAACTAATGTCGAGAGACTTAGTACCTGTGTCTTCTTGGAGGTTTATGGATTCAGGTCTTATGTTCAAATCATTCATCCATTAAAAATTTTGTGTGTGGTGTAAGAAAGTGGACCAGTTATATTCTTCTGCATTTAGTGTCCAGTTTGCCTGTTACCGCTCACTGAAGAAACAGTCCTTCCCTCATGGCATATCTTCTGCTGCTGTGTCGTAAGTTAGGATCATCTACGTGTGGGTAAGTTTCTGAGCTTTCTGTTCTGTTCCACTGACCTGGTGTCTGTGTTTATGCCAGTACCATCCTGTTTTGATGACAACAGCTTTGTAATCTAGCTTGAAATCCAGGAGTGTGTTGACTGCACCTTTCTTTCTCCAGGTTGCTTTGGGTATTTGGGGTCTTTTGTGATTCCATACAAGTTTGAGGACTGTTTTCTATTTGCTCGAATAATGCCGCTGGAATTCAGATAGGGATTTCATCATATCTGTCGATTGCTTTGGGTACGATGGACATGTTCACATAATTAAATCTTCCAGTTAAGGAGCATGGCGTAAGCTTCCATTTGTTTGTGTTGCCTTCCAAATCTTTGACCCATACATCCTGCCCCCCTCGACACACATGTTTTTCATTTCTTTTCTGCCATGTGTTGAGTGTACTATGTCTTTCTCATTTTTGGTTACTTTTATTCCTAGATTTTTTTTTGATGCAATTATAAATGGCATTGCTTTTTGAATTTCTCTTTGCAAAAGTGCGTCATCAGTATGCAGAAATGCAAGAAGTTGGGTCACCTGGGTGGCCCCATAGGTGAAGCTTCTGCCTTCATCTCAGGTCATGAACTCAGAGTTCTGACATTGAGCCCTGTGTTGGGCTCCCCGTTTAGCGAGGGTCTGCTTCTCCCTCTTTTGGACACTCCCCTTGCCCTTGCTTTTTCTCTTCCTCTCAAATAAATAAATAAAATATGAAAAAAAAAAAGAGAACAGGTCTCTCTTTATTGACTTTATATCCTGCAGCTTTCTAGAATTTGTTTATTCTAACAGTTTTTGTGTGTGTGTGTGTGTGTGTAATCTTTCAGGATTTCATGTCATTTGCAAATAGTGACAGTTTTCCTGTATGAATTTCATATCCTTCTATTTTTTTAAAATGATGTTAATCACCCTACAGTACTTCATTTGTTTTTGATGAAGTGTTCCATGATTCATTGTTTGCATATAACACCTAGTGCTCATTATGACACGTGCCCTCCTTCTTTTTAAAAAGAATTTATTTATTTATTCGACAGATAGAGACAGCCAGCGAGAGAGGGAACTCAAGCAGGGGGAGTGGGAGAGGAAGAAGCAGGCTCACAGCGGAGGAGCCTGTTGTGGAGTTCGATCCCCTAATGCCGGGATCACGCCCTGAGCCGAAGGCAGATGCTTAACCGCTGTGCCACCCAGGTGCCCCAACACGTGCCCTCCTTAATACCCATCACCAGGATAACCCATTCCCCTACCCTCCCTTTCTGCAACCTTCAGTTTGTTTCCCAGTGTCAGTAGTCTCTCATGTTTCATTTCCCCTCTCATTACCTCACTTCACTTTTCCCTTCCTTCTTCTAATGTCCTCCATGCTATTCCTTCCATTCCACATAGGAGTGAAACCATATGATAATTGTCTTTCTCTGCTTGCTTTAATTTCACTTAGCATAATCCCCTCCTGGTCCATGCACGTTTGTGCAAGTGGTGGGTATTCATCCTTCTGACGACTGAGTAATAATCCATTGTATAGATGAACCACATCTTCTTTGTCCATTCATCTGCTGAAGGACATCTTGGCTCCTTCCACAGTTTGGCTATTATGGACATTGCAGCTATGAACATTGGGATACAGGTGCCGCTTCTTTTCATTACTCTGTGTCTATGGGGTAAATACCCAGTAGTGCAATTGGTGGGTCGTAGGATATCTCTGTGGTTAACGTAGTGAGGAACATCCATATTGTTTTCAAAAGTGGCTGTACCAGCTTGAATTATCACGAGTAGTGTAAGAGGGCTCCCCTTTCTCCACATCCTCTCTGACATTTTTTTTATTTCTGTCTTGTTAATTTTTTTTTCAAGATTTTATTTATTTATTCCACAGAGATAGAGACAGCCAGCGAGAGAGGGAACACAAGCAGGGGGAGTGGGAGAGGAAGAAGCAGCATCATAACGGAGGAGCCTGATGTGGGGCTCGATCCCATAATGCCAGGATCATGCCCTGAGCCGAAGTCAGACGCTTAACCGCTGTGCCACCCAGGTGCCCCATGCCTGGTTAATTTTAACCATTCTATCTGGTGTAAGGTGGTATCTCATTGTCGTTTTGATTTGTATTTGCCTGATGGCAAGTGATGTGGAGCATTTTTTCATGTGTTTGTTGGCCATTTGTATGTCTTCTCTGGAGAAGTATCTCTTTGTGCCTTCTGCCCATTTTTTGGGTGTCGAGTTTGAGGAGTTCTTTATAGATCTTGGAAACCAGCCCTTTATCTGTAATATCATTTGCAGATATCTTCTTTGATTCCATAGGTTGCCTTTTTGTTTTTTGATCATTTGCTTTGCCGAGCAGAAGCTTTTTATCCTGATGAAGTGCCAATAGTTCATTTTTGCTTTTATTTCCTTTGCCTTTAGAGACGTGGCTTGCAAGAAGTTGTTGTGTCCAAGGTTGAAGAGTTCTTTTGATTTTGATATGAGACAGGAATCCATTATCTTATTTTCCTGATTGTATTCGAGTCCTCTGTCTTTCTTGGTGAGTCTAGCTAAGTTTGTCAGTTTTGTTTATCTTTCCAAAAAAGGCCGCTCTCATTTTCATTGTTTTTTTTTTTTTTGTCTTTTTAGTATCCATTGGATTTATTTATGCATTCCTTTTTGTTATTTCCTTATTTCTACTAATTTGGGGCTTTGTTTGTTGTTTTTTTTTTCTACTTCTTTACCACATAAATCAGGTTGTTTATTGGAGACCATTCTCATGGAATGATGAAGACTTGAATTGCTATGAATGTCCCCCATAAAGCTACTTCTGCTGCATCCCATAAGTTTTTGTAGGTTGTCTTTTTCATCAGTGTCAAGGTACTTCTAAAATTTTTTTGATTTCTTCTTTGACTGTTGGTTGTTCAGTAGCATGTTGTTAAATCTCCACATATTTTTTTAAGATTATTTAAGTATCTGACAGAGAGTGAGACAGCGAGAGAGTGAACACAAGCAAGGGGGTGGGAGAGGGAAAAGTGGGCTTCCCCCTGAGCAAGGAGCCTGATATGGGGCTAGATCCCAGGATCCTGGGATCAAGACCAGAGCTGAAAGCAGATCCTTAACGACTGAGCCACCCAGGCCCCAAAAATCTCCACCTATTTTTGACTGTCCCATTTTTTTCTTTAGACTGATTTCTAGTTTCATATCATTGTGGTTGGACAAGATTTGAAGCAGAAGGTGAAAAGAGCATTCAGATGAAAGGTTTGTTTCCTGGAGGGTTTTCTGAGGGCAGACCATGAGTTCAGTGGGGATGGAGGAAGGTTTTGTGAGACGGGGGGTGGGGTTAACCCTTGTTAGAATTACTGACTACTACCATAAAAGCTGTGTGCTACCGTTCACACCATAGTCCTGATGGACTTGTACTTCATTAGAAATATTTTCTAGGAGGTGTAGGCATAGCCTTCACTTAAAGAAAGGTGCTATGTGGGTTCATGGCATGACCCCAGGTCAGCAACCAGGATGTATGGTATTGTGGGGGATCATAACCAGGCTTTCTGTAGTAAGTGACAGAAATAGGGTATGGTGAGCTCCATGACCATAGGTGAGGTCCCGAGTGATCCACTGGGTGTTGGTTTCTGTGGATCTGTCTCATCAGGTCCTGTGGAATTCAGGGACACCCTCCTGTCTGTGGATTTGTATGGAGACAGGTAGACATCAGTGTCTTGCCAGGCACAAGGGTCGCACTGGACCAACACCAGAGGTGCAGCGTGTGCGGGAGCCACTGCTTGCTTTCCACGAAAGCTGACCATTGTCTGTGAACGTGATTCCTAGCAGCTGCAAGGGGAGAGGAGGACGGGGGTGGTGCACACTTCCTAGAGTTGTGGTCAGGACTAGTCTGGAGCCCACCGACGTCAGCCACACCTGGCACAGAAGACACCCATTCAGTGAAGCTGTGGGCGCTGCTCCCATGATACTTTCGGGACGGCTCCATGCTGCCACCTCCTGCTTTTCATCATCATCTTCAAGGTCCTGTGCCTCTGCTCTTACCCATGGCCTCCGGGGTATTGTCCGTCCTCCATCTGGCCCTCGTCCCTGGTGCCCTGTGCAGTCCAATGCCAGGGTAGCCTTCTCGAGACAAACATCTGGCCCTGATGGAACACTTCCATGGATCTCTTTTGATGTGAGGATGATGCCCTGCCCTGGAAGGGGGCTGCAGGTCCCCAATCAGGAGAGCCATGTCTCCCTTTTCAGCATGGCCTGCCCTCCCCTCAGTCTTCTTCAGGGAAGCTCTCCCCACTTCCTGAGATGACAGCTCTGAACTTAAAAATGAATGTTATTTTACATATCTCTATGCTTTAGTTCATCCATGGCAAGTCTTTCAACCCCGTTAGTGGGTTTTTTTAGCAGTTCTGAAGGGCTGTTTGCTCAAAGAGGGGGTGACCAGGGTGGGGCAGCTTTCCCTCTCATCTCCCTCAGCATGTCTCTGAGCCCTGGGGGACAGCTGTCCCACTGAGGATTGAGGGACGCGAGCCAGCCCATCCTGAGCCCAGGCTGTGTCAGCTGTGTCGACTGATGCGTGTCGGAGCGGTGGGCAGCTGGCATGGGCCAGGAGCAGGCAGTGTCTCCTTCTCATTCCATCCCTCCCTCCCTCCCAGAGGTAGCTCAGAGCAGCCTTCAACCGCTGCATCTCCAGATCCCTTGACCTGTGCCTCCTGTGTTCAGCTGGTGACCTTGGAGTTTCGCATGAATTCTCCCACCTGTACCCTCTCCCATAGCAGTTCCTGGATCAGGGGAGGGGTCGGACCCTTGTCTGTTTTTGGTCTTCTTCCTGTCCCGCACCAAGCCACCCACCTTTGCATCTTCCATGTAAGTGCTTGGAAGCAAGCCCATCCACAGGGAACCTATTAGCCAAATGGATCCAGGCAATGAACATTGAAGTAGAGATCCAGGATCCATAATAAACCTGCTCTGAAACCTGTCCCAAAGTCTGTGACTCTCACACTGAAACAGAAACAATAATAGCTTTCTGGAATGTGAAGTGACATGTGTCTCTACTTCCAATCTTGAATGCATAGGTGCTGAGCCTTGACAGAAAAGGACCATGGTTCCCGTGGGCTGGAATCCACGGTAAGAACTCAGTGAAATATGAATTTGAGGCATGGAGTGAATAATTACTGTAGAGTGAATCCTCCCAAGTAGGGCTTATGCACAGTGCACAGGAAAAGCTTTTTCAAAGAGGTTCCTGAAAGAAAAATCTTTTTTAAAATTTATTTTAATCCCAGTAGAGCTAACATACAGTGTTACATTCATTTCAGGTGTACAAGAGAGTGCTTTAGTAATTCTATATATTACTCAGTGGTCATCAAGAAAAGCGTCCTCTTAATCCCCTTCATCTATTTCACTCATCCCTCTATCCACCTTCTCTCTGGTAACCATCCGTTTGTTCTCTATTGTTAAGAGTTTGTATTTCGGTGTGTCTCCTTTTTCTCTTTTAGTTACTTATTTTGTTTGTTTTGTAAATTCCCCATTAGAATGACATCGTATGGGATTTGTCTTTCTCTGACTGACTGATTTTAGTTAGGATAATACTCTCTAGCTCCATCCATGTGTCTGCAAATAGCAAGGTTTCATTCTTTTTCAAGCCGAGTAATACTCCATTGTGTGTGTGTGTGTGTGTGTGTGTGTGTGTGTGTGTGTGAATACACACACCTATCATCGCATTTGTATATTTTTCTACAGACACATGGGTTGCTTCCATATGGTGATATTGTAAATAATGGTGCAAGAAACATAGGGGTGCACGTATCCTTTTATGTTACTGTTTTCCTATTCTTTGGGTAAATACGAGTAGTGTGATTGTTGGATCATAGGGTAGTTCTATATTTAATTTTTTGAGGAACCTTCATACTGTTTTCCACGGTGGCCAACACAGTTTGCATTCCCACCCACAGTTCACGAGGATTCCCCTTTATCCACATCCTCCCAACACCTGCTCTTTGTTGTGCTTTTGATGTTAGCCATTCTGACAGGTTTGAGGTATTACCTCATTGTCCTTTGGATTTACATTTTCCTGATGATGGGTGATGGTGAACATCTTTTCACGGGACTGTTGGCCATTTGTATTTCTTCTTTGGAGAAATGTCTGTCCATGGCTTCTGCCTATTTTTTAACTGGAGTATTTGTTTTTTGGGGGGTCGAGTAGTATCAGTTGTATATGTTTTGGACACTATCCCTTTATTGCATATGATCTTTGCAAATATCTTCTCCCTTTGAGTAAGTTGTCTTATTATTTTTACATTTTCATTGTTCTTCTGCCATGTGGAAACTTTTTATTTTGCTGTATTCCCAATAGTTTATTTTTGCTTTCATTTCCTTTGCCTCAGGACACAGTCTAGAAAAACGTTGGTATGGTCCATGTCAAGAAGTTACTGTCTTCCCTCCTGTAGGATTTTTATGGATTCAGGTCTCATATTGAGGTCTTGAAACTGTTTTCTGTTTGTCTGTATTGTGTAAGAAAGCAGTCTAATTTCATTCTTTTGTGCATAGCTGTCTAGTTTTCCCAACACCATTTGTTGTAGAGACTGTCCATTTCCCTTTTGATATCGTTGCTTGCTTTGTGGAAGATTCACAAACCACATAATTGTGGGTTTCTGTCTGAACTTGTATCCTGTTCCTTTGGTCGCTGTGTCTATTTTTGTGCCGTACTGTCTTGTTAGGATGACTGCAGCTTTGTAGTATAACCTGAAATCTGAAATTGTGAGTCCTCCAGCTTTGTTTTTCTTTTCCACATTGCACTGGCTGTTCGGAATCTTTAGTGGTTCCATACAAATGTTTAGGATTGTTTATTCGAGGTCTTTTGTTCTTTAATTTAAATTCAATTAGCCAACTTACAGTACATCATTCGTTTCAGACGTAGTCTTCAATAAATTTTCAGTCATGTGTAACACCCAGTGCTCATTGTATCGTGTGACCTCCTTAATGCTACTCACCCAGTTACCCCCCCCAACTTCTCCTCCAACAATCATCAGTTTCTTGTGATAGTTAAGCGTCCATTATGGGTTTTCTCCCTCTCTGATGACTTCCCATTCTATTTTCCCTTCCTTGTCCTATGGTCTTCTTCCTTGTTTCTGATATTCCACATAGGAGTGAAAGCATATGATCATTGTCTTTCTTTCATTGGCTTATTCCACTCAGCATAATACCCTCCAGCTCCACCCAGGTCGGTGTGATGGTAAGTACTCATCCTTTCTGATGGCTGAGTAATATTCCATTATATATATGATCCACATCTTCTTTATCCATTCATCTATCCATGGTCATCTGCACTTCTTCCACAGCTTGTCTATTATGGTTATTGCTGCTATGAACACTGGGGTGCATGTGTCCCGTCTTCACTACCTCTGTCTCTTTGGGGGTAAATAGCCAGTAGTGCAATTGCTGGGACATAGGGTAACTTTATTTATAACTTCTTGAGGAAACTCCGTACCATTTTCAAGAGTGGCTGTACCGGACTGCATTCGTACAGGGGTGTAAGAGGGTTCCTGTTTCACCACATCCTCTCCAACATGTATAGTTTCATGTCTTCTTATTTTTAGATATTCAGCCTCGTGTGATATGGCATCTATAGGGGTTTAGATTTGCATTTCCCTAAAGCCAAGTGATATGAAGCATTTATGCATGTATCTTTTGGTCACCAGTACGTCGTCATCAGTGAAGTGACTTCCCATTTTAATCCATCTCAAGACCTAAAGCTGGGTAAGGCACTGAAGCTGGATGATGCCATCGGTTGGATGTGTGGAGAATTTCAAAAGATCTCTGTGGAGAGCAAGTTTAAAGGTCAGTGTGAAGCTACTAATTGGATCCGGGGAGATCTCTGAAAGTGGGGGTTGCCTGGGATGGGCTGAAGGGGGCCCTCCTATTTTCCTATGAATTCTTGCTGCAGCCCAAAATGGACAGTTTCCTGCTGTGGGGCAGGCTGAGTCCTCTAGTCGTGCTGTGGTGAGCCCAATGCCTGGTGCCTTGGAGGCAGGCAAACGGGGAGGGACCCTCAGCAGAAGACCCAGGGTTAGGTTAGGCCTCAAGAGACAGCAGATCTGAACTGCCCAGTGCTCAGAGAACTCTCATGCCGAGTGAGATGAGGGCACAAGGGCGGGTGAGTGTGAGCCTTGGGGTTTCATCTGGAAGGGCCCACAAAGGTCGGGGTTCACCAGAAGGGGCTCTCAGGGGGTGCCCCAAATCTCTTGCCCTGAATGCTCTGTTGTGTCCAAAAATGGTACAGTTTACTGTGGGTTGCAGGCTGAGTCCTGCGGTGGGGCTTTGGTGTCCCCATCCCCTGGAGTTGGTTGCCAGGACCCTGGGGAGGGGCCCCTCTCTGCCCAACCTAGGGTAAGGGTTAGGGTCCCGGAGCCCAGCAGGGACAATCTGCAGGCTGTTAGGCGAGCTCTGTGGAGGGCTGAGAGGAGGCCATGGGGGAGGGTGAGCATGGGCCTCAGGGTTGGGGCATGGGGGGCTGCCAAAGGATGGGGATGGGCTCCGGGTGCCTCCCCAAGTTCTCGTGCCCTGTAGGCTCCTTAGAGCCCCAAGGGGCAATGTTTCCTGTCGGGTGGCAAGCTGAGTCCTGCAGTGGGGCACAGGTATCCCAATTCCCCGGGGCTGCGGTGTAGGGCTCCTGGGGAGGCCCCCATACCCACGGCCAACTTAGGGCTAGGGTTAGGCCCAGGAGCCCCGCAGGCCCGATTTGCTGGCTGTATGGCGAGCTACACGGGCTGAGGTGAGGGTGTGGGGAGGGTGAGCATGGGCCTCAGGGTTCCGGTGCGGGAGGCCGCCGAAGTTCGCTGGTGGCTCAGGAGGGCCCTCCTGGTTCTCCCGCCCTGAATGCTCTATGGCCTCCCAAGGGGCACGGTTTCCTGCGGGGTGGCAGACTGAGTGCTGCTGTGGGGCTCAGGTGTCCCAAATGCCCGCAGCTGCGGCTCCAGGCTCCTGGGGAGGGGCCCCTCCACAGATGAATGAGGGTTAGGGTTGGCGCCCAGGAACCCCGCAGGCCAGATCTGCCCACTATGTGGCGAGCTCCGCCATGGGCTGAGGTGAGGGTGTGGGGTGGGGTGAGCATGGGCTTCAAGGTTGGGTTTAGGGATTGCCGATGTTCGCTGGGGGCTCTGGGGGCCCTCCTGGTTCTCCCCCCCTGAATGCTCTACAGCCTCCCAAGGGGCACGGTTTCCTGCGGGCTGGCAGGCTTTGTCCTGCAGTGGGGCTCAGGTGTCCCCAGTCCCTGGGGCTGCGGCACCGGGCCCCAGGGGAGGGGCCCTACCCAGCTGACCTAGGGTCAGTTCTAGGCCCCAGGAACCCGGCAGGCCTGATCTGCTGGCTCTGCGACGAGCTCGGTGGCAAGCTGAAGGGAAGGTGTGGGGCGGGATGAGCGTGGGCCTCAGGGTTGGGGTGTATGGGGCCGCCGAGGATCGCTGGGGGCTCAGGGGGGCCCTACCAGTTTTCCTGCACGGGATGCTCTGTGGCGCCCCAAGGGGCATGGTTTCCTGAGGGGTGGCAGGCTGAGTCCCATGGTGGGGCTCAGGTTTACTAATCCCCGGGGTTAGGGTACAGTTTAGGGTATGGGTTAAGGTTAGGGTATGGGTTTCGGTTAGGGTATGATTGAGGGTAAGGGTTAGGGTTAGGGTAAGGAGAGGGTACGGGTTAGGGTTGGGTTTAGGGGTTACAGTTTAGAGGTTACGAGTTAGGGTACAGATTAGGGTTTAGGGTAAGGGTTAGGGTTTAGGGTTAGGGTTAGGGTTGGAGTACGGGTTAGGTTTAGGATACGGGTTAGGGTTAAGGTATGGGTTAGGGTACACATGAGGGTACAGTTTAGGGTACGGGTTAGGGTACGGTTTAGGGTAAGTGTTGGTGTACGGATTTGGGTACGGCTTAGGGTACGGGTTAGGATTAGGGTTAGGGTACGGGTTAAGGTACGGATTAGAATATGTGTTAGGGTTACGTTTAGGGTTAGGGTACAGGTTAGGGTAGGATTAGGGTTAGGTTTAGGGTTAGGTTATGGTTTAGGGGTAGGGTTAGGGGTATGGTATGGCCGGGTAGGGTTAGGGTTTAGGGTTAGGGTTTGGGGTTTGGAGTTAGTGGTTAAGGTTAGGGTTTAGAGTTTAAGGTTTCATGATTAGGGTTAGGGGTTAGGGTTTAGGGTTTAGTGTTAATGTTAGGGTTTAGGGTTTAAGGATTAGGGTTTATTGTTAGGTTTAGAGTAGGGTTATGGTTAGGGTAAGGGTTAGAAGTTAGAGTTAGGGTTAGGTTTAGGGGTTAAGGTTTAGGGTTTAAGGTTAGGGGTTAGGGTTTAGGGTTAGGGTTAGACCCAGTAGGCCAGCAGGACCCATGTGCCAGTTGTGCGGGGAGTGGAGGAGTGGGATGAGGTGAGTGCGCTGGCGAGCGGGAGCGTGGTCCCAAGCGTTTTGGAGCAGGGGGCCTTCGAAAGTCACTGGGGGCTCGGAGGGCCCTGCTCGTTCCCTCACCTGGATGACCGGCGGCGCCCCTAGCGGCCCGGGTGATGGCGGGGCGGCAGGGTGAGTCCAGTGCTGAGGCTCGGGCTTCCCTATACCCGACGTTGCAGTGCGAGGCCCCTTGGGAAGGGCCCCTCTGGGGCCAAGGTAGGGTTAGAGTTAGCCCTCAGGAGGCCGTCAGGCTCGATCCACCATCTTGAGGTGAATGGAGTCGCGGTCCGAGGTGAGGCCGCTGGCGAGCGGAGCGTGGGCCCCAGCGTTTTGGTGCTGGGGCCTTCAAAGTTCACCGAGGCTCAGAGGGCCCTGCCCGTTCTCCCGCCCAAAACGATCTGTGGCGCCCTAGCACCACTGGTGTCAGCGGGGCAGCAGGGTGAGTCCGGCATTACGACTCGAGGGTCCCCAATCCCCGGCGTTGTGGCGGCAGGCCCCTTCAGAGGGGCCCCTCTGGGGCCAACCTAGGATTAGAGTTAGCCCCCAGGAGGCCGGCAGGCCTGATCTGCCAGCTGTGCAGAGGGCGGAGGGGCAGGCTGAGGTGAAGGCGCTGGCGAGCTCCAGCGTGGGCCCCAGCATTTTGGCGCGGATGGCCTTCAAAATTCACCGGAGTCTCGAGGGCCCTGCCCATTCTCCCACCCTGAAGGACCAGTGATGTCCCAGAGAGCCTGATGTCGACAGGACGGCAGGGTGAGTCCAGCGCTGCGGCTCGGCTGTCCCCAATCCCCAGCTTTGGTCACAAGTCCCCTTGGGAGGGGCCCCTCTGGGCCAACCTAGGGTTAGGGTTAGCCCCCAGGAGGCCGGCAGGCCCGATATGCCAGCTAGACTGTGAGAGGAGGGGCGGGCCAAAGTAAAGGTGCTGGCGAGCAGGAGCCTGGGCACCAGCGTTTTGACTTGGGGCTTTCAAAGGTCGCCGGGGTCTCGAGGGCCCTGCCTGTTCTCCACCCTGCATGAACAGCGGTGCCCCTAGCGGCCCGGGTGGTGAGGGGTGGCAGGGTGAGTCAGGCCCTGAGGCTCAGGTATCTCCAATCCCCAGCGATGCGGCACCAGGCCCCTTGGGAGGGGCCCCTCGGATGACAACTTAGGGTTAGGTTTAGCCCCTAGGAACTCGGCAGTTCCTATTCGCCAGCTGTGTGGAGAGTGGAGTGGCGGACCTAGGTGAGGGTGCTGGTGTTTGGGAGCGTGGGCCCAGGCATTTTGGCGCGGGGGGGATTCAAAGGACACCGTGTATCGGAGGGCCCTGCCCGTTCTCCCGCCCTGAATGAACGGCAGCACCCCAAGCCCCTGGGTGGCGGCTGGGTGGCAGGGTGAGTCAGGTGCTGAGGCTCAGGGTCCCCAATCCCCTGTGTTGCAGCGCCAGGCCCCTTGGGAGGGGCCCCTCAAGGGTCGATCTAGGGTTACGGTTAGTCCCCCGGATGCCGGTGGACCCGATCAGCGTCTGTGCGGCACGCAGCAGGGTGGGCCGAGGTGAGGGCGCTGGCGAGCCTGAGCATGAGCCCAAGCGTTTTAGCGTGGGGGGCTTTCGAAGGTCAGTGGGGGCTCGGAGGGACCTGCCCGTTCTCCCGCTCTGAATGACCAGCGGGGTCCCTAGTGGCTCAGGTGGCTGAAGGGCAGCAGGGTGAGTCTGGCACTTGGGCTCGGTTGCCCCATCCCCGGCGTTGGGGCGCCAGGCCACTTGAGAAGGGCCCCTCAGGGGCCGACCTACAGTTAGGGTTAGCCCCCAGGAGGCCGGCAGGCCCTATACACCGCCTGTGCGTGGAGCGGAGAGTTGGGCCGAGGTGAGGGTGCTGGTGAACATGAGCCTGGGCACAAGCATGTTGGTTCTGGGAGCCATTGAAGGTGGGTGGGGGTTCGGAGGCCCCTGCCAGTTCTCCCGCCGAGAATGAATGGCGGCGCCCCTAGCGGCCCGTGTGGGGCGGGATTGCAGGGTGCACCCGGCGCTGGGGCTTGGGGGTCGCCAATCCCTGGCGTTGCACCGCAAGGCTCCTTAGGAAGGGACCCTCAGGGGCCGTCCTAGGGTTAGGGTTAGCGCCCAGGAGGCCGGCAGGCCCGAGTCGCCGACTGTGCAAGTAGCGGAGGTGTGGGCTGAGTTGAGGGGGATGCAGAGCGGGAGCGTGGGCCCCAGCGTTTTGGCGCCCTGGGCCTTCGAATGTGCCATGTCTCGGAGGGCCCTGCCCATTCTCCTGCTCTGAATAACCAGTGACACCCCTAGCGGCTCTGTTGGCAGTGGGGTGGCAGGGTGAATCCCACGCTGTGGCTCGGGGATCCCCAATCCCCGGTGTTGCGGTGCCAGGCCCCTTGGGAGGGGCTCCTCCTGGGCCGACTTAGGGTTAGAGTTAGCCCCCATGAGGATGGCAGGCCTGATCCTCTGGCTGGGCGGCGAGAGGTGGGTGGGCCGAGCTAAAGGCGCTGGGGAGCGGGATTGTGGGCCCCTGCATTTTGGCGCTGGAGGCTTCAAATGTCCCGGTTTCTCCAGGGCTCTGTCCATTCTCCCGCCCTGAATGACCGGCGGCGCCCCTCGCGGCCCGGGAGGCAGCGTTGTGAGAGGGTGAGTCTGGCTCTGGGGCTTGGGGTCCCAGATCCCCGGTGTAGTGGCACCAGGACCCTTGGGAGGTGCCCCTGGGGCGCCGACCTAGGGTTAGGGTTAGCCCCAAGGAGACCTTCAGGCCCAATCCGCACACTGTGCGGCGAGCGGAGGTGCAGGCCGAGGTGAGGGCGCTGGGGAGGGGGAGCGTGGGCACCAGTGTTTTGGCACAGGGAGCCTTTGAATGTCACTGGTGGCTCAGAAAGCCCTGCCCTTCTCTCGCCCTCTATGACCTGCGGCGCCCCTAGCGGCCTGGGTGGGGACAGTGCGGCAGGGTGAGTCTGGCTCTGGGGCTCTGAGTCACCAATCCCCAGCATTGCAGAGCCAGGCCTCTGGGGATGTCCCCACAGGGCCAACCTAGGGTTTTGGTTAGCTGCCAGAAGCCCAGCAGGCCCTATCCACCAGCTCTGAAGCAAGCAGAGGGGCGGGACGAGGCGAGGGCGCTGGTGAGCAGGATCCTGGGAGCCAACGTTTTTGCGCAGGGAGCCTTCAAAGGTCAGTGTGGGCTCGGAGGGCCCTGCCCGATCTGCCCTGATTGACCGGCGGGGCCTCTAGCGGCTCCAGTGGTTGAAGGGCAGCAGGGTGAGTCCGGCACATGGGCTCAGGATCCCCATCCCCAGCGTTGTGATGCCAGGCCCCTTGGGTAGAGCCCCTCGGGGGCCGACCTATGGTTAGGGTTAGCCTCAAGGAGCCCCACAGGCCCGATACACCACCTGTGCGTCGAGCAGAGAATTGAGGCGAGGTGAGGGTGGTGGTGAACATGAGCCTGGGTCCAAGCTTTTTGGTTCGGTGCGCCTTCGAATGTCGGCAGGGGTTCGGAGGGTCCTCCAGTTCTCCCACCCTGAATGAATGGCGGCGCCCCTAGCAGCATGTGTGGGGCGGGCGGCAGCATGCATCTGGCGCTGGGGCTTGGGGGTCCCCAATCCCTGGTGTTGCGTCGCCAGGCCCCTTAGGAAGGGACCTTCAAGGGCTGTCCTAGGGTTAGGGTTAGCGCCCAGGAGGCCGGCAGGCCCGAGTCGCTGGCTCTGCGAAGAGCGGAGGTGCGGGCCAAGTTGAGGGTGATGCAGAGTGGGAGCGTGGTCCCCAGCGTTTTTGCACCCTGGGCTTTTGAATGTTGCCATGTCTCAGAGGGCCCTGCCCATTCTCCTGCCCTGAATAACCAGCGGCGCGCTTTGCGGCTCCGTTGGAGGTGGGGCGGCAGCGTGAGTTCTGCACTGCAGCTCAGGGATCCCCAATCCCCAGCATTGAGGGGCCAGGCCCCTTGGGAGGGGCTCCTCATGGGCGGACCTAGGGTTAGAGTTAGCACCCAGGAGGCCGGCAGGCCCAATCCTCTGGCTGGACGGCGAGAGGTGCATGGGCCGAGGTAAAGGCTCTGGCGAGCAGGAGCGTGGGCCCCTGCATTTTGGCGCAGGAGGCTTCAAATGTCGATGGTTTCTCCAGGGCCCTGTCCGTTCTCCCACCCTGAATGAGCGGCGGCGCCCCTAGCGGCCTGGGTGGGAACAGTGCGGCAGGGTGAGTCTGGCTCTGGGGCTCTGAGTCACCAATCCCCAGCGTTGCAGAGCTAGGCCCCTTGGGTTGTGCCCCACGGGGCTGACCTAGGATTTCAGTTAGCCCCCAGGATCCTGGCAGGCACTATCCACTGGCTCTGCAGCAAGCGGAGGGGCGGGCTGAGGTGAGGGCGCTGGCGAGCAGGAGGATGGGAACCAATGTTTTTGCACGGGGGGGGGCTTCGAAGGTCAGCGGGGGCTCCGAGGGCCCTGCCCATTCTCCCGCCCTGATTGACCAGTGGTCTCTAGCAGCTCAGGTGGCTGAAGGGCAGCAGGGTGAGTCTGGCACTTGGACTCGGGGTCCCCATCCCCAGCGTTGTGATGCCAGGCCCCTGGGAAGTGCCCCTCGGGGGCGGAACTATGGTTAGGGTTAGCCCCCAGGAGGCCGGCAGGCCCGATACACCACCTGGGCGTTGAGCGGAGAGTTGGGCTGAGGTGAGGGTTCTGGTGAATATGAGCCTGGGCCCAAGCATTTTGGTTCGGGGTGCCTTCGAAAGTTGGCGGGGATTCGGAGGGCCCTGTCCATCCTCCCATGGTGAATGAATGGCGGCGCCCCTAGCGGCCTGGGTGGGGAGGGGCGGCAGGGTGCATCCGGCACTGGGGCTTGGGGGTCCCCAATCCCCGGCGTTGTGGCACCAGGCCCCTTGGGAGGGGCCCTTCGGGGCCCAACCTAGGGTTAGGTTTAGCCCCTAGGAGGCCAGCAGGCCCTATTCGCCAGCTGTGTGAAGAGAGGAGTGGCAGACCTACGTGAGGGCGCTGGTGAGTGGGAGGGTGGGCCTGGGCGTTTTGGCGCGGGAGGCCTTCGAAGTTCACCGTGTCTCCGAGGGCCCTGCCCGTTCTCCCGCCCTGAATGAACGGCAGCACCCCAAGCCTCCGAGTGGCGGCTGGGCGGCAGGTGAGTCAGGTGCTGGCGCTCGGGGTCCCCAATCCCCGGCGTTGTGGCGCGAGGCCCCTTGGGAGGGCCCCCTCAGGTGCTGACCTAGGGTTAGGGTTACCCCCAGGAGGCCAGGAGACCCAATCTCCCGGCTGTGCGGTGAGCGGAGGGGCGGGTTGAGATGAGGGTATTGGCGAGCGGGAAAGTGGGCCCAAAGTTTTGGAGCGAGGGGCCATCGAAGGTCACCAGGGGCTCAGAGGGTCCTGCCTGTTCTCCCGCCCTGAATGACCGGGGGTGCCCCTTGTGGCCCAGGCGGCGGTGGGGGGCATGGTGAGTCCAGCGCTGGGGCTCAGGAGTCCCCAATCCCCGTCGTTGAGGCTCCAGGCACCTTGGGAGGGGCCACTAGGGGGCCGACCTAGGGTTTGGGTTAGCCCCCAGAAGGCCCGCAGGCCCAATCAGCCAGCTGTGCGGCGAGCGGGGGGGAGGGCCGAGGTAAGGGCGCTGGCCAGCGGGAGCGTGGGCCCAAGCGTTTTGGTCGGGGGGCCTTCGAAAGTCGCCGGTGACTTGGAGGGCCCTTGCCATTCTCCCTCCCTGAATGAAAGCGGCGCCCCTAGCGGCCCAGGTGGCAGTAGGGCAGGAGGGTGAGTTGGGCGCTGGGGCTCGGGAGTCCCCAATCCCCGGTGTTGCGGCAATAGGAACCTGGGATGGGCCCCTCGGGGGCCCACCAACGGTTAGGGTAACACCCAGGAGGCTGGCAGTCCAGATCCACCGGCTGTGCAGCGAGCGGAGGGGTAGACCGAGGTGAGGGTGCAGGCGAGCGGGAGCATGGGCCCAAGCGCTTTGGCACGGGGGGGCCTTCGAAGGTCGCCAGGGGCTCAGAGGGATCTGCCCATTCTCCCTCCCTGAATGACCGACGGTGCTCCTAGGGGCCCGGGTGGTGGCGGGGCAACATAGTGAGTCTGGCACTGGGGCTCGAGGGTCCCCAATCCCAGGCATTGCGGTGCCAGGCCCCTTCAGAGGGGCCCCTCAGGGGCCAACCTAGGGTTATGTGTAGCCCCAGGAGGAGGGCAGTCCTCATCCCCCAGCTCTGCAGGGAGTGGAGGAGTGGGCCAAGGTGAGGGTGCTGAGGATGGGGAGCATAGGCTCAAGCGTTTTGGATGTGGGGGCCTTCGAAGGTCGCCGTGGGCTCGGAGGGCCCTGCCATTCTCCTGCACTGAATGACCAGGGACACCCTAGCGGCCCGGGTGGTGGTGGGGCAGCACGGTGAGTCCGGCGCTGGGGCTCGGCAGTCCCTGATACCCAGCGCTGCGGCGCCAGGCCCCTTGGGACGGGCCCCTCGGGGACTGACCTAGGGTTAGGGTTAGCCCCCAGGAGACTGGCATGCTCGTTCCGCCCATGTGCAGTGAATGGAGGTGTGGGTCGAGGTGAGGTAGCTGGTGATCGGGAGCGTAGGCCATAGCATTTGGCTTTGGCTCGGGGTGCCTTCGAAGATTGCAGGTGGCTCAGAGGGTCCTGCCCATTCTGTCGCCCTGAAGGACTGGCGACGCCCCTAGCACCCCAGGTGGCGGCGGGGTGGCAGGGTGCGTCTGGCGCTGGGACTTGGGGGTCCCCAATCAATGGCATGCAGCGCCAGGCCACTTGGGAGGGGCCCCTCGGGGGCGACCTAGGGATAGGGTTAGCCCCCAGCAAGCCAGCAGGCCTGATCCGCCAGCTCTGCAGCAAGCTTAGGCATGGGCCGAGGTTAGGGCGCTGGCGAGCAGGAGCATGGGAGCCATAGTTTTTGCACGGGGGGCCTTCGAAGGTCGCAGGGGGATCGGAGGGCCCTGCCCGTTCTCCCTTCCTGAATGACTGGCAACGCCCCTAGCGCCCTGGGTGCTTGCGAGGTGGCAGAGTGAGTCCAGCACTGGGGCTCGGGGGTCCCAAATCCCCGGCATTGCGGTGCCAGGCCCCTTCGGAGGGGCCCCTCAGGGGACAACCTAGGCCCCTCAGGGGACACCCTAGGAGGGCAGGCCTCATCCGCCGGCTCTGCGGCGAGCGGAGGGGAGGGCCGAGGTGAGGGCGCTGAGGAGCCGGAGCGAGGGCTCAAGTGTTTAGGATGGGGGGCCTTCGAAGATTGCCATGGGCTCGGAGGGCCCTGCCCATTCTCCCGCCCTGAATGACCAGCGGCGCCCCCAGCGGCCGGGTTGGCGGCGGGGCAGCAGGGTGAGTCCGGCGCTGGGGCTTGGGTGTCAGCAATCCCAGGCGTTGTGGCACCAGGCCCCATGGGACGGGCCCCTCGGGGGCCGACCTACGGTTAGGGTTAGCCCCCAGGAGGCTGGCAGGCCTGATCCACCAGCTGTGAGGTGAGTGGAGGGGCGGGCCGAGGTAAGGGCACTGGCAAGCGGGAGCGTGGGCCGAAGCATTTTGTCGCTGGGGGCCTTCAAAGGTCTCCGGGGGCTCAGAGGGCCCTGCCCATTCTCCCACACTGAATGACTGGCGGTGCCCCTAGCGGCCCGGGTACAGTGGGGCAGCAAGGTGAGTCCGGCGCTGCGGCTCGGGGGTCACCAATCTCCAGCGTGCAGTGCCAGGCCCCTTGGGATGTACGCCTCGGGGGCTGTCCTAGGGTTAGGGTTAGACCGCAGGAGGCTGGCAATCCCGAAATGTCAGTTGTGCGGCGAGCGGATCGGTGTTCTGAGGTGAGGACGCTGGCGAGGGGGACCATGGGAGCATTTTGGGGCGGGGCACTTTCGAATGTCGCCTTGGGCTCGAAGGGCCCTGCCTGTTCTCCCACACTGAATGAACTGCGGCTCCCCTAGCAGCCCGGGTGGCGACGGGACGACAAAATGAGTCCTGGCTGGGGCTCTGGGGTCCCCAATCCCCGGCGTTGTGGGGCCAGGCCCCTTAGTAGGCTATCACTAACCTAGGGTTAGTGTTAGCCCCCAGGAGGCCGGCAGGCCCGGGAGCCTGGGCCCAAATGTTTTGGTGCAGGGGGACTTTGAATGTCGCCGGGGGCTAGGAGGGCCCTGCCCATTCTCCCGCCCTGAATGACAGGCTGTACCCCTAGCGGCCCGAATGGCGGCGGGGCGGCAGGGTGAGTCCAGCGCTGCAGCTTGGGTGTCCCCAATCCCCGCGTTGCGGCGCCAGGCCCCTTGACAGGGGCCCCTTGGGTCTGACCTAGGATTAGGGTTAGCCCCCAGGAGGCCGGCAGGCCCGATCCTCCGGCTGTGCACGAGCGGACGGGTGGGATGAGATGAGGGCGCTGGCGAGCGGGAAGGTGGGCCCAAGCATTTTGGCGTAAGGGGACTTCAAAGGTTGCCAGGGGCTCGGAGGGCCCTGCCTGTTCTCCTGCCCTGAATGACCGACAGCGCCCCTCGCGGCCCGTTTAGCAGCGGGGCGGCAGGGAGAGTCTGGCGTTGGGGCTCGGGGGTCCCCAATCCCCGGTGTTGCAGCGCCAGGCCCTTTGGGATGGGCCCCTAGGGGGCCTACCTAGGGTTAGGGTTAGCCACAAGGAGGCTAGGATGCCTGATTCGCCGGCTGTGTGGCGAGCGGAGGGGCAGGCCGAGGTAAGGGTGATGGGAGCGGGAGCATGGGCCCTAGTGCTTTGGTGCAGGGGGCCTTCGAAGGTCGCCGTTCGCTGGGAGGGTCTTGCGCGTTCTCCCGCCCTGAATGACCGGCGGTGCCCCTAGTGGCCCGGGTGGCGGCGGGGGGCATGGTGAGTCCAGCGCTGGGGCTCAGGAGTCCCCTTTCCCCGTCGTTGCAGCGCCAGGCCCCTTGGGAGGGGCCACGAGGGGGCCAACCTAGCTTTAGGGTTAGCCCCCAGAAGGCCCCCAGGCCCGATCCGTCAGCTGTGCGGCGAGCGGAGGGGAGGGCCGAGGTAAGGGCGCTGGCCAGCGGGAGCATGGGCCCAAGCATTTTGGTGCGGGGGGCCTTCGAAGTTGCCGGTCGCTGGGAGGGCCCTGCCCGTTCTCCCTTCCTGAATGAACGGCGGTGCCCCTAGCGGCCCAGGTGGCGGTAGGGCGGGAGGATGAGTCTGGCGCTGAGGCTCCGGAGTCCCCAATCCCCAGTGTTGCGGCAATAGGAACCTGGGATGGGCCCCTTGGGGGCCCACCAAAAGTTAGGGTAACACCCAGGAAGCCTGCAGTCCCGATCCACTGGCTCTACAGTGAGCGGAGGGGCGGACCGAGATGAGGGCGCAGGTGAGCGGGAGCATGGGCCCAAGCGTTTTGGCGCGGGGGGCCTTCGATGGTCACCAGGGGCTTGGAGGGATCTGCCCATTCTCCCTCCCTGAATGACCGACGGTGCTCCTGGCGGCCCGGGTGGCGGTGGGGCGATAAGGTGAGTCCGGCGCTGGGGCTCGGGGGTCCCCAATCCCAGGCATTGCAGTGCCAGGCCCCTTCGGAGGGGCCCCTCAGGGGACAACCTAGGGTTCTGGGTAGCCCCCAGGAAGAGGGCAGGCCTCATCCGCAGGCTCTGCAGCGAGTGGAGGGGCGGGCCGAGGTGAGGGTGCTGAGGAGCGGGAGCATGGGATCAAGCATTTTGGATGGGGGGGCCTTCGAAGGTCCCGCGGGCTCGGAGGCCCCTGCCCGTTCTCCCGCCCTGAATGACCAGTGGCACCCCTAGCATCCCGGGTGGCGGCGGGGCGGCAGGGTGAGTACGGCGCTGGGGATCGGGGCTCCCTAATACCCGGTGTTGCGGCCTCAGGCCCGTTGGGACGGGCCCCTTGGGGGCCGACTTAGGGTTAGGGTTAGCCCCCAGTAGGCTGGCAGGCTCGTGCCGCCCATGTGCAGTGAATGGAGGTGTGGGTCGAGGTGAGATAGCTGGCAAGCAGGGGCGTGGGCCAGAATATTTTGGCTTTGGCTCGGGGTGCATTTGAAGGTCGCAGGTGGCTTGGAGCGTCCTGCCAGTTCTGTCGCCCTGAAGGACTGGTGACGCCCCTAGCGCCCCATGTGGCGGCCGGGCGGCAGGGTGCTTCCAGTGCTGAGACTTGGGGGTCCCCAATCCCTGGCATGCGGCGCCAGGCCACTTGGGAGAGTCCCCTTAGGGGCGACCTAGGGATAGTTTTAGCCCCCAGGAAGGCAGCAGGCCCGATCCACCAGCTCTGCAGCGAGAGGAGGGGTGGGCCGAGGTTAGGGCGCTGGGGAGCAGGAGCGTGGGAGCCAGAGTTTTTGCGCGGGGGGCCTTTGAAGGTAGCAGGGGAATCAGAGGGCCCTGCCTGTTCTCCCTTCTTGAATGACTGGCAACACCCCTAGCACCCTGGGTGCTTGTGGGGTGGCAGAGTGAGTCCAGCACTGGGGCACGGGGGTTCAAAATTCCCCGGCATTGCGCTGCCAGGATCCTTGGGAGGGGCCCCTCGGGGGCCGACCTAGGTTAAGTTTTAGGCCCCAGGAGTCCAGCAGGCCCCTTCTGCCAGCTCTGCGGCAGGCGGAGGGGCAGGCCGAGGTGAGGGCGCTGGCGAGAGGGAGTGTGGGCCCAAGCATTTTGGCGCGGGGGGCCTTCGAAGGTCACCGGGGGCTTGGAGGGCCCGGCCCATTCTCTCGCCCTGAAAGACTGGCGGCGCCCCTAGCAGCCTGGGTTGCTGCGGGGCGGCAGGGTGACTCCGGCGCTGGGCTCGGGGGTCCCCAATCCCCGGCGTTGTGGCACCAGGCCCCTTGGAGGGGCCCCTCGGGGGCCGACTAGGGTTAGGGTTCGTTCCCAGGAGGCCGGCAAGCCCAACGCTAAGTGGTTCTGGCAATGTAACAAAAATGCCATACACTTATCTGTAAGAAATAACAGTGTACAGGAACCCTCATAGCCCTAACATCATCCTTTGTGAATATGGAAGCCAGCCCCAAAGTGGTCGTGGAAGTCTGACGAAAGGGTTAAGCACTTTTCTCTGAGTCACCACACTATACAGGGAAAGACCAATGTACATCATCTTTCACGAGTAGGAAGCATTAATGAAAAGGTTCTGGAATTTCGAGGACTCTGACCCATCCTTATTGGTAATAAACCACCGTGTACAGGAAAACACCTTCAACTCTCATCACCTCCTCAATCCTGATTGCGATTCAACTTTGGGTGTGTAGGACTAGGGAAATGTCCACATCTTATTGCTAAGAAAGAACGATGCCAGGGTAATGCCCTTCAAGTCACCTCAGCCTTCCTGAAGACGGAAGCAGGAATCAAGGTGGTTATGTTACCATGAGGTAAGGAAGATGAGCATATAAGTGAGAAACAACAGTGGGCAGGACCTCTCTTCCAAGGAATATTATCTTTGCTTAATGTTGAATCCCTATGGTAAGTGGTAGTGGGCATTTGTGAGGTCAAAATCTTAAGTGTTTTGTAAAACTTCTTGGCCATTCACAGATAAGACTAAGGTAGTTGGGGACTCCTAGGCAGTGATTTGTCCACTGTCAAAAATATGAAAAGATAAAAGAGACAGATGAGGTCTCCTCAGGCATTGTCCTTTATCCTCATCCTCCGTGAGGATGGCCATCTCTGGACAGCTCAGTGGCAGGGTCTCATTCACAGTGGGGGCATCTGTTCCTCACAGACATCAGGCAGGGAAATGGATTTGGTTCTCTGTGCCAGCCCAGCCACAGCTGAGTGTCACAGCACCCTCTCGTGGGCTCATAAGAGTTTCACTGTCACCAGGCAGGTCATTGTATTTGATAAACCACTGTGAGAGTTTGCAATTGCCTTCATCTGCAACCTCCTAGAGGCAAATTCAGATCTCTGGTACCATGTGAAGTCATGTGAAGGCATTGTGAGAAAGTGTCCTTTTGCTTAAGAAAAACATGGCTGGGGCTCCTGGCTGTCTCACCAGTTAAACATGTGCCTTTGGCTCAGGTTATGATCCCAGGGTTCTGGGATCGAGCCCGGGCTCCCTGCTCAGCAGGAAAGGAGGTTGGGAAATAGCTTAGAACCCACAGAGAATGTGAATAAAGGGGAGTGAAATGGAACTTGGTGTGTGTTTGGCTTTAGGGATTGGAAGTTAGGTTTTTCTCAATTGTGATTGTTCTTGAAACAGAACAGCTGTATTTTTTTTACCTTTAATTTTTTTCTAATAATTTTTTATTATGATATGTTAGTCACTATACAGTATTTCCTTAGTTTTTGATGTAGTGTTCCGTGATTCATTATTTGCATATAATACCCAGTTCTCCATGCAATATGTACCTTCCTTAATACCCATCACTGGCCCATCCCAAGCCCCCACCCCTCTCCCCTCTGAAGCCCTCAGTTTGTTTCCCAGAGTCCATAGTCTCTCGTGGTTCATTCCCCCTTCTGTTTAGGGTCCATTGTCTAAAGGGACAAACAGTGGAAGTTCACCAAATATAAGATCGAAATTGAATTGTTCATTATAGATGCCACCACGTAGTTCCCAGACATTTCATTCTACTGTAGTAATTCATTATACCTGTGCAGGTGCACGTGGAAGACAATTGATGCATGCAGAGTGGTAATAAAACACGCCCTCAGTAGTAGAATAATAGGGGATGCATATGTGTAAAATTATTCGACTACAGCTTCCATGCTTTCCCTTTGGTTCCTTATTATCTATGAAATTGGACAATTCTTGTTCTCTAGGCTTAAACCTCATTGTCAGTATTTAGAGTTTTTCAATGCTGATCTTCTCCTGTATAAGTTACCAAAAACCTAAAATATGTATGAACTTTAAAAAACGCTATATTGAAAATGACAGCAGGGAAGTTCCATTTTGTGAATATTGTGTCAATGGATCTCTATTTTGCCATCAGTGTTCATTAGAAATGATGACATTTCATGTGAGTATAAATATCAATGTGAAAAAGAAAAGGTAGGAAGAACCTTGAATGTTTAAGTAATTGGTGAAATGACAGGAGTGTGTGTGTGTGTGTGTGTGTGTGTGTGTGTGTGTGTGTGTGTGTGTAATTGATTTTCAGTGAATGGTTCAGCTACTTGTAGGGCCTCCGAGAGAGCCCAGGTGAACCTTTCAATGAGTTGGTATCTGTTTTCAGAACATGGGAATCTCTTAGTCCAATAGTCAATCAGGCAAGCTTTGAGGTCTTGAAGAGTTTCAGTCCTCAGCGATGGTGTTGCAGACCCTTGTGAGCAAACCCTAGGATATGCTCAGAGCCCTCATTAGCTGGTACCAACGTGGGACGATTTCAGACAACATTTCCCAAAGAAGTACCTCTTGACTCTCTGTCCTTCTCAGTTCCTTACACTTCCTTACACTAGTTATGTGATCAGTGTGTTTCAGGATAATCCCCACATGTGATTTTTGCTATTTCCTACTAGTCCTATCTGTTTCTCATCTTCTTCTTTTATGATAGGGGTTGGGAAGCAACCTGTGTGGTGGAGGAAGGGGTGTGGTAGTTGTCTGCCTTCAGAGGACCGAATGATGCCTAGAAATTGTACTGTAGGTTGAGGTCAATTGTCCATCCATCCTCTGAGTGTCAGGAATTCCATCACTTTACTTTGATGCTAGTCTGTTCTTCAAGCTGTCCTCAGAAATAAGGACGTCATCCATCTAGGGAATACTGGTTTCTGTGTATGTTTTCATTTTAGGAAAGGCCTTGCTGTTCCTGAAAATAATACTGTAGAGCACCCTTTCCTGTTCATATTGGCCATCAGTCGATCTTTTGTGAAGTATTTGTTTATAAATAGACTTTTTATGGTTGATGAGCAGGAATTCTTTATTGACAAGTCTTTGTGAGTGTGTGTATTGCAAATCTGTACTTCCCAGCCTGCGGTTCACCTTTTCATTTTCTTGTGGTCATAAGATAAGGAGAAATGTCACATTTTTATGAAGTACCACTGAATTCTTTTAAATGGTTAGTGCACCCTATGTCCTACCCCAAGATTGACAGGTTCTACATTTTCTTTCAGAAACTGTCCAATGGGAAGCACAATCCATCTCAAATTTATAAATTGCATTTTTAATTCTAATAGGGTATATAGACTGTTTTGGATTTTCTATGTATACAATCGTATTATCTGTGAATAGTCACAATTATCCCCTCAATTCTTATACTTTTTGTTTCTCTTGCCTTCTAACACTGGTAGACTCTCCGATGCCACGATGAATAGAGCAGCATTGTTTGAAGATTTTAATATACCTTTCTCAATATCTGACAGAAAAAGCAGACAAAACATTGGTAACAAATGTGACCTAATTGACATATAGGGAACATTCCATAATAAGTGCAGAATATATTATTTTCAAGTGGTCATAGACTCTTTACCCAAATAGGTGGGGCCATGAATCAAGTCTACAAATGTTAAACCCTGAAATTAACTAGGTTCTATTCCTAGACCACAGGGGAATTGAGCCACAGTCTTAGCGAAAAGAAAACCAGGAAGTCTTTCAATGTTTAAAAATTAAATGGAACTTTGCTACATATCCTAAAGGTCAGAGAGGGAATCTCAATGGAAATTCTGAACCTTTTCTACATGAGGGCTCACACACAATGGCACTTTCTTTGTGAAGAGCATAATAATAACCTAGACAGGAGTTGAGCCTTAAGTCAGAGTTCTGCCTGCCCCAGCCACACCTGGCAGCCTTGGCCTGTGGTCCATCTCAGCTGTCCTTTCTGGTGGCCCTGAGCTAAGGGGGTCAACATGGCCATATGGAAATGGGAAGCTCCCCACTCATAGTGATGGCAGTGCCCCCTCCCCAGCTGCCCTTTCTGGTGGCTCTGAGCTAATGGGGTCAACATGGCCGTATGGAAATTAGAAGCTCCCCACTCTTAGTGATGACGTTGCTATTGTATCGTCCTCACCAGTCCAACAACATGATTTCTGAGTGAACTATGACACAAGAGCGACTTCTTGGCCTTCCTTCAGGTTTGAAAATCATCTGGTGAGTCATCTATTAGAAATATGGATTCAACATGTGTTCTTTCTTCTGGAAAAGAAATAGACCCAATAGCAATTATGGCTTCCTGAGCACCTGTTCTTGAGAGACATCATACTGGCTCTTTGTAGCATTCTGCCTCTTAAACTTCTCAACTAGGGTGTAGATATTTGTAGGCACATTTTCAGGTGGTTAGACAGGGACTCGGATGATATGAGTCACAGAGGATTTTAGTGTCAGAAACCTAAGTGGGATCCCCAAATTGACTCCAAATCCCTTGTTGTTCCATACAGGGTACTATTTCCCTCTTATCTCTGGTCTTCTCGATCTGGAAACCTATCAAGTATCAGGATTTTCTTGTCATGTGGACAACTGGAGCGAATTCAGCGGGCCTTTTCACCTCTGCCCATGGTGATCATTAAGATCATTATCTCAGTGGAGGACCTCTGGGTAAGATACTCAAAGATCCTTAGGAATAGAGACAGTATAATATTTTTCTGGTATTAAAGTTACTGAAACCAACTATCTTTCTTAGTCCATTCAGGCTCTGGTATGTTCAGAGGGTGCTGTAAAACAGGTCTGAAATAGTATTTAAAAACACTCAGCTCAGCCTCTTCTACAACGTGAGCCAATGCTTATAAACATGGCTAAAATATTCCCTTACCTACGATGACTTCCCAGCCATCCTAGTGTTTATATGGTATGACTGTGACTTACATTAGTCAACATTTGCAGAGAAAGAACTTAGTGCATCCAGGGGGCACTTCATGTTGAAATTAGTTTGTGACAACGAGCTACTGTGTTTTCTTCTGCAGTCCAAGGGAATGGTGCCAGACATCTCTAAGGTGTCTAGCAGTTCTACAATTCCGATTTTAAGTGTTCTATGTGCTTCAGAGATTTGGGCAGGAAAAGGGCAGGAGTCCAGAGACTGTGAACACTTCTGTTACCTGTGCTGACCATGGAGCAGGTAGCCTTCTGTGGGCATCATTTTTATTTCTTGGTACTCTTGTGAAAGGTGTTTTGTCTCAAATTCCTCCTTTTTAGGAGTAATTATAATGATGAAAGTAATTTTTATCTTATATCATCTGTGGGCCCTGATCCTGGGCTTCCAGGGAAGCTATCCTTTAACATTTTACCTGGCTCAAAATGACTAGGCAACACCTCAAAGCATGGGCCTTGTTTCTGCCCCAAGCACGTTGTACATCTGCTTTGAGAAGAAAACAATAACCAAAAATGCCAACATAAAGATAAGAAAAAATAAAGAACCTCTCTGGCTCCCATAAGATTAAAGTCATACTGACATGTACATAGTGAAAACATAAGAAAGAGTCTGTCACTTTCTGGAATCTAAGAAGATCCTCATTGTGGTGTGTAACTCTGTATGTAAAACAAAACAGAAAAAAATATATAAGCCTGCCCCAAAAGTTCCTTCCCCGGAGCACTCCCTTCTTGGTGAAGATTGTGTCTGCCAGGCAGCTGTCCTGACTTGGGTTTGAATAAAAGTCTCTTCCTTTCTCTCTAAAATGTTTTTAAAAGTTCATTCACGCAATGTCGACAATAACAGTGTTTTCTATTTAAGTGAGAAATAAATGTTCCACTCTAGTTGCATTGGGAATAGATGAATTGAGGGTTTCCTTAGAAGAGTAAGTCTGCTTTCCAGAAAAGGCAAGGTCATTGGTCTATTGAGAATGAAGATAATTACTGCTAAACAACATATATGTGTTACCCCTTCGCCCAGAAACCGAAGCAGATGTGCAGGCTTTAGGTCAGAGGTGCCTTCTTCTCCCCACCTGACAGCAATTCTCTGCTCTGGCTCCAAGAAACCCGAGGTTTTGAACATCACCATCTGAGTCAGTGAGGCAGCTTGTCACAGGACGCCAGTGTTCAGAGAAAGCGCAGGTATGTTTGGCAAAATGTCCTAACTATGTCAGGGCTGGAGGTAAAACCTCTCATTATCCCAAAACCTCCTGGGCTTTTCTCTTTTCTCTAGTTGAGCCACAAAGTAAAATTGAAGTAGCTGTCAGCATTCTGGGTTTGGTGCAAGAATTACTTAGTTTCCCTGCAGGTAGAACTTTGCAGGGGATCACAATTTCTCTGTCCATTTATTGCTTACAAATGTATTTTGACCATCTGTTTCCTAGGAACCCTCTTTTATTAGAAAGGGAAGGTGAGATTCACTCTGTGCCTGTTTGTAACATCTAATTTGTTCCTTCATCTAACAGTGTTTATTCAATTGGGCCTACGATATGGTTGAGTGGCCAGCATCTAGAGTTAGGTGGCTTTATTCATCTGATACAGACTTGGGTGATGTAATTTGACAATGGTGATGTTTCATCATTGATTAGTTTATCCATCAGAAGAGTTAAAATTAGGGTGGAGGGAAAATTAAAAATTATGCAAAGCGGCCTGTTCCTGTTTAAAAGTTGAGCTTGTCTTTCTAGTTTTACTAAATGTATTATCTCGATATTTTGAGGTGCCATATTCTCTCTGTAGTTTCTTTGGTGGTGGAGTAAGAAGAAGAGTCTGGGAATTCTTTGGGATAGTTAAATGCTGGTGGCTTCAAGGGGCTTGGCGTCAGGAGCCTTGGGGTGAAGTCTGCAACTGCTTGCCTGACCCTGGGTGCATCTCCCAGAGGTTTTGTTTCCTCTTATGAAATTGCCGGCAGATAATGTTCTGCTTGAAGGGGAACCCTCCCATCCTGTTGGTGGGAATGCAAAGTGGTGCAGCCAGTCTGGGAACCAGTTGGGGGTTCCTCAAAAAGTTAAACATTGAACAACCCCATGATCCAGCAATTGCTCTCCTAGGTATTTACCCAAAGGATACTAAATTGCAGATTCAAAGGGGGAACATGCACCATGATGTTTATAGCAGCAATGTCCACAGTAGCCAAACTATGGAGAGAATCCCAAAGTCCATGCACTGATGAATGGATAAAGCAAATGTGGGATACATATATATATATATATATATATATAATGGAATATGACCCAGCTTCAAAAAGAATGAAATCTTACCATTTGCAAGGATGTGGATGGATCTAGAGTGTATTAAGCTAAGCAAAATCACTGAGGAAAGACAAATATCCTATGCTCTCACGCTTGTGGAATTTCAGAAAGAAAACAGAGGAACAGAGTTGAAGCGTGATGAGAGAGGCAAACAAGGCAATAGACTCAACCTTGGAGAACAAACTGAGTGTTGCTGCAGGACAGGGGCATAGGGTAAGAGTTAAATGGGTGAGGGGTATTAAGGAGGGCACTTGTGATGAGCACCGGGTACTCGATGCAGGTGAGGAATCACTAAATCCTACCCCTGAAGCGAATATTCCATCGCATGTGAACTAACTGGAATTTAATAAAAGAAGAATGGAAAAAGTGTTCTGCTTCATGAAGAGTGAGGTAAAATTGTAGTGATTTGGGCTGTAGTCTTCTCTAGATGATAGTTGTAAAACACCCTGTTGTAGGATACACTAGTTTCTTATCACATAAGGAGTCCTCAGAAAGCTGCAATGAAAGATTCAGGTCTCAGAGCATGTTCATGTTCCACTGATATGTTACAGTTTGCACAGGTAGGAAAGAAGGTGGAGAGAAAGGCAACAGAAGGGGAAAGGAGGTGTGAACCTTTCATTAGTTAGTGTTATAGCTTTCTCATGAAAGCCTTGCGCCAGTGTGATTTTCGAAGCAGAGAGGTAATCCGGGAGCTTTGCAGGAGACGGGGGAGTTCCAGGTCTGGGTAAAGCTGACAGGGGTCCCAGAGGAGAGATGAAAGCATTCTACAGTAGGGTGTGGGCAGGGTGGGCTCCAGGGGTGGCTGTGGGTCTCCTGGGTGAGAGTTGTGACAGGTGAGGGCTGTGTGCAAGTTCCTGGCTGAGGACAAGTGAGGCACAGGCGGAGAGCTGGCAGAGAACCCTCTTCTGGGCCACCAGCCTCACCCAACACACACAGCCTCAACTTCTGTCTCTGTCACTCCAATTCAGACTTCTCCGAAGGTGAGTGAGAACACATCAAGAGCATTCTGAACAGAAGGGAAAGCATGTGCAAAGGCTCTGGGGCAGGAGAATTCCAGGTATGTCCAGGAGCAGCAAGAAGGCCCTGTGGCCACAGGAGACAGCTTAGGACATGAGCTCAGAAAGGTGACAGAGGGTGACAGAAAGCCATTCCAGGGCTATAACCCCATAAGACCCTGTTTCACTGGGCCATCCTGGCGACAGTGTTGAGAACAGATGACAGAGGGTTGAAGATGGCAAGGCAGGTCAATGACGAAGCTTTTCCAGGAACTCAGGCACTGTGGACCAGACAGGTGGCCTTGGATGGAGTGGTTAGACCTATTCTGGGTCCATTTTGAAGATACAGCTCACAGGATTTGCTGATGGGTTAGCTATTAGGAGCAGGAGAATGGAGGAATTGGGGTAACTCCCAGCTGTTGTGGGTTGTCCTGATCTAGGGGAAGGAGAGGGTTTCTGGGGGTAGGAGGTAGTCCGTGTTCCGCATGCTGAGGAAGGTGCCTTTCCCGGTGGATCTGCTGAGGTTTTTGTCTGGGAGAACCTTTCACATATCCTCCCTCAGCAATGCTTAAGTACAAGTATCCCCCACTTTTTAAACGTTTACAGTAAGACACTGGGCATTCTTGAAAGAACTATATTTATTACCCAGCGTCAGTAAGAGGAAGATACCTGAAGAGGATTTCCCTCTTATGAAAAAAGGTGAACAGTGAGAATCGCGTTCAGCATCTGTTTGGGGGAGAAGCAGGACAGAGGAGGCTTGCACCCTAACCAGCTCCTTCCGCTTGGAACCGCACTCCGCATCCAGCCACCAGCACTTTGAATTGTGTCTGTGAGCCTCTGCTGTGCTTTATCTTCATTTATGCTGGTCCTCCGTTAGAAACTTGTGTCGTGAGGCCTAAGAAAAGCCAAAGAGAAGGAATTTTGGAGTCTGAGGACACTGTCTAATTGTTCCGTGTAAATTAATGGCCATTCCTTCTTGACACCATTTCTGCTGTGCAAGGTTTCTCAGAAGCCCTGTACTTTCAAAGAGCAGGGAAACCTATACCCCATGCCTCGGGGTTAGTTTTAGTCTCCATGCTGGACAGAACATTTCATGACTGTCGGGTTTTCTCACTCAAACATTGAGACTTTGACCGCCTTCACCCGTTTCTACCACCCCATCCCCGAATCTGGCACCTACAAATCTGCTCTCAGTATCCATGTGTTCAGTATTTGTTTATTCCATGTGGAATGTACATGAGAGCATCCGGTATTGGTCTTTCTGTGTCTGAGTTACTTGGCATAAGGCCCCCAAGGTCTGTGTTTCCATGTCTGGTTCTTGTGAATAATGCTGCAGTGAACGTGGGAGTGCATCTGTCTTTTTGAGGCAGTATTTTTGTGTTCTCTGAATCAATACTCAGTAGAGCCATTACTGGGTCATGGGGAAGTTGTATTTATTTTTTCAGGAACCTCCATACCGTTTGTCACAATGCCTGCACCAATTTCTATTCCCACCAACAGTGCACAGTGTCTCTTCGTCTGCACACCCATGACCCCACTTTTTGTCTGTCTCTGGGACAATTGGTGTTCCAGCAGTTGTGAGGGGATAGCTTATTTTGGGTTTGACTGATGTTTCCCTGACGTTGATTAGTGATGTCGAACAACTTTTTCTGTCTGTTGGCACCTGTGTGCCATCTTTGGAAAGTATCTATTCACATATTCCCCCCATTTCTTATACCATTTTTTTTTATTGTTTTGATTTGTATGAGTGTTGTGTGTATTTTGGATATTAGCGTCTTCTCACACATGATTCACAGATATTTTTTTCTTATTGGGTCAGTGGCCTTTTAAGTTTTTGCTGGTTTCTTTTGCCATGTGGAAGATTTCAGTTTGATGTTGTTCCACTTGTTTATTTTTGCTTTTGTTGCCTTTGCATTTGGTGTCTGATCTGAAGACTCTTTGCCAAAACTAATGTCGAGAGACTTAGTACCTGTGTCTTCTTGGAGGTTTATGGATTCAGGTCTTATGTTCAAATCATTCATCCATTAAAAATTTTGTGTGTGGTGTAAGAAAGTGACCCAGTTATATTCTTCTGCATTTAGTGTCCAGTTTGTCTGTTACCGCTCACTGAAGGGACAGTCCTTCCCTCATGGCATATCTTCTGCTGCTGTGTCGTAAGTTAGGATCATCTACGTGTGGGTAAGTTTCTGAGCTTTCTGTTCTGTTCCACTGACCTGGTGTCTGTGTTTATGCCAGTACCATCCTGTTTTGACGACAACAGCTTTGTAATCTAGCTTGAAATCCAGGAGTGTGTTGACTGCACCTTTCTTTCTCCAGGTTGCATTGGGTATTTGGGGTCTTTAGTGACTCCATACAATTTTAAGGACTATTTTCTATTTCCTCGAATAATGCCACTGGAATTCAGATAGGGATTTCATCACATCTGTCGATTGCTTTGGGTACAATGGACATGTTCACATAATTAACTCTTCCAGTTAAGGAACATGGTGTATGCTTCCATTTGTTTGTGTTGCCTTCCAAATCTTTGACCCATACATTCCGCCCCCCTCGACACACATGTTTTTCGTTTCTTTTCTGCCATGTGTTGAGTGTACTATGTCTTTCTCATTTCTGGTTACTTTTATTCCTAGATTATTTTTGATGCAATTGTAAATGGCATTGCTTTTTAAATTTCTCTTTGCGATAGTGTGTCATCAGTATACAGAAATGCAAGAAGTTGGGTCATCTCGGTGGCCCCATAGGTGAAGCCTCTGCCTTCAGGTCAGGTCATGATCTCAGAGTTATGGGATTGAGCCCCGTGTTGGGCCCCCGCTTAGCAAGGGTCTGCTTCTCCCTCTTTCTGACACTCTCCCTGCTCGTGCTTTTTCTCTTCCTGTCAAATAAATAAATAAAATCTGAAAAGAAATAAAGACAATAGGTCTCTGTATATTGACATTATATCCTGCAGCTTTCTTGAATTTGTTTATTCTAACAGTTTTTGTGTGTGTGTGTGTGTGTGTGTGTGTGTGTGTGTGTGTGTGTGGAATCTTTCGGGATTTCATGTCATTTGCAAATAGTGACAGTTTTCCTGTATGGATTTCATATCTTTCTCTTTCTTTAAAATGATGTTAGTCACCCTACAGTACTTCATTTGTTTTTGATGTAGTGTTCCATGATTCATTGTTTGCATATAACACCTAGTGCTCATTATGACACGTGCCCTCCTTAATACCCATCACCAGGATAACCCATTCCCCTACACTCCCTTTCTGCAACCTTCAGTTTGTTTCCCAGTGTCAGTAGTCTCTCATAGTTCATGTCCCCCTCTCATTCCCCCTCTTCACTTTTCCTCTCCTTCTCCTAATGTCCTCCATGCTATTCCTTCCATTCCACATAGGAGTGAAACCATATGATAATTGTCTTTCTCTGCTTGACTTAATTTCACTTAGCATAATCCCCTCCTGATCCATCCACGTTGGTGCAAATGGTGGGTATTCATCCTTTCTGATGACTGGGTAATATTCCATTGGACAGATGAACCACATCATCTTTGTCCATTCATCTGCTGAAGGACATCTTGGCTCCTTCCACAGTTTGGATATTATGGACATTGCTGCTATGAACATTGGGATACAGGTGCCCCTTCTTTTCATTACTGTGTGTCTATGGGGTAAATACCCAGTAGTGCAATTTGTGGGTCGTAGGATAGCTCTGTGTTTAACGTCTTGAGGATCCTCCATATTGTTTTCAAAAGTGGCTGTACTAGCTTGAATTCTCATGAGTAGTGTAAGAGGGTTCCCCTTTCTCCACATCACCTCTGACTTTCTTTTATTTCCTGTCTTGTTAATTTTTTTCAAGATTTTATTTATTTATTCCACAGAGATAGAGAAAGCCAGTGAGAGAGGGAACACAAGCATGGGGAGTGGGAGAGGAAGAAGCAGGCTCATAACAGAGGAGCCTGATGTGGGGCTCGATCGCATAATGCCAGGATCACGCCCTTAGCCGAAGGCAGACACTTAACCTCTGTGCCACCCAGGTGCCCCCTGCCCTGTTAATTTTACCATTCTAACTGGTGTAAGGTGGTATCTCATTGTCGTTTTATTTGTATTTGCCTGATGGCAAGTGATGTGATGCATTTTTTCATGTGTCTGTTGGCCATTTGTATGTCTTCTCTGGAGAAGTATCTCTTTGTGTCTTCTGCCCATTTTTTGGGCGTTGAGTTAGAGAAGTTCTTTATAGATCTTGGATACCAGCCCTTTCTCTGTAATATCATTTGCAGATATCTTCTTCGATTCCATAGGTTGCCTTTTTCTTTCGTTGATCGTTTGCTTTGCCGAGCAGAAGTTTTTATCCTGATGAAGTGCCAATAGTTCATTTTTGCTTTTATTTCCTTTTCCTATAGAGACGTGGCTTGCAAGAAGTTGTTGTGTCCAAGGTTGAAGAGTTCTTTTGATTTTGATATGAGACAGGAATCCAGTATCTTATTTTCCTGATTGTATTCGAGTCCTCTGTCTTTGTTGGTGAGTCTAGCTAAGTTTGTCAGTTTTGTTTATCTTTCCAAAAAGGCAGCTTTCATTTTCATTGTTTATTTTTTTGTCTTTTTAGTCTCCATTGGATTTCTTTATGCATTCCTTTTTCTTATTTCCGTATTTCTACTAATTTGGGGCTTTGTTTGTTGTTTTTTTTTCTACTTCTTTACCATATAAATCAGGTTGTTTATTGGAGAGCATTCTCATGGATTGATGAAGACTTGAATTTCTATGAATGTCCCCCATAAAGCTACTTTTGCTGCATCCCATAAGTTTTTGTAGTTTGTCTTTTGCATCAGTGTCAAGGTACTTCTAAAAATTTTTTTGATTTCTTCTTTGACTGTTGGTTGTTCAGTAGCATGTTGTTAAGTCTCCACATATTTTTTTAAGATTATTTGAGTATCTGACAGAGAGTGAGACAGTGAGAGGGAACGCAAGCAGGGGGTAGGGAGAGGGAGAAGCGGGCTTCCCACTGAGCAAGGAGCCTGCTTCGGGGCTAGATCTCAGGATCCTGGAATCACGACCTGAGCTGAAAGCAGATCCTTAAGGACCGAGCCACCCAGGCCCCCCAATCTCCACCTATTTTTGACTGTCCCATTTTTTTCTTGAGACTGATGTCTAGTTTCATATCATTGTGGTTGGACAAGATTTGAAGCAGAAGGTGAAGAGAGCATTCAGATGAAAGGTTTGTTTCCTGGAGGGTTTTCTGAGGGCAGACGATGAGTTCACTGGGGATGGAGGATGGTTTTGTGAGATGGGGGTTGGGCTTAACCCTTGTTAGAATTACTGACTACTACCATGCAGGCTGTGTGCTACTGTTCACACCATAGTCCTGATGGACTTGTACTTCATTAGAAATATTTTCTAGGAGGTGTAGGCATAGCCTTCTCTAAAAGAAAGGTGCCATGTGGGTTTATGGAATGACCCCAGGTCAGCAACCAGGATGTATGGTATTGTGGGGGATCAGAAACAGGCTTTCTGTGGGAAGTGACAGAAATGGGGTATGGTGAGCTCCATGACCATAGGTGAGGTCCCGAGTGACCCACTGGGTGTTGGGTTCTGTGGATCTGTCTCATCAGGTGCTGTGGAATTCAGGGACACCCTCCTGTCTGTGGATTTGTATGGAGACAGGTAGGCATCAGTGTCTGGCCAGGCACGAGGGTCGCACTGGACCACCACCAGAGGTGCAGCGTGCGGTGGAGCCACTGCTTGGTTTCCACGAAAGCTGACCAGGGTCTGTGACCGTGATTCCTAGCAGCTGCAAGGGGAGAGGAGGCCGGAGGTGGTGCACACTTCCTAGAGTTGTGGTCAGGACTAGTCTGGAACCGACTGAAGTCATCCACACCTGGCACAGAAGGCACCCAGTCAGTGTAGCTGTGGGCACTGCTCCGATGGTACTTCAGGCTGGCTCAATGCTGCCACCTCCTGCTTTTCATCATCATCTTCAAGGTCATGTGCCTCTGCTCTTGCCCCATGGCCTCCGGGGTATTGTCCGTCCTCCATCTGGCCCTCGTCCCTGGTGCCCTGTGCAGTCCGATGCCAGGGTAGCCTTCTCGAGACAAACATCTGGCCCTGATGGAATACTTCCATGGATCTCGTGTGATGCGAGGTTGATGCCCTGCCCTGGAAGAGGGCTGCAGTTTCCCAATCAGGAGAGCCATGTCTCCCTTTTCAGCATGGCCTCCCCTCCCCTCAGTCTTCTTCAGGGAAACTCTCCCAATTCCTGAGACAACAGCTCTGAACTTAAAAATGAATGTTATTTTACATATCTCTATGGCTTAGTTCATCTATGGCATGTCTTTCAACCCCGTTAGTGGTTTTTTTTTTAGCAGTTCTGAAGGGCTGTCTGCTCAAGGAGGGGATAACCTGGGTGGGGCAGCTTTCCCTCTCATCTCCCTCAGCATGTCTCTGAGCCCTGGGGCCAGCTGTCCCACTGAGGATTGAGGGACCCGAGACAGCCCATCCTGAGCCCAGGCTGTGTCAGCTCATAGACTGATGCGCGTCGGAGCGGTGGGCAGATGGCATGGGCCAGGGGCAGGCAGTGTCTCCTTCTCATTCCTTCTCTCCCTTCCTCCCAGAGGTAGCTCAGAGCAGCCTTCAACCCCTGCATCTCCAGATCCTTTGACCTGTGCCTCCTGTGTTCAGCTGGTGACCTTGGAGTTTCGCATGGATTCTACCTCCCGTACCCTCTCCTGTAGCAGTTCCTGGATCAGGGGAAGGTTCCGACCCTTGTCTGTTTTTGATCTTCTTCCTGTCCCGCACCAAGCCCACCCACCTTTGCATCTTCCATGTATGTGCTTGGAAGCACGCCCATCCACAGGGAACCTATTAGCCAAATGGATCCAGGCAATGAACATTGAAGTAGAGATCCAGGATCCATAATAAACCTGCTCTGAAACCTGTCCCAAAGTCTGTGACTCTCTCACACTGAAACAGAAACAATAATAGCTTTCTGGACTGTGAAGTGACATGTGTCTCTACTTCCAATCTTGAATGCATAGGTGGTGAGCCTGGACAGAAAAGGACCATGGCTCCCGTGGGCTGGGATCCACGGTAAGAGCTCAGTGAAATATGAAATTGAGGCATGGAGTGAATAATTATTGTAGAGTGAATCCTCCCAAGTAGGGCTTATGCACAGTGCACAGGAAAAGTTTTTTCAAAGAGGTTCCTGAAAGAGAAATATTTTTAAAAAATTTATTTTAATTCCAGTAGAGCTAACATACAGGGTTACATTCGCTTCAGGTGTACAATAGAGTGATTCAGTAATTCTATATATTACTCAGTGGTCATCAAGAAAAGTGTCCTCTTAATCCCCTTCATCTATTTCACTCATCCCTCTATCCACCTCCTCTCTGGTAACCATCCGTTTGTTCTCTATTGTTAAGAGTTTGTATTTTGGTGCGTCTCCTTTTTCTCTTTTAGTTATTCATTTTTGTTTGTTTCTTCAATTCCCCATAAGAGTGACATCGTATGGGATTTGTCTTTCTCTGACTGACTGACTTTAGTTAGGATAATACTCTCTAGCTCCATCCATGTGTCTGCAAATGGCAAGGTTTCATTCTTTTTCAAGCCGAGTAATACTCCATTGTATGTGTGTATGTGTATGTGTGTGTGTGTGTGTGTGTGTGTGTGTGTGTGTGTGTGTGTGTGAGTACACACATCTATCATCTCATTTGTCTATTTTTCTACAGACACTTGGGTTGCTTCCATATTGTGATATTTTAAATAATGGTGCAAGAAACATAGGGGTGCACGTATCCTTTTAAGATACTGTTTTCCTATTCTTTGGGTAAATACGAGTAGTGTGATTGTTGGATCGTAGGGTAGTTCTATATTTAATTTTTTGAGGAAACTTCATACTGTTTTCCACGGTGGCCACCACAGTTTGCATTCCCACCCACAGTTCGCGAGGATTCCCCTTTATCCACATCCTCCCAACACCTGCTCTTTGTTGTGCTTTTGATGTTAGCCATTCTGACAGGTTTGAGGTATTACCTCATTGTCCTTTGGATTTACATTTTCCTGATGATGGGTGATGGTGAACATCTTTTCACGGGACTGTTGGCCATTTGTATTTCTTCTTTGGAGAAATGTCTGTCCATGTCTTCTGCCTATTTTTTAACTGGAGTATTTGTTTTTTGGGGGGTCGAGTAGTATCAGTTGTATATGTTTTGGACACTATCCCTTCATTGCATATGATCTTTGCAAATATCTTCTCCCTTTGAGTAGGTTGTCTTATTATTTTTACATTTTCATTGTTCTTCTGCCATGTGGAAACTTTTTATTTTGCTGTATTCCCAATAGTTTATTTTTGCTTTCATTTCCTTTGCCTCAGGACACAGTCTAGAAAAACGTTGGTATGGTCCATGTCAAGAAGTTACTGTCTTCCCTCCTGTAGGATTTTTATGGATTCAGGTCTCATATTGAGGTCTTGAAACTGTTTTGTGTTTGTCTTTATTGTGTAAGAAAGCAGTCTAATTTCATTCTTTTGTGCGTAGCTGTGTAGTTTTCCCAACACCATTTGTTGTAGAGACCGTTCTTTTCCCTTTTGATATCGTTGCTTGCTTTGTGGAAGATTCATGGACCATATAATTGTGGGTTTCTGTCTGAACTTGTATCCTGTTCCTTTGGTCGCTGTGTCTATTTTTGTGCTGTACTCTCTTGTTAGGATGACTGCAGCTTTGTAGTATAACCTGAAATCTGAAATTGTGAGTCCTCCAGCTTTGTTTTTCTTTTCCACATTGCACTGGCTGTTTGGAATCTTTAGTGGTTCCATATAAATGTTTAGGATTGTTTATTCGAGGTCTTTTGTTCTTTAATTTAAATTCAATTAGCCAACTTACAGTACACCATTAGTTTCAGAGTAGTCTTCAATAAATTTTCAGTCGTGTGTAACACCCAGTGCTCATTGTATCGTGTGACCTCCTTAATGCTACTCACCCAGTTACCCCCCCCAACTTCTCCTCCAACAATCATCAGTTTCTTATGATAGTAAAGAGTCCATCATGGGTTTTCTCCCTCTCTGATGACTTCCCATTCTATTTTCCCTTCCTTCCCCTATGGTCTTCTTCCTTGTTTCTGATATTCCACATAGGAGTGAAAGCATATGATCATTGTCTTTCTTTCATTGGCTTATTCCACTCAGCATAATACCCTCCAGCTCCACCCAGGTCGGTGTGATGGTAAGTATTCATCCTTTCTGATGGCTGAGTAATATTCTATTATATATATGATCCACATCTTCTTTATCCATTCATCTATCCATGGTCATCTGCACTCCTTCCACAGCTTGTCTATTATGGATATTGCTGCTATGAACCCTGTGGTGCATGTGTCCCGTCTTCACTACCTGTCTCTTTGGGGTAAATACCCACTAGTGCAATTGCTGGGATATAGGGTAGCTTTATTTATAACTTCTTGAGGAAACTCCGTACCATTTTCAAGAGTGGCTTCACTGGACTGCATTCGTACAGGGGTGTAAGAGGGTTCCCGTTTCTCCACATCCTCTCCAACATGTATAGTTTCATGTCTTCTTTTTTTTAGATATTCGGCCTCGTGTGATATGGCATGTATAGGGGTTTAGATTTGCATTTCCCTTAAGCGAAGTGATATGAAGCATTTATGCATGTATCTTTTGGTCACCAGTACTTCGTCATCAGTGAAGTGACTTCACATTTTAATCCATCTCAAGACCTAAAGCTGGGTAAGGCACTGAACCTGGATAATGCCATCAGTTGGAAGTGTGGAGAATTTCAAAAGATCTCCGTGGAGAGCAAGTTCCAAGTTCAGTGTGAAGCTACTAATTGGATCCAGGGACATCTCTGAAAGTGGGGGTTGCCTGGGATGGGCTGAAGGGGGAACCTCTGATTTTACTATGAATCCTTGCTGCAGCCCCAAATGACAGTTTCCTGCTGTGGGGCAGGCTGAGTCCTCTAGTCCTGCAGAGGTGAGCCCAATGCCTGGTGCCTTGGAGGCAGGCAAACGGGGAGGGACCCTCAGCAGAAGACCCAGGGTTAGGTTAGGCCTCAAGGACAGCAGGTCTGAACTGCCCAGTGCTCAGAGAACTCTCATGCCGAGTGAGATGAGGGCACAAGGGCGGGTGAGTGTGAGCCTTGGGTTTCATCCGGAAGGGCCCACAAAGGTCGGGGTTCACCAGAAAGGGCTCTCAGGGTGTGCCCCAATTCTCTTGCCCTGACTGCTCTTTGTGCACCAAAATGGTACAGTTTACTGTGGGCTGCAGGCTGAGTCCTACGGTGGGGCTTGGGTGTCCCCAATCCCCCGGAGTGTGGTGCCAGGACCCTGGGGAGGGGCCCCTCTCTGCCCAACCTAGGGTAAGGGTCAGGGTCCAGGAGCCCGGCAGGGACAATCTGCAGGCTGTGCGGTGAGCTTTGTGGAGGGCTGAGAGGAGGCCATGGGGGTGGGTGAGCATGGGCCTCAGGGTTGGGGCACGGGGGGCTGCCAAAGGTGGGGACGGGCTCCGAGGGCCTCCCCAAGTTCTTGTGCCCTGTAGGCTCCATAGAGCCCCAAGGGGCAATGTTTCCTGTCGGGTGGCAAGCTGAGCCCCCGGTGGGGTATAGGTATCCCAATTCCCTGGGGCTGCGGTGTAAGGCTCCTGGAGAGACCCCCACACCCGCGGCCGACCTAGGGCTAGGTTTAGGCCCCAGGAGCCCCGCAGGCCCGATCTGCTGGCTGTATGTCGAGCTACACGGGCTGAGGTGACGGTGTGGGGAGGGTGAGCATGGACCTCAGGGTTGGGGTGTGGGAGGCCGCCGAAGGTCGCTGGTGGCTCAGGAGTGCCCTCCTGGTTCTCCCGCCCTGAATGCTCTATGGCCTCCCAAGGCACACGGTTTCCTGTGGGGTGGCAGACTGAGTCCTGCGGTGGGGCTCAGGTGTCCTGAATCCCCGTGGCTGTGGCTCCAGACTCCTGGGGAGGGGCCCCTCCACAGATGAACTAGGGTTAGGGTTGGGGCCCAGGAACCTCGCAGGCCAGATCTGCCCACTATGTGGCAAGCTCCGCCGCGGGCTGAGGTGAGGGTGCAGGGTGGGGTGAGCATGGGCTTCAAGGTTGGGTTTAGGGATCACTGAAGTTCGCTGGGGGCTCTGGGGGCCCTCCTGGTTCTCCCGCCCTGAATGCTCTACAGCCTCCCAAGGGGCACGGTTTCCTGCGGGCTGGCAGGCTTTGTCCTGCAGTGGGGCTCAGGTGTCCCCAGTCCCTGGGGCTGCGGCACCGGGCCCCAGGGGAGGGGCCGTACCCAGCCGACCTAGGGTCAGGTCTAGGCCCCAGGAACCCGGCAGGCCTGATCTGCCGGCTCTGCGATGAGCTCGGTGGCAAGCTGAAGGGAAGGCGTGGGGCAGGATGAGCGTGGGCCTCAGGGTTGGGTTGTAGGGGGCCGCCGAGGATCGCTGGGGGCTCAGGGGGCCCTACCAATTCTCCTGCATGGGATGCTCTGTGGCGCCCCAAGGGGCATGGTTTCCTGAGGGGTGGCAGGCTGAGTCCCGTGGTGGGGCTCAGGTGTACCCAACCCCGGGGGTTAGGGTACAGATTAGGGTATGGGTTAAGGTTAGGGTATGGGTTACGGTTAGGGTATGGGTGAGGGTAGGGGTTAGAGTTAGGGGAAGGAGAGGGTACGGGTTAGGGTTGGGTTTAGGGGTTACAGGTTAGAGGTTATGCGTTAGGGTACAGATAAGGGTTTAGGGTACGGGTTAGGGTTTAGGGTTTGGGGTTAGGGTGGGGTTAGGGTTGGAGTATGGGTTACGTTTAGGGTATGGGTTAGGGTTAGGGTACGGGTTAGGGTACGCATTAGGGTACGGTTTAGGGTACGTGTTAGGGTACGGCTTAGGGTAAGTGTTGGCGTACGGATTTGGGTATGGTTTAGGGTATGGGTTAGGGTTAGGGTATGGGTTAGGGTTAGGGTACAGTTTAGGGTTATGGTACAGGTTGGGTTACGGTTTAGGGTTGGGGTTAGGGTACGGGTTAGGGAACGGGTTAGGGATAGGTATAGGGTATGGTTAGGGGTTAGGGTATGGGTTAGGGTACGGGTTAGGGTACAGGTTAGGGTTAGGTATGGGTTAGGGTATGGGTTAGGGTCCGGGTTTGGGATAGTGTACGGGTTATGGTATGGGTTAGTGTTCGGGTTAGGGTATGGGTTAACGTTAAGGGAAGGATACTGGTTAGGGTTAGGGTACGGGTTACGGTTTAGGGTTTAGGGTTACAGTTAGGGTACGGGTTAGGGTTAGGTTACGGGTTGGGTTAGGGTACGGGTTATGGTATGAATTAGGGTATGGGTTAGGGTCAGGGTTTAGGGTTTAGGGTTAAGGTTAGGGTTCAGGTTAGGGTACGGGTTAGGTTTAGGTTTAGGGTTAGTTTACGGGTTAGGGGTAGGGTTAGCTGAAGGGGTAGCGTTAAGGGGAGGGTTAGGGTTTGGGGTTTGGGGTTAGTGGTTAAGGTTAGGGTTTATTGTTTAGGGCTTCGGGATTAGGGTTAAGGTTTATGGTTTAGTGTTAATGTTAGGGTTTAGGGTTTAAGGATTAGGGTTTAGGGTTAGATTTAGGGTAGGGTTAGGGTTAGGGCAAGGGTTAGGGGTTATGGTTAGGGTTAGGGTTAGGGTTTAAGGTTTAGGGTTTAAGGTTAGGGGTTAGGGTTAGACCTCAGTAGGCCAGCAGGCCCGATGCACCGTCTGTGCGGCAAGCAGAGGAGTGGGCCTAGGTGAGGGTCCCGGCGAGCGGGAGTATGGTATCCAGCGTTTTGGAGTAGGGGCCTTTGAACGTTGCTAGAGGCTCGGAGGGCCCTGCCCGTTCTCCCGCCCTGAATTACCGGCGATGCCCCTAGCGGCTCCATTCACGGTTGGGCAGCAGGGTGAGTCCCACGCTGCGGCTCGGTGATCTCCAATCCCCGGCGTTGCAGTGCCAGGCCCCTTGGGAAGGGCTCCTTGTGGGCCGACCTAGGGTTAGATTTAGCCCCCATGAGGCCGGCAGGCGTGATCCTCTGGCTAGGCGGCTAGAGGTGGGCGGGCCAAGGTGGAGGTGCTGGGGAGCGTGATGGTGGGCCCCAGCATTTTGGGGTGGGAGGCTTCAAATGTCGCCGGTTTCTCCACGGCCCTGTCCGTTCTCCCACCCTGAATGACCGGTGGTGCCCCTAGCGGCCCGGGTGGCTGCGCTGTGGAGGGTGAGTCCAGCTCTGGGGCTTGGGGTACCACATCCCCGGCGTAGTGGCACCAGGACCCTTGGGAGGGGCCCCTGGGGCGACGACCTAGGGTTAAGGTTAGCCCCAGAAAGACCGTCAGGCCCAATCCGCACACTGTGCGGCGAGTGGAGGTGCGGGCCGAGGTGAGGGCGCTGGGGAGAGGAAAAGTGGGCCCAAGCATTTTAGCGCAGGAGTTCTTCGAAGGTCGCCGGGGGCTCAGAGGGCCCTGCCCCTTCTCCCTCCTTGAATGATCGGCGGCGCCCCTACTGGCCCAGTTGGTGGCAGGGCGGCAGGGAGAGTCTGGCGCTGGGGCTCGGGTGTCCCCAATCCCCGGTGTTGCGGTGCAAGGCCCCTTGGGAGGGGCCCCTCGTGGGCCGACCAAGTGTTAGAGTTAGCCCCCAGGATGCCAGCAGGCCTGATCTGCCAGGTGTGTGGCAAGCGGAGGGGCGGGCTGAGATGTGGGTGCTAGTGAGCAGGAGTGTGGGCCCAAGCGTATTTGCAAGTTGGCCTTCGAAGGTCGCCAGGGGCTCGAAGGGCCCTGCCTGTTCTCCCTCACTGAATGACCGGCAGCACCCCTAGCAGCTCGGGTGGTGTCGGGGCAGCAGGGTGAGTCCGGCGCTGGAGCTCAGGGGTCCCCAGTCCCTGGCATTGCTGCGCCAGGCCCCTTGGGAGGTTCCCCTCGGGGGCCAACCTAGAGTTAGGGTTAGCCCCCAGGAGGCTGGCAGGCCCAATCCGCTGGCTGTGCAGCCAGCAGAGGGGCTGGCTGAGGTGAGGGCGCTGGTCAGCGGGAGCATGGGCCCAAGCATTCTGGCTCCTGGGGCCTTAGAAGTTCACTGGGACTGGGAGGGCCCTGTCCATTCTCCCGCCCTGAATGACCGGTGGTGCCCTAGCGGCCTGGGTGCCGGCGGGGATGCAGGGTGAGTCCGGCGCTGGGGCTGGGGGTCATCAATCCCCGGTGTTGTGGCGACAGGCCCCTTGGGAGGGGCCCTTTGGGGGCCAACCTAGGGTTAGGGTTAGCCCCCAGGAGGCCGGTAGGCCTGATCCGACAGCTCTGTGTTGAGCAGAGGGCGGGCCAAGGTGAGCAAGCTGGCGAGCAGGAACATGGGCCCAAGCGATTTGGTACGGGGGGCCTTCGAAGGTCGCCGGGGGCTCAGAGGGCCCTGCTCATTCTACCGACCTGAATGAGTGGCGGCGTCCCTAGCGGCCGGGTTGGCAGCAAGGCGGCAGGGTTTGTCTGGCGCTGGTGCTGGGGGTCCCCAAGCACCGGTGTGGCGGTGCCAGGTCCCTTGGGAGGAGCCCCCAGGAGGCCGACATGCGCAATCCGCCGGCTGTGCAGTTTGCAGAGGTGCAGGCCGAGGTGATGGCGCTGGCGAGCGGGAGCGTCGGCCCAGGAGTTTTGGCGCGGGGTCCTTCAAAGGTCGACAGAGGCTTGGAAGGCCCTGCATGTTCTCCCTCCGTGAATGACCGGCGGCGCCCCTAGCGGCCCGGGTGGTGCCGGGGCGGCAGGGTGAGTCCGGCGCTGGGGCTCGGGTGTCCCCAATCCCTGGCGAGGCGACGCCAGGCCCCTTGGGAGGGGCCCCTCGGGGGCCGACCTGGAATAGGTTTAGCCCCCAGGAGGCAGGCAGGCCTGATCCCCCGGCTGAGCGGGGTGTGGAGCGGTGGGCCAAGGTGAGGGTGCTGGGGAGCGGGTGCGTGCACCCAAGCGTTTTGGCGCAGGGTAACTTCGAATGTTGCCGGGGTCTCTGAGGGCCCTGCTCATTCTCCGGCGCTGAATGACCGGTGGTGCCGATAGCAGCCCAGATGGACGCAGGGTGGCAGGGTTAGTCCAGACCTGGGGCTCGGGGGTCCCCAATCCGTGGCGTGGTGACGCCAGGCCCCTTGGGAGGGGCCCCTCAGGGGTTGACCTAGGGTTAGGGTTAGCCCTCAGGAGGCCGGCAGGCCCAATCCGCCAGCTGTGCAGCGAGCAGTGGGGTGGGCCGAGGTGAGGGCACTGGGGAGCAAGAGCATGGGCCTAAGCCTTTTGGTGCGGGGGGCCTTCGAATGTCGCCGATGTTTCGGAGGGCCCTACCCGTTCTCCCAACCTGAATAACCGGCGGCACCCCTAGTGTCCCGGTTGGCGGTGGGGCGGCAGTGTGAGTGTGGCGAAGGGGCTCCGGGGACCCCAGTCCCCAGCGAGGCGGCACCAGGCACCTTGGGAGGGGGCCCACCGGGGCTGACCTAGGTGTAGAGTTAGCCCCAAGGGGGCCGGCAGGCCAGATCTGCCAGCTGTGCGGTGAGCGGAGGGGTGGGCCGAGGTGAGGGCACTGGCGAGTGGGAGCGTGGGCCCAAGAGTTTTGGCAAGAGGGCTTTCGAAGTTTGCTGGGGGCTCGGAGGGCACTGCACGTTCTCCCGCATTGAATGACCGGCAGCACCCCTAGAGGCCAGGGTGGAGGCGGGGCTGCAGGGTGAGTCTGGCGCTAGGGCTAGGGCATCCCCAATCCCTGGCGTGGCGACATCAGGCCCCTTGGGAGGGGCCCCTTGGGGGCCGACGTAGGGTTTGGAGTTAGTTCCCAGGAGGCCGACAGGCCCGATCCACCAGCTGTGTGGAGAGCGGAGTGGCGGGCCAAGGTGAGAGGCAGCGGCAGGGTGAGTCCACAGCTGGGGCTTGGGGGTCTCAATCACTGGCGTGATGGCGCCAGGCACTTGGGAGGGGTCCCTCGGGGGCTGACCTAGGGTTAGTGTTAGCTCAAAGGAGGCCAGCAGGCCCGATACACCGGCTGTGTGGAGAGCAGAGTGGCGGGCCAAGGTGAGGGCTCTGGGGAGCGGGATCGTTGGCTGAAGCGTTTTTGCACGGGGGCCTTCCAATGTCATCAGGGGCTCGGAGATCCCAGCCCGTTCTCCCGCCCTGAATGACCGGCGCCGCCCCTAGCAGCCCGGGTGGTGGCATGGTGGCAGGGTGAGTCTGGCGCTGCTGCTGAGCGTGCCCAAGCACAGGAGTGGCGGCTCCAGGACCCTTGTGAGGGGCCCCTCGGGGGCTGACACAGGGTTTGTGTTAGCCCCCAGGATTTCGGCAGGCCTGATCTGCCAGCTTTGTGGCGTGCAGAGGGGCAGGCCGAGGTGAGAGTGCTGGCAAGCGGGAGCGTGGGCCCAGGCGTTTTGGCGTGGGGGCCTTCAAAGATCGAGGGTGGCTCAGAAGGCCCTGTACGTTCTCCAGCCCAGAATGACCAGCAGCGCCCCTAGTGGCCCGGGTGGTGGCAGGGCAGCAGGCTGCATCTGGCGTTGTGGCTCAGGAGTCCCCAATCCTTGGTGTGGCAGCGCCAGGCCCCTCGGACGGGCCCCTCTGGGGCCGACCTAGGGTTAGTGTTAGCTCCTAGGAGGCCGACAGGCCCGATCCGCCAGTGGTGCGGCGAGCGGAGGGGTGGGCCGAAGTGAAGGCGCTGGCGAGCGGGAGCGTGGGCCCAAGCGTTTGGCACGGGGGGCCTTTAAAGATCGCCAGGAGCTCATAGAGCCCTGCCCTTTCTCCCGCCCTGAATGATCTGCGGCGCCCCAGGCGGCCCGCAAGGCGGCGGGGCAGCTGGGTGAGTCTGGCGCTGGGGCTCAGGGGTCCTCAATCCCCGGTGTTGCGGCGCCAGGCCGCTATGGAGGGGCCCCTCGGGGGCTGACCTAGGGTTAGGGTTAGCCCCCAGGAGGCCTGCAGGCCCAATCCGCCGGCTGTGCAGTGAGCAGAAGGGCGGGCCGAGGTGAGGGCGCTGGGCAGCAGGAGTGTGGGCCCAAGCGTTTTGGCGCAGGGGGATTTCAAATGTCGCCAGGAGCTCGGAGGGCCCTGCCCGTTCTCCCATCCTGAATGACTGGTGGCGCCCCTAGAGGCCTGGGTGGCGGCGGGGCGGCAGGGTAAGTCCTGCGCTGGGGCTCCAGGGTTTCCAATCGCCGGCGTGGCGGCGCCAGTCCCCTTCGTAGGGGCCCCTCGGGCCCGATGTAGGGTTAGGGTTAGCCCCCAGGAGGCCGGCAGGACCGATCTGCCAGCTGAGTGGCAAGCGGAGGGGAGGGCCAAGGTGAGGGTAATGGCAAGCGGGAGCGTGGGCCCTAGCATTTTGGCACAGGGGGCCTTCAAAGGTCGCCAGGGGCTCGGAGGGCCCTTCCCGTTCTCCAATCCTGAATGACCTGAGGCGCCCCTAGCGGCCTGGGTGGTGGCGTGGCGGCAGAGTGAGTCCGGCACTGGGGCTCGGGCATCCCCAATCCCTGGCGTGGCGACGCCAGGCCCCTTGGGAGGGACTCGTCTGGGGCCGACCTAGGTTTAGGGTTAACCCAAAGGATGCTGGCAGGCCCGATCTGCTGGCTGTGCAGTAAGCGTAGGGGCGGGCCGACGTGAATGCGCTGGCGAGCGGGAGCGTAGGCCCAAGCGTTTTGGACCGGGGGTCCTTCGAAGGTCACCGGGCCTTGGATGGCCCTTCCCGTTCTTCCGCTCTGAATGAGGACGGCGCCCCTAGTGGGCCGGGTCACGGAGGGGCGGCAGGGTGAGTCCGGCAATGGTGCTCGGGGGGACCCCAATCCCCGGCGTAGCTGCGCCAGGCACCTTGGGTGGAGCCCCTCTTGGGCCGACCTAGGGTTAGGTTTAGACCCTAGGAGGCCGGCAGGCCCGATTCGTCGGCTGTGCGGTGAGCGGTGGGGCGGGCCAAGGTGAGGGTGCTGGAGAGTGGGAGCGTGGGCCCAAGCGTTTTGGCACGGGGGGCCTTCGAAAGTCGTCGGGGGCTCAGAGGGCCCTGCCCATTCTCCCGCCCTGAATGATCGGCGGCACCACTAGCAGCCCGGTGGGGGTGGGGTGGAAGGGTGAGCCTGGCACTGGGGCTCGGGGTTCCCCAATCCCCAGCGTTGCGGCGATAGGACCCTTGGGATGGGCCCCTCGGGGGCTGACCTTTGGATAGGGTTAGCCCCCAGTTGGCTGGCAGGCCCTATCTGCCGGCTGTGCAGCGATCAAGGGGCGGGCTGAGGTGAGCACGCTGGCAAGCGGGAGTGTGGGCGCAAGCATTTTGGCGCAGGGGGTCTTCGAATGTCACCGGGGGCTCAGAAGGCCCTGCCCGTTCTCCCACCCTGAATGACCGGTGGCACCCCTAGTGGCCGGTGTGATGGCAGGCCGGCAGGGTGAGTCTGGAGCTGGGGCTCGGGGGTCCCCAATCCCCGGCGTAGCAGCGCCAGGCACTTGGGAGTGGTTCCTCGGGGGCCGACATATGGTTAGTGTTAGCCCAAAGGAGGCCGGCCGGCCTGATCCGCCGGCTGTGCAGAGAGCAGAGGGGTGGGCTGACGTTAATGCGCTGGGAAGCGGGAGCGTGGGCCCAAGCGTTTTGGCATGGGGGGCCTTCGAAGCTCACTGGGGGCTCGGAGAGCCCAGCAAGTTCTCCGGCCCTGAATGCCCGGCGGCGCACTAGCGGCCAGGGTGGTGGCGGGGAGGCAGGGTGAGTCCAGAGCTCGGGCTCGGGGGTCCCCAATACCCGGCGTGGCATTGCCTGGCCCCTTGGGAGGGGTCCCTCAGGGGCCGAGCTAGGGTTTTCGTTAGCCCCAAGGAGGCCGGCAGGCCCGATCCGCCGCCTCTACGGCGTGCAGAGGGGCTGGCCGAGGTGAGGGCACTGGCGAGCGGGACCGTGGACCCTAGGGTTTTGGCGCCAGGAGACTTCGAATATCGGCGGGGGCTCAGAAGGCCTTGCCCGTTCTCCCTCCCTGAATGAACGGCGGCGCTCCTAGCAGCCTGGGTGGCGCCGGGGTGGCAGGGTGTGTCCGGCGGTGGGGCTTGGGGATCCCAAATCCCTGGCGTGGTGGCGCCAGGCCCCTTGGGAGGGGCCCCTCTGGGGCCGACCTAGCGTTAGGGTTAGCCCCCAGGAGGCTGGCAGACCCGATCCGCCAGCTCTGCCGCATGCGGAGGGGCTAGCCGAGGTGAGGGCGCTGGCGAGCGGGAGCATGGGCCCAAGCGTTTTGTCGCGGGGGACCTTCGAAGGTTGCCGGGGGCTCCGCAGGCCCTGCCCGTTCTAACGCCCTGAATGAGGACGGCGCCCCTAGCGGGCCGGGTGGTGAGGAGCGGCAGCGTGCGTCCGGCGGTGGGGTTCAGGTGTCCCCAATCCCCAGCATGGCGGCGCCAGGCCCCTTGGGAGGGGCTCCTCTGGGGCCGACCTAGGTTTAGGGTTAGCCCAAAGGAGGCCAGCAGGCCCGAACCGCCGGCTGTGCGGTGAGCAGAGGGGCGGGCCAAGGTGAGGGCGCTGGCAAGCGGGAGCGTGGGCCCAGGTGTTTTGGCATGGAGGGCCTTCCTTTTTTGCTGGGGGCTTGGAGGGCCCTGCCCATTCTCACACCCTAAATGACCGGTGGCGCCCCTAGCGGCCAGAGTGGCGGCGTGTCAGCAGGATGAGTCTGGAGCTGGGGCTCAGTGGTCCCCGATCCCCGGCGTGGTGGCTCCAGGCACTTGGGAGGGGTCCCTCGGGGGCTGACCTAGGGTTAGGGTTAGCCCAAAGGAGGCCGGGGCCCGATCCGCCCGCTGTGTGGCGAGGGGAGGGGTGAGCCGAGGTGAGGGCGCTGGTGAGCAGGAGGTTAGGCCCAAGCGTTTTGGTGCGGGGGGCCTTCGAAGGTCATCAGGGGCTCAGAGGGCCCTGCCGGTACTCCCTCCCTGAATGACCGGTGGCGCCCCTAGCATCCCGGGTGGCGGCGGGGCGGCAGGGTGAGTCTGGAGTAGGGCTCAGGGATCCAAATGCCCCGGCGTGGTGGCGCCTGGCCCCTTGGGAGGGGTCCCTCGGGGGCCGACCTAGGGTTAGGGTTAGCCCAAAGGAGGCTGGGGCCCGATCCGCCGGCTGTGCAGAGAACGGACGGGTGGGTCGAGGTGAGGGCGCTGGCGAGGGGGAGCATGAGCCCAAGCGTTTTGGCGTGTCAGGCCTTCGAATGTCACCGGGGGCTCAGAGGGCCCTGCCCGTTCCCCAGCCCCGAATGAGGACGGTGCCCCTAGCGAGCCGGGTCGCAGTGGGGCAGCAGGGTGAGTTCAGCCCTGGTGCTTGGGGGTCCCCAATCACCCACGTGGTGGTGCCAGGCCCCTTGGGATGGGCCCCTCAGGATCCGACCTCGGGTTAGGGTTAGCCCCAGGAGGCCGGCAGTCCCGATCTGCCAGCTGTGCAGTGAGCGGAGGGGCGGGCTGAGGAGAGGGTGCTGGCGAGCAGGAGCGTAGGCCCAAGTGTTTTGGTGCGGGGGGCCTTTGAAGGTCACTGGGGGCTTGGAGGGCCCTGCCCGTTCTCCCGCCCTAAATAACTGGTGGCATCCCTAGCAGCCCGCGTGGCGGCAGGGCGGCAGGGTAAGTAATGCGCTGGGGCTCGAGGGTCCCCAATCCCCGGCGTGGCATCGCCGGCCCCTTGGGAGGGGCCCCTCGTGAGCAGACCTAGAGTTAGGGTCAGTTCCCAGGAGGCTGGCAGTCCCGATCCGCTGTCTGTGCGGCAAGAGGGGGGGTGGGCTGAGGTGAGCACGCTGGCATGCGGGACCGTGGGCCCAAGCGTTTTGGCGCAGGGGGCCTTCGCAGGTCGCCGGGGGCTCACAGGGCCCTGGCCGCTTTCCCGCCCTGAATGACCGGCAGCGCCCCTAGCGCCCCGGGTCGTGGTGGGGCGGCAGGGTGAGTCCGGCGCTGGTGCTCGAGGGTCCCCATGCCCCAGCGTGGCGGAGCCAGGCCCCTTGGGAGGGGCCCCTCGGGGGCTGACGTAGGGTTTGGTTTAGCCCCGAGGAGGCTGGCAGGCCTGATCCGCTGGCTGTGTGGCATGCGGAGGGGCTAGTCTAGGTGAGGGCGCTGGCGAGCGGTTCTGTGGGTCCAAGCGTTTTGGCGCGGGGGTCTTCAAATGTCGCCCGGGGCTCTGAGGGCCCTGCCCGTTCTCCCGCCCTGAATGAGGACAGCGCCCCTAGCGGGCCGGGTCACAGCGCGGAGGCAGGGTGAGACTGCCGCTGGTGCTCGGGGGTCCCCAAGCCCCGGCGTGGCGGAGCCAGGCCCCTTGGGAGGGGCCCCTCGGGCGCCGACGTAGGGTTTGTGTTAGCTCCAGGAGGCCGGCAGGACCTATCCGTCGGCTGTACTGTGAGTGGAGGGTGGGTCGATGTGAATGCACTGGCGAGTGGGAGCATGGGCCCAAGCGTTTTGGCGAGCGGGCATTCGAAGCTTGCCGGGGGCTCGGAGAGCCCTGCCCGTTCTAACGCCCTGAATGACTGGCGGCGCCCCTAGCAGCCCGGGTGGTGGTGGGGCAGCAGGGTGAGTCAGTCGATGGGGCTCAGGGGACCCCAATCCCAGGTGTGGTGGCGCCAGGCACCTTGGGAGGGGCCCCTTGGGGGCCAACCTAGGTTTAGGGTTAGCCCCCAGGAGGCCTGCAGGCCCGATCCGCCAGCTGTGTGGCAAGTGGAGGGACGGGCCGAGGTGAGGGCGCTTGCGAACGGGAGCTTGGGCCCAAGCGTTTTGGCGCGGTGGGCCTTCAAAAGTCGCCGGGGGCTCGGAGGGCCCTACACGTTCCCCAGCCCCGAATGAGGACGGTGCCCCTAGTGAGCCGGGTCGCAGCAGCGCGGCAGGGTGACTTCGGCCCTGGTGCTCGGGGGTCCCCAATCACCCGCGTGGCGGCACCAGGCCCCTTGGGATGGGCCCCTCGGGATCCGACCTCGGGTTAGGGTTAGCCCCAGGAGGCCGGCAGTCCCGATCTGCCAGCTGTGCAGTGAGCGGAGGGGCGGGCTGAGGAGAGGGTGCTGGCGAGCAGGAGCGTAGGCCCAAGTGTTTTGGCGCGGGGGGCCTCTGAAGGTCACTGGGGGCTTGGAGGGCCCTGCCCGTTCTCCCGCCCTAAATAACTGGTGGCATCCCTAGCAGCCCGCGTGGCGGCAGGGCGGCAGGGTAAGTAATGCGCTGGGGCTCGAGGGTCCCCAATCCCCGGCGTGGCATCGCCAGGCCCCTTGGGAGGGGCCCCTCGTGAGCAGACCTAGAGTTAGGGTCAGTTCCCAGGAGGCTGGCAGGCCCGATCCGCTGTCTGTGCGGCAAGAGGGGGGGTGGGCTGAGGTGAGCACGCTGGCATGCGGGACCGTGGGCCCAAGCGTTTTGGCGCAGGGGGCCTTCGCAGGTCGCCGGGGGCTCACAGGGCCCTGGCCGCTTTCCCGCCCTGAATGACCGGCAGCGCCCCTAGCGCCCCGGGTCGTGGTGGGGCGGCAGGGTGAGTCCGGCGCTGGTGCTCGAGGGTCCCCATGCCCCAGCGTGGCGGAGCCAGGCCCCTTGGGAGGGGCCCCTCGGGGGCTGACGTAGGGTTTGGTTTAGCCCCCAGGAGGCTGGCAGGCCTGATCCGCTGGCTGTGTGGCATGCGGAGGGGCTAGTCTAAGTGAGGGCGCTGGCGAGCGGTTCTGTGGGTCCAAGCGTTTTGGCGCGGGGGTCTTCAAATGTCGCCCGGGGCTCTGAGGGCCCTGCCTGTTCTCCCGCCCTGAATGAGGACAGCGCCCCTAGCGGGCCGGGTCACAGCGCGGAGGCAGGGTGAGACTGCCGCTGGTGCTCGGGGGTCCCCAAGCCCCGGCGTGGCGGAGCCAGGCCCCTTGGGAGGGGCCCCTCGGGCGCCGACGTAGGGTTTGTGTTAGCTCCAGGAGGCCGGCAGGACCTATCCGTCGGCTGTACTGTGAGCGGAGGGTGGGTCGATGTGAATGCACTGGCGAATGGGAGCATGGGCCCAAGCATTTTGGCGAGCGGGCATTCGAAGCTTGCCGGGGGCTCGGAGAGCCCTGCCCGTTCTAACGCCCTGAATGACCGGCGGCACCCCTAGCAGCCCGGGTGGTGGCGGGGCGGCAGGGTGAGTCAGTCGATGGGGCTCAGGGGACCCCAATCCCAGGTGTGGTGGCGCCAGGCACCTTGGGAGGGGCCCCTTGGGGGCCAACCTAGGTTTAGGGTTAGCCCCCAGGAGGCCTGCAGGCCCGATCCGCCAGCTGTGTGGCAAGTGGAGGGATGGGCCGAGGTGAGGGCGCTTGCGAACGGGAGCTTGGGCCCAAGCGTTTTGGCGCGGTGGGCCTTCAAAAGTCGCCGGGGCCTCGGAGGGCCCTACAGGTTCCCCAGCCCCGAATGAGGACGGTGCCCCTAGTGAGCCGGGTCGCAGCAGGGCGGCAGGGTGACTTCGGCCCTGGTGCTCGGGGGTCCCCAATCACCCGCGTGGTGGCACCAGGCCCCTTGGGATGGGCCCCTCGGGAGCCGACCTAGGGTTAGGGTTAGCCCCAGGAGGCCGGCAGTCCCGATCTGCCGGCTGTGCAGCGAGCGGAGGGGCGGGCTGAGGAGAGGGTGCTGTCGAGCAGGAGCATAGGCCCAAGCGTTTTGGCGCGGGGGTCTTCGAAGGTCGCCGGGGCTCGGAGAGCCCTGCGCGTTCTCCCACCCTAAATAACTGGCGGCGCCCCTAGCAGCCTGGGTGGTGGCAGTGCAGCAGGGTAAGTAATGCACTGGGCTCGAGGGTCCCCAATCCCCGGCGTGACATTGCCAGGCCCCTTGGGAGGGACCCCTCGTGAGCAGACCTAGAGTTAGGGTTAGTTCCCAGGAGGCTGGCAGGCACAATCCGCTGTCTGTGCGGCGAGAGGGGGGGCGGACCGAGGTGAGGGCACTTACTAGCAAGAAGCGTGGGCCCAAGCGTTTTGGTGTGGGGGCCTTCAAAGGTCACCAGGGGCTCGGAGGACCCTGCCCGTTCTCCCGCCCTGGATGACCGGCGGTGCCCCTAGAGGCCCAGGTGGCAGCGGGGCGGGAGGGTGAGTCCGGCACTGGGGCTTGTGGGTCCCAAATCCCTGGCGTTGCGGCACCAGGCCCCTTGGGAGGGGCCCCTCAAGGGCCGACCTAGGGTTAGGGTTAGCCCCCAGGAGACCGTCAGGCCCAATCCGCCAGCTGTGCAGCGAGCGGAGGGTGGGCCGAAGTGATGGTGCTGGCGAGCAGGAGCGTGGGCCCAAGGGTTTTGGTGCAGAGGGCCTTCAAATGGCGCCGGGGGCTCGGAGGGCCCTGTCCATTGTTCTGCCCTGAATGACCGACGGCTCTCCTACCGGCCCGGGTGGCGGCGGGGCGGCACGGTGAGTCCGGCGCTGGGACTCGGGGGTCACCAATCCCAGGCATTGCAGCGATAGGCCCCTTGGGAGGGGCCCCTTGGGGGCCGACCTGGTGTTTGGGTTAGCCCCCAGAAGGCCGGCAGGCCCGATCCGCCAGCTTGCGGCGAGCGGAGGGGCGGCTGAGGTAAGGCGCTAGCGAGCAGGAGCATGGGCCCAAGCTTTTTGGCACGGGGGGCCTACTAAGGTCGCAGGGGCCTCAGAGGACCCTGCCCGTTCTCCAGCCCTGAATGATGGGCGACGCCCCTAGTGGCCCAGGTGGTGGCGGGGCAGCAGGGTGAGTCCGGAGTTGGGGCTGTGGGGGCCCAATCCCTGGTGTTGCGGTGCCAGGTCCCTTGGGAGGGGCCCCTCGGGGGCCGACCCAGGGTTAGCGTTAGCCCCCAGGAGGCCAGCCGACCCGATCCGCCAGCTTGTGGTGAGCGGACGGGGGGTCGAGGTACGGGCGCTGCGAGCGGAAGCGTGGACCCAAGTTCCTTGGTGCGGGGGGCCTTCGAAGGTCGCCGGGGGCTCGGAGGGCCCTGCCCGTTCTCCCGCCCTTAATGTCCGGTGTTGCCCCTACCGACCCAGTTGGCAGAAGGGCGGCAGGGTGAATCCGGCGCTGGGGCTGGGAGGTACCCTATCCCCGGCGTTGTGGGTCCAGGCCACTTAGGAGGGGACCTTAGGGGGCCGACCTATGTTTAGGGTTATCCCCCAGGTGGCTGACAGGCACTATCTGCCTCCTGTGCGGCAAGCAGAGGGCCTGGCCGAAGTGAGGGTGCTGGCGAACGGGAGCATGGGCCCAAGCGTTTTGGCTCTGGGGGCCTTCAAAAGTCACCGATAGCTCGGAGGGCCCTACATGTCCTCCCGCACTGAATGACCAGCGGCGCCCCTACCGGCCCGGTTGGCGGTGGGGCAGCAGGGTGAATCCGGCGCTGGGGCTCAGGGATCCCCAACCCCCAGCGTTGTGGTGCTAGGCCCCTGGGGAGGGGCCCCTAAGGGGCCGACCTAGGGTTACGGTTAGCCCCAAGGAGGCCGGCAGGCCGATCTGCTGGCTGTGCAGAGCGGAGGGGCGAACCGAGGTGAGGGCTCTGGCGAGCGGGTGCGTGAGCCCAAGCGTTTTGGCGAGGGGGTCTTTGAAGTTCGCCGGGGGCTTGAGGGCCCTGCCCATTCTCCCGCCCTCAATGACCTGCGGCGCCCCTAGCTGCCCGGATGTCGGAAGGGTGGCAGGGTGAGTCCAGCGCTGGGGCTTGGGGGTCCCCCATCCCCAGCTTGCGGCACCAGGCCCCTTGGGTGGGGGCCCTCGGGGACAGACCTAGGGATAGGGTTAGCCCCCAGTAGGCCAGCAGGCCCGATCCACCCGCTGTGTGGTGAGCGAGGGGAGGGCTGAGGTGAGGGCGCTGGCGAGCAAGAGCTTGGGCCCAAGTGTTTTTTCGCGGAGGGGTTCGAAAGTCGCTGGGGCCTTGGAAGGCGCTGCCCGTTTTCCTGCCCTTAATGAACGACGGCGCCCCTAGTCGCCAGGGTGGTGGCAGGGGGGCAGGTTAAGTCCAGCGCTGGGGATCGGGGGTCCCCCATCCCCGGCGTTGCGGCGCCAGGGCCCTTGGGAGGGGTCCGTCGATGGCCGACCTAGGCTTAGGGAGATTCCCCAGGAGGACGGCAGGCCCGATCCGCCAGCTCTGCGGCAAGCGGAGGGGCAAGCTGAGGTGAGGGCGCTGGGGAGCGGGAGCATGGGCCCAAGCGTTTTGGCGCAGGGGGCCTTCGATGGTCGCCATGAGCTCTGATGGCCCTGCCCGTTCCCCCGCCCTTAATGACCGGCGGCACCCTAGCGGCCAGGGTGGCGGTGGGGAGGCAGTGTGAGTCTGGAGCTGGGGCTCAGGATTCCCCAAGCCCCGGTGTGGCGGTGCCAGGCCCCTTGGTGGGGCCCCTCGGGGGCCGAAGTAGGGTTTGGGGTTATCTCCCAGGAGTCCGGCAGGCCCGATCTGCCCACTGTGCGATGGGCGGAGGTGCGGGTCGAGTTGAGGGCGATGGCGAGCGGGAGCGTGGGCCCCAGTGTTTTGGTGCCCTGAGCCTTCGAATGTTGCCATGGCTCGGAGGGCCCTGCCCGTTCTCCCGCCCTGAATGACCGGCGGCGCCCCTAGGGGCCAGTAGGGGAGGGGCGGTAGAGTGAGTCTGGCACTGTGGCTCAGGGGTCCCCAATCCCCGACGTTGTGGCACCAGGCCTTTGGAAGGGGCCCCTCGGGGTCCGACCTAGGGTTAGGGTTAGCCCCCAGGAAGCAGGCTGGCCCGATCCGCTAGATGTTCGGTGAGCGGAAGGGCGACCTGAGAAGAGGGCGCTGGCGAACGGGAGCGTGGGCCCAAATGTTTTGGTGCGGGAGGCCTTCTAAGGTCAGCGGGGGCTCAGAGGGCCCTGCCCTTTCTTCCACCCTGAAATTCCGGCAACGCCCCTAGCGGCCTGGGTGGTGGTGGGGCGGCAGGGTGAGTCCGGCGCTGGGCCTGGGGTTCCCCAATCCCCGGCATTGCGATGCCAGTCCCATTAGGAGGGGCCCCATGGGGACAGACCTAGGGTTAGGGTTACACCCAGAAGCCCGGCAGGCGGGATCTGCCAGCTGTGTGGCGAGAGGAGGGGTGGGTCGAAGTGAGTGCGCTGACAAACAGGAGCATGAGCCCAAGCGTTTTGGCGCGGGGGGCCTTCAAAGGTCGCTGGGGGCTCGGAGGGGCCTGCCAGTTCTGCCGCCCTGAATGACCGAGGGTGCCCCTAGCAGCCCGGGTGATGGCGCGGGGGCAGGGTGAGTTCGCAGCCGGGGCTCGGGTTCCCCGATCCCTGGCGTTGCGGCGCCAGTCCCCTTGGGAGGGGCCCCTCTGGGGCCCAGCTTGGGTTAAGGTTAGCCCCCAGGAGGGTGGCAGGCACGATCCGCCAGCTCTGCGGCTATTGGAGTGGTGTGCTGAGGTGAGGTCGCTGGCGACCAGGAGCGTCGGCCCAAGCGTTTTGGCGCGGATGGCCTTCGTAGTCGCCAGAGGCTCGGAGGGCGCTGCCCGTTCTCCCGCCCTGAATGACCGGCGGTGCCCGTAGCGGCCCGGTTGGCGACGGGACGGCAAGGTGAGTCCAGCACTGGGGGGGGTCCCCAATCCCCGGCGTGGCTGCACCGGACACTTGGAAGTGGTCCCTCGGGGGCCGACCTAGGGTAGGGTTAGCCCAAAGGAGGCCGGCAGGCCCGATCCTCCAGCTGTGCGGCGAGCAGAGGGGCAGGTTGAGATGAGCGATTTGTCGAGTGGGAACATGGGCCCAAAGTTTCGGCGTGAGGGGCCTTCGAATTTTGCCAGGGACTCAGAGGGTCCTGCCCGTTCTTCCGTCCTGAATGACCGATGGCGCTCCTCACGGCACTGGTGGCAGCGGGGCGGCAGGTTGAGTCCGGTGCTGGGTCTCGGGGGTCCCCAATGCCCGGCTTTGCGGCGCCAGGCCCCTTGGGAAGGGCCATTTGGGGGCAGACCTAGGGTTAGGGTTAGCCCCCAGGAGGCCCACAGGCCCGATCCACCGGCTGTGCAGTGAGCAGAGGGGTGGTCCGAGGTGAGGGCGCAGGTGAGCAGGAGCTTGGGCCCAATCGTTTTGGCGCGGGGGGTCTTCGAAGGTCGCCAGGGGCTCGGAGGGCCCTGCCCATTTTCCCGCCCTGAATGACTGACGGCACTCCTAGCAGCCCAGTTGGCGGTGGGGCGGCAAGGTGAATCCCGCGCTGGGGCTCGGGGTCAGCAATCCCAGGCGATGTGGCGCCAGGCCCCATCCATCGGAGGGGCCCCTCGGTGGCCGACCTACGGTTAGGTTTAGCCACCAGAAGGCAGGCTGGCCCGATCCGCCAGCTATCCGGTGAGCGGAGGGGCAGGCCAAGGTGAGGGCGCTGGCGAGCGGGAGCCTGGGCTCAAGCGTTTTGGCGCAGGGGCCCTTTGAAGGTCGCCGGGGGCTCCAAGGGCCCTGCCCGTTTTCCAGCCTTGAATATCCGGCCGCACCCCTAGCGGCCCAGGTGGCGGCAGGACGGCAGGGTGAGTCCAGCGCTGGGGCATGGGGGTCCCCAATCCCCGGCGTTGTGGTGCCAGGCCCCTTTGGAGGGGCCCTTTGGGGACCGAACTAGTGTTAGGGTTAGCCCCCGGGGGGCCGGCAGACCCTATCTGCCAGGTGTGCGTCGAGTGGAGTGGCGGGCCGAGGTGAAGGAGCTGGCAAGCGGGAGTGAGGGCCCAAGCGTTTTGGCGTGGGGGGACTTCGATGGTCGGCAGGGGCTCGGAGGGCCCTGCCCGTTTTCCCGCCCTGAATGATCGGCGGCGCCCCTACCAGCCCGGGTGGCAGCGGGGCAGTAGGGTGAGTCCAGCACTGGGGATCGTGGATTCCCAATCCCCAGCGTTGCGGCGCCAGGCCCCTTGGGAAGGGCCCCTAGTGGGCTGAACTAGGGATACCAATAGTCCCCAGGAGGCCAGCAGGCCCAATCCGCTGGCTATGCGACTAGCGGAGGGGGGGGGCCGAGGTGAGGGTGCTGGCGAGCGGGAGCATGGGCCCAAGCGTTTTGGCGAGGGGGGCCTTCGAAAGTCGCAGGGGGCTCAGAGGGCCCTGCCCATTCTCCCGCCCTGAATGACTGACAGCGCTCCTAGCGGCCAGGGTGGCGGTGGGTCAGCAGGGTGAGTCCAGTGCTGAGGCTTGGGCGTCCTGAATCCCTGGCTTGCGGCACCAGGCCCCTTGGGAGGGGCCCCTCGGGCGCCGACCTAGCGTTAGGGTTAGCTCCCAGGAGTCGGCAGGCCCGTATGCCGGCTGTGCAGCGAGCGGAGGGGTGGGCCGAGGCAAGGGTGCTGGCGAGCAGGAACATGGGCCCAGGCGTTTGGCGCAGGGGGCCTTCGATGGTCGCTGTGGGCTCGGAGGGCCCTGCCCGTTCTCCCGTCCTGACTGACTGGCAGCGGCCCTAGAAGCCCGGGTGGCGGTGGGGTGGCAATGTGAGTCCGGCGCTGCAGCTCGGGGGTCACCAATCTCCGGCATTGTGGCACCAAGCGCCTTGGGAGGTACGCCTCGGGGGCTGACCTAGGGTTAGAGTTAGACCTCAGGAGGCCGGCAGGCCCAAAACGCCAGCTGTGTGGCGAGCAGATGGGCGAGCCGAGGTGAGGGCGCTGGCGAACGGGAGCGTGGGCCCAAGCGTTTTGGCGCGGGGGGCCTACGAAGGCCCCAGGGGCCTCGGAGGTCCCTGCCTGTTCTCCCTCCCTGAATGACCGGCGGCACCTGTAGCGGCCCGGGTGGTGGCGGGGCTGCAGGGTGAGTCTGGCGCTGGGGCTCGGGGGTCCCTAATACCCGGCGTTGCCCCGCCAGGCCCTTTGGGACGGGCCCCTCGGTGGCCAACCTAGGGTTAGGGTTAGCCCCCAGGAGGCTGGCAGGCTCGATCAGCCCATGTGCAGTGAATGGAGGTGTGGGTCGAGGTGAGATAGCTGGCGAGCGGGAGCGTGGGCCAGAGCATTTTGGCTTTGCCTTGGGGTGCCTTCGAAAGTCACAGGTGGCTCGGAGGGTCCTGCCGGTTCTGTCGCCCTGAAGGACTGGCAACGCCCCTAGCTCCCCATGTGGCGGTGGGGCGGCAGGGTGCATCCGGCGCTGGGACTTGGGGGTCCCCAATCAATGGAATGCGGCACCAGGCCACGTGGGAGGGGCCCCTCGGTGGTGACCTAGGGTTAGGGTTAGACCCCAGGAAGCCAGCAGGCCCGATCCGCCAGCTCTGCAGCGAGCGTAGGGGTGGGCCGAGGTTAGGGCGCTGGCTAGCAGAAGCGAGGGAGCCAGAGTTTTTGCGCAGGGGGCCTTCGAAGGTCACGGGGGGATCGGAGTGCCCTGCCCGTTCTCCCTTCCTGAATGAAGGGCAACGCCCCTAGCGCCATGGGTGCTTGCGGGGTGGCAGAATGAGTCCAGCACTGGGGCTCGGGTTCCCAAATCCCCGGCATTGTGGTGCCAGGCTCCTTGGGAGGGGGCCCTCGGGGGCCGACCTAGGGTAAGTGTTAGCCCCCAGGAGTCCAGCAGGCCCGTTCCGCCAGCTCTGAGGCAGGTGGAAGGGCAGGCCGAGGTGAGGGCGCTGGCAAGAGGGAGTGTGGGCCCAAGCGTTTTGGCATGGGGGGCCTTCGAAGGTCACTGGGGACTTGGAGGACCCTGCCTGTTCTCTCGCCCTGAAAGACTGGCGGCGCCCCTAGCCGCCCGCGTTGTTGCGGAGCAGCAGGGTGACTCCGGCACTGGGCTCAGGGGTCCCCAATCCCCGGCGTTGTGGCACCAGGCCCCTTGGGGGGGCCCCTCAGGAGGCCGGCAAACCCGGCGCTAAGTGGCTCTGGTAATATAACAAAAATGCCATACACTTATCTGTAAGAAATAACAGTGTACAGGAACCCTCTTAGCCCTAACATCATCCTTTGTGAATATGGAAGCCAGCCCCAAAGTGGTCGTGGAAGTCTGACGAACGCGCTAAGCACTTTTCTCTGAGTCACCACAATATACAGGGAAAGACCAATGTACATTATCTTTCACGAGTAGGAAGCATTAATGAAAAGGTTCTGGAATTTCGAGGACTCTGACCCATCCTTATTGGTAATAAACCACCGTGTACAGGAAAACACCTTCAACTCTCATCAGCCTCCTCAATCCTGATTCCAATTCAACTTTGGGTGTGTAGGACTAGGGAAATGTCCACATCTTATTGCTAAGAAAAACGATGTCAGGGTAATGCCCTTCAAGTCACCTCAGCCTTCCTGAAGATGGAATCAAGAATCAAGGTGGTTATGTTACCATGAGGTAAGGAAGATGAGCATATAAGTGAGAAACAACAGTGGGCAGGACCTCTCTTCCAACGAACAGTATCTTTGCTTAATGTTGAATCCCTATGGTAAATGGTTGTGGGCATTTGTGAGGTCAAAATCTGAAGTGATTTGTAAAACCTCTTGGCCATTCATAGATGAGACTAAGGTAGTTGGGGACCACTAGGCAGTGATTTGTCCACTGTCAAAAATATGAAAAGATAAAAGAGACAGATGAGGTCTCCTCAGGCATTGTCCTTTATCCTCATCCTCCGTGAGGATGGCCATCTTTGGACAGCTCAGTGGCAGGGTCTCATTCACAGTGGGGGCATCTGTTCCTCACAGATATCAGGCAGGGAAAAGGATTTTGTTCTCTGTGCCAGCCCAGCCACAGCTGAGTGTCACAGCACCCTCTCATGGGCTCATAAGAGTTTCACTGTCACCAGGCAGGTCATTGTATTTGATAAACCACTGTGAGAGTTTGCAATTGCCTTCATCTGCAACCTCCAAGAAGCAAATGCAGGTCTCTGGTACCACGTGAAGTCATGTGAAGGCATCATGAGAAAGTGTCCTTTTGCTTAAGAAAAACATGGCTGGGGCTCCTGGCTGGCTCAGCCAGTTAAGCATGTGCCTTTGGCTTAGGTTATGATCCCAGGGTTCTGGGATCGAGCCGAGGATCCCTGCTCAACAGGAAAGGAGGTAGGGAAATAGAACCCACAGAGAATGTGAATAAAGGGGAGTGAAATGGAACTTGGTCTGTGTTTTGCTTTAGGGATTGGAAGTTCGTTTTTTCTCAATTGTGATTGTTCTTGAAACAAAAAAGGTATATTGTTTTTTTTTACCTTTAATTTTTTTCTAATAATAATTTTTTATTATGATATGTTAGTCACTATACAGTATTTCCTTAGTTTTTGATGTAGTGTTCTGTGATTCATTATTTGCATACAACACCCAGTGCTCCACGCAATATGTACCTTCCTTAATACCCATCACTGGCCCATCCCAATCCCCCACCCCTCTCCCCTCTGAAGCCCTCAGTTTGTTTCCCAGAGTCCATAGTCTCTCTTGGTTCATTCCCCCTTCTGTTTAGGGTCCATTGTCTAAAGGGACAGACAGTGGAAGTTCACCAAATATAAGATCGAAATTTCATTGTTCATGATAGATGCCGCCAAGTAGTTCCCAGACATTTCATTCTACTGCAGTAATTCATTACACCTGTGCAGGTGCACGTGGAAAACAATTGATGCATTCATAGTGGTAATAAAATACGCCCCTCAGTAGTAGAATAATAGAGGATGCATATGTGTAAATTTATTCGACTACAGCTTCCATGCTTTCCCTTTGGTTCCTTATTATCTATAAAATTGGACAATTTTTGTTCTCTAGGCTTCAAATTCATTGTCAGTATTTAGAGTTTTTCAATGCTGATCTTCTCCTGTATAAGTTACCAAAAACCTAAAATATGTATGAACTTTAAAAAACGCTATATTGAAAATGACAGCAGAGAAGTTCCATTTTGTGAATATTGTGTCAATGGATCTCTATTTTGCCATCAGTGTTCATTAGAAATGATGACATTTCATATGAGTATAAATATCAATGTGAAAAAGAAATGGTAGGAAGAACCTTGAATGTTTAAGTAATTGGTGAAATGACAGGTGTCTGTGTGTGTGTGTGTGTGTGTGTGTGTGTGTGTGTGTGTGTGTAATTGATTTTCAGTGAATGGTTCAGCTTCTTGTAGGGCCTCCGAGAGAGCCCAGGTGAACCTTTCAATGAGTTGGTATCTGTTTTCAGAACATGGGAATCTCTTAGTCCAATAGTCAATCAGGCAAGCTTTGGGGTCTTAAAGAGTTTCAGTCCTCAGCGATGGTGTTGCAGACCCTTGTGAGCAAACCTTAGGGTATGCTCAGAGCCCTCATTAGCAGGTACCAAAGTGTGAAGATTTCAGACAGCATTTCCCAAAGAAGTACCTCTTGAGTCTCTGTCCTTGTCAGTTCCCTACACTTCCTTACACTAGTTATGTGATCAGTGTGTTTCAGGATAATCCCCACATGTGATTTTTGCTATTTCCTACTAGTCCTATCTGTTTCTCTTCTTCTTCTTTTATGGTAGGGGTTGGGAAGCAACCTGTGTGGTGGAGGAAGGGGTGTGGTAGTTGTCTGCCTTCAGAGGACCGAATGATGCCTAGAAATTGTACTGTAGTTTGAGGTCAATTGTCCATCCTCTGAGTGTCAGGAATTCCATCACTTTACTTTGATGCTAGTCTGTTCTTCAAGCTGTCCTCAGAAATAAGGACGTCAACCATCTAGGGAATAATGGTTTGTGTGTATGTTTTCATTTTAGGAAAGGCCTTGCTGTTCCTGAAAATAATACTGTAGAGCACCCTTTCCTGTTCTTATTGGCCATCAGTCAATCTTTTGTGAATTATTCGTTTATAAATAGACTTTTTATGGTTGATGAGCAGGAATTCTTTATTGACAAGTCTTGTCAGTGTGTGTATTGCAAATCTTTACTTCCCAGCCTGCGGTTCACTTTTTCATTTTCTTATGGTCATAAGATAAGGAGAAATGTCACATTTTTATGAAGTCCCACTGAATTCTTTTAAATGGTTAGTGCACCCTAGGTCCTACCCCAAGATTGACAGGTTCTACGTTTTCTTTCAGAAACTGTCCAATGGGAAGCTACAATCCATCTCAAATTTATAAATTGCATTTTTAATTCTAATAGGGTATTTATAGACTGTTTTGGATTTTCTATGTACACAATCGTATTATCTGTGAATAGTCACAATTATCCCCTCAATTCGTTATACTTTTTGTTTCTCTTGCCTTCTAACACTGGTAGATTCTCTGATGCAACATTGAATAGAGCAGCGTTGTTTGAAGATTTTAATATACCTTTCTCAATATCTGACAGAAAAAGCAGACAAAACATTGGTAAAAATGTGACCTAATTGACATATAGGGAACATTCCATAATAAGTGCAGAATACATTATTTCAAGTGGTCATAGACTCTTTACCCAAATAGATGATAGGTGGGGCCACGAATCAAGGCTACAAATGTTAAACCCTGAAATTAACTAGATTCTATTCTTAGACCACAGGGGAATTGAGCCACAGTCATAGCGAAAATAAAACTAGGAAGTCCTTCAATGTTTAAAACTTAAATGGAACTTTGCTACATATCCTAAAGGTCAGAGAAGGAATCTCAATGGAAATTCTGAACCTTTTCTACATGAGGGCTCACACACAATGGCACTTTCTTTGTGAAGAGCATTATAATAACCTAGACAGGAGTTGAGCCTTAAGTCAGAGTTCTGCCTGACCCAGCCACACCTGGCAGCCTTGGCCTGTGGTCCCCCTCAGCTGTCCTTTCTGGTGGCCCTGAGCTAAGGGGGTCAACATGGCCATATGGAAATGGGAAGCTCCCCTCTCATAGTGATGACGGTGCCCCCTCCCCAGCTGCCCTTTCTGGTTGCTCTGAGCTAAGGGGGTCAACATGGCCGTATGGAAATTAGAAGCTCCCCACTCTTAGTGATGACGTTGCTATGGTATCGTCCTCACCAGTCCAACAACATGATTTCTGAGTGAAATATGACACAAGAGCAACTTCTTGGCCTTCCTTCAGGTTTGAAAATCATCTGGTGAGTCATCTATTAGGAATATGGATTCAACATGTGTTCTTTCTTCTGGAAAAGAAATAGACCCAATAGCAATTATGGCTTCCTGAGCACCTGTTCTTGAGAGACATCATACTGGCTCTTTGTAGCATTCTGCCTCTTAAACTTCTCAACTAGGGTGTAGATATTTTTAGGCACATTTTCAGGTGGTTAGACAGGGACTCGGATGATATGAGTCACAGAGGATTTTAGTGTCAGAAACCTAAGTGGGATCCCCAAATTGACTCCAAATCCCTTGTTGTTCCATACAGGGTACTATTTCCCTCTTATCTCTGGTCTTCTCGATCTGGAAACCTATCAAGTATCAGGATTTTCTTGTCATGTGGACAACTGGAACGAATTCAGCGGGCCTTTTCACCTCTGCCCATGGTGATCATTAAGATCATTATCTAAGTGGAGGACTCTGGGTAAGATACTCAAAGATCCTTAGGAATAGAGACAGTATAATATTTTTCTGGTATTGAAGTCACTGAAACCAACTATCTTTTTTAGTCCATTCAGGCTCTGGTATGTTCAGAGGGTGCTGTAAAACAGGTCTGAAATAGTATTTAAAAACACTCAGCTCAGCCTCTTCTACAACGTGAGCCAATGCTTATAAACATGGCTAAAATATTCCCTTACCTACGATGACTTCCCAGCCATCGTAGTGTTTATATGGTATGACTGTGACTTACATTAGTCAACATTTGCAGAGAAAGAACTTAGTGCATCCAGGGGGCACTTCATGTTGAAATTAGTTTGTGACAATGAGCTACTGTGTTTTATTCTGCAGTCCAAGGGAATGGTGCCAGACATCTCTAAGGTGTCTAGCAGTTCTACAATTCTGATTTTAAGTGGTCTGTGTGCTTCAGCGATTTGGGCAGGAGAAGGGCAGGAGTCCAGAGACTGTGAACACTTCTGTTACCTGTGCTGACCATGGAGCAGGTAGCCTTCTGTGGGCATCATTTTGAATTCTTGGTACTCTTGTGAAAGGTGCTTTTGTCTCAAATTCCTCCATTTAGGAGTAATTATAATGATGAAAGTAATTTTTATCTTATATCATCTGTGGGCCCTGATCCTGGGATCCCAGGGAAGCTATCCTTTAACATTTTACCCAGCTCAAAATGATTGGGCAAAAACTCAAAGCATGGGCCCTATTTCTGCCCCAAGCACATGTTTTACATCTGCTTTGAGAAGAAAACAATAACCAAAATGCCAACATGAAGTTAAGAAAATATAAAGAACCTCTTTGGCTCCCATAAGATTAAAGTCATACTGACATGTACATACTGAAAATGCATGAAATCATTGCATTTCCTAAAGCCCAAGCCTTGGATGTTGGGAGAGCCACTGACCTTGCCCAGAACCAGGCACACTCCAGCAGGGAGGGCTGGTGCAGAAAGGGAAGGGGCAGGACTCTGAGGGTGGTCTGCAGCCAGAGGGGTTCCTGGAAGGGGCCAGGTGTGTGGAGGGAGCCCGGCCCAGAACCCCACCCATGCCTGAGCTGGGTGTTGTGTAGAGGAGGCGCCTTTTGGACCCCCTGCACTTTCAGGGTTCCAGGGGCTTGAGGGCGGGTGCCTGGCATCCCAGGGGCTGGGGTACCACGTTGCCTGACCAATCACCGCTTGGGGGTGGAGCTACGTCTCTGTGGGCTGTTCCAGAGTTGCAGTGGGGTGCAGACCTGGGGCAGAAGAAGGGGCACTGGGAGAGAGAGAGTAGCCCTGCGGAAGTCACTGCTGGTTAGTGAGCAGCGTGCACCGAGGGTGGGGGGGGGGTCCAGGGGTAGGGTGTGCCCCAGGTGGGAGGCAGGGTTCTGGAAGGGCACCTGGAGAGGGTTCATTGTGGGGACTCAGGTGAGTTTTCTTTATCCCTTTAAAGTCTCTTCTGCCCCATGTCCTCAACTGGCCTTATTCCCCATACCCGTGAACTCCAGGGCGCCCACTCACCTGAGCTTTTGTGGGATTGGTTGCAGAATTCAGGGTTTCCCCTGTTCCCCGGGAAGAGTGCGGGTAAGGACCTCACAGAGTCCCCACCTTCAGTGATGTGTCCCCCAGTTCTCTGACACAGTGCAGGTGATGCATCTTGAGCAATACCCCAAGTTCAGCAGGGTGTGCCCTGGTCCCCCAGGCACAGGTGTGGCAGTAGCAAGCCCCAGAGACATCCCCCAACTTCAGCATTATGGCCCGTGTGCCCGCAGGTTAGTGGTAATTGGCTGTTAGAATCATGCAGGAAAATCCTCCAATTCGGGGCCTGAAGGAGGGCGTAAACCAGACCCCACTCTAATTGCATTGGGAATAGATGAATTGAGGGTTTCTTTAGAAGAGTAAGTCTGCTTTCCAGAAAAGGCAAGGTCATTGGTCTATTGAGAATGAAGATAATTACTGATAAACAACAAGTATGTGTTGCCCCTTCACCCAGAAACCGAAGCAGGTGTGCAGGCTTTAGTTCAAAGGTGCCTTCTTCTCCCCACCTGACAGCACTTCTCTGCTCTGGCTCCAAGAAACATGAGGTTTTGAACGTCAGCATCGGATTCAGCGAGGCAGCTTGTCACAGGACGCCAGTGTTCAGAGAAAGCACAGGTATGTTTGGCAAAATGTCCTAACTATATCAGGGCTGGAGGTAAAACCTCTCATTATTGCAAAACCTCCTGGGCTTTTCTCTTTTCTCTAGTTGAGCCACAAAGAAAAATTGAAGTAGCTGTCAGCATTCTGGGTTTGGTGCAAGAATTACTTAATTTCCCTGCAGGTAGAACTTTGCAGGGGATCACAATTTCTCTGTCCATTTATTGCTTACAAATGTATTTTGACAATCTGTTTCCTAGGAACCCTCTTTTATTAGAAAGGGAAGGTGAGATTCACTCTGTGCCTGTTTGTAACATCTAATTTGTTCCTTCATCTAACAGTGTTTATTCAATTGGGCCTAAGATATGGTTGAGTGGCCAGCATCTAGAGTTGGGTGGCTTTTTTCATCTGATACAAACTTGGATGATGTCATTTGACAAAGGTGATGTTTCATCATTGATTAGTTTATTCATCAGAAGAGTTAAAATTAGGGTGGAGGGGAAATTCAAAATTATCCAAACCGGCCTGTTCCTGTTTAAAAGTTCAGTTTGACTTTCTAGTTTTACTAAATGTATTATCTCGATATTTTGAGGTGCCATATTCTCTCTGTAGTTTCTTTGGTGGTGGAGTCAGAAGGAGAGTCTGGGAATTCTTTTGGATAGTGGCATGCTGGTGGCTTCAAGGGGCTTTGCGTTAGGAGCCTTGGGGTGAAGTCTGCAACTGCTTGCCTGACCCTGGGTGCATCTCCCAGAGGTTTTGTTTCCTCTTATGAAATTGCCAGCAGATAATGTTCTGCTTAAAGGGGAACCCTCCCATCCTGTTGGTGGCAATGCAAAGTGGTGCAGCCAGTCTAGGAAACAGTGTGGGGGTTCCTCAAAAAGTTAAACATCGAACAACCACATGATCCAGCAATTGCTCTCCTAGGTATTTACCCAAAGGATACAAAAATGCAGATTCAAAGGGGGTACATGCACCATGATGTTTATAGCAGCAATGTCCACAGTAGCCAAACTATGGAGAGAATCCCAATGTCCATGCACTGATGAATGGATAAAGCAGATGTGGGATACATATATATACTGGAATATGACCCAGCTTCAAAAAGAATGAAATCTTACCATTTGCAAGGATGTGCATGGATCTAGAGTGTATTAAGCTAAGCAAAATCATTGAGGAAAGACAAATATCCTATGCTCTCACACTTGTGGAATTTCAGAAAGAAAACAGATGAACAGAGTGGAGGGGTGATGAGAGGCAAACAAGGAAATAGACTCAACCTTGGAGAACAAACTGAGTGTTGCTGCAGGACAGGGGCGTGGGCGATGAGTTAAATGGGTGAGGGGTATTAAGGAGGGCACTTGTGATAAGCACCGGGTACTGTATGCAGGTGAGGAATCACTAAATCCTACCCCTGAAGCGAATATTCCATGGCATGTGAACTAACTGGAATTTAAGTAAGAGGAGAAAGGAAAAAGTGTTCTGCTACATGAAGAGTGAGGTAAAATTGTAGTGAATTGGGCTGTAGTCTTCTATAGATGATAGTTGTAAAACACCCTGTTGTAGGATACACTAGTTGCTTATCACATACGGAGTCCTCAGAAAGCTGCAATGAAAGATTCAGGTCTCAGAGCATGTTCATGTTCCACTGATATGTTACAGTTTGCACAGGTAGGAAAGAAGGTGGAGAGAAAGGCAACAGAAGGGGAAAGTAGGTGTGAACATTTCAGTAGTTAGCGTTATAGCTTTCTCATGAAAGCCTTGCGCCATGTGATTTTGGAAGAAGAGGGGAATCCGGGAGCTTTGCAGGAGACGGGGGAGTTCCAGGTCTGGGTAAAGCTGACAGGGGTCCCAGATGAGAGCTGAATGCATTCTGAAGCAGGGTGTGGGCAGGGTGGGCTCCAGGGGTGGCTGTGGGTCTCCTGGATGAGAGTTGTGACAGGTGAGGGCTGTCTGCAAATTCCTGGCTGAGGACAAGTGAGGCACAGGCAGAGAGCTGGCAGAGAACCTTCTTCTGAGCCACCAGCCTCACCCAACACACACAGCCTCAACTTCTGTCCCTGTCACTCCAATTCAGACTTCTCAGAAGGTGAGTTAGAACACATCAAGAGCATTCAAAACAGAAGGGAAAGCATGTGCAAAGGCTCTGGGGCAGGAGAATTCCAGGTATGTCCAGGAGCAGCTAGAAGCCCCTGTGGCCACAGGAGACAGCTTAGGACATGAGCTCAGAGAGGTGAAAGAGGGTGACAGAAAGCCATTCCAGGGCTATAACCCCATGAGACCCTGTTTCACTAGGCCATCTTGGCTACAGTGTTGAGAACAGATGACAGAGAGTTGAAGATGGCAAGGCAGGTCAATGATGAAGCTTTCCAGGAACTCAGGCACTGTGGACCAGACAGGTGGCCTTGAATGGTGTGGTTAGACTTATTCTGGGTCCATTTTGAAGATGAAGCTCACAGGATTTGCTGATGAGTTAGATATTAGGAGCAGGAGAACGGAGGAGTTGGGGTAACTCCCAGCTGTTGTGGGTTGTCCTGATCGAGGGGAAGGAGAGGGTTTCTCGGGGCGTAGGAGGTAGTCCGTGTTCCGCATGCTGAGGAATGTGCCTTTCCAGTTGGATCTGCTGAGGTTTGTGTCTGGGAGAACCTTTCACATCTCCTCCCTCATCAATGCTCAAGTAAAAGTATCCCCCACTTTTTAAACGTTCACAGTAAGACACTGGGCTTTCTTGAAAGAACTACGTTATTACCCAGCTTCAGTAAGAGGAAGAGACCTGAAGAGGATTTCCCTCTTATGAAAAAAGGTGAACAGTGAGAATCGCGGTCAGCATCTGTTTTGGGGAGAAGCACGACAGAGGCGGCGTGCACCCCAACCAGCTCCTTCCTCTGGGAACCACTCTCCACATCCAGCCACCAGCACTTTGAATGGTGTCCGTGATCCTCTGCTGTGCTTTATCTTCATTTATGCCGGGCCTCCCTTAGAAACTTGTGTGCTGAGGCCTAAGAAAAGCCAAAGAGAAGGAATTTTGGAGTCTGAGCACACTGTCTACTTGTTCCGTGTAAATTAACGGCCATTCCTTCTTTACACCATTTCTGCTGTGCAAGGTTTCTCAGAAGCCCTGTACTTTCAAAGAGCAGGGAAACCTATACCCCATGCTGCGGGGTTAGTTTTAGTCTCCATGCTGGACAGAACATTTCATGACTGTCAGATTTTCTCACTCAAACATTGAGAGTTTGAACACCTTCACCCGTTTCTACCACCCCATCCCTGAATCTGGAACCTACCAATCTGCTCTCAGTATCTATGCGTTCAGTATTTGTTTATTCCACGTGGAATGTACATGACAGCATCTGGTATTGGTCTTTCTGTGTCTGAGTTACTTGGAATAAGGCCCCCAAGGTCTGTGTTTCCATGCCTGGTTATTGTGAATAATGCTGCAGTGAACGTGGGAGTGCATCTGTCTTTTTGAGGCAGTATTTTTGTGTTCTCCAAATCAATACTCAGTAGAGCCATTACTGGGTCATGTGGTAGTTGTATTTATTTTTTCAGGAACCTCCATATCGTTTGTCACAGTGGCTGCACCAATTTCCATTCCCACCAACAGTGCACAGTGTCTCCTCGTCGGCACACCCATGACCCCACATGGTGTCTGTCTCTGGGACAATTTCTGTTCCAACAGTTGTGAGGGGATAGCCGATTGTGGGTTTGACTGATGTTTCCCTGACGAAGATTAGTGATGTCGAACATCTTTTTCTGTCTGTTGACACCTGTGTGCCATCATTGGATTGTTTCTATTCACATATTCCCCCCATTTTTTTAAAGATTTTTTTTTATTTATTCATTTGACAGAGATAGAGACAGCCAGCGAGAGAGGGAACACAAGCAGGGGGAGTGGGAGAGGAAGAAGCAGGCTCCCAGTGGAGGAGCCTGATGTGGGGCTCGATCCCAAAACTGGGATCACGCCCTGAGCTGAAGGCAGACGCTTAATGACTGCACCATCCAGGCGCCCCTCCCCCCATTTTTTATACAGTTTTTTTTATTTGTATGAGTGTTGTGTGTATTTTGGATATTAGCGTCTTCTAACACATATGATTCGCAGATACTTTTTTCTTATTCAGTCAGTGGCCTTTTAAGTTTTTGCTGGTTTCTTTTGCCGTGTGGAAGATTTCAGGTTGATGTTGTTCCACTTGTTTATTTTTGCTTTTGTTGCCTTTGCATTTGGTGTCCGATCTGAAGACTCTTTGCCAAAACCAATGTCGAGAGACTTAGTACCTGTGTCTTCTTGGAGGTTTATGGATTCAGGTCTTATGTTCAAATCATTCATCCATTAAAAATTTTGTGTGTGGTGTAAGAAAGTGACCCAGTTATATTCTTCTGCATTTAGTGTCCAGTTTGCCTGTTACCACTCACTGAAGAGACAGTCCTTCCCTCATGGCATATCTTCTGCTGCTGTGTCGTAAGTTAGGATCATCTACGTGTGGGTAAGTTTCTGAACTTTTTGTTCTGTTCCACTGACCTGGTGTCTGTGTTTATGCCAGTACCATCCTGTTTTGATGACAACAGCTTTGTAATCTACCTTGAAATCCAGGAGTGTGTTGACTGCACCTTTCTTTCTCCACGTTGCTTTGGGTATTTGGGGTCTTTTGTGATTCCATACGAGTCTGAGGACTGTTTTCTATTTGCTTGAATAATGCCACTGGAATTCAGATAGGCATTTCATCACATCTGTCAATTGCTTTGGGTACGATGGACATGTTCACATAATTAACTCTTCCAGTTAAGGAGCATGTCGTATGCTTCCATTTGTTTGTGTTGCCTTCCAAATCTTTGACCCATACATTCTTCCCCCTCGACACACATGTTTTTCATTTCTTTTCTGCCATGTGTTGAGTGTACTATGTCTTTCTCATTCTTGGTTACTTTTATTCCTAGATTTTTTTATGCAATTGTAAATGGCATTGCTTTCTTAATTTCTCTTTGCGAAAGTGTGTCATCAGTATACAGAAATGCAAGAAGTTGGTTCATCTGGGTGGCCCCATAGGTGAAGCGTCTGCCTTCAGCTCAGGTCATGATCCCAGAGTTCTGGGATTGAGCCCCGTGTTGGGCTGCCCGCTTAGCGAGGGTCTGCTTCTCCCTCTTTCTGACACTCCCCCTGCTTGTGCTTTTTCTCTTCCTGTCAAATAAATAAATAAAATCTGAAAAAAATAAAGAAAACAGGTCTCTGTATATTATATCCTGCAGCTTTCTTAAATTTGTTTATTCTAACATTATTTTTGTGGAATCTTTCGGGATTTCGTGTCAGTTGCAAATAGTGACAGTTTTCCTGTATGGATTTCATATCTTTCTCTTTTTTTAAAATTATGTTAGTCACCCTACAGTACTTCTTTTGTTTTTGATGTAGTGTTCCATGATTCATTGTTTGCATATAACACCTAGTGCTCATTATGACACGTGCCCTCCTTAATACCCATCACCAGGATAACCCATTCCCGTACCCCTCCCTTTCTGCAACCTTCATTTTGTTTCCGAGTGTCAGTAGTCTCTCATGGTTCATGTCCCCCTCTCATTCCCCCTCTTCACTTTTCCCTTCCTTCTTCTAATGTCCTCCATGCTATTCCTTCCATTCCACATAGGAGTGAAACCATATGATAATTGTCTTTCTCTGCTTGACTTAATTTCACTTAGCATAATCCCCTCCTGTCCATCCACCTTGGTGCAAATGGTGGGTATTCATCCTTTCTGATGACTGAGTAACATTCCATTGTATAGATGAACCACATCTTCTTTGTCCATTCATCTGCTGAAGGACATCTTGGCTCCTTCCACAGTTTGGCTGTTATGGACATTGCTGCTATGAACATTGGGATACAGGTGCCCCTTCTTTTCATTACTCTGTGTCTATGGGGTAAATACCCAGTAGTGCAATAGGTGGGTCGTAGGATAGCTCTGTGTTTAATGTCTTGAGGAACGTCCATATTGTTTTCAAAAGTGGCTGTACCAGCTTGAATTCTCACGAGTAGTGTAAGAGGGTTCCCCTTTCTCCACATCCTCTCTGACTTTTTTAAATTTCCTGCCTTGTTAATTTTCTTTTCAAAATTTTATTTATTTATTCCACAGAGATGGAGACAGGCAGCAAGAGAGGGAACACAAGCAGGGGGAGTGGGAGAGGAAGAAGCAGGCTCATAGTGGAGGAGCCTGATGTGGGGCTCGATCCCATAACGCTGGGATCACTCCCTGAGCTGAAGGCAGATGCTTAACTGCTGTGCCACCCAGACACCCTGTCTTTGTGTCTTCTGCCCATTTTTTGGGTGTCGAATTTGAGGAGTTCTTTATAGATCTTGGATACCAGCCCTTTATCTGTAATATCATTTGCAGATATCTTCTTCGATTCCAAAGGTTGCCTTTTTGTTTTGTTGATCGTTTGCTTTGCCGAGCAGAAGCTTCTTATCTTGATGAAGTGCCAATAGTTCATTTTTGCTTTTATTTCCTTTGCCTTTAGAGACGTGACTTGCAAGAAGTTGTTTGTCCAAGGTTGAAGAGTTCTTTTGATTTTGATATGAGACAGGAATCCATTATCTTCCTTTCCTCATTGTGTTGGAGTCCTCTGTCTTTCTTGGTGAGTCTAGCTAAGTTTGTCAGTTTTTTTTATCTTTCCAAAAAAGGCAACTCTCATTTTTATTGGTTTTTTTTTTTTTTTGTCTTTTTAGTCTCCTTTGGATTTATTTATGTATTCATTTTTGTTATTTCCTTATTTCTACTAATGTGGTGCTTTGTTTTTTGTTTTATTTTCTACGTCTTTACCACATAAATCAGGTTGTTTATTGGAGAGCATTCTCATGGATTGATGAAGACATGAATTTCTATGAACGTCCCCATAGAGCTACTTTTGCTGCATCCCATAAGTTTTTGTAGGTTGACTTTTTCATCAGTGTCAAGGTACTTCCAAAAATTTTTTTTTTATTTCTTCTTTGACTGATGGTTGTTCAGTAGCATGTTGTTAAATCTCCACATATTTTTTAAGATTATTTAATTATCTGACAGAGAGTGAGACAGCGAGAGAGGGAATGCAAGCAGAGGGTGGGAGAGGGAGAAGCGGGCTTCCCACTGAGCAAGGAGCCTGATTCGGGGCTAGATTCTAGGATCCTGGGATCACGACCTGAGCTGAAGGCAGATCCTTAAGACTGAGCCACCCAAGCCCCCCAATCTCCACCTATTTTTGACTGTCCTATTTTTTTTTCTTGAGACTGATTTCTAGTTTCATATCATTGTGTTTGGACAAGATTTGAAGCAGAAGGTGAAGAGTACATTCAGATGAAAGGTTTGTTTCCTGGAGGGATTTCTGAGGGCAGACCATGAGTTCTGTGTCGACGGAGGAAGGTTTTGTGAGTCGGGGGATGGGGTTAACCCTTGTTGGAATTACTGACTACTACCATGCAGGCTGTGTGCTACCGTTCACAGTGTAATCCTGATGGACTTGTACTTCATTAGAAATATTTTCTAGGAGGTGTAGGCATAGCCTTCTCTTTAAAGAAAGGTGCCATATGAGTTCATGGCATGACCCCAGGTCAGCAACCAGGATGTATGGTATTGTGGGGGATCAGAAACAGGCTTTCTGTGCGAATTGACAGAAATTGGGTACGGGGAGCTCCATGACAATAGGTGAAGTCCCAAGTGACCCACTGGGTGTTGGGTTCTGTGGATCTGTCTCATCAGGTGCTGTGCAATTCAGGGACACCCTCCTGTCTGTGGATTTGTGTGGAGACAGGTAGACATCACTGGCCAGGCACGAGGGTCGCACTGGACCACCACCAGAGGTGCAGCGTGCGGGGGGGGGGGGCACTGCTTGGATTCCATGAAAGCTGACCAGGGTCTGTGACCGTGATTCCTAGCAGCTGCAAGGGGAGAGGAGGCTGGGGGTGGTGCACACTTCCTAGACTTGTGGTCAGGACTAGTCTGGAACCCACTGAAGTCAGCCACACCGGGCACAAAAGGCACCCAGTCAGTGTAGCTGTGGGCACTGCTCCCATGGCACTTTCGGGCCGGCTCCATGCTGCCACCTCCTGCTTTTCATCATCATCTTCAAGGTCCTGTGCCTCTGCTCTTGCCCCATGGCCTCCGGGGTATTGTCCGTCCTCCATCTGGCCCTCGTCCCTGGTGCCCTGTGCAGTCCGATGCCAGTGTAGCCTTCTCGAGACAAACATCTGGCCCTGATGGAACACTTCCATGGATCTCGTGTGATGCGAGGATGATGCCCTGCCCTGGAAGGGGGCTGCAGGTCCCCAATCAGGAGAGCCATGTCTCCCTTTTCAGCATGGCCTGCCCTCCCCTCAGTCTTCTTCAGGGAAGCTCTCCCCACTTCCTGAGATGACAGCTCTGAACTTAAAAATGAATGTTATTTTACATATCTCTATGCTTTAGTTCATCCATGGGAAGTCTTTCAACCCCGTTAGTGGGTTTTTTAGCAGTTCTGAAGGGCTGTCTGCTCAAAGAGGGGGTGACCAGGGTGGGGCAGCTTTCCCTCTCATCTCCCTCAGCATGTCACTGAGCCCTGGGGCCAGCTGTCCCACTGAGGGTTGAGGGACCCGAGACAGCCCATCATGAGCCCAAGCTGTGTCAGCTGTGTAGACTGATGCGTGTCGGAGCGGTGGTCAGCTGGCATGGGCCAGGGGCAGGCAGTGTCTCCTTCTCATTCCTTCCCTCCCTTCCTCCCAGAGGTAGCTCAGAGCAGCCTTCAACCCCTGCATCTCCAGATCCCTTGACCTGTGCCTCCTGTGTTCAGCTGGTGACCTTGGAGTTTCGCATGGATTCTACCTCCGGTACCCTCTCCTGTGGCAGTTCCTGGATCAGGGGAGGGATCGGACCCTTGTCTGCTTTTGGTCTTCTTCCTGTCCCGCACCAAGCCCACCCACCTTTGCATCTTCCATGTATGTGCTTGGAAGTAAGCCCATCCACAGGGAAACTATTAGCAAAATGGATCCAGGCAATAAACATTGAAGTAGAGATCCAGGATGCATAATAAACCTGCTCTGAAACCTGTCCCAAAATCTGTGACTGTAGCACACTGAAACAGAAATAATAATAGCTTTCTGGACTGTGAAGTGACATGTGTCTTTACTTACAATCTTGAATGCATAGGTGCTGAGCCTGGACAGAAAAGGACCATGGCTCCCGTGGGCTGGGATCCACAGTAAGAACTCAATGAAATCTGAATTCGAGACATAGAGTGAATAATTATTGTAGAGTGAACCCTCCCAAGTAGTGCTTATGCTCATTGCACAGGAAAAGCTTTTTCAAAGAGGTTCCTGAAAGAACAATCTTTTTAAAAATTTATTTTAATTCCAGTAGAGCTAACATACAGTGTTATATTCGTTTCAAATGTACAATAGAGTGATTCAGTGATTCTATATGAATCTATAATTCAGTATATTCTATATTACTCAGTGGTCATCAAGAAAAGTGTCCTCTTAATCCGCTTCATCTATTTCACTCATCCCTCTATCCACCTCCTCTCTGGTATCCATCCGTTTGTTCTCTCTTGTTAAGAGTTTGTATTTTGGTGTGTCTCCTTTTTCTATTTTATTGATTTATTTTTGTTTGTTTCTCAAATTCCCCATCAGAGTGACATCGTATGGAATTTGTCTTTCTCTGACTGACTGATTTTAGTTAGGATAATACTCTCTAGCTCCATCCATGTGGCTGCAAATGGCAAGGATTCATTCTTTTTCAAGCCGAGTAATACTCCATCTTGTGTGTGTGTGTGTGTGTGTGTGTGTGTGTGTGCATGCGTGTGTGAATACACACATCTATCATCTCATTTGTCAATTTTTCTACAGACACTTGGTTTGCTTCCATATTGTGATATTGTAAATAATGGTGCAAGAAACATAGGGGCGCACGTATCCTTTTAAGTTACTGCTTTCCTAGTCTTTGGAGAAATACTAGTAGAGTGATTGTTGGATCGTAGCTTAGTTCTATATTTAATTTTTTGAGGAACCTTCATACTGTTTTCCACGGTGGCCACCGCAGTTTGCATTCCCACCCACAGTTCGCGAGGAATCCCCTTTATCCACATCCTCCTAACACCTGCTCTTTGTTGTGCTTTTGATGTTAGCCATTCTGACAGGTTTGAGGTATTACCTCATTGTCCTTTGGATTTACATTTTCCTGATGATGGGTGATGGTGAACATCTTTTCACGGGACTGTTGGCCATTTGTATTTCTTCTTTGGAGAAATGTCTGTCCATGTCTTCTGCCTATTTTTTAACTGGATTATTTGTTTATTTGGGGTCGAGTAGTATCAGTTCTATATGTTTTGGACACTATCTCTTTATTGCATATGATCATTGCAAATATCTTCTCCCTTTGAGTAGGTTGTCTTATTATTTTTACGTTTTCATTGTTCTTCTGCCGTGTGGAAACTTTTTATTTTACTGTATTCCCAATAGTTTATTTTTGCTTTCATTTCCTTTGTCAGGACACAGTCCAGAAAAACGTTGGTATGGTCCATGTCAAGAAGTTACTGTCTTCCCTCCTGTAGGATTTTTATGGATTCAGGTCTCATATTGAGGTCTTGAAACTGTTTTGTGTTTGTCTGTATTGTGTAAGAAAGCAGTCTAATTTCATTCTTTTGTGCGTAGCTGTCTAGTTTTCCCAACACCATTTGTTGTAGAGACTGTCCTTTTCCCTTTTGATATCGTTGCTTGCTTTGTGGAAGATTCATGGACCACATAATTGTGGGTTTCTGTCTGAACTTGTATCCTGTTCCTTTGGTCGCTGTGTCTATTTTTGTGCCATACTGTCTTGTTAGGATGACTGCAGCTTTGTAGTATAACCTGAAATCTGAAATTGTGAGTCCTCCAGCCTTGTTTTTCTTTTCCACATTGCACTGGCTGTTCAGTATCTTTAGTGGTTCCATACAAATGTTTACGATTGTTTATTCGAGGTCTTTTATTCTTTAATTTAAATTCAATTTGCCAACTTGCAGTACACCATTAGTTTCAGATGTAGTCTTCAATAAATTATCAGTCGTGTGTAACACCCAGTGCTCATTGTATCGTGTGGCCTCCTTAATGCCACTCACCCAGTTACCCCCCCAACTTCTCCTCCAGCAATCATCAGTTTGTTGCAATAGTTAAGAGTCTATCATGGGTTTTCTCCCTCTCTGATGACTTCCCATTCTATTTCCCCTCCCTTCCCCTATGGTCTTCTTCCCTTTTTCTGATATTCCACATAGGAGTGAAAGCATATGATCATTGCCTTTCTTTCATTGGCTTATTCCACTCACTATAATACCCTCCAGCTCCACCCAGGTCGGTGTGATGGTAAGTGTTCATGCTTTCTGATGGCTGAGTAATATTCCATTATATATATGATCCACATCTTCTTTATCCATTCATCTGTCCATGCTCATCTGCACTCTTTCCACAGTTTGTCTATTATGGATATTGCTGCTATGAACACTGGGGTGCATGTGTCCCGTCTTCACTACCTGTCTCTTTGGGGTAAATACCCAGTAGTGCAATTGCTGGGATATAGGGTAGCTTTATTTATAACTTTTTGAGGAAACTCTGTACCATTTTCAAGAGTGGCTGTACCGGACTGCATTCGCACAGGGGTGTAAGAGGGTTCCCGTTTCTCCACATCTTCTCCACATGTATAGTTTCATGTCTTCTTATTTTTAGATATTCGGCCTCATGTGATATGGCATCTATAGGGGTTTAGATTTGCATTTCCCTGAAGCCAAGTGATATGAAGCATTTATGCATGTATCTTTTGGTCCCTAGTGCGTCGTCATCAGTGAAATGACTTCCCATTTTAATCCATCTCAAGACCTAAAGCTGGGTAAGGCACTGAAGCTCGATGATGCCATCGGTTGGAAGTGTGGAGAATTTCAAAAGATCTCTGTGGAGAGTAAGTTTAAAGGTCAGTGTGAAGCTAGTAATTGGATCCAGGGCGATCTCTGAAAGTGGGGGTTCCCTGGGATGGGCTGAGGGGGGCCCTCCGATTTTCCTGCTATGAATCCGTGTGGTAGCTCCAAACGGACATTTTCCTGCTGTGGGGCAGGCTGAGTCCTCTAGTCGTGCAGAGGTGATCCCAATGCCTGGTACCTTGGAGGCAGGCAAACGGGGAGGGGACCCTCAGCAGAAGCCCCAGGGTTAGGTTAGGCCTCAAGAGACAGCAGGTCCGAACTGCCCAGTGCTCAGAGAACTCCCAGGCCGACTGAGATGAGGGCACAAGGGCGGGTGAATGTGAGCCTTGGGGTTTCATCCAGAAAGGCCCACAAAGGTCAGAGGTCATCAGCAGGTGCTCTCAGGGGGTGCCCCAATTCTCTTGCCCTGAATGCTCTGTTGTGCCCCCAAACGGTACAGTTTCCTGTGTGCTGCAGGCTGAGTCCTACGGTGGAGCTTGGCTGTCCCCAATCCCCCGGAGTGGGGTGCCAGGACCCTGGGGAGGGGCCCCTCTCTGCCCAACCTAGGGTAAGGGTTACGGTCCAGGAGCCCGGCAGGGACAATCTGCAGGCTGTGCGGCGAGCTCCGTGGAGGGCTGAGAGGAGGCCATGGGGGAGGGTGAGCATGGGCCTCAGGGTTGGGGCATGGGGGGCTGCCAAATGTGGGGATGGGCTCCGGGGGCCTCCCCAAGTTCTTGTGCCCTGTAGGCTCCGTAGAGCCCCAAGGGGCATGGTTTCCTGTCGGGTGGCAAGCTGAGTCCTGCGGTGGGGCACAGGTATCCCAATTCCCCAGGCCTGCAGTATAAGGCTCCTGGGGAGGCCCCCACACCCGCGGCCGACCTAGGGTTAGGGTTAGGTCTCAGGGGCCCTGCAGGCCCGATCTGCTGGCTGTATGTCGAGCTACATGGACTGAGGTGAGGGTGTGGGGAGGGTGAGCGTGGGCCTTAGGGTTGGGGTGCGGGAGGCTGCCGAAGTTCGCTGGTGGCTCAGGAGTGCCCTCCTGGTTCTCCCGCCCTGAATACTCTATGGCCTCCCAAGGCACATGGTTTCCTGTGGGGTGGCAGACTGAGTCCTGCTGTGGGGCTCAGGTGTCCCCAATCCCTGGGGCTGCAGCTCCAGGCTCCTGGGGAGGGGCCCCTCCACAGATGAACTAGGGTTAGGGTTGGGGTCCAGGAACCCCGCAGGCCAGATCTGCCCACTATGTCGCGAGCTCTGCCACGGGCTGAGGTGAGGGTGCGGGGTGGGGTGAGCATGGGCTTCAAGGTTGGGTTTAGGGATCGCCGAAGTTCGCCGGGGGCTCTGGGGGCCCTCCTGGTTCTCCCCCCCTGAATGCTCTACAGCCTCCCAAGGGGCCTGGTTTCCTGCGGGCTGGCAGGTTTTGTCCTGCAATGGGCCTCAGGTGTCCCCAGTCCCTGGGGCTGCGGCACCGGGCCCCAGGGGAGGGGCCCTACCCAGCCAACCTAGGGTCAGGTCTAGGCCCCAGGAACCTGGCAGGCCTGATCTTCCGGCTCTGCGTCCAGCTCGGTGGCAAGCTGAAGGGAAGGCGTGGGGTGGGATGAGCGTGGGCCTCAGGGTTGGGGTGTAGGGGGCTGCCGAGAATCGCTGGGGCTCAGGGGGGCCCTACCAGTTCTCCTGCACGGGATGCCTGCGGCGCCCCAAGGGGCATGGTTTCCTGAGGGGTGGCAGGCTGAGTCCTGTGCTGGGGCTCAGGTGTACCCAATCCCTGGGTTTAAGGTACGGATTAGGGTACGGGTTAAGGTTAGGGTATGGGTTAGGGTTAGGGTATGGGTGAGTGTAGGGGTTAGGGTTAGGGTAAGGAGAGGGTACGGGTTAGGGTTGGGTTTAGGGGTTACAGGTTAGAGGTTAGAGGTTATGGGTTAGGGTACGGATGCGGGTTTAGGGTACGGGTTAGAGTTTAGGGTTTGGGTTTAGGGTTAGGGTTAGGGTTGGAGTACGGGTTAGGTTTAGGGTATGGGTTAGGGTTAGGGTACGGGTTAGGGTATGCATTAGGGTATGGTTTAGGGTACGGGTTAGGGTACTGTTTAGGGTAAGTGTTGGCGAACGGATTAGGGTACGCTTTAGGTTACGGGTTAGGGTTAGGGTAAGGGTTAGGGTTAGGGTACAGTTTTTGGGTTATGGTACAGGTTAGGTTACGGTTTAGGGTTAGGGTTAGGGTACGGGTTAGGGAAAGGGTTTGGGATAAGGATAGGGTACGGTTTAGGGTTAGGGTATGGGTTAGGGTATGGGTTAGGGTACAGGTTAGGGTTAGGTATGGGTTAGGGTATGGTATAGGGTCCGGGTTAGAGATAGGGTATGGATTAGGGTATGGGTTAGGGTACGGGATAGGGTACGGGTTAAGGTTAAGGTAAGGGTACTGGTTAGGGTTAGGGTACGGGTTACGGTTTAGGGTTTAGGGTTATGGTTAGGGTACAGGTTCGGGTTAGGGTATGGGTAGGGTTAGGGTACAGGTTATGTTACGAGTTAGGGTATGGGTTAGGGTCAGGGTTTAGGGTTTAGGGTTAAGGTTAGGGTACGGGTTAGGGTACTTGTTAGGGCTACAGTTAGGTTTAGGGTACGGTTTAAGTTATGGGTTAGGGTACCGTTTATGGTTAGGGTAGGGTACGGGTTAGAGTATGGGTTAGAGTACGTGTTAGGGTTACGGTTAGGGTTAGGGTACATGTTAGAGTTAGTGTTAGGGTATGGGTTAGAGTTAGGGTTAGAGTATGGGTTAGTGTATGGGTTAGGGTTAGGTTTAGGGTTAGGTTACGGGTTAGGGGTAGGGTTAGCTGAAGGGGTAGGGATGGGGGTTAGGGGTATGGTAGGGGTCGGGGTAGGGTTAGGGTTTAGGGTTAGGGTTTGGGGTTTGGCGTTAGTGGTTAAGGTTAGGGTTTAGTGTTTAGGGTATCGGGTTTAGGGTTAGGGTTTAGGGTTTAGGGTTTAGGGTTAAGGTTAGGGTTTAGGGTTTAAGGATTAGGGTTTAGGGTTAGGTTTAGGGTAGGTATAGGGTTAGGGTAAGGTTTAGGGGTTAGGGTTAGGGTAGGGTTAGGGGTTAAGGTATAGGTTTTAAGGTTATGGGTTAGGGTTTAGGGTTAGGGTTACACCCCAGTATTCCAGCAGGACCATTCCACCAGCTGTGCGGTAGCGGAGGGCTGGGCCGAGGTGAAGGTGCTGGCAAGCTGGAGTGTGGGCCCAAGCATTTTGGCGCGGGGGGCCTTGAAAAGTCGCCAGGGGATCGGAGGGCCCTGCCGGTTCTCCCGTCCTGAATGGCCAGCTGTACCCCTAGCGCCCTGGGTGGCGGCGGGGCGGCACAGTGATTACGGCGCTGGGGCTCGGGGGTCCCCAGCGTTTCAGCCCCAGGCCCCTTGGGAGGGGCCCCTTGGGGGCCAACCTAGGGTAAAGGTTAGCTCCTGGAGGCCGGCAGGCACAATCCGCCGTCTGGGGCGAATGGAGGTGCAGTGAAGATCAGGGCGCTGGTGAGCGGGAGAGTGGGCCCCAGCGTTTTGGCGCTGGGAGCCTTCGAAGTCACCAGGGCAAGGAGGGTCCTGCCCATTCTCCCGCCCTGAATGATCCGCTGTGCCCTAGCGGCCTGCGTATGGTCGGGGCGGAAGGGTGAGTCCAGCGTTGTGACTCAGGGGTCCCCAATCCCTGGCGTTCGGCGGCAGTCGCTTTGGGAGGGGCCCCTTGGTGGCTAACCTAGGGTTAGGGTTAGCCCTCGGGAGGCCGGCAGGCTCGATTCACTGGCTCTGCGGCGAATGGAGGGGTGGGCCAAGGTGAGGTCGCTGACGAGCGGAAGCGTGGGCCCCAACATTTTGGCTCAGTGGGCCTTCGAATGTCACAGGGGGCTCGGAGGGCCCTGCTTGTTCTCCCGCCATGAAGGATCGGCAATCCCCTAGCGCCCCGGGTGGCGGCGGAGTGGCAGGGTCAGTCCAGCAGTGTTGCTCGGTTTTCCCCAATCCCCAGTGTTGCAGCGCCAGGCCCCTTGGGAGGGGCCCCTCGGGGACTGTCCTAGGGTTAGGTTAACCCCCAGGAGGCCAGCAGTCCCGATTTGCCGGCTGTGCAGTGAGGGGAGGGATTGACCGTGGTAGGGCGCAGTCGAGCGGTAGCGTGGTACCCAGCATTTTGGCGTGTCGGGGGCCTTCGTATTTGACCGGAGGCTCGGAGGGCCCTGCCGGTTATCCCGCCCTGAATGCCCAGTGGCGCCGCTAGTGGCCCGCATGGCAGCGGGACGGCAGGGTGAGCCTGGCGCTGGGGCTTGCGGGTCCCCAATCCCTGCCATTGCAGCACCAAGCCTCTTGGGAGGGGCCACTCTGGGGCCCACCTAGGGTTATGGTTAGCCCCAAGGAGCCCGGGAGGACGGATCCGCCAGCTGTGTGGCTAGAGGGGGGGTAGGCCGAGGTGAGGGCGCTGTAGAGCGGGAGCGTGGGCCTCAGCGTTTTGGCGCAGGGGACCTACGAATGTCGCCTGGGGCTCGGAGGGCCCTGCCTGTTCCCCCACCCTGAATGACAGGTGACACCCCAAGTGGCTCGAGTGGCGGCGGAGGGGCAGGTTGAGTACATCGCTGGGGCTTGGGGGTCCCCAATCTCCGGCGTCGTGGTGCCAGGCCCTTTGGTAGGGCCCTTCGGGGGCCGACCTAGGGTTAGAGTTAGCCCCCAGGAGGCCGGCAGGCCCGATAAGATGGCTGTGGGGCGAGTGGAGGTGTGGGCCGAGGTAAGGGTGCTGGCTAGTGGAATCGTGGTACCCAACATTTTGGCACGGGGGGCCTCCGAAGGTCGCCAGGGGTCTGAGGATCCTGCCCTTTCTCCCGCCTTGAATGACTGGCGGCACCCTTAGCGGCCTGGGTGGTGACGGGGAGGCATGGTGACTCTGTCGCTGTGGCTCAGGAATCCCCAATCCCAGGCATTGCAGCACCAGGCCCCTAGGATGGGCCCCTTGGGGCCGACCTAGGGTTAGGTTTAGCCCCTAGGAGGCCTGCAGGCCTGATTCACCGGCTGTTGGAGAAGCGGAGGGTGGACTGAGGTGAGGGCCCAGGTGAGTGGGAGCATGGGCCCCAGCGTTTTGGCATGGATGGCCTTCGAAAGTTTCTGGGTTCTTGAGAGCCCTGCCCGTTTTCCCACCCTGAATGACCTGCGATGCCCCAGTGGGTCCGGTGTCGGCGGGGTGGCAGGGTGAGTCCAGTGCTGCAGCTAGGGTGTCCCCAATCCCAGGCGTTGCTGCTCCAGTCCCCTTGAGAGTGGCCCCTTGGGGGCTGACCTAGGGTAGCGTCAGCCCCCAGGAGGCCGGCAGGACCGATACGCCACTGTGGGGCAGCAGAGGGGCGGGCTGAGTTGAGGGTGCTGGTCAGTGGGAGCGTGGCCGCGGTGGTTTGGCTCGGGGGGGCCTTCGAATGTCCCGCGGCTCCGAAAGCCCTGCCCCTTCAACCGACCTGAATGACCGGCGGCGCCCCTAGTGGCCCGGGTGATGTGGGACGGCAGGGTGAGTCAGGCGTTAGGAATCGGGAGTCCCCAATCCCCGGCATTGCGGGATCAAGACCCTTAGGATAGGCCCCTCATGGGCCAATCTAGGGTTAGGGTTAGCTCCCAGGAGGCCGGCAGGCCTGATATGCCAGCTAGACTGCGAGAGGAGGGGCGGGCGGAAGTAAAGGTGCTGGCGAGCAGGAACATGGGCACCAGCGTTTTGACTTGGGGCTTTCAAAGGTCGCTGGGGTCTTGCGGGCCCTGCCCGTTCTCCCACCCTGAATGAACAGCGCCGCCCCAGCGTGCCTGGTGTCAGCAGGGAGGCAGAGTGAGTCTGGCGCTGGGGCTCGGGGGTCCCCAATCCCCGGCGTTGTGGCCCAGGCCCCTTGGGAAGCACCCCTCGTGTGCCGACCTAGGGTTAGGGATAGCCCCCAGGAGTCCTGCAGGCCTGATCCACCAGCTGTGTGGCAAACGGAGGGGGGGGGTGGGCAGAGGTGAGGACGCTGGTGAGCGGGAGCATGGGCACAAGCATTTTGGCGCGGGGGGCCTTCGAGTGTCACCGGGGGCTCGGAGGGCCATGCCCGTTCTCCCGCCCTGAATGACCGGCGGTGCCTCTAGCGGCCCGGGTGGTGGAGGGGCGGCAGGTGAATCCGGCGCTGGGGCTCAGGGGTCCCCAATCCACTGTTTTGCGGCGCCAGGCCCCTTGGGAGGGGCCCCTCAGGGAATGACCTAGGGTTAGGCTTAGCCCCCAGGACGCCGGCAGGCTCAATCCGCCAGCTGTGTAGCGAATTGAGGGGTGGGTCGAGGTGAGGTCTCTGTGGAGTGGGAGCGTGGGCTCAAGCGTTTTGGCACCGGGGGCCTTCGAATGTTTCCGGGGACGCGACAGGCCCTGCCCATTCTCCTCCCTGAGTGACCGGCAGCGCCCCTAGCAGCCCAGGTGGCGGCGGGGCGGCAGGGTGAGTCAGGCACTGTGGCTCGGGTATCCCCAATCCCTGGCATTGTGGCGCCAGGCCCCTTGGGAGGGGCCCCTCGGGGGCCAAACTAGGGTTAGGTTTAGCCCCTAGGAGGCCGGCAGGCCCTATTCCCCAGCTGTGTGGAGACTGGAGTGACGGAGCGAGGTTAGGGCGCTGGTGAGCAGGACTGTGGGCCCAGGTGTTGTGGCGCGGGGGGCCTTTGAAGGTCTCCGTGTCTCTGAGGGCCCTGCCCGTTCTCACGCCCTGAATAACGGCAGCACCCCAAGCCCCCGGGTGGCAGCTGGGGGGCAGGGTGAGTCCAGTGCTGAAGCTCGGGGGTCCACAATCCCTGGCGTTGTGGCGCCAGGCCCCTTGGAAGGGGCCCCTCGGGGGTCAATCTAGGGTTACGGTTAGCCCCCAGAAGGCCAGTGGACCCGATCAGCGGCTGTGCAACACGCTGAGGGTTGGGCCGAGGTGAGGGCACTGGCGAGACTGAGCATGAGCCCAAGTGTTTTAGCGCGGGGGGCCTTCAAAGGTCGGCGGGGGCTCGGAGGGCCCTGCTGGTTCTGTCGCCCTGAATGACCGGCGGTGCCCCTAGCGGCCCGGGTGGGGACAGTGCATCAGGGTGAGTCCGGCTCTGGGGCTCTGCGTCACCAATCCCCAGTGTTGCAGAGCCAGGCCCCTTGGGATGTGCCCCTCGGGCTCGACCTAGGGTTTCGGTAGGCCCCCAGGAGCCTGGCAGGCCCTATCCACCGGCTCTGAATCAAGCGGAGGCGTTGGCCAATGTGAGGGCACTGGCGAGCAGGAGCATGGGGCCAACGTTTTTGCGCGGGGGGCCTTCGAAGGTCAGCGGGGGCTTGGAAGGCCCTGCCTGTTCTCCCGCCCTGAATGACCGGCGGCGCCCCTGTGGCCCGGGTGGCGGCGGGATGGCTGGGTGAGTCCAGAGCTAGGGCTCGGGGGATCCCAAGCCCTGGCGTGGCGGCGCCAAGCCCTTTGGGAGGAGCCCCTTGGGCGCTTATGTAGGGTTTGGTTTAACCCCCAGGAGGCAGGTGGGCCTGATCCACCGGCTATGCGGTGTGTGGAAGGGCTCGCTGAGTTGAGGGCGTTGGTGAGTGGGAACGTGAACACAAGCGTTTTGGCGTGGGGTGCCTTCGAAGGTCACCGGGGGCTCAGAGGGCCCAGCAAGTTCTCCCGTCCTGAATGACCGCCGGTGCCCTAGCAGCCTGGGTGGCGGCGGGGCGGTAGGGTGAGCCCGGAGCTGGGGCTCGGGGATCCCCAATCCCTGGCGTGGCATCACCAGGCCCCTTGGGAGGGGTCCCTCTCGGCTGACGTACGGTTATAATTAGCTCAAAGGAGGCCGGCAGGCCGGATCTGCCAGCTGTGCGGCGAGCAGAGTGGTGGGCCGAGGTGAGGCGCTGGTGATCTGGAGCGTGGGCCCAAGCATTTTGGCGTGGGGGGCCTTCGAAGGTCGCCAGGGGCTCGGAGGCCCTGCCCCTTCTCCCGCCCTGAGGGACCGGCGGTGCCCCTAGCAACCCAGTTGGCGGTGGTGTGGCAGTGTAAGTCCGGCGCTGGGGCTCGAGGGTCCCCAATCTCCGGCATGGCGGTGCCAGTCCCCTTGGGAGGGGCTCCTCAGGGGCCGAGCTAGGGTTAGGGTTAGACCCCAGGAGGCCAGCAGGCCCGATCCGGCGGTTGTGCAGCTTGCGGAGGGGCTGGCCGAGGGGAGGGCGCTGGTGAGCAGAAGCGTGGGCCAAAGCATTTTGGCGCGGGAGGCCTTGGAATGTCGCCGGAGGCTCGGAGGGCCCTGCCCATTCTCCAACCCAGATGACTGGTGGCGCCCCTAGCGGCCCGGGTGGCAGCGGGGTGCGAGGGTGCGTCCCGCAGTTTGCTCTGGGGGTCCCCAATCCCCAGTGTGGCAGCGCCAGGCCCCTTGGGATGGGCCCCCCAGGAGCTAACCTAGGGTTAGGGTTAGCCCCCAGGAGGCCGGCAGTCCCGATCTGCCAGCTGTGCAGCGAGCGGAGGGGTGGCCTGAGGAGAGGGTGCTGGTGAGCAGGAGCGTAGGCCCAAGCGTTTTGGCGTGGGGGGGCTTCGAAGGTCTCCAGGGGCTCGGAGGTCCCTGTCCGTTCTCCCGCCCTAAATGACCGGCGGCGCCCCTAGCTGCCCGGGTGGAGGCGGGGTGGCAGGGTAAGTCCTGCGCTGAGGCTCGAGGGTCCCCAATCATCAGCTTCGCGGTGCCAGGCCCTTGGGAGGGGCCCCTCGTGAGCAGACCTAGGGTTAGGGTTAGTCCCCAGGAGGCCGAGAGGCCCAATCTGCCTGCCTGTGGTGAGCGGAGGGACGGGCCGAGGTGAGGGCATTGGTGAATGTGAGCTTGGGCCCAAGCGTTATGGCGTGGGGGGCCATGGAAGGTCGACAGGGGCTCGGAAGGCCCTGCCCGATCTCCCGCCCTGAATGAGGACGGCATCCATAGCGGGCCAGGTCATGGCGGGGCGGCAGGGTGAGTTCGGCGCTGGTGCTTGGGGGTCCCCAATCCCCAGCGTGGCAACGCCAGGCACTTGGGAGTGGTCCCTCGGGGACCGACCTAGGGTTATGGTTAGCTCCAGGCGGCTGGCAGGCCCGATCCGCAGGCTGTGCAGCGAGCAGAGGGGTGGGCCGAGGTGGGGGCGCTGGGGAGTGGGAGCGTGGGCCCAAGCGTTTTGGTGTGGGGGGTCTTCAAAAGTCGGTGGGTGCTTGGAGGGCCCTGCCCGTTCTCCCGCCCTGAATAACCGGCGGCACCCCTAGAGCCCCGGGTTGCAGTGGGGCGGCCATATGAGTCCACTGCTGGGGCTCGAGGGTCCCCAATCCCAGGCCTTGCAGCTCCAGGCTCCTTGGGAGGGGCCCATCAGGGGCCGACCTAGGTTTAGGGTTAGCCCCCAGGAAGCTGGCAGGCCCGATCCGCATGCTGTGTAGTGAGCAGAGGGGCAGGCCGAGGTGAGGGCACTGTCAAGTGGGAGCGTGGGCCCAAGCGTTTTGGCGCGGGGGGCCTTCGAAAGTCATCGGGGGTTCGGAGGGCCCTTCCCGTTCTCACGCCCTGAATGACCGGCGGCTCCCTTAGCGGCCCGGGTGGCGGCAGGTTGGCAGGTTGAGTCCGGCGCAGGGGCTCAGGTGTCCTCAATCCCCGGCGTTGTGGCGCTAGGACCCTTGAAAGGGGTCCCTCCGGGGGGACCTGGTTTTAGGGTTAGCCCCAGGAGGCCAGCAGGCCCAATCCACAGGCTGTGCGGCATACGATGGGGCGGGCCTAGGTGAGGCCGCTGGCGAGTGGGAGCATGGCTCCAAGAATTTTTTAAAGTGGGCCTTCGAAGGTCGTCGAAGTCTCAGAGGGCCCTGCCCGTTCTACTGCCCTGAATAACCGGCAGCGCCCCTAGCACCCCGGGTGGCGGTGGGGCCCCGGGTGACTTCGGTGCTGGAGCTTGGGGGTCACCAATCCCAGGCGTTGCTGCTCCAGGCCCCTTGGGATGGGCCCCTCGAGGACCGACCTAGGGTTACGGTTAGTCCCAGGTGGCCAGCAGGCCCGATCCGCCGGCTGTGTGGGGAGCGGAGGGGCGGGCCAAGTTGAGGGCGCTGGCAAGCGGGAACGTGAGCCCAAGCGTTTTGGCGTGGCGGGCCTTCGAAGGTCGCCGGGGGCTCGGAGGGCTATGCCCATTCTCCCGTCCTGAATGAGGATGGCGCCCCTATTGGGCGGGGTCGCGGCAGGGCGGCAGGGTGAATCCGGTGCTGGTGCTCAGGTGTCCCCAATCCCCGGCGTGGTGGTGCCAGGCCCCTTGGGAAGGGCCCCTTGGGTGCCGAAGTAGGGTTTGGGTTAGCCCCAGGAGGCCGGCAGGCATACGGAGGTGCTGGCCGAGGTGAGGATGCTGACGAGCAGGAGCGTGGGCCCAAGAGTTTTCGCACGTGGGCCTTCGAAGTTCGCTGGGGGCTCGGAGGGCACTGCACGTTCTCCCGCCCTGAATGACCAGCGGTACCCCTAGCGGCCAGTGTGGCGGTGGGGTTGCAGGGTGATTCCGGCGCTGGGGTCGGGGGTCCCCAAACCCCGGCGTGTTTTGCGCCAGGCACTTTGGGAGGGGCCTTCGGGGGCCGAGCTAGTGTTAGGGTTAGACCAAAGGAGGTCGGCAGGCCCGATCTGCCGGGTGTGCGGTGAGCGGAGTGGTGGGCTGAGGTGAGGGCACTGGCGACAGGGATCGTGGGCCCAAGCGTTTTGGCACTGGGGGCCTTCGAAGGTCGCCAGGAGCTCTGAGGGCCCTGCCCGTTCTACCACCCTGAATGATCGGCAGCGCACCTAGCGGCCCGGGTGGTGGCGGGTCAGCAGGGTGAGTCTGGCGCTGGGGCTCTAGAGTCCCCAATCCCTGGCGTGGCAAAGCCAGGCCCCTTTGGAGGGGCCCTCGGGGACCGACCTAGGGTTAGGGTTAGCCCCGAGGAGGCCGGCAGGCCAGATCCGTCAGCTGTGTGGGGAGTGGAGAGGTGGGCCGAGGTGAGGGCGCTGGGGAGCGGGTGCGTGGGCCCAAGCATTTTGGCGCTAGGGCCTTCGATGGTCGCTTGGGGATCGGAGGGCTCTGATTGTTCTCCCGCCCTGAATGACCATCGGCGCCCCTAGTGGCCCGGGTTGTGGCAGTACGGCAGGGGGAGTCCGGCCTTGTGGTTGAGGGGTCCCCAATCCCTGGGGTTGCTGCGCCAGGCCCCTTGGGAGGGGCCCCTTGGGGGATGACCTAGGGTTAGGGTTAACCCACAGGACGCCTGCAGGCCCTATCCCCCGGCTGTGCAATGTGCGGAGGGGCGGACCGAGGTGAGGGCGCTGGAGAGCGGGAGCATGGGCCCAAGCATTTTGTCGAAGGGGGCCTTCGAAGGTCATCGAAGGCCCGGAGGGCCTTGCCTGTTCTCCCGCCCTGAATGACTGGAGGTGCCCCTAGCGGCCCGGGTGGTGGCGGGGCATCCGGGTGAGTCCGGCGCTGGGGCTCAGGGTTCCCCAATCCCCGGTGTTGCGGCTCTAGGCTCCTTGCTAGGGGCCCCTAGGGGACCGGCCTACGGTTAGATTTAGCCCCCAGGAGGCCGTCAGCCCGATCCGCCAGCTCTGTGGCGAGCGGAGGGCGGGCGGAGGTGAGGCCGCTGGCGAGCTGGAGCGTGGGCCCAGGCGTTTTGGCGCGGGGGTCCTTCAAAAGTCGCCGGGGGCTTTGAGGGCCCTGTAAGTTCTTCTGCACTGAATGATCGGTGGCTCCCCTAGCGGCCTGGATGGAGGAGGGGCGGTAGGGTGAGTCGGGCGCTGGGGCTTGGGGGTCCCCAATCCTCGGCGTTGGGGAGCCAGGCCCCTTTGGAAGGGCTCTAGGGGGCCGACCAAGCGTTACTGTTAGCCCACAGGAGGCCGGCAGACCCGATCTGCTGGCTGTGTGGCGAGCAGAGGGGTGGGTCGAGGTGAGGGCGCTGGTAAGCGGGAGTGTGGGTCGAAGCGTTTTGGCGTGGGGGGCATTCGAATGTCGCCGGGGCTCAGAGCACCCTTCCCGTTAAACCACGCTGAATGCCCGATGGCGCACCTAGCGGTCCGGGTTGCAGAGGGGTAGCAGGGTGAGTCCGGTGCTGGGGCTCGGGGGTGCCCAAACCCCGGCCTTGCGGCACCAGGCCCCTTTGGATGGGCCCCTCGGGGGCCGACCAAGGGTTATTGTTAGCCCCCAGGAGGCCAGCAGGCCCGATCCGCCGGCTGTGAGGCGAGCAGAGGGGTGGACCCAGGTGAGGGCGCTTGAAAGCAAGAACGTTGACCCACGCGCTTTGGTGCGGGGGGCCTTTGAAGGTCATCGGGGGTTCGGAGGGGCCTACCCGTTCTCCTGCCCTGAATGACCAGTGGCGCCCCTAGCGGCCGGGGGGGGGGGGCGGGGTGGCAGGGTGAGTCCGGCACTGGGGCTCAGGGGTCCCCAATCCATGGCGTTGTGGCGCCAGGCCCCTTGGGAGGGGCCCGTCGGGGGCCTACCTAGGGTTAGGATTAGCCCCCAGGAGGCCGGCAGCCCCAATCACCCAGCTGTGCGGCGAGCAGAGGGGTGGGCCCAGGTGAGAGCGCTTGAGAGCCAGAGCGTGGGCCCAAGCGTTTTGGCGCGGAGGGCCTTTGAATGTCTCCGGGGGCTTGGAAGCCCCTGCAGGTTCTCCCGCCCTGAATGACTGCAGCGCCCCTAGCGGCCCGGGTGAGGCGGGAAGGCAGGGTGAGTTCGGCGCAGGGGCTCGGGTGTCCTCAATCCCTGGCGTTGTGGCGCTAGGCCCCTTGAGAGGGGCCCCTCAGGGGGGACCTGGGTTTAGGGTTAGCCCCAGGTGGCCGGCAGGCCCGATCCGCAGGCTGTGCGGCATACGGTCGGGTGGGCCGAGGTGAGGCCGCTGGCGAGCGGGAGCATGGCTCCACGCATTTTGCGAAGCGGGCCTTCGAAGGTCGTCGAAGTCTCGGAGGGCCCTGCCCGTTCTACCACCATGAATAATCGGCGGCGCCTCTAGCACCCCGGGTGTTGGCGGGGCTGCCGGGTGTGTCCGGTGCTGGAGCTTGGGGGTCCCCAATCCCAGGCGTTGCTGCTCCAGACCCCTTGGGATGGGATCCTCGAGGACCGACCTAGGTTTATGGTTAGCCCCAGGCGGCCGGCAGGCCCGATCCGCTGGCTGTGCGGCGAGAGGAGGGGTGTTCCGAGGTGGGGCCACTGGGGAGCGGGAGCATGGGCCCAAGTGTTTTGGCATGGGGGGCCTTCAAAAGTCGGCGGGGGCTCGGAGGGCCCTGCCCATTCTCCCGCCCTGAATAACTGGCGGCACCCCTAGTGCCCCTGGTTGTGGTGGGGCGGCCAGGTGAGTCCGGCGCTGGGGATCAGGCATCCCCAATCCCTGGCGTGGTGGCGCCAGGCCCCTTGGGAGGGGCCCCTCGGGGGCCGATCTAGGCTTATGGTTATCCCCCAGGAGGCCAGCAGGCCCGATCTGCCAGCTGTTCGGCGAGTAGTAGGGCAGGCCAGGGGAGGGCGCTGGCGAGCAGGAGCATGGGCGCAGCGTTTTGGCATGGCCAGCCTTTGAAAGTCGCCAGGGGCTTGGAGGGTTCTGCCCGTTCTCCCGCCCTGAATGACCAGCGGCGCCCCTAGTGGCCCGGGTGGTGGCGGGGTGGCATGGTGAGTCCGGCGCTGGGGCTCGGGCGTCCCCAATCCCTGGCGTGGTGGCGACAGGCCACTTGGGAGGGGCCCCTCGGGAGGGGCCCCTCGTGCGTCGACCTAGGGTTAGGGTTAGCCCCAAGGAGGCTGGCAGGCCGATCTGCCAGCTGTGCGGCGAGCGGAGGGGCGGGCCGATGTGAATGCGCTGGAAGCAGGAGCGTGGGCCCAAGCGTTTTGGCGCAGGGGGCCTTCGATGGTCGCCATGAGCTCTGATGGACTTGCCCGTTCCCCCGCCCTTAATGACCGGCGGCACCCTAGCGGCCAGGGTGGCGGCGGGGCAGCAGGGTGAGTCCATCGCTGGGGCTCGGGGGTCCCCAATCCCCGGCATTGCGGCGCCAGGCCCCTTAGGATGGGGCACTAGGGGGCTTACCTAGGGTTAGTGTTAGCCCCCAGGAGGCTGGGAGGCCCGATCTGCCGGCTGTGTGGCGTGCAGAGGGGAAGTACGAGGGAGGGCGCTGGCGAGCAGGAGTGTGGGCCCAAGCGTTTTGGCGCGGGAGGCCTTCGAAAGTCGCAGCGGCTTGGAGGGCACTGCCCGTTCTCCCGCTCTGAATGACCGGCAGCACCCCTAGCAGCCCTGGGGGCAGTGTGGCAGCAGTGTGAGCCCGGCGCTAGGGCTCGGGGGTCCCCAATCCCCAGCTTTGTGGCACCAGGGCCCATGGGAGGGGCCCCTTGGGGACGGACCTAGGGTTAGGTTTAGCCCCCATGAGGCCTGCAGGCCCGATCCACCGGCTGTGCGGCGAGCGGTGGGGCGGGCCGAGATGAGGGCACTGGCAAGCTGGAACATGGGCCCAAGCTTTTTGGCGCGAGTGGCCTTCGAAGGTCGCCGGGGGCTAAGAGGGCCCTGCCCCTTCTCCCTCCCTGTTTGACCGGCGGTGCCACTACCTGCCCGGTTGGCGGCAGGGTTCAGGGTGAGTCCGGCGCTTTGGCTCGGGGGTCCACAATCCCCAGCGTTGCGGCGCCAGGTGCCTTGGGAGGGCTGACCTATGGTTAGGGTTAGCCCCCAGGAGGCCGGCAGGCCCGATCGGCCAGCTTTGCGGTGAGCGGAGGGGCGGGACGAGGTGAGGGCGCTGACAAGTGGGAGCGTACGCGCAAGCGTTTTGATGAGGGGTGTCTTCGAGGTCACCTGGGGCTCGGAGGGCCCTGCCTGTTCTCACGCCCTGAATGAATGGCAGCGCCGCTAGCGGCCCGTGTGGCAGCGGGGCGACACAGTGGGTCCGGTGCTGTGGCTCGGGGGTCAGCAATCCCAGGCGTTGTGGTGCCAGGCCCCATCGGACGGGCCCCTTGGGGGCCGACCTAGGGTTATGGTTAGTCCCCAGGAGGCCGGCAGGCCGGATCTTCCCACTGTGCGGCGAGTGGAGGGGCGAGCCAAGGTAAGGGCGCTGGCGAGCGGGAGCGTGGGCCGAAGCATTTTGTCACGGGGGGCCTTCAAAAGTCTCCGGGGGCTCAGAGGGCCCTACCCGTTCTCCTGCCCTGAATGACCGGCGGCTCCCCTAGCGGCCCGGATGGTAGCGGGGTGGCAGGGTGAGTCTGGCGCTGGGGCTCGGGAGTCCCCAATCCCTGTTGTTGCGGCACCAGGCCCCTTGGGAGGGGCCACTAGGGGGCCGACGTAAGGTTAAGGTTAGCCCCCAGAAGGCCCACAGGACCAATCCGCCAGCTGTGCGGCGAGCGGAGGGACGGGCCAAGGTAAGGGCGCTGGTGAGCGGGAGCATGGCCCAAGCGTTTTGGTGCGGGGAGCCATCGAAGGTCACTGGTGGCCTGGAGGGCCCTGCCCGTTCTCCCTCCCTGAATGACCGGCGGCACCCCTTGCGGCCCAGGTGGCGGTAGGGCGGGAGGGTGAGTCCGGCCTTGGGGCTCGGGGGTCCCCAATCCCCGGCATTGCGGCAATAGGAACCTGGGATGGGCCCCTCCGGGGCCCACCAACGATTAGGGTAAAACTCAGGAGGCCGGCAGTCCCGATCCACCAGATGTGCAGTGAGCTGAAGGGCGGATCGAAGTGAGGGTGCAGGCGAGCAGGAGCATGGGCCCAAGCATTTTGGCGCGGGGGGCCTTCGAAGGTCGCCAGTGGCTCAGAGGAATCTACCAGTTCTCCCTCCCTGAATGATCGACGGCGCTCCTAGCGGCCCGGGTTGTGGCAGGGCAGCAGGATGAGTCCGGCGCTGGGGCTCGGGAGACCCCAATCCCTGTTGTTGTGGGGCCAGGCCCTTTGGGAGGGTCCACTAGGGGGCCGACCTAAGGTTAGGGTTAGCCCCCAGAAGGCCCACAGGCCCGATCCACCAGCTGTGCAGTGAGTGGAGGGGCGGGCCGAGGTAAGGGCGCTGGGGAGCAGGAGCGTGGGCCCAAGAGATTTGGTGTGGGGGGCCTTCGAAATTTGCCAGTGGCTCAGAGGGCCCTGCCCGTTCTCCCTGCCTGAATGAACGGCGGTGCCCCTAGCGGCCCAGGTGGCGGTAGGGCGGGAGGGTGAGTCCGTCCTTGGGGCTCGGGGGTCCCCAATCCCTGGCATTGTGGCAATAGGAACCTATGATGGGCCCCTCTGGGGCCCAACAACAATTAGGGTAACACCCAGGAGGCTGGCAATCCCGATCCACCAGCTGTGCAGCGAGCTGAGGGGCAGACCAAAGTGAGGGCGCAGGCGAGCAGGAGCATGGGCCCAAGCGTTTTGGCACGGGAGGCCTTCGAAAGTCACCAGGGCTCGGAAGGCACTGCCTGTTTTTCCGGTCTGAATGACCGGCGGTGCCCCTAGCTGCCCAGGGGGCGGCGTGGCAGCAGTGTGAGTCCAGCGCTGGGCCTCTGGGGTCCTCAATCCCCGTCATTGCGGAGACAGTCCCCTTGGGATGGGCCCTCGGGGGCAGACCTAGGGTTAGGGTTAGCCACCAGGAGGCCGGATGGCCCGATCCGCCGGCTGTGCGGCGAGCGGAGGGGCGGGCTGAGGTAAGGGTGCTGGCGAGCGGGAGTGTGGGCCCAAGCATTCTGGCGCGGGGGGCCTTTGAAGGTGGCCGGGGGCTCGGAGGGCCCTGCCCGTTCTGCACTGAATGACCAGCGGCACCCCTAGCGGCCTGGGTGGTGGTGGGGCAGCAAGTTGAGTCCAGCACTGGGGCTCGGGGGTCCCCAATCCCCGGCATTGCAGCGATAGGCCACTGGGATGGGCCCCTCAGGAGCTGACCTTTGGTTAGGGTTAGCCCACAGGAGGCCGGCAGGTCCGATCCGCCAACTGTGCATTGAGCGGAGGGGTAGGCTGAGGTGAGGGCGCTGGCGAGTGGGAGCGTGGGCCCAAGCATTTTGGCGTGGGGGGCCTTCGATGGTTGCCGGGGGCTCGAAGGGCCCTGCCCATTCTGCCGTCGTGAATGACCAGCGGTGCCCCTACCAGCCCGGGTGGCATTGGGGCAGTAGGGTGAGTCCGGCGCTGGGGCTCGGGGGTCCCCAATCCCCGGCGTTGCGGTGCCAGGCCCCTTCGGAGGGGCCCCTCAGGGGCCAACCTAGGGTTATGGGGAGCCCCCAGAGGAGAGCAGGCCTCATCCGCCAGCTCTGCGGCAAGAGGAGGGGCAGGCCGAGGTGGGGGCGCTGAGGAGCGGGAGCATGGGCTCAAACGTTTTGGATGGGGGGGCCTTCAAAGGTCGCCAGAGGCTCGGTAGACCCTGCCCATTCTCCCGCCCTGAATGACCGGCAGCACCCGTAGCGGCCCGGTTACATCAGGGTGACAGGATGAGTCCAGCGCTGGGGCTCAGGGGTCCCCAATCCCCTGCATTGCAGAGCCAGGCCCCTTGGGATATACCCCTCGGGGGCCGACGTATGGTTAGGGTTAGCCCCTAGGAGGCCAGCAGGCCTGATCCGCCGGCTGTTTGGAGAGCGGAGGGGCGGGCCGAGGTGAGGGCGCTGGCGAGCGGCAGCATTGGTCCAAGCGTTTTGGCGTGGGGGGCCTTCGAAAGTCTCCGGGGACTCGGAGGGCCCTGCCCGTTCTCCCACCCTGAATGACCGGTGGCGCCACTAGCGGTCCGGGTAGCAGCAGGGCGGCTCGGTGAGTCCGGCGCTGGGGCTCGGGGGTCAGCAATCCCAGGCTTTGTGGCGCCAGGCCCCATCAGACGGGTCCCTCGAGGGCCGACCTAGGGTTAGGGTTAGCCCACAGGAAGCCGGCAGGCCTCATCAGCTGGTTGTGCGGCTAGCGCAGGATCTGGCCGAGGTGAGGGCGCTGGTGAGCGGGAAGGTGGGCCCAAGCGTTTTAGTGTGGGAGTTCTTCGAAGGTCGCCAGGGGCTCAGAGGGCCCTGCCCCTTCTGCCTCTTTGAATGACCGGCGGCGCCCCTACTGGAGGGCCCTGCCCGTTCTCCTGCACTGAATGTCCTGCCGCGCCCCTAGCAGCCCGTGTGCTGGCGGGGCAGCAGGGTGAGTCCAGCGCTGGAGCTCGGGGGTCCCCAATCCCTGGCGTTGCGGCGCCAGGCCCTTTGGGAAGGCCCCCTTGGGTGTCGACCTAGGGTTAGGGTTACCCCCAGGAGGCCGGTAGGTCAGATCTGCCAGCTGTGCGGCGAGCAGAGGGGCAGGCTGAGATGAGGGCGCTGGCGAGCGGGAATGTGGGCCCAAGCATTTTGGCGCAAGGGGCCTTTGAAGTTCGCCAGGGGCTCGGAGGGCCCTGCCCATTCTCCTGCCCTGAATGACCAACGGCACCCCTCGTGGCCCGTTTGGCAGCGGGGCAGCAGGGAGAGTCTGGTGCTGGGGCTCGGGGGTCCCCAATCCCCGCCTTTTAGGCGCCTGGGCCCTTCGGAGTTTCCCCTTGGGGACAGACCTAGGTTTAGGTTTAGCCCCCGGGAGCCCAGCAGGCCCGATTCGCCGGCTGTGCGGCAAGCGGAGGGGCAGGCCGAGATGAGGGCACTGGCGAGCTGGAACATAAGCCCAAGCGTTTTGGCGCGAGTGGCCTTCAAAGGTCGCCGGGGGCTAAGAGGGCCCTGCCCGTTCTCCCTCCCTGAATGCCCGGCGGCGCCCCTACTGGCCCAGTTGGCAGCGGGGCAGCAGAGTGAGTCCGGCGCTGGGACTCGGGGGTCCATAATCCCCGGGGTTGTGGCGCCAGGTGCCATGGGAGGGGTCCCTCCTGGGCCGATCTAGGGTTAGGGTTAGCCCCCAGGACGTCGGCAGACCCGATAGGCCAGCTTTGCGGCGAGCGGAGGGGCGGGCCGAGGCGAGGGTGCTGACAAGCAGGAGTGTGGGCGCAAGCGTTTTGATGTGGGGTGCCTTCGAAGGTCGCCCGTGGCTCAGAGGGCCCTGCCTGTTCTCACGCCCTGAATGACCGGTGGTGCAGCTAGCAGCCCGGGTGGTGGCGGGGCGGCATGGTGAGTCCGGCGCTGGGGCTCAGGTGTCAGCAATCCCAGGTGTTGTGGCGCCAGGCCCCATTAAGGGCCCCTCGGGGGCCGACCTAGGGTTGGGGTTAGCCCCCAGGAGGCCAGCAGGCCGGATCCACCAGCTGTGCAGCGAGTGGAGGGGCAGGCTGAGGTAAGGGCGCTGGCAAGCAGGAGTGTGGGCCGAAGCGTTTTATCGCGGGGGGCCTTCAAATGTCTCTGGGTCTCAGAGGGCCCTACCCATTCTCCCGCACTGAATGACGGGTGGCTCCCCTAGCGGCCCGGGTGGTGGCGGGGCGGCACAGTGAGTCCAGCACTGGGGCTCAGGAGTCCCCAATCCCAGGCATTGCGGATGCCAGGCCCCTTGGGATGGGCCCTTGGGGGGCCTACCTAGGGTTAGGGTTAACCCCCAGGAGGCTGGGAGGCCCGATCCGCCAGCTGTGTGGCGAGTGGAGAGGCGGGCCGAGGTGAGGGCGCTGGTGAGCGGGAGCGTGGGCCCAAGCGTTTTGGTGCGGTGGGCCTTCGAAGGACGATAGGGGCTCGTAGGGCCCTGCCCGTTCTCCTGCACTGAATGTCCTGCCGCACCCCTAGCGGCCCTTGTGGTGGCGGGGCGGCAAGGTGAGTTCGGCGCTGGTGCTCAGGGGTCCCCAATCCCCAGCGGTGCGACTCCAGGCCCCTTGGGAGCCGACCTAGGTTTAGGGTTAGCCCCAGGAGGCTGGCAGGCCCATTACGCAGGCTGTGCGGCAAGCGGAGGGGCGGGCAAGGTGAGGGCGCTGGCAAGAGGGAACATGGGCCCTAGCGTTTTAGCGTGGTAGGCCTTCGAAGGTCGCCGGGGGCTCAGACGGCCCTGCCCGTTCTCCTGCCCTGAATGACCGACGGCACCCCTAGCAGCCTGGTTGGCAGCGGGGCGGCATGGTGAGTCTGGCGCTGGTGCTCGGGAGTCCCCTTTCCCCGTTGTTGTGGCGCCAGGCCCCTTGGGAGGTGCCACTAGGAGGCCGACCTAGGGTTAGTGTTAGCCCCCAGAAGGCCCACAGGCCCGATCCGCCCACTGTGTGGGGAGCAGAGGGGAGGGCCGAGGTAAGGGTGCTGGCGAGCGGGAGCGTGGGCCCAAGCGTTTTGGTGCGGGGGGCCTTCGAATGTTGCAGGTGGCTCGAAGGTCCCTGTCCGTTCTCCCTCCCTGAATGACCAAGGGCGCCCGTAGCGGCCCAGGTGGCGGTAGGGCGGGAGGGTGAGTCCGGCGCTGGGGCTCGGGAGTCCCCAATCCCCGGTGTTGTGGCAATAGGAACCTGGGATGGGCCCCTCAGGTGCCCACCAACGGTTAGGGTAACACCCAGGAGGCCGGCAGTCCCGATCCACCGGCCCTGCAGCGAGCGGAGGGGTGGACCGAGGTGAGGGCCCAGGCGAGCAGGAGCACGGGCCAAAGCGTTTTGGCGCGGGGGGCCTTCGAAGGTCACCAGGGACTCAGAGGGATCTGCCCGTTCTCCCACCCTGAATGACCAACAGTGCTCCTAGTGACCCGGGTGGCGGCGGGGCGAGACTGTGAGTCCGGGCTGGGCCTCGGGGGTCCCCAATCCCAGGCATTGCGGTGCCAGACCCCTTCAGAGGGGCCCCTCAGGGAACAACATAGGGTTATGGGTAGCCCCCAGGATGAGGTCAGGCCTCATCCGCTGGCTCTGTGGCGAGCGGAGGGGCAGGCCGAGGTGAGGGCGCTGAGGAGCGGGAGCGTGGGCTCAAGCGTTTGCATGGGGGGGCCTTTGAAGGTCGCCACGGGCTCGGAAGGCCCTGCCCATTCTCCCGCGCTGAATGACCAGCGGCACCTCTAGCGGCCCAGGTGGCGGTGGGGTGGCAGGGCAACTCCGGCGCTGGGGCTCGGGGTCCCTAATACCCGGCGTTGTGGCGCCAGGCCCCTTGGGATGGGCCTCTCGGGGGCCGACCTCCGGTTAGGGTTAGCCCCCAGGAGGCTGGCAGGCTCATTCCGCCCATGTGCAGGTGGGGTAGGTGAGGTAGCTGGAGAGCGGGAGCGTGGGCCAGAGCATTTTGGCTTTGGCTTGGGGTGCCTTCGAAGGTCGCAGGTTGCTCGGAGGGTCCTGCCCGTTCTGTCGCCCTGAAGGACTGGTGACGCCCTTAGCGCCCCATGTGGAGGCGGAACGGCAGGGAGCGTCTGGTGCTGGGACTTGGGGGTCCCGAATCCCTGGCATGTGGCGCCAGGCCATGTGGGGGGGGCCCCTCGGGGGCAACCTAGGGATAGGGTTAGCCCCCAGGAAGCCAGCAGGCCTGATCCGCCAGCTCTGCAGCGAGCGGAGGGATGGGCCGAGGTTAGGGCACTGGCGAGCAGGAGCGTGGGAGCCAGAGTTTTTGCGCGGGGGGCCTTCGAGGTCGCAGGGGGATTGGAGGGCCCTGCCCGTTCTCCCTTCCTGAATGACTGGCAACACCCCTAGCACCCTGGGTGCTTGCGGGGTGGCAGAGTGAGTCCAGCACTGGGGTTCGGGGGTCCCAAATCCCCGGCATTGTGGTGCCAGGCTCCTTGGGAGGGGACCCTCGGGGGCCGACCTAGGGTAAGTGTTAGCCCCCAGGAGTCCGGCAGGCCCATTCCGCTAGCTCTGCGGCAGGCGGAGGGGCAACCCGAGGTGAGGGCGCTGGTGAGAGGGAATGTGGGCCCAAACGTTTTGGCGCGGGGGGCCTTCGAAGGTCGCCGGGGGCTTGGAGGGCCCTGCCAGTTCTCTCGCCCTGAAAGACTGGCGGCGCCCCAGCAGCCCGGGTTGCTGCGGGGCGGCAGGGTGACTCCGGTGCTGGGCTCAGGGGTCCCCAATCCCCGGCGTTGTGGCGCCAGGCCCCTTGGGAGGGGCCCCTCGTGGGCCGACCTAGGATTAGTGTTAGTCCCCAGGAGGCCGGCAAGCCCAGCGCTAAGTGGTTCTGGCAATGTAACAAAAATGCCATACACTTATCTGTAAGAAATAACAGTGTACAGGAACCCTCTTAGCCCTAACATCATCCTTTGTGAATATGGAAGCCAGCCCCAAGGTGGTCGTGGAAGTCTGACGAAAGCGCTAAGCACTTATCTCTGAATCACCACACTATACAGGGAAAGACCAATGTACATCATCTTTCAGGAGTAGGAAGCATTAATGAAAAGGTTCTGGAATTTCGAGGACTCTGACCCATCCTTATTGGTAATAAACCACCGTGTACAGGAAAACACCTTCAACTCTCATCAGCCTCCTCAATCCTGATTCCGATTCAACTTTGGGTGTGTAGGACTACGGAAATGTCCACATCTTATTGCTAAGAAAGAACGATGTCAGGGTAATGCCCTTCAAGTCACCTCAGCCTTCCTGAAGACAGAAGCAGGAATCAAGTTGGTTATGTTACCATGAGGTAAGGAAGATGAGCATATAAGTGAGAAACAACAGTGGGCAGGACCTCTCTTCCAACGAACAGTATCTTTGCTTAATGTTGAATCCCTATGGTAAGTGGTTGTGGGCATTTGTGAGGTCAAAATCTTGAGTGTTTTGTAAAATCTCTTGGCCATTCACAGATGAGACTAAGGTAGTTGGGGACTCCTAGGCAGTGATTTGTCCACTGTCAAAAATATGAAAAGATAAAAGAGACAGATGAGGTCTCCTCAGGCATTGTCCTTTATCCTCATCCTCCGTGAGGATGGCCATCTCTGGACAGCTCAGTGGCAGGGTCTCATTCACAGTGGGGGCATCTGTTCCTCACAGACATCAGGCAGGGAAATGGATTTGGTTCTCTGTGCCAGCCCAGCCACAGCTGAGTGTCACAGCACCCTCTCGTGGGCTCATAAGAGTTTCACTGTCACCAGGCAGGTCACTGTATTTGATAAACCACTGTGAGAGATTGCAATTGCCTTCATCTGCAACCTCCTAGAGGCAAATGCAGATCTCTGGTACCATGTGAAGTCATGTGAAGGCATCGTGAGAAAGTGTCCTTTTGCTTAAGAAAAACATGGCTGGGGCTCCTGGCTGGCTCAGCTAGTTAAGCATGTGCCTTTGGCTCAGGTTATGATCCCAGGCTTCTGGGATCGAGACCGGGCTCCCTGCTCAGCAGGAAAGGAGGTAGGGAAATCGCTTAGAACCCACAGAGAATGTGAATAAAGGGGAGTGAAATGGAACTTGGTCTGTGTTTTACTTTAGGGATTGGAAGTTAGTTTTTTCTCAATTGTGATTGTTCTTGAAACAGAAAAGCTGTATTGTTTTTTTTTACCTTTAATTTTTTTCTAATAATAATTTTTATTATGATATGTTAGTCACTATACAGTATTTCCTTAGTTTTTGATGTAGTGTTCCGTGATTCATTATTTGCATATAACACCCAGTGCTCCATGCAATATGTACCTTCCTTAATACCCATCACTGGACCATCCCAATCCCCCACCCCTCTCCTCTCTGAAGCCCTCAGTTTGTTTCCCAGAGTCCATAGTCTCTCGTGGTTCATTCCCCCTTCTGTTTAGGGTCCACTGTTTAAAGGGACAGACAGTGGAAGTTCACCAAATATAAGATCGAAATTTCATTTTTCTTTATACATGCCACCAAGTAGTTCCCAGACATTTCATTCTACTGTAGTAATTCATTATACCTGTGCAAGTGCACGTGGAAGACAATTGATGCATGTATAGTGGTAATAAAACATGCCCCTCAGTAGTAGAATAATAGAGGATGCATATGTGTAAAATTATTCGACTACAGCTTCCATGCTTTCCCTTTGGTTCCTTGTTATCTATGAAATTGGCAATTTTTGTTCTCTAGGCTTAAAACTTATTGTCAGTATTCAGAGTTTTTCAATGCTGATCTTCTCCTGTATAAGTTACCAAAAACCTAAAATATGTATGAACTTTAAAAAACGCTATATTGAAAATGACAGCAGGGAAGTTCCATTTTGTGAATATTGTGTCAATGGATCTCTATTTTGCCATCAGTGTTCATTAGAAATGATGACATTTCATGTGAGTATAAATATCAATGTGAAAAAGAAAAGGTAGGACGAACCTTGAATGTTTAAGTAATTGGTGAAATGACAGGTGTGTGTGTGTGTGTGTGTGTGTGTGTGTTTAACTGATTTTCAGTGAATGGTTCAGCTTCTTGTAGGGCCTCCGAGAGAGCCCAGGTGAACCTTTCAATGAGTTGGTATCTGTTTTCAGAACATGGGAATCTCTTAGTCCAATAGTCAATCCGGCAAGCTTTGAGGTCTTAAAGAGTTTCAGTCCTCAGCGATGGTGTTGCAGACCCTTGTGAGCAAACCCTAGGGTATGCTTAGAGCCCTCATTAGGTGGTACCAACGTGTGACGAATTCAGACAGCATTTCCCAAAGAAGTACCTCTTGAGTCTCTGTCCTTGTCAGTTCCCTACACTTCCTTACACTAGTTATGTGATCAGTGTGTTTCAGGATAATCCCCACATGTGATTTTTGCTATTTCCTACTAGTCCTATCTGTTTCTCATCTTCTTCTTTTATGGTAGGGGTTGGGAAGCAACCTGTGTGGTGTAGGAAGGGGTGTGGTAGTTGTCTGCCTTCAGAGGACCGAATGATGCCTAGAAATTGTACTGTAGTTTGAGGTCAATTGTCCATCCTCTGAGTGTCAGGAATTCCATCACTCTACTTTGATGCTAGTCTGTTCTTCAAGCTGTCCTCAGAAATAAGGATGTCATCCATCTAGGGAATACTGGTTTGTGTGTATGTTTTCATTTTAGGAAAAGCCTTGCTGTTCCTGAAAATAATACTGTAGAGCACCCTTTCCTGTTCTTATTGGCCATGAGTCAATCTTTTGTGAAGTATTCATTTATAAATAGACTTTCTATGGTTGATGAGCAGGAATTCTTTATTGACAAGTCTTTGTCAGTGTGTGTATTGCAAATCTTTACTTCCCAGCCTGTGGTTCACTTTTTCATTTTCTTATGGTCATAAGATAAGGAGAAATGTCACATTTTTATGAAGTCCCACTGAATTCTTTTAAATGGTTAGTGCACCCTATGTCCTACCCCAAGATTGACAGGTTCTACCTTTTCTTTCAGAAATTGTCCAATGGGAAGCACAATCCATCTCAAATTTATAAATTGCATTTTTAATTCTAATAGGGTATTTATAGACTGTTTTGGATTTTCTATGTACACAATCGCATTATCTGTGAATAGTCACAATTATCCCCTCAATTCTTATACTTTTTGTTTCTCTTGCCTTCTAACACTGGTAGTATTCTCTGATGCAACGTTGAATAGAGCAGCATTGTTTGAAGATTTTAATATACCTTTCTCAATATCTGAAAGAAAAAGCAGACAAAACATTGGTAACAAATGTGACCTAATTGACATATAGGGAACATTCCATAATAAGTGCAGAATACATTATTTTCAAGTGGTCATAGACTCTTTACCCAAATAGATGATAGGTGGGGCCACGAATCAAGTCTACAAATGTTAAACCCTGAAATTAACTAGATTCTATTCTTAGACCACAGGGGAATTGAGCCACAGTCATAGCGAAAAGAAAACCAGGAAGTCCTTCAATGTTTAAAAATTAAATGGAACTTTGCTACATATCCTAAAGGTCAGAGAAGGAATCTCAATGGAAATACTGAACCTTTTCTACATGAGGGCTCACACACAATGGCACTTTCTTTGTGAAGAGCATTATAATAACCTAGACAGGAGTTGAGCCTTAAGTCAGAGTTCTGCCTGCCCCAGCCACACCTGGCAGCCTTGGCCTGTGGTCCCCCTCAGCTGTCCTATCTGTTGGCCCTGAGCTAAGGGGGTCAACATGGCCATATGGAAATGGGAAGCTCCCCACTCATAGTGATGGCAGTGCCCCCTCCCCAGCTGCCCTATCTGGTTGCTCTGAGCTAAGGGGGTCAACATGGCCATATGGAAATTAGAAGCTCCCCACTCTTAATGATGACGTCGCTATCGTATCATCCTCACCAGTCCAACAACATGATTTCTGAGTGAAATATGACACAAGAGCGAATTTCTTGGCCTTCCTTCAGGTTTGAAAAACATCTGGTGAGTCATCGATTAGGAATATGGATTCAACATGTGTTCTTTCTTCTGGAAAAGAAATAGACCCAATAGCAATTATGGCTTCCTGAGCACCTGTTCCTGAGAGACATCATACTGGCTCTTTGTAGCATTCTGCCTCTTAAACTTCTCAACTAGGGTGTAGATATTTTTAGGCACATGTTCAGGTGGTTAGACAGGGACTCAGATGATATGAGTCACAGAGGATTTTAGTGTCAGAAACCTAAGTGGGATCCCCAAATTGACTCCAAATCCCTTGTTGTTCCATACAGGGTACTATTTCCCTCTTATCTCTGGTCTTCTCGATCTGGAAACCTATCAAGTATCAGGATTTTCTTGTCATGTGGACAACTGGAACGAATTCAGTGGGCCTTTTCACCTCTGCCAATGGTGATCATTAAGATCATTATCTCAGTGGAGGACCTCTGGGTAAGATACTCAAAGATCCTTAGGAATACAGACAGTATAATATTTTCCTGGTATTAAAGTTACTGAAACCAACTATCTTTTTTAGTCGATTCAGGCTCTGGTATGTTCAGAGGGTGCTGTAAAACAGGTCTGAAATAGTATTTAAAAACACTCAGCTCAGCCTCTTCTACAACGTGAGCCAATGCTTATAAACATGGCTAAAATATCCCCTTACCTACGATGACTTCCCAGCCATCGTAGTGTTTATATGTTATGACTGTGACTTACATTAGTCAACATTTGCAGAGAAAGAACTTAGTGCATCCAGGGAGCACTTCATGTTGAAATTAGTTTGTGACAATGAGCTACTGTGTTTTATTCTGCAGTCCAAGGGAATGGTGCCAGACATCTCTAAGGTGTCTAGCAGTTCTACAATTCTGATTTTAAGTGGTCTGTGTGCTTCAGAGATTTGGGCAGGAGAAGGGCAGGAGTTCAGAGACTGTGAACACTTCTGTTACCTGTGCTGACCATGGAGCAGGCCGCCTTCTGTGGACATCATTTTGATTTCTTGGTACTCTTGGGAAAGGTGCTTTTGTCTCACATTCCTCCATTTAGGAGTAATTATAATGATAAAAGTAATTTTTATTTTATATCATCTTTGGGCCCTGATCCTGGGCTCCCAGGGAAGCTATACTTTAACATTGTACCTGGCTCAAAATGACTGGGCAAAACCTCAGTGCATGGGCCCTATTTCTGCCCCAAGCACATGTTGTACATCTGCTTCGAGAAGAAAACAATAACCAAAAATGCCAACATAAAGATAAGAAAAAATAAAGACCCTCTTTGGCTCCCATAAGATTAAAGTCATACTGACATATACATACTGAAAATGCATGAAAACATTGCATTTCCTAAAGCCCAAGTCTTGGAGGGTCTGAGAGTCACTGACCTTGCCCAGAACCAGGCACACCCCAGCAGGGAGGGCTGGTGCAGAAAGGGAAGGGGCAGGTCTTTGAGGGTGGTCTGCAGCTAGAGGGGTCCCTGGAAGGGGCCAGGTGTGTGTGGGGGCCCCAGCCCACGAGCCCACCCATGCCTGTGCCTGGTGTTGAGTAGAGGAGGCTCCTCTTGGGCCCCCTGTACTTTCAGGGTTCCAGGGGCTTGAGGGCAGGTTGCCCAGCATTCAAGGAGCTCAGGCACCACCCTCCCAGACCATTCACCACTTGGGGGTGTAGCTCCATCACTGTGGGCGGTCCCAGATTTGCAGTGGGTTGCAGTCCTGGGGCAGAAGAAGGGGCACTGAGAGAGAGAGAGTTGCCCTGTGGAGTTCCCTGCTGGTAAGTGAGCAGCTTGCACTGGGGTGATGGTCCGGGGGTAGGGTGCGCCCCAGGTGGGAGGCAGGGTTCTGGAAGGGCACGAGGAGAGGGTTCATTGTGGGGACTCAGATGAGTTTTCTTTTTCCCTTTAAAGTCTGTTCTGTCCCATGTCCTCAACTGGCCTTATTCTCCATACCCGTGAACTCCAGGGTGCCCGCTCCCCTGAGCTTTGGTGGGATTGGTTGCAGAATTTCAGGGTTTCCCCTGTTCCCCTGGAAGAGTGCGGGAAAGGACCGCACATAATCCCCACCTTCAGTTCTCTGACACAGCGCAGGTGATGCCTCTTGAGCAGTACCCCGAGTTCAGCAGGGTGTGCCCTGGTCCCCCAGGCACAGGTGTGGCAGTAGCAAGCCCCAGAGCCATCCCCCAACTTCAGCATTATGCCCCCTGTGCCCCCGGGTTAGTGGTAATTGGCTATTAGAATCATGCAGGAAAATCCTCCAGGTGGGGGCCTGGAGGCGTGCGTAAACCAGACCCCACTCTAGTTGCATTGGGAATAGACGAATTGACGGTTTCTTTAGAAGAGTAAATCTGCTTTCCAGACAAGGTAAGGTCATTGGTCTGTTGAGAATGAAGATAATTACTGCTAAACAACAAGTATGTGTTGCCCCTTGCCCAGAAACCGAAGCAGGTGTGCAGGCTTTAGGTCAGAGGTGCCTTCTTCTCCCCAGCTGACAGCACTTCTCTGCTCTGGCTCCAAGACACCCAAGGTTTTGAACGTTAGCATCGGAGTCAGCGAGGCAGCTTGTCACAGGACGCCAGTGTTCAGAGAAAGCACAGGTATGTTTGGCAAAATGTCCTATCTATGTCAGGGATGGAGGTAAAACCTCTCATTATCCCAAAACCTCCTGGGCTTTTCTCTTTTCTCTAGTTGAGCCACAAAGTAAAATTGAAGTAGCTGTCAGCATTCTGGGTTTGGTGCAAGAATTACTTAGTTTCCCTGCAGGTAGAACTTTGCAGGGGATCACAATTTCTCTGTCCATTTATTGCTTACAGATGTATTTTGACCATCTGTTTCCTAGGAACCCTCTTTTATTAGAAAGGGAAGGTGAGATTCACTCTGTGCCTGTTTGTAACATCTAATTTGTTCCTTCATCTAACACTGTTTATTCAATTATGCCTTAGATATGTTTGAGTGGCCAGCACCTAGAGTTAGGTGGCTTTTTTTCATCTGATACAGACTTGGATGATGTCATTTGACAAAGGTGATGTTTCATCATTGATTAGTTTATTCATCAGAAGAGTTAAAATTAGGGTGGAGGGAAAATTGAAAATTATCCAAAGCGGCCTGTTCCTGTTAAAAGTTGAGCTTGACTTTCTAGTTTTACTAAATGTATTATCTCGATATTTTGAGGTGCCATATTCTCTCTGTAGTTTCTTTGGTGGTGGAGTCAGAAGGAGAGTCTGGGAATTCTTTTGGATAGTGGCATGCTGGTGGCTTCAAGGGGCTTGGCGTCAGGAGCCTTAGGGTGAAGTCTGCAACTGCTTGCCTGACCCTGGGTGCATCTCACAGAGGTTTTGTTTCCTCTTATGAAATTGCCGGCAGATAATGTTCTGATTAAAGGGGAACCCTCCCATCCTGTTGGTGGCAATGCAAAGTGGTGCAGCCAGTCTAGGAAACAGTGTGGGGATTCCTTAAAAAGTTAAACATTGAACAACCCCATGATCCAGCAATTGCTCTCCTAGGTATTTACCCAAAGGATTAAAAAATGCAGATTCAAAGGGGGTCCATGCACCATGATGTTTATAGCAGCAATGTCCACAGTAGCCAAACTATGGAGAGAATCCCAAAGTCCATGCACTGATGAATGGATAAAGCAGATGTGCGATACCTATATATAATGGAATATGACCCAGCTTCAAAAAGAATGAAATCTTACCATTTGCAAGGATGTGGATGGACCTAGAGTGTATTAAGCTAAGCAAAATCAGTGAGGAAAGACAAATATCCTATCCTCTCACGCTTGTGGAATTTCAGAAAGAAAACAGATGAACAGAGTTGAGGGGTGATGAGAAAGGCAAACAAGTAAATAGACTCAACTGAGGAGAAAAAACTGAGTGTTGCTGCAGGACAGGGGCGTGGGGGGAAGAGTTAAACGGGTGAGGGGTATTAAGGAGGGTACTTGTGATGAGCACCGGGTACTGTATGCAGGTGAGGAATCACTAAATCCTACCCCTGAAGTGAATATTCCATGGCATGTGAACTAACTGGAATTTAAGTAAAAGAAGAAAGGAAAAAGTGTTCTGCTTCATGAAGAGTGAGGTAAAATTGTAGTGATTTGGGCTCTACTATTCTATAGATGAGAGTTGTAAAACACCCTGTTGTAAGATACACTAGTTTCTTATCACATAAAGAGTCCTCAGAAAACTGCAATGAAAGATTCAGGTCTCAGAGCATGTTCATGTTCCACTGATATGTTACAGTTTGCACAGGTAGGAAAGAAGGTGGAGAGAGAGGCAACAGAAGGGGAAAGTAGGTATGAACCTTTCATTAGTTAGCGTTATAGCTTTCTCATGAAAGCCTTGCGCCAGTGTGATTTTGAAAGAAGAGGGGGAATCCGGGAGCTTTGCAGGAGACGGGGGAGTTCCAGGAATGGGTAAACTGACAGGGGTCCCACAGGAGAGCTGAATGCATTCTGCAGCAGGGTGTGGACAGGGCGGGCTCCAAGGGTGGCTGTGGGTCTCCTGGGTGAGAGTTGTGACAGGTGAGGGCTGTGTGCAAGTTCCTGGCTGAGGACAAGTGAGGCACAGGCGGAGAGCTGGCAGAGAACCTTCTTCTGGGCTACCAGCCTCACCCAACACACAGAGCCTCATCTTCTGTCCCTGTCACACCAATTCAGATTTCTCAGAAGGTGAGTGAGAACACATCAAGAGCATTCAAAACAGAAGGGAAAGCATGTGCAATGGCTCTGGGGCAGGAGAATTCCAGGTATGTCCAGGAACAGCAAGAAGGCCCTGTGGCCACAGGAGACAGCTTAGGACATGACCTCAGAGAGGTGACAGAAAGCCATTCCAGGGCTATAACCCCATGAGACCCTGTATCACTGGGCCATCCTGGCTACAGTGTTGAGAACAGATGACAGAGGGTTGAAGACGGTAAGGCACGTCAATGACGAAGCTTTTCCAGGAACTCAGGCACTGTGGACCAGACAGGTGGCCTTGGATGGAGTGGTTAGACCTATTCTGGGTCCATTTTGAAGATGGAGCACACAGGATTTGCTGATGGGTTAGCTATTAGGAGCAGGAGAACGGAGGAGTTGGGGTAACTCCCAGCTGTTGTGGGTTGTCCTGATCGAGGTGAAGGAGAGGGTTTCTCGTGGGGTAGGAGGTAGTCCGTGTTCCGCATGCTGAGGAAGGTGCCTTTCCCGGTGGATATGCTGAGATTTGTGTCTGGGAGAAACTTTCACATCTCCTCCCTCAGAAATGCTCAAGTACAAGTATCCCCCACTTTTTGAACGTTCACAGTAAGACACTGGGCTTTCTTAAAAGAACTATATTATTACGCATCTTCAGTAAGAGGAAGAGACCTGAAGAGGATTTCCCTCTTATGAAAAAAGGTGAACAGTGAGAATCGCGTTCAGCATCTGTTTTGGGAAGAAGCACAACAGAGGCAGCGTGCACCCCAACCAGCTCCTTCCTCTGGGAACTGCTCTCCGCATCCAGCCAAGAGCACTTTGAATGGTGTCTGTGAGCCTCTGATGTGCTTTATCTTCATTTATGCTGGGCCTCCCTTAGAAACTTGTGTGCTGAGGCCTAAGAAAAGCCAAAGAGAAGGAATTTTGGAGTCTGAGGACACTGTCTAATTATTCCGTGTAAATTAATGGCCATTCCTTCTTGACACCATTTCTGCTGTGCAAGGTTTCTCAGAAGCCCTGTACTTTCAAAGGGCAGGGAAAACTATACCGCATGCTGCAGCGTTAGTTTTAGTCTCCATGCTGGACAGAACATTTCATGACTGTCGGATTTTCTCACTCAAACATTGAGACTTTGACCACCTTCAACCGTTTCTACCACCCCATCCCCGAATCTGGCACCTACCAATCTGCTCTCAGTTTCTATGCGTTCAGTATTTGTTTATTCCTCGTGGAATGTACATGAGAGCATCTGGTAGTGGTCTTTCTGTGTCTGAGTTACTTGGCATAAGGCCCCCAAGGTCTGTGTTTCCATGTCTGTTTCTTTTGAATACATCTGCAGTGACCGTGGGAGTGCATCTGTCTTTTTGAGGCAGTATTTTTGTGTTCTCCGAATCAATACTCAGTAGAGCCATTACTGGGTCATGTTGTAGTTGCTTTTATTTTTTCAGGAACCTCCATACCATTTGTCACAGTGGCTGCACCAATTTCCATTCCCACCAACAGTGCACAGAGTCTCCTAGTCTGCACACCCTTGACCCCACCTGGTGTCTGTCTCTGGGACAATAGGTGTTCCAACAGTTGTGAGGGAATAGCCAATTGTGGGTTTGACTGATGTTTCCCTGACGATATTTAGTGATGTGGAACAACTTTTTCTGTCTGTTGGCCCCTGTGTGCCATCTTTGGAAAGTATCTATTCACATATTCCCCACATTTTTTATACAGTTTTTTTTGGGGGGTTTTGATTTGTATGAGTGTTGTGTGTATTTTGGATATTAGCCTCTTCTCACACATATGATTCGCAGATATTTTTTTTCTTATTGGGTCTGTGGCCTTGTAAGTTTTTGCTGGTTATTTTTTCCATGTGGAAGATTTCAGTTTGAAGTTGTTCCACTTGTTTATTTTTGCTTTTGTTGCCTTTGCATTTGGTGTCCGATCTGAAGACTTTTTGCCAAAACTAATGTCGAGAGACTTAGTACCTGTGTCTTCTTGGAGGTTTATGGATTCAGTTCTTACGTTCATATCATTCATCCAGTAAAAATTTTGTGTGTGGTGTAAGAAAGTGACCCAGTTATATTCTTCTGCATTTAGTGTCCAGTTTGCCTGTTACTGCTCACTGAAGAGATAGTCCTTCCCTCATGGCATATATTCTGCTGCTGTGTCGTACGTTAGGATCATCTACGTGTGGGTAAGTTTCTGAGCTTTCTGTTCTGTTCCACTGACCTGGTGTCTGTGTTTATGCCAGTACCATCCTGTTTTGATGACAACAGCTTTGTAATCTACCTTGAAATCCAGGAGTGTGTTGACTGCACCTTTCTTTCTCCAGGTTGCTTTGGGTATTTGGGGTCTTTTGTGATTCCATACAAGTTTGAGGACTGTTTTCTATTTGCTCGAATAATGCCACTGGAATTCAGATAGGCATTTCATCACATCTGTCAATTGCTTTGGGTACGATGGACATGTTCACATAATTAACTCTTCCATTTAAGGAGCATGGCATAAGCTTCCATTTGTTTGTGTTGCCTTCCAAATCTTTGACCCATACATCCTGCCCCCCTCGACACACATGCTTTTCATTTATTTTCTGCCATGTGTTGAGTGTACTATGTCTTTCTCATTCTTGGTTACTTTTATTCCTAGATTTTTTTGATGCAATTGTAAATGGCATTGCTTTTTTAATTTCTCTTTGCGAAAGTGTGTCATCAGTATACAGAAATGCAAGAAGTTGGGTCATCTGGGTGGCCCCATAGGTGAAGCGTCTGCCTTCAGCTCAGGTCATGATCCCAGAGTTCTGGGATCGAGCCCCGTGTTTGGCTCCCTGCTTAGCAAGAGTCTGCTTCTCCCTCTTTCTCATACTCCCCCTGCTCGTGCTTTTTCTCTTCCTGTCAAATAAATAAATAAAATTTGAAAATAAATAAAGACAACAGGTCTCTGTATATTGACTTTATATCCTGCAGCTTTCTTGAATTTGTTTATTCTAACAGTTGTGTTTTGTTTTTTTTGTTGTTGTTGTTTTTTGTTTTTTGTTTTTGTGGAATCATTTGGGATTTCATGTCATTTGCAAATAGTGACAGTTTTCCAGTACGGATTTCATATCTTTCTTTTTTTAAAATGATGTCACCCTACAGTACTTCATTTGTTTTTGATGTAGTGTTCCATGATTCATTGTTTGCATATAACGCCTAGTGCTCATTATGACACGTGCCCTCCTTTTTTTAAAAAAAGAATTTATTTATTTATTCGACAGATATAGAGACTGCCAGCGAGAGAGGGAACACAAGCAGGGGGAGTGGGAGAGGAAGAAGCATGCTCACAGCGGAGGAGCCTGTGGTGGGGCTCGATCCCATAACACCGGGATCACGCCCTGAGCTGAAGGCAGATGCTTAACCTCTGTGCCACCCAGGCGCCCCAACACGTGCCCTCCTTAATACCCATCACCAGCATAACCCATTCCCCTTCCCCTCCCTTTCTGCAACCTTCAGTTTGTTTCCCAGTGTCAGTAGTCTCTCACGGTTCATCTTCCCCTCTCATTCCCCCCCTTCACTTTTCTCTTCCTTCTTCTAATGTCCTCCATGCTATTCCTTCCATTCCACATAGGAGTGAAACCATATGATAATTGTCTTTCTCTGTTTGACTTAATTTCACTTAGCATAATCCCCTCCTGGTCCATCCACGTTGGTGCAAATGGGGGGTATTCATCCTTTCTGATGACTGAGTAATATTCCATTGTATAGATGAACCACATCTTCTTTGTCCATTCATCTGCTGAAGGACATCTTGGCTCCTTCCACAGTTTGGCTATTATGGACATTGCTGCTATGAACATTGGGATACAGGTGCCCCTTCTTTTCATTACTCTGTGTCGATGGGGTAAATACCCAGCAGTACAATTGGTGGGTCGTAGGATAGCTCTGTGTTTAATGTCTTGAGGATCCTCCATATTGTTTTCAAAAGTGGCTGTACCAGCTTGAATTCTCACGAGTAGTGTAAGAGGGCTCCCCTTTCTTCACATCCTCTCTGACTTTTTTTTATTTCTGTCTTGTTAATTTTTTTCGAGATTTTATTATTTCATTCAACAGAGATAGAGACATCCAGCGAGAGAGGGAACAGAAGCAGGGGAGTGGGAGAGGAAGAAGCAGGCTCATAACGGAGGAGCCTGATGTGGGGTTCGATCCCATAATGCCAGGATCACACCCTTAGCCGAAGGCAGATGCTTAACCAGGTCAGCAACCAGGATGTATGGTATTGTGGGGGATCAGAACCAGGCTTTCTGTGGGAAGTGACAGAAATAGGGTATGGTGAGCTCCATGACCATACTTGAGGTCCCAGGTGACCCACTGGGTGTTGGGTTCTGTGGATCTGTCTCATCAGGTGCTGTGCAATTCAGGGACACCCTCCTGTCTGTGGATTTGTGTGGAGACAGGTAGACATCACTGTCTGGCCAGGAACGAGGGTCGCACTGGACCACCACCAGAGGTGCAGCGTGCGGGGGAGCCACTGCTTGGTTTCCACGAAAGCTGACCAGGGTCTGTGAACGTGATTCCTAGCAGCTGCAAGGGGAGAGGAGGCCGGAGGTGGTACACACTTCCTAGACTTGTGGTCAGGACTAGTCTGGAGCCCACTGAAGTCAGCCACACCGGGCACAGAAGGCACCCAGTCAGTGTAGCTGTGGGCACTGCTCCCAATGCACTTTTGGGCCGGCTCCATGCTGCCACCTCCTGCTTTTCATCATCATCTTCAAGGTCATGTGCCTCTGCTCTTGCCCCATGGCCTCCGGGGTATTGTCCATCCTCCATCTGGCCCTCGTCCCTGGTGCCCTGTGCAGTCCGATGCCAGGGTAGCCTTCTCGAGACAAACATCTGGTCCTGATGGAACACTTTCATGGATCTCATGTGATTGAGGATGATGCCCTGCCCTGGAAGGGGGCTGCAGGTGCCCAATCAGGAGAACCATGACTCCCTTTTCAGCATGGCCTGCCCTCCCCTCAGTCTTCTTCAGGGAAGCTCTCCCCACTTCCTGAGCTGAGAGCTCTGAACTTAAAAATGAATGTTATTTTACATATCTCTATGCCTTAGTTCATCCATGGCATGTCTTTCAACCCCGTTAGTGGGTTTTTTTTTTTAGCAGTTCTGAAGAGCTGTCTGCTCAAGGAGGGGATGACCTTGGTGGGGCAGCTTTCCCTCTCATCTCCCTCAGCATGTCTCTGAGCCCTGGGACCAGCTATCCCACTGAGGATTGAAGGATCTGAGCCAGCCCATCCTGAGCCCAGGCTGTGTCAGCTGTGTAGACGGATGCGTGTCGGAGTGGTGGGCAGCTGGCATGGGCCAGGGGCAGGCAGTGTCTCCTTCTCATTCCTTCCCTCCCTTCCTCCCAGAGGTAGCTCAGAGCAGCCTTCAACCCCTGCATCTCCAGATCCCTTGACCTATGCCTCCTGTGTTCAGCTGGTGACCTTGGAGTTTCGCATGGATTCTACCTCCCGTACCCTCTCCTGTAGCAGTTCCTGTATCAGGGGAGGGGTCGAACCCTTGTCTACTTTTGGTCTTCTTCCTGTCCCACACCAAGCCCACCCACCTTTGCATCTTCTATATATGTGCTTGGGAGCAAGCCCATCCACAGGGAACCTATTAGCCAAATGGATCCAGGCAATGAACATTGAAGTAGAGATCCAGGATCCATAGTATACCTGCTCTGAAACCTGTCCCAAAGTCTGTGACTCTCTCACACTGAAACAGAAACAATAATAGCTTTCTGGACTGTGAAGTGACATGTGTCTCTACTTCCAATCTTGAATGCATAGGTGCTGAGCCTGGACAGAAAAGGACCATGGCTCCCGTGGCCTGGGATCCATGGTAAGAACTCAGTGAAATCTGAATTCGAGGCATAGAATGAATAATTATTGTAGAGTGAATCCTCCCAAGTAGGGCTTATGCACATTGCACACGAAAAGCTTTTTCAAAGAGGTTCCTGAAAGAAAATTCTTTTTTAAAAATTTATTTTAATTCCAGTAGAGCTAACATACAGTGTTACATTCTTTTCAGGTGTACAAGAGAGTGATTCAGTAATTCTATATATTACTCAGTGGTCATCTAGAAAAGTCTCCTCTTAATCTGCTTCATCTATTTCACTCATCCCTCTATTCACCTCCTCTCTGGTAACCATCCGTTTGTTCTCTCTTGTTAAGAGTTTGTATTTTGGTGTGTCTCCTTTTTCTCTCTATTTATTTTTGTTTGTTTCTTCAATTCCCCATAAGAGTGACATCGTATGGGATTTGTCTTTCTCTGACTGACTGATTTCAGTTAGCATAATACTCTCTAGCTCCATCTATGTGGCTGCAAATGGCAAGGTTTCATTCTTTTTCAAGCCCAGTAATACTCCATTGTGTGTGTGTGTGTGTGTGTGTGTGTGTGTGTGTGTGTGTGTGTGTGTTTGTGAATACACACATCTGTCATCTCATTTGTCAATTTTTCTACAGACACTTGGGTTGCTTCCATATTGTGATATTCTAAATATGGTGCAAGAAACATAGGGGTGCACATATCCTTATAAGTTACTGTTTTCCTAGCCTTTGGGGAAATAGCAGTAGAGTGATTGTTGGATCGTAGAGTAGTTCTATATTTAATTTTTTGAGGAACCTTCATACTGTTTTCCACGGTGGCCACCACAGTTTGCATTCCCACCCACAGTTTGCGAGGATTCCCCTTTATCCACATCCTCCCAACACCTGCTCTTTGTTGTGCTTTTGATGTTAGCCATTCTGACAGGTTTGATGTAATACCTCATTGTCCTTTGGATTTAAATTTTCCTGATGATGCGTGATGGTGAATATCTTTTCACGGGACTGTTGGCCATTTGTATCTCTTCCTTGGGGAAATGTCTGTCCATGTCTTCTGCTTATTTTTTAACTGGATTATATGTTTTTTTGGGTTCAGGTAGTATCAGTTCTATACGTTTTGGACACTATCCCTTTATTGCATATGATCATTGCAAATATCTTTTCCCTTTGAGTAGGTTGTCTTATTATATTTACGTTTTCATTGTTCTTCTGCCATGTGGAAACGTTTTATTTTGCTGTATTCCCAATAGTTTATTTTTGTTTTCATTTCCTTTGCCTCAGGAGACAGTCCAGAAAAACGTTGGTATGGTCCATGTCAAGAAGTTACTGTCTTCCCTCCTGTAGGATTTTTACGGATTCAGGTCTCATATTGAGGTCTTGAAACTGTTTTGTGTTTGTCTGTATTGTGTAAGAAAGCAGTCTAATTTCATTCTTTTGTGCGTAGCTGTCTAGTTTTCCCAACACAGTTTGTTGTAGATAATGACCTTTTCCCTTTTGATATCGTTGCTTGCTTTGTGGAAGATTCATGGACCACATAATTGTGGGTTTCTGTCTGAACTTGTATCCTGTTCCTTTGGTCGCTGTGTCTATTTTTGTGCCGTACTGTCTTGTTAGGATGACTGCAGCTTTGTAGTATAACCTGAAATCTGAAATTGTGAGTCCTCCAGCTTTGTTTTTCTTTTCCACATTGCACTGGCTGTTCGGAATCTTTAGTGGTTCCATACAAATGTTTAGGATTGTTTATTCGAGGTCTTTTATTCTTTAATTTAAATTCAATTAGCCAACTTACAGTACACCATTAGTTTCAGATGTAGTCTTCAATAAATTATCAGTCGTGTGTAACACCCAGTGCTCATTGTATCGTGTGGCCTCCTTAATGCCACTCACCCAGTTACCCCCCCCCCCAACTTCTCCTCCAGCAATCATCATTTTATTTGCGATAGTTAAGAGTCTATCATGGGTTTTCTCCCTCTCTGATGACTTCCCATTCTATTTTCCCTCCCTTCCCCTATGGTCTTCTTCCCTTTTTCTGATATTCCACATAGGAGTGAAAGCATATGATCATTGTCTTTCTTTCATTGGCTTATTCCACTCAGCATAATACCCTCCAGCTCCACCCAGGTCGGTGTGATGGTAAGTATTCATCCTTTCTGATGGCTGAGTAATATTCCAGTATATATATGATCCACATCTTCTTTATCCATTCATCTGTCGATGGTCATCTGCATTCTTTCCACAGTTTGTCTATTATGGATATTGCTGCTATGAACACTGGGGTGCATGTGTCCCGTCTTCACTACCTCTGTCTCTTTGGGGTAAATACCCAGTAGTGCAATTGCTGGGACATAGGGTAGCTTTATTTATAACTTCTTGAGGAAACGCCGTACCATTTTCAAGAGTGGCTGTAATGGACTGCATTCGTACAGGGGTGTAATAGGGTTCCCGTTTCTCCACATCCTCTCCAACATGTATAGTTTCATGTCTTCTTATTTTTATATATTCGGCCTCGTGTGATATGGCATCTATAGGGGTTTAGATTTGCATTTCCCTGAAGCCAAGTGATATGAAGCATTTATGCATGTATCTTTTGGTCACCAGTACGTCATCATCAGTGAAATAACTTCCCATTTTAATCCATCTCAAGACCTAAAGCTGGGTAAGGCACTGAAGCTGGATGATGCCATCGATTGGAAGTGTGGAGAATTTCAAAAGATCTCCGTGGAGAGCAAGTTTAAAGGTCAGTGTGAAGCTACTAATTGGATCTGGGGAGATCTCTGAAAGTGGGGGTTCCCTGGAATGGGCTGAGGGGGGCCCTCCGATTTTCCTATGAATCCTTGCTACAGCCCCAAATGGACAGTTTCCTGCTGTGGGGCTGGCTGAGTCCTCTAGTCGTGCAGAGGTGAGCCCAATGCCTGGTGCCTTGGAGGCAGGCAAATGGGGAGGGGACCCTCAGCAGAAGACCCAGGGTTAGGTTAGGCCTCAAAAGACAGCAGTTCTGAACTGCCCAGTGCTCAGAGAACTCCCAGGCTGAGTGAGATGAGGGCACAAGGGCGGGTGAGTGTGAGCCTTGGGGTTTCATCCAGAAGGGCCCACAAATGTCGGAGTTCACCAGCAGGGGCTCTCAGGGGGTGCCCCAATTCTCTTGCCCTGAATGCTCTGTTGTGCCCCAAAATGGTACAGTTTCCTGTGGGCTGCAGGCTGAGTCCTATGGTGGGGCTGGGGTGTCCCCAATCCCCCAGAGTGCGGTGCCAGGACCCTGGGGAAGGACCCCTCTGTGGCCAACCTAGGGTAAGGGTTAGGGTCCAGGAGACCGGCAGCGCTAATCCGCAGGCTGTGCGGTGAGCTCCGTGGAGGGCTGAGATGAGGTCATGGGGGAGAGTGAGCATGGGCCTCAGGGTTGGGGCATGGGGGCTGCCAAAGCTGAGGACAGGCTCCGGGGGCCTCCCCAAGTTCTCGAGCCCTGTATGCTCCATAGAGCCCCAAGAGGCACAGTTTCCTGCGGGGTGGCAGGCTTTGTCCTGCAGTGGGGCTCAGGTGTACCCAGTCCCTGGGGCTACGGCCTGGGCCCCGGGGGAGGGCCCTCCCCAGCCGACCTAGGGTCAGGGCTACACCCCAGGAACCTGACAGGCCTGATCTTCCGGCTTTGCGACAAGCTCGGTGGCAGGATGAAGGGAAGGCGTGGGGCGGGATGAGCGTGGGCATCAGGGTTGGGGTGTAGGGGGCCGCCGAGGATCGCTGGGGGCTCAGGTGGGCCCTACCAGTTCTCCTGCACGGGATGCTCTGTGGCGCCCCAAGGGGCATGGTTTCCTGTGGGGTGGCAGGCTGAGTCCTGTGGTGGGGTTCAGGTGTACCCAATCCCCAGGGTTAGGGTACAGATTAGGGTACGGGTTAGGGTATGGGTTACTGTTAGTGTACGGGTGAGGGTAGGGGTTAGGGTTAGGGTAAGGTGAGGGTACGGGTTGGGGTTGGCTTTAGGGGTTACAGGTTAGGGGTTATGGGTTAGGGTACGGATTAAGGTTTAGGGTACGGGTTAGGGATTAGGGTTTGGGTTTAGGGTTAGGATTAGGGTTGGAGTTCGGGTTAGTGTTAGGGTATGGGTTAGGGTTAGTGTATGGGTTAGGGTAGACATTAGGTAAGGTTTAGGGTACGGGTTAGGGTACGGTTTAGGGTACGGGTTAGCGTACGGGTTAGGGTACAGTTTAGGGTACGGTTTAGGGTTAGGGTACGGGTTAGGGTTATGGTACGGGTTTGGTTATGGTTTAGGGTTAGAGTTAGGATACGAGTTAGGGAACAGGTTAGGGATAGGGTACGGTTTAGGGTTAGGGTATGGGTTAGGGTACATGTTAGGGTTAGGTACGGGTTAGGGTATGGGTTACGGTCCGGGTTAGGGATAGGGTACGGTTTAGTGTATGGGTTAGGGTACGGGTTAGGGTACGGTTTAGTGTACGGTTTAGGGTTAAGGTATGGGTTAGGGTTATGGTACGGGTTTGGTTACGGTTTAGGGTTAAAGTTAGGATACGAGTTAGGGAACAGGTTAGGGATAGGGTACGGTTTAGGGTTAGAGTACAGGTTAGGGTACATGTTAGGGTTAGGTACGGGTTAGGGTATGGGTTAGAGTTCGGGTTAGGGATAGGGTACGGGTTAGCATATGGGTTAGAGTACGGGTTAGGGGTAGGGTTAGCTGAAGGTGTAGGGTTGGGGGTAGGGTTGGGGGTAGGGTAGGAGTTGGGGTAGGTTTAGGGTTTAGGGTTAGGGTTTGGGGTTTGGGGTTAGCGGTTAGGGTTAGGGTTTAGAATTTAGGCTTTTGGGTTTAGGGTTAGGGATTAAGGTTTAGGGATTAGTGTTAGCGTTAGGGTTTAGGGTTTAAGGTTTAGGGTTTAGGGTTAGGGTTAGGTTTAGGGTAAGGGTTAGGGTTTAGGGTTAGGGTTAGGGTTAGGGGTTAGGGTTTAGGGCTTAGGGTTAGGGGTTAGGGGTTAGGGTTAGAGTTAGACCCCAGTAGGCCAGCAGGCCCGATCCACCTGCTGTACCACGAGCGGATGGTCGTGCCGAGGTGAGGGCGATGGTGAGCGGGAGTGTGGGCTCCTGAGTTTTGGCGTGGGGGGCCTTTGAAGGTCGCCGGGGGCTCAGAGGGACCTGCCCATACTCCTGCCCTGAATGACCAGCGGCGCCCTTAGCAGACCGGGTGGCGCATGTCAGCAGGGTGAGGTGCTGGGGCTCGGTGTCCCCAATTCCTGGCATTGCTGCGCCAGGCCCCTTGTGAGAGGCCCCTCAGGGGCCCACCTAGTGTTAGGGTTAGCCCCCAGGATGCCGGCAGGCCCAATCCACCAGCTCTGCAGCGAGCGGAGGGGTTGGCCGAGATTAAGGTGCTGGGGAGCAGGCGCATGCGAGCCAGAGTTTTTGGGCGGGGGGGCCTTTGAAGGTCCCAGGGGGATCGGAGGGCCCTGCCCGTTCTCCCTTCCTGAATGACTGGCAACGCCCCTAGCACCCTGGGTGATTGCCCGGTGGCAGAGTGAGTCCAGCACTGGGGCTCGGGGGTCCCAAATCTCCGGCATTGCGGTGCCAGGCTCTTTGGGAGGGGCCACGCGGGGGCCGACCTAGGGTAAGTGTTAGCCCGCAGGAGTCCAGCAGGCCCGTTCCGCCAGCTCTGAGGCAGGTGGAGGGGCAACCCAAGGTGAGGGCACTGGCGAGAGGGAGTGTGGGCCCAAGCGTTTTGGCGCGGGGGGGCCTTCGAAGGTCGCCGGGGGCTTGGAGGGCCCTGCCCGTTCTCTCGCCCTGAAAGACTGGCGGCGCCCCTAGCAGCCGGCATTGCTGCGGGGCGGCAGGGTGACTCCGTCGCTGGGCTCAGGGATCCCCAATCCCCGGCGCTGTGGTGCCAGGCCCCTTGGGAGGGGCCCCTCGGGGGCCCACATAGGGTTAGTGTTAGTCCCCAGGAGGCCGGCAAACCCGGTGCTAAGTGGTTCTGGCAATGTAACAAAAATGCCATAAACTTATCTGTAAGAAATAACAGTGTACAGGAACCCTGTTAGCCCTAATATCATCATTTGTGAATATGGAAGCCAGCCCCAAGTGGTCGTGGAAGTCTGACGAAAGGGCTAAGCACTTTTCTCTGAGTCACCACACTATACAGGGAAAGACCAATGTACATCATCTTTCACGAGTAGGAAGCATTAATGAAAAGGTTCTTGAATTTCGAGGATTCTGACCCATCCTTATTGGTAATAAACCACCCTGTACAGGAAAACACCTTCAACTCTCATCAGCCTCCTCAATCCTGATTCCGAATCAACTTTGGGTGTGTAGGACTAGGGAAATGTCCACATCTTATTGCTAAGAAAGAATGATGTCAGGGTAATGCCCTTCAAGTCACATCAGCCTTCCTGAAGATGGAAGCAGGAATCAAGCTGGTTATGTTACCATGAGGTAAGGAAGATGAGCATATAAGTGAGAAACAACAGTGGGCAGGACCTCTCTTCCAAGGAACATTATCTTTGCTTAATGTTGAATCCCTATGATAAGTGGTTGTGGCCAATTGTGAGGTGAAAATCTTGAGTGTTTTGTAAAATCTCTTGGTCATTCACAGTTGAGACTAAGGTAGTTGGGGACTCCTAGGCAGTGATTTGTCCACTGTCAAAAATATGAAAAGATAAAAGAGACAGATGAGGTCTCCTCAGGCATTGTCCTTTATCCTCATCCTCCGTGAGGATGGCCATCTCTGGACAGCTCAGTGGCAGGGTCTCATTCACAGTGGGGGCATCTGTTCCTCACAGACATCAGGCAGGGAAATGGATTTGGTTCTCTGTGCCAGCCCAGCCACAGCTGAGTGTCACAGCACCCTCTCGTGGGCTCATAAGAGTTTCACTATCACCAGGCAGGTCATTGTATTTGATAAACCACTGTAAGAGTTTGCAATTGCCTTCATCTGCAACCTCCTAGAGGCAAATGCAGATCTCTGGTACCATGTGAAGTCATGTGAAGGCTTTGTGAGAAAGTGTCCTTTTGCTTAAGAAAAACATGGCTGGGGCTCCTGGCTGGCTCAGCCAGTTAAGCATGTGCCTTTGGCTCAGGTTATGATCTCAGGGTTCTGGGATCGAGCCCGGGCTCCCTGCTCAGCAGGAAAGGAGGTAGGGAAATAGCTTAGAACCCACAGAGAATGTGAATAAAGGGGAGTGAAATGGAACTTGGTCTGTGTTTGGCTTTAGGGATTGGAAGTTAGTTTTTTCTCAATTGTGATTGTTCTTGAAACAGAAAAGCTGTATTGTTTTTTTTTTTACCTTTAATTTTTTTTCTAATAATAATTTTTATTATGATATGTTAGTCACTATACAGTATTTCCTTAGTTTTTGATGTAGTGTTCCGTGATTCATTATTTGCATATAACACCCAGTGCTCCATGCAATATGTACCTTCCTTAATACCCATCACTGGACCATCCCAATCCCCCACCCCTCTCCCCTCTGACGCCCTCAGTTTGTTTCCCAGAGTCCATAGTCTCTCGTGGTATATTCCCCCTTCTGTTTAGGGTCCATTGTCTAAAGGGACAGACAGTGGAAGTTCACCAAATATAAGATCGAAATTTCATTGTTCATTATACATGCCACCAAGTAGTTCCCAGACATTTCATTCTACTGTAGTAATTCATTATACCTGTGCAAGTGCACGTGGAAGACAATTGATGCATGTATAGTGGTAATAAAGCATACCCCTCAGTAGCAGAATAATAGAGGATGCATATGTGTAAAATTATTCAACTACAGCTTCTATGCTTTCCCTTTGGTTCCTTATTATCTATGAAATTGGACAATTTTTGTTCTCTAGGCTTAAAACTCATTGTCAGTATTCAGAGTTTTTCAATGCTGATCTTCTCCTGTATAAGTTACCAAAAACCTAAAATATGTATGAACTTTAAAAAACGCCATATTGAAAATGACAGCAGGGAAGTTCCATTTTGTGAATATTGTGTCAATGGATCTCTATTTTGCCATCAGTGTTCATTAGAAATGATGACATTTCATGTGAGTATAAATATCAATGTGAAAAAGAAAAGGTAGGAAGAACCTTGAATGTTTAAGTAATTGGTGAAATGAAAGGTGTGTGTGTGTGTGTGTGTGTGTGTGTGTGTGTGTGTGTGTGTGTAATTGATTTTCAATGAATGGTTCAGCTACTTGTAGGGCCTCCGTGAGAGCCCAGGTGAACCTTTCAGTGAGTTGGTATCTGTTTTCAGAACTTGGGAATCTCTTAGTCCAATAGTCAATCAGGCAAGCTTTGAGGTCTTGAAGAGTTTCAGTCCTCAGCGATGGTGTTGCAGACCCTTGTGAGCAAACCCTAGGATATGCTCAGAGCCCTCATTAGCTGGTACCAACGTGGGACGATTTCAGACAACATTTCCCAAAGAAGTACCTCTTGAGTCTCTGTCCTTCTCAGTTCCTTACACTTACTTACACTAGTTATGTGATCAGTGTGTTTCAGGATAATCCCCACATGTGATTTTTGCTATTTCCTACTAGTCCTATCTGTTTCTCATCTTCTTCTTTTATGGTAGGGGTTGGGAAGCAACCTGTGTGGTGGAGGAAGGGGTGTGGTAGTTGTCTGCCTTCAGAGGACCGAATGATGCCTAGAAATTGTACTGTAGTTTGAGGTCAATTATCCATCCTCTGAGTGTCAGGAATTCCATCACTTTACTTTGATGCTAGTGTGTTCTTGTTCTTCAAGCTGTCCTCAGAAATAAGGACATCATCCATCTAGGGAATACTGGTTTGTGTGTATGTTTTCATTTTAGGAAAGGCCTTGCTGTTCCTGAAAATAATACTGTAGAGCACCCTTTCCTGTTCTTATTGGCCATCAGTCAATCTTTTGTGAAGTATTCATTTGTACATAGACTTTTTATGGTTGATGAGCAGGAATTCATTATTGACAAGTCTTCGTCAGTGTGTGTATTGCAAATCTTTACTTCCCAGCCTGCGGTTCACTTTTTCATTTTCTTATGGTCATAAGATAAGGAGAAATGTCACATTTTTATGAAGTCCCACTGAATTCTTCTCAATGGTTATTGCACACTATGTCTTACCCCAAGATTGACAGGTTCTACGTTTTCTTTCAGAAACTGTCCAATGGGAAGCTACAATCCATCTCAAATTTATAAATTGCATTTTTAATTCTAATAGGGTATTTATAGACTGTTTTGGATTTTCTATGTACACAATCGTATTATCTGTGAATAGTCACAATTATCCCCTCAATTCTTATACTTTTTGTTTCTCTTGCCTTCTAACACTGGTAGATTCTTCGATTCCACGTTGAATAGAGCAGCATTGTTTGAAGATTTTAATATACCTTTCTCAATATCTGACAGAAAAAGCAGACAAAACATTGGTAACAAATGTGACCTAATTGACATATAGGGAACATTCCATAATAAGTGCAGAATACATTATTTTCAAGTGGTCATAGACTCTTTAGCCAAATAGATGATAGGTGGGGCCATGAATCAAGGCTACAAATGTTAAACCCTGAAATTAACTAGGTTCTATTCCTAGACCACAGGGGAACTGAGCCACAGTCATAGCGAAAAGAAAACCAGGAAGTCCTTCAATGTTTAAAAATTAAATGGAACTTTGCTACATATCCTAAAGGTCAGAGAGGGAATCTTAATGGAAATTCTGAACCTTTTCTACATGAGGGCTCACACACAATGGCACTTTCTTTGTGAAGAGCATTATAATAACCTAGACAGGAGTTGAGCCTTAAGTCAGAGTTCTGCCTGCCCCAGCCACACCTGGCAGCCTTGGCCTGTTGTCCCCCTCAGCTGTCCTTTCTGGTGGCCCTGAGCTAAGGGGGTCATCATGGCCATATGGAAATGGGAAGCTCCCCACTCATAGTGATGGCGGTGCCCACTCCCCAGCTGCCCTTTCTGGTGGCTCTGAGCTAAGGGGGTCAACATGGCCGTATGGAAATTAGAAGCTCCCCACTCTTAGTGATAACGTTGCTATCGTATCGTCCTCACCAGTCCAACAATATGATTTCTGAGTGAAATATGACACAAGAGCGACTTCTTGGCCTTCCTTCAGGTTTGAAAATCATCTGGTGAGTCATCTATTAGGAATATGGATTCAACATGTGTTCTTTCTTCTGGAAAAGAAATAGACCTAATAGCAATTATGGCTTCCTGAGCACCTGTTCTTGAGAGACATCATACTGCCTCTTAATAGCATTTTGCCTCTTAAACTTGAATCTAGGGTGTAGATATTTTTAGGCACATTTTCAGACGGTTAGAAAGGGACTCAGATGATATGAGTCACAGAGGATTTTAGTGTCAGAAACCTAAGTGGCATCCCCAAATTGACTACAAGTCCCTTGTTGTTCCATACAGGGTACTATTTCCCTCTTATCTCTGGTCTTCTCGATCTGGAAACCTATCAAGTATCAGGATTTTCTTGTCATGTGGACAACTGGAATGAATTCAGTGGGCCTTTTCACATCTACCCATGGTGATCATTAAGATCATTATCTCAGTGGAGGACCTCTGGGTAAGATACTCAAAGATCCTAAGGAATACAGACAGTATAATATTTTTCTGGTATTAAAGTTACTGAAACCAACTATCTTTTTCAGTCCATTCAGGCTCTGGTATGTTCAGAGGGTGCTGTAAAACAGGTCTGAAATAGTATTTAAAAACACTCAGCTCAGCCTCTTCTACAAAGTGAGCCAATGCTTATAAACATGGCTAAAATATTCCCTTACCTACGATGACTTCCCAGCCATCGTAGTGTTTATATGGTATGACTGTGACTTATATTAGTCAACATTTGCACAGAAAGAACTTACTGCATCCAGGGAGCACTTCATGTTGAAATTAGTTTGTGACAACGAGCTACTGTGTTTTATTCTGCAGTCCAAGGGAATGGTGCCAGACATCTCTAAGGTGTCCAGCAGTTCTACAATTCTGATTTTAAGTGGTCTGTGTGCTTCAGAGATTTGGGCAGGAGAAGGGCAGTAGTCCAGAGACTGTTAACACTTCTGTTACCTGTGCTGACCATGGAGCAGTAAGCCTTCCGTGGGCATCATTTTGATTTCTTGGTACTGTTGTGAAAGGTGCTTTTGTCTCAAATTCCTCCATTTAGGAGTAATTATAATGATAAAAGGAATTTTTATCTTATATCATCTGTGGGCCCTGATCCTCGGCTCCCAGGGAAGCTATCCTTTAACATTTTACCCGGCTCAAAATGACTGGGCAACACCTGAAAGCATGGGCCCTATTTCTGCCCCAGGCACATGTTGTACATCTGCTTCGAGAAGAAAACAATAACCAAAAATGCCAACATAAATATAAGAAAAAATAAAGAACCTCTTTGGCTCTCATAAGATTAAAGTCATACTGACATGTACATACTGAAAACATAAGAAAGAATCTTTCACTTTCTGGAATCTAAGAAGATCCTCATTGTGGTGTGTAACTTTGTACCTGAAACAAAACAGAAAAAAATATATAAGCCTGCCCCAAATGTTCTTTCCCCGGAGCACTCCCTTCTTGGTGAAGATTGTGTCTCCCAGGCAGCTGTCCTGACTTGGGTTTGAATAAAGGTCTCTTCCTTTTTCTCTAAAATGTTTTTAACAGTTCATTCACGCAGTGTCGACAATAACAGTGTTTTCTATTTAAGTGAGAAATAAACGTTCCACTCTAGTTGCATTGGGAATAGACGAATTGAGGGTTTCTTTAGAATAGTAAGTCTGCTATCCAGAAAAGGCAAGGTCATTGGTCTATTGAGAATGAAGATAATTACTGCTAAACAACAAGTACGTGTTGCCCCTTCGCCCAGAAACCAAAGCAGGTGTGCAGGCTTTAGGTCAGAGGTGCCTTCTTCTCCCCAGCTGACGGCACTTCTCTACTCTGGCTACAAGACACCCGAGGTTTTGAACGTCAGCATTGCAGTCAGCGAGGCAGCTTGTCACAGGACGCCAGTGTTCAGAGAAAGCACAGGTATGTTTGGCAAAACATATGTCAGGGATGGAGGTAAATCTGTCATTATCCCAAAATCTCCTGGGCTTTTCTCTTTTCTCTAGTTGGGCCACAAAGTAAAATTGAAGTAGCTGCCAGCATTCTGGGTTTGGTGCAAGAATTACTTAGTTTCCCTGCAGGTAGAACTTTGCAGCTTGTCACAGGACGCCAGTGTTCAGAGAAAGCACAGGTATGTTTGGCAAAACATATGTCAGGGATGGAGGTAAATCTGTCATTATCCCAAAATCTCCTGGGCTTTTCTCTTTTCTCTAGTTGGGCCACAAAGTAAAATTGAAGTAGCTGCCAGCATTCTGGGTTTGGTGCAAGAATTACTTAGTTTCCCTGCAGGTAGAACTTTGCAGGGGATCACAATTTCTCTGTCCATTTATTGCTTACAAATGTATTTTGACCATCTGTTTCCTAGGAACCCTCTTTTATTAGAAAAGGAAGGTGAGATTCACTCTGTGCCTGTTTGTAACATCTAATTTGTTCCTTCATCTAACAATGTTTATTCAATTGGGCCTAAGATATGGTTGAGTGGCCAGCATCTAGAGTTAGGTGGCTTTTTTCATCTGATACAGACTTGGATGATGTCATTTGACAAAGGTGATGTTTCATCATTGCTTAGTTTATTCATCAGAAGAGTTAAAATTAGGGTGGAGGGGAAATTCAAAATTATCCAAATGGGCCTGTTCCTGTTTAAAAGTTGAGCTTGACTTTCTAGTTTTACTAAATGTATTATCTCGATATTTTGAGGTGCCATATTCTCTCTGTAGTTCCTTTGGTGGTGGAGTCAGAAGGAGAGTCTGGGAATTCTTTTGGATAGTGGCATGCTGGTGGCTTCAAGGGGCTTGGCGTCAGGAGCCTTGGGGTGAAGTCTGCAACTGCTTGCCTGACCCTGGGTGCATCTCCCAGAGGTTTTGTTTCCTCTTATGAAATTGCCGGCAGATAATGTTCTGCTTAAAGGGGAACCCTCCCATCCTGTTTGTGGGAATGCAAAGTGGTGCAGCCAGTCTGGAAAACAGTGTGGGAGTTCCTCAAAAAGTTAAACATTGAAAAACCACATGATCCAGCAATTGCTCTCCTATGTAATTACCCAAAGGATACAGAAATGCAGATTTGAAGGGGGTCCATGCACAATGATGTTTATGGCAGTAATGTCCACAGTAGCCAAACTATGGAGAGAATCCCAAAGTCCATGCACTGATGAATGGATAAAGCAGATGTGGGATACATATATATAATGGAATATGACCCAGCTTCAAAAAGAATGAAATCTTACCATTTGCAAGGATGTGGATGGATCTAGAGTGTATTAAGCTAAGCAAAATCAGTGAGGAAGGACAAATATCCTATACTCTAATGCTTCTGGAAATTCAGAAAAAAAAAAAGGTGAACAGAGTGGAGGGGTGATGAGAGAGGCAAACAAGGAAATAGACTCAACCTTGGAGAACAAACTGAGTGTTGCTGCAGGACAAGGGTGTGGGGGGAAGTGTCAAATGGGTGAGGGGTATTAAGGAGGGCACTTGTGTTGAGCACCGGGTACTGTATGCAGGTGAGGAATCACTAAATCCTACCCCTGGAGCAAATATTCCATGGCATGTGAACTAACTGGAATTTAAGTAAAAGAAGAAAGGAAAAAGTGTTCTGCTTCATGAAGAGTGAGGTAAAATTGTAGTGATTGCGCTGTACTATTCTATAGAGGATAGATGTAAAACAACCTGTTGTAGGATACAATAGAGTCTTATCACATAAGGAGTCCTCAGAAAGCTCCAATGAAAGATTCAGATCTCAGAGCATGTTCGTGTTCCACTGATATCTTACAGTTTGCACAGGTAGGAAAGAAGGTGGAGAGAAAGGCAACAGAAGGGGAAAGTAGGTGTGAACCTTTCATTAGTTAGCATTATAGCTTTCTCATGAAATACTTGCACCAGTGTGATTTTGGAAGCAGAGGGGGAATATGGGAGCTTTGCAGGAGACGGGGGAGTTCCAGGACTGGGTAAAGCTGACAGGGGTCCCAGAGGAGAGCTGAATGTATTCTGCAGAAGGGTGTGTTCAAGGTGGGCTCCAGGGGTGGCTGTGGGTCTCCTGGGTGAGAGTTGTGACAGGTGAGGGCTGTGTGCAAGTTCCTGGCTGAGGACAAGTGAGGCACAGGCAGAGAGCTGGCAGAGAATCTTCTTCTGAGCCACCAGCCTCACCCAAAACAGACAGCATCATATTCTGTCTCTGTCACTCCAATTCAGACTTCTCAGAAGGTGAGTGAGAACACATCAAGAGCATTCTGAACAGAAGGGAACGCATGTGCAAAGTCTCTGGGGCAGGGGAATTCCAGGTATGTCCAGGAGCAGCAAGAAGGCCCTGTGGCCACAGGAGACAGCTTAGGACATTACCTCAGAGAGGTGACAGAGGGTGACAGAAAGCCATTCCAGGGCTATAACCCCATGAGACGCTGTATCACTGGGCCATCCTGGCTACAGTGTTGAGAACAGATGACAGTGGGTTGAATATGGCAAGGTAGGTCAATGACGAAGCTTTTCCAGGAACTCAGGCACTGTGGACCAGACAGGTGGCCTTGGATGGAGGGGTTAGACCTCTTCTGGGTCCATTTTGAAGATGGAGCTCACAGGATTTGCTGATGGGTTAGCTATTAGGAGCAGGAGAAGGGAGGAATTGGGGTAACTCCCAGCTGTTGTGGGTTGTCCTGATCGAGGGGAAGGAGAGGGTTTCTGGGGGTAGGATGTAGTCCATGTTCCGCATGCTGAGGAAGGTGCCTTTCCCGGTGGATCTGCTGAGATTTGTGTCTAGGAGAACCTTTCACATCTCCTCCCTCAGTAATGCTCAAGTACAAGTGTACCCCACTTTTTAAACGTTCACAGTAAGACATTGGGCTTTCTTGAAAGAACTATGTTATTACTCATCTTCAGTAAGAGGAAGAGACCTGAAGAGGATTTCCCTCTTATGAAAAAAGGTGAACAGTGAGAATCACGTTCAGCATCTGTTTTGGGGAGAAGCACAACAGAGGCGGCGTGCACCCCAACCAGCTCCTTCCGCTGGGAACCGCTCTCCGCATCCAGCCACCAGCACTTTGAATGGTGTCTGTGAGCCTCTACTGTGCTTTATCTTCATTTATGCTGGGCCTCCCTTAGAAACTTCTGTGCTGAGGCCTAAGAAAAGCCAAAGAGAAGGAATTTTGGTGTTTGACCACACTGTCTAATTGTTCCGTGTAAATTAATGGCCATTCCTTCTTGACACCATTTCTGCTGTGCAAGGTTTCTCAGAAGCCCTGTACTTTCAAAGAGCAGGGAAACCTATACCTCATACTGCGGGGTTAGTTTTAGTCTCCATGCTGGACAGAACATTTCATGACTGTCGGATTTTCTCACTCAAACATTGAGACTTTGACCACCTTTACCCGTTTCTACCACCCCAACCCTGAATCTGGCACCTACCAATCTGCTCTCAGTGTCTATGCGTTCAGTATTTGTTTATTCCTCGTGGAATGTACATGAGAGCATCTGGTATTGGTCTTTCTGTGTCTGAGTTACTTGGCATAAGGCCCCCAAGGTCTGTGTTTCCATGTCTGGTTCTTGTGAATAATGCTGCAGTGAACGTGGGAGTGCATCTGTCTTTTTGAGGCAGTATTTTTGTGTTCTCCGAATCAATACTCAGTAGAGCCATTATTGGGTCATGTCGTAGTTGCTTTTATTTTTTCAGGAACCTCCATACCGTTTGTCACAGTGGCTGCACCAATTTCCATTCCCACCTACAGTGCACAGAGTCTCCTCGTCTGCACACCCTTGACCCCACCTGGTGTCTGTCTCTGGGACAATAGGTGTTCCAACAGTTGTGAGGGAATAGCCAATTGTGGGTTTGACTGATGTTTCCCTGACGATATTTAGTGATGTGGAACAACTTTTTCTGTCTGTTGGCACCTGTGTGCCGTCTTTGGAAAGTATCTATTCACATATTCCCCACATTTTTTATACCGTTTTTATTTTGTTTGTTTGTTTTGATTTGTATGAGTGTTGTGTGTATTTTGGATATTAGCATCTTTTCACACATATGATTCACAGATATTTTTTTCTTATTGGGTCTGTGGCCTTGTAAGTTTTTGCTGGTTTCTTTTTCCGCGTGGAAGATTTCACTTTGAAGTTGTTCCACTTGTTTATTTTTGCTTTTGTTGCCTTTGCATTTGGTGTCCGATCTGAAGACACTTTGTCAAAACCAATGTCGAGAGACTTAGTACCTGTGTCTTCTTGGAGGTTTATGGATTCAGGTCTTACATTCATATCATTCATCCATTAAAAATTTTGTGTGTGGTGTAAGAAAGTGACCCAGTTATATTCTTCTGCATTTAGTGTCCAGTTTGCCTGTTACCGCTCACTGAAGAGAGAGTCCTTCCCTCATGGCATATCTTCTGCTGCTGTGTCGTAAGTTAGGATCATCTACGTGTGGGTAAGTTTCTGAGCTTTCTGTTCTGTTCCACTGACCTGGTGTCTGTGTTTATGCCAGTACCATCCTGTTTTGATGACAAGAGCTTTGTAATCTACCTTGAAATCCAGGAGTGTGTTGACTGCACCTTTCTTTCTCCAGGTTCCTTTGGGTATTTGGGGTGTTTTGTGATTCCATACAAGTTTGAGGACTGTTTTCTACTTGCTGGAATAATGCCACTGGAATTCAGATAGGGATTTCATCACATCTGTCGATTGCTTTGGGTACGATGGACATGTTGACGTAATTAACTCTTCCAGTTAAGGAGCATGGCGTATGCTTCCATTTGTTTGTGTTGCCTTCCAAATCTTTGACCCATTCATCCTGCCCCCCTCGACACACATGCTTTTCATTTATTTTCTGCCATGTGTTGAGTGTACTATGTCTTTCTCATTCTTGGTTACTTTTATTCCTAGATTTTTTTTATGCAATTGTAAATGGCATTGCTTTTTTAATTTCTCTTTACGACAGTGTGTCATCAGTATACAGAAATGAAAGAAGTTGGGTCATCTGGGTGGCCCCATAGGTGAAGCGTCTGCCTTCAGCTCAGGTCATGAACCCAGAGTTCTGGGATCGAGCCCCGTGTTGTGCTCCCCGCTTAGCGAGGGTCTGCTTCTCCCTCTTTCTGACACTCCCACTGCTTGTGCTTTTTCTCTTCCTGTCAAATAAATACATAAAATTTGAAAATAAATAAAGACAACAGGTCTCTGTATATTGACTTTATATCCTGCAGCTTTCTTGAATTTGTTTATTCTTACAGTTTTTTTTTTTTGTGGAATCTTTCGGGATTTCATGTCATTTGCAAATAGTGACAGTTTTCCTGTATGGATTTCATATCTTTCTTTTTTTAAAATGATGTCACCCTACAGTACTTCATTTGTTTTTGATGTAGTGTTCCATGATTCATTGTTTGCATATAACACCTAGTGCTCATTATGACACGTGCCCTCCTTTTTTTTTAAAAAGAATTTATTTATTTATTCGACAGATATAGAGACTGCCAGCGAGAGAGGGAACACAAGCAGGGGGAGTGGGAGAGGAAGAAGCAGGCTCACAGCAGAGGAGCCTGTTGTAGGGCTCAATCCCATAACGCCGGGATCACGCCCTGAGCCGAAGGCAGACGCTTAACCGCTGTGCCACCCAGGCGCCCCAACACGTGCCCTCCTTAATACCCATCACCAGGATAACTCATTCCTCTTCCCCTCCCTTTCTGCAACCTTCAGTTTGTTTCCCAGTGTCAGTAGTCTCTCATGGTTCATCTTCCCCTCTCATTCCCACCCCTTCAGTTTTCCCTTCCTTCTTCTAATGTCCTCCATGCTATTCCTTCCGTTCCACATAGGAGTGAAACCATATGATAATTGTCTTTCTCTGCTTGACTTAATTTCACTTAGCATAATCCCCTCCTGGTCCATCCACGTTGGTGCAAATGGGGGGTATTCATCCTTTCTGATGACTGAGTAATAGTCCATTGTATAGATGAACCACATCATCTTTGTCCATTCATCTGCTGAAGGACATCTTGGCTCCTTCCACAGTTTGGCTATTATGGACATTGCTGCTATGAACATTGGGATACAGGTGCCCCTTCTTTTCATTACTCTGTGTCGATGGGGTAAATACCCAGTAGTGCAATTGGTGGGTCATGGGATAGCTCTGTGTTTAACGTCTTGAGGAACCTCCATATTGTTTTCAAAAGTGGCTGTTCCAGCTTGAATTCTCACGAGTAGTGTAAGAGGGCTCCCCTTTCTTCACATCCTCTCTGACTTTTTTTTTATTTCTGTCTTGTTAATTTTTTTCAAGATTTTATTTATTCATTCCACAGAGATAGAGATATCCAGCGAGAGAGGGAACACAAGCAGGGGGAGTGGGAGAGGAATAAGCAGGCTCATAACGGAGGAGCCTGATGTGGGGTTCGATCCCATAATGCCAGGATCACGCCCTTAGCCGAAGGCAGATGCTTAACCTCTGTGCCACCCAGGTGCCCCCTGCCTTGTTAATTTTAACCATTCTAACTGGTGTAAGGTGGTATCTCATTGTCATTTTGATTTGTATTTGCCTGATGGCAAGTGATGTGGAGCATTTTTTCATGTGTCTGTTGGCCATTTGTATGTCTTCTCTGGAGAAGTATCTCTTTTTCTCTTCTGCCCATTTTTTGGGTGTCGAGTTTGAGGAGTTCTTTATAGATCTTGGATACCAACCCTTTATCTGTAATATCATTTGCAGATATCTTCTTCAATTCCATAGGTTGCCTTTTTGTTTTTTGATCATTTGCTTTGCCGAGCAGAAGCTTTTTATCCTGATGAAGTGCCAATAGTTCATTTTTTGCTTTTATATTCCTTTGCCTTTAGAGACGTGGCTTACAAGATGTTGTTGTGTCTAAGTTTGAAGAGTTCTTTTGATTTTGATATGAGACAGGAATCCATTATCTTTCTTTCCTTATTGTATTTGAGTCCTCTGTCTTTCTTGGTGAGTCTAGCTAAGTTTGTCAGTTTTGTTTATCTTTCCAAAAAAGGCTGCTCTCATTTTCATTTTTTTTTCTTTTTAGTCTCCGTTGGATTTATTTATGTATTCATTTTTGTTATTTCCTTATTTCTACTAATTTGGGGCTTTGTTATTTTTTTTCTACTTCTTTACCACATAAATCCGGTTGTTTATTGGAGAGCATTATCATGGACTGATGAAGATCTGAATTTCTATGAATGTCCCCCATAAAGCTACTTTTGCTGCATCCCATAAGTTTTTGTAGGTTGTCTTTTTCATCAATGTCAAGGTACTTCTAAAATTTTTTTGATTTCTTCTTTGACTGTTGGTTGTTCAGTAGCATGTTGTTAAATCTCCACATATTTTTTAAGATTATTTAAGTATCTGACAGAGAGTGAGACAGCGAGAGAGGGAACGCAAGCAGGGGGGTGGGAGAGGGAGAAGCGGGCTTCCCACTGAGCAAGGACCTGATTTGGGGCTAGATCCCAGGATCCGGGGTCAAGACCTGAGCTGAAAGCACATCCTTAACGACAGAGCCACCCAGGCCCCAAAAATCTCCACCTATTTTTGACTGTCCCATTTTTTTCTTGAGACTGATTTCTAATTTCCTATCATTGTGGTCGGACAAGATTTGAAGCAGAAGGTGAAGAGAGCACTCAGATGAAAGGTTTGTTTCCTGGAGGGTTTTCTGAGGGCAGACCATGAGTTCAGTGGGGATGGAGGAAGGCTTTGTGAGACGGGGGGTGGGGTTAACACTTGTTAGAATTACTGACTACTACCATGCAGGCTGTGTGCTACTGTTCACACCATAGTCCTGTTGGACTTGTACTTCATTAAATATTTTCTAGGAGATATAGGCATAGCCTTCACTTAAAGAAAGGTGTCATGTGGGTTCATGGCATGACCCCAGGTCAGCAACCAGAATGTACGGTATTGTGGGGTATCAGAACCAGGCTTTCTGTGGGAAGTGACAAAAATAGGGTATGGTGAGCTCCATGACCATACTTGAGGTCCCGGGTGACCCACTGGGTGTTGGGTTCTGTGGATCTGTCTCATCAGGTGCTGTGGAATTCAGGGACACCCTCCTGTCTGTGGATTTGTGTGGAGACAGGTAGACATCACTGTCTGGCCAGGCACGAGGGTCGCACTGGACCACGACCAGAGGTGCAGCGTGCGGGGGAGCCACTGCTTGGTTTCCATGAAAGCTGACCATGGTCTGTGACCGTGATTCCTAGCAGTTGCAAGGGGAGAGGAGGTCGGGGGTGGTGCACACTTCCTAGACTTGTGGTCAGGACTAGTCTGGACCCCACTGAAGTTAGCCGCACCGGGCACAGAAGGCACCCAGTCAGTGTAGCTCTGGGCACTGCTCCCATGGCACTTTTGGGCCAGGTCCATGCTGCAACCTCCTGCTTTTCATCATCATCTTCAAGGTCATGTGCCTCTGCTCTTGCCCCATGGCCTCCGGGGTATTGTCCGTCCTCCATCTGGCCCTCGTCCCTGGTGCCCTGTGCAGTCCAATGCCAGGGTAGCCTTCTCGAGACAAACATCTGGCCCTGATGGAACACTTCCATGGATCTCTTTTGATGTGAGGATGATGCCCTGCCCTGGAAGGGGGCTGCAGGTCCCCAATCAGGAGAGCCATGTCTCCCTTTTCAGCATGGCCTGCCCTCCCCTCAGTCTTCTTCAGGGAAGCTCTCCCCACTTCCTGAGATGACAGCTCTGAACTTAAAAATGAATGTTATTTTACATAAATCTATGCCTTAGTTCATCCATGGAATGTCTTTCAACCCCGTTAGTGGGGTTTTTTTAGCAGTTCTGAAGGGCTGTCTGCTCAAGGAGGGGATGACCTGGGTGGGGCAGCTTTCCCTCTCATCTCCCTCAGCATGTCTCTGAGCCCTGGGGCCAGCTGTCCTACTGAGGATTGAGGGACCCAAGCCAGCCCATCCTGAGCCCAGGCTGTGTCAGCTCATAGACTGCTGCGTGTCGGAGTGGTGGGCAGATGGCATGGGCCAGGGGCAGGCAGTGTCTCCTTCTCATTCCTTCCCTCCCTTCCTCCCAGAGGTAGCTCAGAGCAGCCTTCAACCCCTGCATCTCCAGATCCCTTGACCTGTGCCTCCTGTGTTCAGCTGGTGACCTTGGAATTTCACATGGATTCTACCTCCCGTACCCTCTCCCATAGCAGTTCCTGGATCAGGGGAGGGGTCGGACCCTTGTCTGCTTTTGGTCTTCTTCCTGTCCCGCACCAAGCCCACCCACCTTTGCATCTTCCATGTATGTGCTTGGAAGCAAGCCCATCCACAGAGAACCTATTAGCCAAATGGATCCAGGCAATGAACATTGAAGTAGAGATCCAGGATCCGTAATAAATCTGCTCTGAAACCTGTCCCAAAGTCTGTGACTCTCTCACACTGAAACAGAAACAATAATAGCTATCTGGACTGTGAAGTGATATGTGTCTCTACTTCCAATCTTGAATGCATAGGTGCTGAGCCTGGACTGAAAAGGACCATGGCTCCCGTGGGCTGGGATCCATGGTAAGAACTCAGTGAAATCTGAATTTTAGGCATTAAGTGAATAATTATTGTAGAGTGAATCCTCCCAAGTAGGGCTTTTGCACATTGCACAGGAAAAGCTTTTTCAAAGAGGTTTCTGAAAGAAAAATCTTTTTTTAAAATTTATTTTAATTCCATTAAAGCTAACATACAGTGTTACATTAGTTTCAGGTGTACAGTAGAGTGATTCAGTATTTCTATATATTACTCAGTGGTCATCAAGAAGTGTCCTCTTAATCCCCTTCATCTATTCCACTCATCCCTCTATCCACCTCCTCTCTTGTAACCATCCGTTTGTTCTCTATTGTTAAGAGTTTGTATTTTGGTGTGTCTCCTTTTTCTCTTTTAGTTATTTATTTTTGTTTTTTTTTTTAAATTCCCCATTAGAGTGACATCATATGGGATTTGTCTTTCTCTGACTGACTGATTTTAGTTTGGATAATACTCTCTAGCTCCATCCATGTGTCTGCAAATGGCAAGGTTTCATTCTTTTGCAATCCGAGTAATACTCCATTGTGTGTGTGTATGTGTGTGTGTGTGTGTGTCTGTGTCTGTGTGTGTGTGTGTGTGTGAATACTCACATCTATCATCTCATTTGTCAATTTTTCTACAGACACTTGGGTTGCTTACATATTGTGACATTGTAAATAATGGTGCAAGAAACATAGGGGTGCACGTATCCTTTTTACTTACTGTTTTCCTATTCTTTGGCTTGGAGGGTCCTGCCCATTCCCCCACCCTGAATGACCGGCGGCGCCCCAAGTGGCCCGGGTGGCAGCGGAGGGGAATTTTGAGTACATCGCTGGGGCTTGGGGGTCCCCAATGTCCGGCATCACGGTGCCAGGCCCTTTGGGAGTGCCCTTCGGGGGCCGACCTAGGGTTAGCATTAGCCCCCAGGAGGCCTGCAGTCCCAATACGATGGCTGTGGGGCGAGCGGAGGGGTGGGCCGAGGTGAGGGCGCTGGGGAGCAGGATTGTGGGCCCCTGCATTTTGGCGCTGGAGGCTTCAAATATCTCCGGTTTCTCCAGGGCCTTGTCCCTTCTCCCGCTCTGAATGACCGGCGGTGCCCCTAGCGGCCTGGGTGGCAGCGTTGTGGGAGGGTGAGTCTGGCTCTGGGGCTTGGAGTCCCAGATCCCGGGCATAGTGGCACCAGGACCCTTGGGAGGGGCCCCTGGGAGGCCGACCTAGGGTTAGGATTAGCCCCAAGGAGACCTTCAGGCCTAATCCGCACACTGTGCGGCGAGCGGAGGTGTGGGCCGAGGAGAGGGCGCTGGGGAGTGGGAGCGTGGGCACCAGCTTTATGGTGTGGGGAGCCTGTGAAGGTCACCTGTGGCTCAGATGGCCCTGCCCTTCTCTCGCTCTCTATGACCGACAGCTCCCCTAGTGGCCCGGGTGGGTACAGTGCGGCAGGGTGACTCTGGCTCTGGGGCTCTGAGACACCAATCCCCAGAATTGCAGAGCCAGGCCGCTTGGGATGTCCCCACAGGGCCGACCTAGGGTTTTGATTAGCTGCCAGGAGCCCAGCAGGCCCTATCCACCGGCTCTGAAGCAAGCGGTGGGGTGGGCCTAGGTGAGGGCGCTGGTGAGCAGGATCCTGGGAGCCAACGTTTTTGCGCGGGGAGCCTTCAAAGGTCAGCGTGGGCTCAGAGGGCCCTGCCCAATCTCCTGCCCTGATTGACCAGCGGGGCCTCTAGTGGCTCGGGTGGCTGAAGGGCAGCAGGGTGAGTCAGGCACATGGGCTCGGGATCCCCATCCCCAGAGTTGCGACGCCAGGCCCCTTGGGAAGGGCTCCTCGGGGGCTGATGTATGGTTAGGGTTAGTCTCCAGGAGCACCGCAGGCCCGATACACCACCTGTGCGTCGAGGGGATAGTTGGGGCGAGGTGAGGGTGCTGGTGAACATGAGCATGGGCCCAAGCGTTTTGGTTTGGTGTGCCTTCGAATGTCTGTAGGGGTTCGGAGGGCCCTCCACTTCTCCTACCCTGAATGAATGGCGGCGCCCCTAGCGGCCCCTGTGGGGCGGGGCGGCAGCGTGCATCTGGCGCTGGGGCCTGGGGGTCCCCAATCCCCGGCGTTGCGGCTCCAGACCCCTTAGGAAGGGAGCTTCAGGGGCTGTCCTAGGGTTAGGGTTAGCGCCCAGGAGGCCGGCAGGCCCCAGTCGCAGGCTGTGCGAGGAGCGGAGGTGCGGGCCAGGTTGAGGGCGATGCCCAGCAGGAGCGTGGTCCCCAGCATTTTGGCGCCCTGGGCCTTCGAATGTTGCCATGGCTCGGAGGGCCTTGCCCTGTCTCCTGCCCTGAATAACGAGCGACGCCCCTAGCGGCTCCATTGGCAGTGGGGCGGCAGGGTGAGTCCTGCTCTGTGGTTCAGGGATCCCCAATCCCCAGCGTTGCGGGGCCAGGCCCCTTGGGAGGGGCTCCTCGTGGGCCGACCTAGGGTTAGAGTTAGCCCCCATGAGGCCGGCAGGCCAGATCCTCTGGCTGGGCGGCGAGAGGTGGGCGGGCTGTGGTAAAGGCGCTGGGCCCCTGCCTTTTGGCAAGGGAGGCTTCAAATGTCCCTGGTTTCTCCAGGGCCCTGTCTGTTCTCCGGCCCTGAATGACCAGCGGCGCCCCTAGCGGCCAGGGTGGCAGCGTTGTGGGAGGGTGAGTCTGGCTCTGGGGCTCTGAGTCACCAATCCCCAGCATTGCAGAGCCAGGCCGCTTGGGATGTCCCCACAGGGCCGACCTAGGGTTTTGGTTAGCTGCCAGGAGCCCGGCAGGCCCTATCCACCAGCTCTGAAGCAAGCGGAGGGGCGGGCTGAGGTGAGGGCGCTGGCGAGCAGGATCCTGGGAGCCAAAGTTTTTGCGCGGGGAGCCTTCAAAGGTCAGCGTGGGCTCGGAAGGCCCTGCCCGATCTCCTGCCCTGATTGACCGGCAGGGCCTCTAGTGGCTCGGGTGGCTGAAGGGCAGCAGGGTGCGTCCGGCACATGGGCTCGGGGTCCCCATCCCCAGCGTTGCGACGCCAGGCCCCTTTGGAAGGGCCCCTCGGTGGCCGACCTATGGTTAGGGTTAGCCTCCAGGAGCCCCGCAGGCCCGATACACCACCTGTGCGACGAGGGGAGAGTTGGGGCGAGGTGAGGGTGCTGGTGAACATGAGCCTGGGCCCAAGCGTTTTGGTTCGGGGCGCCTTCGAAAGTTGGCGGGGATTCGGAGGGCCCTGTCTATCCTCCCACCCTGAATGAATGGCGGTGCCCCTAGCGGCCTGGATGGGGAGTGGCGACAGGGTGCATCCGGCGCTGGGGCTTGGGGGTCCCCAATCTCCGGCGTTGTGGCACCAGGCCCCTTGGGAGGGGCCCTTCGGGGGCCAACCTAGGGATAGGTTTAGCCCCTCGGAGGCCAGCAGGCCCTATTCGCCAGCTGTGTGGAGAGCAGAGTGGCAGACCTAGGTGAGGGCACTGGTGAGTGGGAGGGTGGACCTAGGTGTTTTGGTGCAGGGAGACCTTGAAGGTCACTGGGGACTCTGAAGGACCTGCCACTTCTCTCGCCCTGAATGACCAGCGGCGCCCCTAGCTGCCTGGGTGGCGACAGTGTGGTAGGGTGAGTCTGGCTCTTGGGCTCTGAGTCACCAATCCCAAGCATTGCAGAGCCAGACCCCTTGGGATGTGCCCCACGGGGCCGACCTAGGGTTTTAGTTAGCCCCCAGGAGCATGGCAGGCACTATCCACTGGCTCTGCAGCAAATGGAGGGGCGGGCCGAGGTGAGGGCGCTGGGGAGCGGGAGCATGGGCACCAGTGTTCTGGCGCGGGGAACCTTTGAAGGTCACTGGGGACTCAGAAGGCCCTGCCCTTCTCTCACCGTTCATGACCGGTGGCGCCCCTAGAGGCCCAGGTGGCGATAGTGCGGCAGGGTGAGTCCGGCTCTGGGGCTCTGAGTCACCAATCCCCAGCGTTGCGGAGCCAGGCCCCTTGGGATGTGCCCCACGGGGCCGACCTAGGGTTTTCCTTAGAACCAAGAGCCCGGCAGGCCCTTTCCAATGGGTCTGAATGAAGCAGAGAGTTGGGCCGAGGTGAGGGTGGTGGTGAACATGAGCCTGGGCCCAAGCGTTTTGGTTCAGAACGCCTTCAAAGGTCGGCGGGGGTTCGAAGTGCCCTGCAGGTTCTCCCACCCTGAATGAATGGCGGCGCCCCTAGCGGCCGAGGTGGTAAGGGGTGGCAGGGTGAGTTAGGCCCTGCAGCTCGGGTATCTCCAATCCCCAGGGATGTGGTGCCAGGCCCTTTGGGTGGGGCCCCTCGGATGACAACTTAGGGTTAGGTTGAGCCCCTAAGAACTCGGCAGGTCCTATTCGCCAGCTGCGTGGAGAGTGGAGCGGCGGACCGAGGAGAGGGCGCTGGTGTTTGGGTGCGAGGGCCCGGGCGTTTTGGCGCGGGGGGGACTCGAAAGTCACCGTGTCTCAGAGGGCCCTGCCCGTTCTCCCGCCCTGAATGAACGGCAGCACCCCAAGCCCCTGGGTGGCGGCTGGGTGGCAGGGTGAGTCAGGTGCTGAGGCTCAGGGTCCCCAATCCCCGGCATTGCGGCGCCAGGCCCCTTGGTAGGGGCCCCTCAGGGGTCGATCTAGGGTTACAGTTAGCCCCCCGGAGGCTGGTGGACCCGATCAGCATCTGAGCGGCACGCAGCAGGGTGGGCCGAGGTGAGGGCACTGGCGAGCCTGAGCATGAGCCCAAGCGTTTTAGCGTGGGGGGTCTTCGAAGGTCAGTGGGGGCTCGGAGGGACCTGCCCATTCTCCCACTCTGAATGACCGGCGGGGCCCCTAGTGGCTCAGGTGGCTGAAGGGCAGCAGGGTGAGTCCGGCACTTGGGCTCGGTTGCCCCATCCCTGGCGTTGGGGCACCAGGCCACTTGGGAAGGGCCCCGCGGGGGCCGACCTACAGTTAGGGTTAGCTCCCAGGAGGCTGGCAGGCCCTATACACCACCTGTGCGTGGAGCGGAGAGTTGGGCCGAGGTGAGGCTGCTGGTGAACATGAGCCTGGGCACAAGCATTTTGGTTCTGGGCGCCACTGGGGGTTCGGAGGACTCTGTCAGTTCTCCCACCCAGAATGAATGGCGGCGCCCCTAGCGGCCTGTGTGGGGTGGGGCGGCAGGGTGTACTGGGCGCTGGGGCTTGGGGGTTGCCAATCCCCAGAGTTCCGCCGCAAGGCTCCTTAGGATGGGACCCTCAGGGGCCATCCTAGGGTTAGGGTTAGCGCCCAGGAGGCCGGCAGGCCCGATCCGCCAGCTGTGCAAGGAGTGGAGGTGTGGGCCGAGTTGAGGGGGATGCCGAGCGGGAGTGGGGGCCCCAGCGTTTTGGCGTCCTGGGCCTTCGAATGTTGCCATGTCTCGGAGGGCCCTGCCCATTCTCCTGCCCTGAATAACCAGCGGCACCCCTAGCAGCTCCATTGGCGGTGGGGCTGCAGGGTGTGTTTGGAGCTGGGGCTCGGGGGTCCCCAATCTCTGTCGTTGCGGTGCCAGGCCCCTTGGGAGGGGCCCCTCGAACGCCAACCTAGATTTAGGGTTATTTCCCAGGGCACCGGCAGGCCCGATCCGCCAGTGTGTGGCAATGGTGGGGTGGGCTGAGGTGAGGGCGCTGGTGAGCGGGAGCGTGGGCCCAAGCGTTTTGGCGTGGGGGGCCTTCAAAAGTTGCCAGGGGACTGGAGGGCCCTGCCCGTTCTCCCGCCCTGAATAACCGGCGGCGCCCCTGGTGCCGCGGGTTGTGGTGGGGTGGCTGGGTGAGTCCGGTGCTGGGGCTCGGAGGCCCCCAATCCCAGGCCTTGCAGCTCCAGGCTCCTTGGGAGGGGCCCACTGGGGGCCAACCTAGGTTTAGGGTTAGCCCCCATGAAGCTGGCAGGCCTCATCCACTGGCTGTGCTGCGAGCAGAGCAGCGCGCTGAGGTGAGGGCGCTGGCATACGGAGGCGTGGGCCCAGCCTTTTGGCGTGCGGGGCCTTCGAAAGTCACTGGGGGCTCGGAAAGCCCTGCCCGTTCTCCCGACCTGAAAGACCGGTGGTGCCCCTAGTGGCCCGGGTTGCGGTGGGGCAGCACGGTAAGTCCGGAGCTGGGGCATGGGGGTCCCCAATACTCTGCGTTGGGGCGCCAGGCCCCTTGGGTAGGGCCCTCGGGGTCCAAACCAGTGTTAGTATTAGCCCCCAGGAGGCCGGCAGGCCGATCCGCTAGCTGTGTAGAGAGCAGTGGGGCAGGCCAAGGTGAGGGCACTGTAGAGCAGGAGCATGGGCCCAAGCGTTTTGGCGTGGGGGCATTCAAAAGTTGCCAGGGGTTCAGAGCGCACTTCCGGTTCTACTGCGCTGAAAGCCCGACGGTGCACCTAGCGGCTCGGGTTGCAGAGGGGCGGCAGAGTGAGTCTGGTGCTGGGGCTCGGGGGTCCCCAATCCCCGGTGTTGCAGCGCCAGGCCCCTTGGGAGGGGCCCCTCGGGTGCGACCTAGTGTTAGGGTTAGCCCCCAGGAGGCCCACAGGCCTGATCCGCCAGCTGTGCGGCGAGCGGAGTGGTTGGCCGAGGTGAGGGCGCTCGCGATCGGGAGCGTGGGCCCAAGCGTTTTGGCACGGAGGGCCTTCGAAGGTCGCTGGTGGCTCTGAGGTCCCCGCACGTTCTCCCGCCCTGAATGAGGACAGCGCTCCTAGCGGGCCGGGTCCTGGCGAGGTGGCAGGGTGTCTTGCACTGGTGCTCGGGGGTCGCCAAGCCCCGGCTTAGCGGTGCCAGGCCCATTGGGAGGGGCCCCTCTTGGGCCGACGTATGGTTTGGGTTAGCTCCCAGGAGGCCTTCAGGCCCAATCAGCCAGCTGTGCGGTGAGCGGAGGGGCGGGCCGAGGTGAGGCTGCTGGCGAGCGGGAGCACGGGCCCAAGGATTTTGGCGCTGGGAGCCTTCAAAGGTCTCTGGGTGCTCTGAGGGCCCTGCCCGTTCTCCTGCCCTGAATGACCAGCGGCGCCCCTATCGGCCAGGGTGGAGGCGGGGCAACACATTGAGTCTGGCGCAGGGGCTCAGGGGTCCCCAATCCCCACGTGCCACACCAAGCCCCTTGGGAGGGGCCCTCGTGGGCCGAACTATGGTTAGGGTTAACCCCCAGGAGGCCAGCAGGTCCGATCCGCCGGCTGTGCTGCGAGGGGAGGCGTGGGCCGAGGTGAGGGCGCTGGCGAGAAGGAGCATGGGCCTAAGCGTTTTGGGATGGGGGGCCTTCGAATGTCACAGGGGGCTTGGAGGGCCCTACACATTCTCCCGCCCTAAATGACCGGTGGCGCCCCTAGCGGCCCGGCCGCCGGCAGAGCGGTAAGGTTAGTCTGGTGCTGGGGTTTGGGGCTCCCCAATCCCCGCATTGAGATGCCAGGCCCCTTGGGAAGGGCCCCTCGGTGGTCGACCTAGGGTTAGGGTTAGCCCCCAGGAGCCACGCAGGCCCGATACACCACCTGTGCATCGAGAGGACAGTTGGGCCAAAGTGAGGGTGCTGGTGAACATGAGCCTGGGTCCAAGCGTTTTGGTTCGGTGCGCCTTCGAAGGTCGGCAGGGGTTCGGAGGGCCCTGCCAGTTCTCCCACCCCGAATGAAAGGCGGCGCCCCTAGCGGCCCGTGTGGGGTGGGGCGGCAGCGTGCATCTGGCGCCGGGGATTGGGGGTACCCAATCCCCGGCGTTGCGGTGCCAGGCCCCTTAGGAAGGGACACTCAGGGGCCGTCCTAGGGTTCTAGTTAACGCCCAAGAGGCCGGCAGGCCCGAGTCGCCGGCTGTGCAAGGAGCGGAGGTGCGGGCCGAGTTGAGGGTGCTGGTGAACATGAGCCTGGGCCCAAGCGTTTTGATTCGGGGCACCTTCAAATGTAGGTGGGGGCTTGGAGGGCCCTACCCGTTCTCCCGCCCTGAATGACCGGCTACACTCCTAGCGGCCTGTGTGGCGGCAGGGCGGCAGGGTGAGTCTGGCGCTGGGGCTCAGGGGTCCACAATTCCCGGTGTTGCGGTGCCAGGGCCCTTGGGAGGGGCCCTTGGGGGTCGATCTAGGGTTACGGTTAGCCCCCAGCAAGCCGGTGGACCCGATCAGCGGCTGTGCAGCACACGGAGGGTTGGGCCAAGGTGAGGGCGCTGGCGAGACTGAGCATGATCCCAAGTGTTTTAGTGTGGGGGGTCTTCGAAGGTCGGTGCGGGTCAGAAGGACCTGCCCGTTCTCCCGCTCTGAATGACCGGCGGGGCCCCTAGAGGCTCCGGGGCCTGAAAGACAGCAGGTTGAGACCGGCACTTGGGTTGGGGTCCCCATTCCCGGCATTGTGGCGCCAGGCCACTTGGGAAGGGACCCTCCGTGGCCGACCTACAGTTAGGGTTAGCCCTCAGGAGGCCAGCAGGCCCGATACACCGCCTGTGCATAGAGAGGACAGTTGGGCCTAAGTGAGGGTGCTGGTGAACATGAGCCTGGGCCCAAGCGTTTTGGTTCTGGGCGCCTTCGAAGGTCGGTGGGGTTTCGGAGGGCCCTGCCAGTTCTCCCACCACGAATGAATGGCGGCGCCCCTAGCGGCCCGTGTGGGGCGGGGCGGCAGCGTGCGTCCGGCGCTGGGGCTTGCTGGTCGCCAATCTCCGGCGTTGCACTGCAAGGCTCCTTAGGAAGGGACCCTCAGGGGCCGTCCTAGGGTTAGGGTTAGCGCCCAGGAGGCTGGCAGGCCCGAGTCGCCGGCTGTGCAAGGAGTGGAGGTGTGGACCGAGTTGAGGGGGATGCGGAGAGGGAGCGTGGGCCTCAGCATTTTGGCGTCCTGGGCCTTTGAATGTTGCCATGTCTCGGAGGGCCCTGCCCATTCTCCTGCCCTGAATAACCAGCGGCACCCTTAGCGGCTCCATTGCGGTGGGGTTGCAGGGTGAGTCCTGAGCTGCGGCTCGGGGATCCCCAATCCCCAGCATTGTGGGGCCAGGTCCTTTGGGAGGGGCTCCTCCTGGGCCGACCTAGGGTTAGAGTTAGCACCCAGGAGGCCAGCAGGCCCAATCCTCTGGCTGGTTGGCAAGAGGTGGGTGGGCCGAGGTAAAGGCCCTGGGGAGCGGGAGCGTGGGCCCCTGCATTTTGGCGCGGGAGGCTTCAAATGTCCCCAGTTTCTCCAGGGCCCTGTCCCTTCTCCCGCCCTGAATGAGTGGTGGCGCCCCTAGTGGCCTGGGTGGCGGCGTTGCGGCAGCGTGAGTCTGGTTCTGGGTCTTGGAGTCCCCGATCCCCGGCGCATAGGCACAAGAATCCTTGGGAGGGACCCTGGAGGGCCGACCTACAGTTAGGGTTAGCCCCCACAAGGCCGGCAGGGTGGATCCACCCTCTGTGCAGGGAGCGGAGGGGCGGGCCGAGGTGAGGGCGCTGGGGAGCGGGAGTGTGGGCACCAGGGTTTTGGCACGGGGAGCCTTCGAAGGTCGCCAGTGGCTTGGAGGACCCTGTCTGTTCTTGCGCCCTGAATGACCAGCGGCGCCCCTAGTGGCCTGAGTGGCAGCAGGGAGGTAGGGTGAGTCTGGCGATGGGGCCTGTGGTCCTAGTCCCAGGCTTGGTGGCCACAGGCCCCTTGGGAGGGGCCCCTCTGGGGCCTGACTAGCTTTAGGGTTACCCCCAGGAGTCCAGCAGCCTGATCCGCTGGCTGTGCATCGAGTGGAGGGGCGGGCCGAAGTGAATGCGCTGGCGAGCCGGAGCGTGGGCCCAAGTGTTTTGGCGTGGGGGGCCTTCAAAGGTCACCAGGGGCTCAGAGGGCCCTGCCTGTTCTCTCGACCTGTGATGACGTTGCCCCTAGCATGCCGGGTCACGGCGGGGTGGCAGGGTGAGTCTGGAGCTAGGGCTCGTGGGTCCCCAATCCCCAGTGTGGCGGCGCCAGGCACTTGGGAGTGGTCCCTCGGGGGCCTACCTAGGGTTAGGGTTAGCCCAAAGGAGGCCGGCAGGCCCGTTCTGCCGGCTGTGCGGTGAGAGGAGTGGTGGTCCAAGGTGAGGGCACTGGCGAGCAGGAGCGTGGGCCCAAGGGTTTTGGCGCGGGACTCCTTCAAAAGTCGCCGGGGGCTCAGAGATCCATGCCCCTTCTCCCGCCCTGAATGACTGGCGGCGCCCCTAGCAGCCCGGGTGGCGGCGGGGAGGCTGGGTGAGTCTGGCGCTCATGCTCGTGGGTCCCCAATATCTGGCCTTGCAGAGCCAGTACCCTTGGGAAGGGCCCCTCGGGGGCCGACCTAGGTTTAGGGTTAGCCCCCAGGAGCCCGGCAGGCCCGATCTGCCAACTGTGTTGCGAGCGGAGTGGAGGGCTGAGGTGAGCGCGCTGGCGAGCAGGAGCGTGGGCCCAAGCGTTTTGGCGCAGGGGCCTTCGAAGGTCACCGGGGGCTCAGAGGGCCCTGCCCCTTCCTCTGCCCTGAAGGACCGGCGGCGCCCCTAGCAGCCCGGGTGGCGGCGGGGTGGCAGTGAAAGTCTGGCGCTGGGGCTCGATTGTTCCCAATCCCCAGAGTGATGGCGCCAGTCCCCTTGGGAGGGGCTCCTCAGGGGCTGAATTAGGGTTAGGGTTAGCCCCCAGGAGGCTGGCAGGCCCGATCCACTGGCTGTGTGGTGAGCGGAGGGTGGGGCCCAGGTGAGGGCAATGGTGATCAGGAGCGGGGGCCCAAGCGTTTTGGCGCACGTTGCCTTTGAAGGTCTCAGGGGGCACGGAGGGCCCTGCAAGTTCTCCCACTCTGAATGAGGACGGCGACCCTAGCAAGCCAGGTCTTCGAAGGGCACCAGGGTGAGTCCGGCACTGGTGCTCGGGGGTTCCCAATCCCCGGCGTGGTGGTGCCAGACCCCTTGGGAGGGGCCCCTCGACAGCCAACCTAGGGTTAGGGTTAGACCCCAGGAGGCCGCCAGGCCCTATCCGCTGGTTGTGCAGCTTGCGGAGGGGCTGGCCAAGGTGAGGGCATTGGTGAGCAGAAGCGTGGGCCAAAGCATTTTGGCGCGGGGGGGCCTTCGAATGTCACCGGGGGCTTGGAGGGCCCTGCCCGTTCTCCAACCTAGATGACCGGTGGCGCCCCTAGCGGCCTGGGTGTCGGTGGGGTGGCAGGGTGTGTCCGGCGGTTTGGCTCGGGGGTCCCCAATCACCAGCGTGGCAGCGCCAGGCCCCTTGGAAGGGGCCTCTGGTGAGCTGACCTAGGGAAGGTTAAGCCCCCAGGAGGCCAGCAGACCCGATCTGCCAGCTGTGCGGCGAGCGAGGGGTGGGCTGAGGTGAGCACGCTGGCGACCGGGAGCGTGGGCCCAAGCATTTTGGCACAGGGGGCCTTCGAATGTCACCGGGGGCTCGGAAGGCCCTGCCCGTTCTCCCGCCTTGAAAGACCGGTGGCTCCCCTAGCGGCCGGTGTGGTGGTGGGCCAGCAGGGTGAGTCTGGAGCTGGGGCTCGGGGGTCCCCAATCCCCGGCGTGGCAGCGCCGGGCACTTGGGAGTGGTCCCTTGGGTGCCGACCTAACGTTAGGGTTAGCTCAATGGAGGCCAGCAAGCCCCATCCACCGGCTGTGCGGATTATGGAGTGGCAGGCCAAGGTGAGGGCTCTGGCTAGCGGGAGCATGGGCCCAAGTGTTTTTGCACGGGGGGCCTTCCAAGGTCGCCGGGGGCTCAGAGGTCCCTGCCTGTTCTCCCGCCCTGAATGAGTGTCGGCGCCCCTAGCAGCCCGGGTGGCTGCAGGGCGGCAGGGTGAGTTCGGCGCTGGTGCTTGGGGGTCCCCAAGCAGGGGCATGGCGGTTCCAGGCCCCTTGGGAGGGGCACCTCGGGGGCTGACATAGGGTTTGTGTTAGCCCCCAGGAGGCCGGCAGGCCCGATCTGCCAGCTGTGCGGCGTGCAGAGGGGCAGGCTGAGGTAAAGGTGCTGGAGAGCAGGAGCGTGGGCCCAGGCGTTTTGGCGTGGGGGCCTTCGAAGATCGAGGGTGGCTCGGAAGGCTCTGCACGTTCTCCAGCCGGGAATGACCGGCGGCGCCCCTAGCGGCCCTGGTGGCGGCGGGGCGGCAGGGTGCGTCTGGTGTTGCGGCTCAGGGGTCCCCAATCCCTGGCGTGGCAGTGCCAGGCCCCTTGGGACGGGCCCCTCTGGGGCCGACCTAGGGTTAGGGTTAGCCCCCAGGAGGATTGCAGGCCCGATCCGCCAGCTGTTCAGAGAGTGGAAAGGCTGGCCGACGTGAGGGCGCTGGTGAGTGGTAGCTTGGCCCAAGCGTTTTGGTGCGGGAGGCCTTGGATGTTCGCCAGGGGCTCGGAGGGCCTTGCCAGTTCTCCCACCCTGAATGACCGGCGGCGCCTCTAGCGGCCATGGTGGCAGCAGGGTGCAGGGTGAGTCTGGAGCTGGGGCACAGGGGTTCCCAATCCCCGGTGTGGCGGCTCCAGGCACTTGGGGGGGAACCTCAGGGGCTGACCTAGGGTTAGGGTTAGCTCAAAGGAGGCCGTCAGGCCCGATACACCAGCTGTGCAGTGAGGGGAGTGGCGGGCCGAGGTCAGGGCGCTGGCAAGCAGGAGCGTGGGCCCAAGCGTTTTGGCGAGGGGGCCTTCGAAGTTCGCCGGGGGCTCGGAAGGACCCTGCCCGTTCTCCCGCCCTGACTGACCTGCGGCGCCCCTAGCGGGCCGGGTGACGGCGGGGCTGCAGGGTGTGTTCAGAGTTGGGGCTCGGGGGTCCCCAATCTCTGTCGTTGTGGTGCCAGGCCCCTTGGGAGGGGCCCCTCGGGCGCCGACCTAGAGTTAGGGTTATCCCCCAGGGCACTGGCAGGCCCGATCCGCCGGCTGTGCGGCGACGGTGGTGCGGGCTGAGGTGAGGGCGCTGGTGAGTGGGAGCATGGGCCCAAGCGTTTTGGCGTGGGGGGCCTTCAAAAGTTGCCGGGGGCTCGGAGGGCCCTGCCCATTCTACCGCCCTGAGTAACCAGCTGCGCCCCTGGTGCCCTGGGTTGTGGTGGGGTGGCCGGGTGAGTCCGGTGCTGGGACTCGGGGGTCCCCAATCCCAGGCCTTGCAGCTCCAGGCTCCTTGGGAGGGGCCCATCGGGGGCCAACCTAGGTTTAGGGTTAGCCCCCAGGAAGCTGGCAGGCCTCATCCGCTGGCTGTGCTGTGAGCAGAGCGGCGCGCCGAGGTGAGGGCGCTGGCGTACGGGGGCGTGGGCCCAGCCTTTTGGTGCGGGGGGCCTTCGAAAGTCCTTGGGGGCTCGGAAGGCCTTGCCCGTTCTCCCGACCTGAATGACCGGCGATGCCCCTAGTGGCCCGGGTTGCGGTGGGGCGGCATGGTAAGTCCGGCGCTGGGTCGCGGGGGTCCCCAATACTCGGCGTTGGGGCGCCAGGCCCCTTGGGTAGGGCCCTCGGGGTCCGAACCAGCGTTAGTGTTAGCCCCCAAGAGGACGGCAGACCTGATCCGCCAGCTGTGTAGCGAGCAGTGGGGCAGGCCGAGGTGAGGGCACTGTAGAGCGGGAGCGTGGGCCCAAGCGTTTTGGCGTGGGGGCATTCGAAAGTCACCGGGGGTTCAGAGTGCACTTCGGGTTCTACTGCGCTGAAAGCCCGATGGCGCACCTAGCGGCTCGGGTTGCAGAGGGGCGGCAGGGTGAGTCCAGTGCTGGGGCTCGGGAATCCCCAATCCCTGGCGTTTCAGCACCAGACCCCTTGGGAGGTGCCCCTCGGGCCTGACTTAGGGTTTGGGTTAGCCTCCAGGAGGCCAGCAGGCCGGATCTGCCAGCTGTGCAGCGAGTGGATGGTCGGGCAGAGGTGAGGTTGCTGGTGAGCGGGAGCATGGGCCCAAGCGTTTTTGCGTGGGGGGGGTTCAAAGGTCGCCGGGGACTCGGAGGGCCCTGCCCGATCTCCCGCCCTGAATGAGGACGTTGCCCCTAGCGGGCCGGGTCACAGTGAGGCGGTACGGTGAGTCCGGCACTGGGGCTCGGGAGTCCCCAATCCCTGGCATGGCGGTGCCAGGCCCCTTGGGAGGGGCCCCTTGGGTGCCGACCTAGGCTTAGAGTTATCCCCCCGGAGGCCAGCAGCCCCGATCTGCCCGCTGTACGGCGAGTGATGTGGCGGGCTGGAGTGAGGGTTCTGGCGAGCGGGAGCGTGGGCCCGAGTGTTTTCGCACGGGGGCCTTCGAAGGTCGCCGTTGGCTCGGAGGGCCCTGCCTGTTCTCCCGCCCTTAATGACCGGCGGGGACCCTGGTGGCCCGGGTGGCAGCGGGGCGGGAGGGTGAGTCTGGCAATGGGGCTCGGGGGACACGAAACCCCGGCGTTGTGGCGCCAGGCACCTTGGGAGAGGCCCCTCGGGGGCTGACTTAGGTTTAGGGTTAGCCCCCAGGAGGCCAGCAGGCCCGATCCGCTGGCTGTGCGGCGAGTGGAGGGGCGGGCCGAGGTGAGGGCGTTGGCGAGCGGGAGCATGGGCCCAAGTATTTTGGCAAGGGTGGCCTTCGAAGGTCGCCGGGGGCTCGGAGGGCCCTGCCCGTTCTCCCGCCCTGAATGACTGGCAGCACCCCTAACGGCCCGGGTGGAGGCGGGGCGGTAGGGTGGCTCCAGAGCTGGGGATCTGGGGTCCCCAATCCCCGGCGTGGCGGCGCCAGGCCCATTGGGAGGGGCCCCTCGGGGGCTGATGTAGGGTTTGGGTTAGCCCCCAGGAAGCTGGCAGGCCCGATCCGCCACATGTGCGGTGTGCGGAGGGGCTGGCCTAGGTGAGGGCGCTGGCGAGCTGGACCGTGGGCCCAAGCGTTTTGGCACGGGGGTCTTCGAATGTCGCCCGGGGCTCTGAGGGCCCTGCCCGTTCTCCCACCTGAATGAGGACAGCGCCCCAAGTGTGCCAGGTCACGGCGCAGTGGCAGGGTGAGACTGCCGCGGGGGCTCGGGGGTCCCTGAGCCCCGGCATGGCAGAGCCAGGCCCCTTGGGAGGGGCCCCTCGGGCACCGACGTAGGGTTTGTGTTAGCTCCAGGAGGCCGGCAGGACCTATCCGTAGGCTGTACTGCGAGCCGAAGGACAGGTCGACGTGAATGCACTGGCGAGTGGGAGTGTGGGCCCAAGCGTTTTGGCGAGAGGGTTTCAAAGATTGCAGGGGGCTCGGAGAGCCCTGCCCGTTCTAACGCCCTGAATGAACGGCAGCGCCCCTAGCGGCCCGGGTGGCGGCGGGGCGGCAGGGTGATTCCGGCGAGGGGGCTTGGGGGACCCCAATCCCAGGCATGGTGGCGCCAGGCACCTTGGGAGGGGCCCCTTGGGGGCCAACCTAGGTTTAGGGTTAGCCCCCAGGAGGCCGGCAGGCCCTTTCCGCCAGCTGTGTGATGAGCGGAGGATGGGCCGAGGTGAGGGCACTGGCGAACAGGAGCTTGGGCCCAATAGTTTTGGCGCGGGGGGCCTTCGAAGGTTGCCAGGGACTCGTAGGGCCCTGCCCGATCTCCCGCCCTGAATGAGGAAGGTGCCCCTAGCGGGCCGGGTCGCAGCGGGGCGGCAGGGTGAGTTCGGCCCTGGTGCTCGGGGGTCCCCAATCCCTGGCGTGGCAGCGCCAGGCCCCTTGGGAGGGGCCCCTCGTGAGCCGACCTGGGGTTAGGGTTAGCCCAAAGGAGGCCGGCAGGCCCCATCCACCGGCTGAGCGGATTACAGAGTGGTGGGCCAAGGTGAGGGCTCTGGCGAGCGGGAGCATGGTCCCAGGTGTTTTGGCACAGGGGCCTTCGAAGTTCGAGGGTGGCTCGGAAGGCTCTGCATGTTCTCCAGCCCCGAATGACCGGTGGCGCCCCTAGCGGCCCGGGTGGCGGCGGAATGGCAGGGTGCATCTGGTGTTGTGGCTCGGGGGTCCCCAATCCCCGGCGTGGCAGTGCCAGACCCCTTGGGACGGTCCCCTCTGAGACCGACCTAGGGTTAGGGTTAGCCCCCAGGAGAATGGCAGGCCCGATCCACCAGCTGTGCAGAGAGTGGAGGGACGGTCCGAAGTGAGGGCGCTGGTGAGTGGTAGCGTTGGCCCAAGCGTTTTGGTGCAGGAGGCCTTGGACATTCGCCGGGGGCTCGGAGGGCCCTGCCCATTTTCACGCCCCATGAGGACATTGCTCCTAGCAGGCTGGGTCGTGGAGGGGCGGCAGGGTGAGCCCGCAACAAGTGCTTGCGGGTCCCCAAACCCCGGCATGGCAGCGCCAGGCGCTTGGGAGTGGTCTCTCGGGGGCCGACCTAGGGTAGGGTTAGCCTAAAGGATGCCAGCAGGCCCGATCTGCCGTATGTGCGGTGAGTGGAGGGGCTAGCCGAGGTGACGGCGGTGGCGAACAGGAGCGTGGGCCCAAGCGTTTTGGCGCAGATGGCCTTTGAAGGTCGCCGGGGGCTCGGAGGGCCCTGCCCATTCTCCCGCCCTGAATGACCGGCGCCGCCCCAAGCAGCCCAGGTGGCGGAGGGGCGGTAGGTTGAGTTGGGCCCTGGGGCTCGGGGGTCCCCAATCCCCGACATTGAGGCGCCAAGCCCCGTGGGAGGGGCCCCTCGGGTCCGACCTAGGGTTAGGGTTAGCCCCCAGGAGGCTGGCAGGCACAATCCGCCAGCTGTGTGGCAAGCGGAGGGGCGGGCCGAGGGGCAGGCGCTGGAGAGCGGGAGCATAGTCCTAAGCGTTTTGGCGCGGGGGGCCTTCGAAGTTCGCCAGGGGCTCGGAGGGCCCTACCCGTTCTCCCGCTCTGAATGACCTGTGGCACCCCTAGCGGCCTGGATGACGGCGGGGCAGCAGCGTGAGTTTGGCTCTGGGGCTCGGTGTCCCCAATCCCTCTATTGTGGCACCAGGCCCCTTGGGAGGGGCCCATCGGGGGCCGACCAAGGGTTAGGGTTAGCACCCAGGAGGCAGGCAGGCCCGATCCACCAGCTGTGTGACGAGTGGAGGGGCGGGCCGAGGTGAGGGCGCTGGCGAGCGGGAACGTGGACCCAAGCATTTTGGTGCGGGGGTCCTTCGAAGGTCGCAGGTGGCTCGGAAGGGCTTGCCCGTTCTGCCACCCCGAATGACCGGCGGCACCCCTAGCAGCCCGGTGGCATCGCAGCGGCCGTGTGAGTCTGGCACTGGGGCTTGGGGGTCCCAATCCCTGGCGTTGGGCAGCCAGGCCCCTTGGGAGATTCCCTCGGGGGCCGACCTAGGGTTAGGGTTATCCCCCAAGAGCCTGTTAGGCCCAATCTGCCAGCTGTGCAGCGAGCGGAGGGGTGGGCTTAGGTGAGGGCATTGGTGAGCGGGAGCGTGGACCCAAGCATTTTGGCGCAGGTTGCCTTCGAAGATCGCCAGGGGATCGGAGGGCCCTGCCCGTTCTCGCTCCCTGAATGACCGGCGGCGCCCCTAGCGGCCTGGGTGGCGGCGGGGTGACACGGTGAGTCCGGCGGTGGGGCTCGGGGGTCCCCAATCCCAGGCATTGCGGTGCCAGGCCCGTTCGGACAGGCCCCTCAGGGGCCCACCTAAGGCATATGGGTAGTCCCCAGGAGGAGGGCAGGCTTCATCTGCCAGCTCTCCGGCAAGCGGAGGGTCAGGCCGAGGTGAGGGCGCTGAGGGGCGGGAGCGTGGGCTCAAGCGTTTTGGATGGGGAGGCCTTCGAATGTCGCCGCGGGCTCAGAGGGCCCTGTCCGTTCTCCCACCCTGAATGACCAGTGGCACCCCTAGCGGACTGGGTGTCAGTGGGGCGGCAGGGTGAGTCCGGCGCTGGGGCTCGGGGGTCCCCACTCCCCGGCATTGCGGCACCAGGCCCTTTGGGAGGGGCAGCTCCGGGCCCGTCCTAGGGTAAGGGTGAGCCCCCAGGAGGCCGGCAGTTCCGATCCAGCAGCTGTGAGGTGAGCGGAGGGGCGGGCCGAAGTAAGGGTGCTGGCGAGCGGGAGCGTGGGCCAAAGGGTTTTGGCGTGGGGTGCATTCGAAAGTCGCTGGGGACTTGGAGGGCCCTGCCCGTTCTCCCGCCGTGAATGACCGGCGGAGCCCCTAGCGGCTCGGGTGGCAGTTGAGCCGCAGGGTGAGTCCGGCGCTGGGGCTCGGGGGTCCGAATCCCTGATGTTGTGGGCCAGGCCCCTTGGGAAGGGCCCCTCAGGGGCCGACCTAGTGTTAGGGTTAGTCCCAAATATGCTGGCAGGCCTGATCCCCCGGCTGCATGGCGATCGGAGGGGTGGGCCGAGGTGAAGCGTTGGCGAGCGGGAGCGTGGGCCCAAGCGTTTTGGCGCGGGGAGACTTTGAAGTTCGCCAGGGGCTTGGAGGGACCTACCCATTCTCCCGCCCTGAATGACCGGCGGCGCCCCTAGCGGGCCGGGTGGCAGCGGGGCGGCATGGTGTGTTCTGAGCTCGGGTTCGGGGGTTCGCAATCCCTGCGTTGCGAGGCCAGGCCCCTTGGGAGGGGCTCCTTGGGGGCCAACCTAGGGTTAGGGTTAGCCCCCTGGAGGCCGGCAGCCCAGATCCTCCATCTGTGCAGCGAGTGGAGGGGCAGGCCGAGCTGAGGGCACAGGCAAGCGTGATCGTGGGCCCAAGCGTTTTGGCGCGGGGTGCCTTCGAAGGCCATCCGGGGCTTAGAAGGCCCTGCCTGTTCTCACACCCTGAATGATCAGTGGCGCCGCTAGTGGCCTGGGTGTTGGCGGGGCGGCAAGGTGAGTCTGGCGCTGCGGCTCGGGGGTCAGCAATCAGACACGTTGTGGCGCCAGGCCCCATCGTACGAGCCCCTCCGGGGCCAACCTAGGGTTAGGGTTAGCCCCCAGGAGGCCGGCAGGCCCGATCTGCCGGCTGTGGGGCGAGGGGAGGGGCGGGCCGAAGTGAGGGCACTGGCGAATGGGACCGTGGGCCCAAGCATTTTGGCACGGGGCTCCTTCGAATGTCGTCGTGGGCTAGGAGAGCCCCGCTTGTTCTCCCGCTCTGAATGACCGGCGGTGCCCCTAGCGGTCCAGGTGGCAGCGGGACAGCAAGGTGAGTCCTGGCTGGGGCTCGGGGGTCCCAATCTCCGGCTTTGCCATGCCAGACCCCTTGGGAGGGGCCCCTCGGGAGCCGACCTAGGGTTAGTGTCAGCCCCCAGGAGGCCATCAGGCCCGATCCGCCAGTTGTGCGGCGAGCGGAGGGGCGCGGAGGTGAAGGCGCTGGCGAGCCGGAGCGTGGGCCCAAGCGTTTTGGCTTGGTGGGCCTTCGAAGGACGACAGGGACTCCGAGGGCCCTGTCCCTTCTCCCGCACTGAATATCCTGCGGCGCCCCTAGCAGCCGGGTGGCAGCGGGGCGGCAGGATGAGTCCGGCGCTGGGGCTCGGGGGTTCACAATCCCCGGTGTTGCGCTGCCAGGCTCCTTGGAATGGACCACTCGGGGGCCGACCAAGGGTTAGGGTTAGCCCCCAGGAAGCCGGCAGGCCCGATCTGCCAGCTGTGCGGCGAGCAGAGGGGCGGGCCGAAGTGAGGGCACTGACTAGCGGGAGCGTGGGCCCAAGTGTTTTGGCGCGGGGGGCCTTCGAAGGTCTCCGGTGGCTCGGAGGGCCCTTCACATTCCTCCGCCCTGAATGACCGGCAGCGCCCCTACTGGCCCGGGTGGCGGCGGGGTGGCAGGTTGAGTCCAACACTGGGGCTCTGGGGTCCCCAATCCCCGGTGTTGTGGTGCCAGGCCCCTTGGGAGGTGCCCCTTGGGGGCCGACCTAGGCTTAGGGTTAACCCCCAGGAGGCCGGTAGGCCCGATCCGCTGGCTGTGTGGCGAACGGAGGGATGGGCCGATGTGAGGGCGCTGGAGAGAGTGAGCCCGGGCCCAAGCGTTTTGGTGCGGGGGACCTTCGAAAGTCGCCAGGGGCTCGGAGGGCCCTGCCCGTTCTCCCGCCCTGAGTGACCAGTGGCGCCCATAGTGGCCCGGGTGGCGGCGGTCCGGCAGGGTGAGTCTGACACTGGGGCTCAGGGGTCCCCAATCCCCGGCGTTGCGGCTCTAGGCCCCTTGGGAGGGGCTCCTCGGGGGCTGACCTAGGATTAGGATTAGCCCCCAGGAGGCCGGCAGGCCCGATCTGCCAGTTGTGTGGCGAGTGGAGGGACGGGCCGAGGTGAGGGCGCTGGCGAGCGGGAGTGTGGGCTGAAGCATTTTGGCGGAGGTACCTTTGAAGGTCGTCTGGGGCTTGGAGGGCCCTGCCCGTTCTCACGCCCTGAATGACCGGCGGCGCCGCTAGCGGCCCGGGTGTCGGTGGGGCAGCACAGTGAGTCTGGCGCTGCAGCTCGGGGTTCAGCAATCAGAGACGTGGCGCCAGGCCCCATCGGATGAGCCCCTCGAGGGCCGACCTAGGTTTAGGGTTAGCCCCCAGGGGGCCAGAGGCCCGATCCGCCGGCTGTGCAGCGAGCGGAGGGGCAGGCCGAGGTGTGGGCGCTGGAGAGCGGGAGCGTGTGCCCAAGCGTTTTGGCGTGGGGGGCCTTCAAAGGTGGCCGGGGGCTCGAAAGGCCCTTCCCATTCTTCCGCCCTGAATGACCGGCGGTGCCCCTAGCGGCCCGGGTAGTGGCAGGGCGGCAGGTTGAGTCTAACGCTGGGGCTCTGTGGTCCCAAATCCCCGGCTTTGCGGTGCCAGGCCCCTTGGGAGGGGCCCCTCGGGGGCCGCCCTAGTGATCGTGTTAGCCCACAGGAGGCCGGCAGGCCTGATCAGCCGGCTGTCAGGCGAGCGTAGGGGCAGGCCGAGATGAGGGCGCTGGTGAGAAGGAGTGTGGGCCCAAGCGTTTTGGCATGGGGGGCTTCAAAGGTCACAGAAGGCTCGGAGGGCCCTTCCCATTCTCCTGCCCTGAATGACGCACGGCGCCCCTAGCAAACTGGGTGGCCGGGTGGTGGAAAGTTGAGTCCGGTGCAGGGGCTCGGGGGCACCCCATCCCTGGCGTTGTGGTACCCGGCCTCTTCGGTGCCGCCCTAGGGTTAGGGTTAGCGCACAGGAGGCTGGCAGGCTTGCTCCACCAGCTGTGGGGCGAGTGGAGGGGCAGGCCGAGGTGAGGGCGCTGGCGAGCGGGAGCGTGGGCCAGAGCATTTTGGCTTTGGCTCGGGGTGCCTTCGAAGGTCACAGGTGACTCGGAGGGTCCTGCTCGTTCTGTTGCCCTGAAGGACTGGCGAAGCCCCTAGTGCCCCACGTGGTGGTGGGGCGGCAGGGTACATCCGGCACTGGGAGTTGGGGGTCCCCAATCCCTGGCATGCGGCGCCAGGCCACTTGGGAGGGGCCATTTGAGGGCGACCAAGGGATAGGGTTAGCCCCCAGGAAGCCAGCAGGCCTGATCCGCCAGCTCTGCAGCGAGCTTAGGGGTGGGCCGAGGTTAGGGTGCTGGCGAGCAGGAGAGTGGGAGCCAGAGTTTTTGCATGGGGGGCCTTTGAAGGTCGCAGGCAGATCAGAGGGCCCTGCCCGTTCTCCCTTCCTGAATGACTGGCAACGACCCTAGCGCCCTGGGAGCTTGGGGGTGGCAGAGTGAGTCCAGCACTGGGGCTCGGGGTTCCCAAATCCCCGGCATTGAGGTGCCAGGCTCCTTGGGAGGGTCACCTCAGGGACCGACCTAGGGTAAGTGTTAGCCCCCAGGAGTGCAACAGGCCCGTTCCCCCAGCTCTGCGGCAGGCGTAGGGGCAGGCCGAGGTGAGGGCACTGGCGAGAGGGAATGTGGACCAAAGCATTTTGGCACGGGGGGACTTCAAAAGTCGCTGGGGGCTTGGAGGGCCCTGCCCGTTCTCTCGCCCTGAAAGACTGGCGGCCCCCCTAGCAACCCGGGTTCCTGTGGGGTGGCAGGGTGACTCCGGCGCTGGGCTCGGGGATCCCCAATCCCTGGCGTTGTGGTGCCAGGCCCCTTGGGAGAGGCCCCTCGGGGGCTGACCTACGGTTAGGGTTCGTCCCCAGGAGGCCGGCAAGCCCGCGCTAAGTGGTTCTGGCAATGTAACAAAAATGCCATACACTTATCTGTAAGAAATAACAGTGTACAGGAACGCTCTTAGCCCTAACATCATCCTTTCTGAATATGGAAGCCAGCCCCAAGGTGGTCGTGGAAGTCTGACGAAAGGGCTAAGCACTTTTCTCTGAGTCACCACACTATACAGGGAAAGACCAATGTACATCATCTTTCACAAGTAGGAAGCATTAATGAAAAGGTTCTGGAATTTCGAGGACTCTGACCCATCCTTATTGGTAATAAACCACCGTGTACAGGAAAACACCTTCAACTCTCATCAGCCTCCTCAATCCTGATTCCGATTCAACTTTGGGTGTGTAGGACTAGGGAAATGTCCACATCTTATTGCTAAGAAAGAACGATGTCAGAGTAATGCCCGACAAGTCACATCAGCCTTCCTGAAGACGGCAGCAGGAATCAAGGTGGTTATGTTACCATGAGGTAAGGAAGATGAGCATATAAGTGAGAAACAACAGTGGGCAGGACCTCTCTTCCAACGAACAGTATCTTTGCTTAATGTTGAATCCCTATGGTAAGTGGTTGTAGGCATTTGTGAGGTCAAAACCTTAAGTGTTTTGTAAAACCTCTTGGTCATTCACAGATGATACTAAGGTAGTTGGGGACTCCTAGGCAGTGATTTGTCCACTGTCAAAAATATGAAAAGATAAAAGAGACAGATGAGGTCTCCTCAGGCATTGTCCTTTATCCTCATCCTCCGTGAGGATGGCCATCTCTGGACAGCTCAGTGGCAGGGTCTCATTCACAGTGGGGGCATCTGTTCCTCACAGACATCAGGCAGGGAAATGGATTTGGTTCTCTGTGCCAGCCCAGCCACAGCTGAGTGTCACAGCACCCTCTCGTGGGCTCATAAGGGTTTCACTGTCACCAGGCAGGTCACTGTATTTGATAAACCACTGTAAGAGTTTGCAATTGCCTTCATCTGCAACCTCCTAGAAGCAAATGCAGGTCTCTGGTACCATGTGAAGTCATGTGAAGGCATTGTGAGAAAGTGTCCTTTTGCTTAAGAAAAACATGGAGCTGGGGCTCCTGGCTGGCTCAGCCAGTTAAGCATGTGCCTTTGGCTCAGGTTATGATCCCAGGGTTCTGGGATCGAGCCGAGGCTCCCTGCTCAGCAGGAAAGGAGGTAGGGAAATAGCTTAGAACCCACAGAGAATGTGAATAAAGGGGAGTGAAATGGAACTTGGTCTGTGTTTTGCTTTAGGGATTGGAAGTTAGTTTTTTCTCAATTGTGATTGTTCTTGAAACAGAGAAGCTGTATTGGTTTTTTTTTTACCTTTAATTTTTTTCTAATAATAATTTTTTTATTATGATATGTTAGTCACTATACAGTATTTCCTTAGATTTTGATGTAGTGTTCCGTGATTCATTATTTGCATATAACACCCAGTGCTCCATGCAATATGTACCTTCCTTAATACCCATCACTGGACCATCCCAATCCCCCACCCCTCTCCCCTCTGAAGCCCTCAGTTTGTTTCCCAGAGTCCATAGTCGCTCGTGGTTCATTCCCCTTCTGTTTAGGGTCCATTGTCTAAAGGGACAGACAGTGGAAGTTCACCAAATATAAGATCAAAATTTCATTGTTCATTATAGATGCCGCCAAGTAGTTCCCAGACATTTCATTCTACTCTAGTAATTCATTATACCTGAGCAGGTGCACGTGGAAGACAATTGATGCATGTATAGTGGTAATAAAACACGCCCCTCAGTAGTAGAATAAGAGAGGATACATATGTGTAAAATTATTCGACTACAGCTTCCATGCTTTCCCTTTGGTTCCTTATTATCTATGAAATTGGACAATTTTTGTTCTCTAGGCTTAAAACTCATTGTCAAGTATTCAGAGTTTTTCAATGCTGATCTTCTCCTGTAAAAGTTACCAAAAATCTAAAATATGTATGATCTTTAAAAAATGCTATATTGAAAATTACAGCAGGGAAGTTTCATTTTGTGAATATTGTGTCAATGGATCTCTATTTTGACATCAGTGTTCATTAGAAATGATGACATTTCATGTGAGTATAAATATCAATGTGTAAAAGAAAAGGTAGGAAGAACCTTGAATGTTTAAGTAATTGGTGAAATGACAGGTGTGTGTGTGTGTGTGTGTGTGTGTGTGTGTGTGTGTGTGTAATTGATTTTCAGTGAATGGTTCAGCTTCTTGTAGGGCCTTCGAGAGAGCCCAGGTGAACCTTTCAATGAGTTGGTATCTGTTTTCAGAACATGGGAATCTCTTAGTCCAATAGTCAATCAGGCAAGCTTTGAGGTCTTGAAGTCCTCAGGGATGGTGTTGCAGACCCTTGTGAGCAAACCCTAGTGTATGGTCAGAGCCCTCATTAGCTGGTACCAAGGTGTGACGATTTCAGACAGCATTTCCCAAAGAAGTACCTCTTGAGTCTCTGTCCTTGTCAGTTCCCTACACTTCCTTACACTAGTTATGTGATCAGTGTGTTTCAGGATAATCCCCACATGTGATTTTTGCTATTTCCTACTAGTCCTATCTGTTTCTCATCTTCTTCTTTTATGGTAGGTGTTGGGAAGCAACCTGTGTGGTGGAGGAAGGGGTGTGGTAGTTGTCTGCCTTCAGAGGACTGAATGATGCCTAGAAATTGTACTGTAGTTTGAGGTCAATTGTCCATCCTCTGAGTGTCAGGAATTCCATCACTTTACTTTGATGCTAGTCTGTTCTTCAAGCTGTCCTCAGAAATAAGGACGTCATCCATCTAGGGAATACTGGTTTGTGTGTATGTTTTCATTTTAGGAAAGGCCTTGCTCTTCCTTAAAATAATACTGTAGAGCACCCTTTCCTGTTGTTATTGGCCATCAGTCAATCTTTTGTGAAGTATTCGTTTATAAATAGACTTTCTATGGTTGATGAGCAGGAATTCTTTATTGACAAGTCTTTGTCAGTGTGTGTATTGCAAATCTTTACTTCCCAGCCTGCGGTTCACTATTTCATTTTCTTATGGTCATAAGTTAAGGAGAAATGTCACATTTTTATGAAGTCCCACTGAATTCTTTTAAATGGTTAAAGCACCCTATGTCCTACCCCAAGATTGACAGGTTCTACATTTTCTTTCAGAAACTGTCCAATGGGAAGCTACAATCCATCTCAAATTTATAAATTGCATTTTTAATTCTAATAGGGTATTTATAGACTGTTTTGGATTTTCTATGTACACAATTGTATTATCTGTGAATAGTCACATTTATCCCCTCAATTCTTATACTTTTTGTTTCTCTTGCCTTCTAACACTGGTAGATTCTCCGATGCAACGTTGAATAGAGCAGCATTGTTTGAAGATTTTAATATACCTTTCTCAATATCTGAAAGAAAAAGCAGACAAAACATTGGTAACAAATGTGACCTAATTGACATATAGGGAACATTCCATAATAAGTGCAGAATACATTATTTTCAAGTGGTCATAGACTCTTTACCCAAATAGATGATAGGTGGGGCCACGAATGAAGTCTACAAATGTTAAACCCTGAAATTAACTAGATTCTATTCTTAGACCACAGGGGAATTGAGCCACAGTCATAGCGAAAAGAAAATCAAGAAGTCCTTCAATGTTTAAAATTAAATGGAACTTTGCTACATATCCTAAAGGTCAGAGAGGGAATCTCAATGGAAATTCTGAAACTTTTCTACATGAGGGCTCACACACAATGGCACTTTCTTTGTGAAGAGCATTATAATAACCTAGACAGGAGTTGAGCCTTAAGTCTGAGTTCTTCCTGCCCCAGCCACACCTGGCAGCCTTGGCCTGTGGTGCCCCTCAGCTCTCCTTTCTGGCGGCCCTGAGCTAAGGGGGTCAACATGGCCATATGGAAATGGGAAGCTCCCCACTCATAGTGATGATGGTGCCCCCTCCCCAGCTGCCCATTCAGGTGGCTCTGAGCTAAGGGGGTCAACATGGCCGTATGGAAATTAGAAGCTTCCCACTCTTAGTGATGACGTTGCTATCGTATCATCCTCACCAGTCCAACAACATGATTTCTGAGTGAACTATGACACAAGAGTGACTTCTTGGCCTTCCTTCAGGTTTGAAAATCATCTGGTGAGTCATCTATTAGAAATATGGATTCAACATGTGTTCTTTCTTCTGAAAAGAAATAGACCCAATAGCAATTATGGCTTCCTGAGCACCTGTTCTTGAGACACATCATACTGGCTCTTTTTAGCATTCTGCCTCTTAAACTTCTCAACTAGGGTGTAGATATTTTTAGGCACATTTTCAGATGGTTAGACAGGGACTCGGATGATATGAGTCACAGAGGATTTTAGTGTCAGAAACATAAGTGGGATTCCCAAATTGACTCCAAATCCCTTGTTGTTCCATACAGGGTACTATCTTCCTCTTAACTCTGGTCTTCTCGATCTGGAAACCTATCAAGTATCAGGATTTTCTTGTCATGTGGACAAATGGAACGAATTCAGCGGGCCTTTTCACCTCTGCCCATGGTGATCATTAAGATCATTATCTCAGTGGAGGACCTCTGGGTAAGATACTCAAAGATCCTTAGGAATACAGACAGTATAATATATTTCTGGTATTAAAGTTACTGAAACCAACTATCTTTTTTAGTCCATTCTGGCTCTGGTATGTTCAGAGGGTGCTGTAAAACAGGTCTGAAATAGTGTTTAAAAACACTCAGCTCAGCCTCTTCTACAAAGTGAGCCAATGCTTATAAACATGGCTAAAATATTCCCTTACCTACGATGACTTCCCAGCCATCATAGTGTTTATATGGTATGACTGTGACTTATATTAGTCAACATTTGCAGAGAAAGAACTTACTGCATCCAGGGGGCACTTCATGTTGAAATTAGTTTGTGACAACGAGCTACTGTGTTTTATTCTGCAGTCCAAGGGAATGGTGCCAGACATCTCTAAGTTGTCTAGCAGTTCTACAATTCTAATTTTAAGTGGTCTGTGTGCTTCAGAGATTTGGGCAGGAAAAGGGCAGGAGTCCAGAGACTGTGAACACTTCTGTTACCTGTGCTGACCATGGAGCAGGCAGCCTTTCGTGGGTATCATTTTGATTTCTTGGTACTCTTGTGAAGGTGCTTTTGTCTCAAATTCCTCCATTTAGGAGTAATTATAATGATGAAAGTAATTTTTATCTTATATCATCTGTGGGCCCTGATCCTGGGCTTCCAGGGAAGCTATCCTTTAACATTTTACCCGGCTCAAAATGACTGGGCAAAAACCTAAAAGCATGGGCCCTATTTCTGCCCCAAGCACATGTTGTACATCTGCTTCGAGGAGAAAACAATAACCAAAAATGCCAACATAAAGATAAGAAAAAATAAAGAACATCTTTGGCTCCCATAAGATTAAGGTCATACTGACATGTACATACTGAAAACATAAGAAAGAATCTGTCACTTTCTGGATCTAAGAAGATCCTCACTGTAGTGTGTAACTCTGTATGTAAAACAAAACAGAAAAAAATATATAAGCCTGCCCCAAATGTTCCTTCCCCGGAGCACTCCCTTCTTGGTGAAGATTGTGTCTCCCAGACGGTTGTCCTGACTTGGGTTTGAATAAAGGTTTCTTCCTTTCTCTCTAAAATGTTTTTAAAAGTTCATTCATGCAGTGTCGACAATAACAGTGTTTTCTATTTAAGTGAGAAATAAATGTTCCACTCTAGTTGCATTGGGAATAAACGAATTTAGGGTTTCTTTAGAAGAGTAAGTCTGCTATCCAGAAAAGGCAAGGTCATTGGTCTATTGAGAATGAAGATAATTACTGGTAAACAACAAGTATGTGTTGCCTCTTTGCCCAGAAACCAAAGCAGGTGTGCAGGCTTTAGGTCAGAGGTGCCTTCTTCTCCCCAGCTGACAGCACTTCTTTGCTCTGGCTCCAAGACACCCGAGGTTTGAACGTCAGCATCGGAGTCAGCGAGGCAGCTTGTCACAGGACGCAGTGTTCAGAGAAAGCACAGGAATGTTTGGCAAAATGTCCTAACTATGTCAGGGCTGGAGGTAAAACCTCTCATTATCCCAAAACCTCCTGGGCTTCTCTCTTTTCTCTAGTTGAGCCACAAAGTAAAATTGAAGTAGCTGTCAGCATTCTGCGTTTGGTGCAAGAATTACTTAGTTTCCCTGCTGGTAGAACTTTGCAGGGGATCACAATTTCTCTGTCCATTTATTGCTTACACATGTATTTTGACCATCTGTTTCCTAGGAACCCTCTTTTATTAGAAAGGGAAGGTGAGATTCACTCTGTGCCTGTTTGTAACATCTAATTTGTTCCTTCATCTAACAGTGTTTATTCAATCGGGTCTAAGATATGGTTGAGTGGCCAGCATCTAGAGTTAGGTGGCTTTTTTTCATCTGATACAGACTTGGGTGATGTCATTTGACAAAGTTGATGTTTCATCATTGATTAGTTTATTCATCAGAAGAGATAAAATTAGTGTGGAGGGAAAATTGAAAATTATCCAAAGCAGCCTGCTCCTGTTTAAAAGTTGAGCTTGACTTTCTAGTTTTACTAAATGTATTATCTCGATATTTTGAGGTGCCATATTCTCTCTGTAGTTTCTTTGGTGGTGGAGTCAGAAGGAGAGTCTGGGAATTCTTTTGGATAGTGGCATGCTGGTGGCTTCAAGGGGCTTGGCGTCAGGAGCCTTGGGGTGAAGTCTGCAACTGCTTGCCTGACCCTGGGTGCATCTCCCAGAGGGTTTGTTTCCTCTTATTAAATTGCCCGCAGATAATGTTCTGCTTAAAGGGGAACCCTCCCATCCTATTGGTGGGAATGCAAAGTGGTGCAGCCAGTCTGGGAAAAGTCTGGGGGTTCCTCAAAAAGTTAAACATTGAACAACCACATGATCCAGCAATTGCTCTCCTAGGTATTTACCCAAAGGATACAGAAATGCAGATTCGAAGGGGGTCCATGCACCATGATGTTCATGGCAGTAATGTCCGCAGTAGCCAAACTATGGAGAGAATCCCAAAGTCCATGCACTGATGAATGGATAAAGCAGATGTGGGATACATATAAATAATGGAATATGACCCAGCTTCAAAAAGAATGAAATCTTACAATTTGCAAGGATGTGGATGGATCTAGAGTGTATTAAGCTAAGCAAAATCAGTGAGGAAAGACAAATATCCTATACTCTCACGCTTCTGGAATTTCAGAAAAAAAACAGATGAACAGAGTGGAGGGGTGATGAGAGAGGCAAACAAGGAAATAGACTCAACCGTGGAGAACAAACTGAGTGTTGCTGCAGGGCAAGGGTGTGGGGGGAAGTGTTAAATGGGTGAGGGGTATTAAGGAGGGCACTTGTGATGAGCACCGGGTACTGTATGCAGGTGAGGAATCACTAAATCCTACTCCTGAAGCAAATATTCCATGGCATGTGAACTAACTGGAATTTAAGTAAAAGAAGAATGGAAAAAGTGTTCTGCTTCATGAAGAGTGAGGTAAAATTGTAGTGATTTGGGCTGTACTATTCTATAGAGGATAGATGTAAAACACCCTGTTGTAGGATACAATAGAGTCTTATCACATAAGGAGTCCTCAGAAAGCTGCAATGAAAGATTCAGATCTCAGAGCATGTTCGTGTTCCACTGATATGTTACAGTTTGCACAGGTAGGAAAGAAGGTGGAGAGAAAAGAAACAGAAGGAGAAAGTAGGTGTGAACCTTTCATTAGTTAGCGTTATAGCTCTCTCATGAAAAACTTGCACCAGTGTGATTTTGGAAGCAGCGGGGGAATCGGGAGCTTTGCAGGAGACAGGGGGGAGTTCCAGGTCTGGGTAAAGCTGACAGGGGTCCCAGAGGAGAGCTGAATGCATTCTGCAGCAGGGTGTGTTCAGGGTGGGCTCCAGGGGTGGCTGTGAGTCTCCTGGGTGAGAGTTGTGACAGGTGAGGGCTGTGTGCAAGTTCCTGGCTGAGGACAAGTGAGGCACAGGCGGAGAGCTGGCAGAGAACCTTCTTCTGGGCCACCAGCTTCACCCAACACACACAGCCTCATCTTCTGTCCCTGTCACTCCAATTCAGACTTCTCCGAAGGTGAGTGAGAACACATCAAGAGCATTCTGAACAGAAGGGAAAGCATGTGCAAAGGCTCTGGGGCAGGAGAATTCCAGGTATGTCCAGGAGCAGCAAGAAGGCCCTGTGGCCACAGGAGACAGCTTAGGACATGAGCTCAGAGAGGTGACAGAGGGTGACAGAAAGCTATTCCAGGGCTATAACCCCATGAGACGCTGTTTCACTGGGCCATCCTGGCTACAGTGTTGATAACAGATGACAGAGGGTTGAAGATGGCAAGGCAGGTCAAGGACGAAGCTTTTCCAGGAACTCAGACACTATGGACCAGACAGGTGGCCTTGGATGGAGTGGTTAGACCTCTTCTGGGTCCATTTTGAAGATGGAGCTCACAGGATTTGCTGATGGGTTAGCTATTAGGAGCAGGAGAACAGAGGAATTGGGGTAACTCCCAGCTGTTGTGTGTTGTCCTGATGAAGGGGAAGGAGAGGGTTTCTCGGGGGGTAGGAGGTAGTCCGTGTTCTGCATGCTGAGGAAGGTGCCTTTCCGGTGGATCTGCTGAGGGTTGTGTCTGGGAGGACCTTTCACATCTACTCCCTCAGCAATGCTGAAGTACAAGTATCCCCCACTTTTTAAACGTTCACAAAGACACTGGGCTTTCTTGAAAGAACTACATTATTACCCAGGTTCAGTAAGAGGAAGAGACCTGAAGAGGATTTCCCTCTTATGAAAAAAGGTGAACAGTGAGAATCGCGTTCAGCATCTGTTTTGGGAAGAAGCACAACAGAGGCAGCGTGCACCCCAACCAGCTCCTTCCTCTGGGAACCGCTCTCCGCATCCAGCCACCAGCACTTTGAATTGTGTCTGTGAGCCTTTGCTGTGCTTTATCTTCATTTATGCTGGGCCTCCATTGGAAACTTGTGTGCTGAGGCCTAAGAAAAGCCAAAGAGAAGGAATTTTGGAGTCTGAGCACACTGTCTAATTGTTCGTGTAAATTAATGGTCATTCCTTCTTGACACCATTTCTGGTGTGCATGGTTTCTCAGAAGCCCTGTACTTTCAAAGAGCAGGGAAACCTATACCCCATGCTGAATGGTTAGTTTAGTCTCCATGCTGGACAGAACATTTCATGACTGTCGGATTTTCTCACTCAAACATTGAGACTTTGACCGCCTTCACCCGTTTCTACCACCCCATCCCCGAATCTGGCACCTACCAATCTGCTCTCATTATCTATGCGTTCAGTATTTATTTATTCCACGTGGAATGTACATGAGAGCATCTGGTATTGGTCTTTCTGTGTCTGAGTTACTTGGCATAAGGCCCCCAAGGTCTGTGTTTCCATGTCTGGTTCTTGTGAATAATGCTGCAGTGAACGTGGGAGTTCATCTGTCTTTTTGAGGCAGCATTTTTGTGTTCTTCAAATCAATTCTCAGTAGAGCCACTACTGGGTCATGGGGTAGTTGCATTAAATTTTTCAGGAACCTCCATACCATTTGTCATAGAGGCTGCACCAATTTCCATTCCCACCAACAGTGCACAGTGTCTCCTCGTCTGTACACCCTTGACCCCACCTGGTGTCTGTCTCTGGCACAATTGCTGTTCCAACAGTTGAGAGAGGATAGCCGATTGTGGGTTTGACTGATGTTTCCCTGACGATGATTAGTGATGTCGAACAACTCCTTCTGTCTGTTGGCACCTGTGTGCCATCTTTGGAAAGTATCTATTCACATATTCCTCCCATTTTTTTTAATAGTTTTTTTGTTTTGATTTGTATGAGTGTTGTGTGTATTTTGGATATTAGCCTCTTCTCACACATATGATTCACAGATAATTTTTTCTTATTGGGTCAGTGGCCTTTTAAGCTTTTGATGGTTTCTTTTGCTGTTTGGAAGATTTCAGTTTGATGTTGTTCCACTTGTTTATTTGTGCTTTTGTTGCCTTTGCATTTGGTGTCCGATCTGAAGACTCTTTGCCAAAACCAATGTCGAGAGACTTAGTACCTGTGTCTTCTTGGAAGTTTATGGATTCAGGTCTTATGTTCAAATCATTCATCATTAAAAATTTTGTGTGTGGTGTAAGAAAGTGACCCAGTTATATTCTTCTGCATTTAGTGTCCAGTTTGCCTGTTACTGCTCACTGAAGACACAGTCCTTCCCTCATGTCATATCTTCTGCTGCTGTGTCGTAAGTTAGGATCATCTACGTGTGGGTAAGTTTCTGAGCTTTCTGTTCTGTTCCACTGACCTGGTGTCTGTGTTTATGCCAGTACCATCCTGTTTTGATGACAACAGCTTTGTAATGTAGCTTGAAATCCAGGAGTGTGTTGACTGCACCTTTCTTTCTTCACGTTGCTTTGGGTATTTGGGGTCTTTTGTGATTCCATACAAGTTTGAGGACTGTTTTCTATTTCCTCGAGTAATGCCACTGGAATTCAGACAGACATTTCATCACATCTGTCGATTGCTTTGGGTACGATGGACATGTTCACATAATTAACTCTTCCAGTTAAGGAGCATGGCGTATGCTACCATTTGTTTGTGTTGCCTTCCAAATCTTTGACCCATACATTCTGCCCCCCTGGACACACATATTTTTCATTTCTTTTCTGCCATGTGTTGAGTGTACTATGTCTTTCTCATTCTTGGTTACTTTTATTTCTAGATTTTTTGATGCAATTGTAAATGGCATTGTTTTTTTAATTTCTCTTGGCGAAAGTGTGTCATCAGTATACAGAAATGCAAGAAGTTGGGTCATCTGGGTGGCTCCATATGTGAAGCGTCTGCCTTCAGCTCAGGTCATGATCCCAGAGTTCTGGGATTGAGCCCCGTGTTGTGCTCCCCACTTAGTGAGGGTCTGCTTCTCCCTCTTTCTGACACTCCCCCTGCTCGTGCTTTTTCTCTTCCTGTCAAATAAATAAATAAAATCTGAAATAAATAAAGACAACAGATCTTTGTATATTGACTTTATATCCTGCAGCTTTCTTGAATTTGTTTATTCTAACAGGTTTTTTTTTTTTTTTAGGAATCTTTCCGGATTTCCTGTCATTTGCAAATTGTGACAGTTTCCTTATGGATTTCATATCTTTCCCTTTTTTTTCAAAATTGTTATTCAACCTACAGTACTTCATTTGTTTTTGATGTAGTGTTCCATGATTCATTGTTTGCATATAACACCTAGTGCTCATTATGACACGTGCCCTCCTTTTTTCTTTTAAAGAATTTATTTACTTATTCGACAGAGATAGAGACAGCCAGCAAGAGAAGGAACACAAGCAGGGGAGTTGGAGAGGTAGAAGCAGGCTCATAACGGAGGAGCCTGATGTGGGGCTCAATCCCGTAATGCCAGGATCACGCCCTGAGTCGAAGGCAGACGCTTAACCACGGTGCCACCCAGGTGCCCCCTGCCTTGTTAAATTTAACCATTCTAACTGGTGTAAGGTGGTATCTCATTGTCGTTTTGATTTGTATTTGCCTGATGGCAAGTGATGTGGAGCATTTTTTCATATGTCTGTTGGCCATTTGTATCTCTTTGTGTCTTCTGCCCATTTTTTGGGTGTTGAGTTTGAGGACTTCTTTATAGATCTTGGATACCAGCCCTTTATCTGTAATATCATTTGCAGATATCTTCTTCGATTTCATAGGTTGCCTTTTTGTTTTGTTGATCATTTGCTTTGCCGAGCAGAATCTTTTTATCCTGATGAAGTTCCAATACTTCATTTTTGCTTTTATTTCCTTTGCCTTTAGAGACGTGGCTTGCAAGAAGTTGTTGTGTCCAAGGTTGAAGAGTTCTTTTGATTTTGATATGAGACAGGAATCCATTATATTTCTGTCCTGATTGTATTCGAGCCCTCTGTCTTTCTTGGTGAGTCTACCTAAGTGTCAGTTTTGTTTCTCTTTCCAAAAAAGGCAGCTCTCATTTTCATTGTTTGTTTGTTTTTTTTTTTTTTTGTCTTTTTAGTCTCCGTTGGATTTATTTATGCATCCTTTTTGTTATTTCCTTATTTCTACTAATTTGGGGCTTTGTTTGTTGTTTTATTTTCTACTTCTTTACCAAATAAATCAGGTTGTTTTTTGGAGAGCATCATATGGATTGATGAAGACTTGAGTTTCTATGAATGTCCCCCATAAAGCTACTTTTGCTGCATCCCATAAGTTTTGTAGGTTGTCTTTTTCATCAGGGTCAAGGTACTTCTAAAATTTTTTTGATTTCTTCTTTGACTGTTGGTTGTTCTGTAGCATGTTGTTAAATCTCCACATATTTATTTAAGATTCTTTAAGTATCTGACAGAGAGTGAGACAGCAAGAGAGGGAACGCAAGCACGGGGGTGGGAGAGGGAGAAGCGGGCTTCCCACTGAGCAAGGATTCTGGGATCACGACCTGAGCTGAAAGCAGATCCTTAACGACTGAGCCACCCAGGCCCCAAAAATCTCCACCTATTTTTGACTGTCTCATTTTTTTCTTGAGACTGATTTCTATTTTCATATCATTGTGGTTGGACAAGATTTGAAGCAGAAGGTGAAGAGAATATTCAGATGAAAGGTTTGTTTCCTGGAGGGTTTTCTGCGGGCAGACCATGAGTTCCGTGGGACGGAGGAAGGTTTTGTGAGACGGGGGTGGGGTTAACCCTTGTTAGAATTACTGACTAGTACCATGCAGGCTGTATGCCAATGTTCACACCATAGTCCTGATGGACTTGTACTTCATTAGAAATATTTTCTAGGAGGTGTAGGCATAGCCTTCACTTAAAGAAAGGTGCCATGTGGGTTCATGGCATGACCCCAGGTCAGCAACAAGGATGTATGGTATTGTGGGTGATCAGAAACAGGCTTTCTGTGGGAAGTGACAGAAATAAGGTATGGTGAGCTCCATGACCATAGGTGAGGTCCCGAGTGACCCACTGGGTGTTGGGTTCTGTGGATCTGTCTCATCATGTGCTGTGGAATTCAGGGACACCCTCCTCTCTGTGGATTTGTGTGGAGACAGGTAGACATCAGTGTCTGGCCAGGCACAAGGGTTGCACTGGACCACCACCAGAGGTGCAGCGTGCAGGGGAGCCACTGCTTGGTTTCCACGAAAGCTGACCAGGGTCTGTGACCATGATTCCTAGCAGCTGCAAGGGGAGAGGAGGCCGGGGGTAGTGCACACTTCCTAGACTTGTGTTCAGGACTAGTCTGGAGCACACTGAAGTCAACCACACCGAGCACAGAAGGCATCCAGTCAGTGTAGCTGTGGGCACTGCTCCCATGGTACTTTCGGGCCGGATCCATGCTGCCACCTCCTGCATTTCATCATCATCTTCAAGGTCATGTGCCTCTGCTCTTGCCCCATGGCCTCCGCGGTATTGTCCGTCCTCTATCTGTCCCTCTTCCCCGGTGCCCTGTGCAGTCCGATGCCAGGGTAGCCTTCTTGAGACAAACATCTGGCCCTGATGGAACACTTCCATGGATCTCGTGTGATGCTAGGATGATGCCCTTCCCTAAAAGGGGGCTGCAGATCCCCATCAGGAGAGCCATGTATCCCTTTTCAGCATGGCCTGCCCACCCCTCAGTCTTGTTCAGGGAAGCTCTCCCCACTTCCTGAGATGACAGCTCTGAACTTAAAAATGAATGTTATTTTACATAAATCTATGCCTTAGTTCATCCATGGCATGTCTTTCAACCCCGTTAGTGGTTTTTTTTTTTTTTTAGCAGTTCTGAAGGGCTGTCTGCTCAAGGAGGGGATGACCTGGGCAGGGCAGCTTTCCCTCTCATCTCCCTCAGCATGTCTCTGAGCCCTGGGGCCAGCTGTCCCACTGAGGATTGAGGGACCCGAACCAGCCCATCCTGAGCCCAAGCTGTGTCAGCTCATAGACAGATGTGTGTTGGAGCGGTGGGCAGCTGGCATGGGCCAGGGACAGGCAGTGTCTCCTTCTCATTCCTTCCCTCCCTTCCTCCCAGAGGTAGCTCAGAGCAGCCTTCAACCCCTACATCTCCAGATCCCTTGACCTGTGCTTCCTGTGTACAGCTGGTGACCTTGGAGTTTCCCATGGATTCTACCTCCCGTACCCTCTCCTGTAGCAGTTCGTGGATCAGAGGAGGGGTCGGACCCTCTCTGTTTTAGGTCTTCTTCCTGTCCCGCACCAAGCCCACCCACCTTTGCATCTTTCATGTATGTGCTTGGAAGCAAGCCCATCCACAGGGAACCTATTAGCCAAATGGATCCAGGCAATGAACATTGAAGTAGAGATCCAGGATCCATAATAAACCTGCTCTGAAACCTGTCCCAAAGTCTGTGACTCTCTCACACTGAAACAGAAACAATAATAGCTTTCTGGACTGTAAAGTGACATGTGTCTCTACTTCCAATCTTGAATGCATAGGTGCTGAGCCTGGAAAGAAAAGGACCATGGCTCCCGTGGGCTGGGATCCATGGTAAGAACTCAGTGAAATCTGAATTCAAGGCATAGAGTGAATAATTATTGTAGAGTGAATCCTCCGAAGTACGGCTTATGCACAGTGCACAGGGAAAGCTTTTTCAAAGAGGTTCCTGAAAGAAAAATCTTTTTTTAAAATTTATTTTAATTCCAGTAGAGCTAACATACAGTGTTACATTCGTTTCAGGTGTCCAATAGTGATTCAGTAATTCCATATATTACTCAGTGGTCGTCAAGAAAAGCGTCCTCTTAATCCCCTTCATCTATTTCACTCATCCCTCTATTCACCTCCTCTCTGGTAACCATCCGTTTGTTCTCTCTTGTTAAGAGTTTGTATTTTGGTGTGTCTCCTTTTTCTCTTTTAGTTATTTATTTTTGTTTGTTTCTTAAATTCCCTATTAGAGTGACATCGTATGGGATTTGTCTTTCTCTGACTGACTGACTTTAGTTAGGATAATACTCTCTAGCTCCATCCATGTGGCTGCAAATGGCAAGGTTTCATTCTTTTTCAAGCCGAGTAATACTCCATTGTGTGTGTATGTGTGTGTGTCTCTGTGTGTGTGTGTGTGTGTGAATACACACATCTATCATCTCATTTGTAAATTTTTCTACAGACACTTGGGTTGCTTCCATATTGTGATATTGTAAATAATGGTGCAAGACACATAGGGGTGCACGTATCCTTTTAAGTTACTGTTTTCCTATTCTTTGGGTAAATATGTGTAGTGTGATTGTTGGATCATAAGGTAGTTCTATTTTTAATTTTTTGAGGAACCATCATACTGTTTTCCACGGTGGCCACCACAGTTTGCATTCCCACCCACAGTTTGCGAGGATTCCCCTTTATCCACATCCTCCCAACACCTGCTCTTTGTTGTGCTTTTGATGTTAGCCATTCTGACAGGTTTGAGGTATTACCTCATTGTCCTTTGGAATTACATTTTCCTGATGATGGGTGATGGTGAACATCTTTTCACGGGACTGTTGGCCATTTGTATTTCTTCTTTGGAGAAATGTCTGTCCATGTCTTCTGCCTATTTTTTAACTGAATTATTTTTTTTTTGGGGGTCGAGTAGTATCAGTTCTATATGTTTTGGACACTATCCCTTCATTGCATATGATGTTTGCAAATATCTTCTCCCTTTGAGTAGGTTGTCTTATGATTTTTACGTTTTCATTGTTCTTCTGCCATGTGGAAACTATTTATTTTGCTGTATTCCCAATAGTTTATTTTTGCTTTCATTTCCTTTGCCTCAGGACACAGTCTAGAAAAACGTTGGTATGGTCCATGTCAAGAAGTTACTGTCTTCCCTCCTGTAGGATTTTAATGGATTCAGGTCTTATATTGAGGTCTTGAAACTGTTTTGTGTTTGTCTGTATTGTGTAAGAAAGCAGTCTAATTTCATCCTTTTGTGCGTAGCTGTCTAGTTTTCCCAACACCATTTGTTGTAGTGACTGTCCATTTCCCTTTTGATATCGTTGCTTGCTTTGTGGAAGATTCATGGACCACATAATTATGGGTTTCTGTCTGAACTTGTGTCCTGTTCCTTTGGTCGCTGTGTCCAGTTTTGTGCCGTACTGTCTTGTTAGGATGACTGCAGCTTTGTAGTATAACCTGAAATCTGAAATTGTGAGTCCTCCAGCTTTGTTTTTCTTTTCCACATTGCACTGGCTGTTTGGAATCTTTAGTGGTTCCATACAAATGTTTAGGATTGTTTATTCGAGGTCTTTTGTTCTTTAATTTAAATTCAATTAGCCAACTTACAGTACATCATTCGTTTCAGATGTAGTCTTCAATAAATTTTCAGTCGTGTGTAACACCCAGTGCTCATTGTACCGTGTGACCTCCTTAATGCTACTCACCCAGTTACCCCTCCCAACTTCTCTTCCAGCAATCATCAGTTTCTTGCGATAGTTAAGAGTCCATCATGGGTTTTCTCCCTCTCTGATGACTTCCCATTCTATTTTCCCTTCCTTCCCCTATGGTCATCTTCCTTGTTTCTGATATTCCACATAGGAGTGAAAGCATATGATCATTGCCTTTCTTTCATTGACTTATTCCACTCAGCATAATACCCTCCAGCTCCACCCAGGTCGGTGTGATGGTAAGTACTCATCCTTTCTGATATCTGAGTAATATTCTATTATATATATGATCCACATCTTCTTTATCCATTTATCTGTCCATGATCATCTGCACTCCTTCCACAGTTTGTCTATGATGGATATTGCTGCTATGAATACTGGGGTGCATGTGTCCCGTCTTCACTACCTCTGTCTCTTTGGGGTCGATACCCAGTAGGGCAATTGCTGGGACATAGGGTAGCTTTATTTATAACTTCTTGAGGAAACTCCGTACCATTTTCAAGAGTGGCTGTACCGGACTGCATTCGCACAGGGGTGTAAGAGGGTTCCCGTTTCTCCACATCCTCTCCAAGATGTGTAGTTTCATTTCTTCTTATTTTTAGATATTCGGCCTCGTGTGATATGGCATCTATAGTGGTTTAGATTTGCATTTCCCTGAAGCCAAGTGATATGAAGCATTTATGCATGTATCTTTTGGTCACCGCTACCTCATCATTAGTGAAGTGACTTCTCATTTTAATCCATCTCAAGACCTAAAGCTGGGTAAGTCTCTAAAGCTGGATGATGCCATCGGTTGGAAGTGTGGAGAATTTCAAAAGATCTCCATGGAGAGCAAGTTTAAAGGTCAGTGTGAAGCTACTAATTGGACCTGGGGAGATCTCTGAAAGTGGGGATTGCCTGGGATGGGCTGAGGGGGGCCCTCCGATTTTCCTATGAATCCTTGCTGCAGCCCCAAATGGACAGTTTCCTGCTGTGGGGCAGGCTGAGTCCTCTAGTCGTGCAGAGGTGAGCCCAATGCCTGGTGCCTTGGAGGCAGGCAAACGGGGAGGGACCCTCAGCAGAAGACCCAGGGTTAGGTTAGGCCTCAAGGACAGCAGGTCTGAACTGCCCAGTGCTCAGAGAGCTCCCAGGCCGAGTGAGATGAGGGCACAAGGGCGGGTGAGTGTGAGCCTTGGGGTTTCATCCGGAAGGGCCCACAAAGGTCGGGGTTCACCAGAAGGGGCTCTCAGGGGTTGCCCCAATTCTTGCCCTGAATGCTCTGTTCCCCAAAATGGTGCAGTTAACTGTGGGCTGCAGGCTGAGTCCTACGGTGGGGCTTGGGTGTCCCCAATCCCCCAGAGTGGGGTGCCAGGACCCTGGGGAGGGACCCCTCTGTGGCCAACCTAGGGTAAGGGTTAGGGTCCAGGAGCCCGGCAGGGACATACTGCAGGCTGTGCGGCGAGCTCTGTGGAGGGCTGAGAGGAGGCCATGGGGGAGGGTGAGCATGGGCCTCAGGGTTGGGGCACGGGGTACTGCCAAAAGTGGGGACGGGCTCCGGGGGCCTCCCCAAATTCTCGTGCCCTGTAGGCTCCGTAGAGCCCCCAGGGGCACGGTTTCCTGTCGGGTGGCAAGCTGAGTCCTGCGGTGGGGCACAGGTATCCCAATTCCCCAGGGCTGCAGTGTAAGCCTCCTGGGGAGGCCCCCACACCCACGGCCGAGCTAGGGCTAGGGTTAGGCCCCAGGAACCCCGCAGGCCTGATCTGCTGGCTGTATGGCTAGTTACCCGGGCTGAGGTGAGGGTGTGGGGAGGGTGAGCGTGGGCCTCAGGGTTGGGGTGCGGGAGGCCGCCGTTGTTCGCTGGTGGCTCAGGAGGGCCCTCCTGGTTCTCCCACCCTGAATGCTCTATGGCCTCCCAAGGTGCACGGTTTCCTGCGTGGTGGCAGACTGATTCCTGCTGTGGGGCTCAGGTGTCCCGAATCCCCGCGGCTGTGACTTCAGGCTCCTGGGGAGGGGCCCCTCCACAAATGAACTAGGGTTAGGGTTGGGGCCCAGGAACCCCGCAGGCCAGATCCGCCTGCTATGTGGCGAGCTCCACCGCGGTCTGAGGTGAGGGTGCGGGGTGGGGTGAGCATGGGCTTCAAGGTTGGGTTTAGGAATCGCCGAAGTTCGCCTGGGGCTCTGGGAGCCCTCCTGGTTCTCCCGCCCTGAATGCTCTACAGCCTCCCAAGGGGCACTGTTTCCTGTGAGCTGGCACGCTTTATCCTGCAGTGGGGCTCAGGTGTCCCCAGTCCCTGGGGCTGTGGCACCGGGCCCCAGGGGAGGGGCCCTACCCAGCTGACATAAGGACAGGTCTAGGCCCCAGGAACCCGACAGGCCTGATCTGCCAGCTCTGCGACGAGCTCGGTGGCAAGCTGAAGGGAAGGCGTGGGGCGGGATGAGCGTGGGCCTCAGGGTTGGGGTGTAGGGGGCCACCGAGGATCGCTTGGGTCTCAGGGGGGCCCTACCAGTTCTCTTGCACGGGATGCTCTGTGGCGCCCCAAGGGGCATGGTTTCCTGAGGGGTGGCAGGCTGAGTCCCGTGGTGGGGCTCAGGTGTACCCAATCCCCGGGGTTAGGGTACGGATCAGGGTATGGATTAAGGTTAGGGTATGGGTTACGGTTAGAGTACGGGTGAGTGTAGGGGTTAGGGTTAGGGTAAGGAGAGGGTACGGGTTAAGGTTGAGTTTAGGGGTTACAGGTTAGAGGTTATGGGTTAGGGTACAGATTAGGGTTTAGGGTATGGGTTAGGGTTTAGGGTTTGGGTTTAGGGTTAGGGTTAGGGTTGGAGTACGGGTTAGGTTTAGGGTACAGGTTAGGGTTAGGGTACGGGTTAGGGTACGCGTTAGGGTACAGTTTAGGGTACGGGTTAGTGTACGATTTAGGGTAAGTGTTGACATACGGATTTGGGTATGGTTTAGGGTACGGGTTAGGGTTACGGTACGGGTTAGGGTTAGGGTATAGTTTAGGGTTATGGTACAGGTTAGGTTACGGTTTAGGGTTGGGGTTAGGGTACGCGTTAGGGAACGGGTTAGGGATAGGGATAGGGTATGGTTTATAGTTAGTGTATGGGTTAGGGTTCGGGCTAGGGTACAGGTTAGGGTTAGGTATGGGTTAGGGTCCGGGTTAGGGATAGGGCACGGGTTAGGGTATGGGTTTGGGTACGGGTTAGGGTATGGGTTAAGGTTAAGGTAAGGGTACTGGTTAGGGTTAAGGTACGGGTTACAGTTTAGGGTTTAGGGTTACGGTTAGGGTACAGGTTAGGGTTAGGGTACGGGTAGGGTTAGGGTACGGTTTATGGTACGAGTTAGGGTATGGGTTAGAGTCCGGGTTTGGGGTTTAGGGTTAAGGTTAGGGTACAGGTTAAGGTACTTGTTAGGGTTACGGTTAAGGTTAGGGTACGGTTTAAGTTATGGGTTAGGGTACAGTTTAGGGTTAAAGTTAGGGTACGGGTTAAGGTATGGGTTAGAGTACGTGTTACGGTTACGGTTAGAGTTAGGGTACAGGTTAGGGTTAGGGTTAGGGTACGGGTGAGGGTACGGGTTAGGGTTAGGATTAGGGTTAGGTTACGGGTTAGGGGTAGGGTTAGCTGAAGGGGTAGGGTGAGGGGTAGTGTTAGGGGTATGGTAGGGGTCGGGGTAGGGTTAGGGTTTAGGGTTAGTGTTTGGGGTTTGGGGTTAGTGGTTAGGGTTAGGGTTTCATGTTTAGGGTTTCGGGATTAGGGTTAGGGCTTAGGGTTTAGGGTTTAGTGTTAATGTTAGGGTTTAAGGTTTAAGGATTAAGGTTTAGGGTTAGGTTTAGGGTAGGGTTAGGGTTAGGGTAAGGGTTAGGGGTTAGAGTTACGGTTAGGATTAGGGTTTAAGGTTCAGGGTTTAAGGTTATGGGTTAGGGTTTAGGGTTAGTGTTAGACCCCAGTAGGCCAGCAGGACTGATGCGCCAGCTGTGCGGCGAGCGGAGGTGTGGGCCGAGGTGAGGGCGCTGGCGAGCGAGGGAATAGTATGCAGTGTTTTGGCGCGAGGGGCCTTTTACGTCACTAGAGGCTCGGAGGTCCCTGCCCATTCTCCCGCCCTGAATGACCGGAGGCGCCCCTAGCGACCCGTGTGGTGGCGGGGTGGCAGTGTGAGTCTGGCAATGCGGTTTAGGTGTCCCCAATGCTGTGCGTTGCAGCTCAAGGCCCCTTGGGAGGGGCCCCTCTAGGGCCGTCCTAGGGTTAGTGTTAGCACCCAGGAGTCCGGCAGGCATGATCTGCCAGCTGTGCGGTAGCAGAAGGCCAGGCCGAGGTGAAGATGCCAGCGAGCTGGAGCGTGGGCCCAAGCATTTTGGCACGGGGGGGCCTTGGAAGGTCGCCGGGGGATTGGAGGGCCCTGCCGGTTCTCCCGCCCTGAATGGCCAGAGGCGCCCTTAGCGGCCCGGGTGGTGGCAGGGCGGCACGGTGAGTATAGCACTGGGGCTCGGGGGTCCCCAATCCCTGGCGTTGCTGTGCCAGGCCCCTTGTGAGGTTCCGCTCGGGGGCCAACCTAGGGTTAGGGTTAGCCCCCAGGAGGCTGGCAGGCCCGATCCGCTGGCTGTGCGTGAGCAGAGGGGCGGGCCGAGGTCAGGGCGCTGGTGAGCAGGAGCATGGGCCCAAGCATTTTGGCGCATGGGGGCTTAGAAGTTCACTGGGACTCGGAGGGCCCTGCCCGTTCTCCCGCCCTGAAAGACCGGCAGCACGCCTAGTGGCCTGGTTTGCAGCGGGACGGCAAAGTGAGTCCTGGCTTGGGCTCGGGGGTCACCAATCCCTGGCACTGAGGCACCAGGCCCCTTCGAAAGGGCCCCTCATAGGCCACCCTAGGGGTAGTGTTAGCCCCCAGGAGGCGGGCAGGCCTGATGTGCCGGCTGTGCAGCGACCGGAGGGGCGGGCCAAGGTGAGGGCGCTGGGGAGTGGGAGCGTGGGCCCAAGCGTTCTGGCGCAGGCGGCCTTTGAAGGTCGCCGGGGGCTCGGAGGGCCCTGCCCGTTCTCCCACCCTGAAAGACCGGCAGCACGCCTAGTGGCCCGGGTTGCGGCAGGGCAGCAGGGTAGAGTCTGGCGCTGGGGCTTTGGGGTCCCCAATCCCAGGTGTTGCGGCGATAGGCGACTTGGGATGGGCCCCTCAGTGGCCGACCTAGGGTTAGAGTTTGCACCGAGGAGGCTGGAAGTCCGGATCCACCCGCTCTGCAAGGAGCGGAGGGGTGGGCTGAGATGAGGGCGCTGGCGAGCAGGAGCATGGACCCAAGCGTTTTGGTGCTGGGGCCTTCAAAGGTCGCCGGGGGCTCGGAGGGCCCTGCACGTTCTTCTGCCCTGAATGCCCGACGGCGCACCTAGCGGCCCGGGTTGCAGAGGGGCAGCAGTGTGAGTCCGGTGCTAGGGCTCAGGGGTCTCCAATCCCCGGTGTTGCAGCGCCAGGCCCCTTGGGAGGGGCCCCTCAGGTGCGACCTAGTGTTAGGGTTAGCCCCCAGGAGGCCCTCAGGCCCGATTCGCCAGCTGTGTGGCGAGCGGAGGGTCGGGCGGAGGTGAGGCCGCTGGCGAGCAGGAGCATGGGCCCAGGAGTTTTCGAGGGGGGGTCCTTCGAAGGTCGCCAGGTGCTCAGAGGGCCGTTCACGTTCTTCCGCCCTGAATGACAGGCGACTACCCTGGCGGCCCAGTTAGAGGAGGGGCGGTAGGGTGAGTCTAGCGCTGGGGCTCGGGGTCCCCAGTCCTCGGCGTTGGGGTGCCAGGCCCCTTCGGAAGGGCTCTAGGGGGCTGACCAAGCATTACTGTTAGCCCCCAGGAGGCTGGCAGACCCGATCTGCCGGCTGTGTGTCGAGCAGAGGGGCAGGCCTAGGTGAGGGCGCTGTCGAGCGGGAGTGTGGGCCCAAGCGTTTTGGCACGGGGGGCCTTCGAATGTTGCCAGGGGCTTGGAGGGATCTGCCGTTCTCCCTCCCTAAATGACCGACAGTGCTCCTAGTGGCCTGGGTGGTGGCAGGGCGACACGGTGAGTCCGGCGCTGGGGCTCGGGTGTCCCCAATCTCAGGCATTGTGGTGTCAGGCCCCTTCAGAGGGGCCCCTCAGGGGCCAACCTAGGGTTATGGGTAGCCTCCAGGAGGAGGGCAGGCCTCATCCACCGGCTCTGCAGCGAGTGGAGGGGCGGGCCAAGGTGAGGGCACTGAGGAGCAGGAGCATGGGCTCAAGCGTTTTGGATGGGGGGGCCGTTGAGTGTCGCCATGGACTCGGAGGGCCCTGCCCATTCTCCCGCCCTGAATGACCAGCGGCACCCCTAGCGGCCCGGGTGGCAGCGGGGCGGGAGGGTGAGTCCGGCGCTGGGGCTCGGGGGTCCATAATACCCAGCGTTGCAGCGCCAGGCCCCTTGGGCGGGCCCCTCGGGGGCCGACCTAGGGTTAGGGTTAGCCCGCAGGAGGCTGGCAGGCTCGTTCCACCATGTGCGGTGAATAGAGGTGTCGGTTGAGGTGAGGTAGCTGGTGAGTGGGAGTGTGGGCCAGAGCATTTTGGCTTTGGCTTGGGGTGCCTTCGAAGGTCCCAGGTGGCTCGGAGGGTGCTGCCCGTTCTGTCGCCCTCAAGGACTGGCGACGCCCCTAGTTCCCCATGTGGCGGTGGGGTGGCAGGGAGCTTCCGGCGCTGGGACTTGGGGGTTCCCAATCCCTGGCATGCGGCGCCAGGCCACATGGGAGGGGCCCCTTGGGGGCGACCTAGGGATAGGGTTAGCCCCCAGGAAGCCAGCAGGCCCGTTCCGCCAGCTCTGCAGCGAGTGGAGGGGTGGGCCGAGGTTAGGGCGCTGGCGGGCAGGAGTGTGGGAGCCAGAGTTTTTGCGTGGGGGGCCTTCGAATGTCGCAGGGTGATCGGAGGGCCCTGCCCGTTCTCCCTTCCTGAATGGCAACGACCCTAGTGCCCTCGGTGCCTATGGGGTGGCAGAGTGAGTACAGCACTGGGGCTCGGGGGTCCCAAATCCACGGCATTGCGGTGCCAGGATCCTTGGGAGGGGCCCCTCGGGGGTGACCTAGGGTAAGTGCTAGCCCCCAGGAGTCTAGGAGGCCCGTTCCGCCAGCTCTGCAGCAGGCGGAGGGGCAGGCCGAGGTGAGGGCGCTGGCGAGAGGGAGTGTGGGCCCAAGCATTTTGGCACAGGGGCCTTCGAAGGTCGCCGGGGGCTTGGAGGGCCCTGCCCGTTCTCTTGCCCTGAAAGACTGGCGGTGCCCCTAGCAGCCCGGGTTGCCGCGGGGCAGCAGGCTGACTCCGGTGCTGGGCTCGGGGGCCCCAATCCCCGGCGTTGTGGCACAAGGCCCCTTGGGAGGGGCCCCTCGGGGGCCGAGCTAGGGTTAGGGTTCGTCCCCAGGAGACCGGCAAGCCCGGCGCTAAGTGGTTCAGGCAAGGTAACAAAAATGCCATACACTTATCTGTAAGAAATAACAGTGTACAGGAACCCTCTTAGCCCTAACATCATCCTTTCTGAATATGGAAGCCAGCCCCAAAGTGGTCGTGGAAGTCTGACGAAAGGGCTAAGCACTTTTCTCTGAGTCACCACACTATACAGGGAAAGACCAATGTACATCTTCTTTCACGAGTAGGAAGCATTAATGAAAAGGTTCTGGAATTTCGAGGACTCTGACCCATCCTTATTGGTAATAAACCACCGTGTACAGGAAAACACCTTCAAATCTCATCAGTCTCCTCAATCCTGACTCCCATTCAACTTTGGATGTGTAGGACTAGGGAAATGTCCACATCTTATTGCTAAGAAAGAACGATGTCAGGGTAATGCCCTTCAAGTCACATCAGCCTTCCTGAAGACGGAAGCAGGAATCAAGGTGGTTATATTACCATGAGGTAAGGAAGATGTGCATAGAAGTGAGAAACAACAGTGGGCAGGACCTCTCTTCCAAGGAACAGTATCTTTGCTTAATGTTCAATCCCTATGGTAAGTGGTTGTGGGCATTTGTGAGGTCAAAATCTTGAGTGTTTTGTAAAACCTCTTGGCCATTCACAGATGAGACTAAGGTAGTTGGGGACTCCTAGGCAGTGATTTGTCCACTGTCAAAAATATGAAAAGATAAAAGAGACAGATGAGGTCTCCTCAGGCATTGTCCTTTATCCTCATCCTCCGTGAGGATGGCCATCTCTGGACAGCTCAGTGGCAGGGTCTCATTCACAGTGGGGGCATCTGTTCCTCACAGACATCAGGCAGGGAAATGGATTTGGTTCTCTGTGCCAGCCCAGCCACAGCTGAGTGTCACAGCACCCTCTCGTGGGCTCATAAGAGTTTCACTGTCACCAGGCAGGTCATTGTATTTGATAAACCACTGTGAGAGTTTGCAATCGCCTTCATCTGCAACCTCCTAGAGGCAAATGCAGGTGTCTGGTACCATGTGAAGTCATGTGAAGGCATTGTGAGAAATTGTCCTTTTGCTTAAGAAAAACATGGCTGGGGCTCCTGGCTGGCTCAGCCAGTTAAGCATGTGCCTTTGGCTCAGGTTATGTTCTCAGGGTTCTGGGATCGAGCCCGGGTTCCCTGTTCAGCAGGAAAGGAGTTAGGGAAATAGCTTAGAACCCACAGAGAATGTGAATAAAGGGGAGTGAATTGGAATTTGGTCTGTGTTTTGCTTTAGGGATTGGAAGTTAGTTTTTTCTCAATTGTGATTGTTCTTGAAACAGAGAAGCTGTATTGGATTTTTTTTACCTTTATTTTTTTTCTAATAATAATTTTTTATTATGATATGTTAGTCACTATACAGTATTTCCTTAGTTTTTGATGTAGTGTTCCGTGATTCATTATTTGCATATAACACCCAGTGCTCCATGCAATATGTACCTTCCTTAATACCCATCACTGGCCCATCCCAATCCCCCACCCCTCTCCCCTCTGAAGCCCTCAGTTTGTTTCCCAGAGTCCATAGTCTCTCGTGGTTCATTCCCCCTTCTGTTTAGGGTCCATTGTCTAAAGGGACAGACAGTGGAAGTTCACCAAATATAAGATCGAAATTGAATTGTTCATTATAGATGCCGCTAAGTAGTTCCCAGACATTTCATTCTACTGTAGTAATTCATTATACCTGTGCAGGTGCACGTGGAAGACAATTGATGCATGCAGAGTGGTAATAAAACACGCCCCTCAGTAGTAGAATAATAGGGGATGCATATGTGTAAAATTATTCGACTACAGCTTCCATGCTTTCCCTTTGGTTCCTTATTATCTATGAAATTGGACCATTCTTGTTCTCTAGGCTTAAACCTCATTGTCAGTATTTAGAGTTTTTCAATGCTGATCTTCTCCTGTATAAGTTACCAAAACCTAAAATATGTATGAATTTTAAAAAACGCTATATTGAAAATGACAGCAGGGAAGTTCCATTTTGTGAATATTGTGTCAATGGATCTCTATTTTGACATCAGTGTTCATTAGAAATGATGACATTTCATGTGAGTATAAATATCAATGTGAAAAAGAAAAGGTAGGAAGAACCTTGAATGTTTAAGTAATTGGTGAAATGACAGGTGTGTGTGTGTGTGTGTGTGTGTGTGTGTGTGTGTGTGTGTGTAATTGATTTTCAGTGAGTGGTTCAGCTTCTTGTAGGGCCTCCGAGAGAGCCCAGGTGAACCTTTCAATGAGTTGGTATCTGTTTTCAGAACATGGGAATCTCTTAGTCCAATAGTCAATCAGGCAAGCTTTGAGGTCTTGAAGAGTTTCAGTCCTCAGCGATGGTGTTGCAGACCCTTGTGAGCAAACCCTAGGTATGCTCAGAGCCCTCATTAGCTGGTACCAACGTGTGACGATTTCAGACAGCATTTCCCAAAGAAGTACCTCTTGAGTCTCTGTCCTTGTCAGTTCCCTACACTTCCTTACACTAGTTATGTGATCAGTGTGTTTCAGGATAATCCCCACATGTGATTTTTGCTATTTCCTACTAGTCCTATCTGTTTCTCATGTTCTTCTTTTATGGTAGGTGTTGGGAAGCAACCGGTGTGGTGTAGGAAGGGGTGTGGTAGTTGTCTGCCTTCAGAGGACCGAATGATGCCTAGAAATTGTACTGTAGGTTGAGGTCAATTGTCCATCCTCTGAGTGTCAGGAATTCCATCACTTTACTTTGATGCTAGTCTGTTCTTCAAGCTGTCCTCAGAAGTAAGGACGTCATCCATCTAGGGAATACTGGTTTGTGTGTATGTTTTCATTTTAGGAAAGGCCTTTCTGTTCCTGAAAATAATACTGTAGAGTACCCTTTCTGGGTTTTATTGGACATCAGTCAATCTTTTGTGAAGTATTCCTTTATAAATAGACTTTTTATGGTTGATGAGCAGGAATTCTTTATTGACAAGTCTTTGTCAGTGTGTGTATTGCAAATCTTTACTTCCCAGACTGTGGTTCACTTTTTCATTTTCTTATGGTCATAAGATAAGGAGAAATGTCACATTTTTATGAAGTCCCACTGAATTCTTTTAAATGGTTAGTGCACCATATGTCCTACCCCAAGATTGACAGGTTCTGCATTTTCTTTCAGAAACTGTCCAATGGGAAGCTACAATCCATCTCAAATTTATAAATTGCATTTTTAATTCTAATAGGGTATTTATAGACTGGTTTGTATTTTCTATGTACACAATCATATTATCTGTGAATAGTTACAATTATCCCCTCAATTCTTATACTTTTTGTTTCCCTTGCCTTCTAACAGTGGTAGATTCTCCGATGCCATGTTGAATAGAGCAACATTGTTTGAAGATTTTAATATACCTTTCTCAATATCTGACAGAAAAAGCAGACAAAACATTGGTAAAAATGTGACCTAATTGACATATAGGGAACATTCCATCATAAGTGCAGAATACATTATTTGCAAGTGGTCATAGACTCTTTACCCAAATAAATGATAGATGGGGCCACGAATCAATGCTACAAATGTTAAACCGTGAAATTAACTAGATTCTATTCTTAGACCACAGGCGAATTGAGCCACAGTCATAGCGAAAAGAAAACCAGGAAGTCCTTCAATGTTTAAAATTAAATGGAACTTTGCTACATATCGTAAAGGTGAGAGAGGGAATCTCAATGGAAATTCTGAACCTTTTCTACATGAGGGCTCACACACAATGGCACTTTCTTTGTGAAGAGCATTATAATAACCTAGACAGGAGTTGAGCCTTAAGTCAGAATTCTGCCTGCCCCAGCCACACCTGGCAGCCTTGGCCTGTGGTCCCCCTCAGCTGTCCTTTCTGGTGGCCCTGAGCTAAGGGGGTGAACATGGCCGTATGGAAATTAGAAGCTCCCCACTCTTAGTGATGACGTTGCTATCGTATTGTCCTCACCAGTCCAACAACATGATTTCTGAGTGAAACATGACACAAGAGCGACTTCTTGGCCTTCCTTCAGGTTTGAAAATCATCTGGTGAGTCATCTATTAGAAATATGGATTCAACATGTGTTATTTCTTCTAGAAAAGAAATAGACCCAATAGCAATTATGTGTTCCTTAGCACCTGTTCCTGAGAGACATCATACTGGCTCTTTGTAGCATTCTGCCTCTTAAACTTCTCAACTAGGGTGTAGATATTTTTAGGCACATTTTCAGACGGTTAGAAAGGGACTCAGATGATATGAGTCACAGAGGATTTTAGTGTCAGAAACCTAAGTGGGATCCCCAAATTGACTCCAAATCCCTTGTTGTTCCATACAGGGTACTATTTCCCTCTTATCTCTGGTCTTCTCAATCTGGAAACCTATCAAGTATCAGGATTTTCTTGTCATGTGGACAAATGGAACTAATTCAGCGGGCCTTTTCACCTCTGCCCATGGTGATCATTAAGATCATTATCTTAGTGGAGGACCTCTGGGTAAGATACTCAAAGATCCTTAGGAATACAGACAGTATAATATTTTTCTGGTATTAAAGTTACTGAAACCAACTATCTTTTTTTGTCCATTCAGGCTCTGGTATGTTCAGAGGGTGCTGTAAAACTGGTCTGAAATAGTATTGAAAAACACTCAGCTCAGCCTCTTCTACAAAGTGAGCCAATGCTTATAAACATGGCTAAAATATTCCCTTACCTACGATGACTCCCCAGCCATCGTAGTGTTTATATGGTATGACTGTGACTTACATTAGTCAACATTTGCAGAGAAAGAACTTAGTGCATCCAGGGGGCACTTCATGTTGAAATTAGTTTGTGACAATGAGCTACTGTGTTTTATTCTGCAGTCCAAGGGAATGGTGCCAGACATCTCTAAGGAGTTCTAGCAGTTCTACAATTCTGATTTTAAGTGGTCTGTGTGCTTCAGAGATTTGGGCAGGAGAAGGGCAGGAGTCCAGAGACTGTGAACACTTCTGTTACATGTGCTGACCATGGAGCAGGTAGCTTTCTGTGGGCATCATTTTGATTTCTTGGTACTCTTGTGAAGGTGCTTTTGTCTCAAATTCCTCCATTTAGGAGTAATTATAATGATGAAAGTAATTTTTATCTTATATCATCTGTGGGCCCTGATCCTGGGATCCCAGGGAAGCTATCCTTTAACATTTTACCCGGTTCAAAATGATTGGGCAAAACCTCAAAGCATGGGCCCTATTTCTGCCCCAAGCACATGTTGTACATCTGCTTCAAGAAGAAAACAATAACCAAAAATGCCAACATGAAGATAAGAAAAAATAAAGAACCTCTTTGGCTCCCATAAGATTAAAGTCATACTGACATGTACATACTGAACATGCATGAAATCATTGCATTTCCTAAAGCCCAAGCCTTGGAGGGTCTGAGAGCCACTGATCTTGCCCAGAACCAGGCACACCCCAGCAGGGAGGTCTGGTGCAGAAAGGGAAGGGGCAGGACTCTGAGGGTGGTCTGCAGCTAGAGGGGTCCCTGGAATGGGCCAGGTGTGTGTGGGGAGCCCAGCCCAGGACCCCACCTATGCCTATGCTGGGTGTTGGGTAGAGGAGGCACCTCTTGGACCCCCTGCACTTTCAGGGTTCCAGGGGCTTGAGGGCGGCTTGCCTGGCTTCCCAGGGGCTGGGGCACCACCCTCCCTGACAAATCACCTCTTGGGAGTGGAGCTACGTCTCTGTGGGCTGTTCCAGAGTTGCAGTGGGGTGCAAACCTGGGACAGAAGAAGGGGAACTGGGAGAGAGAGAGTTGCCCTGCGGAGGTCCCGGCAGGTTAGAGAGCAGCGTGCACCGTGGGTGGGGGGGTCTGGGGGTAGGGTGCGCCCCAGGTGGGAGGCAGGGTTCTGGAAGGGCACCTGGAGAGGGTTCATTGTGGGAACTCAGGTGAGTTTTCTTTTTCCTTTTAAAGTCTCTTCTGCCCCATGTTCTCAACTGGCCTTATTCCCCATACCTGTGAACTCCAGGGCGCCCACTCACCTGAGCTTTTGTGGGATTGGTTGCAGAATTTCAGGGTTTCCCCTGTTCCCCGGGAAGAGTGCGGGTAAGGACCTCACAGAGTCCCCACCTTCAGTGATGTGTCCCACGGTTCTCTGACACAGTGCAGGTGATGCATCTTGAGAAGTACCTCAAGTTCAGCAGGGTGTGCCCTGGTCCCCCAGGCACAGGTGTGGCCATAGCAAGCCCCAGAGCCGTCCCCCAACTTCAGCATTATGCCCCGTGTGCCCCCAGGTTAGTGGTAATTGGCTGTTAGAATCATGCAGGAAAATCCTCCAGGTGGGGGCCTGAAGGAGGGCGTAAACCAGACCCCACTCTAATTGCATTGGGAATAGACGAATTGAGGGTTTCTTTAGAAGAGTAAGTCTGCTTTCCAGAAAAGGCAAGGTCATTGGTCTATTGAGAATGAAGATAATTACTGATATACAACAAGTATGTGTTGCCCCTGCACCCAGAAACCGAAGCAGGTGTGCAGGCTATAGGTCAGAGGTGCCTTCTTCTCCCCAGCTGACAGCACTTCTCTGCTCTGGCTACAAGACACCCGAGGTTTTGAACGTCAGCATCGGAGTCAGCGAGGCAGCTTGTCACAGGACGCCAGTGTTCAGAGAAAGCACAGGTATGTTTGGCAAAATGTCCTATCTATGTCAGGGCTGGAGGTAAAACCTCTCATTATCCCAAAACCTCCTGGGCTTTTCTCTTTTCTCTAGTTGAGCCACAAAGTAAAATTGAAGTAGCTGTCAGCATTCTGGGTTTGGTGCAAGAATTACTTAGTTTCCCTGGAGGTAGAACTTTGCAGGGGATCACAATTTCTGTCCATTTATTGCTTACAAATGTATTTTGACCATCTGTTTCCTAGGAACCCTCTTTTATTAGAAAGGGAAGGTGAGATTCACTCTGTGCCTGTTTGTAACATCTAATTTGTTCCTTCATCTAACAGTGTTTATTCAATTGGGCCTAAGATATGGTTTAGTGGCCAGTATCTAGAGTTAGGTGGCTTTTTTCATCTGATACAGACTTGGATGATGTCATTTGACAAAGGTGATGTTTCATCATTGATTAGTTTATTCATCAGAAGAGTTAAAATTAGGGTGGAGGGAAAATTAAAAATTATCCAAATGGGCCTGTTCCTGTTTAAAAGTTGAGCTTGACTTTCTAGTTTTACTAAATGTATTATCTCGATATTTTGAGGTGCCATATTCTCTCTGTAGTTTCTTTGGTGGTGGAGTCAGAAGGAGAGTCTGGGAATTCTTTTGGATAGTGGCATGCTGGTGGCTTCAAGGGGCTTGGCATCAGGAGCCTTGGGGTGAAGTCTGCAACTGCTTGTCTGACCCTGGGTGCATCTCCCAGAGGTTTTGTTGCCTCTTATGAAATTGCCGGCAGATAATGTTCTGCTTAAAGGGGAACCCTCCCATCCTGTTGGTGGGAATGCAAAGTGGTGCAGCCAGTCTGGGAACCAGTGTGGGGGTTCCTCAAAAAGTTAAACATTGAACAACCACATGATCCAGCAATTGCTGTCCTACGTATTTACCCAAAGTATACAGAAATGCAGATTCGAAGGGGGTCCATGCACCATAATGTTTATAGCAGCAATGTCCACAGTAGCCAAACTATGGAGAGAATCCCAAAGTCCATGCACTGATGAATGGATAAAGCAGATGTGGGATACATATATATAATGGAATATGACCCAGCTTCAAAAAGAATGAAATCTTACCATTTGCAAGGATGTGGATGGATCTAGAGTGTATTAAGCTAAGCAAAATCAGTGAGGAAAGACAAATATCCTATGCTCTCACGCTTGTGGAATTTCAGAAAAAAAACAGATGAACAGAGTTGAGGGGTGATGGAGAGGCAAACAAGGAAATAGACTCAACCTTGGAGAACAAACTGAGTGTTGCTGCAGGACATGGGCGTGGGTGTAAGAGTTAAATGGGTGAGGGGTATTAAGGAGGAATCTTGTGATGAGCACCGGGTACTGTATGCAGGTGAGGAATCACTAAATCTTACCCCTGAAGCGAATATTCCATGGCATGTGAACTAACTGGAATTTAAGTAAAAGAAGAAAGGAAAAAGTGTTCTGCTTCATGAAGAGCGAGGTAAAGTTGTAGTGATTTGGGCTGTACTCTTCTATAGATGAGAGTTGTAGAACACCCTGTTGTAGGATACACTAGTTTCTTATCACATAAGGAGTCCTCAGAAAGCTGCAATGAAAGATTCAGATCTCAGAGCATGTTCATGTTCCACTGATATGTTACAATTTGCACAGGTAGGAAAGAAGGTGGAGAGAAAGGCAACAGAAGGGGAAAGTAGGTGTGAACCTTTCATTAGTTAGTTATATAGCTTTCTCATGAAAGTCTTGCGCCAGTGTGATTTTGGAAGAAACGGTGGAATCCGGGAGCTTTGCAGGAGATAGGGGAGTTCCAGGTCTGGGTAAACTGACAGGGGTCCCAGAGGAGTGTTGAATGCATTCTGCAGCAGGGTGTGGACAGGGTGGGCTCCAGGGGTGGCTGTGGTCTCCTGGGTGAGAGTTGTGACAGGTGAGGGCTGTGTGCAAGTTCCTGGCTGAGGACAAGTGAGGCACAGGCAGAGAGCTGGCAGAGAACCTTCTTCTGGGCCACCAGCCTCACCCAACACACACAGCCTCATCTTCTGTCCCTGTCACTCCAATTCTGACTTCTCCGAAGGTGAGTGAGAATACATCAAGAGCATTCTTAACAGAAGGGAAAGCATGTGCAAAAGCTCTGGGGCAGGAGAATTCCAGTTATTTCCAGGAGCAGCAAGAAGGACCTGTGGCCACAGGAGACAGCTTAGGACATGAGCTTAGAGAGGTGAAAGAGGGTGACAGAAAGCTATTCCAGGGCTATAACCCCATGAGAAGCTGTTTCACTGGGCCATACTGGCTACAGTGTTGAGAACAGATTACAGAGGGTTGAAGATGGCAAAGCAGGTCAATGATGAAGCTTTTCCAGGAACTCAGGCACCGTGGAACGGACAGGTGGCTTTGGATGGAGCGGTTAGACCTCTTCTGGGTCCATTTTGAAGATGGAGCTCACAGGATTTGCTGATGGGTTAGCTATTAGGAGCAGGAGAACAGAGGAATTGGGGTAACTCTCAGGTGTTGTGGGTTGTCCTGATCGAGAGGAAGGAGAGGGTTTCTCAGGGGGTAGGAGGTAGTCGGTGTTCAGCATGCTGAGGAAGGTGCCTTTCCCAGTGGATCTGCTGAGGTTTGTGTCTGGGAGGACCTTTCACATCTCTTCCCTCAGCAATGCTCAAGTACAAGTATCCCCCACTTTTTAAACGTTCACAGTAAGACACTGGGCTTTCTTGAAAGAACTACGTTATTACCCAGCTTCAGTAAAAGGAAGAGACCTGAAGAGGATTTCAATCTTATGAAAAAAGGTGAACAGTGAGAATCGCGTTCAGCATCTGTTCTGGGGAGAAGCACGACCGAGGCGGCGTGCACCCCAACCAGCTCCTTCCGCTGGGATCCGCTCTCCGCATCCAGCCACTAGCACTTTGAATTGTGTCTGTGAGCCTCTGCTGTGCTTCATCTTCATTTATGCTGGGCCTCCGTTAGAAACTTGTGTGCTGAGGCCTAAGAAAAGCCAAAGAGAAGGAATTTTGGAGTCTGAGCACACTGTCTAATTGTTCGTGTAAATTAATGGTCATTCCTTCTTGACACCATTTCTTCTGTGCAAGGTTTCTCAGAAGCCCTGTACTTTCAAAGAGCAGGGAAACCTATACCCCATGCTGCGGGGTTAGTTTTAGTCTCCATGCCTGACAGACCATTTCATGACTAGGATTTTCTCACTCAAACATTGAGACTTTGACCATCTTCACCCTTTTCTACCACCGCATCCCCGAATCTGGCACCTACCAACCTGCTCTCAGTATCTATGCGTTCAGTATTTGTTTATTCCACGTTGAATGTACATGAGAGCATCTGGTATTGGTCTTTCTGTGTCTGAGTTACTTGGCATAAGGCCCCCAAGGTCTGTGTTTCCATGTCTGGTTCTTGTGAATAATGCTGCAGTGAACGTGGGAGTGCATCTGTCTTTTTGAGGCAGCATTTTTGTGTTCTTAAATCAATACTCAGTAGAGCCATTACTGGGTCATGGGGTAGTTGTATTTATTTTTTCAGGAACCTCCATACCATTTGTCACAGTGGCTGCACCAATTTCCATTCCCACCAACAGTGCACAGTGTCTCCTCGTCTGCACACCCAGACTCCACCTGGTGTCTGTCTCTGGGACAATTGCTATTCCAACAGTTGTGAGAGGATAGCCGATTGTGGGTTTGACTGATGTTTCCCTAACGATGATTAGTGATGTCGAACAACTTTTTCTGTCTGTTGGCACCTGTGTGCCATCTTTGGAAAGTATCTATTCACATATTCCTCCCATTTTTTATATAGTTTTTTTTTATTTGTATGAGTGTTGTGTGTATTTTGGATATTAGCCTCTTCTCACACATATGATTCGCAGATATGTTTTTCTTATTGGGTCAGAGGCCTTTTAAGTTTTTGATGGTTTCTTTTGCCGTGTGGAAGATTTCAGTTTGATGTTGTTCCACTTGTTTATTTTTGCTTTTGTTGCCTTTGCATTTGGTGTCCGATCTGAAGACTCTTTGCCAAAACTAATGTCAATAGACTTAGTACCTGTGTCTTCTTGGAGGTTTATGGATTCAGGTCTTATGTTCAAATCATTCATCCATTAAAAATTTTGTGTGTGGTGTAAGAAAGTGACCCAGTTATATTCTTCTGCATTTAGTGTCCCCTTTGCCTGTTACCGCTCACTGAAGAGACAGTCCTTCCCTCATGGCATATCTTCTGCTGCTGTGTCGTAAGTGAGGATCATCTACGTGTGGGTAAGTTTCTGAGCTTTCTGTACTGTTCCACTGACCTGGTGTCTTTGTTTATGCCAGTACCATCCTGTTTTGATGACATCAGCTTTATAATCCAGCTTGAAATCCAGGAGTGTGTTGACTGCACCTCTTTCTCCAGGTTGCTTTGCGGATTTGGTGTCTTTTGTGATTCCATACAAGTTTGAGGACTGTTTTCTATTTCCTCGAATAATGACACAGGAATTCAGATAGGGATTTCATCACATCTGTCGATTGCTTTGGGTACGATGGACATGTTCACATAATTAACTCTTCCAGTTAAGGAGCATGGCGTATGCTACCATTTGTTTGTGTTCCCTTCCAAATCTTTGACCCATACATTCTGCCCCCCTGGACACACATATTTTTCATTTCTTTTCTGCCATGTGTTGAGTGTACTATGTCTTTCTCATTCTTGGTTACTTTTATTCCTAGATTTTTTTTGATGCAATTTTAAATGGCGTTGCTTTTTTAATTTCTCTTTGCGAAAGTGTGTCATAAGTATACAGAAATGCAAGAAGTTGGGTCATCTGGGTGGCTCCATAAGTGAAGCGTCTACCTTCAGCTCAGGTCATGATCCCAGAGTTCTGGGATCGAGCCCCGTGTTGGGCTCCCTGATTAGCGAGGGTCTGCTTTTCCCTCTTTCTGACACTCCCACTGCTCGTGCTTTTTCTCTTCCTGTCAAATAAATAAATAATATTTGAAAAATAATGACAACAGGTCTCTGCATATTGACTTTATATCCTGCAGCTTGTTTGAATTTTTTTATTCTAACAGTTTTTTTTTTTGTGTGTGTGGAATCTTTCGGGATTTTATGTCATTTGCAAATTGTGCCAGTTTTCCTGTATGGATTTAATATCTTCTCTTTTTTTAAAAATTGTTATTCACCCTACAGTACTTCATTTGTTTTCGATGTAGTGTTCCATGATTCATTGTTTGCATATAACACCTAGTGCTCATTATGACAAGTGCCCTCCTTTTTTTTTAAAGAATTTATTTATTTATTCAACAGAGATAGAGACAGCCAGCGAGAGAGGGAACACTAGCAGGGGGAGTGGGAGAGGAAGAAGCAGGCTCACAGCGGAGGAGCCTGTTGTGGGGCTCGATCCCATAATGCCAGGATCACGCCCTGAGCCGAAGGCAGATGCTTAACCACTGTGCCACCCAGGTGCCCCCTGTCTTGTTAATTTTAACCATTCTAACTGGTGTAAGGTGGTATTTCATTGTCGTTTTGATTTGTATTTGCCTGATGGCAAGTGATGTGGAGCATTTTTTCATGTGTCTGTCGGCCATTTGTATGTCTTCTCTGGAGAAGTATCTCTTTGTGTCTTCTGCCCATTTTTTGGGTGTCGAGTTTGAGGAGTTCTTTATAGATCTTGGATACCAGCCCTTTATCTGTAATATCATTTGCAGATATCTTCTTCAATTCCATAGGTTGCCTTTTGTTTTGTTGATTGTTTGCTTTGCCGAGCAGAAGCTTTTTATCCTGATGCAGTGCCAATAGTTCATTTTTGCTTTTATTTCCTTTGCCTTTAGAGACGTGGCTTGCAAGAATTGTTGTGTCCAAAGTTGAAGAGTTCTTTTGATTTTGATATGAGACAGGAATCCATTATCTTTCTTTCCTGATTGTATTTGAGTCCTCTGTCTTTCTTGGTGAGTCTAGCTAAGTTTGTCAGTTTGTTTATCTTTCCAAAAAAGGCAGCTCTCATTTTCATTGGTTTTTTTTTTTTTTTGTCTTTTTAGTCTTTGTTGGATTTATTTATGCCTTCCTTTTTGTTATTTCCTTATTTCTACTAATTTGGGGCTTTGTTGGTTGTTTTTTTTTTTTTTCCAATTCTTTACCACATAAATCAGGTTGTTTATTGGAGAGCATTCTCATGGATTGATGAACACTTGAATTTCTATGAATGTCCTCCATAAAGCCACTTTTGCTGCATCCCATAAGTTTTTGTAGGTTGTCTTTTTCATCAGCGTCAAGGTACTTCTAAAATTTTTTTGATTTCTTCTTTGACTGTTGGTTGTTCAGTAGCATGTTGTTAAATCTCCACATATTTTTTAAGATTCTTTAAGTATCTGACAGAGAGTGAGACAGCGAGAGAGGGAATGCAAGCAGCGGGGTGGGAGAGGGTGAAGCGGGCTTCCCACTGAGCAAGGAGCCTGATTCGGGGCTAGATCCCAGGATCCTGGGATCACGACCTGAGCTGAAAGCAGATCCTTAACGACTGAGCCACCCAGGCCCCAAAAATCTCCACCTATTTTTGACAGTCCCATTTTTTTCTTGAGACTGATTTCTAGTTTCATATCATTGTGGTTGGATAAGATTTGAAGCAGAAGGTGAAGAGAGCATTCAGATGAAAGGTTTGTTTCCTGGAGGGTTTTCTGTGGGCAGACCACGAGTTCAGTGGGCAGGAGAAAGGTTTTATGAGATGGGGGGTGGGGATAACCCTTGTTAGAATTACTGACTACTACCATGCAGGCTGTGTGCTACCGTTCACATCATAGTCCTGATGGACTTGTACTTCATTAGAAATATTTTCTAGGAGGTGTAGGCATAGTCTTCACTTAAAGAAAGGTGCCATGTGGGTTCAGCAACCAGGATGTATGGTACTGTGGGGGATCAGAAACAGGCTTTCTGTGGGAAGTGACAGAAATAAGATATGGTGAGCTCCATGACCATAGGTGAGGTCCCGAGTGACCCACTGGGTATTGGGTTCTGTGGATCTGTCTCATCAGGTGCTGTGGAATTCAGGGACACCCTACTGTCTGTGGATTTGTGTGGATACAGGTAGACATCAGTGTCTGGCCAGGCACGAAGGTCGCACTGGACCACCACCAGAGATACAGCGTGCGGTGGAGCCACTGCTTGGTTTCCCCGAAAGCTGACCAGGGTCTGTGACTGTGATTCCTAGCAGCTGCAAGGGGAGAGGAGGCCGGGGGTGGTGCACACTTCCTAGAGTTGTGGTCAGGACTAGTCTGGAGCCCACTGAAGTCAGCCACACAAGGCACAGAAGGCACCAAGTCAGTGTAGCTGTGGGCACTGCTCCCTTGGTACTTTCGGGCCAGCTCCATGCTGCCACCTCCTGCTTTTCATCATCATCTTCAAGGTCATGTGCCTCTGCTCTTGCCCCATGGCCTCCGGGGTATTGTCCGTCCTCCATCTGGCCCTCGTCCCTGGTGCCCTGTGCAGTCCGATGCCAGGGTAGCCTTCTTGAGACAAATATCTGGCCCTGATGGAACACTTCCATGGATCTCCTGTGATGCGAGGATGATGCCCTGCCCTGGAAGGGGCCTGCAGGTCCCCAATCAGGACAGCCATGTCTCCCTTTTCAGCATGGCCTGCCCTCCCCTCAGTCTTCTTCAGGGAAGCTCTCCCCACTTCCTGAGCTGACAGCTCTGAACTTAAAAATGAATGTTATTTTACATATCTCTATGCCTTAGTTCATCCATGGCATGTCTTTCAACCCCGTTAGTGGGTTTTTTTCTTTTTTAGCAGTTCTGAAGGGCTGTCTGATCAAGGAGGGGATGACGTGGGTGGGGTAGCTTTCCCTCTCATCTCCCTCAGCATGTCTCTGAGCCCTGGGGCCAGCTATTCCAGTGAGGATTGAAGAACCCGAGCCAACCCATCCTGAGCACAGGCTGTGTCAGCTCATAGACTGATGCGTGTTGGTGGGCAGCTGGCATGGGCCAGGGGCAGGCAGTGTCTCCTTCTCATTCCTTCCCTCCCTTCCTCCCAGAGGTAGCTCAGAGAAGCCTTCAACCCCTGCATCTCCAGATCCCTTGACCTATGCCTCCTGTGTTCAGCTGGTGACCTTGGAGTTTCGCATGGATTCTACCTCCCGTACCCTCTCCCGTATCAGTTCCTGCATCAGGGGAGGGGTCGGACCCTTGTCTGTTTTTGGTCTTCTTCCTGTCCCGCACCAAGCCCACCCACCTTTGCATCTTCTATGTATGTGCTTGGAAGCAAGCCCATCCACAGGGAACCTATTAGCCAAATGGATCATGGCAATGAACATTGAAGTAGAGATCCAGGATCCATAATAAACCTGCTCTGAAACCTGTCCCAAAGTCTGTGACTCTCTCACACTGAAACAGAAACAATAGTAGCTTTCTGGACTGTGAAGTGTCATGTGTCTCTACTTACAATCTTGAATGCATAGGTGCTGAGCCTGGACTGAAAAGGACCATGTCTTCCGTGGCCTGGAATCCACGGCAAAAACTCAGTGAAATCTGAATTTGAGGCATGGAGTGAATAATTATTGTAGAGTGAATCCTCCCAAGTAGGGCTTATGCACATTGCACAGGAAAAGCTTTTTCAAAGAGCTTCCTGAAAGAAAAATCTTTTTTAAAATTTATTTTAATTCCAGTAAAACTAACATACAGTGTTACATTCGTTTCAGGTGTACAATAGAGTGATTCAGTAATTCTATATATTACTCAGTGGTCATCAAGAAAAGCGTCCTCTTAATCCCCTTCATCTATTTCACTCATCCCTCTATCCACCTCCTCTCTGGTAACCATCCGTTTGTTCTCTATTGTTAAGAGTTTGTATTTTGGTGTGTCTCCTTTTTCTCTTTTAGTTATTTATTTTTGTTTGTTTTTTAAATTCCCCATTAGAGTGACATCGTATGGGATTTGTCTTTCTCTGACTGACTGATTTTAGTTAGGATAATACTCTCTAGCTCCATCCATGTGTCTGCAAATGGCAAGGTTTCATTCTTTTTCAAGCCGAGTAATACTCCATTGTGTGTGTGTGTGTGTGTGTGTGTGTGTGTGTGTGTGTGTGTGTGTGAATACACACATCTATCATCTCATTTGTCAATTTTTCTACAGACACTTGGGTTGCTTCCATATTGTGATATTGTGAATAATGGTGCAAGAAACATAGGGGTACACATATCCTTTTAAGTTACTGTTTTCCTATTCTTTGGGTAAATACGAGTAGTGTGATTGTTGGATCGTAGGGTAGTTCTATATTTAATTTTTTGAGGAACCTTCATACTGTTTTCCACGGTGGCCACCACAGTTTGCATTCCCACCCACAGTTCGTGAGGATTCCCCTTTATCCACATCCTCCCAACACCTGCTCTTTGTTGTGCTTTTGATGTTAGCCATTCTGACAGGTTTGAGGTATTACCTCACTGTCCTTTGGGTTTACATTTTCCTGATGATGGATGATGGTGAACATCTTTTCACGGGACTGTTGGCCATTTGTATTTCTTCTTTGGAGAAATGTCTGTCCATGTCTTCTGCCTATTTTTTAACTGGATTATTTGTTTTTGGGGGGTTGAGTAGAATCACTTGTATATGTTTTGGACACTATCCCTTTATTGCATATGATCTTTGCAAATATCTTCTCCCTTTGAGTAGGTTGTCTTATTATTTTTACGTTTTCATTGTTCTTCTGCCGTGTGGAAACTTTTTATTTTGCTGTATTCCCAATAGTTTATTTTTGTTTTCATTTCCTTTGCCTCAGGAGACAGTCTAGAAAAACGTTGGTATGGTCCATATCAAGAAGTTACTGTCTTCCCTCCTGTAGGATTTTTATGGATTCAGGTCTCATATTGAGGTCTTGAAACTGTTTTGTGTTTGTCTTTATTGTGTAAGAAAGCAGTCTAATTTCATTCTTTTGTGCATAGCTGTCTAGTTTTCCCAATACCATTTGTTGTAGAGACTGTCCTTTTCCCTTTTGATATCGTTGCTTGCTTTGTGGAAGATTCATGGACCACATAATTGTGGGTTTCTGTCTGAACTTGTATCCTGTTCCTTTGGTCGCTGTGTCTATTTTTGTGCCGTACTGTCTTGTTAGGATGACTGCAGCTTTGTAGTATAACCTGAAATCTGAAATTGTCAGTCCTCCAGCTTTGTTTTTCTTTTCCACATTGCACTGGCTGTTCAGTATCTTTAGTGGTTCCATACAAATGTGTAGGATTGTTTATTCGAGGTCTTTTGTTCTTTAATTTAAATTCAATTAGCCAACTTACAGTACATCATTCGTTTCAGATGTAGTCTTCAATAAATTTTCAGTCGTGTGTAACACCCAGTGCTCATTGTACCGTGTGACCTCCTTAATGCTAGTCACCCAGTTACCCCTCCCAACTTCTCTTCCAGCAATCATCAGTTTCTTGCGATAGTTAAGAGTCCATCATGGGTTTTCTCCCTCTCTGATGACTTCCCATTCTATTTTCCCTTCCTTCCCCTATGGTCATCTTCCTTGTTTCTGATATTCCACATAGGAGTGAAAGCATATGATCATTGCCTTTCTTTCATTGACTTATTCCACTCAGCATAATACCCTCCAGCTCCACCCAGGTCGGTGTGATGGTAAGTACTCATCCTTTCTGATATCTGAGTAATATTCTATTATATATATGATCCACATCTTCTTTATCCATTCATCTGTCCATGATCATCTGCACTCCTTCCACAGTTTGTCTATGATGGATATTGCTGCTATGAATACTGGGGTGCATGTGTCCCGTCTTCACTACCTCTGTCTCTTTGGGGTCGATACCCAGTAGGGCAATTGCTGGGACATAGGGTAGCTTTATTTATAACTTCTTGAGGAAACTCCGTACCATTTTCAAGAGTGGCTGTACCGGACTGCATTCGCACAGGGGTGTAAGAGGGTTCCCGTTTCTCCACATCCTCTCCAAGATGTGTAGTTTCATTTCTTCTTATTTTTAGATATTCGGCCTCGTGTGATATGGCATCTATAGTGGTTTAGATTTGCATTTCCCTGAAGCCAAGTGATATGAAGCATTTATGCATGTATCTTTTGGTCACCGCTACCTCATCATTAGTGAAGTGACTTCTCATTTTAATCCATCTCAAGACCTAAAGCTGGGTAAGTCTCTGAAGCTGGATGATGCCATCGGTTGGAAGTGTGGAGAATTTCAAAAGATCTCCATGGAGAGCAAGTTTAAAGGTCAGTGTGAAGCTACTAATTGGACCTGGGGAGATCTCTGAAAGTGGGGATTGCCTGGGATGGGCTGAGGGGGGCCCTCTGATTTTCCTATGAATCCTTGCTGCAGCCCCAAATGGACAGTTTCCTGCTGTGGGGCAGGCTGAGTCCTCTAGTCGTGCAGAGGTGAGCCCAATGCCTGGTGCCTTGGAGGCAGGCAAACGGGGAGGGACCCTCAGCAGAAGACCCAGGGTTAGGTTAGGCCTCAAGGACAGCAGGTCTGAACTGCCCAGTGCTCAGAGAGCTCCCAGGCCGAGTGAGATGAGGGCACAAGGGCGGGTGAGTGTGAGCCTTGGGGTTTCATCCGGAAGGGCCCACAAAGGTCGGGGTTCACCAGAAGGGGCTCTCAGGGGTTGCCCCAATTCTTGCCCTGAATGCTCTGTTCCCCAAAATGGTGCAGTTAACTGTGGGCTGCAGGCTGAGTCCTACGGTGGTGCTTGGGTGTCCCCAATCCCCCAGAGTGGGGTGCCAGGACCCTGGGGAGGGACCCCTCTGTGGCCAACCTAGGGTAAGGGTTAGGGTCCAGGAGCCCGGCAGGGACAATCTTTAGGCTGTGGGGCGAGCTCTGTGGATGGCTGAGAGGAGGCCATGGGGGAGGGTGAGAATGGGCCTCAGGGTTGGGGAACGGGGGGCTGCCAATGACGGGGATGGGCTCCAGGGGCCTCCCCAAGTTCTCATGCCCTGTAGGCTCCGTAGAACCCCAAGGGGCATGGTTTCCTGTCGGGTGGCAAGCTGAGTCCTGCGGTGGGGCACAGATATCCCAATTCCCCGGGTCTGCGATATAAGGCTCCTGGGGAGATCCCCAAACCCGCAGCCGGCTTAGGGCTAGCGTAAGGCCCCAGGAGCCCCGCAGGCTGGATCTGCTGGCTGTATGGCGAGCTACACGGGCTGAGGTGAGGGTGTGGGGAGGGTGAGCGTGGGCCTCAGGGTTGGGGACGGGTGGCCGTTGAAGTTCACTGGTGGCTCAGGAGGGCCCTCCTGGTTCTCCCGCCCTGAATGCTCTATGGCCTCCCAAGGCACACGGTTTCCTGCGGGGTGGCAGACTGAGTCCTGCTGTGGGGCTCAGGTGTCCCGAATCCCCGCAGCTGTGGCTCCAGGCTCCTGGGGAGGGGCCCCTCCACAGATGAACTAGGGTTAGGGTTGGGGCCCAGGAACCCCGCAGGCCATGTCTGCCCACTATGTGGCGAGCTCCGCCGCGGGCTGAGGTGAGGGTGCAGGGTGGGGTGAGCATGGGCTTCAAGGTTGGGTTTAGGGATCGCCGAAGTTCACCGGGGTTCTGGGGGCCCTCCTGGTTCTCCCACCCTGAATGCTCTACAGCCTCCCAAGGGGCACGGTTTCCTGCAGGCTGGCCGGCTTTGTCCTGCAGTGGAGGTCAGGTGTCCCCAGTCCCTGGGGCTTTGGCACCGGGCCCCAGGGGAGGGGCCCTACCCAGCCGACCTAGGGTCAGGTGTAGGCCCCAGGAACCCGGCAGGCCTGATCTGCCGGCTCTGCCACGAGCTCAGTGGCAAGCTGAAGGGAAGGCATGGGGCGGGATGAGCGTGGGCCTCAGGGTTGGGGTGTAGGGGGTCGCCGAGGATTGCTGGGGGCTCAGGGGGGCCCTACCAGTTCTCCTGCAGGGGATGCTCTGCGGCGCCGCAAGGGGCATGGTTTCCTGAGGGGTGGCAGGGTGAGTCCCGTAGTGGGGCTCAGGTGTACCCAATCCCCGGGGTTAGGGTACGGATTAGGGTACGGGTTAAGGTTAGGGTATGGGTTACGGTTAGGATATGGGTTAGGGATAGGGTAAGGAGAGGGTACGGGTTAGGGTTGGGTTTAGGGGTTACAGGTTGGAGGTTATGGGTTAGGGTACAGATTAGGGTTTAGGGTACGGGTTAGGGTTTAGGGTTTAGGGTTAGGGTTGGAGTACGGGTTAGGTTTAGGGTACGGGTTAGGGTTAGGGTACGGGTTAGGGTACGCATTAGGGTACGGTTTAGGGTACGGGTTAGGGTACAGTTTAGGGTAAGTATTGGCCTACCGATTTGGGTACGGTTTAGGGTACGGGTTAGGGTTAGGGTACCGGTTAGGGTTAGGGTACAGTTTAGGGTTATGGTACAGGTTAGGTTACGGTTTAGGTTTAGGCTTAGGGTACGGGTTAGGGAACGGGTTAGGGATAGGGATAGGGTACGATTTAGGGTTAGGTTATGGGTTAGGGTACGGGTTAGGGTACAGGTTAGGGTTAGGTATGGGTTAGGGTCCGGGTTAGGGATAGGGCACGAGTTAGGGTATGGGTTAAGGTTAAGGTAAAGGTACTGGTTAGGGTTAGGGTACGGGTTACGGTTTAGGGTTTAGGGTTACAGTTAGGGTACGGGTTAGGGTTAGGGTACGGGTAGGGTTTGGGTACGGGTTATGGTACGAGTTATGGTATGGGTTAAGGTCAGGGTTTAGGGTTAAGGTTAGGGTATGGGTTAGGGTACTTGTTAGGGTTATGGTTAGGTTTAGGGTATGGTTTAAATTACGGGTTAGGATACAGTTTACGGTTAAGGTTAGGGTATGGGTTAGGGTATGGGTTAGAGTACGTGTTAGGGTTACGGTTAGGGTTAGGGTACAGGTTAGGGTTAGGTTTAGGGTACGCGTTAGAGTTAGGGTTAGAGTACGGGTTAGGGTACGGGTTAGGGTTAGGTTTAGGGTTAGGTTATGGGTTAGGGGTAGGGTTAGCTGAAGGGGTAGGGTTAGGGGTAGGGTTAGGGGTATGGTAGGTGTCTGGGTAGGGTTAGGGTTTAGGGTTAGGGTTTGGGGTTTGGGGTTAGTGGTTAAGGTTAGGGTTTCATGTTTAGGGTTTCCGGATTAAGGTTAGGGGTTAGGGTTTAGGGTTTAGTGTTAATGTCAGGGTTTAGGGTTTAAGGATTAGGGTTTAGGGTTAGGTTTAGGGTAGGGTTAGGTTTAGGGTAAGGGTTAGGGGTTAGCGTTAGGTTTAGGATTAGCGGTTAAGGTTTGGGTTTAAGGTTAGGCATTAGGGTTTAGGGTTAGGGTTAGACCCCAGTAGGCCAGCAGGACCTATGCCCCGGCTGTGCGGCAAGTGGAGGAGTGGGCCAAGGTGAGGGCGATGGCGAGCGGGAGTATGGTATCCAGCGTTTTGTCGCCGGGGGCCTTTGAAAGTCGCTAGAGGCTTGGAGGGCCCTGCCCGTTATCCCGCCCTTAATGACCAGCGGTGCCCCTAGCGGCCCGGGTGGTGGCAGTGTGGCAATGTGAGTCTGGCACTACGGTTTGGGGGTCCCCAATGCCGTGTGTTGCAGCGCCAGGCCCCTTCGGAGGGGCACCTCTGGGGCCCTCCTAGGGTTAGTGTTAGCTCCCAGGAGTCCAGCAGGCATGATCCGCCAGCTGTGTGGTAGCATAGGACCGGGCCAAGGTGAAGGCGCCGGCAAGCTGGAGCGTGGGCCCAAGCATTTTGGCGCGGGGGGCCTTGGAAGGTCGCCGGGGGATTCAAGGGCCCTGCCGGTCCTCCCGCCCTGAATGGCCAGAGGCGCCCTTAGCCGCCCAGGTGGTGGCGGCATGGCATGGTGAGTACGGCGCTGGGGCTCGGGGGTCCCCAATCCCCGGTGTGGCAGCACCAGGCCCCTTGGGAGGGGCCCCTCGGGTGCGACCTAGTGTTAGGGTTAGCCCCCAGGGGGCCAACAGGCCCAATCCCATGGCTGTGTGGAGAGCGGATGGGCGCGCTGAGGTGAGGGGGCTGGCAAGTGGGAGCGTGGGCCCAAACGTTTTGGTGCGGGGGGCCTTCGAATGTCGCCGGGGTCTCGGAGGGCCCTGTCCATTCTCCTGCCCTGAAGACTGGCGACGCCTCTAGCGTCGCACATGGCGGCGGGGCATCCGGGTGATTCCGGCGCTGGGACTCGGGGTTCCCAAATCCCCGGTGTTGCGGCTCCAGGTCCCTTGGGCGGGTACCTCGGGGGCCGATCTATGGTTAGGGTTAGACCCCAGGAGGCCGGCAGGCCAGATCTGGCAGCTATGCGGCGAGTGGAGGGGCGGGCGGAGGTGAGGCCGCTGGCGAGCGGGAGTATGGGCCCAGGCGTTTTGGCGCGGAGGTCCTTCGGATGTCACCAGGGGCTTGGAGTGCCCTGCCCGTTCTCCCGCCCTGAATGACTGTCAGCTCTCCTAGCGGCCCCGGTGGTGGCAGGTCGGCATGTTGAGTCCAGCCTTGGGGCTCGGGGGTCCCTAATCCCTGGGGTTGCTGCGCCAGGCCCCTTGGGAGGGGCTCCTTGGGTGCCGCCCTAGGGTTAGGGTTAACCCCCAGGACACCAGCAGGCCCTATCTGCTGGCTGTCCAGCGAGCAGAGGGGTGGACCGAGGTGAGCGCCCTGGTGAGTGGGATCGTGGGCCCAAGCGTTTTGGCACGGGGGCCTTCAAAGGTCGCCGGGGGCTTGGAGGGCCCTGCCAGTTCTGCCCCCCTGAATGACCGGGGGCACCCCTAGCAGCCCGGGTGGTGGCATGGGGGCAGGGTGAGACCACAGTCGGGGCTCGGCTTCCCCAATCCCCGGCATTGCGGTGCCAGTCCCCTTGGGAGGGGTCCCTCTGGGGCCCAACTTGGGTTAGGGTTAGCCCCCAGGAGGGCGGCAGGCCCGATCCGCCAGCTCTGTGCCAATTGAAGTGGCGTGCTGAGTTGAGGGTGCTGGCGACCAGGAGCGTCGGCCCAAGCATTTTGGCGCGGATGGCCTTCGTAGTCGCCATAGGCTCGGAGGGCGCTGCTCGTTCTCCTGCCCTGAATGACCGGCAACGCCCGTAGCGGCCTGGTTGGTGACGGGGCGTCAAGGTGAGTCCGGCACTGGGGAGGGGTCCCCAATCCCCGGCGTGGTGGCGCCAGGCACTTGGGAGTGGTCCCTCGGGGGCCGATCTAGGGTAGGGTTAGCCCAAAGGAGGCCGGTAGGCCCAATTCGCCAGCTGTGCTGCAAGCGGAGTGGTGGGCCAAGGTGAGGGCACTGGCCATCGGGAACGTGGGCACAAGCGTTTTGTTACGGGGGGGCTTCGAAAGTCGCTGGTGGCTCGGAGGCCCCTGCCTGTTCTCCCGCCCTGAATGAGGACGGCGCTAATAGCGGGCAGGGTCACGGCGAGGAGGCAGGGTGAGTCTTGCACTGGTGCTCGGGGGTCCCCAAGCCCCGGCGTGGCGGTGCCAGGCCCCTTGGGAGGGGCCCCTCAAGGGGCGACGTATGGTTTGGGTTAGCTCCCAGGAGGCCGTCAGGCCCGATCAGCCAGGTGTGCGTCGAGCGGAGGGGCGGGCCGAGGTGAGGCTGCTGGCGAGTGGGAGCATGGGCCCAAGCATTTTGGCGTGGGGAGCCTTCGAAGGTCTCCGGGTGCTCTGAGGGCCTTGTCCGTTCTCCCGCCCTGAATGACCGGCAGTGCTCCTATAGGCCAGGGTGGAGGAGGGGCGGCACGTTGAGTCTTGCACAGGGGCTCGGTGGTCCCCAATCCCCACTTTGCAGCGCCAAGCCCCTTTGGAGGGGCCCTCGTGGGCCAACATACGGTTAGGTTTAACCCCCAGGAGGCCAGCAGGCCTGATCCACCAGCTGTGCCGCGAGCAGAGGCACGGGCAGAGGTGAGGGCGCTGGCGAGAAGGAGCATGGGCCTAAGCGTTTTGGGGCGGGGGGCCTTTGAATGTTGCAGGGGGCTCAGAGGGCCCTGCCCGTTCTCCCACCCTGAATGACCGGCGGCGCCCCTATCGGCCCAGGTGGAGGCGGGGCGGCAGGGTGAGTCTGGCGCTGGGGCTCGGGGGTCCAAAATCACGGGCGTTCCGGCACGAGGCCTGTTGGGAGAGGCCCCTCTGCGGCCAACTAGGGTTAGTGTTAGCCCCCAGGAGGCCTGCAGGTCTGATCCGCTGGCTGTGAGGTGAATGGAGGGGTGAGCCGAGATGAGGTCGCTGGCGAGCAAGAGCGTGCACCCAAGCGTATTGGCTTGGGGGGCCTTCGAGGTCGCCAGGGGCTCGGAGGGCCCTGCCCGTCCTTCCGTCCTGAAAGACCGACGGCGCCCATAGCGGCCCAGGTGGCGATGGGGAGGCGTGGTGAGTCCGACACTGGGTTTCATGGGTTCTCAATCCCCGGCGTTGCGGTGCAAGGCCACTTAAGAGGGGCCCCTCAGGGGTCGACCTAGGTTTAGGGTTAGCACCCAGGATGCCAGAAGGCCCGATCCGCCTGCTGTGCGGCGAGTGGAAGGGTGGCCCGAGGTGAGGGCGCTTCGAGCGGGAGCGTGGGCCCAAGCATTTTGGCATGGGGGGCCTTCAAAGGTCGCCGAAGACTCAGAGTGCCCTGCCCGTTCTCCCGCCCTGAATGACCGGTGGCGCCCCAAGCAGCCTGGGTGGTGGTGGGGCGCAGGGTGAGTCCGGCACTGGGGCTCGGGGTCCCCAACCCGGCGTTGCGGTCCCAGGCCCCTTGGGAGGGTCCCCTCGTGGGCCGACCTAGGGTTAGTGTTAGTCCCCAGGAGGCTGGCAGGCCCGATCCGCCGACTGTGTGGAGAGCGGAAGCACTGGCCGAGGTGAGGCCGCTAGTGAGCGGGAGCGTGGGCCCTAGCGTTCTGGCGCGTGCGGCGTTCGAAATTTCCCGGGGGCTCTGAGGGCCCTGCCGGTTCTCTCGCCCTGCATGATCCTCGGTTATCCTAGGGGCCTGGGTGGAAGGGGGGGGCAGGGTGAGTCTGGTGCTTGGGCTTGGGGGTCCCAAATCCCCAGCGTCGTGGCACCAGCACCTTGGGAGGGGCCCCTCCGGGGCCGACCTAGGGTTAGTGTAAGTCCCCAGGAAGCCGGCAGGCCCGACCCGCCGGCTGTGTGGCGTCCAGAGGGGCAGGCTGAGGTGAGGGCGCTGGCGAGCGGGAGTGTGGGCCCAGGCATTTTGGCACGGGTGCCTTCGAAGGTCACCAGTGGCTCGGAGGGCCCTGCCCGTTCTCTTGCCCTGAATGACCGGCGGCGACCCTAGCAGCTCGGGTGGCCTGGGGGCGGCAAGTTGAGTCCAGCGCTGGGGCTCGTGGGTACCCAATCCCCGGCGTTGCGGTGCCAGGCCTCTTGGGAACTGACCTAGGGTTAGGGTTAGCCCCCAGGAGGCTCTCAGGCCGGATCCGCCGGCTGTGTGGAGAGCGGAAGTGTTGGCCGAGTGGAGGCCGCTGGTGAGCCGGAGCGTGGACCCAAGTGTTCTGGCGCAGGCAGCCTTCGAAGGTCGCCAGGGGCTCGGAGGGCCCTGCCCGTTCTCCCTGCCTGAATGTCCGGCAGCACGCCTAGCGGCCCGGGTTGTGGCAGGGCAGCAGGGTAGAGTCTGGCGCTGGGGCTCGGGGGTCCCCAATCCCAGGCGTTGCGGCGATAAGCACCTTGGGATGGCCCCCTCGGTGGCCGACCTAGGGTTAGAGTTTGCCCCCAGGAGGCCAGCAGTCCTGATCCGCCCACTCCGCAAGGAGCAGGGGGTGGTCCGAGATGAGGGTGCTGGCGAGCAGGTGCTTGAGTCAAGCGTTTTGGTGCCGGGGGCCTTCAGAGGTCGCCGGGGGCTCAGAGGGCCCTGCACGTTCTTCCGCCCTGAATGACTGGTGGCTACCCTAGCAGCCCGGGTAGAGGACGGACAGTAGGATGAGTCAGGCGCTGGGGTTCAGGGTCCCCAATCCTCGGCGTTGGGGCACCAGGCCCCTTCGGAAGGGCTCTAGGGGACCGACCAAGCATTACTGTTAGCCCCCAGAAGGCCGGCAGACCTGATCTGCCGGCTGTGTGGCGAGCAGAGGGGCAGGCTGAGGTGAGGGCGCTGTCGAGCGGAAGCATGGGCACAAGCGTTTTGGCGTGGGGGGGAATTCGAAAGTAGTCGGGGGCTCAGAGCGTCCTTCCCCTTTCTACCACACTGAATGCCCGACGGCACACCTAGCGGCCCGGGTTGCAGAGGGGCAGCAGTGTGAGTCCGGCGCTAGGGCTCGGGGGTCCCCAATCCCCGTTGTTGCAGCGCCAGGCCCCTTGGGAGGGGCCCCTTGGGTGCGACCTAGTGTTAGGGTTAGCACCCAGGAGGCCGGCAGGCCCGATTCGCCAGCTGTACGGGGAGCGGAGTGTCGGGCGGAGGTGAGGCCACTGGCAAGCAGGAGCCCGGGCCCAGGAGTTTTCATGGGGGGGTCCTTCGAAGGTTGCCGAGTGCTCGAAGTGCCGTACACGTTCTTCCGCCCTGAATGACAGGCGGCTACCCTAGCGGCCCAGTTAGAGGAGGGGTGGTAGGGTGAGTCTGGCGCTGGGGCTCGGGGTCCCCAGTCCTCGGCGTTGGGGTGCCAGTCCCCTTCGGAAGGGCTCTAGGGGGCCGACCAAGCATTACTGTTAGCCCACAGGAGGCCGGCAGACCCAATCCACCGGCTGTGCGGCGAGCGGAGGGGCGGACCGAGGTGAGGGCACTGGGGAACGGAAGTGTTGGGTGAAGCGTTTTGCCTGGGGGGGCTTTCGAAGGTCGCTGGGGACTTGGAGGGCCCTGCCTGTTCTCCCGCCCTAAATGACCATAGGGGCCCCTAGCGGCCCCGGTGGCAGTGGAGCAGCAAAGTGAGTCCGGCGCTGCTGCTTGGGGGTCACCAATCCCCAGCGTTGCAGCCCCAGGCCTCTTGGGAGGGCCCCCTCAGGTGCCGACCTAGGGTTAGGGTTACCCCCAGGAGGCCGGGAAGCCCGGTCTGCCGGCTGTGTGGCGAGCGGAGGGGCAGGTTGAGATGAGGGCGTTGGCGAGTGGGAATGTGGGACCAAAGTTTTAGAGGGAGGGTCCTAGAAGGTCGCCAGGGGCTCAGAGGGTCCTGCCCGTTCTCCCTCCCTGAATGACCGACGGTGCCCCTCGCAGTACTGGTGGCAGCGGGGCAGCAGGGTGAGTCTGGCACTGGGTCTCGGGGGTCCCCAATGCCCGGCGTTGTGTCGCCAGGACCTTGGGAAGGGCCATTTGGGGGTCGACCTTGGGTTAAGTTAGCCCCCAGGAGGCCCACAGGCCTGATCCGCCAGCTATGCGGCGAGCGGAGGGGTGGTCCGAGGTATGGGCACAGGCGAGCAGGAGCTTGGGCCCAATCGTTTTGGCACGGGGGTCTTCGAAGGTCACCAGGGCCTTGGAGGGCCCTGCCTGTTTTCCCGCCCTGAATGACTGATGGTGCTCCTAGCAACCGGGGTGGCGGCGGGGTGCCACGGTTAGTCCCGCGCTGGGGCTCGGGGTCAGCAATCCCAGCCGTTGTGGCGCCAGGCCCCATCAGAGGGGCCCCTCGGGGGCTGACCTAGGGTTAGGTTTAGCCACCAGAAGGCCGGCGGGCCTGATCCACTGGCTATCCGGTGAGCGGAGGGGCAGGACAAAGTGAGGGCGCTGGCATGCGGGAGCCTGGGTTCAAGCGTTTTGGCGTGGGGTATCTTTGAAGTTCGCTGGGGGCTCAAAGGGCCCTGCCCGTTTTCCAGCCTTGAATATCCAGCGGCAACCCTAGCGGCCTGGGTGGCGGCGGGGCGGCAGGGTGAGTCCGGCGCTGGGGCACGGGGTTCCCCAATCCCCGGCGTTATGGCGCCAGGCCCCTTGGGAGGGGCCCTTTGAGGACAGAACTAGGGTTAGGGTTAGCCCCCGGTAGGCCAGCAGGCCCTATCCGCCAGCTGTGCGTTGAGCGGAGGGGTGGGCCGAGGTGAGGGCTCTGGAGAGCGGGAGCGAGGGCCCAAGTGTTTTGGCGTGGGGGGACTTCGATGGTTGCCGGGGGCTCGGAGGGCCTTGCCCATTCTGTCGCCGTGAATGACCGGCGGCGCCCCTACCAGCCCGGGTGGCAGCGGGGCAGTAGGGTGAGTCTGGCGCTGGGGATCGGGGGTTCCCGATCCCCAGCATTGCTGCGCCAGGCCCCTTGGGAAGGGCCCCTAGTGGGCCAAGCTAGGAATAGGGATAGTCCCCAGGAGGCCGGCAGGCCCGATCCGCTGGCTGTGAGTCTAGCGGAGGGACGGGCCAAGGTGAGGGCGCTGGCGCGTGGGAGCATGGGCCCAAGCGTTTTGGCGCGGGGGGCCTTCGAAAGTTGCCTGGGGCTCAGAGGGCCCTGCCCCTTCTCCCGCCCTGAATGACCAATGGCACCCCTAGCGGACCGTGTGGCAACGGGGCAGCAGGGTGACTCTGGCGCTGGGGCTTGGGGGTCCACAATCCCTGGCGTTGCGGCGCCAGGTGCCTTGGGAGGGGCCCCTCGTGGGCTGACCTATGGTTAGGGTTAGCCCCCAGGAAGCCAGCAGGCCCGATCGGCCAGCTTTGCGGTGAGCGGAGGGGCAGGCCGAGGTGAGGGCGCTGACAAGTGGGAGTGTGGGCACAAGCGTTTTGTTGAGGGGGGCCTTCGAAGGTCGCCCGTGGCTCGGAGGGCCCTTCCTGTTCTCACGCCCTGAATGACCAATGGTGCCGCTAGCAGCCCGTGTGGCGGGAGGGCGGCATGGTGAGTCTGGCTCTGTGGCTCAGGGGTCAGCAATCCCAGGCGTTGTCGTGCCAGGCCCCATTGGACTGGCCCCTCGGGGGACGACCTAGGGTTAGGGTTAGCCCCCAGGAGGCCGGCAGGTCCCATCCGCCAGCTGTGCGGTGAGTGGAGGGGTGGGCCGAGTGAGGGCGCTGGCGAGCGGGAGCGTGGGCCGAAGCATTTTGTCACGGGGGGCCTTCAAAGGTCTCCAGGGGCTCAGAGGGCCCTATCTGTTCTCCCGCCCTGAATGACAATTGGCTCCCCTAGTGGCCCGGGTGTGGCGGGGCAGCAGGGTGAGTCCGGCGCTGGGGCTCAGGAGTCCTCAATCCCTGGCGTTGCGGCGCCATGCCCCTTGGGATGGGCCCCTAGGGGGCCTACCTAGGGTTAGGGTTATCCACCAGGAGTCTGGGAGGCCCGATCCGCCAGCTGTGCGGCGAGCGGAGTGGCGGACTGAGGTAAGGGCACAGGTGAGCAGGAGCGTGGGCCCAAAGCGTTTTGGTGCGGGGGGCCTTCAAAAGTCGCCGGTGGCTCGGAGGGCCCTGCCCGTTCTCCCTCCCTGAATGACTGGCGGTGCCCCTAGCGGCCCAGGGGGCGGTAGGGCGGGAGGGTGAGTCTGGCGCTGGGGCTCGGGAGTCCCCTATCCCCGGTATTGTGGCAATAGGAACCTGGGATGGGCCCCTCGGGGGCCCACCAAAGGTCAGGGTAACACCCAGGAGGCTGGCAGTCCCGATTCACAAGCTGTGCAGCGAGCGGAGGGGCGGACCGAGATAAGGGCACAGGGAGTGGGAGCATGGGCCCAAGCGTTTTGGCGCGGGGGGGCCTTCGAAGGTCGCCAGGGGCTCGGAGGGATCTGCCCTTACTCCCTCCCTGAATGACCGACGGTGCTCCTAGCGGCCCGGGTGGCGGCAGGGCAACACAGTGAGTCCAGCGCTGGGGTTCGGGGGTCCCCAATACCCGGGGTTGCGGCGCCAGGCCCCTTGGGATGGGCCCCTCGAGGGCCGACCTAGGGTTAGGCTTAGGCCCCAGGAGGTCGGCAGTCCCTATCATCCGGGTGTGCAGCGAAGGGTGGGCCGAGGTGAGGGCGCTAGCAAGTGGGAGCGTGTGTCCAAACGTTTTGGCGCGGGGGGCCTTCAAAGGTCGCCGGAGGCTCGGAGGGCCCTGCCCGTTCTCCCGCCCTGAATGACCGGCGGCACCCCTAGTGGCCCGGGTAGCAGCGGGGTGACACGGTGAGTCCGGCACTGGGGCTCGGGGGTCCCCAATGCCCTGTGTTGCGGAGCCAGGCCCCTTGGGATATGCCCCTCGGGGGCCGACCTATGGTTAGGGTTAGCCCCTAGGAGTCCAGCAGGCCCGATCCTCCCGCTGTTTGGAGAGCGGAGGGGCGGGCCGAGGTGAGGGCGCTGGCGAGCGGCAGCATTGGTCCAAGCGTTTTGGCATGGGGTCCTTTGAAAGTCGCTGGGGGCTCGGAGGGCCCCGCCCGTACTCCCACCCTGAATGACCGGCAGCGCCACTAGCGGCCCGCGTGGTGGCAGGGTGGCACGGTTAGTCCAGCGCTGGGGCTCGGGTGTCAGCAATCCCAGGCGTTGTGGCGCCAGGCCCCATCGGACGGGCCCCTCGAGGGCCGACCTAGGGTTAGGGTTAGCCCACAGGAGGCCTGCAGGCCTCATCAGCCGGTTGTGCGGTGAGCGGAGGGGAGGGCCAAGGTGATGGTGCTGGCGATGGGGAAGTTGGGCCCAAGCGTTTTAGCGAGGGAGGTATTCGAAGGTTGCCTGGGGCTCAGAGGGCCCTGCCCCTTCTCCCTCCTTGAATGACCGGTGGTGCCCCTACCATCCCAGTTGGTGGGGCAGCAGGGAGAGTCTGGCGCTGGGGCTCGGGTGTCCCCAATCCCCGGTGTTGCGGCGCAAGGCTCCTTGGGCGGGGCCCCTCGTGGGCCGACCAAGTGTTAGGGTTAGCCCCCAGGATGCCGACAGGCCTGATCTGCAGCCTGTGCGGCAAGTGGAGGAGTGGGCTAAGATGTGGATGCTGGGGAGCAGGAGCGTGGGCCCAAGCATTTTCGCAAGTGCGGCCTTCAAATGTCGCCAGGGGCTTGAAGGTCCCTGCCTGTTCTCCCGCACTGAATGACTGGTGGCGCCCCTAGCGGCTCCGGTGGTGTCGGGTCGGCAGGGTGAGTCCAGCGCTGGAGCTCGGGGGTCCCCAAAATCCGGCGTTGCTGCGCCAGGCCCCTTGGGAAGGCCCGCTCGGGGGTCGACCTAGGGTTAGGGTTACCCCCAGGAGGCCAGTAGGCCCGATCTTCCAGCTGTGCGACGAGCGGAGGGGCGGGCTGAGATTAGAGCACTGGCCAGCGGGGAATGTGGGCCCAAGCATTTTGGCACGAGGCGCCTTCAAAGGTCACCAGGGGCTTGGAGGGCCCTGCCCATTCTCCTGCTCTGAATGACCGACGGCGTCCCTTGTGGCCCAGTTGGCAGCGGGGCGGCAGGGAGAGTGTGGCACTGGGGCTCGGGGTTCCCCAATCCCCGGCTTTGCGGCGCCAGGGCCTTTGGGAGGGTCCCCTTGGGGACGGACCTAGGGTTAGGTTTAGCCCCCAGGAGGCCGGCAGGCCCGATCTGCCGGCTGTGTGGCGAGCGGAGGGGCGGGCCGAGATGAGGGTGCTGGCGAGCGGGAACATGGGCCCAAGCGTTTTGGCGCGAGTAGCCTTCGAAGGTCGCCAGGGGCTAAGGGGGCCTTGCCCGTTCTCCCTCCCTGAATGACCAGCAGCGCCTCTACCAGCCCGGTTGGTGGCGGGGAAGCAAGGTGAGTCCGGTGCTGGGGCTCAGGGGTCCACAATCCCCGGCATTGCAGCAGCAGGTGCCTTGGGAGGGGCCCCTCGTGGGCCAATCTAGGGTTAGGGTTAGCCCCCAGGAGGCCGTCAGGCCAGATCAGCCAGCTTTGCGGTGAGTGGAGGGGCGGGCCGAGGTGAGGGCGCTGACAAGCGGTAGCGTGGGCACAAGCGTTTTGATGCGGGGTGCCTTTGAAGGTCGCCCGTGGCTCGGAGGGCCCTGCCTGTTCTCACGCCCTGAATGACCGGAGGTGCAGCTAGGGGCCTGGGTGGCAGTGGGGCGGCACAGTGAGTCTGGCGCTGGGGCTCAGTTGTCCCCAATCCCTTGTGTTGCGGCTCCAGGCCCCTTGGGATGGGCCCCTAGGGGGCCTACATGGGGTTAGGGTTAGCCCCCAGGAGGCTGGGAGGCCCAATCCGCTGGCTGTGCGGTGAGCGGAGGGGCAGGCCGAGGTAAGGGCGATGGCGAGTGGGAGCGTGGTCCCAAGCGCTTTGGCGCGGGGGGCCTTCGAAAGTCGCTGGGGGCTTGGAGGGCCCTGCCATTCTCCCGCCCTGAATGACCGGTGGTGCCCCTTGTGGCCCAGGTGGCGGTGGGGGACATGGTGAGTCTGGCGCTGGGGCTCAGGAGTCCCCAATACTCGTCATTGCGGTGCCAGGCCCCTTGGGAGGGGCCACTAGGGGGTAGGCCTAGGGTTCGGGTTAGCCCCAAGAAGGCCCGCAGGCCCGATCCGCCAGCTGTGCGGCGAGTGGAGGGGAGGGCCGAGGTAAGGGCGCTGGCGAGTGGGAGCGTGGGCCGAAGCATTTTGTCATGGGGAGCCTTCAAAGGTCTCCGGGGGCTCAGAGGGCCCTACCCGTTCTCCCGCACTGAATGACCGGCGGCTCCCCTAGCGGCCTGGGTGGTGGCGGAGCTGCAGGGTGAGTCCGGCGCTGGGGCTCGGGAGTCCTCAATCCCTGGCGGTGCGGCGCCATGCCCCTTGGGATGGGCCCCTAGGGGGCCTACCTAGGGTTAGGGTTATCCACCAGGAGTCTGGGAGGCCCGATCCGTCAGCTGTGCGGCGAGCGGAGTGGCGGACTGAGGTAAGGGCACAGGTGAGCGGGAGCATGGGCCCAAAGCGTTTTAGTGCGGGGGGCCTTCAAAAGTCGCCGGTGGCTCGGAGGGCCCTGCCCGTTCTCCCTCCCTGAATGACTGGCGGTGCCCCTAGCGGCCCAGGGAGCGGTAGGGCGGGAGGGTGAGTCCGGCGCTGGGGCTCGGGAGTCCCCTATCCCCGGTATTGTGGCAATAGGAACCTGGGATGGGCCCCTCGGGGGCCCACCAAAGTTAGGGTAACACCCAGGAGGCTGGCAGTCCCGATCCACAAGCTGTGCAGCGAGCGGAGGGGCGGACCGAGGTAAGGGCACAGGGAGTGGGAGCATGGGCCCAAGCGTTTTGGCGTGGGGGGGCCTTCGAAGGTCGCCAGGGGCTCGGAGGGATCTGCCCGTACTCCCTCCCTGAATGACCGACAGTGCTCCTAGCGGCCCGGGTGGCGGCAGGGCAACACAGTGAGTCCAGCGCTGGGGTTCGGGGGTCCCCAATACCCGGGGTTGCGGCGCCAGGCCCCTTGGGACGGGCCCCTGGAGGGCCGACCTAGGGTTAGGCTTAGGCCCCAGGAGGTCGGCAGTCCCTATCAGCCGGGTGTGCAGCGAAGGGGTGGGCCGAGGTGAGGGCGCTGGCGAGTGGGAGCGTGGGCCGAAGCGTTTTGTCGTGGGGAGTCTTCAAAGGTCTCCGGGGGCTCAGAGGGCCCTACCGGTTCTCCCGCACTGAATGACCGGCGGCTCCCCTAGCGGCCCGGGTGGTGGCTGAGCTGCAGGGTGAGTCCGGCGCTGGGGCTCAGTAGTCCCAAATCCCGGCGTTGCTGCGCCAGGCCCCTTGGGATGGGCCCCTGGGGGGCCTACCTAGGGTTAGGGTTAGCCCCCAGGAGGCTGGGAGGCCTGATCCGTGGGCTGTACGGCGAGAGGAGGGTCAGGCCGAGGTAAGGGCGATGGCGAATGGGAGCGTGTTCCCAAGCGCTTTGAGGCAGGGGGCCTTCGAAAGTCGCTGGGGGCTCGGAGGGCCCTGCCGTTCTCCCGCCCTGAATGACTGGTGGTGCCCCTTGTGGCCCGGGTGGTGGTGGGAGGCATGGTGAGTCCGGCGCTGGGGCTCAGAAGTCCCCAATCCTCCTCATTGCGGCGCCAGGCCCCTTGGGAGGGGCCACTAGGGAGTCGACCTAGGGTTCGGGTTAGCCCCCAGAAGGCCCACAGGCCCGATCCGCCATCTGTGTGGCGAGCTGAGGGGATGGCCGAGGTAAGGGCGCTGGCGAGCAGGAGCGTGGGCCCTAGCGTTTTGGTGCGGGGGGCCTTCGAAGGTCGCTGGAGTCTTGGAGGGCCCTGCCCCTTCTCCCTCCCTGAATGACCGGCGGTGCCCCTAGCGGTCCAGGTGGCGGTAGGGCAGGAGGGTGAGTCGGGCGCTGGGGCTCGGGATTCCCAAATTCCCGGTGTTGGGGCAATAGGAACCTGGGATGGGCCCCTCGGGGGCCCACCAAAGGTTAGGGTAACACCCAGGAGGATGGCAGTCCCAATCCACTGGCTGTGCTGCGAATGGAGGGGCGGACCGAGGTGAGGGCATAGGCGAACGGGAGCATGGGCCCAAGCGTTTTGGCGCGGGGGGCCTTCGAATGTCACCAGGGGCTTGGAGGGATCTGCCTGTGCTCCCTCCATGAATGACCGACAGTGCTCCTAGCGGTCCAGGTGGCGGCGGGGCAACATGATGAGTCCGGCACTGGGACTCGGGGGTCCCCAATCCCAGGCATTGCGGTGCCAAGCCCCTATGGAGGGGCCCCTCAGGGGCAAACCTAGGGTTATGGATAGCCTCCAGGAGGAGGGCAGGCCTCATCCACCAGCTCTGCACCGTGTGGGGGGTGGGCCGAGGTGAGGGCGCTGGCAAGCAGGAGCGTGGGAGCCAGAGTTTTTGCGCAGGGGGCCTTCGAAGGTTGCAGGGGGATAGGAGGGCCCTGCCCGTTCTCACTTCCTGAATGACTGGCAACGCCCCTAGCGCCCTGGGTGCTTGTGGGGTGGCAGAGTGAGTCCAGCACTGGGGCTCGGGGTTCCCAAATCCCCGGCATTGCGGTGCCAGGCTCCTTGGGAGGGGCCTCTCGGGGGCCGACCTAGGGTAAGTGTTAGCCCCCAGGAGTCCAGCAGGCCCGTTCCCCCAGCTCTACAGCAGGCGGAGGGGCAGGCCGAGGTGAAGGTGCTGGCGAGAGGGAGTGTGGGCCCAAGCGTTTTGGCGCGGGGGGCCTTCGAATGTCACCGGGGCTTGGAGGGCCCTGCCCATTCTCTCGCCCTGAATGACTGGCGGCGCCCTTAGCAGCCCGGGTTGCTGTAGGGCGGCAGGGAGACTCAGGCGCTGGCCTCGGCGGTCCCCAATCCCCGGTGTTGTGGTGCCAGGCCCCTTGGGAGGGGCCCCTTGGGGGCTGACTAGGGTTAGGGTTTGTCCCCAGGAGGACGGCAAGCCCAGCGCTAAGTGGTTCTGGCAATGTAACAAAAATGCCATACACTTATCTGTAAGAAATAACAGTGTACAGGAACCCTCTTAGCCCTAACATCATCCTTTCTGAATATGGAAGCCAGCCCCAAGGTGGTCCTGGAAGTCTGACGAAAGGGCTAAGCACTTTTCTCTGAGTCTCCACACTATACAGGGAAAGACCAAAGTACATCATCTTTCACGAGTAGGAAGCATTAATGAAAAGGTTCTGGAATTTCGAGGACTCTGACCCATCCTTATTGGTAATAAACCACCGTGTACAGGAAAACACCTTCAACTCTCATCAGCCTCCTCAATCCTGATTCCGATTCAACTTTGGGTGTGTAGGACTAGGGAAATGTCCACATCTTATTGCTAAGAAAGAACGATGTCAGGGTAATGCCCTTCAAGTCACCTCAGCCTTCCTGAAGATGGAAGCAGGAATCAAGGTGGTTATGTTACCATGAGGTAAGGAAGATGAGCATATAAGTGAGAAACAACAGTGGGCAGGACCTCTCTTCCAACGAACAGTATCTTTGCTTAATGTTGAATCCCTATGGTAAGTGGTTGTGGCCATTTGTGAGGTGAAAATCTTAAGTGTTTTGTAAAACCTCTTGGTCATTCACAGATGAGACTAAGGTAGTTGGGGACTCCTAGGCAGTGATTTGTCCACTGTCAAAAATATAAAAAGATAAGAGACAGATGAGGTCTACTCAGGCATTGTCCTTTATCCTCATCCTCCGTGAGGATGGTCATCTCTGGACAGCTCAGTGACAGGGTCTCATTCACAGTGGGGGCATCTGTTCCTCACAGACATCAGGCAGGAAAATGGATTTGGTTCTCTGTGCCAGCCCAGCCACAGCTGAGTGTCACAGCACCCTCTCGTGGGCTCATAAGGGTTTCACTGTCACCAGGCAGGTCATTGTATTTGATAAACCACTGTGAGAGTTTGCAATTGCCTTCATCTGCAACCTCCTAGAAGCAAATGCAGGTCTCTGGTACCATGTGAAGTCATGTGAAGGCATTGTGAGAAAGTGTCCTTTTGCTTAAGAAAAACATGGAGCTGGGGCTCCTGGCTAGCTCAGCCAGTTAAGCATGTGCCTTTGGCTCAGGTTATGATCCCAGGGTTCTGGGATCGAGCCCGGGCTCCCTGCTGAGCAGGAAAGGAGTTAGGGAAATAGCTTAGAACCCACAGAGAATGTGAATAAAGGGGAGTGAAATGGAACTTGGTCTGTGTTTTGCTTTAGGGATTTAAGTTAGTTTTTTCTCAATTGTGATTGTTCTTGAAACAGAAAAGCTGTATTGGTTTTTTTTACCTTTAATTTTTTTCTACTAATAATTTGTTATTATGATATGTTAGTCACTATACAGTATTTCCTTAGTTTTTGATGTAGTGTTCCGTGATTCATTATTTGCATATAACACCCAGTGCTCCATGCAATATGTACCTTCCTTAATACCCATCACTGGCCCATCCCAATCCCCCACCCCTCTCCCCTCTGAAGCCCTCAGTTTGTTTCCCAGAGTCCATAGTCTCTCGTGGTTCATTCCCCCTTCTGTTTAGGGTCCATTGTCTAAAGGGACAGACAGTGGAAGTTCACCAAATATAAGATCGAAATTTCATTGTTCATTATAGATGCTGCCAAGTAGTTCCCAGACATTTCATTCTACTGTAGTAATTCATTATACCTGTGAAGGTGCACGTGGAAGACAATTGATGCATTCATAGTGGTAATAAAACACGCCCCTCAGTAGTAGAATAAGAGAGGATGCATATGTGTAAAATTATTCGACTACAGCTTCCATGCTTTCCCTTTGGTTCCTTATTATCTATGAAATTGGACAATTTTTGTTCTCTAGGCTTAAAACTCATTGTCAAGTATTCAGAGTTTTTCAATGCTGATCTTCTCCTGTATAAGTTACCAAAAACCTAAAATATGTATGAACTTTAAAAAGCGCTATATTGAAAATGACAGCAGGGAAGTTCCATTTTGTAAATATTGTGTCAATGGATCTCTATTTTGACATCAGTGTTCATTAGAAATGATGACATTTCATGTGAGTATAAATATCAATGTGAAAAAGAAAAGGTAGGAAGAACCTTGAATGTTTAAGTAATTGGTGAAATGACAGGTGTGTGTGTGTGTGTGTGTGTGTGTGTGTGTGTGTGTGTGTGTAATTGATTTTCAGTGAATGGTTCAGCTCCTTGTAGGGCTTCCGAGAGAGCCCAGGTGAACCTTTCAATGAGTTGGTATCTGTTTTCAGAACATGGGAATCTCTTAGTCCAATAGTCAATCAGGCAAGCTTTGAGGTCTTGAAGAGTTTCAGTCCTCAGCAATGGTGTTGCAGAACCTTGTGAGCAAACCCTAGGGTATGCTCAGAGCCCTCATTAGCTGGTACCAAGGTGTGACGATTTCAGATAGCATTTCCCAAAGAAGTACCTCTTGAGTCTCTGTCCTTGTCAGTTCCCTACACTTCCTTACACTAGTTATGTGATCAGTGTGTTTCAGGATAATCCCCACATGTGATTTTTGCTATTTCCTACTAGTCCTATCTGTTTCTCATCTTCTTCTTTTATGTTAGGGGTTGGGAAGCAACCTGTGTGGTGGAGGAAGGGGTGTGCTAGTTGTCTGCCTTCAGAGGAACAAATGATGCCTAGAAATTGTACTGTAGTTTGAGGTTAATTGTCCATCCTCTGAGTGTCAGGAATTCCATCACTTTACTTTGATGCTAGTCTGTTCTTCAAGCTGTCCTCAGAAATAAGGACGTCATACATCTAGGGAATACTGGTTTGTTTGTATGTTTTCATTTTAGGAAAGGCTTTGCTGTTCCTGAAAATAATACTGTAGAGCACCCTTTCCTGTTCTTATTGGCCATCAGTCAATCTTTTGTGAAGTATTCGTTTATAAATAGACTCTATGGTTGATGAGTAGGAATTATTTATTGACAAGTTTTTGTCAGTGTGTGTATTGCAAATCTTTACTTCCCAGCCTGCGGTTCACTTTTTCATTTTCTTATGGTCATAAGATAAGGAGAAATGTCACATTTTTATGAAGTCCCACTGAATTCTTTTAAATGGTTAGTGCACCCTATGTCCTACCCCAAGATTGACAGGTTCTACGTTTTCTTTCAGAAACTGTCCAATGGGAAGCTACAATCCATTTTCTCTGTCCATTTATTGCTTACAAATGTCACATTTTTATGAAGTCCCACTGAATTCTTTTAAATGGTTAGTGCACCCTATGTCATACCCCAAGATTGACAGGTTCTACGTTTTCTTCAGAAACTGTCCAATGGGAAGCTACAATCCAATTTCTCTGCCCATTTATTGCTTACAAATGTATTTTGACCATCTGTTTCCCAGGAAACCTCTTTTATTATTATTATTATTATTATTATTATTATTATTATTATTATTTTAAATTGCATTTTTAATTCTAATATGATATTTAAACACTGTTTTTGATTTTCTATGTACACAATCGTATTATCTGTGAATAGTCACAATTATCCCCTCAATTCTTATCCTTTTTGTTTCTCTTGCCTTAAAACACTGGTAGATTCTCCGATGTCACAATAAATAGAGCATCATTGTTTGAAGATTTTAATATACCTTTCTCAATATCTGAAAGAAAAAGCAGACAAAACATTGGTAACAAATGTGACCTAATTGACATATAGGGAACATTCCATAATAAGTGCAGAATACATTATTTTCAAGTGGTCATAGACTCTTTACCCAAATAGATGATAGGTGGGGCCAAGAATCAAGTCTACAAATGTTAAACCCTGAAATTAACTAGATTCTATTCTTAGACCACAGGGGAATTGAGCCACAGTCATAGCGAAAAGAAAATCAAGAAGTCCTTCAATGTTTAAAATTAAATGGAACTTTGCTACATATCCTAAAGGTCAGAGAGGGAATCTCAATGGAAATTCTGAACCTTTTCTACATGAGGGCTCACACACAATGGCACTTTCTTTGTGAAGAGCATTATAATAACCTAGACAGGAGTTGAGCCTTAAGTCAGAGTTCTGCCTACCCCAGCCACACCTGGCAGGCTTGGCCTGTGGTCCCCCGCAGCTGTCCTTTCTGGTGGTCCTGAGCTAAGGGGGTCAACATGGCCATATGGAAATGGGAAGCTGCCCACTCATAATGATGACGGTGCCCACTACCCAGCTGCCCTCTCTGGTGGCTTTGAGCTAAGGGGGTCAACATGGCCGTATGGAAATTAGAAGCTCCCCACTCTTAGTGATGACGTTGCTATCGTATCATCCTCACCAGTCCAACAACATGATTTCTGAGTGAAATATGACACAAGAGTGACTTCTTGGAATTCCTTCAGGTTTGAAAATCATCTGGTGTGTCATCTATTCGAAATATGGATTCAACATGTGTACTTTATTCTGGAAAAGCAATAGACCCAATAGCAATTATGGCTTCCTGAGATCTTGTTCTTGAGAGACATCATACTGGCTCTTTGTAGCATTCTGCCTCTTAAACTTCTCAACTAGGGTGTAGATATTTTTAGGCACATTTTCAGACGGTTAGAAAGGGACTCGGATGATATGAGTCACAGAGGATTTTAGTGTCAGAAACCTAAGTGGGATCCCCAAACTGACTCCAAATCGCTTGTTGTTCCATACAGGGTACTATTTCCCTCTTATCTCTGGTCTTCTCAATCTGGAAACCTATCAAGTATCAGGATTTTCTTGTCATGTGGACAACTGGAATGAATTCAGCGGGCCTTTTCACGTCTGCCCATGGTGATCATTAAGATCATTATCTCAGTGGAGGACCTCTGGGTAAGATACTCAAAGATCCTTAGGAATAGAGACAGTATAATATTTTTCTGGTATTAAAGTTACTGAAACCAACTATCTTTTTTAGTCCATTCAGGCTCTGGTATGTTCAGAAGGTGCTGTAAAACAGGTCTGAAATAGTATTTAAAAACACTCAGCTCAGCCTCTTCTACAAAGTGAGCCAATGCTTATAAATATGGCTAAAATATTCCCTTACCTACGATTACTTCCCAGCCATCATAGTGTTTATATGGTATGACTGTCACTTACATTAGTCAACATTTGCAGAGAAAGAACTTAGTGCATCCAGGGGGCACTTCATGTTGAAATTAGTTTGTGACAACGAGCTATTGTGTTTTATTCTGCAGTCCAAGGGAATGGTGCCAGACATCTCTAAGGTGTCTAGCAGTTCTACAATTCTGATTTTAAGTGGTCTGTGTGCTTCATAGATTTGGGCAGGAGAAGGGCAGGAGTCCAGAGACTGTGAACACTTCTGTTACCTGTGCTGACCATGGAGCAGGTAGCCTTCTGTGGGATTCATTTTGAATTCTTGGTACTCTTGGGAAAGGTGCTTTTGTCTCAAATTCCTCCATTTAGGAGTAATTATAATGATGAAAGTAATTTTTATCTTATATCATCTGTGGACCCTGATCCTGGGCTCCCAGGGAAGCTATCCTTTAACATTTTACCCGGCTCAAATTGATTGGGCAAAACCTGAAAGCATGGGCCCTATTTCTGCCCCAAGCACATGTTGTACATCTGCTTCGAGAAGAAAACAATAACCAAAAATGCCAACATAAAGATAAGAAAAAATAAAGAACCTCTTTGGCTCCCATAAGATTAAAGTCATACTGACATGTACATACTGAAAACATAAGAAAGAGTCTGTCACTTTCTAGAATCTAAGAATATCCTCATTGTGGTGTGTAACTCTGTACTTAAAAGAAAACAGAAAAAAATATATAAGCCTGCCCCAAATGTTCCTTCCCCGGAGCACTCCCTTCTTGGTGAAGATTGTGTCTCCCAGGAAGCTGTCCTGACTTGGGTTTGAATAAAGGTCTCTTCCTTTCTCTCTAAAATGTTTTTAAAAGTTCATTCACGCAATGTCGATAATAACAGTGTTTTCTATTTAAGTGAGAAATAAATGTTCCACTCTAGTTTTATTGGGAATAGACGAATTTAGGGTTTCTTTAGAAGAGTAAGTCTGCCTTCCAGAAAAGGCAAGGTCATTGGTCTATTGAGAATGAAGATAATTACTGCTAAACAACAAGTATGTGTTACCCCTTCGCCCAGAAACCGAAGCAGGTGTGCAGGCTTTAGGTCAGAGGTGACTTCTTGTCCCCAGGTGACAACACTTCTCTGGTCTGGCTCCAAGACACCCGAGGTTTTGAACGTCAGCATCGGAGTCAGCGAAGCATCTTGTCACAGGACGCCAGTGTTCAGAGAAAGCACAGGTATGTTTGGCAAAATGTCCTATCTATGTCAGGGCTGGAGGTAAAACCTCTCTTTATCCCAAAACCTCCTGGGCTTTTCTCTTTTCTCTAGTTGAGCCACAAAGTAAAATTGAAGTAGCTGTCAGCATTCTGGGTTTGGTGCAAGAATTACTTAGTTTCCCTGCAGGTAGAACTTTGCAGGGGATCACAATTTCTCTGTCCATTTATTGCTTACAAATGTATTTTGACCATCTGTTTCCTAGGAACCATCTTTTATTAGAAAGGGGAGGTGAGATTCACTCTGTGCCTGTTTGTAACATCTAATTTGTTCCTTCATCTAACAGTGTTTATTCAATTGGGCCTAAGATATGGTTGAGTGGCAAGCATCAAGAGTTAGGTGGCTTTTTTTCATCTGATACAGACTTGGATGATGTCATTTGACAAAGGTGATGTTTCATCATTGATTAGTTTATTCATCAGAAGAGTTAAAATTAGGGTGGAGGGAAAATTCAAAATTATCCAAAGCGGCCTGTTCCTGTTTAAAAGTTGAGCTTGACTTTCTAGTTTTACTAAATGTATTATCTCGATATTTTGAGGTGCCATATTCTCTCTGTAGTTTCTTTGGTGGTGGAGTCAGAAGGAGAGTCTGGGAATTCTTTTGGATAGTGGCATGCTGGTGGCTTCAAGGGGCTTGGCGTCAGGAGCCTTGGGGTGAAGTCTGCAACTGCTTGCCTGACCCTGGGTGCATCTCACAGAGGTTTTGTTTCCTCTTATGAAATTGCCAGCAGATAATGTTCTGCTTAAAGGGGAACACTCCCATCCTGTTGGTGGCAATGCAAAGTGGTGCAGCCAGTCTAGGAAACAGTGTGGGGGTTCCTCAAAAAGTTAAACATTGAACAACCCCATGATCCAGCAATTGCTCTCCTAGGTATTTACCCAAAGGATACAAAAATGCAGATTCAAAGGGGGTACATGCACCATGATGTTTATAGCAGCAATGTCCACAGTAGCCAAACTATGGAGAGAATCCCAAAGTCTATGCACTGATGAATGGATAAAGCAGAAGTGGGATACATATATATAATGGAATATGACCCAGCTTCAAAAAGAATGAAATCTTACCCTTTGCAAGGATGTGGATGGACCTAGAGTGTATCAAGCTAAGCAAAATATTTGAGGAAAGAGAAATATCCTATGCTCCCACGCTTGTGGAATTTCAGAAAGAAAACAGATGAACAGAGTAGAGGGGTGATGAGAGAGGCAAACAAGGAAATAGACTCAAACTTGGAGAACAAACTGAGTGTTGCTGCAGGACAGGGGCATGGGGGGAAGAGTTAAATGGGTGAGGGGTATTAAGGAGGGCACTTGTGATGAGCACCGGGTACTGTATGCAGGTGAGGAATCACTAAATCCTACCCCTGAAGCGAATATTCCATGGCATGTGAACTACCTGGAATTTAAGTAAAAGAAGAAAGGAAAAAGTGTTCTGCTTCATGAAGAGTGAGGTAAAATTGTAGTGATTTGGGCTGTACTATTCTATAGATGAGAGATGTGAAACACCCTGTTGTAGGATACACTAGTTTCTTATCACATAAGGAGTCCTCAGAAAGCTGCAATGAAAGATTCAGGTCTCAGAGCATGTTAATGTTCCAATGATATTTTACAGTTTGCACAGGTAGGAAAGAAGGTGGAGAGAGAGGCAACAGAAGGGGAAAGCAGGTGTGAACCTTTCATTTGTTAGCATTATAGCTTTCTCATGAAAGCTTTATGTCAGTGTGATTTTGGAAGCAGAGGGGGAATCCGGGAGCTTTGCAGGAGACAGGGGGGAGTTCCAGGACAGGGTAAAGCTGACAGGGGTCCCAGAGGAGAGCTGAATGCATTCTGCAGCAGGGTGTGTTCAGGGTGGGCTCCAGGGGTGGCTGTGGGTCTCCTGGGTGAGAGTTGTGACAGGTGAGGGCTGTGTGCAAGTTCCTGGCTGAGGACAAGTGAGGCACTGGCTGAGAGCTGGCAGAGAACCTTCTTCTGGGCCGCCATCCTCACCCAACACACAGCCTCATCTTCTGTTCCTGTCACTCCAATTCAGACTTCTCCAAAGTTGAGTGAGAACACATCAGGAGCATTCTTAACAGAAGGGAAAGCATGTGCAAAGGCTCTGGGGCAGGAGAATTTCAGGTATGTCCAGGAGCAGCAAGAAGGACCTGTAGCCACAGGAGACAGCTTAGGACATGACCTCAGAGAGGTGTCAGAAAGCCATTCCAGGGCTATAACCCCATGAGACCCTGTTTCACTGGGCCATCCTGGCTGCAGTGTTGAGAACAGATGACAGAGGGTTGAAGATGGCAAGGGAGTTCAATGACGAATCTTTTCCAGGATCTCAGGCACTGTGGACCAGACAGGCGCCCTTGGATGGAGTGGTTAGACCTATTCTGGGTCCATTTTGAAGATGGAGCTCGCAGGATTTGCTGATGGGTTAGCTATTAGGAGCTGGAGAACGAAGGAATTGGGGTAAATCCCATCTGTTGTGGGTTGTCCTGATCGAGGTGAAGGAGAGGTTTTCTCAGGTGGTAGGAGGTAGTCCGTGTTCCGCATGCTGAGGAAAGTGCCTTTCCCGGTGGATCTGCTGAGGTTTGTGTCTGGGAGTACCTTTCACATCTCCTCCCTCAGCAATGCTCACGTACAAGTATCCCCCACTTTTTAAACGTTCACAGTAAGACACTGGGCTTTCTTGAAAGAACTATGTTATTACCCAGCTTCAGTAAGAGGAAGAGACCTGAAGAGGATTTCCCTCTTATGAAAAAAGGTGAACAGTGAGAATCGCGTTCAGCATCTGTTTTGGGGAGAAGCACGACAGAGGCGGCGTGCACCCCAACCAGGTCCTTCCGCTGGGATCCGCTCTCCGCATCCAGCCACCAGCATTTTGAATGGTGTCTGTGAGCCTCTGCTTCTGCTTTATCTTCATTTATGCTGGGCCTCCGTTAGAAACTTGTGTCCTGAGGCCTAAGAAAAGCCAAAGAGAGGAATTTTGGAGTCTGAGCACACTGTCTAATTATTCCGTGTAAATTAATGGTCATTCCTTCTTGACACCATTTCTGCTGTGCAAGGTTTCTCAGAAGCCCTGTACTTTCAAAGAGCAGGGAAACCTATACCCCATGCTGCAGGGTTTTTTTAGTCTCCATGCTGGACAGAACATTTCATGACTGTCGGATTTTCTCACTCAAACATTGAGACTTTGACCACCTTCACCCGTTTCTAGCACCCCATCTCCGAATCTGGCACCTACCAATCTGCTCTCAGTATCTATGCGTTCAGTATTTGTTTATTCCTCGTGGAATGTACATGAGAGCATCTGGTATTGGTCTTTCTGTGTCTGAGTTACTTGGCATAAGGCCCCCAAGGTCTGTGTTTCCATGTCTGGTTCTTGTGAATAATGCTGCAGTGAACGTGGGAGTGCATCTGTCTTTTTGAGGCAGTATTTTTGTGTTCTCCAAATCAATACTCTGTAGAGCCATTACTGGGTCATGTGGTAGTTGTATTTATTTTTTCAGGAACCTCCATACCATTTGTCACAATGGCTGCACCAATTTCCATTCCCACCAACAGTGCACAGTGTCTCCTTGTCTGCACACCCTTGACCCCACCTGGTGTCTGTCTCTGGGAAAATTGCTGTTCCAACAATTGTGAGGGGATAGCCGATTGTGGGTTTGATGATGTTTCCCTGTCGATATTAAGTGATGTCGAATAACTTTCTCTGTCTGTTGGCACCTGTGTGCCATCTTTGGAAAGTATCTATTCACATATTCTCCCATTTTTTAATACAGATTTTTTTTTGTTTTGATTTGTACGAGTGTTGTGTGTATTTTGGATATTAGCCTCTTCTCACACATATGATTCGCAGATATTTTTTCTTATTGGGTCAGTGGCCTTTTAAGTTTTTGCTGGTTTCGTTTGCCAAGTGGAAGATTTCAGTTTGAAGTTGTTCCACTTGTTTATTTTTGCTTTTGTTTCTTTGCGTTTGGTGTCGGATCTGAAGACTCTTTGCCAAAACCTATGTCGAGAGACTTAGTACCTGTGTCTTCTTGGAGGTTTATGGATTCAGGTCTTATGTTCAAATCATTCATCCATTAAAAATTTTGGTGGTGTAAGAAATTGACCCAGTTATATTCTTCTGCCTTTAGTGTCCAGTTTGCCTGTTACCGCTCACTGTAGACACAGTCCTTCCGTCATGGCATATCTTCTGCTGCTGTGTCATAAGTTAGGATCATCTACGTGTGGGTAAGTTTCTGAGCTTTCTGTTCTGTTCCACTGACCTTGGGTCTGTGTTTATGCCAGTACCATCCTGTTTTGATGACAACATCTTTGTAATCTAGCTTGAAATCCAGGAGTGTGTTGACTGCACCTTTCTTTCTTCAGGTTGCTTTGCGTTTTTGGGGCCTTTTGTGATTCCATACAAATTTGAGGACTGTTATCTATTTCCTTGAATAATGCCACTGGAATTCAGATAGGGATTTCATCACATCTGTCGATTGCTTTGGGTACGATGGACATGTTCACATAATTAACTCTTCCAGTTAAGGAGCATGGCGTATGCTTCCATTTGTTTGTGTTGCCTTCCAAATCTTTGAACCACACATTCTGCCCCCCTCGACACACATGTTTTTCATTTCTTTTCTGCCATGTGTTGAGTGTACTATGTCTTTCGCATTTTTGGTTACTTTTATTCCTAGATTTTTTTTGATGCAATTGTAAATGGCATTGCTTTTTTAATTTCTCTTTGCGAAAGTGTGTCATCAGTATATAGAAATGCAAGAAGTTGGGTCATCTGGGTGGCCCCATAGGTGACGTGTCTGCCTTCAGCTCAGGTCATGATCCCAGGGTTCTGGGATTGAGCCCCGTGTAGGGCTCCCCGCTTATCGAGGGTCTGCTTCTCCCTCTTTCTGACACTACCCCTGCATGTGCTTTTTCTCTTCCTCTCAAATAAATAAATAAAATCTGAAAAAAAGTAAAGACAACAGGTCTCTGTATATTGACTTTATATCCTGCAGCTTTCTTGAATTTGTTTAAATTAACAGTTTTTTTTTTTTTTTTGCGGAATCTTTCGGGATTTCATGTCATTTGCAAATAGTGACAGTTTTCCTGTATGGATTTCATATCTTTCTCCTTTTTTAAAATGATGTTAGTCACCCTACAGTACTTCATTTGTTTTTGATGAAGTGTTCCATGAATCATTGCTTGCATATAACCCCTAGTGCTCATTATGACACGTGCCCTCCTTAATACCCATCACCAGGATTACCCATTCCCCTACCCTCCCTTTCTGCAACCTTCAGTTTGTTTCCCAGTGTCAATAGTCTCTCATGGTTCATCTCCCCCTCTCATTCCCCCCCCTTCACTTTTCCCTTCCTTCTTCTAATGTTACATGCTATTCCTTCCATTCCACATCGGAGTCAAACCTTATGATAATTGTCTTTCTCTGCTTGACTTAATTTCACTTAGCATAATCCCCTCCTGGTCCATCCACCTTGGTGCAAATGGTGGGTATTCATCCTTTCTGATGACTGAGTAATATTCCATTGTATAGATGAACCACATCTTCTTCGTCCATTCATTTGCTGAAGGACATCTTGGCTCCTTCCACAGTTTGGCTATTATGGACATTGTTGCTATGAACTTTGGGATACAGGTGTCCCTTCTTTTCATTACTCTGTGTCTATAGGGTAAATACCCAGTAGTGCAATTGGTGGGTCATAGGATAGCTCTGTGTTTAATGTCTTGAGGAACCCCCATATTGTTCAAAAGTGCCTATACCAGCTTGAATTCTCACGAGTAGTGTAAGAGGGCTCCCCTTTCTCCATATCCTCTCTGACTTTTTGTAATTTCCTGTCTTGTTAATTTGTTTTTCAAGATTTTATTTATTTATTCCACAGAGATAGAGATGGCCAGCGAGAGAGGGAACACAAGCAGGGGGAGTGGGAGAGGAAGAAGCAGGCTCATAGCGGAGGAGCCTGATGTGGGGCTCGATCCCGTAATGCCAGGAATACGCCCTTAGCCGAAGACAGACGCTTAACCTCTGTACTACCCAGGTGCCCCCTGTGTTGTTAATTTTAACCATTCTAACTGGTATAAGGTGGTATCTCATTGTCGTTTTGATTTGTATTTGCCTGATGGCAAGTGATGTGGAGCATTTTTTCATGTGTCTGTTGGCCATTGTATGTCTTCTTTGGAGAAGTATCCCTTTGTGTCTTCTGCCCATTTTTTGGGTGTCGAGTTTGAGGAGTTCTTTATAGATCTTGGATACTAGCCCTTTATCTGTAATATCATTTGCAGATATCTTCTTCGATTCCATAGGTTGACTTTTTGTTTTGTTGATCATTTGCTTTGCCCTGCAGAAGCTTTTTATCTTGGTGAAGTGCCAATAGTTCCTTTTTTGCTTTTATTTCCTTTGCCTTTAGAGATGTGGCTTGCAAGAAGTTGTTGTGTCCAAGTTTGAAGAGTTCTTTTGATTTTGATATGAGACAGGAATCCATTATCTTTCTTTCCTGATTGTATTCGAGTCCTCTGTCTTTCTTGGTGAGTCTAGCTAAGTTTGTCAGTTTTGTTTATCTTTCCAAAAAAGGCAGCTTTCATTTTCATTGTTTTTTTTTTGTCTTTTTAGTCTCCGTTGGATTTATTTATGCATTCCTTTTTGTTATTTCCTTATTTCTACTAATTTGGGGCTTTGTTTGTTGTTTTATTTTCTACTTCTTTACCACATAAATCAAGTTGTTTATTGGAGACCATTCTCATGGATTGATGAAGACTTGAGTTTCTATGAATGTCCCCCATAAAGCTACTTTTGCTGCATCCCTTATGTTTTTGTAAGTTGTCTTTTTCATCAGTGTCAAGGTACTTCTAAAATCTTTTTTGATTTCTTCTTTGACTGTTGGTTGTTCAGTAGCTTGTTGTTAAATCTCCACGTATTTTTTTAAGATTATTTAGGTATCTGACAGAGAGTGAGACAGTGAAAGAGGGAATGGAAGCAGGGGGGTGGGAGAGGGAGAAGCGGGCTTCCCGCTGAGCAAGGAGCCTGATTCCAGGCTAAATCCCAGGATCCTGGGATCAGGACCTGAGCTGAAGGCAGATCCTTAACAACTGATCCACTCAGGCCCCCCAATCTCCACCTATTTTTGACTGTCCCATTTTTTTCTTGAGACTGATTTCTAGTTTCATATCATTGTGGTTGGACAAGATTTGAAGCAGAAGGTGAAGAGAGCATTCAGATAAAGGTTTGTTTCCTGAAGGGTTTTCTGAGGGCAGAGCATGAGTTCCGTGGGATGGAGGAAGGTTTTGTGAGATGGGGGGTGGGGTTAACCCTTGTTAGAATTACTGACTACTACCATGCAGGCTGTGTGCTACTGTTCACACCGTAGTCCTGATGGACTTGTACTTCATTAGAAATATTTTCTAGGAGGTGTAGGCATAGCCTTCTCTTAAAGAAAGGTGCCATGTGGGTTCATGGCAACACCCAAGGTCACCAACCAGGATGTATGGTATTGTGGGTGATCAGAAACAGGCTTTCTGTGGGAAGTGACAGAAATAAGGTATGGTGAGCTCCATGACCATAGGTGAGGTCCCGAGTGACGCACTGGGTGTTGGGTTCTGTGGATCTGTCTCATCAGGTGCTGTGGAATTCAGGGACACCCTCCTCTCTGTGGATTTGTGTGGAGACAGGTAGACATCAGTGTCTGGCCAGGCATGAGGGTCGCACTGGCCCACCACCAGAGGTGCAGCGTGCAGGGGAGCCACTGCTTGGTTTCCACGAAAGCTGCCCAGCGTCTGTGACTGTGATTCCTAGCAGCCGCAAGGGGAGAGGAGGCCGGGGGTGGTGCACACTTCCTAGACTTGTGGTCAGGTCTAGTCTGGAGCCCACTGAAGTCAGCCACACCTGGCCAGGAGGCACCCAGTCAGTGTAGCTTTGGGCACTGCTCCCATGGTACTTCGTGCCAGCTCCATGCTGCCACCTCCTGCTTTTCATCATCATCTTCAAGGTCATGTGACTCTGCTCTTGCCCCATGGCCTCCGGGGTATTGTCCGTCCTCCATCTGGCCCTCGTCCCTGGTGCCCTGTGCAGTCTGATGCCAGGGTAGCCTTCTCGAGACAAACATCTGGCCCTGATGGAACACTTCCATGGATCTCGTGTGATGCGAGGATGACGCCCTGCCCTGGAAGGGGGCTGCAGGTCCCCAATTAGGAGAGCCATGTCTCCCTTTTCAGCATGGCCTGCCCTCCCCTCAGTCTTCTTCAGGGAATCTCTCCCCACTTTCTGAGCGGACAGCTCTGAACTTAAAAATGAATATTATTTTACATATCTCTATGCCTTAGTTCATCCATGGCATGTCTTTCAGCCCCGTTAGTGGGGTTTTTTTTTTAGCAGTTCTGAAGGGCTGTCTGCTCATGGAGGGGATGACCTGGGTGGGACAGCTTTCCCTCTCATCTCCCTCAGCATGTCTCTGAGCCCTGAGGCCAGCTGTCCCACTGAGGATTGAGGGACCCGAGCCAGCCCATCCTGAACCCAGGCTGTGTCAGTTGTGTAGACTGATGTGTTTTGGAGCGGTGGGCAGCCGGCATGGGCCAGGGGCAGGCAGTGTCTCCTTCTCATTCCTTCCCTCCCTTCCTCCCAGAGGTAGCTCAGAGCAGCCTTCAACCCCTGCATCTCCAGATCCCTTGACTTATGCCTTCTGTGTTCAGCTGGTGACCTTGGAGTCTCGCATGGATTCTACCTCCTGTACCCTCTCCTGTAGCAGTTCCTGGATCAGGGGAGGGGTTGGACCCTTGTCTGTTTTTGATCTTCTTCCTGTCCCGCACCAAGCCCACCCACCGTTGCATCTTCCATGTATGTGCTTGGAAGCAAGCCCATCCACAGGCAACCTATTAGCCAAATGGATCCAGGCAATGAACATTGAAGTAGAGATCCAGGATCCATAATAAACCTGCTCTGAAACCTGTCCCAAAGTCTGTGACTCTCTCACACTGAAACAGAAACAATAATAGCTTTCTGGACTGTGAAGTGACATGTCTCTCTAATTCCAATCTTGAATGCATAGGTGCTGAACCTGGACAGAAAAGGACCATGGCTCCCGTGGGCTGGGATCCATAGTAAGAACTCAGTGAAATCTGAATTCGAGGCATAGAGTAAATAATTATTGTAGAGCGAATCCTCCCAAGTAGGGCTTATGCACAGTGCACAGGAAAAGCTTTTTTAAAGAGGTTCCTGAAAGAAAAATCTTTTTTAAAAATTTATTTTAATTCCACTAGAGCTAACATACAGTGTTACATTCGTTTCAGGTGTACAATAGAGTGATTCAGTAATTCTATATATTACTCAGTGGTCATCAAGAAAAGTGTCCTCTTAATCCGCTTCATCTATTTCACTCATCCCTCTATCCACCTCCTCTCTGGTAACCATCCATTTGTTCTCTATTGTTAAGAGTTTGTATTTTCCCATGCCCATACTCAGGCAACCCTGTTTGGGTAGAGTTTCCGTGTCCCCTGCAAGGGTGAATGGGGGTGGGCATGCTCTGGGCCAGTATTTCCAGGCTTTTGTTCCCTGGCGGCTTTCTCTGGTGATCTGCTGTGCCTTTTCTGAGAGTCAGAGCAGCAGAGGCTGAATTGTCACAGAACAGAGGGAATGCGGCCCGTTCTCCACCCTTGTTCTGGCCACTTTAACTCCATTACTGTTGGTGCTGCTCAACCCTGTAGCATCCTGGGATGTGCACCCCACACCTGGTGTCCCTGGCCTCAATTCCGGGGCTAGTGCATCTCTGTCCTTTGTGTTTCTAATGCTGCCAGCCACCAGAAGACCTGATCTCTCTCTGGAAGCTCCTGGTCTCAGTCTGGATCCCCTGAGCACACCGGGATTCCAGAGTTCCATGAGAAGCCTGGTGGCTCTGGCACCTGGTTCAGGGTCTCAGTCTGCTGTTTCGCAGGTGCCTACCGCAAGTCCACCAGATCCCCTGTGCAGGTGGCCTGCCAGCCGCCAGCCGCCCAGTGGGCTCCCGGGTCTCCTGGTCTCAGTCTATGCCTGGTGAGCACACCGGGATTCCGGTGTTCCAGGAGAAGCCTGGTGGTGCACGCTCTGGGCTCACCGGTCTCAGTCCACTCTCTCCGGTGTGCCATCCATGAGTCCGCCCGCTCCCTGGTGCAGGTGGTTGCTGCTTCCGGACGCCAGAACATGGCGGCTCCCCCCTTCCGTTTATCTTCTGATATCTGTGCCCGGTTTCAAGGCTCCCCGCTTCATACCTCAATACTCAGCGCTGGAGATGTTCATTTGTAGAGATCCAGATGTATCTTCCTGCCTCTCAGGCTGATTCCGTGGTTGTTTAGGCTGGTCTGGTACCTATCCAGCTCAACTCAGGGGACCTGCTGAAAAAGGGGTCTCCTACTCCTCCGCCATCTTAACTCCTCTCTTGTACCTGAAATAGTATTTAAAAACACTCAGCTCAGCCTCTTCTACAAAGTGAGCCAATGCTTATAAACATGGCTAAAATATTCCCTTACCTACGATGACTTCCCAGCCATCGTAGTTTTTAAATGGTATGACTGTGACTTACATTAGTCAACATTTGCAGAGAAAGAACTTAGTGCATCCAGGGGGCACTTCATGTTGAAATTAGTTTGTGACAACGAGCTACTGTGTTTTCTTCTGCAGTCCAAGGGAATGGTGCCAGACATCTCTAAGGTGTCTAGCAGTTCTACAATTCCGATTTTAAGTGGTCTGTGTGCTTTAGAGATTTGGGCAAGAGAAGGGCAGGAGTCCAGAGACTGTGAACACTTCTGTTACCTGTGCTGACCATGGAGCAGGTAGCCTTCTGTGGGCATCATTTTGATTTCTTGGTACTCTTGTGAAGGTGCTTTTGTCTCAAATTCCTCCATTTAGGAGTAATTATAATGATGAAAGTAATTTTTATCTTATATCATCTGTGGACCCTGATCCTGGGCTCCCAGGGAAGCTATCCTTTAACATTTTACCCGGCTCAAAATGACTGGGCAAAACCTGAAAGCATGGGCCCTATTTCTGCCCCAAGCACATGTTGTACATCTGCTTCGAGAAGAAAACAATAACCAAAAATGCCAACATAAAGATAAGAAAAAATAAAGAACCTCTTTGGCTCCCATAAGATTAAAGTCATACTGACATGTACATACTGAAAATGCATAAAAACATTGCATTTCCTAAAGCCCAAGCCTTGGAGGGTCTGAGAGACTTGCCCAAAACCAGGCACACCCCAGCAGGGAGGGCTGGTGCAGAAAGGGAAGGGGCAGGACTCTGAGGGTGGTCTGCAGCTAGAGGGGTCCCTGGAAGGGGCCAGGTGTGTGGGGGGACCCCGGCCCACGACCCCACCCATGCCTGTGCTGGGTGTTGGGTCGAGCAGGCGCTTCTTGGGCCCCCTGCACTTTCAGGGTTCCAGGGGCTTGAGGGCGGGTTGCCCAGCATCCAAGGGGCTCAGGCACCACCCTCACCAACCATTCACCGCTTGGGGGTGGAGCTATGTCTCTGTGGGCAGTCCCAGACTTGCAGTGGGTTGCAGACTTGGGGCAAAGAAGGGGCACTGAGAGAGAGAGAGAGTTGCCCTGTGGAGATCCCTGCTGGTGAGTGAGCAGCGTGCACTGGGGTGGGGGTCCGGGGGTAGGGTGCGCCCCAGGTGGGAGGCAGGGTTCTGGAAGGGCATGTGGAGAGGGTTACTTGTGGGGACTCAGGTGAGTTTTCTTTTTCCCTTTAAAGTCTCTTCTGCCCCATGTCCTCAACTGACTTTATTCCCCATACCCGTGAACTCCAGGACACCCACTCACCTGAGCTTTTGTGGGATGGGTTGCAGAATTTCAAGGTTTCCCCTGTTCCCCTGGAAGAGTGCGGGTAAGGACTTCACACAATCCCCACCTTCAGTTCTCTGACACAGTGCAGGTGATGCATCTTGAGCAGTACCCTGAGTTCAGCAGGGTGTGCCCTGGTCCCCAGGCACAGGTGTGGCAGTAGCATGCCCCAGAGCCGTCCCCCAACTTCAGCATTATGCCCCGTGTGCCCCCGGGTTAGTGGTAATTGGCTATTAGAATCATGCAGGAAAATCCTCCAGGTGGGGGCCTGGAGGCGGGCATAAACCAGACCCCACTCTAGTTGCATTGGGAATAGACGAATTGAGGGTTTCTTTAGAAGAGTAAGTCTGCTTTCCAGAAAAGACAAGGTCATTGGTCTATTGAGAATGAAGATAATTACTGCTAAACAACAAGTATGTGTTGCCCCTTCGCCCAGAAACCGAAGCAGGTGTGCAGGCTATAGGTCAGAGGTGCCTTCTTCTCCCCAGCTGACGGCACTTCTCTGCTCTGGCTCCAAGACACACGAGGTTTTGAACGTCAGCATCAGAGTCAGCGAGGCAGCTTGTCACAGGACACCAGTGCTCAGAGAAAGCACAGGTATGTTTGGCAAAATGTCCTATCTATGTCAGGGCTGGAGGTAAAACCTCTCTTTATCCCAAAACCTCCTGGGCTTTTCTCTTTTCTCTAGTTGAGCCACAAAGTAAAATTGAAGTAGCTGTCAGCATTCTGGGTTTGGTACAAGAATTACTTAGTTTCCCTGCAGGTAGAACTTTGCAGGGGATCACAATTTCTCTGTCCATTTATTGCTTACAAATGTATTTTGCCCATCTGTTTCCTAGCAACCCTCTTTTATTAGAAAGGGAAGGTGAGATTCACTCTGTGCCTGTTTGTAACATCTAATTTGTTCCTTCATCTAACAGTGTTTATTCAATTGGGCCTAAGATATGGTTGAGTGGCCAGCATCTAGAGTTAGGTGGCTTATTTTCATCTGATACAGACTTGGATGATGTCATTTGGCAAAGGTGATGTTTCATCATTGATTAGTTTATTCATCAGAAGCGTTAAAATTAGGGTGGAGGGAAAATTAAAAATTATCCAAAGCGGCCTGTTCCTGTTTAAAAGTTGAGCTTGACTTTCTAGTTTTACTAAATGTATTATCTCGATATTTTGAGGTGCCATATTCTCTCTGTAGTTTCTTTGGTGGTGGAGTCAGAAGGAGAGTCTGGGAATTCTTTTGGATAGTGGCATGCTGGTGGCTTCAAGGGGCTTGGCGTCAGGAGCCTTGGGGTGAATTCTGCAACTGCTTGCCTGACCCTGGGTACATCTCCCAGAGGTTTTGTTTCCTCTTATGAAATTGCCAGCAGATAATGTTCTGCTTAAAGGGGAACCCTCCCATCCTGTTGGTGGCAATGCAAAGTGGTGCAGCCAGTCTGGGAAACAGTGTGGGGGTTCCTCAAAAAGTTAAACATTGAACAACCCCATGATCCAGCAATTGCTCTCCTAGGTATTTACCCAAAGGATACAAAAATGCAGATTCAAAGGGGGTACATGCACCATGATGTTTATAGCAGCAATGTCCACAGTAGCCAAACTATGGAGAGAATCCCAAAGTCCATGCACTGATGAATGGATAAAGCAGATGTGGGATACATATATATAATGGAATATGACCCAGCTTCAAAAAGAATGAAATCTTACCATTTGCAAGGATGCGGATGGACCTAGAGTGTATTGAGCTAAGCAAAATCATTGAGGAAAGAGAAATATCCTATGCTCTCATGCTTGTGGAATTTCAGAAAGAAAACAGATGAACAGAGTGGAGGGGTGATGAGAGAGGCAAACAAGGAAATAGACTCAACCTTGGAGAACAAACTGAGTGTTGCTGCAGGACAGGGGCGTGGGGGGAAGAGTTAAATCGGTGAGGGGTATTAAGGAGGGCACTTGTGATAAGCACCGGGTACTGTATGCAGGTGAGGAATCACTAAATCCTACCCCTGAAGCGAATATTCCATGGCATGTGAACTAACTGGAATTTAAGTAAAAGAAGAAAGGAAAAAGTGTTCTGCTTCATGAAGAGTGAGGTAAAATTGTAGTGATTTGGGCTGTACTATTCTATAGATGAGAGATGTGAAACACCCTGTTGTAGGATACACTAGTTTCTTATCACATAAGGAGTCCTCAGAAAGCTGCAATGAAAGATTCAGGTCTCAGAGCATGTTCATGTTCCACTGATATGTTACAGTTTGCACAGGTAGGAAAGAAGGTGGAGAGAGAGGCAACAGAATGGGAAAGCAGGTGCGAAACTTTCAATACTTAGCATTATAGCTTTCTCATGAAAGCCTTGCGATTTTGGAAGCAGAGGGGGAATCCGGGAGCTTTGCAGGAGACAGGGGAGTTCCAGGACTGGGTAAAGCTGACAGGGGTCCCAGAGGAGAGCTGAATGCATTCTGCAGCAGGGTGTGGGAAGGGGTGGCTGTGGGTCTCCTGGGTGAGAGTTGTGACAGGTGAGGGCTGTGTGCAAGTTCCTGGCTGAGGGCAAGGGAGGCACAGGCGGCAAGCTGGCTGAGAACCTTCTTCTGGGCCACCAGCCTCACCCAACACACAGCCTCATCTTCTGTTCCTGTCACTCCAATTCAGACTTCTCCGAAGGTGAGTGAGAACACATCAAGAGCATTCTTAACAGAAGGGAAAGCATGTGCAAAGGCTCTGGGGCAGGAGAATTTCAGGTATGTCCAGGAGCAGCAAGAAGGCCCTGTGGCCACAGGAGACACCTTAGGACATGACCTCAGAGAGGTGACAGAAAAAACCATTCCAGGGCTATAACCCCATGAGACCCTGTTTCACTGGGCCATCCTGGCTACAGTGTTGAGAACAGATGACAGAGGGTTGAAGATGGCAAGGCAGGTCAATGACAAAGCTTTTCCATGAACTCAGGCACTGTGGACCAGACAGGTGGCCTTGGATGGAGTGGTTAGACCTATTCTGGGTCCATTTTGAAGATGGAGCTCACAGGATTTGCTGATGGGTTAGCTATTAGGAGCAGGAGAACGGAGGAGTTGGGGTAACTCCCAGCTGTTGTGGGTTGTCCTGATCGAGGGGAAAGAGAGGGTTTCTGGGGGTAGGAAGTAGTCCGTGTTCTGCATGCTGAGGAATGTGCCTTTCCTGGTGGATCTGCTGAGGTTTGTGTCTGGGAGAACCTTTCACATCTCCTCCCTCAGCAATGCTCAAGTACAAGTATTCCCCACTTTTTAAACGTTCACAGTAAGACATTGGGCTTTCTTGAAAGAACTACGTTATTACCCAGCTTCAGTAAGAGGAAGAGACCTGAAGAGGATTTCCCTCTTATGAAAAAAGGTGAACTGTGAGAATCGCGGTCAGCATCTGTTTTGGGGAGAAGCATGACAGAGGCGGCGTGCACCCCAACCAGCTCCTTCCGCTGGGAACCGCTCTCTGCATCCAGCCACCAGCACTTTGAATTGTGTCTGTGAGCCTCAGCTGTGCTTTATCTTCATTTATGCTGGGCCTCCGTTAGAAACTTGTGTGCTGAGGCCTAAGAAAAGCCAAAGAGAAGGAATTTTGGAGTCTGAGCACACTGTCTAATTGTTCCGTGTAAATTAATGGCCATTCCTTCTTGACACCATTTCTGCTGTGCAACGTTTCTCAGAAGCCCTGTACTTTCAAAGAGCAGGGAAACCTATACCCCATGCTGCGGGGTTAGTTTTAGTCTCCATGCTGGACAGAACATTCCATGACTGTCGGATTTTCTCACTCAAACATTGAGACTTTGACCACCTTCACCCGTTTCTAGCACCCCATCTCCGAATCTGGCACCTACCAATCTGCTCTCAGTATCTATGCGTTCAGTATTTGTTTATTCCACATTGAATGTACATGAGAGCATCTGGTATTGGTCTTTCTGTGTCTGAGTTACTTGGCATAAGGCCCCCAAGGTCTGTGTTTCCATGTCTGGTTCTTGTGAATAATGCTGCAGTGAACGTGGGAGTGCATCTGTCTTTTTGAGGCAGTATTTTTGTGTTCTCCAAATCAATACTCAGTAGAGCCATTACTTGTCCATGTGGTAGTTGCATTTATTTTTTCAGGAACCTCCATACCGTTTGTCACAGTGGCTGCACCAATTTCCATTCCCACCAACAGTGCACAGAGTCTCCTCATCTGCACACCCTTGACCCCACCTGGTGTCTGTCTCTGGGACAATTGCTGTTCCAACAGTTGTGAGGGGATAGCCGATTGTGGGTTTGATGATGTTTCCCTGACCATATTAAGTGATGTCGAACAACTTTCTCTGTCTGTTGGCACCTGTGTGCCATCTTTGGAAAGTATCTATTCACATATTCCCCCCATTTTTTATACATTTTTTTTTGTTTTGATTTGTATGAGTGTTGTGTGTATTTTGGATATTAGCCTCTTCTCACACATATGATTCGCAGATATTTTTTTTCTTATTGGGTCAGTGGCCATTTTAGTTTTTGCTGGTTTCTTTTGCCATGTGGAAGATTTCAGTTTGAAGTTGTTCCACTTGTTTATTTTTGCTTTTGTTGCCTTTGCATTTGGTGTCCGATCTGAAGACTCTTTGCCAAAACTAATGTCGAGAGACTTAGTACCTGTGTCTTCTTGGAGGTTTATGGATTCAGGTCTTATGTTCAAATCGTTTATCCATTAAAAATTTTGTGTGTGGTGTAAGAAAGTGACCCAGTTATATTCTTCTGCATTTAGTGTCCAGTTTGCCTGTTACCGCTCACTGAAGATACAGTCCTTCCCTCATGGTGTATCTTCTGCTGCTGTGTCGTAAGTTAGGATCATCTACGTGTGGGTAAGTTTCTGAGCTTTCTGTTCTGTTCCACTGACCTGGTGTCTGTGTTTATGCCAGTTCCATCCTGTTTTGAAGACAACAGCTTTGTAATCTAGCTTGAAATCCAGGAGTGTGTTGACTGCACCTTTCTTTCTCCATGTTACTTTGGGTATTTGGGGTCTTTTGTGATTCCATACAAGTTTGAGGACTGTTATCTATTTCCTCGAATAGTGCCGCTAGAATTCAGATAGGGATTTCATCACATCTGTCGATTGCTTTGGGTACGATGTACATGTTCACATAATTAACTCTTCCAGTTAAGGAGCATGGCGTAAGTTTCCATTTGTTTGTGTTGCCTTCCAAATCTTTGACCCATACATCCTGCGCCCCTTGACACACGTGTTTTTCATTTCCTTTCTGCCATGTGTTGAGTGTACTGTCTTTCTCATTTTTGGTTACTTTTATTCCTAGATTTTTTTTGATGCAATTGTAAATGGCATTGCTTTTTTAATTTCTCTTTGCGAAAGTGTGTCATCAGTATACAGAAATGCAAGAAGTTGGGTCATCTGGGTGGCCCCATAGGTGAAGCGTCTGCCTTCAGCTCAGGTCATGAACCCAGAGATCTGGGATCGAGCCCCCTGTTGGGCTCCCCGCTTATCGAGGGTCTGCTTCTCCCTCTTTCTGTCACTCCCCCTGCTCGTACTTTTTCTCTTCCTATCAAATAAATAAATAAAATCTGAAAAAAAGTAAAGACAACAGGTCTCTGTATATTGACTTTATATCCTGCAGCTTTCTTGAATTTGTTTATTCTAACAGATTTTTTTTGTGTGTGTGGAATCTTTCGGGATTTCATGTCTTTTGCAAATATTGATAGTATTCCTGTAAGGATTTCATATCTTTCTCTTTTTTTAAAATGATGTTAGTCACCCTACAGTACTTCATTTGTTTTTGATGTAGTGTTCCATGATTCATTGTTTGCATATAACACCTAGTGCTCATTATGACACGTGCCCTCCTTTTTTTTTAAAGAATTTACTTATTTATTCGACAGATATAGAGACAGCCAGCGAGAGAGGGAACACAAGCAGGGGGAGTGGGAGAGGAAGAAGCAGGCTCATGACGGAGGAGCCTGTTGTGGGGCTCGATCCCATAACGCCGGGATCACGCCCTGAGCCGAAGGCAGACGCTTAACCGCTGTGCCACCCAGGCGCCCCAACACGTGCCCTCCTTAATACCCATCACCAGGATTACCCATTCCCCTTCCTCTCCCTTTCTGCAACCTTCAGTTTGTTTCCCAGTGTTAGTAGTCTCTCATGGTTCATCTCCCCCTCTCATTCCCCCCTTCACTTTTCCCTTCCTTCTCCTAATGTCCTCCATGCTATTCCTTCCATTCCACATAGGAGTCAAACCATATGATAATTGTCTTTCTCTGCTTGACTTAATTTCACTTAGCATAATCCCCTCCTGATCCATCCACGTTGGTGCAAATGGTGGGTATTCATCCTTTCTGATGACTGAGTAATAGTCCATTGTATAGATGAACCACATCATCTTTGTCCATTCATCTGCTGAAGGACATCTTGGCTCCTTCCACAGTTTGGATATTATGGACACTGCTGCTATGAACATTGGGATACAGGTGCCCCTTCTTTTCATTACTCTGTGTCTATGGGGTAAATACCCAGTAGTGCAATTGGTGGGTCGTAGGATAGCTCTGTGTTTAACATATTGAGGAACCTCCATATTGGTTTCAAAAGTGGCTGTACCAGCTTGAATTCTCACGAGTAGTGTAAGAGGGCTCCCCTTTCTTCACATCCTCTCTGACTTTTTTTTTTATTTCTGTCTTATTAATTTTTTTTCAAGATTTTATTGATTTATTCTACAGAGATAGAGACAGCCAGCGAGAGAGGGAACACAAGCAGGGGGAGTGGGAGAGGAAGAAGCAGGCTCATGACGGAGGAGCCTGATGTGGGGCTCGATCCCATAAGGCCAGGATCACGCCCTGAGCCGAAGGCAGACGCTTAACCAATGTGACACCCAGGTGCCCCCTGGCTTGTTAATTTTAACCATTCTAACTGGTGTAAGGTGGTATCTCATTGTAGTTTTGATTTGTATTTGCCTGATGGCAATTGATGTGGAGCATTTTTTCATGTGTCGGCCATTTGTATGTCTTCTCTGGAGAAGTATCTCTTTGTGTCTTCTGCCCATTTTTTGGGTGTCGAGTTTGAGGAGTTCTTTATAGATCTTGGATACCAGCCCTTTATCTGTAAAATCATTTGCAGATATCTTCTTCAATTCCATAGGTTGCCTTTTTGTTTTTTGATCATTTGCTTTGCCAAGCAGAAGCTTTTTATCCTGATGAAGTGCCCATAGTTCATTTTTGCTTTTATTTCTTTGCCTTTAGAGACGTGGCTTGCAAGAAGTTGTTGTGTTCAAAGGTGAAGAGTTCTTTTGATTTTGATATGAGACAGGAATCCATTATCTTATTTTCCTGATTGTATTCGAGTCCTCTGTCTTTCTTGGTGAGTCTAGCTAAGTTTGTCAGTTTTGTTTATCGTTCCAAAAAAGGCCGCTCTCATTTTCATTGTTTTTTTTTTTTGTCTTTTTAGTCTCCGTTGGATTTATTTATGCATTCCTTTTTGTTATTTCCTTATTTCTACTAATTTGGGGCTTTGTTTGTTGTTTTATTTTCTACTTCTTTACCACATAAATCAGGTTGTTTATTGGAGAGCATTCTCATGGATTGATGAAGACTTGAATTTCTATGAATGTCCCCCATAAAGTTACTTTTGCTGCATCCCATAAGTTTTTGTAGGTTGTCTTTTTATCAGTGTCAAGGTACTTCTAAAAAAATTTTGATTTCTTCTTTGACTGTTGGTTGTTCAGTAGCTTGTTGTTAAATCTCCACATATTTTTTTAAGATTATTTAGGTATCTGACAGAGAGTGAGACAGCAAGAGAGGGAACGCAAGCTGGGTGGTGGGAGAGGGAGAAGCAGGCTTCTGAATGAGCAACGAGCCTGATTTGGAGCTAGATCCCAGAATCCTGGGATCAAGACCCGAGCTGAAAGGAGATCCTTAATGACTGAGCCACCCAGGCCTCAAAAATCTCCACCTATTTTTGACTGTCCCATTTTTTTCTTGAGACTGATTTCTAGTTTCATATCATTGTGGATGGACAAGATTTGAAGCAGAAGGTGAAGAGAGCATTCAGATGAAAGGTTTGTTTCCTGGAGGGTTTTCTGAGGGCAGACCATGAGTTCAGTGGGGACGGAGGAAGGTTTTGTGAGACGGGGGTGGGGTTAACCCTTGTTAGAATTACTGACTACTACCATGCAGGCTGTGTGCTACCGTTCACACCGTAGTCCTGATGGACGTGTACTTCATTAGAAATATTTTCTAGGAGGTGTAGGCATAGCCTTCACTTAAAGAAAGATGGCATGTGGGTTCATGGCATGACCCCAGGTCACCAACCAGGATGTATGGTATTGTGGGTGATCAGAAACAGGCTTTCTGTAGGAAGTGACAGAAATAAGGTATGGTGAGCTCCATGACCATAGGTGAGGTCCCGAGTGACGCACTGGGTGCTGGGTTCTGTGGATCTGTCTCATCATGTTCTGTGGAAATCAGGGACACCCTCCTGTCTGTGGATTTGTGTGGAGACAGGTAGACATCAGTGTCTGGCCAGGCACGAGGGTCGCACTGGCCCACCACCAGAGGTGCAGCGTGCGGGGGAGCCACTGCTTGGTTTCCACGAAAGCTGACCAGGGTCTGTGACCGTGATTCCTAGCAGCCGCAAGGGGAGAGGAGGCCGGGGGTGGTGCACACTTCCTAGACTTGTGGTCAGGACTAGTCTGGATCCCACTGAAGTCAGCCACACCGGGCACAGAAGGTACCCAGTCAGTGTAGCTGTGGGCACTGCTCCCATGGTACTTTTGGGCCGGCTCAATGCTGCCACCTCCTGCTTTTCATCATCATCTTCAAAGTCATGTGCCTCTGCTCTTGCCCCATGGCCTCCAGGGTATTGTCCGTCCTCCATCTGGCCCTCGTCCCTGGTGCCCTGTGCAGTCCGATGCCAGGGTAGCCTTCTCGAGACAAACATCCGGCCCTGATGGAACACTTCCATGGATCTCGGGTGATGCGAGGATGATGCCCTGCCCTGGAAGGGGGCTGCAGGTCCCCAATCAGGACAGCCATGTCTCCCTTTTCAGCATGGCCTGCCCTCCCCTCAGTCTTCTTCAGGGAAGCTCTCCCCACTTCCTGAGATGACAGCTCAGAACTTAAAAATGAATGTTATTTTACATATCTCTATGCCTTAGTTCATCCATGGCATGTCTTTCAACCCCGTTAGTGGGGTTTTTTAGCAGTTCTGAAGGGCTGTCTGCTCAAGGAGGGGACGACCTGGGTGGGGCAGCTTTCCCTCTCATCTCCCTCAGCATGTCTCTGAGCCCTGAGGCCAGCTGTCCCACTGAAGATTGAGGGACTAGAGCCAGCCCATCCTGAGCTCAGGCTGTGTCAGCTCATAGACTGATGCGTGTCGGAGCGGTGGGCAGCTGGCATGGGTCAGGGGCAGGCAGTGTCTCCTTCTCATTCCTTCCCTCCCTTCCTCCCAGAGGTAGATCAGAGCAGCCTTCAACCCCTGCATCTCCAGATCCCTTGACCTGTGCCTCCTGTGTTCAGCTGGTGACCTTGGAGTTTCGCATGGATTCTACCTCCCGTACCCTCTCCCATAGCAGTTCCTGGATCAGGGGAGGGTCGGACCCTTGTCTGTTTTTGGTCTTCTTCCTTTCCCACACCAAGCCCACCCACCTTTGCATCTTCCATGTATGTGCTTGGAAGCAAGCCCATCCACAGGGAACCTATTAGCCAAATGGATCCAGGCAATGAACATTGAAGTAGAGATCCAGGATCCATAATAAACCTGCTCTGAAACCTGTCCCAAAGTCTGTGACTCTCTCACACTGAAACAGAAACAATAATAGCTTTCTGGACTGTGAAGTGATATGTCTTTCTACTTCCAATCTTGAATGCAAAGGTGCTGAGCCTGGACTGAAAAGGACCATGGCTCGCGTGGGCTGGGATCCACGGGAAGAACTCAGTGAAATCTGAATTTGAGGCATGGAGTGAATAATTATTGTAGAGTGAATCCTCCCAAGTAGGGCTTATGCACATTGCACAGGAAAAGCTTTTTCAAAGAGCTTCCTGAAAGAAAAATCTTTTTTGAAAATTTATTTTAATTCCACTAGAGCTAACATACAATGTTACATTAGTTTCAGGTATACAATAGAGTGATTCAGTAATTCTACATATTACTCAGTGGTCATCAAGAAAAGTGTCCTCTTAATCCCCTTCATCTATTTCACTCATCCCTCTATCCACCTCCTCTCTGGTAACCTTCCGTTTGTTCTCTATTGTTAAGAGTTTGTATTTTGGTGTGTCTCCTTTTTCTCTTTCAGTTATTTATTTTTGTTTGTTTCTTAAATTCCCCATTAGAGTGACATCGTATGGGATTTGTCTTTCTCTGACTGACTGATTTTAGTTAGGATAATACTCTCTAGCTCCATCCATATGGCTGCAAATGGCAAGGTTTCATTCTTTTTCAAGCCGAGTAATACTCCATTGTGTGTGTGTGTGTGTGTGTGTGTGTGTGTGTGTGTGTGTGTGTGTGTGAATACACACATCTATCATCTCATTTGTCAATTTTTCTACAGACACTTGGGTTGCTTCCATATTGTGATATTGTAAATAATGGTGCAAGAAACATAGGGGTGCACGTATCCTTTTACGTTTCTGTTTTCCTATTCTTTGAGTAAATATGAGTAGTGTGAATGTTGGATCATAGGGTAGTTCTATATATAATTTTTTGAGGAACCTTCATACTGTTTTCCACGGTGGCCACCACAGTTTGCATTCCCACCCACAGTTCAGGAGGATTCCCCTTTATCCACATCCTCCCAACAGCTGCTCTTTGTTGTGCTTTTGATGTTAGCCATTCTGACAGGTTTGAGGTATTACCTCATTGTCCTTTGGATTTACATTTTCCTGATGATGGGTGATGGTGAACATCTTTTCACGGGACTGTTGGCCATTTGTATTTCTTCTTTGGAGAAATGTCTGTCCATGTCTTCTGCCTATTTTTTAACTGGATTATTTGTTTTTTGGGGGTTGAGTAGTATCAGTTGTATATGTTTTGGACACTATCCCTTTATTGCATATGATCTTTGCAAATATCTTCTCCCTTTGAGTAGGTTGTCTTATTATTTTTATGTTTTCATTGTTCTTCTGCCGTGTGGAAACTTTTTATTTTGCTGTATTCCCAATAGTTTATTTTTGCTTTCATTTCCTTTGCCTCAGGAGACAGTCTAGAAAAACGTTGGTATGGTCCATGTCAAGAAGTTACTGTCTTCCCTCCTGTAGGATTTTTATGGATTCAGATCTCATATTGAGGTCTTGAAACTGTTTTGTGTTTGTCTTTATTGTGTAAGAAAGCAGTCTAATTTCATTCTTTTGTGTGTAGCTGTCTAGTTTTCCCAACACCATTTGTTGTAGAGACTGTCCTTTTCCCTTTTGATATCGTTGCTTGCTTTGTGGAAGATTCATGGACCACATAATTGTGGGTTTCTGTCTGAACTTGTATCCTGTTCCTTTGGTCGCTGTGTCTATTTTTGTGCCGTACTGTCTTGTTAGGATGACTGCAGCTTTGTAGTATAACCTGAAATCTGAAATTGTGAGTCCTCCACCTTTGTTTTTCTTTTCCACATTGCACTGGCTGTTCGGAATCTTTAGTGGTTCCATACAAATGTTTAGGATTGTTTATTCGAGGTCTTTTGTTCTTTAATTTAAATTCAATTAGCCAACTTACAGTACATCATTCGTTTCAGATGTAGTCTTCAATAAATTTTCAGTCTTGTGTATCACCCAGTGCTCATTGTATCGTGTGACCTCCTTAATGCTACTCACCCAGTTACCCCCCCCAACTTCTCCTCCAACAATCATCAGTTTCTTGCGATAGTTAAGAGTCCATCATGGGTTTTCTCCCTCTCTGATGACTTCCCATTCTATTTTCCCTTCCTTCCCCTATGGTCTTCTTCCTTGTTTCTGATATTCCACATAGGAGTGAAAGCATATGATCATTGTCTTTCTTTCATTGACTTATTCCACTCAGCATAATACCCTCCAGCTCCACCCAGGTCGGTGTGATGGTAAGTATTCATCCTATCTGATGGCTGAGTAATATCCCATTATATATATGATCCACATCTTCTTTATCCATTCATCTATCCATGGTCATCTGCACTCTTTCCGCAGCTTGTCTATTATGGATATTGTTGCTATGAACACTGGTGTGCATGTGTCCTGTCTTCAATACCTCTGTCTCTGGGGGTAAATACCCAGTAGTGCAATTGCTGGGACATAGGGTAGCTTTATTTATAACTTCTTGAGGAAATTCTGTACCATTTTCAAGAGTGGCTGTACCGGACTGCATTCGTACAGGGGTGTAAGAGGGTTCCCGTTTCTCCATATCCTCTCCAACATATATAGTTTCATGTCTTCTTATTTTTAGATATTCAGCCTCGTGTGATATGGCATCTATAGGGGTTTACATTTGTATTTCCCTGAAGCCAAGTGATATGAAGCATTTATGCATGTATCTTTTGATCACCAGTACGTCGTTATCAGTGAAATGACTTCCCATTTTAATCTATCTCAAGACCTAAAGCTGGGGAAGGCACTGAAGCTGGATGATGCCATTGGTTGGAAGTGTGGAGAATTTCAAAAGATCTCCGTGGAGAGCAAGTTTAAAGGTCAGTGTGAAGCTACTAATTGGATCCGGGGAGATCTCTGAAAGTGGGGGTTGCCTGGGATGGGCTGAGGGGGGCCCTCCGATTTTCCTATGAATCCTTGCTGCAGCCCCAAATGGACAGTTTCCTCCTGTGGGGCAGGCTGAGTCCTCTACTCGTGCAGAGGTGAGCCCAATGCCTGGTGCCTTGGAGGCAGGCAAACGGGGAGGGACCCTCAGCAGAAGACCCAGGGTTAGGTTAGGCCTCAAGAGACAGCAGGTCCGAACTCCCCTGTGCTCAGAGAACTCCCAGGCTGAGTGAGATGAGCGCACAAGGGCGGGTGAGTGTGAGCCTTGGGGTTTCATCTGGAAGGGCCCACAAAAGTCGGGGTTCACCAGAAGGGGCTCTCAGGGGGTGCCCCAATTCTCTTGCCCTGAATGCTCTGTTGTGCCCCCAAACGGTACAGTTTCCTGTGGGCTGCAGGCTGAGTCCTACAGTGGGGCTTCGGTGTCCCCAATCCCCCGGAGTGGGGTGCCAGGGCCCTGGGGAGGGGCCCCTCTGTGGCCAACCTAGGGTAAGGGTTAGGGTCCAGGAGCCTGGCAGGGACTATCTGCAAGCTGTGTGGCGAGCTCTGTGGAGGGCTGAGAGGAGGCCATGGGGGAGGGTGAGAATGGGCCTCAGGGTTGGGGCATGGGAGGCTGCCAAGGATGGGGATGGGCTCCGGGGGCCTCCCCAAGTTCTCATGCCCTGTAGGCTCCGTAGAGCCCCAAGGGGCACGGTTTCCTGTCAGGTGGCAAGCTGAGTCCTGCAGTGGGGCACAGGTATCCCAATTCCCCCGGGCTGCGGTGTAAGGCTCCTGGGGAGGCCCCCACACCCACAGCCGACCTAGGGCTAGGTTTAGGCCCAGAAGCCCCGCAGGCCCGATCTGCTGGCTGTATGGCTAGTTACAGGGGCTGAGGTGAGGGTGTGGGGGAGGGTGAGCGTGGGCCTCAGGGTTGGGGTGCGGGAGGCCACCGAAGTTCGCTGGTGTCTCAGGAAGGCCCTACTGGTTCTCCTGCCCTGAATGCTCTATGGCCTCCCAGGGTGCACGGTTTCCTGCGGGGTGGCAGACTGAGTCCTGCTGTGGGGCTCAGGTGTCCCGAATCCCCGCGGCTGCAGCTCCAGGCTCCTGGGGAGGGGCCCCTCCACAGATGAACTAGGGTTAGGGTTGGGGCCCAGGAACCCCGCAGGCCAGATCTGCCCAGTATGTGGCGAGCTCCGCCGCGGCCTGAGGTGAGGGTGCGGGATGGGGTGAGCATGGGCTTCAATGGTGGGTTTAGGGATCGCCGAAGTTCGCCGGGGGCTCTGGGGGCCCTCCTGGTTCTCCCGCCCTGAATGCTCTACAGCCTCCCAAGTGGCACGGTTTCCTGCGGGCTGGCAGGCTTTGTCCTGCAGTGGGGCTCAGGTGTCCCCAGGCCCTGGTGCTGCGGCACTGGGCCCCAGGGGAGGGGCCCTACCCAGCGGACCTAGGGTCAGGTCTAGGCCTCAGGAACCTGGCAGGCCTGATCTGCCGGCTCTGCGTCGAGGTCGGTGGCAAGCTGAAGGGAAGGCGTGGGGCAGGATGAGCATGGGCCTCAGGGTTGGGGTGTAGGGGGCTGCCGAGGATCGCTGGTGGCTCAGGGGGGCCCTACCAGTTCTTCTGCACAGGATGCTCTGTGGCGCCCCAAGGGGCATGGTTTCCTGAGGGGTGGCAGGCTTAGTCCCGTGGTTGGGCTCAGGTGTACCCAATCCCCAGGGTTAGGGTACGGATTAGGGTATGGGTTAAGGTTAGGGTATGGGTTACGGTTAGGGCATGGGTGAGGGTAGGGGTTAGGGTTAGGGTAAGGAGAGGGTACGGGTTAGGGTTGGGTTTAGGGGTTACAGGTTAGAGGTTATGAGTTAGGGTACAGATTAGGGTTTAGGGTACGGGTTAGGGTTTAGGGTTTGGGTTTAGGGTTAGGGTTTGGGTTGGAGTACGGGTTAGGTTTAGGGTACGGGTCAGGGTTAGGGTATGGGTTAGTGTACGCATTAGGGTACGGTTTAGGGTACGGGTTAGGGTACGGTTTAGGGTAAGTGTTTGCGTACGGATTTGGGTACGGCTTAGGGTACGGGTTATGGTTAGGGTACGGGTTAGGGAACGGGTTAGGGGTAGGGATTGGGTACGGTTTAGGGTTAGGGTATGGGTTAGGGTACGGGTTAGGGTACAGGTTAGGGTTAGGTATGGGTTAGGCTATGGGTTAGGGTCCGGGTTAGAGATAGGGTACGGGTTAGGGTATGGGTTAGGGTACGGGTTAGGGTATGGGTTAACGTTAAGGTAAGGGTATGGGTTCAGGTTAAGGTAAGGGTACTGGTTAGGGTTAGGGTACAGGTAGGGTTAGGGTACGGGTCATGGTACGAGTTAGGATATGGGTTAGGGTCAGGGTTTAGGGTTTAGTGTTAAAGTAAGGGTATGGGTTAGGGTACTTGTTAGGGTTACGGTTAGGTTTAGGGTATGGTTTAAATTACGGGTTAGGATATAGTTTAGGGTTAGGGTTAGGGTACGGGTTAGAGTACGTGTTAGGGTTTCGGTTAGGGTTAGGGTATAGGTTAGGGTTAGGGTTAGGGTACGGGTTAGGGTTAGGTTTAGGTTTAGGTTACGGTTTAGGGGTAGGGTTAGCTGAAGGGGTAGGGTTAGGGGTAGGGTTAGGGGTATGGTAGGTGTCGGGGTTGGGTTAGGGTTTAGGGTTAGGTTTTGGGGTTAGTGGTTAAGGTTAGGGTTTAGTGTTTAGGGTTTCGGGATTAGGGTTAGGGGTTAGGGTTTAGGGTTTAGTGTTAATGTTAGGGTTTAGGGTTTAAGGATTAGGGTTTAGGGTTAGGTTTAGGGTAGGGTTAGGGTTAGGGTAAGTGTTAGGGGTTAGGGTTAGGATTAGGGGTTAAGGTTTAGGGTTTAAGGTTAGGGCTTAGGGTTTATTTAGGGTTAGGGTTAGACCCCAGTAGGCCAGCAGGACCGATGCGCCAGCTGTGCGGCGAGTGGAGGAGTGGGACGATTGAGGGTGCTGGCGAGCTGGAGTATGGTATCCCGCGTTTTGGCACAGGGGACCTTTGAACACCACTCCTGGCTCGGAGGGCCCTGCCCATTCTCCCGCCCTGAATGACCGGCGGCGCCCCTAGCGGCCTGGGTCGTGGCGGGATGGCAGTGTGAGTCTGGCACTGCGGTTTGGGGGTCCCCAATGCCATGCGTTGCAGCGCAAGGGCCCTTGGGAGGGGCCCCTGGGGCCGTCCTAGGGTTACTGTTAGCACCCAGGAGTCCGGTAGACATGATCCGCCAGCTGTGCAGTAGCGGAGGGCCAGGCCAAGGTGAGGGCGCTGGCGAGCTGGGGCGTGGGCCCATGCAGTTTGGCGCGGGGGCCTTGGAAGGTCGCCTGGGGATTGGATGGCCCTGCCGGTTCTCCCGCCCTGAATGGCCAGAGGCGCCCCTAGCGACCCGGGTCGTGGCGGGGCAGCACGGTGAGTATGGCGCTGGGGCTCGGGGGTCCCCAATCCCTGGCGTTGCTGCGCCAGGCCCCTTGGGAGGTTCCCCTTGGGGGCCAACCTAAGGTTAGGGTTAGCCCCCAGGGGGCTGGAGGCCCGATCCGCTGGCTGTTTGGTGAGCAGAGGGGCGGGTCGAGGTGAGGGCGCTGGTGAGCGGGAGCATCAGCCCAAGCATTTTGGTGCGTGGGCCCTTAGATGTTCACCGGGACTCGGAGGGCCCTGCCCATTCTCCCGACCTGAATGACCGGTGGCGCTCCTAGTGGCCTGCGTGCCAGCGGGGTGGCAGGGTGAGTCCGGCGCTGGGGCTTGGGGGTCATCAATCCCCGGTGTTGCGGGACAGGCCCCTTGGGAGGGGCCCCTCAGGGGCCAACCTAGGGTTAGGGTTAGCCCCCAGGAGGCCGGCAGGCCCAATACGCCAGCTGTGCAGCGAGCGGAGGGGCGGGCCGAGGTGAGTGCCCTGGCGAGCTGGAAGGTGGTACCCAAAGTTTTGGCACCAGGGGCCCTCGAATGTCGCTGGGGACTCGGAGGGCCCTGCCCGTTCTCCCGCCCTGAATGAGTGGCGGCTCCCCTAGCAACCCGAGTGGTGGCGGGGCTGCAGGGTGGGTCTGGTGCTGAGGCTCGGGGGTCCCCAATGCCAGGCGTTGCGGCACCAGGCCCCTTGGGCGGGGCCCCTTGGGGGCCGAACTAGGGTAAAGGTTAGCTCCTGGAGGCCGGCAGGCACGATCCACAGTCTGGGGCGAATGGAGGTGTGGTCGAAGATCAGGGCGCTGGCGAGCAAGAGAGTGGGCCCCAGCGTTTTGGCGCTGGGGGCCTTCGAAGGTCACCGGGGCAGGGAGGGCCCTGCCCATTCTCCCGCCCTGAATGACTGGCGGTACCCTAGCGGCCCGGGTGTGGTCGGGGCGGAACGGTGAGTCCAGCGTTGCGACTCGGGGGTCTCCAATCCCTGGCGTTCGGCGGCAGTCCCTTTGGGAGGGGCACCTTGGGGGCCGACCTAGGGTTAGGGTTATCCCCCAGGAGGCCGGCAGGCTCAATCCACCGGCTCTGTGGTGAATGGGGGGGTGGACCAAGGTGAGGTCGCTGGCGAACGGAAGCGTGGGCCCCAACATTTTGGCTCGGTGGGCTTTCAAATGTCGCAGGGGGCTCGGAGGGCCCTGCTCCTTCTCCCGCCATGAAGGACCGGCGACGCCCCTAGCTCCCCGGGTGGCAGCGGGGTGGCACGGTTAGTCCTGCACTGGTGCTTGGGTTTCCCAATCCCCAGCGTTGCGGCGCCAGGCCCCTTGGGAGGGGCCCCTCTGGGACTGTCCTAGGGTTAGGTTAACCCCCAGGAGGCCAGCAGTCCGGATCCGCAGGCTGTGCAGTGAGCGGAGGAGGGATTGACCGTGGTAGGGCGCAGTTGAGCAGTAGCGTGGTACCCAGTGTTTTGGCGTGGGGGGCCTTCTTATTTCACCGGAGGCTCGGAGGGCCCTGCCGGTTATCCCGCCCTGAATGCCCGGAGTCGCTCCTAGAGGCCCGCGTGGCGGCAGGGCGGCAGGGTGGCCCGGCGCTGGGCCTTGCGGGTCCCCAATCCCTGCCATTGTGGCACCAAGCCTATTGGGAGGGGCCACTCTGGGGCCCATCTAGGGTTACAATTAGCCCTGAGGAGCCCGGGAGGCCAGATCCACCAGCTGTGTGGCTAGAGCAGGGGTGGGTTGAGGTGAGAGCGCTGTAGAGCGGGAGCATGGGCTTCAGCGTTTTGGCGCAGGGGACCTATAAATGTCGCTGGGGGCTCGGAGGGCCCTGCGCGTTCCCCCACCCTGAATGACCAGTGGCGCCCCAAGTGGCCCGGGTGGCGGCGGAGGGGCAGGTTGAGTACATCATTGGGGCTTGGGGGTCCTCAATCTCCAGCATCGTGGCGCCAGGCCCTTTGGGAGTGCCCTTCGGGGGCTGACCTGGGGTAAGGGTTAGCCCCCAGGAGGCCGGCAGGCCCAATAAGATGGCTGTGGGGCGAGCGGAGGAGTGGGCTGAGGTGAGGGCGATGGGGAGCAAGATTGTGGGCCCCTGCATTTTGGCACTGGAGGCTTCAAATATCTCCGGTTCCTCCAGGGCCCTGTCCCTTCTCCCGCCCTGAATGACCGGCGGCGACCCTAGCGGCCCGGGTGGCAGCGTTGTGGGAGGGTGAGTCTGGCTTTGGGGCTTGGGGTTCCAGATCCCTGGCGTAGTGGCACCAAAACCCTTGGGAGGGGCCCCTGGGGGGCCGACCTAGGGTTAGGGTTAACCCCCAGGAGACCGTCAGGCCCAACCGCACACTATGCGGCGAGCTGAGGTGCGGCCCGAGGTGAAGGCGCTGGGGAGCAGGAGCGTGGGCACCAGCGTTTTGGCAAAGGGAGCCTTTGAAGGTCACCGGGGACTCAGAAGGCCCTGCCCTTCTCTCGCCCTCTATGACCCACGGCGCCCCTAGCGGCCCAGGTGGGGACAGTGCGGCAGGGTGAGTCTGGCTCTGGGGCTCTGAGTCACCAATCCCCAGCATTGCAGAGCCAGGCCGCTTGGGATGTCCCCTCAGGGCCGACCTAGGGTTTTGGTTAGCTGCCAGGAGCCCGGCAGGCCCTATCCACCGGCTCTCAAGCAAGCGGTGGGCTGGGCCTAGGTGAGGGCGCTGGCGAGCAGGATCCTGGGAGCCAACGTTTTTGCGTGGGGAGCCTTCAAAGGTCAGCGTGGGCTCGGAGGGCCCTGCCCGATCTCTTGCCCTGATTGACCGGCGGGGCCTCTAGCGGCTCGGGTGGCTGAAGGGCAGCAGGGTGAGTGCGGCACATGAGCTCGGGGTCCCCATCCCCAGCGTTGCGACGCCAGGCCCCTTGGGAAGTACCCCTCGGTGGCCGACCTATGGTTAGGGTTAGCCTCCAGGAGCCCCGCAGGCCCGATACACCACCTGTGCGTCGAGCGGAGAGTTGGGCCGAGGTGAGGGTGCTGGTGAACATGAGCCTGGGCCCAAGCGTTTTGGTTCGGTGCGCCTCTGAAGGTCGGCAGGGGTTCGGAGGGCCCTGCCAGTTCTCCCACCCTGAATGAATGGCGGCGCCCCTAGCGGCCTGTGTGGGTTGGGGTGGCAGCGTGCATCCGGCGCTGGGGAGTGGGGGCCCCCAATCCCTGGCGTTGCGGCGCCAGGCCCCTTAGGAAGGGACCTTCAGGGGCTGTCCTAGGGTTAGGGTGAGCTCCCAGGAGGCCGGCAGGCCCGAGTCGCTGGCTCTACGAAGAGCGGAGGTGCGGGCCGAGTTGAGGGTGATGCAGAGCGGGAGCGTGGTCCCCAGCACTTTGGCGCCCTGGGCCTTCGACTGTTGCCATGGCTCAAAGGGCCCTGCCCGTTCTCCTGCCCGGAAGAACCAGCGGCGCCCTTAGCAGCTCCCTTGGCGGTGGAGCGGCAGGGTGAGTCCATGCTGCGGCTCGTGGATCCCCAATCCCCAGCGTTGTGGGGCCAGGCCTCTTGGGAGGGGCTCCTCTTGGGCGGACCTAGGTTTAGAGTTAGCACCCAGGAGGCCAGCAGGCCCAATCCTCTGGCTGGGCGGCGAGAGGTGGGCGGCCCGAGGTAAAGGCGCTGGCGATCGGGAGCGTGGGCCCCTGCATTTTGGCGCAGGAGGCTTCAAATATCGCCGGTTTCTCCAGGGCCCTGTCCCTTCTCCCGCCCTGAATGACGGGCGGCGCCACTAGCAGCCCGGGTGGCGACGTGGCGGCAGGGTGAGTCTGGCTCTGGGTCTTGGGGTCCCTGATCCCCAGTGTAGCGGCACCAGGACCCTTGGGAGGGGCCCCTGGGTGGCTGACCTAGGGTTAGGGTTAGCCTCAGGAGGCCGGCAGGTGGGATCCGGCCACTGTCCGGGGAGCGGATGGCGGGGCCGAGGTGAGGGCGTTGGGGAGCGGGAGCGTGGGCACCAGCGTTTTGGCACGGGGAGCCTTTGAAGGCCACCGGGGGCTCGGAAGGCCCTGCCCCTTCTCTCGCCCTGAATGACCCGCAGTGCTCCTAGCGGCCCGGGTGGCGGCGTTGCGGTAGGGTGAGTGTGGCTCTGGGGCTTGAGGTTCCCGATCCCCGGCGAAGCGGCACCAGGACCCTTGGGAGGGGCCCCTGGGTGGCCGACCTAGGGTTAGGGTTAGCACCCGGGAGGCCGGCAGGCGGTATCCGCCCGCTGTGCGTGGAGTGGAGGGGCGGGCCGAGGTGAGGGCGCTGGCGAGCAAGAGCCTGGGCCCAAGCGTTTTGGCACGGGGGGCCAACGAATGTCTCCGGGGACTCGGCGGGCCCTGCCCATTCTCCCTGAATGACCGGCGGCGCCCCTAGCAGCCCAGGTGGCGGCGGGGCGGCATGTAAGTCCGGGCATAGGGCTCGGGGGTCCCCAGTCCACCGCGTTGCGGCGCCAGGCCCCTTGGGAGGGGCCCCTCGGAGGCTGACCTAGGGTGAGGTTTAGCCCCTAGGATGCCAGCAGGCCCTATTCGCCAGCCGTGTGGAGACTGGAGTGGCGGACCGAGGTGAGGGCACTGGTGAGCGGGAGCGTGGGCCCGGGTGTTTTGGCGCGGGGGGCTTTTGAAGGTCGCCGTGTCTTGGAGGGCCCTGCCCGTGCTCCCGCCCTGAATGAACGGCACCACCCCAAGCCCCCGGGTGGCGGCTGGGTGGCAGGGTGAGTCCAGTGCTGAGGCTCGGGGGTCCCCAATCCCCAGCGTTGCGGCGCCAGATCCCTTGGGAGGGGCCCCTCAGGGGTCGATCTAGGGTTGCGGTTAGCCCCCAGGAGGCCGGTGGACCCGATCAGCGGCTGTGCGGCACGCGGAGGGTTGGGCCGAAGTGAGGGCGCTGGCGAGACTGAGCATGAGCCCAAGCGTTTTAGTGCGGGGGGCCTTCGAAGGTCAGTGGGGGCTCGGAGGGACCTGCCCGTTCTCCCGCTCTAAATGACCGGCGGGGCCCCTAGAGGCTCTGGTGCCTGAAGGGCAGCAGGGTGAGACCGGCACTTGGGTTGGGGTCCCCATTCCCGGCGTTGTGGCGCCAGGCCACTTGGGAAGGGCCCCTCCGTGGCCGACCTACAGTTAGGGTTAGCCCCCAGGAGGCCAGCAGGCCCGATACACCGCCTGTGCGTCGAGCGGAGAGTTGGGCCGAGGTGAGGGTGCTGGTGAACATGAGCCCGGGCCCAAGCGTTTTGGTTCGGGGCGCCTTCGAAGGTCGGCGGGGGTTCGAAGGGCCCTGCCCGTTCTCCCACCCTGAATGAATGGCGGCGCCCCTAGCGGCACGTGTGGGGCAGGGCGGCAGGGTGCATCCAGCGCTGGGGCTTGGGGGTTCCCAATCCCCGGCGTTGCGGCGCCAGGCCCCTTAGGAAGCGACCCTCGGGGCCGTCCTAGGGTTAGGGTTAGCGCCCAGGAGGCCGGCAGGCCCGATCCGCCGGCTGTGCGAGGAGTGGAGATGCAGGCCGAGTTGAGGGCGATGGCGAGCGGGAGCTGGGCCCCAGCGATTTGGCATCCTGGGCCTTTGAATGTTGCCATGGCTCGGAGGGCCCTGCCCTTTCTCCTGCAATGAATAACCAGCAAGGCCCCTAGCGGCTCCGTTGGCAGTGGGGCGGCAGGGTGAATCCCAGGCTGCGGTTCGGGGATCCCCAATCCCCGGCGTTGTGGTGCCAGGCCCCTTGGGAGGGGCTCCTCGTGGGCCAACCCAGGGTTAGAGTTAGCCCCCATAAGGCCGGCAGGCCAGATCCTCTGGCTGGGCGGTGAGAGGTGGGCGGGCCGAGGTAAAAGCGCTGGGGTGCGGGATTGTGGGCCCCTGCATTTTGGGGTGGGAGGCTTCAAATGTCGCCGGTTTCTCCAGGGCCCTGTCAGTTCTCCCGCCCTGAATGACCGGCGGTGCCCCTCGCGGCCCGGGGGGCAGCGTTGTGGGAGGGTGAGTCTGGCTTTGGGGCTTGGGGTTCCAGATCCCTGGCGTAGTGGCACCAAAACCCTTGGGAGGGGCCCCTGGGGGGCCGACCTAGGGTTAGGGTTAGCCCCCAGGAGACCGTCAGGCCCAACCGCACACTGTGCGGCGAGCTGAGGTGCGGCCCGAGGTGAAGGCGCTGGGGAGCGGGAGCGTGGGCACCAGCGTTTTGGCACAGGGAGCCTTTGAAGGTCACCGGGGACTCAGAAGGCCCTGCCCTTCTCTCGCCCTCTATGACCCGCGGCGCCCCTAGCGGCCCAGGTGGGGACAGTGCGGCAGGGTGAGTCCGGCTCTGGGGCTCTGAGTCACCAATCCCCAGCATTGCAGAGCCAGGCCGCTTGGGATGTCCCCTCAGGGCCGACCTAGGGTTTTGGTTAGCTGCCAGGAGCCCGGCAGGCCCTATCCACCGGCTCTCAAGCAAGCGGTGGTGTTGGCCTAGGTGAGGGCGCTGGCGAGCAGGATCCTGGGAGCCAACGTTTTGCGCGGGGAGCCTTCAAAGGTCAGCGTGGGCTCGGAGGGCCCTGCCCGATCTCTTGCCCTGATTGACCGGCGGGGCCTCTAGCGGCTCGGGTGGCTGAAGGGCAGCAGGGTGAGTGCGGCACATGAGCTCGGGGTCCCCATCCCCAGCGTTGCGACGCCAGGCCCCTTGGGAAGTGCCCCTCGGTGGCCGACCTATGGTTAGGGTTAGCCTCCAGGAGCCCCGCAGGCCCGATACACCACCTGTGCGTCGAGCGGAGAGTTGGGCCGAGGTGAGGGTGCTGGTGAACATGAGCCTGGGCCCAAGCGTTTTGGTTCGGTGCGCCTTCGAAGGTCGGCAGGGGTTCGGAGGGCCCTGCCAGTTCTCCCACCCTGAATGAATGGCGGCGCCCCTAGCGGCCTGTGTGGGTTGGGGTGGCAGCGTGCATCCGGCGCTGGGGCTTGGGGGCCCCCAATCCCTGGCGTTGCGACGCCAGGCCCCTTAGGAAGGGACCTTCAGGGGCTGTCCTAGGGTTAGGGTGAGCTCCCAGGAGGCCGGCAGGCCCGAGTCGCTGGCTCTGCGAAGAGCGGAGGTGCGGGCCGAGTTGAGGGTGATGCAGAGCGGGAGCGTGGTCCCCAGCGTTTTGGCGCCCTGGGCCTTCGACTGTTGCCATGGCTCAAAGGGCCCTGCCCGTTCTCCTGCCCTGAAGAACCAGAGGCGCCCTTAGCAGCTCCCTTGGCGGCGGAGCGGCAGGGTGAGTCCATGCTGCGGCTCGGGGATCCCCAATCCCCAGCGTTGTGGGGCCAGGCTTCTTGGGAGGGGCTCCTCTTGGGCGGACCTAGGTTTAGAGTTAGCACCCAGGAGGCCAGCAGGCCCAATCCTCTGGCTGGGCGGTGAGAGGTGGGTGGCCCGAGGTAAAGGCGCTGGCGATCGGGAGCATGGGCCCCTGCATTTTGGCGCAGGAGGCTTCAAATATCGCCGGTTTCTCCAGGGCCCTGTCCCTTCTCCCGCCCTGAATGACGGGCGGCGCCACTAGCAGCCCGGGTGGCGACGTGGCGGTACGGTGAGTCTGGCTCTGGGTCTTGGGGTCCCTGATCCCCAGTGTAGCGGCACCAGGACCCTTGGGAGGGGCCCCTGGGTGGCTGACCTAGGGTTAGGGTTAGCCCCCAGGAGGCCGGCAGGTGGGATCAGGCCACTGTCCAGGGAGCGGAGGGCGGGGCCGAGGTGAGGGCGTTGGGGAGCGGGAGCGTGGGCACCAGCGTTTTGGCACGGGGAGCCTTTGAAGGCCACCGGGGGCTCGGAAGGCCCTGCCCCTTCTCTCGCCCTGAATGACCCGCAGTGCTCCTAGCGGCCCGGGTGGCGGCGTTGCGGTAGGGTGAGTGTGGCTCTGGGGCTTGAGGTTCCCGATCCCCGGCGAAGCGGCACCAGGACCCTTGGGAGGGGCCCCTGGGTGGCCGACCTAGGGTTAGGGTTAGCACCCGGGAGGCCGGCAGGCGGGATCCGCCCGCTGTGCGTGGAGCGGAGGGGCGGGCCGAGGTGAGGGCGCTGGCGAGCAAGAGCCTGGGCCCAAGCGTTTTGGCACCGGGGGCCTTCGAATGTCTCCGGGGACTCGGCGGGCCCTGCCCATTCTCCTCCCTGAATGACCGGCGGCGCCCCTAGCAGCCCAGGTGGCGGCGGGGCGGCATGTAAGTCCGGGCATAGGGCTCGGGGGTCCCCAGTCCACCGCGTTGCGGCGCCAGGCCCCTTGGGAGGGGCCCCTCGGAGGCTGACCTAGGGTGAGGTTTAGCCCCTAGGATGCCGGCAGGCCCTATTCGCCAGCCGTGTGGAGACTGGAGTGGCGGACCGAGGTGAGGGCACTGGTGAGCGGGAGCGTGGGCCCGGGTGTTTTGGCGCGGGGGGCCTTTGAAGGTCGCCGTGTCTTGGAGGGCCCTGCCCGTGCTCCCGCCCTGAATGAACGGCACCACCCCAAGCCCCCGGGTGGCGGCTGGGTGGCAGGGTGAGTCCAGTGCTGAGGCTCGGGGGTCCCCAATCCCCAGCGTTGCGGCGCCAGATCCCTTGGGAGGGGCCCCTCGGGGGTCGATCTAGGGTTGCGGTTAGCCCCCAGGAGGCCGGTGGACCCGATCTGCGGCTGTGCGGCACGCGGAGGGTTGGGCCGAGGTGAGGGCGCTGGCGAGACTGAGCATGAGCCCAAGCGTTTTAGTGCGGGGGGCCTTCGAAGGTCAGTGGGGGCTCGGAGGGACCTGCCCGTTCTCCCGCTCTGAATGACCGGCGGGGCCCCTAGAGGCTCCGGTGCCTGAAGGGCAGCAGGGTGAGACCGGCACTTGGGTTGGGGTCCCCATTCCCGGCGTTGTGGCGCCAGGCCACTTGGGAAGGGCCCCTCCGTGGCCGACCTACAGTTAGGGTTAGCCCCCAGGAGGCCAGCAGGCCCGATACACCGCCTGTGCGTCGAGCGGAGAGTTGGGCCGAGGTGAGGGTGCTGGTGAACATGAGCCCGGGCCCAAGCGTTTTGGTTCGGGGCGCCTTCGAAGGTCGGCGGGGGTTCGAAGGGCCCTGCCCGTTCTCCCACCCTGAATGAATGGCGGCGCCCCTAGCGGCACGTGTGGGGCAGGGCGGCAGGGTGCATCCAGCGCTGGGGCTTGGGGGTTCCCAATCCCCGGCGTTGCGGCGCCAGGCCCCTTAGGAAGCGACCCTCGGGGCCGTCCTAGGGTTAGGGTTAGCGCCCAGGAGGCCGGCAGGCCCGATCCGCCGGCTGTGCGAGGAGTGGAGATGCAGGCCGAGTTGAGGGCGATGGCGAGCGGGAGCTGGGCCCCAGCGATTTGGCATCCTGGGCCTTTGAATGTTGCCATGGCTCGGAGGGCCCTGCCCTTTCTCCTGCAATGAATAACCAGCAAGGCCCCTAGCGGCTCCGTTGGCAGTGGGGCGGCAGGGTGAATCCCAGGCTGCGGTTCGGGGATCCCCAATCCCCGGCGTTGTGGTGCCAGGCCCCTTGGGAGGGGCTCCTCGTGGGCCAACCCAGGGTTAGAGTTAGCCCCCATAAGGCCGGCAGGCCAGATCCTCTGGCTGGGCGGTGAGAGGTGGGCGGGCCGAGGTAAAAGCGCTGGGGTGCGGGATTGTGGGCCCCTGCATTTTGGGGTGGGAGGCTTCAAATGTCGCCGGTTTCTCCAGGGCCCTGTCAGTTCTCCCGCCCTGAATGACCGGCGGTGCCCCTCGCGGCCCGGGGGGCAGCGTTGTGGGAGGGTGAGTCTGGCTTTGGGGCTTGGGGTTCCAGATCCCTGGCGTAGTGGCACCAAAACCCTTGGGAGGGGCCCCTGGGGGGCCGACCTAGGGTTAGGGTTAGCCCCCAGGAGACCGTCAGGCCCAACCGCACACTGTGCGGCGAGCTGAGGTGCGGCCCGAGGTGAAGGCGCTGGGGAGCGGGAGCGTGGGCACCAGCGTTTTGGCACAGGGAGCCTTTGAAGGTCACCGGGGACTCAGAAGGCCCTGCCCTTCTCTCGCCCTCTATGACCCGCGGCGCCCCTAGCGGCCCAGGTGGGGACAGTGCGGCAGGGTGAGTCCGGCTCTGGGGCTCTGAGTCACCAATCCCCAGCATTGCAGAGCCAGGCCGCTTGGGATGTCCCCTCAGGGCCGACCTAGGGTTTTGGTTAGCTGCCAGGAGCCCGGCAGGCCCTATCCACCGGCTCTGAAGCAAGCGGTGGGGTGGGCCTAGGTGAGGGCGCTGGCGAGCAGGATCCTGGGAGCCAACGTTTTTGCGCGGGGAGCCTTCAAAGGTCAGCGTGGGCTCGGAGGGCCCTGCCCGATCTCTTGCCCTGATTGACCGGCGGGGCCTCTAGCGGCTCGGGTGGCTGAAGGGCAGCAGGGTGAGTGCGGCACATGAGCTCGGGGTCCCCATCCCCAGCGTTGCGACGCCAGGCCCCTTGGGAAGTGACCCTCGGTGGCCGACCTATGGTTAGGGTTAGCCTCCAGGAGCCCCGCAGGCCCGATACACCACCTGTGCGTCGAGCGGAGAGTTGGGCCGAGGTGAGGGTGCTGGTGAACATGAGCCTGGGCCCAAGCGTTTTGGTTCGGTGCGCCTTCGAAGGTCGGCAGGGGTTCGGAGGGCCCTGCCAGTTCTCCCACCCTGAATGAATGGCGGCGCCCCTAGCGGCCTGTGTGGGTTGGGGTGGCAGCGTGCATCCGGCGCTGGGGCTTGGGGGCCCCCAATCCCTGGCGTTGCGACGCCAGGCCCCTTAGGAAGGGACCTTCAGGGGCTGTCCTAGGGTTAGGGTGAGCTCCCAGGAGGCCGGCAGGCCCGAGTCGCTGGCTCTGCGAAGAGCGGAGGTGCGGGCCGAGTTGAGGGTGATGCAGAGCGGGAGCGTGGTCCCCAGCGTTTTGGCGCCCTGGGCCTTGGACTGTTGCCATGGCTCAAAGGGCCCTGCCCGTTCTCCTGCCCTGAAGAACCAGAGGCGCCCTTAGCAGCTCCCTTGGCGGCGGAGCGGCAGGGTGAGTCCATGCTGCGGCTCGGGGATCCCCAATCCCCAGCGTTGTGGGGCCAGGCTTCTTGGGAGGGGCTCCTCTTGGGCGGACCTAGGTTTAGAGTTAGCACCCAGGAGGCCAGCAGGCCCAATCCTCTGGCTGGGCGGTGAGAGGTGGGCGGCCCGAGGTAAAGGCGCTGGCGATCGGGAGCATGGGCCCCTGCATTTTGGCGCAGGAGGCTTCAAATATCGCCGGTTTCTCCAGGGCCCTGTCCCTTCTCCCGCCCTGAATGACGGGCGGCGCCACTAGCAGCCCGGGTGGCGACGTGGCGGTACGGTGAGTCTGGCTCTGGGTCTTGGGGTCCCTGATCCCCAGTGTAGCGGCACCAGGACCCTTGGGAGGGGCCCCTGGGTGGCCGACCTAGGGTTAGGGTTAGCACCCGGGAGGCCGGCAGGCGGGATCCGCCCGCTGTGCGTGGAGCGGAGGGGCGGGCCGAGGTGAGGGCGCTGGAGAGCAAGAGCCTGGGCCCAAGCGTTTTGGCACCGGGGGCCTTCGAATGTCTCCGGGGACTCGGCGGGCCCTGCCCATTCTCCTCCCTGAATGACCGGCGGCGCCCCTAGCAGCCCAGGTGGCGGCGGGGGCGGCATGTAAGTCCGGGCATAGGGCTCGGGGGTCCCCAGTCCACCGCGTTGCGGCGCCAGGCCCCTTGGGAGGGGCCCCTCGGAGGCTGACCTAGGGTGAGGTTTAGCCCCTAGGATGCCGGCAGGCCCTATTCGCCAGCCGTGTGGAGACTGGAGTGGCGGACCGAGGTGAGGGCACTGGTGAGCGGGAGCGTGGGCCCGGGTGTTTTGGCGCGGGGGGCCTTTGAAGGTCGCCGTGTCTTGGAGGGCCCTGCCCGTGCTCCCGCCCTGAATGAACGGCACCACCCCAAGCCCCCGGGTGGCGGCTGGGTGGCAGGGTGAGTCCAGTGCTGAGGCTCGGGGGTCCCCAATCCCCAGCGTTGCGGCGCCAGATCCCTTGGGAGGGGCCCCTCGGGGGTCGATCTAGGGTTGCGGTTAGCCCCCAGGAGGCCGGTGGACCCGATCTGCGGCTGTGCGGCACGCGGAGGGTTGGGCCGAGGTGAGGGCGCTGGCGAGACTGAGCATGAGCCCAAGCGTTTTAGTGCGGGGGGCCTTCGAAGGTCAGTGGGGGCTCGGAGGGACCTGCCCGTTCTCCCGCTCTGAATGACCGGCGGGGCCCCTAGAGGCTCCGGTGCCTGAAGGGCAGCAGGGTGAGACCGGCACTTGGGTTGGGGTCCCCATTCCCGGCGTTGTGGCGCCAGGCCACTTGGGAAGGGCCCCTCCGTGGCCGACCTACAGTTAGGGTTAGCCCCCAGGAGGCCAGCAGGCCCGATACACCGCCTGTGCGTCGAGCGGAGAGTTGGGCCGAGGTGAGGGTGCTGGTGAACATGAGCCCGGGCCCAAGCGTTTTGGTTCGGGGCGCCTTCGAAGGTCGGCGGGGGTTCGAAGGGCCCTGCCCGTTCTCCCACCCTGAATGAATGGCGGCGCCCCTAGCGGCACGTGTGGGGCAGGGCGGCAGGGTGCATCCAGCGCTGGGGCTTGGGGGTTCCCAATCCCCGGCGTTGCGGCGCCAGGCCCCTTAGGAAGCGACCCTCGGGGCCGTCCTAGGGTTAGGGTTAGCGCCCAGGAGGCCGGCAGGCCCGATCCGCCGGCTGTGCGAGGAGTGGAGATGCAGGCCGAGTTGAGGGCGATGGCGAGCGGGAGCTGGGCCCCAGCGATTTGGCATCCTGGGCCTTTGAATGTTGCCATGGCTCGGAGGGCCCTGCCCTTTCTCCTGCAATGAATAACCAGCAAGGCCCCTAGCGGCTCCGTTGGCAGTGGGGCGGCAGGGTGAATCCCAGGCTGCGGTTCGGGGATCCCCAATCCCCGGCGTTGTGGTGCCAGGCCCCTTGGGAGGGGCTCCTCGTGGGCCAACCCAGGGTTAGAGTTAGCCCCCATAAGGCCGGCAGGCCAGATCCTCTGGCTGGGCGGTGAGAGGTGGGCGGGCCGAGGTAAAAGCGCTGGGGTGCGGGATTGTGGGCCCCTGCATTTTGGGGTGGGAGGCTTCAAATGTCGCCGGTTTCTCCAGGGCCCTGTCAGTTCTCCCGCCCTGAATGACCGGCGGTGCCCCTCGCGGCCCGGGGGGCAGCGTTGTGGGAGGGTGAGTCTGGCTTTGGGGCTTGGGGTTCCAGATCCCTGGCGTAGTGGCACCAAAACCCTTGGGAGGGGCCCCTGGGGGGCCGACCTAGGGTTAGGGTTAGCCCCCAGGAGACCGTCAGGCACAACCGCACACTGTGCGGCGAGCTGAGGTGCGGCCCGAGGTGAAGGCGCTGGGGAGCAGGAGCGTGGGCACCAGCGTTTTGGCACAGGGAGCCTTTGAAGGTCACCGGGGACTCAGAAGGCCCTGCCCTTCTCTCGCCCTCTATGACCCGCGGCGCCCCTAGCGGCCCAGGTGGGGACAGTGCGGCAGGGTGAGTCCGGCTCTGGGGCTCTGAGTCACCAATCCCCAGCATTGCAGAGCCAGGCCGCTTGGGATGTCCCCTCAGGGCCGACCTAGGGTTTTGGTTAGCTGCCAGGAGCCCGGCAGGCCCTATCCACCGGCTCTGAAGCAAGCGGTGGGGTGGGCCTAGGTGAGGGCGCTGGCGAGCAGGATCCTGGGAGCCAACGTTTTTGCGCGGGGAGCCTTCAAAGGTCAGCGTGGGCTCGGAGGGCCCTGCCCGATCTCTTGCCCTGATTGACCGGCAGGGCCTCTAGCGGCTCGGGTGGCTGAAGGGCAGCAGGGTGAGTGCGGCACATGAGCTCGGGGTCCCCATCCCCAGCGTTGCGACGCCAGGCCCCTTGGGAAGTGCCCCTCGGTGGCCGACCTATGGTTAGGGTTAGCCTCCAGGAGCCCCGCAGGCCCGATACACCACCTGTGCGTCGAGCGGAGAGTTGGGCCGAGGTGAGGGTGCTGGTGAACATGAGCCTGGGCCCAAGCGTTTTGGTTCGGTGCGCCTTCGAAGGTCGGCAGGGGTTCGGAGGGCCCTGCCAGTTCTCCCACCCTGAATGAATGGCGGCGCCCCTAGCGGCCTGTGTGGGTTGGGGTGGCAGCGTGCATCCGGCGCTGGGGCTTGGGGGCCCCCAATCCCTGGCGTTGCGACGCCAGGCCCCTTAGGAAGGGACCTTCAGGGGCTGTCCTAGGGTTAGGGTGAGCTCCCAGGAGGCCGGCAGGCCCGAGTCGCTGGCTCTGCGAAGAGCGGAGGTGCGGGCCGAGTTGAGGGTGATGCAGAGCGGGAGCGTGGTCCCCAGCGTTTTGGCGCCCTGGGCCTTCGACTGTTGCCATGGCTCAAAGGGCCCTGCCCGTTCTCCTGCCCTGAAGAACCAGAGGCGCCCTTAGCAGCTCCCTTGGCGGCGGAGCGGCAGGGTGAGTCCATGCTGCGGCTCGGGGATCCCCAATCCCCAGCGTTGTGGGGCCAGGCTTCTTGGGAGGGGCTCCTCTTGGGCGGACCTAGGTTTAGAGTTAGCACCCAGGAGGCCAGCAGGCCCAATCCTCTGGCTGGGCGGTGAGAGGTGGGCGGCCCGAGGTAAAGGCGCTGGCGATCGGGAGCATGGGCCCCTGCATTTTGGCGCAGGAGGCTTCAAATATCGCCGGTTTCTCCAGGGCCCTGTCCCTTCTCCCGCCCTGAATGACGGGCGGCGCCACTAGCAGCCCGGGTGGCGACGTGGCGGTACGGTGAGTCTGGCTCTGGGTCTTGGGGTCCCTGATCCCCAGTGTAGCGGCACCAGGACCCTTGGGAGGGGCCCCTGGGTGGCTGACCTAGGGTTAGGGTTAGCCCCCAGGAGGCCGGCAGGTGGGATCAGGCCACTGTCCAGGGAGCGGAGGGCGGGGCCGAGGTGAGGGCGTTGGGGAGCGGGAGCGTGGGCACCAGCGTTTTGGCACGGGGAGCCTTTGAAGGCCACCGGGGGCTCGGAAGGCCCTGCCCCTTCTCTCGCCCTGAATGACCCGCAGTGCTCCTAGCGGCCCGGGTGGCGGCGTTGCGGTAGGGTGAGTGTGGCTCTGGGGCTTGAGGTTCCCGATCCCCGGCGAAGCGGCACCAGGACCCTTGGGAGGGGCCCCTGGGTGGCCGACCTAGGGTTAGGGTTAGCACCCGGGAGGCCGGCAGGCGGGATCCGCCCGCTGTGCGTGGAGCGGAGGGGCGGGCCGAGGTGAGGGCGCTGGAGAGCAAGAGCCTGGGCCCAAGCGTTTTGGCACCGGGGGCCTTCGAATGTCTCCGGGGACTCGGCGGGCCCTGCCCATTCTCCTCCCTGAATGACCGGCGGCGCCCCTAGCAGCCCAGGTGGCGGCGGGGCGGCATGTAAGTCCGGGCATAGGGCTCGGGGGTCCCCAGTCCACCGCGTTGCGGCGCCAGGCCCCTTGGGAGGGGCCCCTCGGAGGCTGACCTAGGGTGAGGTTTAGCCCCTAGGATGCCGGCAGGCCCTATTCGCCAGCCGTGTGGAGACTGGAGTGGCGGACCGAGGTGAGGGCACTGGTGAGCGGGAGCGTGGGCCCGGGTGTTTTGGCGCGGGGGGCCTTTGAAGGTCGCCGTGTCTTGGAGGGCCCTGCCCGTGCTCCCGCCCTGAATGAACGGCACCACCCCAAGCCCCCGGGTGGCGGCTGGGTGGCAGGGTGAGTCCAGTGCTGAGGCTCGGGGGTCCCCAATCCCCAGCGTTGCGGCGCCAGATCCCTTGGGAGGGGCCCCTCGGGGGTCGATCTAGGGTTGCGGTTAGCCCCCAGGAGGCCGGTGGACCCGATCTGCGGCTGTGCGGCACGCGGAGGGTTGGGCCGAGGTGAGGGCGCTGGCGAGACTGAGCATGAGCCCAAGCGTTTTAGTGCGGGGGGCCTTCGAAGGTCAGTGGGGGCTCGGAGGGACCTGCCCGTTCTCCCGCTCTGAATGACCGGCGGGGCCCCTAGAGGCTCCGGTGCCTGAAGGGCAGCAGGGTGAGACCGGCACTTGGGTTGGGGTCCCCATTCCCGGCGTTGTGGCGCCAGGCCACTTGGGAAGGGCCCCTCCGTGGCCGACCTACAGTTAGGGTTAGCCCCCAGGAGGCCAGCAGGCCCGATACACCGCCTGTGCGTCGAGCGGAGAGTTGGGCCGAGGTGAGGGTGCTGGTGAACATGAGCCCGGGCCCAAGCGTTTTGGTTCGGGGCGCCTTCGAAGGTCGGCGGGGGTTCGAAGGGCCCTGCCCGTTCTCCCACCCTGAATGAATGGCGGCGCCCCTAGCGGCACGTGTGGGGCAGGGCGGCAGGGTGCATCCAGCGCTGGGGCTTGGGGGTTCCCAATCCCCGGCGTTGCGGCGCCAGGCCCCTTAGGAAGCGACCCTCGGGGCCGTCCTAGGGTTAGGGTTAGCGCCCAGGAGGCCGGCAGGCCCGATCCGCCGGCTGTGCGAGGAGTGGAGATGCAGGCCGAGTTGAGGGCGATGGCGAGCGGGAGCTGGGCCCCAGCGATTTGGCATCCTGGGCCTTTGAATGTTGCCATGGCTCGGAGGGCCCTGCCCTTTCTCCTGCAATGAATAACCAGCAAGGCCCCTAGCGGCTCCGTTGGCAGTGGGGCGGCAGGGTGAATCCCAGGCTGCGGTTCGGGGATCCCCAATCCCCGGCGTTGTGGTGCCAGGCCCCTTGGGAGGGGCTCCTCGTGGGCCAACCCAGGGTTAGAGTTAGCCCCCATAAGGCCGGCAGGCCAGATCCTCTGGCTGGGCGGTGAGAGGTGGGCGGGCCGAGGTAAAAGCGCTGGGGTGCGGGATTGTGGGCCCCTGCATTTTGGGGTGGGAGGCTTCAAATGTCGCCGGTTTCTCCAGGGCCCTGTCAGTTCTCCCGCCCTGAATGACCGGCGGTGCCCCTCGCGGCCCGGGGGGCAGCGTTGTGGGAGGGTGAGTCTGGCTTTGGGGCTTGGGGTTCCAGATCCCTGGCGTAGTGGCACCAAAACCCTTGGGAGGGGCCCCTGGGGGGCCGACCTAGGGTTAGGGTTAGCCCCCAGGAGACCGTCAGGCCCAACCGCACACTGTGCGGCGAGCTGAGGTGCGGCCCGAGGTGAAGGCGCTGGGGAGCGGGAGCGTGGGCACCAGCGTTTTGGCACAGGGAGCCTTTGAAGGTCACCGGGGACTCAGAAGGCCCTGCCCTTCTCTCGCCCTCTATGACCCGCGGCGCCCCTAGCGGCCCAGGTGGGGACAGTGCGGCAGGGTGAGTCCGGCTCTGGGGCTCTGAGTCACCAATCCCCAGCATTGCAGAGCCAGGCCGCTTGGGATGTCCCCTCAGGGCCGACCTAGGGTTTTGGTTAGCTGCCAGGAGCCCGGCAGGCCCTATCCACCGGCTCTGAAGCAAGCGGTGGGGTGGGCCTAGGTGAGGGCGCTGGCGAGCAGGATCCTGGGAGCCAACGTTTTTGCGCGGGGAGCCTTCAAAGGTCAGCGTGGGCTCGGAGGGCCCTGCCCGATCTCTTGCCCTGATTGACCGGCGGGGCCTCTAGCGGCTCGGGTGGCTGAAGGGCAGCAGGGTGAGTGCGGCACATGAGCTCGGGGTCCCCATCCCCAGCGTTGCGACGCCAGGCCCCTTGGGAAGTGCCCCTCGGTGGCCGACCTATGGTTAGGGTTAGCCTCCAGGAGCCCCGCAGGCCCGATACACCACCTGTGCGTCGAGCGGAGAGTTGGGCCGAGGTGAGGGTGCTGGTGAACATGAGCCTGGGCCCAAGCGTTTTGGTTCGGTGCGCCTTCGAAGGTCGGCAGGGGTTCGGAGGGCCCTGCCAGTTCTCCCACCCTGAATGAATGGCGGCGCCCCTAGCGGCCTGTGTGGGTTGGGGTGGCAGCGTGCATCCGGCGCTGGGGCTTGGGGGCCCCCAATCCCTGGCGTTGCGACGCCAGGCCCCTTAGGAAGGGACCTTCAGGGGCTGTCCTAGGGTTAGGGTGAGCTCCCAGGAGGCCGGCAGGCCCGAGTCGCTGGCTCTGCGAAGAGCGGAGGTGCGGGCCGAGTTGAGGGTGATGCAGAGCGGGAGCGTGGTCCCCAGCGTTTTGGCGCCCTGGGCCTTCGACTGTTGCCATGGCTCAAAGGGCCCTGCCCGTTCTCCTGCCCTGAAGAACCAGAGGCGCCCTTAGCAGCTCCCTTGGCGGCGGAGCGGCAGGGTGAGTCCATGCTGCGGCTTGGGGATCCCCAATCCCCAGCGTTGTGGGGCCAGGCTTCTTGGGAGGGGCTCCTCTTGGGCGGACCTAGGTTTAGAGTTAGCACCCAGGAGGCCAGCAGGCCCAATCCTCTGGCTGGGCGGTGAGAGGTGGGCGGCCCGAGGTAAAGGCGCTGGCGATCGGGAGCATGGGCCCCTGCATTTTGGCGCAGGAGGCTTCAAATATCGCCGGTTTCTCCAGGGCCCTGTCCCTTCTCCCGCCCTGAATGACGGGCGGCGCCACTAGCAGCCCGGGTGGCGACGTGGCGGTACGGTGAGTCTGGCTCTGGGTCTTGGGGTCCCTGATCCCCAGTGTAGCGGCACCAGGACCCTTGGGAGGGGCCCCTGGGTGGCTGACCTAGGGTTAGGGTTAGCCCCCAGGAGGCCGGCAGGTGGGATCAGGCCACTGTCCAGGGAGCGGAGGGCGGGGCCGAGGTGAGGGCGTTGGGGAGCGGGAGCGTGGGCACCAGCGTTTTGGCACGGGGAGCCTTTGAAGGCCACCGGGGGCTCGGAAGGCCCTGCCCCTTCTCTCGCTCTGAATGACCCGCAGTGCTCCTAGCGGCCCGGGTGGCGACGTTGCGGTAGGGTGAGTGTGGCTCTGGGGCTTGAGGTTCCCGATCCCCGGCGAAGCGGCACCAGGACCCTTGGGAGGGGCCCCTGGGTGGCCGACCTAGGGTTAGGGTTAGCACCCGGGAGGCCGGCAGGCGGGATCCGCCCGCTGTGCGTGGAGCGGAGGGGCGGGCCGAGGTGAGGGCGCTGGCGAGCAAGAGCCTGGGCCCAAGCGTTTTGGCACCGGGGGCCTTCGAATGTCTCCGGGGACTCGGCGGGCCCTGCCCATTCTCCTCCCTGAATGACCGGCGGCGCCCCTAGCAGCCCAGGTGGCGGCGGGGCGGCATGTAAGTCCGGGCATAGGGCTCGGGGGTCCCCAGTCCACCGCGTTGCGGCGCCAGGCCCCTTGGGAGGGGCCCCTCGGAGGCTGACCTAGGGTGAGGTTTAGCCCCTAGGATGCCGGCAGGCCCTATTCGCCAGCCGTGTGGAGACTGGAGTGGCGGACCGAGGTGAGGGCACTGGTGAGCGGGAGCGTGGGCCCGGGTGTTTTGGCGCGGGGGGCCTTTGAAGGTCGCCGTGTCTTGGAGGGCCCTGCCCGTGCTCCCGCCCTGAATGAACGGCACCACCCCAAGCCCCCGGGTGGCGGCTGGGTGGCAGGGTGAGTCCAGTGCTGAGGCTCGGGGGTCCCCAATCCCCAGCGTTGCGGCGCCAGATCCCTTGGGAGGGGCCCCTCGGGGGTCGATCTAGGGTTGCGGTTAGCCCCCAGGAGGCCGGTGGACCCGATCTGCGGCTGTGCGGCACGCGGAGGGTTGGGCCGAGGTGAGGGCGCTGGCGAGACTGAGCATGAGCCCAAGCGTTTTAGTGCGGGGGGCCTTCGAAGGTCAGTGGGGGCTCGGAGGGACCTGCCCGTTCTCCCGCTCTGAATGACCGGCGGGGCCCCTAGAGGCTCCGGTGCCTGAAGGGCAGCAGGGTGAGACCGGCACTTGGGTTGGGGTCCCCATTCCCGGCGTTGTGGCGCCAGGCCACTTGGGAAGGGCCCCTCCGTGGCCGACCTACAGTTAGGGTTAGCCCCCAGGAGGCCAGCAGGCCCGATACACCGCCTGTGCGTCGAGCGGAGAGTTGGGCCGAGGTGAGGGTGCTGGTGAACATGAGCCCGGGCCCAAGCGTTTTGGTTCGGGGCGCCTTCGAAGGTCGGCGGGGGTTCGAAGGGCCCTGCCCGTTCTCCCACCCTGAATGAATGGCGGCGCCCCTAGCGGCACGTGTGGGGCAGGGCGGCAGGGTGCATCCAGCGCTGGGGCTTGGGGGTTCCCAATCCCCGGCGTTGCGGCGCCAGGCCCCTTAGGAAGCGACCCTCGGGGCCGTCCTAGGGTTAGGGTTAGCGCCCAGGAGGCCGGCAGGCCCGATCCGCCGGCTGTGCGAGGAGTGGAGATGCAGGCCGAGTTGAGGGCGATGGCGAGCGGGAGCTGGGCCCCAGCGATTTGGCATCCTGGGCCTTTGAATGTTGCCATGGCTCGGAGGGCCCTGCCCTTTCTCCTGCAATGAATAACCAGCAAGGCCCCTAGCGGCTCCGTTGGCAGTGGGGCGGCAGGGTGAATCCCAGGCTGCGGTTCGGGGATCCCCAATCCCCGGCGTTGTGGTGCCAGGCCCCTTGGGAGGGGCTCCTCGTGGGCCAACCCAGGGTTAGAGTTAGCCCCCATAAGGCCGGCAGGCCAGATCCTCTGGCTGGGCGGTGAGAGGTGGGCGGGCCGAGGTAAAAGCGCTGGGGTGCGGGATTGTGGGCCCCTGCATTTTGGGGTGGGAGGCTTCAAATGTCGCCGGTTTCTCCAGGGCCCTGTCAGTTCTCCCGCCCTGAATGACCGGCGGTGCCCCTCGCGGCCCGGGGGGCAGCGTTGTGGGAGGGTGAGTCTGGCTTTGGGGCTTGGGGTTCCAGATCCCTGGCGTAGTGGCACCAAAACCCTTGGGAGGGGCCCCTGGGGGGCCGACCTAGGGTTAGGGTTAGCCCCCAGGAGACCGTCAGGCCCAACCGCACACTGTGCGGCGAGCTGAGGTGCGGCCCGAGGTGAAGGCGCTGGGGAGCGGGAGCGTGGGCACCAGCGTTTTGGCACAGGGAGCCTTTGAAGGTCACCGGGGACTCAGAAGGCCCTGCCCTTCTCTCGCCCTCTATGACCCGCGGCGCCCCTAGCGGCCCAGGTGGGGACAGTGCGGCAGGGTGAGTCCGGCTCTGGGGCTCTGAGTCACCAATCCCCAGCATTGCAGAGCCAGGCCGCTTGGGATGTCCCCTCAGGGCCGACCTAGGGTTTTGGTTAGCTGCCAGGAGCCCGGCAGGCCCTATCCACCGGCTCTGAAGCAAGCGGTGGGGTGGGCCTAGGTGAGGGCGCTGGCGAGCAGGATCCTGGGAGCCAACGTTTTTGCGCGGGGAGCCTTCAAAGGTCAGCGTGGGCTCGGAGGGCCCTGCCCGATCTCTTGCCCTGATTGACCGGCGGGGCCTCTAGCGGCTCGGGTGGCTGAAGGGCAGCAGGGTGAGTGCGGCACATGAGCTCGGGGTCCCCATCCCCAGCGTTGCGACGCCAGGCCCCTTGGGAAGTGCCCCTCGGTGGCCGACCTATGGTTAGGGTTAGCCTCCAGGAGCCCCGCAGGCCCGATACACCACCTGTGCGTCGAGCGGAGAGTTGGGCCGAGGTGAGGGTGCTGGTGAACATGAGCCTGGGCCCAAGCGTTTTGGTTCGGTGCGCCTTCGAAGGTCGGCAGGGGTTCGGAGGGCCCTGCCAGTTCTCCCACCCTGAATGAATGGCGGCGCCCCTAGCGGCCTGTGTGGGTTGGGGTGGCAGCGTGCATCCGGCGCTGGGGCTTGGGGGCCCCCAATCCCTGGCGTTGCGACGCCAGGCCCCTTAGGAAGGGACCTTCAGGGGCTGTCCTAGGGTTAGGGTGAGCTCCCAGGAGGCCGGCAGGCCCGAGTCGCTGGCTCTGCGAAGAGCGGAGGTGCGGGCCGAGTTGAGGGTGATGCAGAGCGGGAGCGTGGTCCCCAGCGTTTTGGCGCCCTGGGCCTTCGACTGTTGCCATGGCTCAAAGGGCCCTGCCCGTTCTCCTGCCCTGAAGAACCAGAGGCGCCCTTAGCAGCTCCCTTGGCGGCGGAGCGGCAGGGTGAGTCCATGCTGCGGCTCGGGGATCCCCAATCCCCAGCGTTGTGGGGCCAGGCTTCTTGGGAGGGGCTCCTCTTGGGCGGACCTAGGTTTAGAGTTAGCACCCAGGAGGCCAGCAGGCCCAATCCTCTGGCTGGGCGGTGAGAGGTGGGCGGCCCGAGGTAAAGGCGCTGGCGATCGGCAGCATGGGCCCCTGCATTTTGGCGCAGGAGGCTTCAAATATCGCCGGTTTCTCCAGGGCCCTGTCCCTTCTCCCGCCCTGAATGACGGGCGGCGCCACTAGCAGCCCGGGTGGCGACGTGGCGGTACGGTGAGTCTGGCTCTGGGTCTTGGGGTCCCTGATCCCCAGTGTAGCGGCACCAGGACCCTTGGGAGGGGCCCCTGGGTGGCTGACCTAGGGTTAGGGTTAGCCCCCAGGAGGCCGGCAGGTGGGATCAGGCCACTGTCCAGGGAGCGGAGGGCGGGGCCGAGGTGAGGGCGTTGGGGAGCGGGAGCGTGGGCACCAGCGTTTTGGCACGGGGAGCCTTTGAAGGCCACCGGGGGCTCGGAAGGCCCTGCCCCTTCTCTCGCCCTGAATGACCCGCAGTGCTCCTAGCGGCCCGGGTGGCGGCGTTGCGGTAGGGTGAGTGTGGCTCTGGGGCTTGAGGTTCCCGATCCCCGGCGAAGCGGCACCAGGACCCTTGGGAGGGGCCCCTGGGTGGCCGACCTAGGGTTAGGGTTAGCACCCGGGAGGCCGGCAGGCGGGATCCGCCCGCTGTGCGTGGAGCGGAGGGGCGGGCCGAGGTGAGGGCGCTGGCGAGCAAGAGCCTGGGCCCAAGCGTTTTGGCACCGGGGGCCTTCGAATGTCTCCGGGGACTCGGCGGGCCCTGCCCATTCTCCTCCCTGAATGACCGGCGGCGCCCCTAGCAGCCCAGGTGGCGGCGGGGCGGCATGTAAGTCCGGGCATAGGGCTCGGGGGTCCCCAGTCCACCGCGTTGCGGCGCCAGGCCCCTTGGGAGGGGCCCCTCGGAGGCTGACCTAGGGTGAGGTTTAGCCCCTAGGATGCCGGCAGGCCCTATTCGCCAGCCGTGTGGAGACTGGAGTGGCGGACCGAGGTGAGGGCACTGGTGAGCGGGAGCGTGGGCCCGGGTGTTTTGGCGCGGGGGGCCTTTGAAGGTCGCCGTGTCTTGGAGGGCCCTGCCCGTGCTCCCGCCCTGAATGAACGGCACCACCCCAAGCCCCCGGGTGGCGGCTGGGTGGCAGGGTGAGTCCAGTGCTGAGGCTCGGGGGTCCCCAATCCCCAGCGTTGCGGCGCCAGATCCCTTGGGAGGGGCCCCTCGGGGGTCGATCTAGGGTTGCGGTTAGCCCCCAGGAGGCCGGTGGACCCGATCTGCGGCTGTGCGGCACGCGGAGGGTTGGGCCGAGGTGAGGGCGCTGGCGAGACTGAGCATGAGCCCAAGCGTTTTAGTGCGGGGGGCCTTCGAAGGTCAGTGGGGGCTCGGAGGGACCTGCCCGTTCTCCCGCTCTGAATGACCGGCGGGGCCCCTAGAGGCTCCGGTGCCTGAAGGGCAGCAGGGTGAGACCGGCACTTGGGTTGGGGTCCCCATTCCCGGCGTTGTGGCGCCAGGCCACTTGGGAAGGGCCCCTCCGTGGCCGACCTACAGTTAGGGTTAGCCCCCAGGAGGCCAGCAGGCCCGATACACCGCCTGTGCGTCGAGCGGAGAGTTGGGCCGAGGTGAGGGTGCTGGTGAACATGAGCCCGGGCCCAAGCGTTTTGGTTCGGGGCGCCTTCGAAGGTCGGCGGGGGTTCAAAGGGCCCTGCCCGTTCTCCCACCCTGAATGAATGGCGGCGCCCCTAGCGGCACGTGTGGGGCAGGGCGGCAGGGTGCATCCAGCGCTGGGGCTTGGGGGTTCCCAATCCCCGGCGTTGCGGCGCCAGGCCCCTTAGGAAGCGACCCTCGGGGCCGTCCTAGGGTTAGGGTTAGCGCCCAGGAGGCCGGCAGGCCCGATCCGCCGGCTGTGCGAGGAGTGGAGATGCAGGCCGAGTTGAGGGCGATGGCGAGCGGGAGCTGGGCCCCAGCGATTTGGCATCCTGGGCCTTTGAATGTTGCCATGGCTCGGAGGGCCCTGCCCTTTCTCCTGCAATGAATAACCAGCAAGGCCCCTAGCGGCTCCGTTGGCAGTGGGGCGGCAGGGTGAATCCCAGGCTGCGGTTCGGGGATCCCCAATCCCCGGCGTTGTGGTGCCAGGCCCCTTGGGAGGGGCTCCTCGTGGGCCAACCCAGGGTTAGAGTTAGCCCCCATAAGGCTGGCAGGCCAGATCCTCTGGCTGGGCGGTGAGAGGTGGGCGGGCCGAGGTAAAAGCGCTGGGGTGCGGGATTGTGGGCCCCTGCATTTTGGGGTGGGAGGCTTCAAATGTCGCCGGTTTCTCCAGGGCCCTGTCAGTTCTCCCGCCCTGAATGACCGGCGGTGCCCCTCGCGGCCCGGGGGGCAGCGTTGTGGGAGGGTGAGTCTGGCTTTGGGGCTTGGGGTTCCAGATCCCTGGCGTAGTGGCACCAAAACCCTTGGGAGGGGCCCCTGGGGGGCCGACCTAGGGTTAGGGTTAGCCCCCAGGAGACCGTCAGGCCCAACCGCACACTGTGCGGCGAGCTGAGGTGCGGCCCGAGGTGAAGGCGCTGGGGAGCGGGAGCGTGGGCACCAGCGTTTTGGCACAGGGAGCCTTTGAAGGTCACCGGGGACTCAGAAGGCCCTGCCCTTCTCTCGCCCTCTATGACCCGCGGCGCCCCTAGCGGCCCAGGTGGGGACAGTGCGGCAGGGTGAGTCCGGCTCTGGGGCTCTGAGTCACCAATCCCCAGCATTGCAGAGCCAGGCCGCTTGGGATGTCCCCTCAGGGCCGACCTAGGGTTTTGGTTAGCTGCCAGGAGCCCGGCAGGCCCTATCCACCGGCTCTGAAGCAAGCGGTGGGGTGGGCCTAGGTGAGGGCGCTGGCGAGCAGGATCCTGGGAGCCAACGTTTTTGCGCGGGGAGCCTTCAAAGGTCAGCGTGGGCTCGGAGGGCCCTGCCCGATCTCTTGCCCTGATTGACCGGCAGGGCCTCTAGCGGCTCGGGTGGCTGAAGGGCAGCAGGGTGAGTGCGGCACATGAGCTCGGGGTCCCCATCCCCAGCGTTGCGACGCCAGGCCCCTTGGGAAGTGCCCCTCGGTGGCCGACCTATGGTTAGGGTTAGCCTCCAGGAGCCCCGCAGGCCCGATACACCACCTGTGCGTCGAGCGGAGAGTTGGGCCGAGGTGAGGGTGCTGGTGAACATGAGCCTGGGCCCAAGCGTTTTGGTTCGGTGCGCCTTCGAAGGTCGGCAGGGGTTCGGAGGGCCCTGCCAGTTCTCCCACCCTGAATGAATGGCGGCGCCCCTAGCAGCCTGTGTGGGTTGGGGTGGCAGCGTGCATCCGGCGCTGGGGCTTGGGGGCCCCCAATCCCTGGCGTTGCGACGCCAGGCCCCTTAGGAAGGGACCTTCAGGGGCTGTCCTAGGGTTAGGGTGAGCTCCCAGGAGGCCGGCAGGCCCGAGTCGCTGGCTCTGCGAAGAGCGGAGGTGCGGGCCGAGTTGAGGGTGATGCAGAGCGGGAGCGTGGTCCCCAGCGTTTTGGCGCCCTGGGCCTTCGACTGTTGCCATGGCTCAAAGGGCCCTGCCCGTTCTCCTGCCCTGAAGAACCAGAGGCGCCCTTAGCAGCTCCCTTGGCGGCGGAGCGGCAGGGTGAGTCCATGCTGCGGCTCGGGGATCCCCAATCCCCAGCGTTGTGGGGCCAGGCTTCTTAGGAGGGGCTCCTCTTGGGCGGACCTAGGTTTAGAGTTAGCACCCAGGAGGCCAGCAGGCCCAATCCTCTGGCTGGGCGGTGAGAGGTGGGCGGCCCGAGGTAAAGGCGCTGGCGATCGGCAGCATGGGCCCCTGCATTTTGGCGCAGGAGGCTTCAAATATCGCCGGTTTCTCCAGGGCCCTGTCCCTTCTCCCGCCCTGAATGACGGGCGGCGCCACTAGCAGCCCGGGTGGCGACGTGGCGGTACGGTGAGTCTGGCTCTGGGTCTTGGGGTCCCTGATCCCCAGTGTAGCGGCACCAGGACCCTTGGGAGGGGCCCCTGGGTGGCTGACCTAGGGTTAGGGTTAGCCCCCAGGAGGCCGGCAGGTGGGATCAGGCCACTGTCCAGGGAGCGGAGGGCGGGGCCGAGGTGAGGGCGTTGGGGAGCGGGAGCGTGGGCACCAGCGTTTTGGCACGGGGAGCCTTTGAAGGCCACCGGGGGCTCGGAAGGCCCTGCCCCTTCTCTCGCCCTGAATGACCCGCAGTGCTCCTAGCGGCCCGGGTGGCGGCGTTGCGGTAGGGTGAGTGTGGCTCTGGGGCTTGAGGTTCCCGATCCCCGGCGAAGCGGCACCAGGACCCTTGGGAGGGGCCCCTGGGTGGCCGACCTAGGGTTAGGGTTAGCACCCGGGAGGCCGGCAGGCGGGATCCGCCCGCTGTGCGTGGAGCGGAGGGGCGGGCCGAGGTGAGGGCGCTGGCGAGCAAGAGCCTGGGCCCAAGCGTTTTGGCACCGGGGGCCTTCGAATGTCTCCGGGGACTCGGCGGGCCCTGCCCATTCTCCTCCCTGAATGACCGGCGGCGCCCCTAGCAGCCCAGGTGGCGGCGGGGCGGCATGTAAGTCCGGGCATAGGGCTCGGGGGTCCCCAGTCCACCGCGTTGCGGCGCCAGGCCCCTTGGGAGGGGCCCCTCGGAGGCTGACCTAGGGTGAGGTTTAGCCCCTAGGATGCCGGCAGGCCCTATTCGCCAGCCGTGTGGAGACTGGAGTGGCGGACCGAGGTGAGGGCACTGGTGAGCGGGAGCGTGGGCCCGGGCGTTTTGGCGCGGGGGGCCTTTGAAGGTCGCCGTGTCTTGGAGGGCCCTGCCCGTGCTCCCGCCCTGAATGAACGGCACCACCCCAAGCCCCCGGGTGGCGGCTGGGTGGCAGGGTGAGTCCAGTGCTGAGGCTCGGGGGTCCCCAATCCCCAGCGTTGCGGCGCCAGATCCCTTGGGAGGGGCCCCTCGGGGGTCGATCTAGGGTTGCGGTTAGCCCCCAGGAGGCCGGTGGACCCGATCTGCGGCTGTGCGGCACGCGGAGGGTTGGGCCGAGGTGAGGGCGCTGGCGAGACTGAGCATGAGCCCAAGCGTTTTAGTGCGGGGGGCCTTCGAAGGTCAGTGGGGGCTCGGAGGGACCTGCCCGTTCTCCCGCTCTGAATGACCGGCGGGGCCCCTAGAGGCTCCGGTGCCTGAAGGGCAGCAGGGTGAGACCGGCACTTGGGTTGGGGTCCCCATTCCCGGCGTTGTGGCGCCAGGCCACTTGGGAAGGGCCCCTCCGTGGCCGACCTACAGTTAGGGTTAGCCCCCAGGAGGCCAGCAGGCCCGATACACCGCCTGTGCGTCGAGCGGAGAGTTGGGCCGAGGTGAGGGTGCTGGTGAACATGAGCCCGGGCCCAAGCGTTTTGGTTCGGGGCGCCTTCGAAGGTCGGCGGGGGTTCGAAGGGCCCTGCCCGTTCTCCCACCCTGAATGAATGGCGGCGCCCCTAGCGGCACGTGTGGGGCAGGGCGGCAGGGTGCATCCAGCGCTGGGGCTTGGGGGTTCCCAATCCCCGGCGTTGCGGCGCCAGGCCCCTTAGGAAGCGACCCTCGGGGCCGTCCTAGGGTTAGGGTTAGCGCCCAGGAGGCCGGCAGGCCCGATCCGCCGGCTGTGCGAGGAGTGGAGATGCAGGCCGAGTTGAGGGCGATGGCGAGCGGGAGCTGGGCCCCAGCGATTTGGCATCCTGGGCCTTTGAATGTTGCCATGGCTCGGAGGGCCCTGCCCTTTCTCCTGCAATGAATAACCAGCAAGGCCCCTAGCGGCTCCGTTGGCAGTGGGGCGGCAGGGTGAATCCCAGGCTGCGGTTCGGGGATCCCCAATCCCCGGCGTTGTGGTGCCAGGCCCCTTGGGAGGGGCTCCTCGTGGGCCAACCCAGGGTTAGAGTTAGCCCCCATAAGGCCGGCAGGCCAGATCCTCTGGCTGGGCGGTGAGAGGTGGGCGGGCCGAGGTAAAAGCGCTGGGGTGCGGGATTGTGGGCCCCTGCATTTTGGGGTGGGAGGCTTCAAATGTCGCCGGTTTCTCCAGGGCCCTGTCAGTTCTCCCGCCCTGAATGACCGGCGGTGCCCCTCGCGGCCCGGGGGGCAGCGTTGTGGGAGGGTGAGTCTGGCTTTGGGGCTTGGGGTTCCAGATCCCTGGCGTAGTGGCACCAAAACCCTTGGGAGGGGCCCCTGGGGGGCCGACCTAGGGTTAGGGTTAGCCCCCAGGAGACCGTCAGGCCCAACCGCACACTGTGCGGCGAGCTGAGGTGCGGCCCGAGGTGAAGGCGCTGGGGAGCGGGAGCGTGGGCACCAGCGTTTTGGCACAGGGAGCCTTTGAAGGTCACCGGGGACTCAGAAGGCCCTGCCCTTCTCTCGCCCTCTATGACCCGCGGCGCCCCTAGCGGCCCAGGTGGGGACAGTGCGGCAGGGTGAGTCCGGCTCTGGGGCTCTGAGTCACCAATCCCCAGCATTGCAGAGCCAGGCCGCTTGGGATGTCCCCTCAGGGCCGACCTAGGGTTTTGGTTAGCTGCCAGGAGCCCGGCAGGCCCTATCCACCGGCTCTGAAGCAAGCGGTGGGGTGGGCCTAGGTGAGGGCGCTGGCGAGCAGGATCCTGGGAGCCAACGTTTTTGCGCGGGGAGCCTTCAAAGGTCAGCGTGGGCTCGGAGGGCCCTGCCCGATCTCTTGCCCTGATTGACCGGCGGGGCCTCTAGCGGCTCGGGTGGCTGAAGGGCAGCAGGGTGAGTGCGGCACATGAGCTCGGGGTCCCCATCCCCAGCGTTGCGACGCCAGGCCCCTTGGGAAGTGCCCCTCGGTGGCCGACCTATGGTTAGGGTTAGCCTCCAGGAGCCCCGCAGGCCCGATACACCACCTGTGCGTCGAGCGGAGAGTTGGGCCGAGGTGAGGGTGCTGGTGAACATGAGCCTGGGCCCAAGCGTTTTGGTTCGGTGCGCCTTCGAAGGTCGGCAGGGGTTCGGAGGGCCCTGCCAGTTCTCCCACCCTGAATGAATGGCGGCGCCCCTAGCGGCCTGTGTGGGTTGGGGTGGCAGCGTGCATCCGGCGCTGGGGCTTGGGGGCCCCCAATCCCTGGCGTTGCGACGCCAGGCCCCTTAGGAAGGGACCTTCAGGGGCTGTCCTAGGGTTAGGGTGAGCTCCCAGGAGGCCGGCAGGCCCGAGTCGCTGGCTCTGCGAAGAGCGGAGGTGCGGGCCGAGTTGAGGGTGATGCAGAGCGGGAGCGTGGTCCCCAGCGTTTTGGCGCCCTGGGCCTTCGACTGTTGCCATGGCTCAAAGGGCCCTGCCCGTTCTCCTGCCCTGAAGAACCAGAGGCGCCCTTAGCAGCTCCCTTGGCGGCGGAGCGGCAGGGTGAGTCCATGCTGCGGCTCGGGGATCCCCAATCCCCAGCGTTGTGGGGCCAGGCTTCTTGGGAGGGGCTCCTCTTGGGCGGACCTAGGTTTAGAGTTAGCACCCAGGAGGCCAGCAGGCCCAATCCTCTGGCTGGGCGGTGAGAGGTGGGCGGCCCGAGGTAAAGGCGCTGGCGATCGGCAGCATGGGCCCCTGCATTTTGGCGCAGGAGGCTTCAAATATCGCCGGTTTCTCCAGGGCCCTGTCCCTTCTCCCGCCCTGAATGACGGGCGGCGCCACTAGCAGCCCGGGTGGCGACGTGGCGGTACGGTGAGTCTGGCTCTGGGTCTTGGGGTCCCTGATCCCCAGTGTAGCGGCACCAGGACCCTTGGGAGGGGCCCCTGGGTGGCTGACCTAGGGTTAGGGTTAGCCCCCAGGAGGCCGGCAGGTGGGATCAGGCCACTGTCCAGGGAGCGGAGGGCGGGGCCGAGGTGAGGGCGTTGGGGAGCGGGAGCGTGGGCACCAGCGTTTTGGCACGGGGAGCCTTTGAAGGCCACCGGGGGCTCGGAAGGCCCTGCCCCTTCTCTCGCCCTGAATGACCCGCAGTGCTCCTAGCGGCCCGGGTGGCGGCGTTGCGGTAGGGTGAGTGTGGCTCTGGGGCTTGAGGTTCCCGATCCCCGGCGAAGCGGCACCAGGACCCTTGGGAGGGGCCCCTGGGTGGCCGACCTAGGGTTAGGGTTAGCACCCGGGAGGCCGGCAGGCGGGATCCGCCCGCTGTGCGTGGAGCGGAGGGGCGGGCCGAGGTGAGGGCGCTGGCGAGCAAGAGCCTGGGCCCAAGCGTTTTGGCACCGGGGGCCTTCGAATGTCTCCGGGGACTCGGCGGGCCCTGCCCATTCTCCTCCCTGAATGACCGGCGGCGCCCCTAGCAGCCCAGGTGGCGGCGGGGCGGCATGTAAGTCCGGGCATAGGGCTCGGGGGTCCCCAGTCCACCGCGTTGCGGCGCCAGGCCCCTTGGGAGGGGCCCCTCGGAGGCTGACCTAGGGTGAGGTTTAGCCCCTAGGATGCCGGCAGGCCCTATTCGCCAGCCGTGTGGAGACTGGAGTGGCGGACCGAGGTGAGGGCACTGGTGAGCGGGAGCGTGGGCCCGGGCGTTTTGGCGCGGGGGGCCTTTGAAGGTCGCCGTGTCTTGGAGGGCCCTGCCCGTGCTCCCGCCCTGAATGAACGGCACCACCCCAAGCCCCCGGGTGGCGGCTGGGTGGCAGGGTGAGTCCAGTGCTGAGGCTCGGGGGTCCCCAATCCCCAGCGTTGCGGCGCCAGATCCCTTGGGAGGGGCCCCTCGGGGGTCGATCTAGGGTTGCGGTTAGCCCCCAGGAGGCCGGTGGACCCGATCTGCGGCTGTGCGGCACGCGGAGGGTTGGGCCGAGGTGAGGGCGCTGGCGAGACTGAGCATGAGCCCAAGCGTTTTAGTGCGGGGGGCCTTCGAAGGTCAGTGGGGGCTCGGAGGGACCTGCCCGTTCTCCCGCTCTGAATGACCGGCGGGGCCCCTAGAGGCTCCGGTGCCTGAAGGGCAGCAGGGTGAGACCGGCACTTGGGTTGGGGTCCCCATTCCCGGCGTTGTGGCGCCAGGCCACTTGGGAAGGGCCCCTCCGTGGCCGACCTACAGTTAGGGTTAGCCCCCAGGAGGCCAGCAGGCCCGATACACCGCCTGTGCGTCGAGCGGAGAGTTGGGCCGAGGTGAGGGTGCTGGTGAACATGAGCCCGGGCCCAAGCGTTTTGGTTCGGGGCGCCTTCGAAGGTCGGCGGGGGTTCAAAGGGCCCTGCCCGTTCTCCCACCCTGAATGAATGGCGGCGCCCCTAGCGGCACGTGTGGGGCAGGGCGGCAGGGTGCATCCAGCGCTGGGGCTTGGGGGTTCCCAATCCCCGGCGTTGCGGCGCCAGGCCCCTTAGGAAGCGACCCTCGGGGCCGTCCTAGGGTTAGGGTTAGCGCCCAGGAGGCCGGCAGGCCCGATCCGCCGGCTGTGCGAGGAGTGGAGATGCAGGCCGAGTTGAGGGCGATGGCGAGCGGGAGCTGGGCCCCAGCGATTTGGCATCCTGGGCCTTTGAATGTTGCCATGGCTCGGAGGGCCCTGCCCTTTCTCCTGCAATGAATAACCAGCAAGGCCCCTAGCGGCTCCGTTGGCAGTGGGGCGGCAGGGTGAATCCCAGGCTGCGGTTCGGGGATCCCCAATCCCCGGCGTTGTGGTGCCAGGCCCCTTGGGAGGGGCTCCTCGTGGGCCAACCCAGGGTTAGAGTTAGCCCCCATAAGGCTGGCAGGCCAGATCCTCTGGCTGGGCGGTGAGAGGTGGGCGGGCCGAGGTAAAAGCGCTGGGGTGCGGGATTGTGGGCCCCTGCATTTTGGGGTGGGAGGCTTCAAATGTCGCCGGTTTCTCCAGGGCCCTGTCAGTTCTCCCGCCCTGAATGACCGGCGGTGCCCCTCGCGGCCCGGGGGGCAGCGTTGTGGGAGGGTGAGTCTGGCTTTGGGGCTTGGGGTTCCAGATCCCTGGCGTAGTGGCACCAAAACCCTTGGGAGGGGCCCCTGGGGGGCCGACCTAGGGTTAGGGTTAGCCCCCAGGAGACCGTCAGGCCCAACCGCACACTGTGCGGCGAGCTGAGGTGCGGCCCGAGGTGAAGGCGCTGGGGAGCGGGAGCGTGGGCACCAGCGTTTTGGCACAGGGAGCCTTTGAAGGTCACCGGGGACTCAGAAGGCCCTGCCCTTCTCTCGCCCTCTATGACCCGCGGCGCCCCTAGCGGCCCAGGTGGGGACAGTGCGGCAGGGTGAGTCCGGCTCTGGGGCTCTGAGTCACCAATCCCCAGCATTGCAGAGCCAGGCCGCTTGGGATGTCCCCTCAGGGCCGACCTAGGGTTTTGGTTAGCTGCCAGGAGCCCGGCAGGCCCTATCCACCGGCTCTGAAGCAAGCGGTGGGGTGGGCCTAGGTGAGGGCGCTGGCGAGCAGGATCCTGGGAGCCAACGTTTTTGCGCGGGGAGCCTTCAAAGGTCAGCGTGGGCTCGGAGGGCCCTGCCCGATCTCTTGCCCTGATTGACCGGCGGGGCCTCTAGCGGCTCGGGTGGCTGAAGGGCAGCAGGGTGAGTGCGGCACATGAGCTCGGGGTCCCCATCCCCAGCGTTGCGACGCCAGGCCCCTTGGGAAGTGCCCCTCGGTGGCCGACCTATGGTTAGGGTTAGCCTCCAGGAGCCCCGCAGGCCCGATACACCACCTGTGCGTCGAGCGGAGAGTTGGGCCGAGGTGAGGGTGCTGGTGAACATGAGCCTGGGCCCAAGCGTTTTGGTTCGGTGCGCCTTCGAAGGTCGGCAGGGGTTCGGAGGGCCCTGCCAGTTCTCCCACCCTGAATGAATGGCGGCGCCCCTAGCAGCCTGTGTGGGTTGGGGTGGCAGCGTGCATCCGGCGCTGGGGCTTGGGGGCCCCCAATCCCTGGCGTTGCGACGCCAGGCCCCTTAGGAAGGGACCTTCAGGGGCTGTCCTAGGGTTAGGGTGAGCTCCCAGGAGGCCGGCAGGCCCGAGTCGCTGGCTCTGCGAAGAGCGGAGGTGCGGGCCGAGTTGAGGGTGATGCAGAGCGGGAGCGTGGTCCCCAGCGTTTTGGCGCCCTGGGCCTTCGACTGTTGCCATGGCTCAAAGGGCCCTGCCCGTTCTCCTGCCCTGAAGAACCAGAGGCGCCCTTAGCAGCTCCCTTGGCGGCGGAGCGGCAGGGTGAGTCCATGCTGCGGCTCGGGGATCCCCAATCCCCAGCGTTGTGGGGCCAGGCTTCTTAGGAGGGGCTCCTCTTGGGCGGACCTAGGTTTAGAGTTAGCACCCAGGAGGCCAGCAGGCCCAATCCTCTGGCTGGGCGGTGAGAGGTGGGCGGCCCGAGGTAAAGGCGCTGGCGATCGGCAGCATGGGCCCCTGCATTTTGGCGCAGGAGGCTTCAAATATCGCCGGTTTCTCCAGGGCCCTGTCCCTTCTCCCGCCCTGAATGACGGGCGGCGCCACTAGCAGCCCGGGTGGCGACGTGGCGGTACGGTGAGTCTGGCTCTGGGTCTTGGGGTCCCTGATCCCCAGTGTAGCGGCACCAGGACCCTTGGGAGGGGCCCCTGGGTGGCTGACCTAGGGTTAGGGTTAGCCCCCAGGGGGCCGGCAGGTGGGATCAGGCCACTGTCCAGGGAGCGGAGGGCGGGGCCGAGGTGAGGGCGTTGGGGAGCGGGAGCGTGGGCACCAGCGTTTTGGCACGGGGAGCCTTTGAAGGCCACCGGGGGCTCGGAAGGCCCTGCCCCTTCTCTCGCCCTGAATGACCCGCAGTGCTCCTAGCGGCCCGGGTGGCGGCGTTGCGGTAGGGTGAGTGTGGCTCTGGGGCTTGAGGTTCCCGATCCCCGGCGAAGCGGCACCAGGACCCTTGGGAGGGGCCCCTGGGTGGCCGACCTAGGGTTAGGGTTAGCACCCGGGAGGCCGGCAGGCGGGATCCGCCCGCTGTGCGTGGAGCGGAGGGGCGGGCCGAGGTGAGGGCGCTGGCGAGCAAGAGCCTGGGCCCAAGCGTTTTGGCACCGGGGGCCTTCGAATGTCTCCGGGGACTCGGCGGGCCCTGCCCATTCTCCTCCCTGAATGACCGGCGGCGCCCCTAGCAGCCCAGGTGGCGGCGGGGCGGCATGTAAGTCCGGGCATAGGGCTCGGGGGTCCCCAGTCCACCGCGTTGCGGCGCCAGGCCCCTTGGGAGGGGCCCCTCGGAGGCTGACCTAGGGTGAGGTTTAGCCCCTAGGATGCCGGCAGGCCCTATTCGCCAGCCGTGTGGAGACTGGAGTGGCGGACCGAGGTGAGGGCACTGGTGAGCGGGAGCGTGGGCCCGGGCGTTTTGGCGCGGGGGGCCTTTGAAGGTCGCCGTGTCTTGGAGGGCCCTGCCCGTGCTCCCGCCCTGAATGAACGGCACCACCCCAAGCCCCCGGGTGGCGGCTGGGTGGCAGGGTGAGTCCAGTGCTGAGGCTCGGGGGTCCCCAATCCCCAGCGTTGCGGCGCCAGATCCCTTGGGAGGGGCCCCTCGGGGGTCGATCTAGGGTTGCGGTTAGCCCCCAGGAGGCCGGTGGACCCGATCTGCGGCTGTGCGGCACGCGGAGGGTTGGGCCGAGGTGAGGGCGCTGGCGAGACTGAGCATGAGCCCAAGCGTTTTAGTGCGGGGGGCCTTCGAAGGTCAGTGGGGGCTCGGAGGGACCTGCCCGTTCTCCCGCTCTGAATGACCGGCGGGGCCCCTAGAGGCTCCGGTGCCTGAAGGGCAGCAGGGTGAGACCGGCACTTGGGTTGGGGTCCCCATTCCCGGCGTTGTGGCGCCAGGCCACTTGGGAAGGGCCCCTCCGTGGCCGACCTACAGTTAGGGTTAGCCCCCAGGAGGCCAGCAGGCCCGATACACCGCCTGTGCGTCGAGCGGAGAGTTGGGCCGAGGTGAGGGTGCTGGTGAACATGAGCCCGGGCCCAAGCGTTTTGGTTCGGGGCGCCTTCGAAGGTCGGCGGGGGTTCGAAGGGCCCTGCCCGTTCTCCCACCCTGAATGAATGGCGGCGCCCCTAGCGGCACGTGTGGGGCAGGGCGGCAGGGTGCATCCAGCGCTGGGGCTTGGGGGTTCCCAATCCCCGGCGTTGCGGCGCCAGGCCCCTTAGGAAGCGACCCTCGGGGCCGTCCTAGGGTTAGGGTTAGCGCCCAGGAGGCCGGCAGGCCCGATCCGCCGGCTGTGCGAGGAGTGGAGATGCAGGCCGAGTTGAGGGCGATGGCGAGCGGGAGCTGGGCCCCAGCGATTTGGCATCCTGGGCCTTTGAATGTTGCCATGGCTCGGAGGGCCCTGCCCTTTCTCCTGCAATGAATAACCAGCAAGGCCCCTAGCGGCTCCGTTGGCAGTGGGGCGGCAGGGTGAATCCCAGGCTGCGGTTCGGGGATCCCCAATCCCCGGCGTTGTGGTGCCAGGCCCCTTGGGAGGGGCTCCTCGTGGGCCAACCCAGGGTTAGAGTTAGCCCCCATAAGGCTGGCAGGCCAGATCCTCTGGCTGGGCGGTGAGAGGTGGGCGGGCCGAGGTAAAAGCGCTGGGGTGCGGGATTGTGGGCCCCTGCATTTTGGGGTGGGAGGCTTCAAATGTCGCCGGTTTCTCCAGGGCCCTGTCAGTTCTCCCGCCCTGAATGACCGGCGGTGCCCCTCGCGGCCCGGGGGGCAGCGTTGTGGGAGGGTGAGTCTGGCTTTGGGGCTTGGGGTTCCAGATCCCTGGCGTAGTGGCACCAAAACCCTTGGGAGGGGCCCCTGGGGGGCCGACCTAGGGTTAGGGTTAGCCCCCAGGAGACCGTCAGGCCCAACCGCACACTGTGCGGCGAGCTGAGGTGCGGCCCGAGGTGAAGGCGCTGGGGAGCGGGAGCGTGGGCACCAGCGTTTTGGCACAGGGAGCCTTTGAAGGTCACCGGGGACTCAGAAGGCCCTGCCCTTCTCTCGCCCTCTATGACCCGCGGCGCCCCTAGCGGCCCAGGTGGGGACAGTGCGGCAGGGTGAGTCCGGCTCTGGGGCTCTGAGTCACCAATCCCCAGCATTGCAGAGCCAGGCCGCTTGGGATGTCCCCTCAGGGCCGACCTAGGGTTTTGGTTAGCTGCCAGGAGCCCGGCAGGCCCTATCCACCGGCTCTGAAGCAAGCGGTGGGGTGGGCCTAGGTGAGGGCGCTGGCGAGCAGGATCCTGGGAGCCAACGTTTTTGCGCGGGGAGCCTTCAAAGGTCAGCGTGGGCTCGGAGGGCCCTGCCCGATCTCTTGCCCTGATTGACCGGCGGGGCCTCTAGCGGCTCGGGTGGCTGAAGGGCAGCAGGGTGAGTGCGGCACATGAGCTCGGGGTCCCCATCCCCAGCGTTGCGACGCCAGGCCCCTTGGGAAGTGCCCCTCGGTGGCCGACCTATGGTTAGGGTTAGCCTCCAGGAGCCCCGCAGGCCCGATACACCACCTGTGCGTCGAGCGGAGAGTTGGGCCGAGGTGAGGGTGCTGGTGAACATGAGCCTGGGCCCAAGCGTTTTGGTTCGGTGCGCCTTCGAAGGTCGGCAGGGGTTCGGAGGGCCCTGCCAGTTCTCCCACCCTGAATGAATGGCGGCGCCCCTAGCGGCCTGTGTGGGTTGGGGTGGCAGCGTGCATCCGGCGCTGGGGCTTGGGGGCCCCCAATCCCTGGCGTTGCGACGCCAGGCCCCTTAGGAAGGGACCTTCAGGGGCTGTCCTAGGGTTAGGGTGAGCTCCCAGGAGGCCGGCAGGCCCGAGTCGCTGGCTCTGCGAAGAGCGGAGGTGCGGGCCGAGTTGAGGGTGATGCAGAGCGGGAGCGTGGTCCCCAGCGTTTTGGCGCCCTGGGCCTTCGACTGTTGCCATGGCTCAAAGGGCCCTGCCCGTTCTCCTGCCCTGAAGAACCAGAGGCGCCCTTAGCAGCTCCCTTGGCGGCGGAGCGGCAGGGTGAGTCCATGCTGCGGCTCGGGGATCCCCAATCCCCAGCGTTGTGGGGCCAGGCTTCTTGGGAGGGGCTCCTCTTGGGCGGACCTAGGTTTAGAGTTAGCACCCAGGAGGCCAGCAGGCCCAATCCTCTGGCTGGGCGGTGAGAGGTGGGCGGCCCGAGGTAAAGGCGCTGGCGATCGGCAGCATGGGCCCCTGCATTTTGGCGCAGGAGGCTTCAAATATCGCCGGTTTCTCCAGGGCCCTGTCCCTTCTCCCGCCCTGAATGACGGGCGGCGCCACTAGCAGCCCGGGTGGCGACGTGGCGGTACGGTGAGTCTGGCTCTGGGTCTTGGGGTCCCTGATCCCCAGTGTAGCGGCACCAGGACCCTTGGGAGGGGCCCCTGGGTGGCTGACCTAGGGTTAGGGTTAGCCCCCAGGAGGCCGGCAGGTGGGATCAGGCCACTGTCCAGGGAGCGGAGGGCGGGGCCGAGGTGAGGGCGTTGGGGAGCGGGAGCGTGGGCACCAGCGTTTTGGCACGGGGAGCCTTTGAAGGCCACCGGGGGCTCGGAAGGCCCTGCCCCTTCTCTCGCCCTGAATGACCCGCAGTGCTCCTAGCGGCCCGGGTGGCGGCGTTGCGGTAGGGTGAGTGTGGCTCTGGGGCTTGAGGTTCCCGATCCCCGGCGAAGCGGCACCAGGACCCTTGGGAGGGGCCCCTGGGTGGCCGACCTAGGGTTAGGGTTAGCACCCGGGAGGCCGGCAGGCGGGATCCGCCCGCTGTGCGTGGAGCGGAGGGGCGGGCCGAGGTGAGGGCGCTGGCGAGCAAGAGCCTGGGCCCAAGCGTTTTGGCACCGGGGGCCTTCGAATGTCTCCGGGGACTCGGCGGGCCCTGCCCATTCTCCTCCCTGAATGACCGGCGGCGCCCCTAGCAGCCCAGGTGGCGGCGGGGCGGCATGTAAGTCCGGGCATAGGGCTCGGGGGTCCCCAGTCCACCGCGTTGCGGCGCCAGGCCCCTTGGGAGGGGCCCCTCGGAGGCTGACCTAGGGTGAGGTTTAGCCCCTAGGATGCCGGCAGGCCCTATTCGCCAGCCGTGTGGAGACTGGAGTGGCGGACCGAGGTGAGGGCACTGGTGAGCGGGAGCGTGGGCCCGGGCGTTTTGGCGCGGGGGGCCTTTGAAGGTCGCCGTGTCTTGGAGGGCCCTGCCCGTGCTCCCGCCCTGAATGAACGGCACCACCCCAAGCCCCCGGGTGGCGGCTGGGTGGCAGGGTGAGTCCAGTGCTGAGGCTCGGGGGTCCCCAATCCCCAGCGTTGCGGCGCCAGATCCCTTGGGAGGGGCCCCTCGGGGGTCGATCTAGGGTTGCGGTTAGCCCCCAGGAGGCCGGTGGACCCGATCTGCGGCTGTGCGGCACGCGGAGGGTTGGGCCGAGGTGAGGGCGCTGGCGAGACTGAGCATGAGCCCAAGCGTTTTAGTGCGGGGGGCCTTCGAAGGTCAGTGGGGGCTCGGAGGGACCTGCCCGTTCTCCCGCTCTGAATGACCGGCGGGGCCCCTAGAGGCTCCGGTGCCTGAAGGGCAGCAGGGTGAGACCGGCACTTGGGTTGGGGTCCCCATTCCCGGCGTTGTGGCGCCAGGCCACTTGGGAAGGGCCCCTCCGTGGCCGACCTACAGTTAGGGTTAGCCCCCAGGAGGCCAGCAGGCCCGATACACCGCCTGTGCGTCGAGCGGAGAGTTGGGCCGAGGTGAGGGTGCTGGTGAACATGAGCCCGGGCCCAAGCGTTTTGGTTCGGGGCGCCTTCGAAGGTCGGCGGGGGTTCGAAGGGCCCTGCCCGTTCTCCCACCCTGAATGAATGGCGGCGCCCCTAGCGGCACGTGTGGGGCAGGGCGGCAGGGTGCATCCAGCGCTGGGGCTTGGGGGTTCCCAATCCCCGGCGTTGCGGCGCCAGGCCCCTTAGGAAGCGACCCTCGGGGCCGTCCTAGGGTTAGGGTTAGCGCCCAGGAGGCCGGCAGGCCCGATCCGCCGGCTGTGCGAGGAGTGGAGATGCAGGCCGAGTTGAGGGCGATGGCGAGCGGGAGCTGGGCCCCAGCGATTTGGCATCCTGGGCCTTTGAATGTTGCCATGGCTCGGAGGGCCCTGCCCTTTCTCCTGCAATGAATAACCAGCAAGGCCCCTAGCGGCTCCGTTGGCAGTGGGGCGGCAGGGTGAATCCCAGGCTGCGGTTCGGGGATCCCCAATCCCCGGCGTTGTGGTGCCAGGCCCCTTGGGAGGGGCTCCTCGTGGGCCAACCCAGGGTTAGAGTTAGCCCCCATAAGGCCGGCAGGCCAGATCCTCTGGCTGGGCGGTGAGAGGTGGGCGGGCCGAGGTAAAAGCGCTGGGGTGCGGGATTGTGGGCCCCTGCATTTTGGGGTGGGAGGCTTCAAATGTCGCCGGTTTCTCCAGGGCCCTGTCAGTTCTCCCGCCCTGAATGACCGGCGGTGCCCCTCGCGGCCCGGGGGGCAGCGTTGTGGGAGGGTGAGTCTGGCTTTGGGGCTTGGGGTTCCAGATCCCTGGCGTAGTGGCACCAAAACCCTTGGGAGGGGCCCCCTGGGGGGCCGACCTAGGGTTAGGGTTAGCCCCCAGGAGACCGTCAGGCCCAACCGCACACTGTGCGGCGAGCTGAGGTGCGGCCCGAGGTGAAGGCGCTGGGGAGCGGGAGCGTGGGCACCAGCGTTTTGGCACAGGGAGCCTTTGAAGGTCACCGGGGACTCAGAAGGCCCTGCCCTTCTCTCGCCCTCTATGACCCGCGGCGCCCCTAGCGGCCCAGGTGGGGACAGTGCGGCAGGGTGAGTCCGGCTCTGGGGCTCTGAGTCACCAATCCCCAGCATTGCAGAGCCAGGCCGCTTGGGATGTCCCCTCAGGGCCGACCTAGGGTTTTGGTTAGCTGCCAGGAGCCCGGCAGGCCCTATCCACCGGCTCTGAAGCAAGCGGTGGGGTGGGCCTAGGTGAGGGCGCTGGCGAGCAGGATCCTGGGAGCCAACGTTTTTGCGCGGGGAGCCTTCAAAGGTCAGCGTGGGCTCGGAGGGCCCTGCCCGATCTCTTGCCCTGATTGACCGGCGGGGCCTCTAGCGGCTCGGGTGGCTGAAGGGCAGCAGGGTGAGTGCGGCACATGAGCTCGGGGTCCCCATCCCCAGCGTTGCGACGCCAGGCCCCTTGGGAAGTGCCCCTCGGTGGCCGACCTATGGTTAGGGTTAGCCTCCAGGAGCCCCGCAGGCCCGATACACCACCTGTGCGTCGAGCGGAGAGTTGGGCCGAGGTGAGGGTGCTGGTGAACATGAGCCTGGGCCCAAGCGTTTTGGTTCGGTGCGCCTTCGAAGGTCGGCAGGGGTTCGGAGGGCCCTGCCAGTTCTCCCACCCTGAATGAATGGCGGCGCCCCTAGCGGCCTGTGTGGGTTGGGGTGGCAGCGTGCATCCGGCGCTGGGGCTTGGGGGCCCCCAATCCCTGGCGTTGCGACGCCAGGCCCCTTAGGAAGGGACCTTCAGGGGCTGTCCTAGGGTTAGGGTGAGCTCCCAGGAGGCCGGCAGGCCCGAGTCGCTGGCTCTGCGAAGAGCGGAGGTGCGGGCCGAGTTGAGGGTGATGCAGAGCGGGAGCGTGGTCCCCAGCGTTTTGGCGCCCTGGGCCTTCGACTGTTGCCATGGCTCAAAGGGCCCTGCCCGTTCTCCTGCCCTGAAGAACCAGAGGCGCCCTTAGCAGCTCCCTTGGCGGCGGAGCGGCAGGGTGAGTCCATGCTGCGGCTCGGGGATCCCCAATCCCCAGCGTTGTGGGGCCAGGCTTCTTGGGAGGGGCTCCTCTTGGGCGGACCTAGGTTTAGAGTTAGCACCCAGGAGGCCAGCAGGCCCAATCCTCTGGCTGGGCGGTGAGAGGTGGGCGGCCCGAGGTAAAGGCGCTGGCGATCGGCAGCATGGGCCCCTGCATTTTGGCGCAGGAGGCTTCAAATATCGCCGGTTTCTCCAGGGCCCTGTCCCTTCTCCCGCCCTGAATGACGGGCGGCGCCACTAGCAGCCCGGGTGGCGACGTGGCGGTACGGTGAGTCTGGCTCTGGGTCTTGGGGTCCCTGATCCCCAGTGTAGCGGCACCAGGACCCTTGGGAGGGGCCCCTGGGTGGCTGACCTAGGGTTAGGGTTAGCCCCCAGGAGGCCGGCAGGTGGGATCAGGCCACTGTCCAGGGAGCGGAGGGCGGGGCCGAGGTGAGGGCGTTGGGGAGCGGGAGCGTGGGCACCAGCGTTTTGGCACGGGGAGCCTTTGAAGGCCACCGGGGGCTCGGAAGGCCCTGCCCCTTCTCTCGCCCTGAATGACCCGCAGTGCTCCTAGCGGCCCGGGTGGCGGCGTTGCGGTAGGGTGAGTGTGGCTCTGGGGCTTGAGGTTCCCGATCCCCGGCGAAGCGGCACCAGGACCCTTGGGAGGGGCCCCTGGGTGGCCGACCTAGGGTTAGGGTTAGCACCCGGGAGGCCGGCAGGCGGGATCCGCCCGCTGTGCGTGGAGCGGAGGGGCGGGCCGAGGTGAGGGCGCTGGCGAGCAAGAGCCTGGGCCCAAGCGTTTTGGCACCGGGGGCCTTCGAATGTCTCCGGGGACTCGGCGGGCCCTGCCCATTCTCCTCCCTGAATGACCGGCGGCGCCCCTAGCAGCCCAGGTGGCGGCGGGGCGGCATGTAAGTCCGGGCATAGGGCTCGGGGGTCCCCAGTCCACCGCGTTGCGGCGCCAGGCCCCTTGGGAGGGGCCCCTCGGAGGCTGACCTAGGGTGAGGTTTAGCCCCTAGGATGCCGGCAGGCCCTATTCGCCAGCCGTGTGGAGACTGGAGTGGCGGACCGAGGTGAGGGCACTGGTGAGCGGGAGCGTGGGCCCGGGTGTTTTGGCGCGGGGGGCCTTTGAAGGTCGCCGTGTCTTGGAGGGCCCTGCCCGTGCTCCCGCCCTGAATGAACGGCACCACCCCAAGCCCCCGGGTGGCGGCTGGGTGGCAGGGTGAGTCCAGTGCTGAGGCTCGGGGGTCCCCAATCCCCAGCGTTGCGGCGCCAGATCCCTTGGGAGGGGCCCCTCGGGGGTCGATCTAGGGTTGCGGTTAGCCCCCAGGAGGCCGGTGGACCCGATCTGCGGCTGTGCGGCACGCGGAGGGTTGGGCCGAGGTGAGGGCGCTGGCGAGACTGAGCATGAGCCCAAGCGTTTTAGTGCGGGGGGCCTTCGAAGGTCAGTGGGGGCTCGGAGGGACCTGCCCGTTCTCCCGCTCTGAATGACCGGCGGGGCCCCTAGAGGCTCCGGTGCCTGAAGGGCAGCAGGGTGAGACCGGCACTTGGGTTGGGGTCCCCATTCCCGGCGTTGTGGCGCCAGGCCACTTGGGAAGGGCCCCTCCGTGGCCGACCTACAGTTAGGGTTAGCCCCCAGGAGGCCAGCAGGCCCGATACACCGCCTGTGCGTCGAGCGGAGAGTTGGGCCGAGGTGAGGGTGCTGGTGAACATGAGCCCGGGCCCAAGCGTTTTGGTTCGGGGCGCCTTCGAAGGTCGGCGGGGGTTCAAAGGGCCCTGCCCGTTCTCCCACCCTGAATGAATGGCGGCGCCCCTAGCGGCACGTGTGGGGCAGGGCGGCAGGGTGCATCCAGCGCTGGGGCTTGGGGGTTCCCAATCCCCGGCGTTGCGGCGCCAGGCCCCTTAGGAAGCGACCCTCGGGGCCGTCCTAGGGTTAGGGTTAGCGCCCAGGAGGCCGGCAGGCCCGATCCGCCGGCTGTGCGAGGAGTGGAGATGCAGGCCGAGTTGAGGGCGATGGCGAGCGGGAGCTGGGCCCCAGCGATTTGGCATCCTGGGCCTTTGAATGTTGCCATGGCTCGGAGGGCCCTGCCCTTTCTCCTGCAATGAATAACCAGCAAGGCCCCTAGCGGCTCCGTTGGCAGTGGGGCGGCAGGGTGAATCCCAGGCTGCGGTTCGGGGATCCCCAATCCCCGGCGTTGTGGTGCCAGGCCCCTTGGGAGGGGCTCCTCGTGGGCCAACCCAGGGTTAGAGTTAGCCCCCATAAGGCTGGCAGGCCAGATCCTCTGGCTGGGCGGTGAGAGGTGGGCGGGCCGAGGTAAAAGCGCTGGGGTGCGGGATTGTGGGCCCCTGCATTTTGGGGTGGGAGGCTTCAAATGTCGCCGGTTTCTCCAGGGCCCTGTCAGTTCTCCCGCCCTGAATGACCGGCGGTGCCCCTCGCGGCCCGGGGGGCAGCGTTGTGGGAGGGTGAGTCTGGCTTTGGGGCTTGGGGTTCCAGATCCCTGGCGTAGTGGCACCAAAACCCTTGGGAGGGGCCCCTGGGGGGCCGACCTAGGGTTAGGGTTAGCCCCCAGGAGACCGTCAGGCCCAACCGCACACTGTGCGGCGAGCTGAGGTGCGGCCCGAGGTGAAGGCGCTGGGGAGCGGGAGCGTGGGCACCAGCGTTTTGGCACAGGGAGCCTTTGAAGGTCACCGGGGACTCAGAAGGCCCTGCCCTTCTCTCGCCCTCTATGACCCGCGGCGCCCCTAGCGGCCCAGGTGGGGACAGTGCGGCAGGGTGAGTCCGGCTCTGGGGCTCTGAGTCACCAATCCCCAGCATTGCAGAGCCAGGCCGCTTGGGATGTCCCCTCAGGGCCGACCTAGGGTTTTGGTTAGCTGCCAGGAGCCCGGCAGGCCCTATCCACCGGCTCTGAAGCAAGCGGTGGGGTGGGCCTAGGTGAGGGCGCTGGCGAGCAGGATCCTGGGAGCCAACGTTTTTGCGCGGGGAGCCTTCAAAGGTCAGCGTGGGCTCGGAGGGCCCTGCCCGATCTCTTGCCCTGATTGACCGGCGGGGCCTCTAGCGGCTCGGGTGGCTGAAGGGCAGCAGGGTGAGTGCGGCACATGAGCTCGGGGTCCCCATCCCCAGCGTTGCGACGCCAGGCCCCTTGGGAAGTGCCCCTCGGTGGCCGACCTATGGTTAGGGTTAGCCTCCAGGAGCCCCGCAGGCCCGATACACCACCTGTGCGTCGAGCGGAGAGTTGGGCCGAGGTGAGGGTGCTGGTGAACATGAGCCTGGGCCCAAGCGTTTTGGTTCGGTGCGCCTTCGAAGGTCGGCAGGGGTTCGGAGGGCCCTGCCAGTTCTCCCACCCTGAATGAATGGCGGCGCCCCTAGCAGCCTGTGTGGGTTGGGGTGGCAGCGTGCATCCGGCGCTGGGGCTTGGGGGCCCCCAATCCCTGGCGTTGCGACGCCAGGCCCCTTAGGAAGGGACCTTCAGGGGCTGTCCTAGGGTTAGGGTGAGCTCCCAGGAGGCCGGCAGGCCCGAGTCGCTGGCTCTGCGAAGAGCGGAGGTGCGGGCCGAGTTGAGGGTGATGCAGAGCGGGAGCGTGGTCCCCAGCGTTTTGGCGCCCTGGGCCTTCGACTGTTGCCATGGCTCAAAGGGCCCTGCCCGTTCTCCTGCCCTGAAGAACCAGAGGCGCCCTTAGCAGCTCCCTTGGCGGCGGAGCGGCAGGGTGAGTCCATGCTGCGGCTCGGGGATCCCCAATCCCCAGCGTTGTGGGGCCAGGCTTCTTAGGAGGGGCTCCTCTTGGGCGGACCTAGGTTTAGAGTTAGCACCCAGGAGGCCAGCAGGCCCAATCCTCTGGCTGGGCGGTGAGAGGTGGGCGGCCCGAGGTAAAGGCGCTGGCGATCGGCAGCATGGGCCCCTGCATTTTGGCGCAGGAGGCTTCAAATATCGCCGGTTTCTCCAGGGCCCTGTCCCTTCTCCCGCCCTGAATGACGGGCGGCGCCACTAGCAGCCCGGGTGGCGACGTGGCGGTACGGTGAGTCTGGCTCTGGGTCTTGGGGTCCCTGATCCCCAGTGTAGCGGCACCAGGACCCTTGGGAGGGGCCCCTGGGTGGCTGACCTAGGGTTAGGGTTAGCCCCCAGGAGGCCGGCAGGTGGGATCAGGCCACTGTCCAGGGAGCGGAGGGCGGGGCCGAGGTGAGGGCGTTGGGGAGCGGGAGCGTGGGCACCAGCGTTTTGGCACGGGGAGCCTTTGAAGGCCACCGGGGGCTCGGAAGGCCCTGCCCCTTCTCTCGCCCTGAATGACCCGCAGTGCTCCTAGCGGCCCGGGTGGCGGCGTTGCGGTAGGGTGAGTGTGGCTCTGGGGCTTGAGGTTCCCGATCCCCGGCGAAGCGGCACCAGGACCCTTGGGAGGGGCCCCTGGGTGGCCGACCTAGGGTTAGGGTTAGCACCCGGGAGGCCGGCAGGCGGGATCCGCCCGCTGTGCGTGGAGCGGAGGGGCGGGCCGAGGTGAGGGCGCTGGCGAGCAAGAGCCTGGGCCCAAGCGTTTTGGCACCGGGGGCCTTCGAATGTCTCCGGGGACTCGGCGGGCCCTGCCCATTCTCCTCCCTGAATGACCGGCGGCGCCCCTAGCAGCCCAGGTGGCGGCGGGGCGGCATGTAAGTCCGGGCATAGGGCTCGGGGGTCCCCAGTCCACCGCGTTGCGGCGCCAGGCCCCTTGGGAGGGGCCCCTCGGAGGCTGACCTAGGGTGAGGTTTAGCCCCTAGGATGCCGGCAGGCCCTATTCGCCAGCCGTGTGGAGACTGGAGTGGCGGACCGAGGTGAGGGCACTGGTGAGCGGGAGCGTGGGCCCGGGCGTTTTGGCGCGGGGGGCCTTTGAAGGTCGCCGTGTCTTGGAGGGCCCTGCCCGTGCTCCCGCCCTGAATGAACGGCACCACCCCAAGCCCCCGGGTGGCGGCTGGGTGGCAGGGTGAGTCCAGTGCTGAGGCTCGGGGGTCCCCAATCCCCAGCGTTGCGGCGCCAGATCCCTTGGGAGGGGCCCCTCGGGGGTCGATCTAGGGTTGCGGTTAGCCCCCAGGAGGCCGGTGGACCCGATCTGCGGCTGTGCGGCACGCGGAGGGTTGGGCCGAGGTGAGGGCGCTGGCGAGACTGAGCATGAGCCCAAGCGTTTTAGTGCGGGGGGCCTTCGAAGGTCAGTGGGGGCTCGGAGGGACCTGCCCGTTCTCCCGCTCTGAATGACCGGCGGGGCCCCTAGAGGCTCCGGTGCCTGAAGGGCAGCAGGGTGAGACCGGCACTTGGGTTGGGGTCCCCATTCCCGGCGTTGTGGCGCCAGGCCACTTGGGAAGGGCCCCTCCGTGGCCGACCTACAGTTAGGGTTAGCCCCCAGGAGGCCAGCAGGCCCGATACACCGCCTGTGCGTCGAGCGGAGAGTTGGGCCGAGGTGAGGGTGCTGGTGAACATGAGCCCGGGCCCAAGCGTTTTGGTTCGGGGCGCCTTCGAAGGTCGGCGGGGGTTCGAAGGGCCCTGCCCGTTCTCCCACCCTGAATGAATGGCGGCGCCCCTAGCGGCACGTGTGGGGCAGGGCGGCAGGGTGCATCCAGCGCTGGGGCTTGGGGGTTCCCAATCCCCGGCGTTGCGGCGCCAGGCCCCTTAGGAAGCGACCCTCGGGGCCGTCCTAGGGTTAGGGTTAGCGCCCAGGAGGCCGGCAGGCCCGATCCGCCGGCTGTGCGAGGAGTGGAGATGCAGGCCGAGTTGAGGGCGATGGCGAGCGGGAGCTGGGCCCCAGCGATTTGGCATCCTGGGCCTTTGAATGTTGCCATGGCTCGGAGGGCCCTGCCCTTTCTCCTGCAATGAATAACCAGCAAGGCCCCTAGCGGCTCCGTTGGCAGTGGGGCGGCAGGGTGAATCCCAGGCTGCGGTTCGGGGATCCCCAATCCCCGGCGTTGTGGTGCCAGGCCCCTTGGGAGGGGCTCCTCGTGGGCCAACCCAGGGTTAGAGTTAGCCCCCATAAGGCCGGCAGGCCAGATCCTCTGGCTGGGCGGTGAGAGGTGGGCGGGCCGAGGTAAAAGCGCTGGGGTGCGGGATTGTGGGCCCCTGCATTTTGGGGTGGGAGGCTTCAAATGTCGCCGGTTTCTCCAGGGCCCTGTCAGTTCTCCCGCCCTGAATGACCGGCGGTGCCCCTCGCGGCCCGGGGGGCAGCGTTGTGGGAGGGTGAGTCTGGCTTTGGGGCTTGGGGTTCCAGATCCCTGGCGTAGTGGCACCAAAACCCTTGGGAGGGGCCCCTGGGGGGCCGACCTAGGGTTAGGGTTAGCCCCCAGGAGACCGTCAGGCCCAACCGCACACTGTGCGGCGAGCTGAGGTGCGGCCCGAGGTGAAGGCGCTGGGGAGCGGGAGCGTGGGCACCAGCGTTTTGGCACAGGGAGCCTTTGAAGGTCACCGGGGACTCAGAAGGCCCTGCCCTTCTCTCGCCCTCTATGACCCGCGGCGCCCCTAGCGGCCCAGGTGGGGACAGTGCGGCAGGGTGAGTCCGGCTCTGGGGCTCTGAGTCACCAATCCCCAGCATTGCAGAGCCAGGCCGCTTGGGATGTCCCCTCAGGGCCGACCTAGGGTTTTGGTTAGCTGCCAGGAGCCCGGCAGGCCCTATCCACCGGCTCTGAAGCAAGCGGTGGGGTGGGCCTAGGTGAGGGCGCTGGCGAGCAGGATCCTGGGAGCCAACGTTTTTGCGCGGGGAGCCTTCAAAGGTCAGCGTGGGCTCGGAGGGCCCTGCCCGATCTCTTGCCCTGATTGACCGGCGGGGCCTCTAGCGGCTCGGGTGGCTGAAGGGCAGCAGGGTGAGTGCGGCACATGAGCTCGGGGTCCCCATCCCCAGCGTTGCGACGCCAGGCCCCTTGGGAAGTGCCCCTCGGTGGCCGACCTATGGTTAGGGTTAGCCTCCAGGAGCCCCGCAGGCCCGATACACCACCTGTGCGTCGAGCGGAGAGTTGGGCCGAGGTGAGGGTGCTGGTGAACATGAGCCTGGGCCCAAGCGTTTTGGTTCGGTGCGCCTTCGAAGGTCGGCAGGGGTTCGGAGGGCCCTGCCAGTTCTCCCACCCTGAATGAATGGCGGCGCCCCTAGCGGCCTGTGTGGGTTGGGGTGGCAGCGTGCATCCGGCGCTGGGGCTTGGGGGCCCCCAATCCCTGGCGTTGCGACGCCAGGCCCCTTAGGAAGGGACCTTCAGGGGCTGTCCTAGGGTTAGGGTGAGCTCCCAGGAGGCCGGCAGGCCCGAGTCGCTGGCTCTGCGAAGAGCGGAGGTGCGGGCCGAGTTGAGGGTGATGCAGAGCGGGAGCGTGGTCCCCAGCGTTTTGGCGCCCTGGGCCTTCGACTGTTGCCATGGCTCAAAGGGCCCTGCCCGTTCTCCTGCCCTGAAGAACCAGAGGCGCCCTTAGCAGCTCCCTTGGCGGCGGAGCGGCAGGGTGAGTCCATGCTGCGGCTCGGGGATCCCCAATCCCCAGCGTTGTGGGGCCAGGCTTCTTGGGAGGGGCTCCTCTTGGGCGGACCTAGGTTTAGAGTTAGCACCCAGGAGGCCAGCAGGCCCAATCCTCTGGCTGGGCGGTGAGAGGTGGGCGGCCCGAGGTAAAGGCGCTGGCGATCGGCAGCATGGGCCCCTGCATTTTGGCGCAGGAGGCTTCAAATATCGCCGGTTTCTCCAGGGCCCTGTCCCTTCTCCCGCCCTGAATGACGGGCGGCGCCACTAGCAGCCCGGGTGGCGACGTGGCGGTACGGTGAGTCTGGCTCTGGGTCTTGGGGTCCCTGATCCCCAGTGTAGCGGCACCAGGACCCTTGGGAGGGGCCCCTGGGTGGCTGACCTAGGGTTAGGGTTAGCCCCCAGGAGGCCGGCAGGTGGGATCAGGCCACTGTCCAGGGAGCGGAGGGCGGGGCCGAGGTGAGGGCGTTGGGGAGCGGGAGCGTGGGCACCAGCGTTTTGGCACGGGGAGCCTTTGAAGGCCACCGGGGGCTCGGAAGGCCCTGCCCCTTCTCTCGCCCTGAATGACCCGCAGTGCTCCTAGCGGCCCGGGTGGCGGCGTTGCGGTAGGGTGAGTGTGGCTCTGGGGCTTGAGGTTCCCGATCCCCGGCGAAGCGGCACCAGGACCCTTGGGAGGGGCCCCTGGGTGGCCGACCTAGGGTTAGGGTTAGCACCCGGGAGGCCGGCAGGCGGGATCCGCCCGCTGTGCGTGGAGCGGAGGGGCGGGCCGAGGTGAGGGCGCTGGCGAGCAAGAGCCTGGGCCCAAGCGTTTTGGCACCGGGGGCCTTCGAATGTCTCCGGGGACTCGGCGGGCCCTGCCCATTCTCCTCCCTGAATGACCGGCGGCGCCCCTAGCAGCCCAGGTGGCGGCGGGGCGGCATGTAAGTCCGGGCATAGGGCTCGGGGGTCCCCAGTCCACCGCGTTGCGGCGCCAGGCCCCTTGGGAGGGGCCCCTCGGAGGCTGACCTAGGGTGAGGTTTAGCCCCTAGGATGCCGGCAGGCCCTATTCGCCAGCCGTGTGGAGACTGGAGTGGCGGACCGAGGTGAGGGCACTGGTGAGCGGGAGCGTGGGCCCGGGTGTTTTGGCGCGGGGGGCCTTTGAAGGTCGCCGTGTCTTGGAGGGCCCTGCCCGTGCTCCCGCCCTGAATGAACGGCACCACCCCAAGCCCCCGGGTGGCGGCTGGGTGGCAGGGTGAGTCCAGTGCTGAGGCTCGGGGGTCCCCAATCCCCAGCGTTGCGGCGCCAGATCCCTTGGGAGGGGCCCCTCGGGGGTCGATCTAGGGTTGCGGTTAGCCCCCAGGAGGCCGGTGGACCCGATCTGCGGCTGTGCGGCACGCGGAGGGTTGGGCCGAGGTGAGGGCGCTGGCGAGACTGAGCATGAGCCCAAGCGTTTTAGTGCGGGGGGCCTTCGAAGGTCAGTGGGGGCTCGGAGGGACCTGCCCGTTCTCCCGCTCTGAATGACCGGCGGGGCCCCTAGAGGCTCCGGTGCCTGAAGGGCAGCAGGGTGAGACCGGCACTTGGGTTGGGGTCCCCATTCCCGGCGTTGTGGCGCCAGGCCACTTGGGAAGGGCCCCTCCGTGGCCGACCTACAGTTAGGGTTAGCCCCCAGGAGGCCAGCAGGCCCGATACACCGCCTGTGCGTCGAGCGGAGAGTTGGGCCGAGGTGAGGGTGCTGGTGAACATGAGCCCGGGCCCAAGCGTTTTGGTTCGGGGCGCCTTCGAAGGTCGGCGGGGGTTCGAAGGGCCCTGCCCGTTCTCCCACCCTGAATGAATGGCGGCGCCCCTAGCGGCACGTGTGGGGCAGGGCGGCAGGGTGCATCCAGCGCTGGGGCTTGGGGGTTCCCAATCCCCGGCGTTGCGGCGCCAGGCCCCTTAGGAAGCGACCCTCGGGGCCGTCCTAGGGTTAGGGTTAGCGCCCAGGAGGCCGGCAGGCCCGATCCGCCGGCTGTGCGAGGAGTGGAGATGCAGGCCGAGTTGAGGGCGATGGCGAGCGGGAGCTGGGCCCCAGCGATTTGGCATCCTGGGCCTTTGAATGTTGCCATGGCTCGGAGGGCCCTGCCCTTTCTCCTGCAATGAATAACCAGCAAGGCCCCTAGCGGCTCCGTTGGCAGTGGGGCGGCAGGGTGAATCCCAGGCTGCGGTTCGGGGATCCCCAATCCCCGGCGTTGTGGTGCCAGGCCCCTTGGGAGGGGCTCCTCGTGGGCCAACCCAGGGTTAGAGTTAGCCCCCATAAGGCTGGCAGGCCAGATCCTCTGGCTGGGCGGTGAGAGGTGGGCGGGCCGAGGTAAAAGCGCTGGGGTGCGGGATTGTGGGCCCCTGCATTTTGGGGTGGGAGGCTTCAAATGTCGCCGGTTTCTCCAGGGCCCTGTCAGTTCTCCCGCCCTGAATGACCGGCGGTGCCCCTCGCGGCCCGGGGGGCAGCGTTGTGGGAGGGTGAGTCTGGCTTTGGGGCTTGGGGTTCCAGATCCCTGGCGTAGTGGCACCAAAACCCTTGGGAGGGGCCCCTGGGGGGCCGACCTAGGGTTAGGGTTAGCCCCCAGGAGACCGTCAGGCCCAACCGCACACTGTGCGGCGAGCTGAGGTGCGGCCCGAGGTGAAGGCGCTGGGGAGCGGGAGCGTGGGCACCAGCGTTTTGGCACAGGGAGCCTTTGAAGGTCACCGGGGACTCAGAAGGCCCTGCCCTTCTCTCGCCCTCTATGACCCGCGGCGCCCCTAGCGGCCCAGGTGGGGACAGTGCGGCAGGGTGAGTCCGGCTCTGGGGCTCTGAGTCACCAATCCCCAGCATTGCAGAGCCAGGCCGCTTGGGATGTCCCCTCAGGGCCGACCTAGGGTTTTGGTTAGCTGCCAGGAGCCCGGCAGGCCCTATCCACCGGCTCTGAAGCAAGCGGTGGGGTGGGCCTAGGTGAGGGCGCTGGCGAGCAGGATCCTGGGAGCCAACGTTTTTGCGCGGGGAGCCTTCAAAGGTCAGCGTGGGCTCGGAGGGCCCTGCCCGATCTCTTGCCCTGATTGACCGGCGGGGCCTCTAGCGGCTCGGGTGGCTGAAGGGCAGCAGGGTGAGTGCGGCACATGAGCTCGGGGTCCCCATCCCCAGCGTTGCGACGCCAGGCCCCTTGGGAAGTGCCCCTCGGTGGCCGACCTATGGTTAGGGTTAGCCTCCAGGAGCCCCGCAGGCCCGATACACCACCTGTGCGTCGAGCGGAGAGTTGGGCCGAGGTGAGGGTGCTGGTGAACATGAGCCTGGGCCCAAGCGTTTTGGTTCGGTGCGCCTTCGAAGGTCGGCAGGGGTTCGGAGGGCCCTGCCAGTTCTCCCACCCTGAATGAATGGCGGCGCCCCTAGCAGCCTGTGTGGGTTGGGGTGGCAGCGTGCATCCGGCGCTGGGGCTTGGGGGCCCCCAATCCCTGGCGTTGCGACGCCAGGCCCCTTAGGAAGGGACCTTCAGGGGCTGTCCTAGGGTTAGGGTGAGCTCCCAGGAGGCCGGCAGGCCCGAGTCGCTGGCTCTGCGAAGAGCGGAGGTGCGGGCCGAGTTGAGGGTGATGCAGAGCGGGAGCGTGGTCCCCAGCGTTTTGGCGCCCTGGGCCTTCGACTGTTGCCATGGCTCAAAGGGCCCTGCCCGTTCTCCTGCCCTGAAGAACCAGAGGCGCCCTTAGCAGCTCCCTTGGCGGCGGAGCGGCAGGGTGAGTCCATGCTGCGGCTCGGGGATCCCCAATCCCCAGCGTTGTGGGGCCAGGCTTCTTAGGAGGGGCTCCTCTTGGGCGGACCTAGGTTTAGAGTTAGCACCCAGGAGGCCAGCAGGCCCAATCCTCTGGCTGGGCGGTGAGAGGTGGGCGGCCCGAGGTAAAGGCGCTGGCGATCGGCAGCATGGGCCCCTGCATTTTGGCGCAGGAGGCTTCAAATATCGCCGGTTTCTCCAGGGCCCTGTCCCTTCTCCCGCCCTGAATGACGGGCGGCGCCACTAGCAGCCCGGGTGGCGACGTGGCGGTACGGTGAGTCTGGCTCTGGGTCTTGGGGTCCCTGATCCCCAGTGTAGCGGCACCAGGACCCTTGGGAGGGGCCCCTGGGTGGCTGACCTAGGGTTAGGGTTAGCCCCCAGGAGGCCGGCAGGTGGGATCAGGCCACTGTCCAGGGAGCGGAGGGCGGGGCCGAGGTGAGGGCGTTGGGGAGCGGGAGCGTGGGCACCAGCGTTTTGGCACGGGGAGCCTTTGAAGGCCACCGGGGGCTCGGAAGGCCCTGCCCCTTCTCTCGCCCTGAATGACCCGCAGTGCTCCTAGCGGCCCGGGTGGCGGCGTTGCGGTAGGGTGAGTGTGGCTCTGGGGCTTGAGGTTCCCGATCCCCGGCGAAGCGGCACCAGGACCCTTGGGAGGGGCCCCTGGGTGGCCGACCTAGGGTTAGGGTTAGCACCCGGGAGGCCGGCAGGCGGGATCCGCCCGCTGTGCGTGGAGCGGAGGGGCGGGTCGAGGTGAGGGCGCTGGCGAGCAAGAGCCTGGGCCCAAGCGTTTTGGCACCGGGGGCCTTCGAATGTCTCCGGGGACTCGGCGGGCCCTGCCCATTCTCCTCCCTGAATGACCGGCGGCGCCCCTAGCAGCCCAGGTGGCGGCGGGGCGGCATGTAAGTCCGGGCATAGGGCTCGGGGGTCCCCAGTCCACCGCGTTGCGGCGCCAGGCCCCTTGGGAGGGGCCCCTCGGAGGCTGACCTAGGGTGAGGTTTAGCCCCTAGGATGCCGGCAGGCCCTATTCGCCAGCCGTGTGGAGACTGGAGTGGCGGACCGAGGTGAGGGCACTGGTGAGCGGGAGCGTGGGCCCGGGTGTTTTGGCGCGGGGGGCCTTTGAAGGTCGCCGTGTCTTGGAGGGCCCTGCCCGTGCTCCCGCCCTGAATGAACGGCACCACCCCAAGCCCCCGGGTGGCGGCTGGGTGGCAGGGTGAGTCCAGTGCTGAGGCTCGGGGGTCCCCAATCCCCAGCGTTGCGGCGCCAGATCCCTTGGGAGGGGCCCCTCGGGGGTCGATCTAGGGTTGCGGTTAGCCCCCAGGAGGCCGGTGGACCCGATCTGCGGCTGTGCGGCACGCGGAGGGTTGGGCCGAGGTGAGGGCGCTGGCGAGACTGAGCATGAGCCCAAGCGTTTTAGTGCGGGGGGCCTTCGAAGGTCAGTGGGGGCTCGGAGGGACCTGCCCGTTCTCCCCGCTCTGAATGACCGGCGGGGCCCCTAGAGGCTCCGGTGCCTGAAGGGCAGCAGGGTGAGACCGGCACTTGGGTTGGGGTCCCCATTCCCGGCGTTGTGGCGCCAGGCCACTTGGGAAGGGCCCCTCCGTGGCCGACCTACAGTTAGGGTTAGCCCCCAGGAGGCCAGCAGGCCCGATACACCGCCTGTGCGTCGAGCGGAGAGTTGGGCCGAGGTGAGGGTGCTGGTGAACATGAGCCCGGGCCCAAGCGTTTTGGTTCGGGGCGCCTTCGAAGGTCGGCGGGGGTTCGAAGGGCCCTGCCCGTTCTCCCACCCTGAATGAATGGCGGCGCCCCTAGCGGCACGTGTGGGGCAGGGCGGCAGGGTGCATCCAGCGCTGGGGCTTGGGGGTTCCCAATCCCCGGCGTTGCGGCGCCAGGCCCCTTAGGAAGCGACCCTCGGGGCCGTCCTAGGGTTAGGGTTAGCGCCCAGGAGGCCGGCAGGCCCGATCCGCCGGCTGTGCGAGGAGTGGAGATGCAGGCCGAGTTGAGGGCGATGGCGAGCGGGAGCTGGGCCCCAGCGATTTGGCATCCTGGGCCTTTGAATGTTGCCATGGCTCGGAGGGCCCTGCCCTTTCTCCTGCAATGAATAACCAGCAAGGCCCCTAGCGGCTCCGTTGGCAGTGGGGCGGCAGGGTGAATCCCAGGCTGCGGTTCGGGGATCCCCAATCCCCGGCGTTGTGGTGCCAGGCCCCTTGGGAGGGGCTCCTCGTGGGCCAACCCAGGGTTAGAGTTAGCCCCCATAAGGCCGGCAGGCCAGATCCTCTGGCTGGGCGGTGAGAGGTGGGCGGGCCGAGGTAAAAGCGCTGGGGTGCGGGATTGTGGGCCCCTGCATTTTGGGGTGGGAGGCTTCAAATGTCGCCGGTTTCTCCAGGGCCCTGTCAGTTCTCCCGCCCTGAATGACCGGCGGTGCCCCTCGCGGCCCGGGGGGCAGCGTTGTGGGAGGGTGAGTCTGGCTTTGGGGCTTGGGGTTCCAGATCCCTGGCGTAGTGGCACCAAAACCCTTGGGAGGGGCCCCTGGGGGGCCGACCTAGGGTTAGGGTTAGCCCCCAGGAGACCGTCAGGCCCAACCGCACACTGTGCGGCGAGCTGAGGTGCGGCCCGAGGTGAAGGCGCTGGGGAGCGGGAGCGTGGGCACCAGCGTTTTGGCACAGGGAGCCTTTGAAGGTCACCGGGGACTCAGAAGGCCCTGCCCTTCTCTCGCCCTCTATGACCCGCGGCGCCCCTAGCGGCCCAGGTGGGGACAGTGCGGCAGGGTGAGTCCGGCTCTGGGGCTCTGAGTCACCAATCCCCAGCATTGCAGAGCCAGGCCGCTTGGGATGTCCCCTCAGGGCCGACCTAGGGTTTTGGTTAGCTGCCAGGAGCCCGGCAGGCCCTATCCACCGGCTCTCAAGCAAGCGGTGGGGTGGGCCTAGGTGAGGGCGCTGGCGAGCAGGATCCTGGGAGCCAACGTTTTTGCGCGGGGAGCCTTCAAAGGTCAGCGTGGGCTCGGAGGGCCCTGCCCGATCTCTTGCCCTGATTGACCGGCGGGGCCTCTAGCGGCTCGGGTGGCTGAAGGGCAGCAGGGTGAGTGCGGCACATGAGCTCGGGGTCCCCATCCCCAGCGTTGCGACGCCAGGCCCCTTGGGAAGTGCCCCTCGGTGGCCGACCTATGGTTAGGGTTAGCCTCCAGGAGCCCCGCAGGCCCGATACACCACCTGTGCGTCGAGCGGAGAGTTGGGCCGAGGTGAGGGTGCTGGTGAACATGAGCCTGGGCCCAAGCGTTTTGGTTCGGTGCGCCTTCGAAGGTCGGCAGGGGTTCGGAGGGCCCTGCCAGTTCTCCCACCCTGAATGAATGGCGGCGCCCCTAGCGGCCTGTGTGGGTTGGGGTGGCAGCGTGCATCTGGCGCTGGGGCTTGGGGGCCCCCAATCCCTGGCGTTGCGACGCCAGGCCCCTTAGGAAGGGACCTTCAGGGGCTGTCCTAGGGTTAGGGTGAGCTCCCAGGAGGCCGGCAGGCCCGAGTCGCTGGCTCTGCGAAGAGCGGAGGTGCGGGCCGAGTTGAGGGTGATGCAGAGCGGGAGCGTGGTCCCCAGCGTTTTGGCGCCCTGGGCCTTCGACTGTTGCCATGGCTCAAAGGGCCCTGCCCGTTCTCCTGCCCTGAAGAACCAGAGGCGCCCTTAGCAGCTCCCTTGGCGGCGGAGCGGCAGGGTGAGTCCATGCTGCGGCTCGGGGATCCCCAATCCCCAGCGTTGTGGGGCCAGGCTTCTTGGGAGGGGCTCCTCTTGGGCGGACCTAGGTTTAGAGTTAGCACCCAGGAGGCCAGCAGGCCCAATCCTCTGGCTGGGCGGTGAGAGGTGGGCGGCCCGAGGTAAAGGCGCTGGCGATCGGCAGCATGGGCCCCTGCATTTTGGCGCAGGAGGCTACAAATATCGCCGGTTTCTCCAGGGCCCTGTCCCTTCTCCCGCCCTGAATGACGGGCGGCGCCACTAGCAGCCCGGGTGGCGACGTGGCGGTACGGTGAGTCTGGCTCTGGGTCTTGGGGTCCCTGATCCCCAGTGTAGCGGCACCAGGACCCTTGGGAGGGGCCCCTGGGTGGCTGACCTAGGGTTAGGGTTAGCCCCCAGGAGGCCGGCAGGTGGGATCAGGCCACTGTCCAGGGAGCGGAGGGCGGGGCTGAGGTGAGGGCGTTGGGGAGCGGGAGCGTGGGCACCAGCGTTTTGGCACGGGGAGCCTTTGAAGGCCACCGGGGGCTCGGAAGGCCCTGCCCCTTCTCTCGCCCTGAATGACCCGCAGTGCTCCTAGCGGCCCGGGTGGCGGCGTTGCGGTAGGGTGAGTGTGGCTCTGGGGCTTGAGGTTCCCGATCCCCGGCGAAGCGGCACCAGGACCCTTGGGAGGGGCCCCTGGGTGGCCGACCTAGGGTTAGGGTTAGCACCCGGGAGGCCGGCAGGCGGGATCCGCCCGCTGTGCGTGGAGCGGAGGGGCGGGCCGAGGTGAGGGCGCTGGCGAGCAAGAGCCTGGGCCCAAGCGTTTTGGCACCGGGGGCCTTCGAATGTCTCCGGGGACTCGGCGGGCCCTGCCCATTCTCCTCCCTGAATGACCGGCGGCGCCCCTAGCAGCCCAGGTGGCGGCGGGGCGGCATGTAAGTCCGGGCATAGGGCTCGGGGGTCCCCAGTCCACCGCGTTGCGGCGCCAGGCCCCTTGGGAGGGGCCCCTCGGAGGCTGACCTAGGGTGAGGTTTAGCCCCTAGGATGCCGGCAGGCCCTATTCGCCAGCCGTGTGGAGACTGGAGTGGCGGACCGAGGTGAGGGCACTGGTGAGCGGGAGCGTGGGCCCGGGTGTTTTGGCGCGGGGGGCCTTTGAAGGTCGCCGTGTCTTGGAGGGCCCTGCCCGTGCTCCCGCCCTGAATGAACGGCACCACCCCAAGCCCCCGGGTGGCGGCTGGGTGGCAGGGTGAGTCCAGTGCTGAGGCTCGGGGGTCCCCAATCCCCAGCGTTGCGGCGCCAGATCCCTTGGGAGGGGCCCCTCGGGGGTCGATCTAGGGTTGCGGTTAGCCCCCAGGAGGCCGGTGGACCCGATCTGCGGCTGTGCGGCACGCGGAGGGTTGGGCCGAGGTGAGGGCGCTGGCGAGACTGAGCATGAGCCCAAGCGTTTTAGTGCGGGGGGCCTTCGAAGGTCAGTGGGGGCTCGGAGGGACCTGCCCGTTCTCCCGCTCTGAATGACCGGCGGGGCCCCTAGAGGCTCCGGTGCCTGAAGGGCAGCAGGGTGAGACCGGCACTTGGGTTGGGGTCCCCATTCCCGGCGTTGTGGCGCCAGGCCACTTGGGAAGGGCCCCTCCGTGGCCGACCTACAGTTAGGGTTAGCCCCCAGGAGGCCAGCAGGCCCGATACACCGCCTGTGCGTCGAGCGGAGAGTTGGGCCGAGGTGAGGGTGCTGGTGAACATGAGCCCGGGCCCAAGCGTTTTGGTTCGGGGCGCCTTCGAAGGTCGGCGGGGGTTCAAAGGGCCCTGCCCGTTCTCCCACCCTGAATGAATGGCGGCGCCCCTAGCGGCACGTGTGGGGCAGGGCGGCAGGGTGCATCCAGCGCTGGGGCTTGGGGGTTCCCAATCCCCGGCGTTGCGGCGCCAGGCCCCTTAGGAAGCGACCCTCGGGGCCGTCCTAGGGTTAGGGTTAGCGCCCAGGAGGCCGGCAGGCCCGATCCGCCGGCTGTGCGAGGAGTGGAGATGCAGGCCGAGTTGAGGGCGATGGCGAGCGGGAGCTGGGCCCCAGCGATTTGGCATCCTGGGCCTTTGAATGTTGCCATGGCTCGGAGGGCCCTGCCCTTTCTCCTGCAATGAATAACCAGCAAGGCCCCTAGCGGCTCCGTTGGCAGTGGGGCGGCAGGGTGAATCCCAGGCTGCGGTTCGGGGATCCCCAATCCCCGGCGTTGTGGTGCCAGGCCCCTTGGGAGGGGCTCCTCGTGGGCCAACCCAGGGTTAGAGTTAGCCCCCATAAGGCTGGCAGGCCAGATCCTCTGGCTGGGCGGTGAGAGGTGGGCGGGCCGAGGTAAAAGCGCTGGGGTGCGGGATTGTGGGCCCCTGCATTTTGGGGTGGGAGGCTTCAAATGTCGCCGGTTTCTCCAGGGCCCTGTCAGTTCTCCCGCCCTGAATGACCGGCGGTGCCCCTCGCGGCCCGGGGGGCAGCGTTGTGGGAGGGTGAGTCTGGCTTTGGGGCTTGGGGTTCCAGATCCCTGGCGTAGTGGCACCAAAACCCTTGGGAGGGGCCCCTGGGGGGCCGACCTAGGGTTAGGGTTAGCCCCCAGGAGACCGTCAGGCCCAACCGCACACTGTGCGGCGAGCTGAGGTGCGGCCCGAGGTGAAGGCGCTGGGGAGCGGGAGCGTGGGCACCAGCGTTTTGGCACAGGGAGCCTTTGAAGGTCACCGGGGACTCAGAAGGCCCTGCCCTTCTCTCGCCCTCTATGACCCGCGGCGCCCCTAGCGGCCCAGGTGGGGACAGTGCGGCAGGGTGAGTCCGGCTCTGGGGCTCTGAGTCACCAATCCCCAGCATTGCAGAGCCAGGCCGCTTGGGATGTCCCCTCAGGGCCGACCTAGGGTTTTGGTTAGCTGCCAGGAGCCCGGCAGGCCCTATCCACCGGCTCTGAAGCAAGCGGTGGGGTGGGCCTAGGTGAGGGCGCTGGCGAGCAGGATCCTGGGAGCCAACGTTTTTGCGCGGGGAGCCTTCAAAGGTCAGCGTGGGCTCGGAGGGCCCTGCCCGATCTCTTGCCCTGATTGACCGGCGGGGCCTCTAGCGGCTCGGGTGGCTGAAGGGCAGCAGGGTGAGTGCGGCACATGAGCTCGGGGTCCCCATCCCCAGCGTTGCGACGCCAGGCCCCTTGGGAAGTGCCCCTCGGTGGCCGACCTATGGTTAGGGTTAGCCTCCAGGAGCCCCGCAGGCCCGATACACCACCTGTGCGTCGAGCGGAGAGTTGGGCCGAGGTGAGGGTGCTGGTGAACATGAGCCTGGGCCCAAGCGTTTTGGTTCGGTGCGCCTTCGAAGGTCGGCAGGGGTTCGGAGGGCCCTGCCAGTTCTCCCACCCTGAATGAATGGCGGCGCCCCTAGCAGCCTGTGTGGGTTGGGGTGGCAGCGTGCATCCGGCGCTGGGGCTTGGGGGCCCCCAATCCCTGGCGTTGCGACGCCAGGCCCCTTAGGAAGGGACCTTCAGGGGCTGTCCTAGGGTTAGGGTGAGCTCCCAGGAGGCCGGCAGGCCCGAGTCGCTGGCTCTGCGAAGAGCGGAGGTGCGGGCCGAGTTGAGGGTGATGCAGAGCGGGAGCGTGGTCCCCAGCGTTTTGGCGCCCTGGGCCTTCGACTGTTGCCATGGCTCAAAGGGCCCTGCCCGTTCTCCTGCCCTGAAGAACCAGAGGCGCCCTTAGCAGCTCCCTTGGCGGCGGAGCGGCAGGGTGAGTCCATGCTGCGGCTCGGGGATCCCCAATCCCCAGCGTTGTGGGGCCAGGCTTCTTAGGAGGGGCTCCTCTTGGGCGGACCTAGGTTTAGAGTTAGCACCCAGGAGGCCAGCAGGCCCAATCCTCTGGCTGGGCGGTGAGAGGTGGGCGGCCCGAGGTAAAGGCGCTGGCGATCGGCAGCATGGGCCCCTGCATTTTGGCGCAGGAGGCTTCAAATATCGCCGGTTTCTCCAGGGCCCTGTCCCTTCTCCCGCCCTGAATGACGGGCGGCGCCACTAGCAGCCCGGGTGGCGACGTGGCGGTACGGTGAGTCTGGCTCTGGGTCTTGGGGTCCCTGATCCCCAGTGTAGCGGCACCAGGACCCTTGGGAGGGGCCCCTGGGTGGCTGACCTAGGGTTAGGGTTAGCCCCCAGGAGGCCGGCAGGTGGGATCAGGCCACTGTCCAGGGAGCGGAGGGCGGGGCCGAGGTGAGGGCGTTGGGGAGCGGGAGCGTGGGCACCAGCGTTTTGGCACGGGGAGCCTTTGAAGGCCACCGGGGGCTCGGAAGGCCCTGCCCCTTCTCTCGCCCTGAATGACCCGCAGTGCTCCTAGCGGCCCGGGTGGCGGCGTTGCGGTAGGGTGAGTGTGGCTCTGGGGCTTGAGGTTCCCGATCCCCGGCGAAGCGGCACCAGGACCCTTGGGAGGGGCCCCTGGGTGGCCGACCTAGGGTTAGGGTTAGCACCCGGGAGGCCGGCAGGCGGGATCCGCCCGCTGTGCGTGGAGCGGAGGGGCGGGCCGAGGTGAGGGCGCTGGCGAGCAAGAGCCTGGGCCCAAGCGTTTTGGCACCGGGGGCCTTCGAATGTCTCCGGGGACTCGGCGGGCCCTGCCCATTCTCCTCCCTGAATGACCGGCGGCGCCCCTAGCAGCCCAGGTGGCGGCGGGGCGGCATGTAAGTCCGGGCATAGGGCTCGGGGGTCCCCAGTCCACCGCGTTGCGGCGCCAGGCCCCTTGGGAGGGGCCCCTCGGAGGCTGACCTAGGGTGAGGTTTAGCCCCTAGGATGCCGGCAGGCCCTATTCGCCAGCCGTGTGGAGACTGGAGTGGCGGACCGAGGTGAGGGCACTGGTGAGCGGGAGCGTGGGCCCGGGCGTTTTGGCGCGGGGGGCCTTTGAAGGTCGCCGTGTCTTGGAGGGCCCTGCCCGTGCTCCCGCCCTGAATGAACGGCACCACCCCAAGCCCCCGGGTGGCGGCTGGGTGGCAGGGTGAGTCCAGTGCTGAGGCTCGGGGGTCCCCAATCCCCAGCGTTGCGGCGCCAGATCCCTTGGGAGGGGCCCCTCGGGGGTCGATCTAGGGTTGCGGTTAGCCCCCAGGAGGCCGGTGGACCCGATCTGCGGCTGTGCGGCACGCGGAGGGTTGGGCCGAGGTGAGGGCGCTGGCGAGACTGAGCATGAGCCCAAGCGTTTTAGTGCGGGGGGCCTTCGAAGGTCAGTGGGGGCTCGGAGGGACCTGCCCGTTCTCCCGCTCTGAATGACCGGCGGGGCCCCTAGAGGCTCCGGTGCCTGAAGGGCAGCAGGGTGAGACCGGCACTTGGGTTGGGGTCCCCATTCCCGGCGTTGTGGCGCCAGGCCACTTGGGAAGGGCCCCTCCGTGGCCGACCTACAGTTAGGGTTAGCCCCCAGGAGGCCAGCAGGCCCGATACACCGCCTGTGCGTCGAGCGGAGAGTTGGGCCGAGGTGAGGGTGCTGGTGAACATGAGCCCGGGCCCAAGCGTTTTGGTTCGGGGCGCCTTCGAAGGTCGGCGGGGGTTCGAAGGGCCCTGCCCGTTCTCCCACCCTGAATGAATGGCGGCGCCCCTAGCGGCACGTGTGGGGCAGGGCGGCAGGGTGCATCCAGCGCTGGGGCTTGGGGGTTCCCAATCCCCGGCGTTGCGGCGCCAGGCCCCTTAGGAAGCGACCCTCGGGGCCGTCCTAGGGTTAGGGTTAGCGCCCAGGAGGCCGGCAGGCCCGATCCGCCGGCTGTGCGAGGAGTGGAGATGCAGGCCGAGTTGAGGGCGATGGCGAGCGGGAGCTGGGCCCCAGCGATTTGGCATCCTGGGCCTTTGAATGTTGCCATGGCTCGGAGGGCCCTGCCCTTTCTCCTGCAATGAATAACCAGCAAGGCCCCTAGCGGCTCCGTTGGCAGTGGGGCGGCAGGGTGAATCCCAGGCTGCGGTTCGGGGATCCCCAATCCCCGGCGTTGTGGTGCCAGGCCCCTTGGGAGGGGCTCCTCGTGGGCCAACCCAGGGTTAGAGTTAGCCCCCATAAGGCCGGCAGGCCAGATCCTCTGGCTGGGCGGTGAGAGGTGGGCGGGCCGAGGTAAAAGCGCTGGGGTGCGGGATTGTGGGCCCCTGCATTTTGGGGTGGGAGGCTTCAAATGTCGCCGGTTTCTCCAGGGCCCTGTCAGTTCTCCCGCCCTGAATGACCGGCGGTGCCCCTCGCGGCCCGGGGGGCAGCGTTGTGGGAGGGTGAGTCTGGCTTTGGGGCTTGGGGTTCCAGATCCCTGGCGTAGTGGCACCAAAACCCTTGGGAGGGGCCCCTGGGGGGCCGACCTAGGGTTAGGGTTAGCCCCCAGGAGACCGTCAGGCCCAACCGCACACTGTGCGGCGAGCTGAGGTGCGGCCCGAGGTGAAGGCGCTGGGGAGCGGGAGCGTGGGCACCAGCGTTTTGGCACAGGGAGCCTTTGAAGGTCACCGGGGACTCAGAAGGCCCTGCCCTTCTCTCGCCCTCTATGACCCGCGGCGCCCCTAGCGGCCCAGGTGGGGACAGTGCGGCAGGGTGGGTCCGGCTCTGGGGCTCTGAGTCACCAATCCCCAGCATTGCAGAGCCAGGCCGCTTGGGATGTCCCCTCAGGGCCGACCTAGGGTTTTGGTTAGCTGCCAGGAGCCCGGCAGGCCCTATCCACCGGCTCTGAAGCAAGCGGTGGGGTGGGCCTAGGTGAGGGCGCTGGCGAGCAGGATCCTGGGAGCCAACGTTTTTGCGCGGGGAGCCTTCAAAGGTCAGCGTGGGCTCGGAGGGCCCTGCCCGATCTCTTGCCCTGATTGACCGGCGGGGCCTCTAGCGGCTCGGGTGGCTGAAGGGCAGCAGGGTGAGTGCGGCACATGAGCTCGGGGTCCCCATCCCCAGCGTTGCGACGCCAGGCCCCTTGGGAAGTGCCCCTCGGTGGCTGACCTATGGTTAGGGTTAGCCTCCAGGAGCCCCGCAGGCCCGATACACCACCTGTGCGTCGAGCGGAGAGTTGGGCCGAGGTGAGGGTGCTGGTGAACATGAGCCTGGGCCCAAGCGTTTTGGTTCGGTGCGCCTTCGAAGGTCGGCAGGGGTTCGGAGGGCCCTGCCAGTTCTCCCACCCTGAATGAATGGCGGCGCCCCTAGCGGCCTGTGTGGGTTGGGGTGGCAGCGTGCATCCGGCGCTGGGGCTTGGGGGCCCCCAATCCCTGGCGTTGCGACGCCAGGCCCCTTAGGAAGGGACCTTCAGGGGCTGTCCTAGGGTTAGGGTGAGCTCCCAGGAGGCCGGCAGGCCCGAGTCGCTGGCTCTGCGAAGAGCGGAGGTGCGGGCCGAGTTGAGGGTGATGCAGAGCGGGAGCGTGGTCCCCAGCGTTTTGGCGCCCTGGGCCTTCGACTGTTGCCATGGCTCAAAGGGCCCTGCCCGTTCTCCTGCCCTGAAGAACCAGAGGCGCCCTTAGCAGCTCCCTTGGCGGCGGAGCGGCAGGGTGAGTCCATGCTGCGGCTCGGGGATCCCCAATCCCCAGCGTTGTGGGGCCAGGCTTCTTGGGAGGGGCTCCTCTTGGGCGGACCTAGGTTTAGAGTTAGCACCCAGGAGGCCAGCAGGCCCAATCCTCTGGCTGGGCGGTGAGAGGTGGGCGGCCCGAGGTAAAGGCGCTGGCGATCGGCAGCATGGGCCCCTGCATTTTGGCGCAGGAGGCTTCAAATATCGCCGGTTTCTCCAGGGCCCTGTCCATTCTCCCTCCCTGAATGAGCGGCGGCGCCCCAAGCGGCCTAGGTTGCGATGGTGCTGCAGGGTGAGTCTGGCTCTGGGGCTATGAATCACCAATCCCCAGCGTTGCAGAGCCAGGCCTCTTGGGTTGTGCCCCACGATGCCTACCTAGGATTTCAGTTAGCCCCCACGACCCTTGCAGGCACTATCCACTGGCTCTGCAGCAAGCGGAGGGGCAGGCCAGGCTGAGGGCGCTGGGGAGCAGGAGGAATGGAGCCAATGTTTTTGCGCGGGGCGCCTTTGAATGTCAGCGGGGACTCCGGGGGCCCTGCCCATTCTCCCATCCTGATTGACCAGTGGTCTCTAGCGGCTCGGGTGGCTGAAGGGCAGCAGGGTGAGACCGGCACTTGGGCTCGGGGTCCCCATCCGCAGCGTTGTCACGCCAGGCCCCTGGGAAGTGCCCCTCGGGGGCCGAACTATGGTTAGGGGTAGCCCCCAGGAGGCCGGCAGGCCCGATACACCACCTGGGCATCGAGCAGAGAGTTGGGCTGAGGTGAGGGTGCTGGTGAATATGAGCCTGGGCCCAAGTGTTTTGATTCGGGGCGCCTTCGAAAATTGGCGGGGATTCGGAGGGCCCTGTCCATCCTTCCAAGGTGAATGAACAGCGGCGCCCCTAGCGGCCCAGGTGGGGAGGGGCGGCAGGGTGCATGGGGCGCTGGGGCTTGGGGGTCCCCAATCCCTGGTGTTGCGGCACCAGGCCCCTTGGGAGGGGCCCTTCGGGGGCCAACCTAGAGTTAGGTTTAGCCCCTAAGAGGCCAGCAGGCCCTATTCGCCAGCTGTGTGGAGAGCAGAGTGGCAGACCTAGGTGAGGGCGCTGGTGAGTGGGAGGGTGGGCCTGGGCGTTTTGGCGTGCGGGGCCTTTGAAGGTCGCCATGTCTCTGAGGGCCCTGCCCCTTCTCCTGCCCTGAATGAACGGCTGCACCCCAAGCCCCCGAGTGGCGGCTGGGCGGCAGGTGAGTCAGGTGCTGAGTCTTGGGGTCCCCAATCCCCGGCATTGTGGCGTCAGGCCCCTTGGGAGGGGCCCCTCGGGTCCGACCTAGGGTTAGGGTTAGCCCCCAGGTGGCTGGCAGGCCCGATCCGCCTGCTGTGCGGGGAGCGGAGGGGCAGGCCGAGGTGAGGGCGCTGGGGAGTGGAAGCATGGGCACCAGCGTTTTGGCTCCAGGAGCCTTTGAAGGTCACCGGGAACTCGGAAGGACCTGCCACTTCTCTCACCCTGAATGACCGGCGGCGCCCCTAGCTGCCCAGGTGGCGACAGTGTGGAAGGGCGAGTCCGGCTCTGGGGCTCTGAGTCACCAATCCCAAGCATAGCAGAGCCAGACCCCTTGGGATGTGCCCCACGGGGCCGACCTAGGTTTTCAGTTAGCCCCCAGGAGCCCGGCAGGCACTATCCACTGGCTCTGCAGCAAACGGAGGGGCGGGTCAAGGTGAGGGCGCTGGGGAGCGGGAGCGTGGGCACCAGCATTTTGGCGTGGTGAGCCTTTGAAGGTCACCGGGGACTCCAAAGGCCCTGCCCTTCTCTCGCCCTGAATGACCGGCGGCGCCCCTAGAGGCCCGGTTGGCAACAGTGCGGCAGGGTGAGTCTGGCTCTGGGGTCTGAGTCACCAATCCCCAGCGTTGCAGAGCCAGGCCCCTTGGGATGTGCCCCACGGGGCCGACCTAGGGTTTTCATTAGAACCAAGAGCCCGGCAGGCCCTATCCAATGGGTCTGAATCAAGGGGAGAGTTGGGCCAAGGTGAGGATGCTGGTGATCATGAGCCTGGGCCCAAGCGTTTTGGTTCAGAACTCCTTCAAAGGTCAGCGGGGGTTAGAAGGGCTCTGCCCATTCTCCCACCCTGCTGGAACGGCGGCGCCCCTAGCGGCCCGGGTCCTGAGGGGTGGCAGGGTGAGTCAGGCCCTGCGGCTCAGGTATCTCCAATCCCCAGCGATGAGGCGCCAGGCCCCTTGGGAGGGGCCCCTTGGATGCAACTTAGGTTTTGGTTTAGCCCCTAGGAACTCGGCAGGTCCTATTCGCCAGCTGTGTGGAGAGTGGAGTGGCGGACCGAGGTGAGTTCACTGGTGTTTGGGAGCGTGGGCTCGGGCGTTTTGGCGCGGGGGGGATTCGAAAGTCACCGTGTCTCAGAGGGCCCTGCCCGTTCTCCCGCCCTGAATGAATGGCAGCACCCCAAGCCCCTGGGTGGCGGCTGGGCGGCAGGGTGAGTCAGGTGCTGAGGCTCAGGGTCCCCAATCCCTGGCGTTGCGGCGCCAGGCCCCTTGGGATGGGCCTCTCGGTGGTCGATCTAGGGTTACAGTTAGCCCCCCGGAGACCGGTGGACCAGATCAGCGTCTGTGCAGCACGCGGCAGGGTGGGCCGAGGTGCGGGCGCTGGCGAGCCTGAGCATGAGCCCAAGCGTTTTAGCGTGGGGGGCCTTCGAAGGTTGGTGGTGGCTGGAGGGACCTGCCCATTCTCCCGCTCTGAATGACCAGCGGGGCCCCTAGTGGCTCAGGTGGCTGAAGGGCAGCAGGGTGAGTCCGGCACTTGGGCTCGGTTGCCCCATCCCCGGCGTTGGGGCACCAGGCCACTTGAGAAGGGCCCCTCGGGGGCCGACCTACAGTTACGGTTAGCACCCAGGAGGCTGGCAGGCCCTATACACTGCCTGTGCGTGGAGCGGAGAGTTGGGCCGAGGTGAGGATGCTGGTGAACATGAGCCTGGGCACAAGCATTTTGGTTCTGGGCGCCATTGAAGGTGGGCGGGGGTTCGGAGTCCCCTGCCAGTTCTCCCACCCAGAATGAATGGCAGTGCCCCTAGCGGGCCGTGTGGGGCAGGGCGGCAGGGTGCACTCGGCCCTGGGGCTTGGGGGTCGCCAATCCCCGGCTTTGCGCAGCAAGGCTCCTTAGGAAGGGACCCTCAGGGGCCGTCCTAGGGTTAGGGTTAGCACCCAGGAGGCCGGCAGGCCCGATCCGCCGGCTGTGCGAGGAGTGGAGGTGTGGGCCGAGTTGAGGGGGATGCAGAGCGGGAGCGTGGGCCCCAGCGTTTTGGCACCCTGGGCCTTCGAATGTTGCCATGTCTCCAAGGGCCCTGCCCATTCTCCTGCCCTGAATAACCAGCGGCGCCCCTAGCGGCTCCGTTGGTGGTGGGGCTGCAGGGTGAGTCCTGAGCTGCGGCTCAGGGATCCCCAATCCCCAGCATTGTAGGGCCAGGCCTCTTGGGAGGGGCTCCTCGTGGGCCGACCTAGGGTTAGAGTTAGCACCCAGGAGGCCGGCAGGCCCAATCCTCTGGCTGGGCTGCGAGAGGTGGGCGGGTCGAGGTAAAGGCGCTGGTGAGCGGGAGCGTGGGCCCCTGCATTTTTGCGCGGGAGTCTTCAAATGTTGCTGGTTTCTCCAGGGCCCTGTCCGTTCTCCCGCCCTGCATGAGCGGCGGCGCCCCTAGTGGCCTGGGTGGCGGCGTTGTGGCAGCATGAGTCTGGTTCTGGGGCTTGGGGTCCCAGATCCCTGGCGTATAGGCAACAGAATTCTTGGGAGGGACCCTGGAGGGCCGACCTAAGGTTAGGGTTAGCCCACACAAGGCCGGCATGCCGGATCCGCCCTCTGTGCAGGGAGCAGAGGGGCGGGCTGAGGTGAGGGCGCTGGGGAGCGGGAGCGTGGGCACCCGGGTTTTGGCACGGAGAGCCTTCGAAGGTCGCCAGTGGCTCGGAAGACCCTGTCCATTCTTGTGCCCTGAATGACCAGCGGCGCCCCTAGTGGCCGGAGTGGCAGCAGGGAGGCAGGGTGAGTCTGGCGATGGGGCCTATGGTCCTAGTCTCAGGCTTGGTGGCGCCAGGCCCCTTGGGAGGGGCCCCTCTGGGTCCTGCCTAGCTTTAGGGTTATCCCCAGGAGTCCGGCGGCCTGATCCGCTGGCTGTGCATGGAGCGGAAGGGCGGGCTGACGTGAATGCGCTGGCGAGCGGGAGTGAGGGCCCAAGCGTTTTGGCACGGGGAGCCTTCGAAGGTCACCGGAGGCTCAGAGGGCCCTGCCTATTCTCTCGCCCTGTGAGGACGTTGCCCCTAGTGGGCCGGGTCATGGCGGGGCGGCAGGGTGAGTCTGGAGCTAGGGCTCGTGGGTCCCCAATCCCCAGCGTGGTGTCGCCAGGCACTTGGGAGTGATACCTTGGGGGCCTACCTAGGGTTAGGGTTAGCCCAAAGGAGGCCGGCAGCCCCATTCTGTCGGCTGTGCGGCGAGAGGAGTGGTGGGCAGAGGTGAGGGCGCTGGCGAGCGGGAGCGTGGGCCCAAGCGTTTTGGCGCGGGGGGCCTTCGAAAGTCACCGGGGGCTGAGAGATCCATGCCCCTTCTCCTGCCCTGAATGAGTGGCGGCGCCCCTAGAAGCCCGGGTGGCGGCGGGGCGGCTGGGTGAGTCTGGTGCTCATGCTCATGTGTCCCCAATCCCCGGCGTGGCGGAGCCAGGACCCTTGGAAAGGGCCCCTCGGGGGCCGACCTAGGTTTAGGGTTAGCCCCCAGGAGCCCAGCAGGCCCTATCCGCCAGCTGTGTGTTCGAGCGGAGGGGCGGGCTGAGGTGAGGGCAATGGTGAGCGGGAGCGTGGGCCCAAGCGTTTTGGCGCAGGGGGCCTTCGAAGGTCACGGGGGGCTTGGAGGGCCCTGCCCCTTCTCCTGCCCCGAAGGACTGGCGGTGCCCCTAGCAGCCCGGGTGGCGACCGGGTGGCAGTGAAAGTCCAGCACTGGGGCTCGATTGTCCCCAATCCCCGGCGTGATGGCGCCAGTCCCCTTGGGAGGGGCTCCTCAGGGGCTGAACTAGGGTTAGGGTTAACCCCCAGGAGGCTGGCAGGCCCGATCTGACGGCTGTGTGGCGAGCGGAGGGTGGGTCCCAGGTGAGGGCAATGGTGAGCGGGAGCGTGGGCCCTAGCGTTTTGGCGTGGGTTGCCTTCGAAGGTCGCAGGGGGCACGGAGGGCCCTGCAAGTTCTCCCACTCTGAATGAGGATGGCGACCCTAGCAGGCCGGGTCTCGGCAGGGCAGCAGGGTGAGTCCGGCGCTGGTGCTCGGGGGTCCCCAATCCCCGGCGTGTTGGTGCCAGACCCCTTTGGAGGGGCCCCTCGACAGCCAACCTAGGGTGAGGGTTAGACCCCAGTAGGCTGCCAGGCCCGATCCGCTGGGTGTGCGGCTTGCGGAGGGGCTGGCCGAGGTGTGGGCACTGGTGAGCAGAAGCGTGGGCCGAAGCATTTTGGCACGGGGGGCCTTCAAATGTCACCGGTGGCTCGGAGGGCCCTGCCCATTCTCCCGCCCTGAATGACCGGCGGTGCCCCTAGTGACCCGGGTGGCAGTGGGGGGCATGGTGAGTCCGGTGCTGGGGCTCAGGAGTCCCCTTTCCCCATCGTTGCGGCACCAGGCCCCTTGGGAGGGGCCACTAGGGGGCCGACATAGGTTTAGGGTTAGCCCCCAGAAGGCCCACAGACCCGATCCGCCAGCTGTGCGGCGAGTGGAGGGGAGGGCCGAGGTAAGGGCGCTGGCCAGCGGGAGCGTGGGGCCAAGCGTTTTGGTGCGGGGGGCCTTCGAAGGTTGCAGGTTGCTCGGAGGGCCCTGCCTGTTCTCCCTCCCTGAATGAACGGCGGCGCCCCTAGCGGCCCAGGTGGCGGTAGGGCGGGAGGGTGAGTCAGGCGCTTGGGCTCCGGAGTCCCCAATCCCTGGTGTTGCGGCAATAGGAACCTGGGATGGGCCCCTCGGGGGCCCACCAATGGTTAGGGTAACACCCAGGAGGCCTGCAGTCCAGATCCACTGGCTCTACAGCGAGCGGAGGGGCGGACCGAGGTGAGGGCGCAGGCGAGCGGGAGCATGGGCCCAAGCGTTTTGGCACAGGGGGGCCTTCGAATGTCATCAGGGGCTTGGAGGAATCTGCCTGTTCTCCCTCCCTGAATGACCGACGGTGCTCCTAGCGGCCTGGGTGGCGGGGGGGGCGACACGGTGAGTCCGGCGCTGGGGCTCGGGGGTCCCCAATCCCAGGCATTGCGGTGCCAGGCCCCTTCGGAGGGGCACCTCAGGGGACAACCTAGGGTTCTGCGTAGCCCCCAGGAGGAGTGCAGGCCTCATCCGCCGGCTCTGTGGCGAGCGGAGGGGCGGGCCGAGGTGAGGGCGCTGAGGAGCAGGAGCCTGGGCTCAAGCATTTTGGATGGGGGGGCCTTCGAAGTTCGCCCCGGGCTCAGAGGGCCCTGCCCGTTCTACCGCCCTGAATGACCAGCGGCACCCCTAGCGGCCCGGGTGGTGATGGGGCGGCAGGGAGACTCTGGCGCTGGGGATTGGGGCTCCCTAATACCCGGCGTTGCAGCCTCAGGCCCCTTGGGACGGGCCCCTCGGTGGCAGACCTAGGGTTAGGGTTAGCCCCCAGGAGGCTGGCAGGCTCGTTCCGCCCATGTGCGGTGAATGGAGGTGTGGGTTGAGGTGAGGATGCTGGCGAGTGGGGGCGTGGGCCAGAGCATTTACGCTTTGGCTTGGGGTGCCTTCGAAGGTCACAGGAGACTTGCAGGGTCCTGCCCGTTCTGTCGCCCTGAAGGACTGGTGACGCCCCTAGTGCCCCATGTGGCGGCAGGGCGGCACGGTGCGTCCGGCGGTGGGACTTGGGGGTCCCCAATCCCTGGCATGCAGCGTCAGGCCACTTGGGAGGGGCCCTTCGGGGGCGACATGGCATAGGGTTAGCCCCCAGGAATCCCGCAGGCCCGATCCGCCAGCTCTGCCACGAGAGGACGGGTGGGCCGAGGTTAGGGCGCTGGGAAGCAGGAGCGAGGGAGCCAGAGTTTTTGCACGGGGGGCCTTTGAAGGTCACAGGGGGATCGGAGGGCCTTGCCCGTTCTCCCTTCTTGAATGAGTGGCAACGCCCGTAGCACCCTGGGTGCTTGCGGGGTGGCAGAGTCCAGCACTGGGGCTCGGGGGTCCCAAATCCCTGGCATTGTGGTGCAGGCTCCTTGGGAGGGGCCCCTCGGGGGGCCGACCTCGGGTTAGGGTTCTTCCCCAGGAGGCTGGCAAGCCTGGCGCTAAGTGGCTCTGACAATGTAACAAAAATGCCATACACTTATCTGAAAGAAATAACAGTGTACAGGAACCCTCTTAGCCCTAACATCATCCTTTCTGAATATGGAAGCCAGCCCCAAATTGCTCGTGGAAGTCTGACGAAAGGGCTAAGCACTTTTCTCTGAGTCACCACACTGTACAGGGAAAGACCAATGTACATCATCTTTCACGAGTAGGAAGCATTAATGAAAAGGTTCTGGAATTTCGAGGACTCTGACCCATCCTTATTGGTAATAAACCATCGTGTACAGGAAAACACCTTCAACTCTCATCAGCCTCCTCAATCCTGATTCCGATTCAACTTTGGGTGTGTAGGACTAGGGAAACGTCCACATCTTATTGCTAAGAAAAACGATGTCAGGGTAATGCCCTTCAAGTCACCTCAGCCTTCCTGAAGACGGAAGCAGGAATCAAGGTGGTTATATTACCATGAGGTAAGGAAGATGAGCATATAAGTGAGAAACAACAGTGGGCAGGACCTCTCTTCCAAGGAACAGTATCTTTGCTTAATGTTGAATCCCTATGGTAAGTGGTTGTGGGCATTTGTGAGGTCAAAATCTTAAGTGTTTTGTAAAACCTCTTGGTCATTCACAGATGAGACTAAGGTAGTTGGGGACTTCTAGGCAGTGATTTGTCCACTGTCGAAAATATGAAAAGATAAAAGAGACAGATGAGGTCTCCTCAGGCATTGTCCTTTATCCTCATCCTCCGTGAGGATGGCCATCTCTGGACAGCTCAATGGCAGGGTCTCATTCACAGTGGGGGCATCTGTTCCTCACAGACATCAGGCAGGGAAATGGATTTGGTTCTCTGTGCCAGCCCAGCCACAGCTGAGTGTCACAGCACCCTCTCGTGGGCTTATAAGAGTTCCGCTGACACCAGGCAGGTCATTGTATTTGATAAACCACTGTGAGAGTTTGCAATCGCCTTCATCTGCAACCTCCTAGAGGCAAATGCAGGTGTCTGGTACCATGTGAATTCATGTGAATGCATTGTGAGAAAGTGTCCTTTTGCTTAAGAAAAACATGGCTGGGGCTCCTGGCTGGCTCAGCCAGTTAAGCATGTGCCTTTGGCTCAGGTTATGATCCCAGGGTTCTGGGATCGAGCCGAGGCTCCCTGCTCAGCAGGAAAGAAGGTAGGGAAATAGCTTAGAACCCACAGAGAATGTGAATGAAGGGGAGTGAAATGGAATTTGGTCTGTGTTTTGCTTTAGCGATTGGAAGTTAGTTTTTTCTCAATTCTGATTGTTCTTGAGACAGAAAAGCTGTATTGGTTTTTTTTTTACCTTTAATTTTTTTCTAATAATAATTTTTTATTATGATATGTTAGTCACTATACAGTATTTCCTTAGTTTTTGATGTAGTGTTCCGTGATTCATTATTTGCATATAACACCCAGTGCTCCATGCAATATGTACCTTCCTTAATACCCATCACTGGCCCATCCCAATCCCCCACCCCTCTCCCCTCTGAAGCCCTCAGTTTGTTTCCCAGAGTCCATAGTCTCTCCTGGTTCATTCCCCCTTCTGTTTAGGGTCCATTGTCTAAAGGGACAGACAGTGGAAGTTCACCAAATATAAGATCGAAATTTCATTGTTCATTATAGATGCCGCCAAGTAGTTCCCAGACATTTCATTCTACTGTAGTAATTCATTATACCTGTGCAGGTGCACGTGGAAGATAAATGATGAATGTATACTGGTAATAAAACACGCCCCTCAGTAGTAGAATAATAGAGGATGAACATGTGTAAAATTATTTGACTACAGTGTCCATGCTTTCCCTTTGGTTCCTTATTACTATGAATTTGGACAATTTTTGTTCTCTAGGCTTAAACCTCATTGTCAGTATTCAGAGTTTTTCAATGCTGATCTTCTCCTGTATAAATTACCAAAAACCTAAAATATGTATAAACTTTAAAAAATGCTATATTGAAAATTATAGCAGGGAAGTTCCATTTTGTGAATATTGTGTCAATGGATCTCTATTTTGACATCAGTGTTCATTAGAAATGATGACATTTCATGTGAGTATAAATATCAATGTGAAAAAGAAAAGGTAGGAAGAACCTTGAATGTTTAAGTAATTGGTGAAATGACAGGTGTGTGTGTGTGTGTGTGTGTGTGTGTGTGTGTGTGTGTGTGTAATTGATTTTCAGTGAATGGTTCAGCTTCTTGTAGGGCCTCCGAGAGAGCCCAGGTGAACCTTTCAATTAGTTGGTATCTGTTCTCAGAACATGGGAATCTCTTAGTCCAAACAGGCAAGCTTTGAGGTCTTGAAGAGTTTCAGTCCTCAGCGATGGTGTTGCAGACCCTTGTGTGCAAACCCTAGGGTATGCTCAGAGCCCTCATTAGCAGGTACCAACTTGTGAGGATTTCAGACAGCATTTCCCAAAGAAGTACCTCTTGAGTCTCTGTCCTTGTCAGTTCCCTACACGTCCTTACACTAGTTATGTGATCAGTGTGTTTCAGGATAATCCCCACATGTGATTTTTGCTATTTCCTACTAGTCCTATCTGTTTCTCATCTTGTTCTTTTATGGTAGGGGTTGGGAAGCAACCTGTGTGGTGTAGGAGGGGGTGTGGAAGTTGTCTGCCTTCAGAGGACCCAATGATGCCTAGAAATTGTACTGTAGTTTGAGGTCAATTATCCATCCTCTGAGTGTCAGGAATTCCATCACTTTACTTTGATGCTAGTCTGTTCTTCAAGCTGTCCTCAGAAATAAGGACGTCATCCATCTAGGGAATACTGGTTTGTGTGTATGTTTTCATTTTAGGAAAGGCCTTGCTGTTCCTGAAAATAATACTGTAGAGCACCCTTTCCTGTTCTTATTGGCCATCAGTCAATCTTTTGTGAAGTATTCGTTTGTACATAGACTTTTTATGGTTGATGAGCAGGAATTCTTTATTGACAAGTCTTTGTCAGTGTGTATATTGCAAATCTTTACTTCCCAGACTGTGGTTCACTTTTTCATTTTCTTATGGTCATAAGATAAGGAGAAATGTCACATTTTTATGAAGTCCCACTGAATTCTTTTAAATGGTTAGTGCACCCTATATCCTACCCCAAGATTGACAGGTTCTGCATTTTCTTTCAGAAACTGTCCAATGGGAAGCTACAATCCATCTCAAATTTATAAATTGCATTTTAATTCTAATAGGGTATTTATAGACAGTTTTGGATTTTCTATGTACACAATCGTATTATCTGTGAATAGTCACAATTATCCCCTCAATTCTTATACTTTTTGTTTCTCTTGCCATAAAACACTTGTAGATTCTCTGATGCCACGTTGAATAGTGCAGCATTGTTTGAAGATTTAATATACCTTTCTCAATATCTAACAGAAAAAGCAGACAAAACATTGGTAACAAATGTGACCTAATTCACATATAGGGAACATTCCATAATAAGTGCAGAATACATTATTTTCAAGTGGTCATAGACTCTTTACCCAAATAGATGATAGGTGGGGCCACGAATCAAGTCTACAAATGTTAAACCCTGAAATTAACTAGATTCTATTCTTAGACCACAGGGGAATTGAGCCACAGTCATAGCGAAAAGAAAACCAGGAAGTCCTTCAATGTTTAAAATTAAATGGAAGTTTGCTACATATCCTAAAGGTCAGAGAGGGAATCTCAATGGAAATTCTGAACCTTTTCTACATGAGGGCTCACACACAATGGCACTTTCTTTGTGAAGAGCATTATAATAACCTAGACAGGAGTTGAGCCTTAAGTCAGAGTTCTGCCTACCCCAGCCACACCTGGCAGCCTTGGCCTGTGGTACCCCTCAGCTGTCCTTTCTGGCGGCCCTGAGCTAAGGGGGTCAACATGGCCATATGTAAATGGGAAGCTCCCCACTCATAGTGATGATGGTGCCCCCTCCCCAGCTGCCCATTCTGGTGGCTCTGAGCTAAGGGGGTCAACATGGCCGTATGGAAATTAGAAGCTCCCCACTCTTAGTGATGACGTTGCTATCGTATCATCCTCACCAGTCCAACAATATGATTTCTGAGTGAAATATGACACAAGAGCGATTTCTTGGCCTTCCTTCAGGTTTGAAAATCATCTGGTGAGTCATCTATTAGAAATATGGATTCAACATGTGTTCTTTCTTCTGGAAAAGAAATAGACCCAATAGCAATTAGGGCTTCCTGAGCACCTGTTCTTGAGAGACATCATACTGGCTCTTTGTAGCATTCTGCCTCTTAAACTTCTCAACTAGGGTGTAGATATTTGTAGGCACATTTTCAGACGGTTAGAAAGGGACTCAGATGATATGAGTCTCAGAGGATTTTAGTGTCAGAAACCTAAATGGGATCCCCAAATTGACTCCAAATCGCTTGTTGTTCCATACAGGGTACTATTTCCCTCTTATCTCTGGTCTTCTCGATCTGGAAACCTATCAAGTATCAGGATTTTCTTGTCGTGTGGACAACTGGAATGAATTCAGCGGGCCTTTTCACGTCTGCCCATGGTGATCATTAAGATCATTATCTCAGTAGAGGACCTCTGGGTAAGATACTCAAAGATCCTAAGGAATACAGACAGTATAATATTTTCCTGGTATTAAAGTTACTGAAACCAACTATCTTTTTTAGTAGATTCAGGCTCTGGTATGTTCAGAGGGTACTGTAAAACAAGTCTGAAATAGTATTTAAAAACACTCAGCTCAGCCTCTTCTACAAAGTGAGCCAATGCTTATAAACATGGCTAAAATATTCCCTTACCTACGATGACTTCCCAGCCATCCTAGTGTTTATATGGTATGACTGTGACTTGCATTAGTCAACATTTGCAGAGAAAGAACTTAGTGCATCCAGGGGTCACTTCATGTTGAAATTAGTTTGTGACAATGAGCTACTGTGTTTTATTCTGCAGTCCAAGGGAATGGTGCCAGACATCTCTAAGGTGTCTAGCAGTTCCACAATTCTGATTTTAAGTGGTCTGTGTGCTTCAGAGATTTGGTCAGGAGAAGGGCAGGAGTCCAGAGACTGTGAACACTTCTGTTACATGTGCTGACCATGGAGCACGCAGGATTCCGTGGGCATCATTTTGATTTCTTGGTACTCTTGTGAAAGGTGCTTTTGTCTCAAATTCCTCTATTTAGGAGTAATTATAATGATAAAAGGAATTTTTATTGTATATCATCTGTGGGCCCTGATCCTGAGCTCCCAGGGAAGCTATCCTTTAACAATTACCCAGCTCAAAATGACTGGGCAAAACCTCAAAGCATGGGCCTTGTTTCTTCCCCAAGCACATGTTGTACATCTGCTTCGAGAAGAAAACAATAACCAAAAAATGCCAACATAAATATAAGAAAAAAAAAAGAACCTCTTTGGCTCCCATAAGATTAAAGACATACTGACATGTACACACTGAAAACATAAGAAAGAGTCTGTCACTTTCTGGAATCTAAGAAGATCCTCATTGTGGTGTGTAACTCTGTACGTAAAACAAAACAGAAAAAAATATATAAGCCTGCCCCAAATGTTCCTTCTCCGGAGCACTCACTTCTTGGTGAAGATTGTGTCTCTGAGGCAGCTGTCCTGACTTGGGTTTGAATAAAGGTCCCTTCCTTTCTCTCTAAAATGTTTTTAAAAGTTCAGTCACGCAGTGTCGACAATAACAGTGTTTTCTATTTAAGTGAGAAATAAATGTTCCACTCTATTTGCATTGGGAATAGACGAATTGAGGGTTTCTTTAGAAGAGTAAGTCTGCTTTCCAGAAAAGGCAAGGACATTGGTCTATTGAGAATGAAGATAATTACTGCTAAACAACAAGTATGTGTTGCCCCTTTGCCCAGAAACCGAAGCAGGTGTGCAGGCTTTAGGTCAGAGGTGCCTTCTTCTCCCCAGCTGACGGCACTTCTCTGCTCTGGCTCCAAGACACCCGAGGTTTTGAACGTCAGCATCGGAGTCAGCGAGGCAGCTTGTCACAGGACGCCAGTGTTCAGAGAAAGCACAGGTATGTTTGGCAAAATGTCCTATCTATGTCAGGGCTGGAGGTAAAACCTCTCATTATCCCAAAACCTCCTGGGCTTTTCTCTTTTCTCTAGTTGAGCCACAAAGTAAAATTGAAGTAGCTGCCAGCATTCTGGGTTTGGTGCAAGAATTACTTAGTTTCCCTGCAGGTAGAACTTTGCAGGGGATCACAATTTGTCTGTCCATTTATTGCTTACAAATGTATTTTGACCATCTGTTTCCTAGGAACCCTCTTTAATTAGAAAGGGAAGGTGAGATTCACTCTGTGCCTGTTTGTAACATCTAATTTGTTCCTTCATCTAACAGTGTTTATTCAATTGGGCCTAAGATATGGTTGAGTGGCCAGCATCTAGATTTAGGTGGTTTTTTTTCATCTGATACAGACTTGGATGATGTCATTTGACAAAGGTGATGTTTCATCATTGATTAGTTTATTCATCAGAAGAGTTAAAATTAGGGTGGAGGGGAAATTGAAAATTATCCAAAGCGGCCTGTTCCTGTTTAAAAGTTGAGCTTGACTTTCTAGTTTTACTAAATGTATTATCTCAATATTTTGAGGTGCCATATTCTCTCTGTAGTTTCTTTGGTGGTGGAGTCAGAAGGAGAGTCTGGGAATTCTTTTGGATAGTGGCATGCTGGTGGCTTCAAGGGGCTTGGCGTCAGGAGCCTTGGGGTGAAGTCTGCAACTGCTTGCCTGACCCTGAGTGCATCTCCCAGAGGTTTTGTTTCCTCTTATTAAATTGCCCGCAGATAATGTTCTGCTTAAAGGGGAACCCTCCCATCCTATTGGTGGGAATGCAAAGTGGTGCAGCCAGTCTGGGAAAAGTCTGGGGGTTCCTCAAAAAGTTAAACATTGAACAACCACATGATTCAGCAATTGCTCTCCTAGGTATTTACCCAAAGGATACAGAAATGCAGATTCGAAGGGGGTCCATGCACCATAATGTTCATGGCAGTAATGTCCGCAGTAGCCAAACTATGGAGAGAATCCCAATGTCCATGCACTGATGAATGGATAAAGCAGATGTGGGATACATATAAATAATGGAATATGACCCAGCTTCAAAAAGAATGAAATCTTACAATTTGCAAGGATGTGGATGGATCTAGAGTGTATTAAGCTAAGCAAAATCAGTGAGGAAAGACAAATATCCTATACTCTCACGGTTCTGGAATTTCAGAAAAAAAAACAGATGAACAGAGTGGAGGGGTGATGAGAGAGGCAAACAAGGAAATAGACTCAACCGTAGAGAACAAACTGAGTGTTGCTGCAGGGCAAGGGTGTGGGGGGAAGTGTTAAATGGGTGAGGGGTATTAAGGAGGGCACTTGTGATGAGCACCGGGTACTGTATGCAGGTGAGGAATCACTAAATCCTACTCCTGAAGCAAATATTCCATGGCATGTGAACTAACTGGAATTTAAGTAAAAGAAGAAAGGAAAAAGTGTTCTGCTTCATGAAGAGTGAGGTAAAATTGTAGTGATTTGGGCTGTACTATTCTATAGAGGATAGATGTAAAACACCCTGTTGTAGGATACAATAGAGTCTTATCACATAAGGAGTCCTCAGAAAGCTGCAATGAAAGATTCAGATCTCAGAGCATGTTCGTGTTCCACTGATATGTTACAGTTTGCACAGGTAGGAAAGAAGGTGGAGAGAAAAGAAACAGAAGGGGAAAGTAGGTATGAACCTTTCATTAATTAGCGTTATAGCTCTCTCATGAAAAACTTGCACCAGTGTGATTTTGGAAGCAGCGGGGGAATCGGGAGCTTTGCAGGAGACAGGGGGGAGTTCCAGGTCTGGGTAAAGCTGACAGGGGTCCCACAGGAGAGCTGAATGCATTCTGCAGCAGGGTGTGTTCAGGGTGGGCTCCAGGGGTGGCTGTGGGTCTCCTGGGTGAGAGTTGTGACAGGTGAGGGCTGTGTGCAAGTTCCTGGCTGAGGACAAGTGAGGCACAGGTGGAGAGCTGGCAGAGAACCTTCTTCTGAGCCACCAGCTTCACCCAACACACACAGCCTCATCTTCTGTCCCTGTCACTCCAATTCAGACTTCTCCGAAGGTGAGTGAGAACAAATCAAGAGCATTCTGAACAGAAGGGAAAGCATGTGCAAAGGCTCTGGGGCAGGAGAATTCCAGGTATGTCCAGGAGCAGCAAGAAGGCCCTGTGGCCACAGGAGACAGCTTAGGACATGAGCTCAGAGAGGTGACAGAGGGTGACAGAAAGCTATTCCAGGGCTATAACCCCATGAGACGCTGTTTCACTGGGCCATCCTGGCTACAGTGTTGAGAACAGATGACAGAGGGTTGAAGATGGCAAGGCAGGTCAATGACGAAGCTTTTCCAGGAACTCAGATACTATGGACCAAACAGGTGGCCTTGGATGGAGTGGTTAGACCTATTCTGGGTCCATTTTGAAGATGGAGCTCACAGGATTTGCTGATGGGTTAGCTATTAGGAGCAGGAGAACAGAGGAATTGGGGTAACTCCCAGCTGTTGTGTGTCGTCCTGATGAAGGGGAAGGAGAAGGTTTCTCAGGGGGTAGGAGGTAGTCCGTGTTCTGCATGCTGAGGAAGGTGCCTTTCCGGTGGATCTGCTGAGGGTTGTGTCTGGGAGGACCTTTCACATCTACTCTCTCAGCAATGCTGAAGTACAAGTATCCCCCACTTTTTAAACGTTCACAAAGACACTGGGCTTTCTTGAAAGAACTACATTATTACCCAGGATCAGTAAGAGGAAGAGACATGAAGAGGATTTCCCTCTTATGAAAAAAGGTGAACAGTGAGAATCGCGTTCAGCATCTGTTTTGGGAAGAAGCACAACAGAGGCAGCGTGCACCCCAACCAGCTCCTTCGTCTGGGAACCGCTCTCCGCATCCAGCCACCAGCACTTTGAATTGTGTCTGTGAGCCTCTGCTGTGCTTTATCTTCATTTATGCTGGGCCTCCATTGGAAACTTGTGTGCTGAGGCCTAAGAAAAGCCAAAGAGAAGGAATTTTGGAGTCTGAGCACACTGTCTAATTGTTCGTGTAAATTAATGGTCATTCCTTCTTGACACCATTTCTGGTGTGCATGGTTTCTCAGAAGCCCTGTACTTTCAAAGAGCAGGGAAACCTATACCCCATGCTGCATGATTAGTTTAGTTTCCATGCTGGACAGAACATTTCATGACTGTCGGATTTTCTCACTCAAACATTGAGACTTTGACCGCCTTCACCCGTTTCTACCACCCCATCCCCGAAACTGGCACCTACCAATCTGCTCTCATTATCTATGCGTTCAGTATTTATTTATTCCACGTGGAATGTACATGAGAGCATCTGGTATTGGTCTTTCTGTGTCTGAGTTACTTGGCATAAGGCCCCCAAGGTCTGTGTTTCCATGTCTGGTTCTTGTGAATAATGCTGCAGTGAACGTGGGAGTGCATCTGTCTTTTTGAGGCAGCATTTTTGTGTTCTTCAAATCAATTCTCAGTAGAGCCACTACTGGGTCATGGGGTAGTTGCATTAAATTTTTCAGGAACCTCCATACCATTTGTCACAGAGGCTGCACCAATTTCCATTCCCACCAACAGTGCACAGTGTCTCCTCGTCTGTACACCCTTGACCCCACCTGGTGTCTGTCTCTGGCACAATTGCTGTTCCAACAGTTGAGAGAGGATAGCCGATTGTGGGTTTGACTGATGTTTCCCTGACGATGACTAGTGATGTCGAACAACTCCTTCTGTCTGTTGGCACCTGTGTGCCATCTTTGGAAAGTATCTATTCACATATTCCTCCCATTTTTTTAATAGTTTTTTTGTTTTGATTTGTATGAGTGTTGTGTGTATTTTGGATATTAGCCTCTTCTCACACATATGATTCACAGATAATTTTTTCTTATTGGGTCAGTGGCCTTTTAAGCTTTTGATGGTTTCTTTTGCTGTGTGGAAGATTTCAGTTTGATGTTGTTCCACTTGTTTATTTGTGCTTTTGTTGCCTTTGCATTTGGTGTCCGATCTGAAGACTCTTTGCCAAAACCAATGTCGAGAGACTTAGTACCTGTGTCTTCTTGGAAGTTTATGGATTCAGGTCTTATGTTCAAATCATTCATCATTAAAAATTTTGTGTGTGGTGTAAGAAAGTGACCCAGTTATATTCTTCTGCATTTAGTGTCCAGTTTGCCTGTTACCGCTCACTGAAGACACAGTCCTTCCCTCATGTCATATCTTCTGCTGCTGTGTCGTAAGTTAGGATCATCTACGTGTGGGTAAGTTTCTGAGCTTTCTGTTCTGTTCCACTGACCTGGTGTCTGTGTTTCTGCCAGTACCATCCTGTTTTGATGACAACAGCTTTGTAATCTACCTTGAAATCCAGGAGTGTGTTGACTGCACCTTTCTTTCTTCACGTTGCATTGGGTATTTGGGGTCTTTTGTGATTCCATACAAGTTTGAGGACTGTTTTCTATTTCCTCGAGTAATGCCACTGGAATTCAGACAGGCATTTCATCACATCTGTCGATTGCTTTGGGTACGATGGACATGTTCACATAATTAACTCTTCCAGTTAAGGAGCATGGCGTATGCTACCATTTGTTTGTGTTGCCTTCCAAATCTTTGACCCATACATTCTGCCCCCCTGGACACACATATTTTTCATTTCTTTTCTGCCATGTGTTGAGTGTACTATGTCTTTCTCATTCTTGGTTACTTTTATTTCTAGATTTTTTGTTGCAATTGTAAATGGCATTGTTTTTTTAATTTCTCTTGGCGAAAGTGTGTCATCAGTATACAGAAATGCAAGAAGTTGGGTCATCTGGGTGGCTCTATATGTGAAGCGTCTGCCTTCAGCTCAGGTCATGATCCCAGAGTTCTGGGATTGAGCCCCGTGTTGTGCTCCCCGCTTAGTGAGGGTCTGCTTCTCCCTCTTTCTGACACTCCCCCTGCTCGTGCTCTTTCTCTTCCTGTCAAATAAATAAATAAAATCTGAAATAAATAAAGACAACAGATCTTTGTATATTGACTTTATATCCTGCAGCTTTCTTGAATTTGTTTATTCTAACAGGTTTTTTTTTTTTTTGAGGAATCTTTCCGGATTTCCTGTCATTTGCAAATTGTGACAGTTTCCTTATGGATTTCATATCTTTCCCTTTTTTAAAAATTGTTATTCACCCTACAGTACTTCATTTGTTTTTGATGTAGTGTTCCATGATTCATTGTTTGCATATAACACCTAGTGCTCATTATGACACGTGCCCTCCTTTTTTCTTTTAAAGAATTTATTTATTTATTCGACAGAGATAGAGACAGCCAGCAAGAGAAGGAACACAAGCAGGGGAGTGGGAGAGGTAGAAGCAGGCTCATAACGGAGGAGCCTGATGTGGGGCTCAATCCCATAATGCCAGGATCACGCCCTGAGTCAAAGGCAGACGCTTAACCACGGTGCCACCCAGGTGCCCCCTGCCTTGTTAAATTTAACCATTCTAACTGGTGTAAGGTGGTATCTCATTGTCGTTTTGATTTGTATTTGCCTGATGGCAAGTGATGTGGAGCATTTTTTCATATGTCTGTTGGCCATTTGTATCTCTTTGTGTCTTCTGCCCATTTTTTGGGTGTTGAGTTTGAGGAGTTCTTTATAGATCTTGGATACCTGCCCTTTATCTGTAATATGATTTGCAGATATCTTCTTCGATTTCATAGGTTGCCTTTTTGTTTTGTTGATCATTTGCTTTGCCGAGCAGAATCTTTTTATCCTGATGAAGTTCCAATACTTCATTTTTGCTTTTATTTCCTTTGCCTTTAGAGACGTGGCTTGCAAGAAGTTGTTGTGTCCAAGGTTCAAGAGTTCTTTTGATTTTGATATGAGACAGGAATCCATTATATTTCTTTCCTGATTGTATTCGAGCCCTCTGTCTTTCTTGGTGAGTCTACCTAAGTGTCAGTTTTGTTTCTCTTTCCAAAAAAGGCAGCTCTCATTTTCATTGTTTGTTTTTTTTTTTGTCTTTTTAGTCTCCGTTGGATTTATTTATGCATCCTTTTTGTTATTTCCTTATTTCTACTAATTTGGGGCTTTGTTTGTTGTTTTATTTTCTACTTCTTTACCAAATAAATCAGGTTGTTTTTTGGAGAGCATCATATGGATTGATGAAGACTTGAGTTTCTATGAATGTCCCCCATAAAGCTACTTTTGCTGCATCCCATAAGTTTTGTAGGTTGTCTTTTTCATCAGTGTCAAGGTACTTCTAAAATTTTTTGATTTCTTCTTTGACTGTTGGTTGTTCTGTAGCATGTTGTTAAATCTCCACATATTTATTTAAGATTCTTTAAGTATCTGACAGAGAGTGAGACAGCAAGAGAGGGAACGCAAGCATGGGGGTGGGAGAGGGAGAAGCGGGCTTCCCACTGAGCAAGGATCCTGGGATCACGACCTGAGCTGAAAGCAGATCCTTAACGACTGAGCCACCCAGGCCCCAAAAATCTCCACCTATTTTTGACTGTCTCATTTTTGTCTTGAGACTGATTTCTATTTTCATATCATTGTGGTTGGACAAGATTTGAAGCAGAAGGTGAAGAGAGCATTCAGATGAAAGGTTTGTTTCCTGGAGGGTTTTCTGCGGGCAGACCATGAGTTCCGTGGGACGGAGGAAGGTTTTGTGAGACGGGGGTGGGGTTAACCCTTGTTAGAATTACTGACTACTACCATGCAGGCTGTATGCCAATGTTCACACCATAGTCCTGATGGACTTGTACTTCATTAGAAATATTTTCTAGGAGGTGTAGGCATAGCCTTCACTTAAAGAAAGGTGCCATGTGGGTTCATGGCATGACCCCAGGTCAGCAACAAGGATGTATGGTATTGTGGGTGATCAGAAACAGGCTTTCTGTGGGAAGTGACAGAAATAAGGTATGGTGAGCTCCATGACCATAGGTGAGGTCCCGAGTGACCCACTGGGTGTTGGGTTCTGTGGATCTGTCTCATCATGTGCTGTGGAATTCAGGGACACCCTCCTCTCTGTGGATTTGTGTGGAGACAGGTAGACATCAGTGTCTGGCCAGGCACGAGGGTTGCACTGGACCACCACCAGAGGTGCAGCGTGCAGGGGAGCCACTGCTTGGTTTCCACGAAAGCTGACCAGGGTCTGTGACCATGATTCCTAGCAGCTGCAAGGGGCGAGGAGGCCGGGGGTAGTGCACACTTCCTAGACTTGTGTTCAGGACTAGTCTGGAGCACACTGAAGTCAACCACACCGAGCACAGAAGGCATCCAGTCAGTGTAGCTGTGGGCACTGCTCCCATGGTACTTTCGGGCCGGATCCATGCTGCCACCTCCTGCATTTCATCATCATCTTCAAGGTCATGTGCCTCTGCTCTTGCCCCATGGCCTCCGCGGTATTGTCCGTCCTCTATCTGTCCCTCGTCCCCGGTGCCCTGTGCAGTCCGATGCCAGGGTAGCCTTCTTGAGACAAACATCTGGCCCTGATGGAACACTTCCATGGATCTCGTGTGATGCGAGGATGATGCCCTTCCCTAAAAGGGGGCTGCAGATCCCCATCAGGAGAGCCATGTCTCCCTTTTCAGCATGGCCTGCCCACCCCTCAGTCTTGTTCAGGGAAGCTCTCCCCACTTCCTGAGATGACAGCTCTGAACTTAAAAATGAATGTTATTTTACATAAATCTATGCCTTAGTTCATCCATGGCATGTCTTTCAACCCCATTAGTGGTTTTTTTTTTTTTAGCAGTTCTGAAGGGCTGTCTGCTCAAGGAGGGGATGACCTGGGCAGGGCAGCTTTCCCTCTCATCTCCCTCAGCATGTCTCTGAGCCCTGGGGCCAGCTGTCCCACTGAGGATTGAGGGACCCGAACCAGCCCATCCTGAGCCCAAGCTGTGTCAGCTCATAGACGGATGTGTGTTGGAGCGGTGGGCAGCTGGCATGGGCCAGGGACAGGCAGTGTCTCCTTCTCATTCCTTCCCTCCCTTCCTCCCAGAGGTAGCTCAGAGCAGCCTTCAACCCCTACATCTCCAGATCCCTTGACCTGTGCTTCCTGTGTTCAGCTGGTGACCTTGGAGTTTCCCATGGATTCTACCTCCTGTACCCTCTCCTGTAGCAGTTCGTGGATCAGAGGAGGGGTCGGACCCTCTCTGTTTTAGGTCTTCTTCCTGTCCCGCACCAAGCCCACCCACCTTTGCATCTTTCATGTATGTGCTTGGAAGCAAGCCCATCCACAGGGAACCTATTAGCCAAATGGATCCAGGCAATGAACATTGAAGTAGAGATCCAGGATCCATAATAAACCTGCTCTGAAACCTGTCCCAAAGTCTGTGACTCTCTCACACTGAAACAGAAACAATAATAGCTTTCTGGACTGTAAAGTGACATGTGTCTCTACTTCCAATCTTGAATGCATAGGTGCTGAGCCTGGACAGAAAAGGACCATGGCTCCCGTGGGCTGTGATCCATGGTAAGAACTCAGTGAAATCTGAATTCAAGGCATAGAGTGAATAATTATTGTAGAGTGAATCCTCCGAAGTACGGCTTATGCACAGTGCACAGGGAAAGCTTTTTCAAAGAGGTTCCTGAAAGAAAAATCTTTTGTTAAAATTTATTTTAATTCCAGTAGAGCTAACATACAGTGTTACATTCGTTTCAGGTGTCCAATAGTGATTCAGTAATTCCATATATTACTCAGTGGTCGTCAAGAAAAGCGTCCTCTTAATTCCCTTCATCTATTTCACTCATCCCTCTATTCACCTCCTCTCTGGTAACCATCCGTTTGTTCTCTGTTGTTAAGAGTTTGTATTTTGGTGTGTCTCCTTTTTCTCTTTTAGTTATTTATTTTTGTTTGTTTCTTAAATTCCCTATTAGAGTGACATCGTATGGGATTTGTCTTTCTCTGACTGACTGACTTTAGTTAGGATAATACTCTCTAGCTCCATCCATGTGGCTGCAAATGGCAAGGTTTCATTCTTTTTCAAGCCAAGTAATACTCCATTGTGTGTGTATGTGTGTGTGTCTCTGTGTGTGTGTGTGTGTGTGTGAATACACACATCTATCATCTCATTTGTAAATTTTTCTACAGACACTTGGGTTGCTTCCATATTGTGATATTGTAAATAATGGTGCAAGACACATAGGGGTGCACGTATCCTTTTAAGTTACTGTTTTCCTATTCTTTGGGTAAATATGTGTAGTGTGATTGTTGGATCATAGGGTAGTTCTATTTTTAATTTTTTGAGGAACCATCATACTGTTTTCCACGGTGGCCACCACAGTTTGCATTCCCACCCACAGTTCAGGAGGATTCCCCTTTATCCACATCCTCCCAACTCCTGCTCTTTGTTGTGCTTTTGATGTTAGCCATTCTGACAGGTTTGAGGTATTACCTCATTGTCCTTTGGAATTACATTTTCCTGATGATGGGTGATGGTGAACATCTTTTCACGGGACTGTTGGCCATTTGTATTTCTTCTTTGGAGAAATGTCTGTCCATGTCTTCTGCCTATTTTTTAACTGGATTATTTGTTTTGGGGGTCGAGTAGTATCAGTTGTATATGTTTTGGACACTATCCCTTTATTGCCTATGATCTTTGCAAAATATCTTCTCCCTTTGAGTAGGTTGTCTTATTATTTTTACGTTTTCATTGTTCTTCTGCCGTGTGGAAACTTTTTATTTTGCTGTATTCCCAATAGTTTATTTTTGCTTTCATTTCCTTTGCCTCAGGACACAGTCTAGAAAAACGTTGGTATGGTCCATGTCAAGAAGTTACTGTCTTCCCTCCTGTAGGATTTTAATGGATTCAGGTCTTATATTGAGGTCTTGAAACTGTTTTGTGTTTGTCTGTATTGTGTAAGAAAGCAGTCTAATTTCATCCTTTTGTGCATAGCTGTCTAATTTTCCCAACACCATTTGTTGTAGTGACTGTCCATTTCCCTTTTGACATCGTTGCTTGCTTTGTGGAAGATTCATGGACCACATAATTATGGGTTTCTGTCTGAACTTGTGTCCTGTTCCTTTGGTCGCTGTGTCCAGTTTTGTGCCGTACTGTCTTGTTAGGATGACTGCAGCTTTGTAGTATAACCTGAAATCTGAAATTGTGAGTCCTCCAGCTTTGTTTTTCTTTTCCACATTGCACTGGCTGTTCGGAATCTTTAGTGGTTCCATACAAATGTTTAGGATTGTTTATTCGAGGTCTTTTGTTCTTTAATTTAAATTCAATTAGCCAACTTACAGTACATCATTAGTTTCAGATGTAGTCTTCAATAAATTTTCAGTCGTGTGTAACACCCAGTGCTCATTGTACCGTGTGACCTCCTTAATGCTACTCACCCAGTTACCCCTCCCAACTTCTCTTCCAGCAATCATCAGTTTCTTGCGATAGTTAAGAGTCCATCATGGGTTTTCTCCCTCTCTGATGACTTCCCATTCTATTTTCCCTTCCTTGCCCTATGGTCATCTTCCTTGTTTCTGATATTCCACATAGAAGTGAAAGCATATGATCATTGCCTTTCTTTCATTGACTTATTCCACTCAGCATAATACCCTCCAGCTCCACCCAGGTCGGTGTGATGGTAAGTACTCATCCTTTCTGATATCTGAGTAATATTCTATTATATATATGATCCACATCTTCTTTATCCATTCATCTGTCCATGATCATCTGCACTCCTTCCACAGTTTGTCTATGATGGATATTGCTTCTATGAATACTGGGGTGCATGTGTCCCGTCTTCACTACCTCTGTCTCTTTGGGGTCGATACCCAGTAGGGCAATTGCTGGGACATAGGGTAGCTTTATTTATAACTTCTTGAGGAAACTCCGTACCATTTTCAAGAGTGGCTGTACCGGACTGCATTCGCACAGGGGTGTAAGAGGGTTCCCGTTTCTCCACATCCTCTCCAAGATGTGTAGTTTCATTTCTTCTTATTTTTAGATATTCGGCCTCGTGTGATATGGCATCTATAGTGGTTTAGATTTGCATTTCCCTGAAGCCAAGTGATATGAAGCATTTATGCATGTATCTTTTGGTCACCGCTACCTCATCATTAGTGAAGTGACTTCTCATTTTAATCCATCTCAAGACCTAAAGCTGGGTAAGTCTCTGAAGCTGGATGATGCCATTGGTTGGAAGTGTGGAGAATTTCAAAAGATCTCCATGGAGAGCAAGTTTAAAGGTCAGTGTGAAGGTACTAATTGGACCCGGGGAGATCTCTGAAAGTGGGGATTGCCTGGGATGGGCTGAGGGGGGCCCTCCGATTTTCCTATGAATCCTTGCTGCAGCCCCAAATGGACAGTTTCCTGCTGTGGGGCAGGCTGAGTCCTCTAGTCGTGCAGAGGTGAGCCCAATGCCTGGTGCCTTGGAGGCAGGCAAACGGGGAGGGACCCTCAGCAGAAGACCCAGGGTTAGGTTAGGCCTCAAGGACAGCAGGTCTGAACTGCCCAGTGCTCAGAGAGCTCCCAGGCCGAGTGAGATGAGGGCACAAGGGCGGGTGAGTGTGAGCCTTGGGGTTTCATCCGGAAGGGCCCACAAAGGTCGGGGTTCACCAGAAGGGGCTCTCAGGGGTTGCCCCAATTCTTGCCCTGAATGCTCTGTTCCCCAAAATGGTGCAGTTAACTGTGGGCTGCAGGCTGAGTCCTACGGTGGGGCTTGGGTGTCCCCAATCCCCCAGAGTGGGGTGCCAGGACCCTGGGGAGGGACCCCTCTGTGGCCAACCTAGGGTAAGGGTTAGGGCCCAGGAGCCTGGCAGGGACATACTGCAGGCTGTGCGGCGAGCTCTGTGGAGGGCTGAGAGGAGGCCATGGGGGAGGGTGAGCATGGGCCTCAGGGTTGGGGCACGGGGGACTGCCAAAAGTGGATACGGGCTCCGGGGGCCTCCCCAAATTCTCGTGCCCTGTAGGCTCCGTAGAGCCCCCAGGGGCACGGTTTCCTGTCGGGTGGCAAGCTGAGGCCTGCGGTGGGGCACAGGTATCCCAATTCCCCAGGGCTGCAGTGTAAGCCTCCTGGGGAGGCCCCCACACCCTCGGCCGAGCTAGGGCTAGGGTTAGGCCCCAGGAACCCCGCAGGCCTGATCTGCTGGCTGTATGGCTAGTTACCCGGGCTGAGGTGAGGGTGTGGGGAGGGTGAGCGTGGGCCTCAGGGTTGGGGTGCGGGAGGCCGCCGTTGTTCGCTGGTGGCTCAGGAGGGCCCTCCTGGTTCTCCCACCCTGAATGCTCTATGGCCTCCCAAGGTGCACGGTTTCCTGCGTGGTGGCAGACTGATTCCTGCTGTGGGGCTCAGGTGTCCCGAATCCCCGCGGCTGCGACTTCAGGCTCCTGGGGAGGGGCCCCTCCACAAATGAACTAGGGTTAGGGTTGGGGCCCAGGAACCCCGCAGGCCAGATCCGCCCGCTATGTGGCGAGCTCCGCCGCGGTCTGAGGTGAGGGTGCGGGGTGGGGTGAGCATGGGCTTCAAGGTTGGGTTTAGGAATCGCCGAAGTTCGCCTGGGGCTCTGGGAGCCCTCCTGGTTCTCCCGCCCTGAATGCTCTACAGCCTCCCAAGGGGCACTGTTTCCTGTGAGCTGGCATGCTTTATCCTGCAGTGGGGCTCAGGTGTCCCCAGTCCCTGGGGCTGTGGCACCGGGCCCCAGGGGAGGGGCCCTACCCAGCCGACATAAGGACAGGTCTAGGCCCCAGGAACCCGACAGGCCTGATCTGCCAGCTCTGCGACGAGCTCGGTGGCAAGCTGAAGGGAAGGCGTGGGGCGGGATGAGCGTGGGCCTCAGGGTTGGGGTGTAGGGGGCCACCGAGGATCGCTTGGGTCTCAGGGGGGCCCTACCAGTTCTCTTGCACGGTATGCTCTGTGGCGCCCCAAGGGGCATGGTTTCCTGAGGGGTGGCAGGCTGAGTCCCGTGGTGGGGCTCAGGTGTACCCAATCCCCGGGGTTAGGGTACGGATCAGGGTATGGATTAAGGTTAGGGTATGGGTTACGGTTAGAGTACGGGTGAGTGTAGGGGTTAGGGTTAGGGTAAGGAGAGGGTACGGGTTAGGGTTGAGTTTAGGGGTTACAGGTTAGAGGTTATGGGTTAGGGTACAGATTAGGGTTTAGGGTATGGGTTAGGGTTTAGGGTTTGGGTTTAGGGTTAGGGTTAGGGTTGGAGTACGGGTTAGGTTTAGGGTACAGGTTAGGGTTAGGGTACGGGTTAGGGTACGCATTAGGGTACAGTTTAGGGTAAGGGTTAGTGTACGATTAAGGGTAAGTGTTGACATACGGATTTGGGTATGGTTTAGGGTACGGGTTAGGGTTACGGTACGGGTTAGGGTTAGGGTATAGTTTAGGGTTATGGTACAGGTTAGGTTACGGTTTAGGGTTGGGGTTAGGGTACACGTTAGGGAACGGGTTAGGGATAGGGATAGGGTATGGTTTATAGTTAGTGTATGGGTTAGGGTTCGGGCTAGGGTACAGGTTAGGGTTAGGTATGGGTTAGGGTCCGGGTTAGGGATAGGGCACGGGTTAGGGTATGGGTTTGTGTACGGGTTAGGGTATGGGTTAAGGTTAAGGTAAGGGTACTGGTTAGGGTTAAGGTACGGGTTACAGTTTAGGGTTTAGGGTTACGGTTAGGGTACAGGTTAGGGTTAGGGTACGGGTAGGGTTAGGGTACGGTTTATGGTACGAGTTAGGGTATGGGTTAGAGTCCGGGTTTGGGGTTTAGGGTTAAGGTTAGGGTACAGGTTAAGGTACTTGTTAGGGTTACGGTTAAGGTTAGGGTACGGTTTAAGTTATGGGTTAGGGTACAGTTTAGGGTTAAAGTTAGGGTACGGGTTAAGGTATGGGTTAGAGTACATGTTACGGTTACGGTTAGAGTTAGGGTACAGGTTAGGGTTAGGGTTAGGGTACGGGTGAGGGTACGGGTTAGGGTTAGGTTTAGGGTTAGGTTACGGGTTAGGGGTAGGGTTAGCTGAAGGGGTAGGGTGAGGGGTAGTGTTAGGGGTATGGTAGGGGTCGGGGTAGGGTTAGGGTTTAGGGTTAGTGTTTGGGGTTTGGGGTTAGTGGTTAGGGTTAGGGTTTCATGTTTAGGGTTTCGGGATTAGGGTTAGGGCTTAGGGTTTAGGGTTTAGTGTTAATGTTAGGGTTTAAGGTTTAAGGATTAAGGTTTAGGGTTAGGTTTAGGGTAGGGTTAGGCTTAGGGTAAGGGTTAGGGGTTAGAGTTACGGTTAGGATTAGGGTTTAAGGTTCAGGGTTTAAGGTTATGGGTTAGGGTTTAGGGTTAGTGTTAGACCCCAGTAGGCCAGCAGGACTGATGCGCCGGCTGTGCGGCGAGCGGAGGTGTGGGCCGAGGTGAGGGCGCTGGCGAGCGAGGGAATAGTATGCAGTGTTTTGGCGCGAGGGGCCTTTTACGTCACTAGAGGCTCGGAGGGCCCTGCCCGTTCTCCCGCCCTGAATGACCGGAGGCTCCCCTAGCGACCCGTGTGGTGGCGGGGTGGCAGTGTGAGTCTGGCAATGCGGTTTAGGTGTCCCCAATGCTGTGCGTTGCAGCTCAAGGCCCCTTGGGAGGGGCCCCAATAGGGCCGTCCTAGGGTTAGTGTTAGCACCCAGGAGTCCGGCAGGCATGATCCGCCAGCTGTGTGGTAGCAGAAGGCCAGGCCGAGGTGAAGATGCCAGCGAGCTGGAGCGTGGGCCCAAGCATTTTGGCACGGGGGGGCCTTGGAAGGTCGCCGGGGGATTGGAGGGCCCTGCCGGTTCTCCCGCCCTGAATGGCCAGAGGCGCCCTTAGCAGCCCGGGTGGTGGCAGGGCGGCACGGTGAGTATAGCGCTGGGGCTCGGGGGACCCCAATCCCTGGCGTTGCTGTGCCAGGCCCCTTGTGAGGTTCCGCTCGGGGGCCAACCTAGGGTTAGGGTTAGCCCCCAGGAGGCTGGCAGGCCCGATCCGCTGGCTGTGCGTGAGCAGAGGGGCGGGCCGAGGTCAGGGCGCTGGTGAGCAGGAGCATGGGCCCAAGCATTTTGGCGCATGGGGGCTTAGAAGTTCACTGGGACTCGGAGGGCCCTGCCCGTTCTCCCGCCCTGAAAGACCGGCAGCACGCCTAGTGGCCTGGTTTGCAGCGGGACGGCAAAGTGAGTCCTGGCTTGGGCTCGGGGGTCACCAATCCCTGGCACTGAGGCACCAGGCCCCTTCGAAAGGGCCCCTCATAGGCCACCCTAGGGGTAGTGTTAGCCCCCAGGAGGCGGGCAGGCCTGATGTGCCGGCTGTGCAGCGACCGGAGGGGCGGGCCAAGGTGAGGGCGCTGGGGAGCGGGAGCGTGGGCCCAAGCGTTCTGGCGCAGGCGGCCTTTGAAGGTCGCCGGGGGCTCGGAGGGCCCTGCCCGTTCTCCCACCCTGAAAGACCGGCAGCACGCCTAGTGGCCCGGGTTGCGGCAGGGCAGCAGGGTAGAGTCTGGCGCTGGGACTTTGGGGTCCCCAATCCCAGGTGTTGCGGCGATAGGCGACTTGGGATGGGCCCCTCAGTGGCCGACCTAGGGTTAGAGTTTGCACCGAGGAGGCCGGAAGTCCGGATCCACCCGCTCTGCAAGGAGCGGAGGGGTGGGCTGAGATGAGGGCGCTGGCGAGCAGGAGCGTGGACCCAAGCGTTTTGGTGCTGGGGCCTTCAAAGGTCGCCGGGGGCTCGGAGGGCCCTGCACGTTCTTCTGCCCTGAATGCCCGACGGCGCACCTAGCGGCCCGGGTTGCAGAGGGGCAGCAGTGTGAGTCCGGTGCTAGGGCTCAGGGGTCTCCAATCCCCGGTGTTGCAGCGCCAGGCCCCTTGGGAGGGGCCCATCGGGTGCGACCTAGTATTAGGGTTAGCCCCCAGGAGGCCCTCAGGCCCGATTCGCCAGCTGTGTGGTGAGTGGAGGGTCAGGCGGAGGTGAGGCCGCTGGCGAGCAGGAGCAAGGGCCCAGGAGTTTTCGAGGGGGGGTCCTTCGAAGGTCGCCAGGTGCTCAGAGGGCCGTTCACGTTCTTCCGCCCTGAATGACAGGCGACTACCCTGGCGGCCCGGTTAGAGGAGGGGCGGTAGGGTGAGTCTAGCGCTGGGGCTCGGGGTCCCCAGTCCTCGGCGTTGGGGTGCCAGGCCCCTTCGGAAGGGCTCTAGGGGGCTGACCAAGCATTACTGTTAGCCCCCAGGAGGCTGGCAGACCCGATCTGCCGGCTGTGTGTCGAGCAGAGGGGCAGGCCTAGGTGAGGGCGCTGTGGAGCAGGAGTGTGGGCCCAAGCGTTTTGGCACGGGGGGCCTTCGAATGTTGCCAGGGGCTTGGAGGGATCTGCCCGTTCTCCCTCCCTAAATGACCGACAGTGCTCCTAGTGGCCTGGGTGGTGGCAGGGCGACACGGTGAGTCCGGCGCTGGGGCTCGGGTGTCCCCAATCTCAGGCATTGTGGTGTCAGGCCCCTTCAGAGGGGCCCCTCAGGGGCCAACCTAGGGTTATGGGTAGCCTCCAGGAGGAGGGCAGGCCTCATCCACCGGCTCTGCAGCGAGTGGAGGGGCGGGCCAAGGTGAGGGCACTGAGGAGCAGGAGCATGGGCTCAAGCGTTTTGGATGGGGGGGCCGTTGAGTGTCGCCATGGACTCGGAGGGCCCTGCCCATTCTCCCGCCCTGAATGACCAGCGGCACCCCTAGCGGCCCGGGTGGCAGCGGGGCGGCAGGGTGAGTCCGGCGCTGGGGCTCGGAGGTCCCTAATACCCAGCGTTGCGGCGCCAGGCCCCTTGGGCGGGCCCCTCGGGGGCCGACCTAGGGTTAGGGTTAGCCCGCAGGAGGCTGGCAGGCTCGTTCCACCATGTGCGGTGAATGGAGGTGTGGGTCGAGGTGAGGTAGCTGGTGAGTGGGAGTGTGGGCCAGAGCATTTTGGCTTTGGCTTGGGGTGCCTTCGAAGGTCCCAGGTGGCTCGGAGGGTGCTGCCCGTTCTGTCGCCCTCAAGGACTGGCGACGCCCCTAGTTCCCCATGTGGCGGTGGGGTGGCAGGGAGCTTCCGGCGCTGGGACTTGGGGGTTCCCAATCCCTGGCATGCGGCGCCAGGCCACATGGGAGGGGCCCCTTGGGGGCGACCTAGGGATAGGGTTAGCCCCCAGGAAGCCAGCAGGCCCGATCCGCCAGCTCTGCAGCGAGTGGAGGGGTGGGCCGAGGTTAGGGCGCTGGCGGGCAGGAGTGTGGGAGCCAGAGTTTTTGCGTGGGGGGCCTTCGAATGTCGCAGGGTGATCGGAGGGCCCTGCCCGTTCTCCCTTCCTGAATGGCAACGACCCTAGTGCCCTCGGTGCCTATGGGGTGGCAGAGTGAGTACAGCACTGGGGCTCGGGGGTCCCAAATCCACGGCATTGCGGTGCCAGGATCCTTGGGAGGGGCCCCTCGGGGGTGACCTAGGGTAAGTGCTAGCCCCCAGGAGTCTAGGAGGCCCATTCCGCCAGCTCTGCAGAGGCGGAGGGGCAGGCCGAGGTGAGGGCGCTGGCGAGAGGGAGTGTGGGCCCAAGCATTTTGGCACAGGGGCCTTCGAAGGTCGCCGGGGGCTTGGAGGGCCCTGCCCGTTCTCTTGCCCTGAAAGACTGGCGGTGCCCCTAGCAGCCTGGGTTGCCACGGGGCAGCAGGCTGACTCCGGTGCTGGGCTCGGGGGCCCCAATCCCCGGCGTTGTGGCACAAGGCCCCTTGGGAGGGGCCCCTCGGGGGCCGACCTAGGCTTAGGGTTCGTCCCCAGGAGACCGGCAAGCCCGGCGCTAAGTGGTTCAGGCAATGTAACAAAAATGCCATACACTTATCTGTAAGAAATAACAGTGTACAGGAACCCTCTTAGCCCTAACATCATCCTTTCTGAATATGGAAGCCAGCCCCAAAGTGGTCGTGGAAGTCTGACGAACGCGCTAAGCACTTTTCTCTGAGTCACCACACTATACAGGGAAAGACCAATGTACATCTTCTTTCACGAGTAGGAAGCATTAATGAAAAGGTTCTGGAATTTCGAGGACTCTGACCCATCCTTATTGGTAATAAACCACCGTGTACAGGAAAACACCTTCAACTCTCATCAGTCTCCTCAATCCTGACTCCCATTCAACTTTGGATGTGTAGGACTAGGGAAATGTCCACATCTTATTGCTAAGAAAGAACGATGTCAGGGTAATGCCCTTCAAGTCACATCAGCCTTCCTGAAGACGGAAGCAGGAATCAAGGTGGTTATATTACCATGAGGTAAGGAAGATGTGCATAGAAGTGAGAAACAACAGTGGGCAGGACCTCTCTTCCAAGGAACAGTATCTTTGCTTAATGTTCAATCCCTATGGTAAGTGGTTGTGGGCATTTGTGAGGTCAAAATCTTGAGTGTTTTGTAAAACCTCTTGGCCATTCACAGATGAGACTAAGGTAGTTGGGGACTCCTAGGCAGTGATTTGTCCACTGTCAAAAATATGAAAAGATAAAAGAGACAGATGAGGTCTCCTCAGGCATTGTCCTTTATCCTCATCCTCCGTGAGGATGGCCATCTCTGGACAGCTCAGTGGCAGGGTCTCATTCACAGTGGGGGCATCTGTTCCTCACAGACATCAGGCAGGGAAATGGATTTGGTTCTCTGTGCCAGCCCAGCCACAGCTGAGTGTCACAGCACCCTCTCGTGGGCTCATAAGAGTTTCACTGTCACCAGGCAGGTCATTGTATTTGATAAACCACTGTGAGAGTTTGCAATCGCCTTCATCTGCAACCTCCTAGAGGCAAATGCAGGTGTCTGGTACCATGTGAATTCATGTGAAGGCATTGTGAGAAATTGTCCTTTTGCTTAAGAAAAACATGGCTGGGGCTCCTGGCTGGCTCAGCCAGTTAAGCATGTGCCTTTGGCTCAGGTTATGTTCTCAGGGTTCTGGGATCGAGCCCGGGTTCCCTGTTCAGCAGGAAAGGAGTTAGGGAAATAGCTTAGAACCCACAGAGAATGTGAATAAAGGGGAGTGAAATGGAATTTGGTCTGTGTTTTGCTTTAGGGATTGGAAGTTAGTTTTTTCTCAATTGTGATTGTTCTTGAAACAGAGAAGCTGTAATGTTTTTTTTTCCTTTAATTTTTTTCTAATAATAATTTTTTATTATGATATGTTAGTCACTATACAGTATTTCCTTAGTTTTTGATGTAGTGTTCCGTGATTCATTATTTGCATATAACACCCAGTGCTCCATGCAATATGTACCTTCCTTAATACCCATCACTGGCCCATCCCAATCCCCCACCCCTCTCCCCTCTGAAGCCCTCAGTTTGTTTCCCAGAGTCCATAGTCTCTCGTGGTTCATTCCCCCTTCTGTTTAGGGTCCATTGTCTAAAGGGACAGACAGTGGAAGTTCACCAAATATAAGATCGAAATTTCATTGTTCATTATAGATGCCGCTAAGTAGTTCCCAGACATTTCATTCTACTGTAGTAATTCATTATACCTGTGAAGGTGCACGTGGAAGACAATTGATGCATTCATAGTGGTAATAAAACACGCCCCTCAGTAGTAGAATAAGAGAGGATGCATATGTGTAAAATTATTCGACTACAGCTTCCATGCTTTCCCTTTGGTTCCTTATTATCTATGAAATTGGACAATTTTTGTTCTCTAGGCTTAAAACTCATTGTCAGTATTTAGAGTTTTTCAATGCTGATCTTCTCCTGTATAAGTTACCAAAACCTAAAATATGTATGAAATTTAAAAAACGCTATATTGAAAATGACAGCAGGGAAGTTCCATTTTGTGAATATTGTGTCAATGGATCTCTATTTTGACATCAGTGTTCATTAGAAATGATGACATTTCATGTGAGTATAAATATCAATGTGAAAAAGAAAAGGTAGGAAGAACCTTGAATGTTTAAGTAATTGCTGAAATGACAGGTGTGTGTGTGTGTGTGTGTGTGTGTGTGTGTGTGTGTAATTGATTTTCAGTGAGTGGTTCAGCTTCTTGTAGGGCCTCCGAGCGAGCCCAGGTGAACCTTTCAATGAGTTGGTATCTGTTTTCAGAACATGGGAATATCTTAGTACAATAGTCAATCAGGCAAGCTTTGAGGTCTTGAAGAGTTTCAGTCCTCAGCGATGGTGTTGCAGACCCTTGTGAGCAAACCCTAGGGTATGCTCAGAGCCCTCATTAGCTGGTACCAACGTGTGACGATTTCAGACAGCATTTCCCAAAGAAGTACCTCTTGAGTCTCTGTCCTTGTCAGTTCCCTACACTTCCTTACACTAGTTATGTGATCAGTGTGTTTCAGGATAATCCCCACATGTGATTTTTGCTATTTCCTACTAGTCCTATCTGTTTCTCATGTTCTTCTTTTATGGTAGGTGTTGGGAAGCAACCTGTGTGGTGTAGGAAGGGGTGTGGTAGTTGTCTGCCTTCAGAGGACCGAATGATGCCTAGAAATTGTACTGTAGGTTGAGGTCAATTGTCCATCCTCTGAGTGTCAGGAATTCCATCACTTTACTTTGATGCTAGTCTGTTCTTCAAGCTGTCCTCAGAAATAAGGACGTCATCCATCTAGGGAATACTTTTTTGTGTGTATGTTTTCATTTTAGGAAAGGCCTTTCTGTTCCTGAAAATAATACTGTAGAGTACCCTTTCTGGGTTTTATTGGACATCAGTCAATCTTTTGTGAAGTATTCGTTTATAAATAGACTTTTTATGGTTGATGAGCAGGAATTCTTTATTGACAAGTCTTTGTCAGTGTGTGTATTGCAAATCTTTACTTCCCAGACTGTGGTTCACTTTTTCATTTTCTTATGGTCATAAGATAAGGAGAAATGTCACATTTTTATGAAGTCCCACTGAATTCTTTTAAATGGTTAGTGCACCATATGTCCTACCCCAAGATTGACAGGTTCTGCATTTTCTTTCAGAAACTGTCCAATGGGAAGCTACAATCCATCTCAAATTTATAAATTGCATTTTTAATTCTAATAGGGTATTTATAGACTGGTTTGTATTTTCTATGTACACAATCATATTATCTGTGAATAGTTACAATTATCCCCTCAATTCTTATACTTTTTGTTTCCCTTGCCTTCTAACAGTGGTAGATTCTCCGATGCCATGTTGAATAGAGCAACATTGTTTGAAGATTTTAATATACCTTTCTCAATATCTGACAGAAAAAGCAGACAAAACATTGGTAAAAATGTGACCTAATTGACATATAGGGAACATTCCATAATAAGTGCAGAATACATTATTTGCAAGTGGTCATAGACTCTTTACCCAAATAAATAATAGATGGGGCCACAAATCAATGCTACAAATGTTAAACCCTGAAATTAACTAGATTCTATTCTTAGACCACAGGCGAATTGAGCCACAGTCATAGCGAAAAGAAAACCAGGAAGTCCTTCAATGTTTAAAATTAAATGGAACTTTGCTACATATCCTAAAGGTGAGAGAGGGAATCTCAATGGAAATTCTGAACCTTTTCTACATGAGGGCTCACACACAATGGCACTTTCTTTGTGAAGAGCATTATAATAACCTAGACAGGAGTTGAGCCTTAAGTCAGAATTCTGCCTGCCCCAGCCACACCTGGCAGCCTTGGCCTGTGGTCCCCCTCAGCTGTCCTTTCTGGTGGCCCTGAGCTAAGGGGGTGAACATGGCCGTATGGAAATTAGAAGCTCCCCACTCTTAGTGATGACGTTGCTATCGTATTGTCCTCACCAGTCCAACAACATGATTTCTGAGTGAAACATGACACAAGAGCTACTTCTTTGCCTTCCTTCAGGTTTGAAAATCATCTGGTGAGTCATCTATTAGAAATATGGATTCAACATGTGTTCTTTCTTCTAGAAAAGAAATAGACCCAATAGCAATTATGTGTTCCTTAGCACCTGTTCCTGAGAGACATCATACTGGCTCTTTGTAGCATTCTGCCTCTTAAACTTCTCAACTAGGGTGTAGATATTTTTAGGCACATTTTCAGACGGTTAGAAAGGGACTCAGATGATATGAGTCACAGAGGATTTTAGTGTCAGAAACCTAAGTGGGATCCCCAAATTGACTCCAAATCCCTTGTTGTTCCATACAGGGTACTATTTCCCTCTTATCTCTGGTCTTCTCGATCTGGAAACCTATCAAGTATCAGGATTTTCTTGTCATGTGGACAAATGGAACGAATTCAGCGGGCCTTTTCACCTCTGCCCATGGTGATCATTAAGATCATTATCTTAGTGGAGGACCTCTGGGTAAGATACTCAAAGATCCTTAGGAATAGAGACAGTATAATATTTTTCTGGTATTAAAGTTACTGAAACCAACTATCTTTTTTAGTCCATTCAGGCTCTGGTATGTTCAGAGGGTGCTGTAAAACTGGTCTGAAATAGTATTGAAAAACACTCAGCTCAGCCTCTTCTACAAAGTGAGCCAATGCTTATAAACATGGCTAAAATATTCCCTTACCTACGATGACTCCCCAGCCATCGTAGTGTTTATATGGTATGACTGTGACTTACATTAGTCAACATTTGCAGAGAAAGAACTTAGTGCATCCAGTGGGCACTTCATGTTGAAATTAGTTTGTGACAACGAGCTACTGTGTTTTATTCTGCAGTCCAAGGGAATGGTGCCAGACATCTTTAAGGAGTTCTAGCAGTTCTACAATTCTGATTTTAAGTGGTCTGTGTGCTTCAGAGATTTGGTCAGGAGAAGGGCAGGAGTCCAGAGACTGTGAACACTTCTGTTACATGTGCTGACCATGGAGCAGGTAGCTTTCTGTGGGCATCATTTTGATTTCTTGGTACTCTTGTGAAGGTGCTTTTGTCTCAAATTCCTCCATTTAGGAGTAATTATAATGATGAAAGTAATTTTTATCTTATATCATCTGTGGGCCCTGATCCTGGGATCCCAGGGAAGCTATCCTTTAACATTTTACCCGGTTCAAAATGATTGGGCAAAACCTCAAAGCATGGGCCCTATTTCTGCCCCAAGCACATGTTGTACATCTGCTTCAAGAAGAAAACAATAACCAAAAATGCCAACATGAAGATAAGAAAAAATAAAGAACCTCTTTGGCTCCCATAAGATTAAAGTCATACTGACATGTACATACTGAACATGCATGAAATCATTGCATTTCCTAAAGCCCAAGCCTTGGAGGGTCTGAGAGCCACTGATCTTGCCCAGAACCAGGCACACCCCAGCAGGGAGGTCTGGTGCAGAAAGGGAAGGGGCAGGACTCTGAGGGTGGTCTTCAGCTAGAGGGGTCCCTGGAATGGGCCAGGTGTGTGGGGGGAGCCCAGCCCAGGACCCCACCTATGCCTATGCTGGGTGTTGGGTAGAGGAGGCACCTCTTGGACCCCCTGCACTTTCATGGTTCCAGGGGCTTGAGGGCGGCTTGCCTGGCTTCCCAGGGGCTGGGGCACCACCCTCCCTGACAAATCACCTCTTGGGAGTGGAGCTACGTCTCTGTGGGCTGTTCCAGAGTTGCAGTGGGGTGCAAACCTGGGACAGAAGAAGGGGAACTGGGAGAGAGAGAGTTGCCCTGCGGAGGTCCCGGCTGGTTAGAGAGCAGCGTGCACCGTGGGTGGGGGGGTCTGGGGGTAGGGTGCGCCCCAGGTGGGAGGCAGGGTTCTGGAAGGGCACCTGGAGAGGGTTCATTGTGGGAACTCAGGTGAGTTTTCTTTTTCCTTTTAAAGTCTCTTCTGCCCCATGTTCTCAACTGGCCTTATTCCCCATACCTGTGAACTCCAGGGCGCCCACTCACCTGAGCTTTTGTGGGATTGGTTGCAGAATTTCAGGGTTTCCCCTGTTCCCCGGGAAGAGTGCGGGTAAGGACCTCACAGAGTCCCCACCTTCAGTGATGTGTCCCACGGTTCTCTGACACAGTGCAGGTGATGCATCTTGAGAAGTACCCCAAGTTCAGCAGGGTGTGCCCTGGTCCCCCAGGCACAGGTGTGGCCGTAGCAAGCCCCAGAGCCGTCCCCCAACTTCAGCATTATGCCCCGTGTGCCCCCAGGTTAGTGGTAATTGGCTGTTAGAATCATGGAGGAAAATCCTCCAGGTGGGGGCCTGAAGGAGGGCGTAAACCAGACCCCACTCTAATTGCATTGGGAATAGACGAATTGAGGGTTTCTTTAGAAGAGTAAGTCTGCTTTCCAGAAAAGGCAAGGTCATTGGTCTATTGAGAATGAAGATAATTACTGATATACAACAAGTATGTGTTGCCCCTGCACCCAGAAACCGAAGCAGGTGTGCAGGCTATAGGTCAGAGGTGCCTTCTTCTCCCCAGCTGACAGCACTTCTCTGCTCTGGCTACAAGACACCCGAGGTTTTGAACGTCAGCATCGGAGTCAGCGAGGCAGCTTGTCACAGGACGCCAGTGTTCAGAGAAAGCACAGGTATGTTTGGCAAAATGTCCTATCTATGTCAGGGCTGGAGGTAAAACCTCTCATTATCCCAAAACCTCCTGGGCTTTTCTCTTTTCTCTAGTTGAGCCACAAAGTAAAATTGAAGTAGCTGTCAGCATTCTGGGTTTGGTGCAAGAATTACTTAGTTTCCCTGGAGGTAGAACTTTGCAGGGGATCACAATTTCTGTCCATTTATTGCTGACAAATGTATTTTGACCATCTGTTTCCTAGGAACCCTCTTTAATTAGAAAGGGAAGGTGAGATTCACTCTGTGCCTGTTTGTAACATCTAATTTGTTCCTTCATCTAACAGTGTTTATTCAATTGGGCCTAAGATATGGTTGAGTGGCCAGCATCTAGAGTTAGGTGGCTTTTTTCATCTGATACAGACTTGGATGATGTCATTTGACAAAGGTGATGTTTCATCATTGATTAGTTTATTCATCAGAAGAGTTAAAATTAGGGTGGAGGGAAAATTGAAAATTATCCAAAGCGGCCTGTTCCTGTTTAAAAGTTGAGCTTGACTTTCTAGTTTTACTAAATGTATTATCTCGATATTTTGAGGTGCCATATTCTCTCTGTAGTTTCTTTGGTGGTGGAGTCAGAAGGAGAGTCTGGGAATTCTTTTGGATAGTGGCATGCTGGTGGCTTCAAGGGGCTTGGCGTCAGGAGCCTTGGGGTGAAGTCTGCAACTGCTTGCCTGACCCTGGGTGCATCTCACAGATGTTTTGTTGCCTCTTATGAAATTGCCGGCAGATAATGTTCTGCTTAAAGGGGAACCCTCCCATCCTGTTGGTGGGAATGCAAAGTGGTGCAGCCAGTCTGGGAACCAGTGTGGGGGTTCCTCAAAAAGTTAAACATTGAACAACCACATGATCCAGCAATTGCTGTCCTACGTATTTACCCAAAGGATAAAAATGCAGATTCGAAGGGGGTCCATGCACCATAATGTTTATAGCAGCAATGTCCACAGTAGCCAAACTATGGAGAGAATCCCAAAGTCCATGCACTGATGAATGGATAAAGCAGATGTGGGATACCTATATATAATGGAATATGACCCAGCTTCAAAAAGAATGAAATCTTACCACTTGCAAGGATGTGGATGGATCTAGAGTGTATTAAGCTAAGCAAAATCAGTGAGGAAAGACAAATATCCTATGCTCTCACGCTTGTGGAATTTCAGAAAAAAAACAGATGAACAGAGTTGAGGGGTGATGAGAGAGGCAAACAAGGAAATAGACTCAACCTTGGAGAACAAACTGAGTGTTGCTGCAGGACATGGGCGTGGGGGTAAGAGTTAAATGGGTGAGGGGTATTAAGGAGGAATCTTGTGATGACCACCGGGTACTGTATGCAGGTGAGGAATCACTAAATCTTACCCCTGAAGCGAATATTCCATGGCATGTGAACTAACTGGAATTTAAGTAAAAGAAGAAAGGAAAAAGTGTTCTGCTTCATGAAGAGTGAGGTAAAGTTGTAGTGATTTGGGCTGTACTCTTCTATAGATGAGAGTTGTAGAACACCCTGTTGTAGGATACACTAGTTTCTTATCACATAAGGATTCCTCAAAAAGCTGCAATGAAAGATTCAGGTCTCAGAGCATGTTCATGTTCCACTGATATGTTACAGTTTGCACAGGTAGGAAAGAAGGTGGAGAGAAAGGCAACAGAAGGGGAAAGTAGGTGTGAACCTTTCATTAGTTAGCGTTATAGCTTTCTCATGAAAGTCTTGCGCCAGTGTGATTTTGGAAGCAGAGTGGGAATCCGGGAGCTTTGCAGGAGATGGGGGAGTTCCAGGTCTGGGTAAAGCTGACAGGGGGCCCAGAGGAGAGCTGAATGCATTCTGCAGCAGGATGTGGGCAGGGTGGGCTCCAGGTGTGGCTATGGGTCTCCTGGGTGAGAGTTGTGACAGGTGTGGGCTGTGTGCAAGTTCCTGGCTGAGGACAAGTGAGGCACAGGCGGAGAACTGGCAGAGAACCTTTTTCTGGGCCACCAGCCTCACCCAACACACACAGTCTCATCTTCTGTCCCTGACGCTCCAATTCAGACTTCTCCGAAGGTGAGTGAGAACACATCAAGAGCATTCGAAACAGAAGGGAAAGCATGTGCAATGGCTCTGGGGCAGGAGAATTCCAGGTATGTGCAGGAGCAGCAAGAAGGCCCTGTGGCCACAGGAGACAGCTTAGGACATTACCTCAGAGAGGTGACAGAGGGTGACAGAAAGCCATTCCAGGGCTATATCCCCATGAGACCCTGTTTCACTGGGCCATCCTGGCTACAGTGTTGAGAACAGATGACAGAGGGTTGAAGATGGCAAGGCAGGTCAATGACGAAGCTTTTCCAGGAACTCAGGCACTGTGGACCAGACAGGTGGCCTTGGATGGAGTGGTTAGACCTATTCTGGGTCCATTTTGAAGATACAGTTCACAGGATTTGCTGATGGGTTAGCTATTAGGAGCAGGAGAACGGAGGAATTAGGGTAACTCCCAGCTTTTGTGGGTTGTCGTGATCGAGGGGAAGGAGAGGGTTTCTCGGGAGGTAGGAGGTAGTCCGTGTTCCGCATGCTGAGGAAGGTGCCTTTCCCGGTGGGTCTGCTGAGGTTTGTGTCTGGGAGAACCTTTCACATCTCGTCCCTCAGCAATGCTCAAGTACAAGTATCCCCCATTTTTAAACGTTCACAGTAAGACACTGGGATTTCTTGAAAGAACTATGTTATTACCCAGCTTCAGTAAGAGGAAGAGACCTGAAGAGGATTTCCCTCTTATGAAAAAAGGTGAACAGTGAGAATCGCATTCAGCATCTGTTTTGGGGAGAAGCACGACAAAGGCGGTGTGCTCCCCAACCAGCTCCTTCCGCTGGGAATTGCTCTCCGCATCCAGCCACCAGCACTTTGAATTGTGTTTGTGAGCCTCTGCTGTGCTTTATCTTCATTTATGCTGGGCCTCCATTGGAAACTTGTGTGCTGAGGCCTAAGAAAAGCCAAAGAGAAGGAATTTTGGAGTCTGAGCACACTGTCTAATTGTTCCATTTAAATTAATGGCCATTCCTTCTTGACACCATTACTGCTGTGCAAGGTTTCTCAGAAGCTCTGTACTTTCAAAGAGCAGGGAAACCTATACCCCATGCTGTGGGGTTAGTTTTAGTCTCCATGCTGGACAGAACATTTCATGACTGTCGGATTTTCTCACTCAAACATTGAGACTTTGACCGCCTTCACCCGTTTCTACCACCCCATCCCCGAATCTGGCACCTACCAATCTGCTCTCAGTATCTATGTGTTCAGTATTTGTTTATTCCACGTGGAATGTACATGAGAGCATCTGGTATTGGTCTTTCTGTGTATGAGTTACTTGGCATAAGGCCCCCAAGGTCTGTGTTTCCATGTCTGGTTCTTGTGAATAATGCTTTAGTGAATGTGGGAGTGCATCTGTCTTTTTGAGGCAGTATTTTTGTGTTCTCCGAATCAATACTCAGTAGAGCCATAACTGGGTCATGTCGTAGTTGCTTTTATTTTTCAGGAACCTCCATACCGTTTGTCACAGTGACTGCACCAATTTCCATTCCCACCAACAGTGCACAGTGTCTCCTCGTCTGCACACCCTTGACCCCACCTGGTGTCTGTCTCTGGGACAATTGCTGTTCCAACAGTTGTGAGCGGATAGCCGATTGTGGGTTTGACTGATGTTTCCCTGACGATGATTAGTGATGCCGAACAACTTTTTCTGTCTGTTGGCACCTGTGTGCCATCTTTGGAAGGTATCTATTCACATATTCCCCACATTTTTTATACTTTTTTTTGTTTTGATTTGTATGAGTGTTGTGTGTATTTTGGATATTAGCCTCTTCTCACACATACGATTCACAGATATTTTTTTCTTATTGGGTCAGTGGCCTTTTAAGTTTTTGATGGTTTCTTTTGCCGTGTGGAAGATTTCAGTTTGATGTTGTTCCACTTGTTTATTTTTGCTTTTGTTGCCTTTGCATTTGGTGTCTGATCTGAAGAGTCTTTGCCAAAACCAATGTCAAGAGACTTAGTACCTGTGTCTTCTTGGAGGTTTATGGATTCAGGTCTTATGTTCAAATCATTCATCCATTAAAAATTTTGTGTGTGGTGTAAGAAAGTGACCCAGTTATATTCTTCTGCATTTAGTGTCCAGTTTGCCTGTTACCGCTCACTGAAGACACAGTCCTTCCCTCATGGCATATCTTCTGCTGCTGTGTCATAAGTTAGGATCATCTACGTGTGGGTAAGTTTCTGAGCTTTCTGTTCTGTTTCACTGACCTGGTGTCTGTGTTTATGCCAGTACCATCCTGTTTTGATGACAACAGCTTTGTAATCTAGCTTGAAATACAGGTGTGTGTTGACTGCACCTTTCTTTCTCCAGGTTGCTTTGGGTATTTGGGGTCTTTTGTGATTCCATACAAGTTTGAGGACTGTTTTCTATTTCCTCGAATAATGCCACTGGAATTCAGATAAGGATTTCATCACATCTGTCGATTGCTTTGGGTACGATGGACATGTTCACATAATTAACTTTTCCAGTTAAGGAGCATGGCATAAGCTTCCATTTGTTTGTGTTGCCTTCCAAATCTTTGACCCATACATTCTGCCCCCCTCGACACACGTGTTTTTCATTTCTTTTCTGCCATGTGTTGAGTGTACTATGTCTTTCTCATTCTTGGTTACTTTTATTCCTAGATTTTTTTTTCATGCAATTGTAAATGGCATTGCTTTTTTATTTCTCTTTGCGAAAGTATGTCATCAGTATACAGAAATGCAACAAGTTGGGTCATCTGTGTGGCTCCATAGGTGAAGCGTCTGCCTTTAGCTCAGGTCATGATCCCAGAGTTCTGGGATCGAGCCCCATGTTGGGCTCCCTGCTTAGCGAGGGTCTGCTTCTCCCTCTTTCTGACACTCCCCCTGCTCCTGCTTTTTCTCTTCCTGTCAAATAAATAAATAAATAAAATCTGAAAAAAATAAAGACAACAGGTCTCTGTATATCGACTTTATATCCTGCAGCTTTCTTGAATTTGTTTATTCTAACAGTTTTTTTGTGTGGAATCTTTCGGGATTTCATGTCATTTGCAAATAGTGACAGTTTTCCTGTATGGATTTCATATCTTTCTCATTTTTAAAATGATGTTAGTCACCCTAGAGTACTTCATTTGTTTTTGATGTAGTGTTCCATGATTCATTGTTTCCATATAACACCTAGTGCTCATTATGACACGTGCCCTCCTTTTTTTAAAAAAAAAGAATTTATTTATTTATTCGACAGAGATAGAGACAGCCAGCGAGAGACGGAACACAAGCAGGGGGAGTGGGAGAGGAAGAAGCAGGCTCACAGCGGAGGAGCCTGATGTGGGGCTCGATCCCATAACCCTGAGCCGAAGGCAGACGCTTTACCGCTGTGCCACCCAGGTGCCCCAATATGTACCCTCCTTAATACCCATCACCAGGATAACCCCTTCCCCTTCCCCTCCCTTTCTGCAGCCTTCCGTTTGTTTCCCAGTTTCAGTAGTCTCTCATGATTCATCTCCCCCTCTCATTCCCCCCTTCACTTTTCCCTTCCATCTTCTAATGTCCTCCATGCTATTCCTTCCGTTCCACATAGGAGTGAAACCATATGATAATTGTCTTTCTCTGCTTGACTTAATTTCACTTAGCATAATCCCCTCCTGGTCCATCCACGTTGGTGCAAATGGGGGGTATTCATCCTTTCTGATGACTGAGTAATATTCCATTGTGTAGATGAACCACATCTTCTTTGTCCATTCATCTGCTGAAGGACACCTTGGCTCCTTCATCAGTTTGGCTGTTATGGACATTGCTGCTATGAACATTGGGATAGAGGTGCCCCTTCTTTTCATTACTCTGTGTCTATGCGGTAGATACCCAGTAGTGCAGTTGGTGGGTCATAGGATAGCTCTGTGTTTAACGTCGTGAGGAACCTCCATATTGTTTTCAAAAGTGGCTATACCAGCTTGAATCCTCACGAGTAGTGTAAGATGGTTACGCTTTCTCCACATCCTCTCTGACTTTTTTTTATTTCCTGTCTTGTTAATTTTTTTTCAAGATTTTATTGATTTATTCCACAGAGATAGAGATAGACAGCGAGAGAGGGAACACAAGCAGGGGGAGTGGGAGAGGAAGAAGCAGGCTCATAACGGAGGAGCCTGATGTGGGGCTCGATCGCATAATGCCAGGATCACGCCCTTAGCCGAAGACAGACGCTTAACCACTGTGCCACCCAGGTGCCGCCTGCCTTGTTAATTTTAACCATTCTAACTGGTGTATGGTGGTATCTCATTGTCGTTTTGATTTGTATTTGCCTGATGGCAAGTGATGTGGAGCATTTTTTCATGTGTCTGTTGGCCATTTGTATGTCTTCTCTGGAGAAGTATCTCTTTGTGTCTTCTGCCCATTTTTTGGGTGTCGAGTTTGATGCGTTCTTTATAGATCTTGGATACCAGCCCTTTATCTGTAATATTATTTGCAGATATCTTCTTCGATTCCATAGGATGCCTTTTTGTTTTTTTGATCATTTGCTTTGCCGAGCAGAAGTTTTTATCCTGATGAAGTGCCAATAGTTCATTTTTGCTTTTATTTCCTTTGCCTTTAGAGACATGGCTTGCAAGAAGTTGTTGTGTCCAAGGTTGAAAAGTTCTTTTGATTTTGATATGAGACAGGAATCCATTATCTTTCTTTCTTAATTTTATTGGAGTCCTCTGTCTTTCTTGGTGAGTCTAGCTAAGTTTGTCAGTTTTGTTTATCTTTCCAAAAAAGGCAGCTCTCATTTTCATTTTTTTTTGTCCTTTTAGTCTCCGTTGGATTTATTAATGCATTCCTTTTTGTTATTTCCTTATTTCTACTAATTTGTGGCTTTGTTTGTTCTTTTTTTTTTTCTATTTCTTTACCACATAAATCAGGTTGTTTATTGGAGAGCATTCTCATGGATTGATGAAGACTTGAATTTCTATGAATGTCCCCCATAAAGCTACTTTTGCTGCATCCCATAAGTTTTTGTAAGTTGTCTTTTTCATCAGTGTCAAGGTACTTCTAAAATTTTTTTGATTTCTTCTTTGACTGTTGGTTGTTCAGTAGCATGTTGTTAAATCTCCACACATTTATTTAAGATTATTTAAGTATCTGACAGAGAGTGAGACAGCGAGAGAGGGAATGCAAGCAGGGTGGTGGGAGAGGGAGAAGTGGGCTTCCCACTGAGTAAGGAGCCTGATTCGGGGCTAGATCCCAGGATCCTGGAATCACGACCTGAGCTGAAAGAAGATCCTTAACAACTGAGCCACCCAGGCCCCCCAATCTCCACCTATTTTTGACTGTCCCATTTTTTTCTTGAGACTGATTTCTAGTTTCATATCATTGTGGTTGGACAAGATTTGAAGCAGAAGGTAAAAAGAGCATTCAGATGAAAGGTTTGTTTCCTGGAGGGTTTTCTGAGGGCAGACCATGAGTTCAGTGGGGATGGAGGAAGGTTTTGTGAGACGGGGGGTGGGGTTAACCCTCGTTAGAATTACTGACTACTACCATGCAGGCTGTGTGCTACCGTTCACACCGTAGTCCTGATGGACTGGTACTTCATTAGAAATATTTTCTAGGAGGTGTAGGCATAGTCTTCACTTAAAGAAAGGTGCCATGTGGGTTCATGGCATGACCCCAGGTCAGCAACCAGGATGTTTGGTATTGTGGGGGATCAGAACCAGGCTTTCTGTGGGAAGTGACAGAAATAGGGTATGGTGAGCTCCATGACCATAGGTGAGGTCCCTAGTGACCCACTGGGTGTTGGGTTCTGTGGATCTGTCTCATCAGGTGCTGTGGAATTCAGGGACACCCTCCTGTCTGTGGATTTGTGTGGAGACAGGTAGACATCAGTGTCTGGCCAGGCACGAGGGTCACACTGGACCACCACCAGAGGTACAGCGTGCGTGGGAGCCACTGCTTGGTTTCCACGAAAGCTGACCAGGGTCTGTGACCGTGATTCCTAGCAGCTGCAAGGGGAGAGGAGGCCGGGGGTGGTGCACACTTCCTAGAGTTGTGGTCAGGACTAGTCTGGAGCCCACTGAAGTCAGCCACACTGGGCACAGAAGGCACCCAGTCAGTGTAGCTGTGGACACTGCTCCCATGGCACTTTCAGGCCGGCTCCATGCTGCCACCTCCTGCATTTCATCATCATCTTCAAGGTCATGTGCCTCTGCTCTTGCCCCATGGCCTCCGGGGTATTGTCCGTCCTCCATCTGGCCCTCGTCCCTGGTGCCCTGTGCAGTCCAATGCCAGGGTACCCGTCTTGAGACAAATATCTGGCCCTGATGGAACACTTCCATGGATCTCGTGTAATGTGAGGGTGATGCCCTGCACTGGAAGGGGGCTACAGGTCCCCAATCAGGAGAGCCATGTCTCCCTTTTCAGCATGGCCTGCCCGCCCCTCAGTCTTCTTAGGGAAGCTCTCCCCACTTCCTGAGATGACAGCCCTGAACTTAAAAATGAATGTCATTTTACATATCTCTATGCCTTAGTTCATCCATGGCATGTCTTTCAACCCCGTCAGTGGGTTTTTTTTAGAAGTTCTGAAGGGCTGTCTGCTCAAGGAGGGGATGACCTGGGTGGGGCAGCTTTCCCTCTCATCTCCCTCAGCATGTCTCTGAGCCCTGGGGCCAGCTGTCCCACTGAGGATTGAGGGACACGAGCCAGCCCTTCCTGAGCCCAGGCTGTGTCAGCTCATAGACTGATGCGTGTCAGAGTGGTGGGTAGCTGGCATGGGCCAGGGGCAGGCAGTGTCTCCTTCTCATTCCTTCCCTCCCTTCCTCCCCGAGGTAGCTCAGAGCAGCCTTCAACCCCTGCATCTCCAGATTCCTTGACCTGTGCCTCCTGTGTTCAGCTGGTGACCTTGGAGTTTCGCATGGATTCTACCTCACATACCCTCTCCCGTAGCAATTCCTGGATCAGGGGAGGGGTCGGACCCTTGTCTGCTTTTGGTCTTCTTCCTGTCCAGCACCAAGCCCACCCACCTTTGCATCTTCCATGTATGTGCTTGGAAGCAAGCCCATCCACAGGGAACCTATTAGCCAAATGGATCCAGGCAATGAACATTGAAGTAGAGATCCAGGATCCATAATAAACCTGCTCTGAAACCTGTCCCAAAGTCTGTGGCTCTCTCACACTGAAACAAAAACAATAATAGCTTTCTGGACTGTGAAGTGACATGTGTCTCTACTTCCAATCTTGAATGCATTGGTGCTGAGCCTGGACTGAAAAGGACCATGGCTCCCATGGGCTGGGATCCACGGTAAGAACTCAGTGAAATCTGAATTTGATTCATGTAGTGAATAATTATTGTAGAGCGAATCCTCCCAAGTAGGGCTTATGCACAGTGCACAGGAAAAGCTTTTTCAAAGAGGTTCCTGAAAGAAAAAATCTTTTTTAGAAATTTATTTTAATTCCAGTAGAGCTAACATACAGTGTTACATTCGTTTCAGGTGTACAATTGAGTGATTCAGTAATTCTATAAATTACTCAGTGGTCATCAAGAAAAGTGTCCTCTTAATCCCCTTCACCTATTCCACTCAACCCTCTATCCACCTCCTCTTGTAACCATCCGTTTGTTCTCTATTGTTAAGAGTTTGTATTTTGGTGTGTCTCCTTTTTCTCTTTTAGTTATTTATTTTTGTTTGTTGCTTAAATTCCCTATTAGAGTGACATCTTATGGGATTTGTCTTTCTCTGAATGCCTGATTTTAGTTAGGATAATACTCTCTAGCTCCATTCATGTGGCTGCAAATGGAAGGTTTCATTCTTTTTCAAGCCGAGTAATACTCCATTGTGTGTGTGTATGTGTGTGTGTGTGTGTGTGTGTGTGCACGTGCGTGTGTGTGAATACACATCTATCATCTCATTTGTCAATTTTTCTACAGACACTTGGGTTGCTTCCATATTGTGATATTCTAAATAATGGTGCAAGGAACATAGGGGTGCACGTATCCTTTTACGTTACTGTTTTCCTATTCTTTGGGTAAATACGAATAGTGTGATTGTTGGATCGTAGGGTAGTTTTATATTTAATTTTTTCTATAACCTTCATACTGTTTTCCACGGTGGCCACCACAATTTGCATTCCCACCCACAGTTCACGAGGATTCCCCTTTATCCACATCCTCTCAACACCTGTTCTTTGTTGTGCTTTTGATGTTAGCCATTCTGACAGGTTTGAGGTATTACCTCATTGTCCTTTGGATTCACATTTTCCTGATGATGGGTGATGGTGAACATCTTTTCACGGGACTCTTGGCCATTTGTATTTCTTCTTTGGAGAAATGTCTTTCCATGTCTTCTGCCTATTTTTTAACTGGATTATTTGTTTTTTGGGGGTCGAGTAGTATCAGTTGTATATGTTTTGGACACTATCCCTTTATTGCATATGATCTTTGCAAATATCATCTCCCTTTGAGTAAGTTGTCTTACTATTTTTACGTTTTCATTGTTCTTCTGCCATGTGGAAACTTTATTTTGCTGTATTCCCAATAGTTTATTTTTGCTTTCATTTCCTTTGCCTCAGGACACAGTCTAGAAAAACGTTAATATGGTCCATGTCAAGAAGTTACTGTCTTCCCTCCTGTAGGATTTTTATGGATTCAGGTCTCATATTGAGGTCTTGAAACTGTTTTGTGTTTGTCTGTATTGTGTAAGAAAGCAGTCTAATTTCATTCTTTTGTGCGTAGCTGTCTAGTTTTCCCAACAAAATTTGTTGTAGAGACTGTCCTTTTCCCTTTTGATATCGTTGCTTGCTTTGTGGAAGATTCATGGACCACATAATTATGGGTTTCTGTTTGAACTTGTATCCTGTTCCTTTGGTCGCTGTGTCTATTTTTGTGCCATACTCTCTTGTTAGGATGACTGCAGCTTTGTAGTATAACCTGAAATCTGAAATTGTGAGTCCTCCAGCTTTGTTTTTCTTTTCCACATTGCACTGGCTGTTCGGAATCTTTAGTGGTTCCATACAAATGTTTAGGATTGTTTATTCAAGGTCTTTTGTTCTTTAATTTAAATTCAATTAGCCAACTTACAGTACATCATTAGTTTCAGATGTAGTCTTCAATCAATTTTCAGTTGTGTGTAACACCCAGTGCTCATTGTATCGTGTGACCTCCTTAATGCTACTCACCCAGTTACCCCCCCAAACTTCTCCTCCAGCAATCATCAGTTTCTTGTGATAGTTAAGAGTCCATCATGGGTTTTCTCCCTCTCTGATGACTTCCCATTCTATTTTCCCTTCCTTCCCCTATGGTCACCTTCCTTGTTTCTGATATTCCACATAGGAGTGAAAGCATATGATCATTGTCTTTCTTTCATTGACTTATTCCACTCATCATAATACCCTCCAGCTCCACCCAGGTAGGTGTGATGGTAAGTATTCATCCTTTCTGATGGCTGAGTAATATTCCACTATAGATATGATCCACATCTTCTTTATCCATTCATCTATCCATGGTCATCTGCACTCCTTCTGCAGCTTGTCTATTATGGATATTGCTGCTATGAACACTGTGGTGCATGTGTCCCATCTTCACTACCTCTGTATCTTTGGGGTAAATACCCAGTAGTGCAATTGCTGGGACATAGGGTAGCTTTATTATAACTTCTTGAAGAAACTCTGTACCATTTTCAAGAGTGGCTGTACTGGACTGCATTTGTACAAGGGTGTAAGAGTGTTCCCATTTCTCCACATCCTCTCCAACATGTATAGTTTCATGTCTTCTTATTTTTAGATATTCGGCCTCGTGTGATATGGCATCTATAGGGGTTTAGATTTGCATTTCCCTGAAGCCAAGTGATATGAAGCATTTATGCATGTATCTTTTGGTCACCAGTACGTCGTCATCAGTGAAGTGACTTCCCATTTTAATCCATCTCAAGACCTAAAGCTGGGTAAGGCACTGAAGCTGGATGGTGCCATCGGTTGGAAGTGTGGAGAATTTCAAAAGATCTCCTTGGAGAGCAAGTTTAAAGGTCAGTTTGAAGCTACTAATTGGATCCGGGGAGATCTCTGAAAGTGGGGGTTGCCTGCGATGGGCTGAGGAGGGCCCTCCGATTTTCCTATGAATCCTTGCTGCAGCCCCAAATGACAGTTTCCTGCTGTGGGGCAGGCTGAGTCCTCTAGTCGTGCAGAGGTGAGCCCAATGCCTGGTGCCTTGGAGGCAGGCAAACAGGGAGGGACCCTCAGCAGAAGACCCAGGGTTAGGTTAGGCCTCAGGAGACAGCAGGTCCAAACTGCCCAGTGCTCAGAGAACTCCCAGGCCGACTGAGATGAGGGCACAAGCGTGGGTGAGTGTGAGCCTTGGGGTTTCATCCGGAATGGCCCACAAATGTCGGGGTTCACCAGAAGGGGCTCTCAGGGGTGCCCCAATTCTCTTGCACTGAATGCTCTGTTGTGCCCCAAAACGGTACAGTTTCCTGTGGGCTGCAGGATGAGTCCTACAGTGGGGCTTGTGTGTCCCCAATCCCCCGGAGTAGGGTGCCAGGACCCTGGGGAGGGGCCCCTCTGCGGCTAACCTAGTGTAAGGTTTAGGGTCCAGGAGCCCGGCAAGGACAATCTGCAGGCTGTGCAGCGAGCTCTGTGGAGGGCTGAGAGGAGGCCATGGGGGATGGTGAACATAGGCATCAGGGTTGGGGCACGGGGGGCTGCCAAAAGTGGGGACAGGCCCTGGGGGCCTCCCCATGTTCTCATGCCCTGTAGGCTCCGTAGAGCCCCAAGGGGCACAGTTTCCTTTCCGGTGGCAAGCTGAGTCCTGCGGTGTGGTACAGGTACCCCAATTCCCTGGGGCTGTGGTGTAAGGCTCCTGGGAGTCCCCCACACCCGCGGCCGACCTAGGGCTAGGGTTAGGCCCCAGGAGCCCCGCAGGCCCGATCTGCTGGCTGTATGGCGAGCTACATGGGCTGAGGTGAGGGTGCAGGGAGGGTGAGCGTGGGCTTCAGGGTTGGGTTGCGGGAGGCCACCGACGTTCGCTGGTGGCTCAGGAGGGCCCTCCTGGTTCTCCCACCCTGAACGCTCTATGGCCTCCCAAGGCGCACGGTTTCCTGCGGGGTGGCAGACTGAGTCCTGCTGTGGGGCTCAGGTGTCCCGAATCCTCGCGGCTCTGGCTCCAGGCTCCTGGGGAGGGGCCCCTCCACAGATGAACTAGGGTTAGGGTTGGGGCCCAGGAACCCCGCAGGCCAGATCTGCCCGCTATGTGGCGAGCACTGCCGCGGGCTGAGGTGAAGGTGTGGGGTGGGGTGAGCATGGGCTTCAAGCTTGGGTTTAGGGATCGCTGAAGTTCGCAGGGGACTCTGGGGGCCCTCCTGGTTCTCCCGCCCTGAATGCTCTACAGCCTCCCAAGGAGCACGGTTTCCTGTAGGCTGGCAGGCTTTATCCTGCAGTGGGGCTCAGGTGTCCCCAGTACCTGGGGCTGTGGCACCGGGACCCAGGGGAGGGGCCCTACCCAGCCGACCTAGGGTCAGGTCTAGGCCCCAGGAACCCGGCAGGCCTGATCTGCCGGCTCTGCGACGAGCTCGGTGGCAAGCTGAAGGGAAGGCGTGGGGCGGGATGAGCGTGGGCCTCAGGGTTGGGGTGTAGGGGGCCGCCGAGGATCGCTGGGGTCTCAGAGGGGCCCTACCTGTTCTCCTGAACGGGATGCTCTGCGGCGCCCCAAGGGGCATGGTTTCCTGAGGGGTGGCAGGCTGAGTCCCATGGTGTGTTCCAGGGGTACCCAATCCCCGGGGTTAGGGTACGGATTAGGGTACGGGTTAAGGTTAGAGTATGGATTATGGTTAGGGTATGGGAGAGGGTAGGGTTTAGGGTTAGGGTAAGGAGAGGGTATGGGTTAGGTTTGGGTTTAGGGGTTACAAGTTAGACGTTATGGGTTAGTGTACAGATTAGGGTTCAGGGTACGGGTTAGGGTTTAGGGTTTGGGTTTAGGGTTAGGGTTAGGGTTGGAGTAGGGGTTAGGTTTAGGGTACGGATTAGGGTTAGGGTACTGGTTAGGGTACGCATTAGGGTACGGTTATGGTTAGTGTTGGCATTCGGATTAGGGTACGGTTTAGGGTACGGGTTAGGGTTAGGGTACAGTTTAGGGTTATGGTACAGGCCAGGTTACGGTTTAGGGTTAGGGTTAGGGTACGGGTTAGGGAATGGGTTAGGGATAGGGATAGGGTACGGTTTAGGGTTAGGGTATGGGTGTGGGTACGGGTTAGGGTACAGGTTAGGGTTAGGTGTGGGTTAGGGTATGGGTTATGGTCCGGGTTAGGGATAGGGTACAGGTTAGGGTATGGGTTAAGGTTAAGGTAAGGGTACTGGTTAGGGTTAGGGTACGGGTTACAGTTTAGGGTTTAGGTTTACGGTTAGGGTATGGGTTAGGTTTAGGGTACGGGTACGGTTAGGGTACGGGTATGGTATGAGTTAGGGTATGGGTTATGGTCAGGGTTCAGGGTTAAGGTTAGGGTATGGGTTAGGGTACTTGTTAGGGTTAAGGTTAAGTTTAGGGTACGGTTTAAGTTATGGGTTAGGGTACAGTTTAGGGTTAGGGTTAGGGTACAGGTTTGGGTACGCGTTAGAGTACGTGTTAGGGTTAGGGTACAGTTTAGGGTTCGGGTTAGGGTATGGGTTAAAGTTAGGGTTAGAGTATGGGTTAGGGTAAGGGTTAGGGTTAGGTTACTGGTTAGGGGTAGGGTTAGCTGAAGGGGTAGGGTTAGGGGTAGGGTTAGGGTTATGATAGGGGTCGGGGTATGGTTAGGGTTTAGGGTTAGGGTTTGAGGTTTGGCTTAGTGGTTAAGGTAAGGGTTTAGTGTTTAGGGTTTCGGGTTTAGGGTTAGGGGTTAGGATTTAGGGTTTAGTGTTAATGTAGGGTTTAGGGTTTAAGGATTAGGGTTTAGGGTTAGGTTTAGGTTAGGGTCAGGGTTAGGGTAAGGGTTAGGGGTCAGTGTTAGGGTTAGGGTGAGGGTTAGGGGTTAAGGTTTAGGGTTTAAGGTTAGGGGTTAGGGTTTAGGGTTAGACCCCAGTAGGCCAGCAGGACCGATGCAACGGCTGTGCGGCGATCGGAGGAGTGGGCCAATGTGAAGGCGCTGGTGAGCGGCAGCATGGGCCCAACCATTTTGGTGCAGGAGGGCCTTCGAAAATCGCCGGGGCCTCGGAGTGCCTTGCCCGTTCTCCCGCTCTGAATGACTAGCGGGGCCCCTAGCGGCTCGGGTGGCTGAAGGGCAACAGGGTGAGTCCGGCACATGGGCTTGTGGTCCCCATCCTCGGCGTTGCGGAGCCACGCCACTCGGGAAGTGCCTCTCGGGGGCTGACCTACACTTAGGGTTAGTCCCCAGGAGGCCGGCAGGCCCGATACACCACATGTGCGGTGATTGTAGCGGTGGGCCGAGGTGAGGGTGCTGGTGAACATGAGCCTGGGCCGAAGCGTTTTGGTTCCGGGCACCTTCGAAGGTTGGAGGGAGTTCGGAGGGCCCTGCCAGTTCTCCAACACTGAATGAATGGTGGTGCCCCTAGCGGCACGTTTAGGAAGGGACCCTCAGGGGCCGTCCTAGGGTGTAGGGTTAGCGCCCAGTAGGCCGGCAGGCCAGATCTGCCAGTTGTGCGAAGGGCAGAGTTGTGGGCCGAGTTGAGGGCGATGGCGAGCGGGAGCATGGGCCCCAGGGTTTTGGCGCCCTGGGCCTTGCAATGTTGCCATGGCTCGGAGGGCCCTGCCCTTTCTCCTGCCCTGAATAACCAGCGGCGCCCCTAGTGGCTCCGTTGGCGGTGGGGCAGCAGTGTGAGTCCTGCACTGTGGCTTGGGGATCCCCAATCCCCGGCGTTGCGGGGGCAGGCCCCTTGGGAGGAGCTCCTCGTGGGCTGACCTAGGGTTAGAGTTAGCCCCCAGGAGGCTGGCAGGCCCAATCCTCTGGCTGGGCGGCGAGAGGTGGGCGGGCAGAGGTAAAGGCGCTGCCGAGCGGGAGCGTGGGCCCCTGCATTTTGGCGTGGGAGGCTTCAAATGTCGCTGGTTTCTCCAGGGCCCTGTCGTTCTCCCGCCCTGAATGACCGGCGGCGCCCCTAGCGGCCCGGGTGGCGGCATTGAGGCAGGGTGATTCTGGCTCTGGGGCTTGGGGTCCCCGATCCCCAGTGTAGCAGCAGCAGGACCCTTGGGAGGGGCCCCTGAGGGGCCGACCTAGGATTAGGGTTAAGACCCAGGAGGCCGGCAGGCCCAATCCGCCCCCTGGGCTGAGAGCTGAGGGGCAAGCCAAGGTGAGGGCGTGGGGAGTGGGAGCGTGGGCACCAGCGTTTTGGACCAGGGAGCCCTTGAAAGTCACCGGGGGCTCGGAAGGCCCTGCCCCTTCTCTCGCCCTGAATGACCTGCGGCGTCCCTAGCGGCCCGGGTGGCGACAGTGCGGCAGGGTGAGTCTGGATCTGGGGCTCTGAGTCACCAAACCCCAGCGTTACAGAACCAGGCCCCTTGGGATGTCCCCCATGGGGCCGACCTAGGGTTTTGGTTAGCCCCCAGGAGCCCGGCAGGCCTTATCCACCAGCTCTGCAGCAACCAGAGGGGCGGGCCAAGGGGAGGGCGCTGGTGAGCAGGAGCGTGGGAGCCACCTTTTTGCGCAAGGGTGCTTTGAAGGTCGCAGGGGAAACGGAGCACCCTGCCAGTTCTCCCACACTGAATGACCCATGGCTCCCCTAGCGGCCTGGGTGGTGGCGCGGCAGCAGGTGAGTCCGGCGCTGGGTCTCAGGGGTCCCCAATCCACTGTGTTGCGGCGCCAGGCCCCTTGGGAGGGGCCCCTCGGGGGCTGACCTAGGTTAGGGTCAGCCCCCAGGACGCCAGCAGGCTCAATCCGCCAGCTGTGCGGCGAATGGAGTGGTGGGTCGAGGTGAGGTCTCTGTCGAGAGGGAGCTTGGGCCCAAGCATTTTGGCTCTGGGGGCCTTTTAATGTTTCCGGGGACTCGGCGGGCCATGCCCATTCTCCTCCCTGAGTGACCGGCAGTGCCCCTAGCTGCCCAGGTGGCAGCGGGGCGGCAGGGTGAGTCAGGCGCTGCGGCTCGGGTATCCCCAATCCCCGGTGTTGCGGCGCCAGGCCCCTTGGGAGGGGCCCCTCGGGGGCCAACCTAGGGTTAGGTTTAGCCCCTAGGAGGCCGGCAGGCCCTATTCGCCAGCTGTGTGGAGACTGGAGTGTCGGACCGAGGTGAGGGCGCTGGTGAGCGGGAGCGTGGGCTCGGGTGTTTTGGCGCGGGGGGCTTTTGAAGGTCGCCGTGTCTCGGAGGGCCCTGCCTGTTCTCCCGCCCTGAATGAACGGCAGCACCCCAAGCCCCCGGGTGGCAGCTGGGTGGCAGGGTGAGTCAGGTGCTGAGGCTCAGGATCCCCAATCTCCGGCGTTGGAGCGCCAGGCCCCTTGGGATGGGCCCCTCGGTGGTCAATCTAGGGTTACGGTTAGCCCCCAGAAGGCCAGTGGTCCCGATCAGCGGCTGTGCAACACACGAAGGGTTGGGCCGAGGTGAGGGTGCTGGCGAGCCTTAGCATGAGCCCAAGCCAAGCACGGGGGGCCTTTGAATGTCAGCGGGTGCTCGGAGGGCCCTAACCATTTTCTTGCTCTGATTGAACGGTGGGCCCCTAGCGGCTCGGGTGGCTGAAGGGAAGCAGGGTGAGTCTGGCACTTGGGCTTGGTGTCCCCATCCCCAGCGTTGCGATGCCAGGCCCCTTGGGAAGGGCCCCAGGGGTGCCGACCTATGGTTAGGGTTAGCCCCCAGGAGTCCGGCAGGTCCGATACACCACCTGTGCGTCGAGCGGCGAGTTGGGCCGAGGTGAGGGTGCTGGTGAACATGAGCCTGAGCCCAAGTGTTTTCGTTTGGGGCGCCTTCGAAGATCGGCAGTTTTCGGAGGGCCCAGCCCGTTCTCCCACCCTGAATGAACGGTGGCATCCCTAGCGGTCCGGGTGGGGCGGGGCGGCAGGGTGTAACTGACGATGGGGTTGGGGGTCCCCAATCCCCAGCATTGGGCCGCCAGGCCCCTTAGGAGGGGCCCTTCGGGGGCCAACCTAGAGTTAGGGTTAGCCCCTAGGTGGCCAGCAGGCCCTATTCGCCAGCTGTGTGGAGAGCGGAGTGGCGGACCCAGGTGAGGGCGCTGGTGAGCGGGAGCGTGGGACCTAGCATTTTGGTGCGGGTTGCCTTTGAAGGTCGCAGGGGACTGGAGGGCCCTGCCCATTCTACCACTCTGAATGAGGACGGCGCCCCTAGCGGGCCGGGTCGCGGCAGGGCGGCAGGGTGAGTCTGGCGCTGGTGCTCGGGGGTCCCCAATCCCTGTCGTGGTGGCGCCAGACCCCTGGGAGGGGCCCCTCGACATCCAACCTACTGTTAGTCCCCAGGAGGCCGGCAGGCCCGATCCGGCGGTTGTGCGGCTTGTGGAGGGGCTGGCCGAGGTGAGGGCGCTGGTGAGCGGGAGCGTGGGCCAAAGCATTTTGGCGTGGGAGGACTTCAAATGTCACCGGAGGCTCGGAGGGCCCTGCCCATTCTCCAACCCAGATGACCGGCGGCGCCTCTAGCGGCCCGGGTGGTGGCGGGGCATCAGGGTGCGTCCGGCAGGTTGCTTTGGGGGTGCCCAATCCCCCGCATGGTGGCGCCAGGCCCCTTGGGATGGGCCCCTCAGGAGCCAAGCTAGGGTTATGGTTAGCTCCAGGCGGCCGGCAGGCCTGATCCACCGGCTGTGCGGCGAGCGGAGGGGCGGGCCGAGGTGGGGGCGCTGGGGAGTGGGAGCGTGGGCCCAAGCATTTTAGTGTGGGGGGCCTTCAAAAGTCGGCGGGGGCTTGGAGGGCCCTGCCCGTTCTCCTGCCCTGAATAACCGGCGGCGCCCCTAGCACCCCAGGTTGCGGTGGGGCGGCCGTATGAGTCCGGCGCTGGGGCTCGGGGGTCCCCAATCCCAGGCCTTGCAGCTCCAGGCTCCTTGGGAGGGGCCCATCGGGGGCCGACCTAGGTTTAGGGTTAGCCCCCAGGAAGCTGGCAGGCCTGATCCGCCGGCTGTGTAGCCAGCAGAGGGGCAGGCCGAGGTGAGGGCGCTGTCGAGCGGGAGCCCGGGCCCAAGCATTTTGGCGTGGGGGCATTCGAAAGTCACTGGGGGTTAAGAGCGCACTTCCCGTTCTACCTCGCTGAAAGCCCAACGGCGTACCTAGCGGCTCGGGTTGCGGAGGGGCGGCAGGGTGAGTACGGTGCTGGGGCTCGGGGATCCCTAATCCCCGGCATTGCAGCACCAGACCCCTTGGGAGGGGCCCCTCGGGGGCTGACATAGGGTTTGGGTTAGCCTCCAGGAGGCCGGCAGGCCCAATCCACCAGTTGTGCGGCGAACGGAGGGTCAGGCGGAGGTGAGGCCACTGGCGAGCGGGAGCATGGGCCCAGGTGTTTTGGCGTGGGGGTCCTTCAAAGGTCGCCGGAGGCTCAGAGGGCCCTGCACGTTCTTCCACCCTGAATGACCGGCGGCTACCCTAGCGGCCCGGGTAGAGGACGGGCGGTATGGTGAGTCAGGCGCTGGGGCTCGGTGTCCCCAACCCTCGGCGTTGGGGCGCCAGGCCACTTCGGAAGGGCTCTAGGGGGCCGACCGAGCATTACTGTTAGCCCCCAGGAGGCCGGCAGACCCGATCTCCCAGCTGTGTGGCGAGCAGAGGGGCGGGCCATGGTGAGGGCGCTGTTGAGTGGAATCATGGGCCCAAGAGTTTTGGCGTGGGGGGCATTCAAAAGTCGCTGGGGGCTCAGAGTGCCCTTCCCGTTGTACCGCGCTGAATGCCCGACAGCGCACCTAGCGGTGCGGGTTGCACAGGGGCGGCAGGGTGAGTCCAGTGCTGGGGCTCAGGGGTCCCCAATCCCAGGCGTTGCGGATCCAGGGCCCTTGGGATGGGCCACTCTGGGGCCAACCAAGGGTTATTGTTAGCCCCCAGGAGGCCAGTAGGCCCAATCCGCCGGCTGTGCGGCAAGTGGAGGCATGGGCCCAGGTGAGGGCGGTTGAGAGCAAGAGCGTGGGCTCAAGCGTTTTGGCACGGGGGGCCTTTGAAATCATCGGGGGTTCAGCGGGCCCTTCCTGTTCTCCCACCCTGAATGACCAGCGGCACCCCTAGCGGCCTGGGTGGTGGCGTGGCGGCAGGATGAGACTGGCAATGGGGCTCGGGGGTCCCCATTCCCTGGCATTGCGGCGCCAGGCCGCTTGGAGCGGCCCCTTGGGTGCCGAGCTTGGGTTAGGGTTAGCCCCCAGGAGGCTGGCAGGCCTGATCGGCCAGGTGTGCGGCGAGTGAAGTGGCGTGCAGAGGTGATGGCACTGGCGAGCGGGAGCGTGGGCCTAAGCGTTTTGGCGCTGGGGGCATTTGAAAGTCGCTGGGGGCCCAGAGCGCCCTACAGGTTCTCCCACCCTGAATGACCGGTGGCGCCCCTAGGGGCCGGTAGGGGAGGGGCAGTAGAGTGAGTCCAGCGCTAGGGCTCGGGGGTCCCCAATCCCCGGCATTGTGGCGCCAGGCCTTTGGAAGGGACCCCTCGGGGTCCGACCTAGGGTTAGGGTTAGCCCCCAGGAAGCAGGCCGGCCCGATCCGCTAGCTTTCGGCAAGCGGAAGGGCGGCCTGAGAAGAGGGCGCTGACAAACAGGAGCGTGACCCCAAGCGTTTTGGTGCGGGGGGCCTTCGAATGTCGCTGGGGGCTCGGAAGCCCCTGCCCGTTCTCCCGCCCTGAATGACCGTGGCGCCCCTAGCGGTCCGGGTGGCGGCGGGAAGGCAGGGTGAGTCCCACGCAGGGGCTTGGGTGTCCTCAATCCCCGGCGTTGTGGCGCTAGGCCCCTTGAAAGGGGCCCCTCGGGGGGGACCTGGGTGTAGGGTTAGCCCCAGGAGGCCGGCAGGCCCAATCCGCAGGCTGTGTGGCATACGGTGGGGCGGGCCGAGGTGAGGCCGCTGGCGAGTGGGAGCATGGCTCCAAGCATTTTGCAAAGTGGGCCTTCGAAGGTCGTCGAAGTCTCGGAGGGCCCTGCCCGTTCTACTGCCCTGTATAACCGGGGGCACCCCTAGCACCCTGGGTGGCGGTGGGGCAGCCGGGTGAGTCCAGTGCTGGAGCTTGGGGGTCCCCAATCCCAGGCGTTGCTGCTCCAGGCCCCTTGGGATGGGCCCCTCGAGGACCGACCTAGGGTTATGGTTAGTCCCAGGTGGCCAGCAGGCCCGATCCGCCGGCTGTGTGGCGAGCGGAGGGGCGGGCCAAGTTGAGGGCGCTGGCGAGCTGGAGCGAGAGCCCAAGCGTTTTGGCGCGGTGGGCCTTCAAAGGTCGCCGGGGGCTCGGAGGGCCATTCCCGTTCTCCCATCCTGAATGAGGACGGCGCCCCTATCGGGCCGGGTCGTGGCGGGGCAGCAGGGTGAATCAGGCGCTGGTGCTCGGGGGTCCCCAATCCCCAGCGTGGCGGTGCCAGGCCCCTTGGGAGAGGCCCCTTGGGCGCCAAAGTAGGGTTTGGGTTAGCCCCAGGAGGCCGGCAGGCGTACGGAGGTGCTGGCCGAGGTGAGGACGCTGATGAGGGGGAGCGTGGGCCCAAGAGTTTTCGCTCGTGGGCCTTCGATGTTCGCTGGGGGCTCGGAGGGCACTGCACGTTCTCCCGCACTGAATGACCGGCGGCACCCCTAGCGGCCAGGGTGGCGGTGGGGCTGCAGGGTGATTCCAGCGCTGGGGTCGGGGGTCCCCAAACCCCGGCGTGTTTTGCGCCAGGCACCTTGGGAGGGGCCTTCGTGGGCCGACCTAGTGTTAGGGTTAGACCAAAGGAGGTCGGCAGGCCCGATCTGCCAGGTGTGCAGTGAGTGGAGTGGCGGGCCGAGGTGAGGGCGCTGGCGACAGGGTTCGTGGGCCCAAGTGTTTTGGCTCTGGGGGCCTTCGAAGGTCACCAGGAGCTCTGAGGCCCTGCCCGCTCTACCGCCCTGAATGACCGGCGGCGTCCCTAGCGGCCCGGGTGGCAGCAGGGCGGCAGGGTGCGTCCGGCGCTGGGGCTCGAGAGTCCCCAATCCCTGGCGTGGCAACGCCAGGCCCCTTTGGAGGGGCCCTCAGGGACCGAACTAGGGTTAGGGTTAGCCCCCAGGAGGCCGGCAGGCCCGATCTCCCAACTGTGTGGGGAGTGGAGAGGTGGGCCGAGGTGAGGGTGCAGGGGAGCGGGTATGTGGGCCCAAGCATTTTGGGGCTAGGGCCTTCGATGGTCGCCGGGGGCTCGGAGGGCCCTGCACATTCTCCCGCCATGAAGGACCAGCGACGCCCCTAGCTCCCTGGGTGGCAGCGGGGTGGCAGGGTCAGTCCGGCACTCGTGCTTGGGTTTCCCCAATCCCCAGCGTTGCGGTGCCAGGCCCCTTGGGAGGGGCCCCTCGGGGACTGTCCTAGGGTTAGGTTAACCCCCAGGAGGCCAGCAGTCCCGATCCGCCGACTGTGCAGTGAGCAGAGGGATTGACCGTGGTAGGGCGCAGTCGAGCGGTAGCGTGGTACCTAGCGTTTTGGTGTGGGGGGCCTTCTTATTTCACCGGAGGCTCGGAGGGCCCTGCCGGTTATCCCGCCCTGAATGCCCGGCGGCGCCCCTAGCGGCCCATGTGGTGGCGGGGCAGCAGGGTAAGTCCAGCGCTGCTCCTCGGGGGTTTCCAACACCCAGCATTGCGGCGCCAGGTCACTTGGGATGGGGCCCTAGGAGACCTACCTAGGGTTAGTGTTAGCCCCCAGGAGGCTGGGAGGCCCGATCTGCTGGCTGTGCAGCGTGCGGAAGGGCGGGCCGAGGTGAGGGCACTGGAGAGTGGAAGCGTGGGCCCAAGCGTTTTGGCGAGGGAACCCTTCGAAAGTTGCCGCGGCTCGGAGGGCACTGCCCATTCTCCCGCTCTGAATGACCGGCAGCACCCCTAGCAGCCCTGGGGGCAGCGTAGCGGCAGTGTGAGTCTGGTGCTGGGGCTCCGGGGTCCCAAATCCCCGTCGTTGCGGAGCCAGGCCCCTTGGGATGGGCCCCTAGCAGGCCTACCTAGGGTTAGTGTTAGCCCCCAGGAGGCTGGGAGGCTTGATCCGCAGGCTGTGCAGCAAGTGGAGGGGTGGGCCGAGGTGAGGGCACTGGTTAACGGAAGTGTTGGCCCAAGCGTTTTGCCTGGGGGGGCTTTCGAAGGTTGCCGGGGGCTCGGAGGGCCCTGCCCGTTCTCCCGCCTTAAATGACCATAGGGGCCCCTTGTTGCCCCGGTGGCAGTGGAGCAGCAAAGTGAGTCTGGCGCTGCGGCTCGGGGGTCACCAATCCCCAGCGTTGTGGCCCCAGGCCCCTTGAGAGGGCCCCCTCGGTTGCCGACCTAGGGTTAGGGTTACCCCCAGGAGGCCAGTAGGCCCAATCTGCTGGCTGTGCGGTGAGCGGAGGGGCAGGTTGAGATGAGGGCGTTGGCGTGCGGGAACGTGGGCCCAAAATTTTGGAGCGAGGGGCCTTCGAAGGTCACCAGGGGCTCAGAGGGTCCTGCCCGTTCTCCCGCCCTGAATGACCGGGGGTGCCCCTTGTGGCCCGGGTGGCAGTGGGGGGCATGGTGAGTCCGGCGCTGGGGCTCAGGAGTCCCCAATCCCCATCGTTGTGGCGCCAGGCCCCTAGGGAGGGGGCAATAGGGGGCTGACCTAGGGTTTGGCTTAGCCCCCAGAAGGCCCGCAGGCCCGATCCACCAGCTGTGTGCGGAGCGGAGGCGAGGGCCGAGGTAAGGGCGCTGGCCAGCGGGAGCGTTGGCCCAAGCGTTTTGGTGCGGGGGGCCTTCGAAGGTGGCCGGTGACTTGGAGGGCCCTTGCCATTCTCCCTCCCTGAATGAATGGCGGCGCCCCTAGGTGCCCAGGTGGCTGTAGGGCGGGAGGGTGATTTGGGCGCTGGAGCTCGGGAGTCCCGAATCCCCGGTGTTGCGGCAATAGGAACCTGGGATGGGCCCCTCCGGCGCCCACCAAAGGTTAGGGTAACACCCAGGAGGCTGGCAGTCCAGATCCACAGGCTGTGCAGCGAGCGGAGGGGCGGACCGAGGTGAGGGCGCAGGCGAGCGGGAGCATGGGACCAAGCGTTTTGGCGCGGGGGGCCTTCGAAGGTCGCCAGGGGATCGGAGGGATCTGCCAGTTCTCCCTCCCAGAATGACCAACGGTGTTCCTAGTGGCCCGGGTGGTGGCGGGGCAACACAGTGAGTCCGGCGCTGGGGCTCGGGGGTCCCAAATCCCAGGCATTGCGGTGCCAGGCCCCTTCGGAGGGGCCCCTCAGGGACCAACTTAGGGTTATGGGTAGCCCCAGGAGGAGGGCAGGCCTCATCCACTGGCTCTGCAGCGAGTGGAGGAGCGAGCCAAGGTGAGGGCGCTGAGGAGCGGGAGCGTGGGCTCAAGCGTTTTTCATGGGGGGGCCTTTGAAGGTCGCCGTGGGCTCGGAGGGCCCTGCCCGTTCTCCCGCACTGAATGACCAGGGGCACCCCAAGCATCCCGGGTGGCGGCGGGGCAGCAGGGTGAGTCCGGCGCTGGGGCTCGGGGGTCCCTAATACCTGGCGTTGTGGCGCCAGGCCCCTTGGGACGTGCCCCTCGGGGGCTGACCTAGGGTTTGGGTTAGCCCCCAGGAGACTGGCACGCTCATTCCGCCCATGTGCAGTGAATGGAGGTTTGGGTCGAGGTGAGGTAGCTGGCGATCGGGAGCGTGGGCCAGAGCATTTGGCTTTGGATCGGGGTGCCTTCGAAGGTCGCACGTGGCTCGGAGGGTCCTGCCCGTTCTGTAGCAAAAAGGACTGGCGACACCCCTAGCTCCCCATGTGGCAGCGGGGCAGCAGGGTGTGTCCGGCGCTGGGACTTGGGGGTCCCCAATCCCTGGCATGTGGTGCCAGGCCACTTGGGAGGGGCCCCTTGGGGGTGACCTAGGGATAGGGTTAGCCCCCAGGAAGCCAGCAGGCCGGATCCGCCAACTCTGCAGCGAGCGGAGGGGTGGGCCGAGATTAGGGAGCAGGCGAGCAGGAGCGTGGGAGCCAGAGTTTTGCGCGGGGGGCCTTCGAAGGTCGCAGGGGGATCAGAGGGCCCTGCCCGTTCTCTCTTCCTGAATGACTGGCAACGCCCCTAGCGCCCTGGGTGCTTGCGGGGTGGCGGAGTGAGTCCAGCCCTGGGGCTCGGGGGTCCCAAATCCCCAGCATTGCGGTGCCAGGCTCCTTGGGAGGGGCCCCTTGGGGGCCGACCTAGGGTAAGTGTTAGCCCCCAGGACTCCAGCAGGCCCTTTCCGCCAGCTCTGCAGCAGGCGGAGGGGCAGGCCGAGGTGAGGGCACTGGCGAGAGGGAGTGTGGGCCCAAGCGTTTTGGCGTGGGGGGCCTTCAAAAGTCGCCGGGGGCTTGGAGGGCCCTGCCCGTTCTCTCGCCCTGAAAGACTGTCGGTGCCCCTAGCAGCCCGGGTTGCTGTGGGGCGGCAGGGTGACTCCGGCGCTGGGCTCGGGGGCCCCAATCCCCGGCGTTGTGGCACCAGGCCCCTTGGGAAGGGCCCCTCGGGGGCCGACCTAGGCTTAGGGTTCATCCCCAGGAGGCTGGCAAGCACTGCGATAAGTGGCTCTGGCAATGTAACAAAAATGCCATACACTTATCTGTAAGAAATAACAGTGTACAGGAACCCTCTTAGCCCTAACATCATCCTTTGTGAATATGGAAGCCAGCCCCAAAGTGGTCGTGGAAGTCTGTCGAAAGGGCTAAGCACTTTTCTCTGAGTCACCACACTATACAGGGAAAGACCAATGTACATCATCTTTCACGAGTAGGAAGCATTAATGAAAAGGTTCTGGAATTTCGAGGACTCTGACCCATCCTTATTGGTAATAAACCACCGTGTACAGGAAAACACCTTCAACTCTCATCACCTCCTCAATCCTGATTCCGATTCAACTTTGGGTGTGTAGGACTAGGGAAATGTCCACATCTTATTAAGCTAAGAAAGAACGATGTCAGGGTAATGCCCGACAAGTCACATCAGCCTCCCTGAAGACGGAAGCAGGAATCAAGGTGGTTATGTTACCATGAGGTAAGGAAGATGAGCATATAAGTGAGAAACAACAGTGGGCAGGACCTCTCTTCCAACGAAGAGTATCTTTGCTTAATGTTGAATCCCTATGGTAAGTGGTTGTGGGCATTTGTGAGGTCAAAATATTAAGTGTTTTGTAAAACCTCTTGGCCATTCACAGATGAGACTAAGGTAGTTGGGGACTCCTAGGCAGTGATTTGTCCACTGTCAAAAATATGAAAAGATAAAAGAGACAGATGAGGTCTCCTCAGGCATTGTCCTTTATCCTCATCCTCCATGAGGATGGCCATCTCTGGACAGCTCAGTGGCAGGGTCTCATTCACAGTGGGGGCATCTGTTCCTCACAGACATCAGGCAGGGAAATGGATTTGGTTCTCTGTGCCAGCCCAGCCACAGCTGAGTGTCACAGCACCCTCTCGTGGGCTCATAAGAGTTTCACTGTCACCAGGCAGGTCATTGTATTTGATAAACCACTGTGAGAGTTTGCAATCGCCTTCATCTGCAACCTCCTAGAGGCAAATGCAGGTGTCTGGTACCATGTGAAGTCATGTGAAGGCATTGTGAGAAAGTGTCCTTTTGCTTAAGAAAAACATGGCTGGGGCTCCTGGCTGGCTCAGCCAGTTAAGCATGTGCCTTTGGCTCAGGTTATGATCCCAGGGTTCTGGGATCGAGGCGAGGCTCCCTGTTCAGCAGGAAAGGAGTTAGGGAAATAGCTAGAACCCACAGAGAATGTGAATAAAGGGGAGTGAAATGGAATTTGGTCTGTGTTTTGCTTTAGGGATTGGAAGTTAGTTTTTTCTCAATTGTGATGGTTCTTGAAACAGAGAAGCTGTATTGGTTTTTTTTTACCTTTAATTTTTTTCTAATAATAATTTTTTATTATGATATGGTAGGCACTATACAGTATTTCCTTAGTTTTTGATGTAGTGTTCCATGATTCATTATTTGCATATAACACCCAGTGCTCCATGCAATATGTACCTTCCTTAATACCCATCACTGGCCCATCCCAATCCCCCACCCCTCTCCCCTCTGAAGCCCTCAGTTTGTTTCCCAGAGTCCATAGTCTCTCGTGGTTCATTCCCCCTTCTGTTTAGGGTCCATTGTCTAAAGGGACAGACAGTGGAAGTTCACCGAATATAAGATCGAAATTTCGTTGTTCATTATAGATGCCGCTAAGTAGTTCCCAGTCATTTCATTCTACTGTAGTAATTCATTATACCTGTGCAGGTGCACGTGGAAGACAATTGATGCATGTTTAGTGGTAATAAAACACGCCCCTCAGTAGTAGAATAATAGAGGATGCACATGTGTAAAATTATTCGACTGCAGCTTCCATGCTTTCCCTTTGGTTCCTTATTATCTCTGAAATTGGACAATTTTTGTTCTCTAGGCTTAAAACTCATTGTCAGTATTCAGAGTTTTTCAATGCTGATCTTCTCCTGTATAAGTTACCAAAAACCTAAAATATGTATGAAATTTAAAAAACGCTATATTGAAAATGACAGCAGGGAAGTTCCATTTTGTGAATATTGTGTCAATGGATCTCTATTTTGACATCAGTGTTCATTAGAAATGATGACATTTCATGTGAGTATAAATATCAATGTGAAAAAGAAAAGGTAGGAAGAACCTTGAATGTTTAAGTAATTGCTGAAATGACAGGTGTGTGTGTGTGTGTGTGTGTGTGTGTGTGTGTGTGTGTGTGTAATTGATTTTCAGTGAGTGGTTCAGCTTCTTGTAGGGCCTCCGAGAGAGCCCAGGTGAACCTTTCAATGAGTTGGTATCTGTTTTCAGAACATGGGAATCTCTTAGTCCAATAGTCAATCAGGCAAGCTTTGAGGTCTTGAAGAGTTTCAGTCCTCAGCGATGGTGTTGCAGACCCTTGTGAGCAAACCCTAGGGTATGCTCAGAGCCCTCATTTGCTGGTAGCAAGGTGTGACGATTTCAGACGGCATTTCCCAAAGAAGTACCTCTTGAGTCTCTGTCCTTGTCAGTTCCCTACACTTCCTTACACTAGTTATGTGTTCAATGTGTTTCAGGATAATCCCCACATGTGATTTTTGCTATTTCCTACTAGTCCTATCTGTTTCTCATCTTCTTCTTTTATGGTAGGTGTTGGGAAGCAACCTGTGCAGTGTAGGAAGGGGTGTGGTAGTTGTCTGCCTTCAGAGGACCGAATGATGCCTAGAAATTGTACTGTAGTTTGAGGTCAATTGTCCATCCTCTGAGTGTCAGGAATTCCATCACTTTACATTGATGCTAGTCTGTTCTTCAAGCTGTCCTCAGAAATAAGGACGTCATCCATCTAGGGAATACTGGTTTGTGTGTATGTTTTCATTTTAGGAAAGGCCTTGCTGCTCCTGAAAATAATACTGTAGAGCACCCTTTCCTGTTCTTATTGGCCATCAGTCAATCTTTTGTGAAGTATTCCTTTATAAATAGACTTTTTATGGTTGATGAGCAGGAATTCTTATTGACAAGTCTTTGTCAGTGTGTGTATTGCAAATCTTACTTCCCAGCCTGTGGTTCACTTTTTCATTTTCTTATGGTCATAAGATAAGGAGAAATGTCACATTTTTATGAAGTCCCACTGAATTCTTTTAAATGGTTAGTGCACCCTATGTCCTGCCCGAAGATTGACAGGTTCTACGTTTTCTTTCAGAAACTGTCCAATGGGAAACACAATCCATCTCAAATTTATAAATTGCATTTTTAATTATAATAGGGTATTTATACACTGTTTTGGATTTTCTATGTACACAATCGTATTATCTTTGAATAGTCACAATTATCCCCTCAATTCTTATACTTTTTGTTTCTCTTGCCTTCTAACACTGGTAAATTCTCCAATGTAACGTTGAGTAGAGCAGCATTGTTTGAAGATTTTAATATACCTTTCTCAATATCTGACAGAAAAAGCAGACAAAACATTGGTAAAATGTGACCTAATGGACATATAGGGAACATTCCATAATAAGTGCAGAATACATTATTTTCAAGTGGTCATAGTCTCTTTACCCAAATAGATGATAGGTGGGGCCACGAATCAAGTCTACAAATGTTAAACCCTGAAATTAACTAGATTCTATTCTTAGACCACAGGGGAATTGAGCCACAGTCATAGGAAAAAGAAAACCAGGAAGTCCTTCAATGTTTAAAAATTAAATGGAACTTTGCTACATATCCTAAAGGTGAGAGAGGGAATCTCAATGGAAATTCTGAACCTTTTCTACATGAGGGCTCACACACAATGGCACTTTCTTTGTGAAGAGCATTATAATAACCTAGACAGGAGTTGAGCCTTAAGTCAGAGTTCTGCCTGCCCCAGCCACACCTGGCAGCCTTGGCCTGTGGTCCCCCTCAGCTGTCCTTTCTGGTGGCCCTGAGCTAAGGGGTCAACATGGCCATATGGAAATGGGAAGCTCCCCACTCATAGTGATGGCGGTGCCCCCTCCCCAGCTGCCCTTTCTGGTGGCTCTGAGCTAAGGGGGTCAACATGGCCGTATGGAAATTAGAAGCTCCCTACTCTTAGTGATGACGTTGCTATCGTATCGTCCTCACCAGTCCAACAACATGATTTCTGAGTGAACTATGACACAAGAGCGACTTCTTGGCCTTCCTTCAGGTTTGAAAATCATCTGGTGAGTCATCTATTAGGAATATGGATTCAACATGTGTTCTTTCTTCTGGAAAAGAAATAGACCCAATAGCAATTATGGCTTCCTGAGCACCTGTTCCTGAGAGACATCATACTGGCTCTTTGTAGCATTCTGCCTCTTAAAATTCTCAACTAGGGTGTAGATATTTTTAGGCACATTTTCAGGTGGTTAGACAGGGACTCAGATGATATGAGTCACAGCGGATTTTAGTGTCAGAAACCTAAGTGGGATCCCCAAATTGACTCCAAATCCCTTGTTGTTCCATACAGGGTACTATTTCCCTCTTATCTCTGGTCTTCTCAATCTGGAAACCTATCAAGTATCAGGATTTTCTTGTCATGTGGAAAACTGGAACGAATTCAGCGGGCCTTTTCACGTCTGCCCATGGTGATCATTAAGATCATTATCTCAGTGGAGTACCTCTGGGTAAGATACTCAAAGATCCTTAGGAATACAGACAGTATAATATTTTCCTGGTATTAAAGTTACAGAAACCAACTATCATTTTTAGTCGATTCAGGCTCTGGTATGTTCAAACCGTGCTGTAAAACCGGTCTGAAATAGTATTTAAAAACCCTCAGCTCAGCCTCTTCTACAAAGTGAGCCAATGCTTATAAACATGGCTAAAATATTCCCTTACCTACGATGACTTCCCAGCCATCGTAGTGTTTATATGGTATGACTGTGACTTACATTAGTCACCATTTGCAGAGAAAGAACTTAGTGCATCCAGGGGGCACATCATGTTGAAATTAGTTTGTGACAATGAGCTACTGTGTTTTATTCTGCAGTCCAAGGGAATGGTGCCAGACATCTCAAAGGTGTCTAGCAGTTCTACAATTCTGATTTTAAGTGGTCTGTGTGCTTCAGAGATTTGGGCAGGAGAAGGGCAGGAGTCCAGAGACTGTGAACACTCTGTCACCTGTGCTGACCATGGAGCAGGCAGCCTTCTGTGGACAACATTTTGATTTCTTGGTACTGTTGTGAAAGGTGCTTTTGTCTCACATTCCTCCATTTAGGAGTAATTATAATGATGAAAGTAATTTTTATCTTATATCATCTGTGGGCCCTGATCCTGGGCTCCCAGGGAAGCTATCCTTTAACATTTTACTCGGCTCAAAATGACTGGGCAACACCTCAAAGCATGGGCCCTATTTCTGCCCCAAGCACATGTTGTACATCTGCTTCGAGAAGAAAACAATAACCAAAAATGCCAACATAAAGATAAGACAAAATAAAGAACCTCTTTGGCTCCCATAATATTAAAGTCATACTGACATGTATATACTGAAAATGCATGAAATCATTGCATTTCCTAAAGCCCAAGTCTTGGAGGGTCTGAGAGTCACTGACCTTGCCCAGAACCAGGCACACCCCAGCAGGGAGGGCTGGTGAAGAAAGGGAAGGGGCAGGACTCTGAGGGTGGTCTGCAGCTAGAGGGGTCCCTGGAAGGGGCCAGGTGTGTGTGGGGGCCCCAGCCCACGAGCCCACCCATGCCTGTGCCTGGTGTTGGGTAGAGGAGGCTCCTCTTGGGCCCCCTGCACTTTCAGCGTTCCAGGGGCTTGAGGGCGGGTTGCCCAGCATCCAAGGAGCTCAGGCACAGCCCTCCCAGACAATTCACCACTTGGGGGTGGAGCTACATCACTGTGGGCGGTCCCTGATTTGCAGTGGGTTGCAGACCTGGGGAAGAATGGGCACTGAGAGAGAGAGAGTTGCCCTGTGGAGATCCCTGCTGGTGAGTGAGCAGCATGCACTGGGGTGGGGGTCCGGGTCAGGGTGCGCCCCAGGTGGGAGGCAGGGTTCTGGAAGGGAACGTGGAGAGGGTTCATTGTGTGGACTCAGGTGAGTTTTCCTTTTCCATTTAAAGTCTCTTCTGCCCCATGTCCTCAACTGGCCTTATTCTCCATCCCTGTGAACTATAGGGCGCCCGCTCACCTGAGCTTTTGTGGGATGGGTTGCAGAATTTCAGGGTTCCCCTGTTCCCCTGGAAGAGTGCGGGAAAGGACCTCACACAATCCCCACCTTCAGTTCTCTGACACAGTGCAGGTGATGCCTCTTGGGCATTAACCCGAATTCAGCAGGGTGTGCCCTGGTCCCCCAGGCACAGGTGTGGCAGTAGCAAGCCCCAGAGCCGTCCCCCAACTTAGCATTATGCCCCCTGTGCCCCCAGGTTAGTGGTAATTGGCTATTAGAAGCATGCAGGAAAATCCTCCAGGTGGGGGCCTGGAGGCGGGCGTAAACCAGACCCCACTCTAGTTGCATTGGGAATAGACGAATTGAGGGTTTCTTTAGAAGAGTAAGTCTGCTTTCCAGAAAAGGCAAGGTCATTGGTCTGTTGAGAATGAAGATAATTACTGCTAAACAACAAGTATGTGTTGCCCCTTCGCCCAGAAACCGAAGCAGGTGTGCAGGCTTTAGGTCAGAGGTGCCTTCTTCTCCACAGCTGAGAACACTTCTCTGCTCTGGCTCCTAGACACCCGAGGTTTTGAACGTCAGCATCAGAGTCAGCGAGGCAGATTGTCACAGGACGCCAGTGTTCAGAGAAAGCACAGGTATGTTTGGCAAAATGTCCTATCTATGTCAGGGCTGGAGGTAAAACCTCTCATTATCCCAAAACCTCCTGGGCTTTTCTCTTTTCTCTAGTTGAGCCACAAAGTAAAATTGAAGTAGCTGTCAGCATTCTGGGTTTGGTGCAAGAATTACTTAGTTTCCCTGCAGGTAGAACTTTGCACGGGATCACAATTTCTCTGTCCATTTATTGCTTACAAATGTATTTTGACCATCTGTTTCCTAGGAACCCTCTTTTATTAGAAAGGGAAGGTGAGATTCACTCTGTGCCTGTTTGTAACATCTAATTTGTTCCTTCATCTAACAATGTTTATCCAGTTGGGCCTAAGATATGGTTGAGTGGCCAGCATCTAGAGTTAGATGGCTTTTTTTCATCTGATACAGACTTGGATGATGTCTTTTGACAAAGGTGATATTTCATCATTGATTAGTTTATTCATCAGAAGAGTTAAAATTAGGGTGGAGGGAAAATTCAAAATTATCCAAAGCGGCCTGTTCCTGTTTAAAAGTTGAGCTTGACTTTCTAGTTTTACTAAAAGTATTATCTCGATATTTTGAGGTGCCATATTCTCTCTGTAGTTTCTTTGGTGGTGGAGTCAGAAGGAGAGTCTGGGAATTCTTTCGGAGAGTGGCAGGCTGGTGGCTTCAAGGGGCTTGGCGTCAGGAGCCTTGGGGTGAATTCTGCAACTGCTTGTCTGACCCTGGGTGCATCTCCCAGAGGTTTTGTTTCCTCTTATGAAATTGCCGGCAGATAATGTTCTGCTTGAAGGGGAACCCTCCCATCCTGTTGGTGGGAATGCAAAGTGGTGCAGCCAGTCTAGGAAACAGTGTGGGGGTTCCTCAAAAAGTTAAACATTGAACAACCCCATGATCCAGCTATTGCTCTCCTAGGTATTTACCCAAAGGATACAAAAATGTGGATTCAAAGGGGGTCCATGCACCATGATGTTTAGAGCAGCAATGTCCACAGTAGCCAAATTATGGAGAGAATCCCAAAGTCCATGCACTGATGAATGGATCAAGCAGATGTGGGATACCTATATATAATGGAATATGACCCAGCTTCAAAAAGAATGAAATCTTTCCACTTGCAAGGATTTGGATGGATCTAGAGTGTATTAAGCTAAGCAAAATCAGTGAGGAAAGACTAATATCCTATCCTCTCACGCTTGTGGAATTTCAGAAAGAAAACTGATGCACAGAGTGTTGGGGTGATGAGAGAGGCAAACAAGGAAATAGACTCAACCTTGGAGAACAAACTGAGTGTTGCTGCAGGACAGGGGTGTGGGGGGAAGAGTTAAATGGGTGAGGGGTATTAAGGAGGGTACTTGTGATGAGCACCAGGTACTGTATGCAGGTGAGGAATCACTAAATCCTACCCCTGAAGCGAATATTCCATGGCATGTGAACTAACTGGAATTTAAGTAAAAGAAGAAAGGAAAAAGTGTTCTGCTTCATGAAGAGTGAGGTAAAATTGTAGTGATTTGGGCTGTACTATTCTATAGAGGATAGATGTAAAACACCCTGTTGTAGGATACACTAGTTTCTTATCACATAAGGAATACTCAGAGAGCTGCAATGAAAGATTCAGGTCTCAGAGCATGTTCATGTTCCACTGATATGTTACAGTTTGCACAGGTAGGAAAGAAGGTGGAGAGAAAGGCAACAGAAGGGGAAAGTAGGTGTGAACCTTTCATTAGTTAGCATTATATCTTTCTCATGAAAGCCTTGCGCCAGTGTGATTTTGGAAGAAGAGGCGGAATCCGGGAGCATTGGAGGAGACAGGGGAGTTCCAGGTCTGGTTAAAGCTGACAGGGGTCCCAGAGGAGAGCTGAATGCATTCTGCAGCAGGGTGTGTTCAGGGTGGGCTCCAGGGGTGGCTGTGGGTCTCCTGGGTGAGAGTTGTGACAGGTGAGGGCTGTGTGCAAGTTCCTGGCTGAGGACAAGTGAGGCACAGGCGGAGAGCTGGCAGAGAACCTTCTTCTGGGCCACCAGCCTCACCCAACACACACAGCCTCATCTTCTGTCCCTGTCACTCCAATTCAGACTTCTCCGAAGGTGAGTGAGAACACATCAAGAGCATTCTGAACAAAAGGGAAAGCATGTGCAATGGCTCTGGGGCAGGAGATTTCCAGGTATGTCCAGGAGCAGCAAGAAGGCCCTGTGGCCACAGGAGACAGCTTAGGACATGAGCTCAGAGAGGTGACAGAAAGCCATTCCAGGGCTATAACCCCATGAGACCCTGTTTCACTGGGCCATCCTGGCTACAGTGTTGAGAACAGATTACAGAGGGTTGAAGACGGCAAGGCAGGTCAATGACGAGGCTTTTCCAGGAACTCAGGCACTGTGGACCAGACAGGTGGCCTTGGATGGAGTGGTTAGACCTATTCTGGGTCCATTTTGAAGATGGAGCTCACAGGATTTGCTGATGGGTTAGCTATTAGGAGCAGGAGAACGGAGGCGTTGGGGTAACTCCCAGCTGTTGTGGGTTGTCCTGATCGAGGGGAAGGAGAGTGTTTCTGGGGATAGGAGGTAGTCTGTGTTCCGCATCCTGAGGAAGGTGCCTTTCCCGGTGGGTCTGCTGAGATTTGTGTCTGGGAGAACCTTTCACATCTCCTCCCTCAGCAATGCTCAAGTACAAGTATCCCCTACTTTTTAAGCGTTCACAGTAAGACACTGGGCTTTCTTGAAAGAACTATGTTATTACCCAGCTTCAGTAAGAGGAAGAGACCTGAAGAGGCTTTCCCTCTTATGCAAAAAGGTGAACAGTGAGAATCGCGTTCAGCATCTGTTTTGGGGAGAAGCACAACAGAGGCAGCGTGCACCCCAACCAGCTCCTTCCCCTGGGAACAGCTATCCACATCCAGCCACCAGCACTTTGAATGGTGTCTGTGAGCCTCTGCTGTGCTTTATCTTCATTTATGCTGGGCCTCCCTTAGAAACTTGTGTCCTGAGGCCTAAGAAAAGCCAAAGAGAAGGAATTTTGGAGTCTGAGCACACTGTCTAATTGTTCCGTGTAAATTAATGGCCATTCCTTCTTGACACCATTTCTGCTGTGCAAGGTTTCTCAGAAGCCCTGTACTTTCAAAGAGCAGGGAAACCTATACCCGATGCTTCAGGGTTAGTTTTAGACTCCATGCTGGACAGAACATTTCATGACTGTCGGATTTTCTCACTTCAACATTGAGACTTTGACCACCTTCACCCGTTTCTACCATCCCATCCCCGAATCTGGCACCTACCAATCTGCTCTCAGTGTCTATGTGTTCAGTATTTGTTTATTCCTCGTGGAATGTACATGAGAGCATCTGGTATTGGTCTTTCTGTGTCTGAGTTACTTGGCATAAGGCCTCCAAGGTCTGTGTTTCCATGTCTGGTTCTTGTGAATAATGCTGCAGTGAACGTGGGAGTGCATCTGTCTTTTTGAGGCAGTATTTTTGTGTTCTCCGAATCAATACTCAGTAGAGCCATTACTGGGTCATGGGGTAGTTGCATTAATTTTTTCAGGAACCTCCATACCGTTTGTCACAGTGGCTGCACCAATTTCCATTTCCACCAACAATGCTCAGAGTCCTCTTGTCTGCACACCCTTGACCCCACCTGGTGTCTGTCTCTGGGACAATAGGTGTTCCAACACTTGTGAGGGAATAGCCAGTTGTGGGTTTGACTGATGTTTCCCTGACGATATTTAGTGATGTCGAACAACTTTTTCTGTCTGTTGGCACCTGTGAGCTGTCTTTGGAAAGTATCTATTCACATATTCCCCACATTTTTTATACACTTTTTTTTTGTTTGTTTGTTTTGATTTGTATGAGTGTTGTGTGTATTTTGGATGTTAGCCTCTTCTCACACATATGATTCACAGATATTTTTTTTCTTATTGGGTCTGTGGCCTTGTAAGTTTTTGCTGGTTTCTTTTTCCGTGTGGAAGATTTCAGTTGAAGTTGTTCCACCTGTTTATTTTTGCTTTTGTTGCCTTTGCATTTGGTGTCCAATCTGAAGACTCTTTGCCAAAACCAATGTCGACAGACTTAGTACCTGTGTCTTCTTGGAGGTTTATGGATTCAGGTCTTACGTTCATATCATTCATCCATTAAAAATTTTGTGTGTGGTGTAAGAAAGTGACCCAGTTATATTCTTCTGCATTTAGTGTCCAGTTTGCCTGTTACCGCTCACTGAAGAGACAGTCCTTCCCTCATGGCATATCTTCTGCTGCTGTGTCGTAAGTTAGGATCATCTACGTGTGGGTAAGTTTCTGAGCTTTCTGTTCTGTTCCACTGACCTGGTGTCTGTGTTTATGCCAGTACCATCCTGTTTTGATGACAACAGCTTTGTAATCTAGCTTGAAATCCAACAGTGTGTTGTCTGCACCTTTCTTTCTCCAGGTTTCTTTGGGTATTTGGGGTGTTTTATGATTCCATACAAGTTTGAGGACTGTTTTCTATTTGCTCGAATAATGCCACTGGAATTCAGATAGGGATTTCATCACATGTGTCAATTGCTTTGGGTACGATGGACATGTTCACATAATTAACTCTTCCAGTTAAGGAGCATGGCGTATGCTTCCATTTGTTTGTGTTGCCTTCCAAATCTTTGACCCATACATCCTGCCCCCCTCGACACACATGTTTTTCATTTCTTTTCTGCCATGTGTTGAGTGTACTATGTCTTTCTCATTCTTGGTTGCTTTTATTCCTAAATTTTTTTTGATGCAATTGTAAATGGCATTGCTTTTTTAATTTCTCTTTGCGAAAGTGTGTCATCAGTATACAGAAATGCAAGAAGTTGGGTCATCTGGGTGGCCCCATAGGTGAAGCGTCTGCCTTCAGCTCAGGTCATGAACCCAGAGTTCTGGGTTCGAGCCCCATGTTGGGCTCCCCGCTTACAGAGGGTCTGTTTCTCCCTCTTTCTCACACTCCCCCTGCTCGTGCTTTTTCTCTTCCTGTCAAATAAATAAATAAAATTTGAAAATACATAAAGACAACAGGTCTCTGTATATTGACTTTATATCCTGCAGCTTTCTTGAATTTGTTTATTCTAACAGTTTTTTTTTTTTTTTTGTGGAATCATTCGGGATTTCATGTCATTTGCAAATAGTGACAGTTTTCCTGTATGGATTTCATATCTTTCTTTTTTTAAAATGATGTCACCCTACAGTACTTCATTTGTTTTTGATGTAGTGTTCCATGATTCATTGTTTGCATATAACACCAAGTGCTCATTATGACACATGCCCTCCTTTTTTAAAAAAAGAATTTATTTATTTATTCAACAGATATAGAGACTGCCAGCGAGAGAGGGAACACAAGCAGGGGGAGTGGGAGAGGAAGAAGCAGGCTCACAGCGGAGGAGCCTGTTGTGGGGCTCGATCCCATAATGCCGGGATCACGCCCTGAGCCAAAGTCAGACGCTTAACCGCTGTGCCACCCAGGGGCCCCAACAGGTGCCCTCCTTAATACCCATCACCAGGTTAACCCATTACCCTACCCCTCCCTTTCTGCAATCTTCAGTTTGTTTCCCAGTGTCAATAGTCTCTCATGGTTCATCTCCCCCTCTCATTCCCCCCCTTCACTTTTCCCTTCCTTCTTCTAATGTCCTCCATGCTACTCCTTCCGTTCCACATAGGAGTGAAACCATATGATAATTGTCTTTCTCTGCTTGACTTAATTTCACTTAGCATAATCCCCTCCTGGTCCATCCACGTTGGTGCAAATGGGGGGTATTCATCCTTTCTGATGACTGAGTAATATTCCATTGTATAGATGAACCACATCTTCTTTGTCCAATCATCTGATGAAGGACATCTTGGCTCCTTCCACAGTTAGGCTATTATGGACATTGCTGCTATGTACATTGGGATACAGGTGCCCCTTCTTTTCATTACTCTGTGTCTATGGGGTAAATACCCAGTAGTTCAATTGGTGGGTCTTAGGATAGCTCTGTTTTTAACGTCTTGAGGAACCTCCATATTGTTTTCAAAAGTGGCTGTACCAGCTTGAATTCTCACGAGTAGTGTAAGAGGGCTCCCCTTTCTTCACATACTCTCTGACTTTTTTTTATTTCTGTCTTGTTAATTTTTTTTCAAGATTTTATTTATTCATTCCACAGAGATAGAGACATCCAGCGAGAGAGGGAACACAAACAGGGGAGTGGGAGAGGAAGAAGCAGGCTCATAACGGAGGAGCCTGATGTGGGGCTCGATCCCATAATGCCAGGATCACGCCCTTAGCCGAAGGCAGAGGCTTAACCTCTGTGCCACCCAGGTGCCCCCTGCCTTGTTAATTTTAACATTTCTAACTGGTGTAAGGTGGTATCTCATTGTCATTTTGATTTGTATTTGCCTGATGGCAAGTGATGTGGAGCATTTTTTCATGTGTCTGTTGGCCATTTGTATGTCTTCTCTGGAGAAGTATCTCTTTGTGTCTTCTGCCCATTTTTTTGATGTCGAGTTTGAGGAGTTCTTTATAGATCTTGGATACCAACCCTTTATCTGTAATATCATTTGCAGATATCTTCTTCAATTCCATAGGTTGCCTTTTTGTTTTTTGATCATTTGCTTTGCCAAGCAGAAGCCTTTTATCCTGATGAAGTGCCAATAGTTCATTTTTTGCTTTTATTTCCTGTGCCTTTAGAGACGTGGCTTGCAAGAAGTTGTTGTGTCCAAGGTTGAAGAGTTCTTTTGATTTTGATATGAGACAGGAATCCATTATCTTATTTTCCTGATTGTATTCGAGTCCTCTGTCTTTCTTGGTGAGTCTAGCTAAGTTTGTCAGTTTTGTTTATCTTTCCAAAAAAGGCTGCTCTCATTTTCATTGTTTTTTTTTTTTGTCTTTTTAGTCTCCGTTGGATTTATTAATGCATTCCTTTTTGTTATTTCCTTATTTCTACTAATTTGGGGCTTTGTTTGTTGTTTTTTTTTTTCTACTTATTTACCACATAAAGCAGGTTGTTTATTGGAGAGGATTTTCATGGATTGATGAAGACTTTAATTTCTATGAATATCCCCCATAAAGCTACTTTTGCTGCATCCCATAAGTTTTTGTAGGTTGTCTTTTTCATCAGTGACCAGGTACTTCTAAAAGTTTTTTGATTTCTTCTTTGACTGTTGGATGTTCAGTAGCATGTTGTTAAATCTCCACATATTTTTTAAGATTATTTTAGTATCTGACAGAGAGTGAGACAGCGAGAGAGGGAACGCAAGCAGGGGGGTGGGAGAGGGAGAAGCAGGCTTCCCACTGAGCAAGGAGCCTGATTTGGGGCTAGATCCCAGGATCCGGGGTCAAGACCTGAGCTGAAAGCACATCCTTAACGACTGAGGCACCCAGGCCCCAAAAATCTCCACCTATTTTTGACTGTCCCATTTTTTTCTTGAGACTGATTTCTAATTTCATATCATTGTGGTTGGACAAGATTTGAAGCAGAAGGTGAAAAGAGCATTCAGATGAAAGGTTTGTTTCCTGGAGGGTTTTCTGAGGGCAGACCATGAGTTCAGTGGGGATGGAGGAAGGTTTTGTGAGACGGGGGGTGGGGTTAACCCTCGTTAGAATTACTGACTACTACCATGCAGGCTGTGTGCTACCGTTCACACCATAGTCCTGATGGACTTGTACTTCATTAAATATTTTCTAGGAGGTGTAGGCATAGCCTTTACTTAAAGAAAGGTGCCATGTGGGTTCATGGCATTACCCCAGGTCAGCAACCAGGATGTATGGTATTGTGGGGGATCAGAAGCAGGCTTTCTGTGGGAAGCAACAGAAATAGTGTATGGTGAGCTCCATGACCATAGGTGAGGTCCCTAGTGACCCACTGGGTGTTGGGTTCTGTGGATCTGTCTCATCAGGTGCTGTGGAATTCAGGGACACCCTCCTGTCTGTGGATTTGTGTGGAGACAGGTAGACATCAGTGTCTGGCCAGGCACGAGGGTCGCAATGGACCACCACCAGAGGTGCAGCGTGCGGGGGAGCCACTGCTTAGTTTCCCCGAAAGCTGACCAGGGTCTGTGACCGTGATTCCTAGCATCTGCAAGGGAAGAGGAGGCCGGGGTGGTGCACACTCCCTAGACTTGTGGTCAGGAGTAGTCTGGAGCCCACTGAAGTCAGCCACACCTGGCACAAAAGGCACCCAGTCAGTGTAGCTGTGGGCACTGCTCCCATGGCACTTTTGGGCCGGCTCCATGCTGCCACCTCCTCTTTTCATCATCATCTTCAAGGTCATGTGCCTCTGCTCTTGCCCCATGGCCTCCGGGGTATTGTCCGTCCTCCATCTGGCCCTCGTCCCTGGTGCCCTGTGCAGTCCGATGACAGGGTAGCCTTCTCGAGACAAACATCTGGCCCCGATGGAAAACTTCCATGGATCTCTTGTGATGCGAGGATGATGCCCTGCCCTGGAAGGGGGCTGCAGTTCCAAAATCAGGAGAGCCATGTCTCCCTTTTCAGCATGGCCTGCACTCCCCTCAGTCTTCTTCAGGGAAGCTCTCGCCACTTCCTGAGCTGACAGCTCTGAACTTAAAAATGAATGTTATTTTACATATCTCTATGCTTTAGTTCATCCATGGCATGTCTTTCAACCCCGTTAGTGGGTTTTTTTTTTTTTTAGCAGTTCTGAAGGGCTGTCTGCTCAAGGAGGGGATGACCTGGGCAGGGCAGCTTTCCCTCTCATCTCCCTCAGCATGTCTCTGAGCCCTGAGGCCAGCTGTCCCACTGAGGATTGAGGGACCTGAGCCAGCCCATTCTGAGCCCAGGCTGTGTCAGCTCATAGACTGATGCGTGTCGGAGTGGTGGGCAGCTGGCATGGGCCAGGGGCAGGCAGTGTCTCCTTCTCATTCCTTCCCTCCCTTCCTCCCAGAAGTAGCTCAGAGCAGCCTTCAACCCCTGCATCTCCAGATCCCTTGACCTGTGCCTCCTGTGTTCAGCTGGTGACCTTGGAGTTTCGCATGGATTCTACCTCCCGTACCCTCTCCCATAGCAGTTCCTGGATCAGGGGAGGGGTCGGACCCTTGTCTGTTTTTGATCTTCTTCCTGTCCCGCACCGAGCCCACCGACCGTTTCATCTTCCATGTATGTGCTTGGAAGCAAGCCCATCCACAGGAAACCTATTAGCCAAGTGGATCCAGGCAATGAACATTGAAGTAGAGATCCAGAATCCATAATAAACCTGCTCTGAAACCTGTCCCAAAGTCTGTGACTCTCTCACACTGAAACAGAAACAATAATAGCTTTCTGGACTGTGAAGTGATATGTGTCTCTACTTCCAATCTTGAATGCATAGGTGCTGAACCTGGACAGAAAGGGACCATGGCTCCCGTGGGCTGGGATCCACAGTAAGAACGCAGTGAAATCTGAATTTTAGGCATTAAGTGAATAATTATTGTAGAGTGAATCCCAAGTAGGGCTTTTGCACATTGCACAGGAAAAGCTTTTTCAAAGAGGTTTCTGACAGAAAAATCTTTTTTTAAAATTTATTTTAATTCCATTAGAGCTAACATACAGTGTTACATTCGTTTCAGGTGTACAGTAGAGTGATTCAGTAATTCTATATATTACAAAGTGGTCATCAAGAAAAGTGTCCTCTTAATCCCCTTCATCTATTTCACTCATCCCTCTATCCACCTCCTCTCTGGTAACCATCCGTTTGTTCTCTATTGAAAAGAGTTTGTATTTTGGTGTGTCTCCTTTTTCTCTTTTAGTTATTTATTTTTGTTTGTTTTTTAAATTCCCCATTAGAGTGACATCATATGGGATTTGTCTTTCTCTGACTGACTGATTTTAGTTTGGATAATACTCTCTAGCTCCATCCATGTGGCTGCAAATGGCAAGGTTTCATTCTTTTTCAAGCCGAGTAATACTCCATTGTGTGTGTGTGTGTGTGTGTGTGTGTGTGTGTGTGTGAATACACACATCTATCATCTCATTTGTCAATTTTTCTACAGACACTTGGGTTGCTTCCATATTGTGATATTGTAAATAATAGTGCAAGAAACATAGGGGTGCACGTATCCTTTTTACTTACTGTTTTCCTATTCTTTGGGTAAATACGAGTAGTGTGATTGTTGGATCGTAGGGTAGTTCTATATTTAATTTTTTGAAGAAACTTCATACTGTTTTCCACGGTGGCCACCACAGTTTGCATTCCCACCCACAGTTCACGAGGATTCCCCTTCATCCACATCCTCCCAACACCTGCTCTTTGTTGTGCTTTTGATGTTAGCCATTCTGACAGGTTTGATGTAATACCTCATTGTCCTTTGGATTTACATTTTCCTGATGATGGGTGATGGTGAACATCTTTTCACGGGACTCTTGGCCATTTGTATTTCTTCTTTGGAGAAATGTCCATGTCTTCTGCCTATTTTTTAACTGGATTATTTGTTTTTTGGGGGGTCGAGTAGTATCAGTTGTATATGTTTTGGACACTATTCCTTTATTGCATATGATCTTTGCAAATATCTTCTCCCTTTGAGTAGGTTGTCTTATTACTTTTACGTTTTCATTGTTCTTCTGCCGTGTGGAAACTTTTTATTTTGCTGTATTCCCAATAGTTTATTTTTGCTTTCATTTCCTTTGCCTCAGGACACAGTCTAGAAAAACGTTGGTATGGTCCATGTCAAGAAGTTACTGTCTTCCCTCCTGTAGGATTTTTATGGATTCAGTTCTCATATTGAGGTCTTGAAACTGTTTTGTGTTTGTCTTTATTGTGTAAGAAAGCAGTCTAATTTCATTCTTTTGTGCGTAGCTGTCTAGTTTTCCCAACACCATTTGCTGTAGAGACTGTCCTTTTCCCTTTTGATATCGTTGCTTGCTTTGTGGAAGATTCATGGACCACATAATTATGGGTTTCTGTCTGAACTTGTATCCTGTTCCTTTGGTCGCTGTTTCTATTTTTGTGCCGTACTCTCTTGTTAGGATGACTGCAGCTTTGTAGTATAACCTGAAATCTGAAATTGTGAGTCCTCCAGCTTTGTTTTTCTTTTCCACATTGCACTGGCTGTTCGAAATCTTTAGTGGATCCATACAAATGTTTAGGATTGTTTATTCGAGGTCTTTTGTTCTTTAATTTAAATTCAATTAGCCAACTTACAGTACACCATTAGTTTCAGATGTAGTCTTAAATAAATTTTCAGTCGTGTGTAACACCCAGTGCTCATTGTATCATGTGGCCTCCTTAATGCTACTCACCCAGTTACCCCCCCCCCCCCAACTTCTCCAACAATCATCAGTTTCTTGCGATAGTTAAGAGTCCATCATGGGTTTTCTCCCTCTCTGATGACTTCCCATTCTATTTTCCCTTCCTTCCCCTATGGTCTTCTTCCTTGTTTCTGATATTCCACATAGGAGTGAAAGCATATGATCATTGTCTTTCTTTCATTGACTTATTCCACTCAGCATAATACCCTCCAGCTCCACCCATGTCGGTGTGATGGTAAGTATTCATCCTTTCTGATGGCTGAGTAATATTCCATTATATATATATATGATCCACATCTTCTTTATCCATTCATCTGTCCATGATCATCTGCACTCCTTCCACAGTTTGTCTATGATGGACATTGCTGCTATGAACACTGGGGTGCATGTGTACCGTCTTCACTACATCTGTCTCTTTGGGGTCGATACCCCGTAGTGCAATTGCTGGGACATAGGGTAGCTTTATTTATAACTTCTTGAGGAAACTCTGTACCATTTTCAAGAGTGGCTGTACCGCACTGCATTCTTACAGGGGTGTAAGAGGGTTCCCATTTCTCCACATCCTCTCCAAGATGTGTAGTTTCATGTCTTCTTATTTTTAGATATTCGGCCTCGTGTGGTAGGGCATCTATAGGGGTTAAGATTTCCATTTCCCTGAAGCCAAGTGATATGAAGCATTTATGCATGTGTCTTTTGGTCACCAGTATGTCGTCATCATTGAAATGACTTCCCATTTTAATCCATCTCAAGACCTAAAGCTGGGTAAGGCACTGAAGCTGGATGATGCCATCGGTTGGAAGTGTGGAGAATTTCAAAAGATCTCCGTGGAGAGCAAGTTTAAAGGTCAGTGTGAAGCTACTAATTGGATCCGGGGAGATCTCTGAAAGTGGGGGTTGCCTGGGATGGGCTGAGGGGGGCCCTCCGATTTTCCTATGAATCCTTGCTGCAGCCCCAAATGGACAGTTTCCTGATGTGGGGCAGGCTGAGTCCTCTAGTCGTGCAGAGGTGAGCCCAATGCCTGGTGCCTTGGAGGCAGGCAAACGGGGAGGGACCCTCAGCAGAAGACCCAGGGTTAGGTTAGGCCTCAAGAGACAGCAGGTCCGAACTGCCCAGTGCTCAGAGAACTCCCAGGCCGAGTGAGATGAGGGCACAAGGGCGGGTGAGTGTGAGCCTGAGGTTCCATCCGGAAGGGCCCACAAAGGTCGGGGTTCAGCAGAAGGAGCTCTCAGGGGGTGCCCCAATTCTCTTGCCCTGAATGCTCTGTTGTGCCCCAAAATGGTACAGTTTACTGTGGGTTGCAGGCTGAGTCCTACGGTGGGTCTTGGGTGTCCCCAATCCGCTGGAGTGGGGTGCCAGCACCCCGGGGAGGGGCCCCTCTGTGGCCAACCTTGGGTAAGGGTTAGTGTTCAGGAGCCCGGCAGGGACAATCTGCAGGCTGTGCGGCGAGCTCTGTGGAGGGCTGAGAGGAGGCCATTGGGGAGGGTGAGCATTGGCCTCAGGGTTGGGGCACGGGGGGCTGCCAAAGGATGGGGATGGGCTCCGGGGGCCTCCCCAAGTTCTCGTGCCCTGTAGGCTCTGTAGAGCCCCGAGGGGCACGGTTTCCTGTGGGGTGGCAAGCTGAGTCCTGCGGTGGGGCACAGGTATCCCAATTACCCGGGTCTGTGGTGTAAGGCTCCTGGGGAGGCCCCCAAACCCATGGCAGACCTAGGGCTAGGGATAGGCCCAGGAGCCCCGCAGGCCCGATCTGTTGGCTGTATGGCGAGCTACACGGGCTGAGGTGAGGATGTGGGGAGAGTGAGCATGGGCCTCAGGGTTGGGGTGCGGGAGGCCACCGAAGTTCGCTGGTGGCTCAGGAGGGCCCTCCTGGTTCTCCCGCCCTGAATGCTCTATGGCCTCCCAAGGCACACGGTTTCCTGCAGGGTGGCAAACTGAGTCCTGCTGTGGGGCTCAGGTGTCCCGAATCCCCGCGGCTGTGGCTCCAGGCTCCTGGGGAGGGGCCCCTCCACAGATGAACTATGGTTAGGGTTGGGGCCCAGGAATCCCGCAGGCCAGATCTGCCCACTATGTGGCAAGCTCCGCCCTGGGCTGAGTTGAAGGTGCGGGGTGGGGTGAGCATGGGCTTCACGGTTGAGTTTAGGGATCGCCGAAGTTCGCCGGGGGCTTTGGGGGCCCTCCTGGTTCTTCCGCCCTGAATGCTCTACAGCCTCCCAAGGGGCACAGTTTCCCGCGGGCTGGCAGGCTTTATCCTTCAGTTGGGGCTCAGGTGTCCCCATTCCCTGGGGCTGCGGCACCGGGCCCCAGGGGAGGGGCCCTACCCAGCCGACCTAGGGTCAGGTGTAGGCCCCAGGAACCCAGAAGGCCTGATCTGCCGGCTCTGCGACGAGTTCGGTGGCAACCTGAAGGGAAGGCGTGGGGCGGGATGAGTGTGGGCCTCAGGGTTGGGGTGTAGGGGCCACCGAGGATCCCTGGGGGCTCAGGGGGGCCCTACCAGTTCTCTTGCATGGGATGTTCTGTGGCGCCCCAATGGGCATGGTTTCCTGAGGGGTGGCAGGATGAGTCCCGTGGTGGGGCTCAGGTGTACCCAATCCCTGGGGTTAGGGTACAGATTAGGGTATGGGTTGAGGTTAGGGTATGGGTTAAGGTTAGGGTATGGGTTACGGTTAGGGTATGGGTGAGGGTAGGGGTTAGGGTTAGGGTAAGGAGAGGGTACGGGTTAGGGTTGGGTTTTGGGGTTACAGGTTAGAGGTTATGGGTTAGGGTACAGATTAGGGTTTAGGGTACGGGTTAGGGTTTAGGGTTCGGGTTTAGGGTTAGGGTTAGGGTTGGAGTACGGGTTAGGTTTAGGGTATGGGTTAGGTTTAGGGTATGGGTTAGGGTACGCATTAGGGTACGGTTTAGGGTACAGGTTAGGGGACGGTTTAGAGTAAGTGTTGGCGTACGGATTTGGGTACGGCATAGGGTACGGATTAGGGTTAGGGTACGGGTTAGGAAACACGTTAGGGATTGGGATTGGGTACGGTTTAGGGTTAGGGTATGGGTTAGGGTACGGGTTAGGGTACAGATTAGGGTTAGGTATGGGTTAGGGTATGGGTTAGGGTCCAGGTTAGTGATAGGGTACGGGTTAGTTTATGGGTTAGGGTACGGGTTAAGGTATGGGTTAAAGTTAAGGTAAGGGTACTGGTTAGGGTTAGGGTAAGGGTTACAGTTTAGTGTTTAGGGTTACGGTTAGGTTATGGGTTAGGGTTAGGTTATGGGTAGGGTTAGGGTACGGGTTATGGTATGAGTTAGGACATGGGTTAGTGTCAGGTTTTAAGGTTTAGTGTTAAAGTTAGGGTATGGGTTAGGGTACTTGTTAGGGTTACGGTTAGGTTTAGGGTACGGTTTAAGTTACGGGTTAGGGTACAGTTTAGGGTTAGGGTTAGGGTATGGGTTAGAGTACGTTTTAGGGTTACGGTTAGGGTTAGGGTACAGGTTAGGATTAGGGTTAGGGTACGGGTAGGGTTAGGGTTAGGGTACGGGTTAGGGTTAGGTTTAGGGTTAGGTTACGGGTTATGGGTAGGGTTAGCTGAAGGGGTAGGGTTAGGGGTTAGGGTTAGGGGTTAAGTTTTAGGGTTTAAGGTTAGGTGTTAGGGTTTAGGCTTAGGGTTAGACCCCAGTAGGCCAGCAGGACCGATGCGCCTGCTGTGCGGGGAGCGGAGGAGTGGGACGAGGTGAGGGCGCTGGCGAGCAGGAGTATGGTATCCAGCGTTTTGGTGCAGGAGGCCTTTGAACATTGCTAGAGGCTCGGAGGGCCCTGCCCGTTCTCCCGCCCTAAATGACCAGTGACGCCCCAGCGGGCCGATGTCGACGGGGCGGCAGGGTGAGTCCGGCACTGCAGCTCGGGTGTCCCCAATCCCCGGCTTTGGTCACCAGTCCCCTTGTGAGGGCCCCCTCTGGGGCCAATCTAGTGTTAGGGTTAGCCCCCAGGAGGCCAGCAGGCCCCATACGCCAGCTGTGCGGTGAGCGGAGGGGCGGGCCATGGTGAGGGACTGGCGAGCTGGAAGGTGGTACCCAAAATTTTGGCGCCGGGGGCCCTCAAATGTCGCCGGGGACTCAGAGGGCCCTGCCCATTCTCCTGCCCTGAATGAGTGGCGGCTCCACTAGCAGCCCGAGTGGTGGCGGGGCGGCAGGGTGGGTCTGGCGCTGAGGCTCGGGGGTCTCCAATGCCAGACGTTGCAGCACGAGGCCCCTTGGGAGAGGCCCCTTGGGGGCCGACCTAGGGTAAAGGTTAGCTCCTGGAGGCCGTAGGCACAATCCGCAGTCTGGGGCGAATGGAGACGCGGTCGAAGATCAGGGCGCTGGCGAGCAGGAGAGTGTGCCCCAGCCTTTTGGCGCTGGGGGCCTTCGAAGGTCACCGGGGCAGGGAGGGCCCTGCCCATTCTCCAGCCCTGAATGATCGGCGGTACCCTAGTGGCCCGGGTGTGGGCGGGGAGGAACGGTGAGTCCAGCGTTGTGACTCGGGGGTCCCCAATCCCTGGCATTCGGCGGCAGTCCCTTTGGGAGGGGCCCCTTGGAGGCCGACCTAGGGTTAGGGTTAGCCCCCAGGAGGCTGGCAGGCTCGATCCACCGGCTCCGTGGCAAATGGAGGGGTGGGCCAAGGTGAGGTCGCTGGCGAGCGGAAGCGTGGGCCCCAACATTTTGGCTCGGTGGGCCTTCGAATGTCACAGGGGGCTCGGAGGGCCCTGCTCGTTCTCCTGCCATGAAGGACCGGCGATGCCCTTAGCTCCCTGGGTGGCAGCGGGGTGGCAGGGTCAGTCCTGCACTGGTGCTTGGGTTTCCCCAATCCCCAGCATTGCGGCGCCAGGCCCCTTGGGAGGGGCCCCTCGGGGACTGTCCTAGGGTTAGGTTAACCCCCAGGAGGCCGCAGTCCAGATCCGCCGGCTGTGCAGTGAGCGGAGGGATTGACCGTGGTAGGGCGCAGTCGAGCGGTAGCGTGGTACCCAACGTTTTGGCGTGGGGGCCTTCTTATTTTACCGGAGGCTCGGAGGGCCCTGCTGGTTATCCCGCCCTGAATGCCCGGCGGCACCCCTAGCGGCCCACGTGGCGGCGGGGCGGCAGGGTGAGCCCGGCGCTGGGGCTTGCAGGTCCCCAATCCCTGCCGTTGCGGCACCAAGCCTCTTGGGAGGGGCCACTCTGGGGCCCACCTAGGGTTACGGTTAGCCCCGAGGAGCCTGGGAGGCAGGATCTGCCAGCTGTGTGGCTAGAGGGGGGGCAGGCCGAGGTGAGGGCGCTGTAGAGCGGGAGCATGGGCCTCAGCGTTTTGGCATGGGGGACCTACGAATGTCGCCGGGGGCTCGGAGGGCCGTGCCCGTTCCCCCACCCTGATTGACCGGCGGTGCCCCAAGTGCCCCGGGTGGCGGCAGAGGGGCAGGTTGAGTACATCGCTGGGGCTTGTGGGTCCCCAATGTCCGGCGTCGCGGTGCCAGGCCCTTTGGGAGTGCCCTTCGGGGGCCGACCTAGGGTTAGGGTTAGCCCCCAGGAGGCCGGCAGTCCGGATACGATGGCTGTGGGGCGAGCGGAGGGGTGGGCCGAGGTGAGGGTGCTGGGGAGCGGGATTGTGGGCCCCTGCATTTTGGCGCTGGAGGCTTCAAACGATGCTTGTTTCTCCAGGGCCCTGTCCCTTCTACCGCCCTGAATGACCGGCGGCGCCCCTAGCGGCCCGTGTGGCAGTGTTGTGGGAGGGTGAGTCTGGCTCTGGGGCTTGGAGTCCCAGATCCCAGGCTTAGTGGCACCAGGACCCTTGGGAGGGGCCCTAGGGTTAGGGTTAGCCCCAAGGAGACCGTCAGGCCCAATCCGCACACTGTGCGGCGAGCGGAGGTGCGGGCCCAGGTGAGGGCGCTGGGGAGCAGGAGCGTGGGAACCAGCGTTTTGGCGTGGGGAGCCTTTGAAGGTCACCGGTGGCTCAGAAGGCCCTGCCCTTCTCTCGCTCTCTATGACCGGCTGCGCCCCTAGCGGCCCGGGTGGGTACAGTGCGGCAGGGTGAGTCTGGCTCTGGGGCTCTGAGTCACCAATCCCCAGCATTGCAGAGCCAGGCTTCTTGGGATGTCCCCACAGGGCCGACCTAGGTTTTGGTTAGCTGCCAGGAGCCCGGCAGGCCCTATCCACCAGCTCTGAAGCAAGCGGAGGGGCGGGCCAAGGTGAGGGCACTGGCGAGCAGGATCCTGGGAGCCAACGGTTTTGCACGGGGAGCCTTCAATGGTCAGCGTGGGCTCGGACGGCCCTGCCCGATCTCCTGCCCTGATTGACCGGCGGGGTCTCTAGTGGCTCGGGTGGCTGAAGGGCAGCAGGGTGAGTCCGGCACATGGGCTCGGGGTCCCCATCCCCAGTGTTGCAACGCCAGGCCCCTTGGGAAGGGCCCCTCGGGGGCCGACCTATGGTTAGGGTTAGCCTCCAGGAGCGCCGCAGGCCCGATACACCACCTGTGCGTCGAGCGGAGAGTTGGGCCGAGGTGAGGGTCCTGGTGAACATGAGCCTGGGCCCAAGCGTTTTGGTTCGGTGTGCCTTCGAATGTCGGCAGGGGTTCGGAGGGCCCTCCAGTTCTCCCACCCTGAATGCATGGCGGCGCCCCTAGCGGCTTGTGTGGGTTGGGGCGGCAGCGTGAATCCGGCGCTGGGGCTTGGGGGTCCCCAATCCCTGGCGGTGCGGCGTCAGGCCCCTTAGGAAGGGACCTTCAGGGGCTGTCCTAGGGTTAGTGTTAGTGCCCAGGAGGCCGGCAGGCCCGAGTCGCTGGCTCTGCGAAGAGTGGAGGTGTGGGCCGAGTTGAGGGTGATGCAGAGCGGGAGCGTGATCCCCAGCGTTTTGGCGCCCTGGGCCTTCGAATGTTGCCATGTCTCGAAGGGCCCTGCCTGTTCTCCTGCCCTGAATAACAAGCGGCGCGCTTTGTGGCTCCGTTGGCGGTGGGGTGGCAAGGTGATTCCCGTGCTGCAGCTCAGGTATCCCCAATCCCCGGCGTTGCAGCACCATGCCGCTTGGGAAGGGCCCCTCGGTGGTCGACCTAGGGTTAGAATTTGCCCCCAGGAGGCCAGCAGGCCTGATCCGCGGGCTCTACTATGAGCGGAGGTGCGGGCCGAGATGAGGATGCTGGCGAACAGGAGGGTGGGCCCAACCGTTTTGGCGCGGGGGGCCTTCGTAGGTCGCCGGGGGCTCGGAGGGCCCTACACGTTCTCCCGCCCTGAATGACCGGCGGCGCCCCTAGCGGCTCGGCTGCTGGCAGAGTGGTAAGGTTAGTCTGGTGCTGGGGTTCGGGGGTCCCCAATCCCCGCATTGCGGTGCCAGGCCCCTTGGGAACGGCCCCTCGGTGGTCGACCTAGGGTTAGGGTTAACCCCCAGGAGGCCGGCAGTCCCGATCCACCCATTGGGTGGCGAGCGGAGGGGTGGGATGAGGTGAGGGTGCTGACGAGTGCGAGCCTGGACCCAAGCGTTTTGGTGCGGTGGGCCTTCGAAGGACAAGGGGGGCTCGGAGGCCCCTGCCCGTGCTCACGCCCTGAATGACCAGTGGCGCCTCTAGAGGCCCGGGTGTCAGCGGGGCAGCACGGTCAGTCCGGCGCTGGAGCTCATGGTTCAGCAGTCCCAGGCGTTGAGGCGCCAGGACCCATCGGACGGGTCCCTGGTGGGCCGACCTAGGGTTTGAGTTAGCCCCCAGGAGTCGGGCAGGCCTGATCCGCCCTCTGTCGGGCGAGCGAAGGGGCAGGCCTAGGTGAGGGCGCTGGCGAGCGGGAGCATGGGCCCAAGCGTTTTGGCGCGGGGCGCCTTCAAATGTCACCGTGGGCTAGGAGGGTCCTGCCCGTTCTCATACCCTGTATGACCGGCGGCGCCCCTAGAAGCCCAGATGGTGGCGGAGCGGCAGGTTGAGTCCGACGCTAGGGCTCTGGGGTCCCCAATTACCAGCGTTGTGGCCCCAGACCCCTTGAGAGGGCCCCCTTGGGTGCCGACCTAGGGTTAGGGTTACCCCAGGAGGCCAGTAGGCCCGATCTGCCAGCTGTGCAGTGAGCAGAGGGGCGGGTTGAGATGACGGCGTTGGCGAGCGGGAACGTGGGCCCAAAGTTTTGGAGTGAGGGGCCTTCGAAGGTCACCAGGGGCTCAGAGGGTCCTGCCCATTCTCCTGCCCTGAATGACAGGGGGTGCCCCTTGTGGCCCGGGTGGCGGTGGGGGGCATGGTGAGTCCGGCGCTGGGGCTCAGGAGTCCCCAATCCCCCTCGTTGCAGCGCCAGGCCCCTTGGGAGGGGCCACTAGGGGGCAGACCTAGGGTTTGGGTTAGCCCCCAGAAGGCCCCCAGGCCTGATCCGCCAGCTGTGTGGCGAGCGGGGGGGGAGGGCCGAGGTAAGGGTGCTGGCGAGCCAGAGCGTGGGCCCAAGCGTTTTGGTGCGGGGGTCCTTCGAAGGTCGCCGTGGGCTCGGAGGGCCCTGCCCATTCTCCTGCACTGAATGACCAGCGGCACCCCTAGCGGCCCGGGTGGCGGCGGGGCAGCACGGTGATTCCGGCGCTGGGGCTCGGGGGTCCCTAATACCCGGCGTTGCGGCGCCAGGCCCCTTGGGACGGGCCCCTCGGGGGCTGACCTAGGGTTAGGGTTAGCCCCCAGGAGACTGGCAGGCTCCTTACACCCATGTGCAGAGAATGGAGGTGTGGGTCCAGGTGAGGTAGCTGGCGAGCGGGAGCGTGGGCCAGAGCATTTGGCTTTGGATCCGGGTGCCTTCGAAGGTCGTAGGTGGCTCAGAGGGTCCTGCCCGTTCTGTCGCCCTGAAGGACTGGCGACGCCCCTAGCACCCCATGTGGCAGCGGGGCGGCAGGGTGCGTCCGGCGCTGGGACTTGGGGTCCCCAATCCCTGGCATGTGGTGCCAGGCCACTTGGGAGGGGCCCCTTGGGGGTGACCTAGGGATAGGGTTAGCCCCCAGGAAGCCAGCAGGCCCGATCCGCCAGCTCTGCAGCGAGCGGAGGGGTGAGCCGAGGTTAGGGCGCTGGCGAGCAGGAGCGTGGAAGCCAGAGTTTTTGTGCGGGGAGCCTTCGAAGGTCGCAGGGGGATCAGAGGGCCCTGCCCGTTCTCCCTTCCTGAATGACTGCCCACGCCCCTAGCGCCCTGGGTGATTGCGGGTGGCAGAGTGAGTCCAGCACTGGGGGTCGGGGGTCCCAAACCCCTGGCATTGTGGTGCCAGGCTCCTTGGGAGGGGCTTCTCGGGGGCCGACCTAGGGTAAGTGTTAGCCTCCAGGATTCCAGCAGGCCCCTTCCGCCAGCTCTGCGGCAGGCAGAGGGGCAGGCCGAGGTGAGGGCACTAGCGAGAGGGAGTGTAGGCCCAAGCGTTTTGGTGCGGGGGGCTTCAAAGGTCGCTGGGGGCTTGGAGGGCCCTGCCTGTTCTCTCGCCCTGAAAGACTGGCGGTGCCCCTAGCAGCCCGGGTTGCTGGGGGGTGGCAGGGTGACTCCGGCGCTGGGCTCGGGTGTCCACAATCCCCGGCGTTGTGGCGCCAGGCCCCTTGGGAGGGGCCCCTCGGGGGCCGACCTCGGGTTAGAGTTCTTCCACAGGAGGCCGGCAAGCCCAGCGCTAAGTGGCTCTGGCAATGTAACAAAAATGCCATACACTTATCTGTAAGAAATAACAGTGTACAGGAACCCTCTTAGCCCTAACATCATCCTTTGTGAATATGGAAGCCAGCCCCAAAGTGGTCGTGGAAGTCTGACGAAAAGGCTAAGCACTTTTCTCTGAGTCACCACACTATACAGGGAAAGACCAATGTACATCATCTTTCACGAGTAGGAAGCATTAATGAAAAGGTTCTGGAATTTCGAGGACTCTGACCCATCCTTATTGGTAATAAACCACCGTGTACAGGAAAACACCTTCAACTCTCATCAGCCTCCTCAATCCTGATTCCGATTCAACTTTGGGTGTGTAGGACTAGGGAAATGTCCACATCTTATTGCTAAGAAAGAACGATGTCAGGGTAATGCCCTTCAAGTCACCTCAGCCTTCCTGAAGACGGAAGCAGGAATCAAGCTGGTTATGTTACCATGAGGTAAGGAAGATGAGCATATAAGTGAGAAACAACAGTGGGCAGGACCTCTCTTCCAAGGAACAGTATCTTTGCTTAATATTGAATCCCTATGGTAAGTGGTTGTGGGCATTTGTGAGGTCAAAATCTTGAGTGTTTTGTAAAACCTCTTGGCCATTCACAGATGAGACTAAGGTAGTTGGGGACTCCTAGGCAGTGATTTGTCCACTGTCAAAAATATGAAAAGATAAAAGAGACAGATGAGGTCTCCTCAGGCATTGTCCTTTATCCTCATCCTCCGTGAGGATGGCCATCTCTGGACAGCTCAGTGGCAGGGTCTCATTCACAATGGGGGCATCTGTTCCTCACAGACATCAGGCAGGGAAATGGATTTGGTTCTCTGTGCCAGCCCAGCCACAGCTGAGTGTCACAGCACCCTCTCGTGGGCTCATAAGAGTTTCACTGTCACCAGGCAGGTCATTGTGTTTGATAAACCACTGTGAGAGTTTGCAATTGCCTTCATCTACAACCTCCTAGAGGCAAATGCAGGTGTCTGGTACCATGTGAAGTCATGTGAAGGCATTGTGAGAAAGTGTCCTTTTGCTTAAGAAAAACATGGCTGGGGCTCCTGGCTGGCTCAGCCAGTTAAGCATGTGCCTTTGGTTCAGGTTATGATCCCATTGTTCTGGGATCGAGCCCGGGCTCCCTGCTCAGCTGGAAAGGAGGTAGGGAAATAGCTTAGAACCCACAGAGAATGTGAATAAAGGGGAGTGAAATGGAACTTGGTCTGTGTTTGGCTTTAGGGATTGGAAGTTAGTTTTTTCTCAATTGTGATTGTTCTTGAAACAGAAAAGCTGTATTGTTTTTTTTTTACCTTTTTTTCTAATAACAATTTTTTATTATGTTATGTTAGTCACTATACAGTATTTCCTTAGATTTTGATGTAGTGTTCCGTGATTCATTATTTGCATATAACACCCAGTGCTCCATGCAATATATACCTTCCTTAATACCCATCACTGGCCCATCCCCATCCCCCACCCCTCTCCCCTCTGAAGCCCTCAGTTTGTTTCCCAGGGTCCATAGTCTCTCGTGGTTCATTCCCCCTTCTGTTTAGGGTCCATTGTCTAAAGGGACAGACAGTGGAAGTTCACCGAATATAAGATCGAAATTTCATTGTTCATTATAGATGCTGCCAAGTAGTTCCCAGACATTTCATTCTACTGTAGTAATTCATTATACCTGTGCAGGTGCATGTGGAAGATAACTGATGCATGTTTAGTGGTAATAAAACACGCCCCTCAGTAGTAAAATAGTAGAGGATGCACATGTGTAAAATTATTCGACTGCAGCTTCCATGCTTTGCCTTTGGTTCCTTATTATCTATGAAATTGGACAATTTTTGTTCTCTAGGCTTAAAACTCATTGTCAGTATTTAGAGTTTTTCAATGCTGATCTTCTCCTGTATAAGTTACCAAAAACCTAAAATATGTATGAACTTTAAAAAACGCTATATTGAAAATGACAGCAGGGAAGTTCCATTTTGTGAATATTGTGTCAATAGATCTCTATTTTGACATCAGTGTTCATTAGAAATGATGACATTTCATGTGAGTATAAATATCAATGTGAAAAAGAAAAGGTAGGAAGAACCTTGAATGTTTAAGTAATTGCTGAAATGACAGGTGTGTGTGTGTGTGTGTGTGTGTGTGTGTGTGTGTAATTGATTATCAGTGAATGGTTCACCTTCTTATAGGGCCTCCGAGAGAGCCCAGGTGAACCTTTCAATGAGTTGGTATCTGTTTTCAGAACATGGGAATCTCTTAGTCCAATAGTCAATCAGGCAAGCTTTGAGGTTCTGAAGAGTTTCATTCCTCAGAGATGGTGTTGCAGACCCTTGTGAGCAAACCCTAGGTATGCTCAGAGCCCTCATTAGCTGGTACCAACGTGTGACGATTTCAGACAGCATTTCCCAAAGAAGTACCTCTTGAGTCTCTGTCCTTGTCAGTTCCCTACACTTCCTTACACTAGTTATGTGATCAGTGTGTTTCAGGATAATCCCCACATGTGATTTTTGCTATTTCCTACTAGTCCTATCTGTTTCTCATCTTGTTCTTTTATGGTAGGTGTTGGGAAGCAACCTGTGTGGTGTAGGAAGGGGTGTGGTAGTTGTCTGCCTTCAGAGGACCGAATGCTGCCTAGAAATTGTACTGTAGTTTGAGGTCAATTGTCCATCCTCTGAGTGTCAGGAATTCCATCACTTTACTTTGATGCTAGTCTGTTCTTCAAGCTTTCCTCAGAAATAAGGACGTCATCCATCTAGGGAATACTGGTTTGTGTGTATGTTTTCATTTTAGGAAAGGCCTTGCTGCTCCTGAAAATAATACTGTAGAGCACCCTTTCCTGTTCTTATTGGCCATCAGTCAATCTTTTGTGAAGTATTTGTTTATAAATAGACTTTTTATGGTTGATGAGCAGGAATTCTTTATTGACAAGTCTTTGTCAGTGTGTGTATTGCAAATCTGTACTTCCCAGCCTGCGGTTCACTTTTTCATTTTCATATGGTCATAAGATAAGGAGAAATGTCACATTTTTATGAAGTCCCACTGAATTCTTTTAAATGGTTAGTGCACCCTATGTCCTACCCCAAGATTGACAGGTTCTATGGTTTCTTTCAGAAACTGTCCAATGGGAAGCTACAATCCATCTCAAATTTATAAATTGCATTTTTAATTCTAATAGGGTATTTATAGACTGTTTTGGATTTTCTATGTACACAATCGTATTATCTGTGAATAGTCACAATTATCCCCTCAATTCTTATACTTTTTGTTTCTCTTGCCTTCTAACACTGGTAGACTCTCCGATGCCACGTTGAATAGAGCAGCATTGTTTGAAGATTTTAATATACCTTTCTCAATATCTGACAGAAAAAGCAGACAAAACATTGGTAACAAATGTGACCTAATTGACATATAGGGAACATTCCATAATAAGTGCAGAATACATTATTTTCAAGTGGTCATAGACTCTTTACCCAAATAGATGATAGGTGGGGCCACGAATGAAGTCTACAAATGTTAAACCCTGAAATTAACTAGATTCTATTCTTAGACCACAGGCGAATTGAGCCACAGTCATAGCGAAAAGAAAACCAGGAAGTCCTTCAATGTTTAAAAATTAAATGGAACTTTGCTACATATCCTAAAGGTGAGAGAGGGAATCTCAATGGAAATTCTGAACCTTTTCTACGTGAGGGCTCACACACAATGGCACTTTCTTTGTGAAGAGCATAATAATAACCTAGCCAGGAGCTGAGCCTTAAGTCAGAGTTCTGCCTGCCCCAGCCACACCTGGCAGCCTTGGCCTGTGGTCCGCCTCAGCTGTGCTTTCTGGTGGCCCTGAGCTAAGGGGGTCAACATGGCCATATGGAAATGGGGAGCTCCCCACTCATAGTGATGGCGGTTCCCCCTCCCCAGCTAACCTTTCTGGTGGCTCTGAGCTAAGGGGGTCAACATGGCCTTATGGAAATTAGAAGCTCCCCACTCTTATTGATGACGTTGCTATCGTATCATCCTCACCAGTCCAACAACATGATTTCTGAGTGAACTATGACACAGCGTGACTTCTTGGCCTTCCTTCAGGTTTGAAAATCATCTGGTGAGTCATCTATTAGAAATATGGATTCAACATGTGTTCTTTCTTCTGGAAAAGAAATAGAACCAATAGCAATTAGGGCTTCCTGAGCACCTGTACTTGAGAGACATCATACTGGCTCTTTGTAGCATTCTGCGTCTTAAACTTCTCAACTAGGGTGTAGATATTTTTAGGCACATTTTCAGGTGGTTAGACAGGGACTTGGATGATATGAGTCACAGAGGATTTTAGTGTCAGAAACCTAAGTGGGATCCCCAAATTGACTCCAAATCCCTTGTTGTTCCATACAGGGTACTATTTCCCTCTTATCTCTGGTCTTCTCGATCCGGAAACCTATCAAGTATCAGGATTTTCATGTCATGTGGACAACTGGAACGAATTCAGCAGGCCTTTCACCTCTGCCCATGGTGATTATTAAGATCATTATCTCAGTGGAGGACCTCTGGGTAAGATACTCAAAGATCCTTAGGAACAGAGACAGTATAATATTTTTCTGGTATTAAAGTTACTGAAACCAACTATCTTTTTTAGTCCATTCAGGCTCTGGTATGTTCAGAGGGTGCTGTAAAACAGGTCTGAAATAGTATTTAAAAACACTCAGCTCAGCCTCTTCTACAAAGTGAGCCAATGCTTATAAACATATCTAAAATATTGCCTTACCTACGATGACTTCCCAGCCATCGTAGTGTTTATATGGTATGACTGTGACTTACATTAGTCAACATTTGCAGAGAAAGAACTTAGTGCATCCAGTGGGCACTTCATGTTGAAATTAGTTTGTGACAACGAGCTACTGTGTTTTATTCTGCAGTACAAATGAATAGTGCCAGACATCTCTAAGGTGTCTAGCAGTTCTACAATTCTGATTTTAAGTGGTCTGTGTGCTTCAGAGATTTGGGCAGGAGAAGGGCAGGAGCCCAGAGACTGTGAACACTTCTGTTACCTGTGCTGACCATGGAGCAGGTAGCCTTCTGTGGGCATCATTTTGATTTCTTGGTACTCTTGTGAAAGGTGCTTTTGTCTCAAATTCCTCCATTTTAGAAGTAATTATAATGATGAAAGTAATTTTTATCTTATATCATCTGTGCGCGCTGATCCTGGGCTCCCAGGGAAGTTATCCCTTTACACTTTACCCGGCTCAAAATGACTAGGCAAAACCTCAAAGCATGGGCCTTGTTTCTGCCCCAAGCATTTTGTACATCTGCTTTGAGAAGAAAACAATAACCAAAAATGCCAACATAAAGATAAGAAAAAATAAAGAACCTCTTTGGCTCCCATAAGATTAAAGTCATACTGACATGTACATACTGAAAACATAAGAAAGAGTCTGTCACTTTCTGGAATCTAAGAAGATCCTCATTGTGGTGTGTAACTCTGTATGTAAAACAAAACAGAAAAAAATACCTAAGCGTGCCCCAAAAGTTCCTTCCCCGGAGCACTCCCTTCTTGGTGAAGATTGTGTCTCCCAGGCAGCTGTCCTGACTTGGGTTTGAATAAAGGTCTCTTCCTTTCTCTCTAAAATGTTTTTAAAAGTTCATTCATGCAATGTCGACAATAACAGTGTTTTCTATTTAAGTGAGAAATAAATGTTCCACTCTAGTTGCATTGGGAATAGACGAATTGAGGGTTTCTTTAGAAGAGTAAGTCTGCTTTCCAGAAAAGGCAAGGACATTGGTCTATTGAGAATGAAAATAATTACTGCTAAACAACAAGTATGTGTTGCCCCTTCGCCCAGAAACCGAAGCAGATGTGCAGGCTTTAGGTTAGAGGTGGCTTCTTCTCCCCAGCTGACAGCACTTCTCTGCTCTGGCTCCAAGACACCCGAGGTTTTGAACGTCAGCATCGGAGTCAGCGAGGCAGCTTGTCACAGGACGCCAGTGTTCAGAGAAAGCACAGGTATGTTTGGCAAAATGTCCTATCTATGTCAGGGCTGGAGGTAAAACCTCTCATTATCCCAAAACCTCCTGGGCTTTTCTCTTTTCTCTAGTTGAGCCACAAAGTAAAATTGAAGTAGCTGTCAGCATTCTGGGTTTGGTGCAAGAATTACTTAGTTTCCCTGCAGGTAGAACTTTGCAGGGGATCACAATTTGTCTGTCCATTTATTGCTTACAAATGTATTTTGACCATCTGTTTCCTAGGAACCCTCTTTTATTAGAAAAGGAAGGTGAGATTCACTCTGTGCCTGTTTGTAACATCTAATTTGTTCCTTCATCTAACAGTGTTTATTCAATTGGGCCTAAGATATGGTTGAGTGGCCAGCATCTAGAGTTAGGTGGCTTTATTCATCTGATACAGACTTGGGTGATGTCATTTGACAAAGGTGATGTTTCATCATTGATTAGTTTATTCATCAGAAGAGTTAAAATTAGGGTGGAGGGAAAATTCAAAATTATCCAAAGCGGCCTGTTCCTGTTTAAAAGTTCAGTTTGACTTTCTAGTTTTACTAAATGTATTATCTCGATATTTTGAGGTGCCATATTCTCTCTGTAGTTTCTTTGGTGGTGGAATCAGAAGGAGAGTCCGGGAATTCTTTTGGATAGTGGCATGCGGAGGCTTCAAGGGGCTTGGCGTCAGGAGCCTTGGGGTGAAGTCTGCAACTGCTTGCCTAACCCTGGGTGCATCTCCCAGAGGTTTTGTTTCCTCTTATGAAATTGCCCGCAGATAATGTTCTCCTTGAAGGGGACCTTGCAGGTGAGGAATCACTAAATCCTACTCCTGAAGCGGATATTCCATCGCATGTGAACTAACTGGAATTTAATAAAAGAAGAAAGGAAAAAGTGTTCTGCTTCATGAAGAGTGAGGTAAAATTGTAGTGATTTGAGCTGTAGTCTTCTATAGATGATATTTGTAAAACACCCTGTTGTAGGATACACTAGTTGCTTATCACATAAGGAGTCCTCAGAAAGCTGCAATGAAAGATTCAGGTCTCAGAGCATGTTCATGTTCCACTGATATGTTACAGTTTGCACAGGTAGGAAAGAAGGTGGAGAGAAAGGCAACAGAAGGGGAAAGTAGGTGTGAACCTTTCATTAGTTAGCGTTATAGCTTTCTCATGAAAGCCTTGCGCCAGTGTGATTTTGGAAGCAGAGAGGTAATCCGGGAGCTTTGCAGGAGATGGGGGAGTTGCAGGTCTGGGTAAAGCTGGCAGGGGTCCCAGAGGAGAGCTGAATGCATTCTGCAGCAGGGTGTGTTCAGGGTGGGCTCCAGGGGTGGCTGTGGGTCTCCTGGGTGAGACTTGTGACAGGTGAGGGCTGTGTGCAAGTTCCTGGCTGAGGACAAGGGAGGCACAGGCGGAGAGCTGGCAGAGAACCTTCTTCTGGGCCACCAGCCTCACCCAACACACACAGCCTCATCTTCTGTCCCTGTCACTCCAATTCAGACTTCTCCGAAGGTGAGTGAGAACACATCAAGAGCATTCTGAACAAAAGGGAAAGCATGTGCAATGGCTCTGGGGCAGGAGAATTCCAGGTATGTCCAGGAGCAGCAAGAAGGCCCTGTGGCCACAGGAGACAGCTTAGGACATGAGCTCAGAGAGGTGACAGAGGGTGACAGAAAGCCATTCCAGGGCTATAACCCCATGAGACCCTGTTTCACTGGGCCATCGTGGCTACAGTGTTGAGAACAGATGACAGAGGGTTGAAGATGGCAAGTAGGTCAATGACGAAGCTTTTCCAGTTACTCAGCCACTGTGGACCAGACAAGTGGCCTTGGATGGAGTGGTTAGACCTATTCTGGGTCTATTTTGAAGATGGAGCTCACAGGATTTGCTGATGGGTTAGCTATTAGAAGCAGGAGAATGGAGGAATTGGCGTAACTCCCAGCTGTTGTGGGTTGTCCTGATTGAGGGGAAGGAGAGGGTTTCTGGGGGTAGGAGGTAGTCCGTGTTCTGCATGCTGAGGAAGGTACCTTTCCCAGTGGATCTGCTGAGGTTTGTGTCTGGAAGAACCTTTCACATCTCCTCCCTCAGCATTGCTTAAGTACAATTATCCCCCACTTTTTGAACGTTCACAGTAAGACACTGGGCATTCTTGAAAGAACTACATTTATTACCCAGCTTCAGTAAGAGGAAGATACCTGAAGAGGATTTTCCTCTTATGAAAAAAGGTGAACAGTGAGAATCGCGTTCAGCATCTGTTTTTGGGAAAAGCACAACAGAGGTGGCATGCACCCTAACCAGCTCCTTCTGCTGGGAACCGCTCTCCGCATCCAGCCACCAGCACTTTGAATGGTGTCTGTGAGCCTCTGCTGTGCTTTATCTTCATTTATGCTGGGCCTCCGTTAGAAACTTGTGTCCTGAGGCCTAAGAAAAATCAAAGAGAAGGAATTTTGGAGTCTGAGCACACTAAATGTTCCATGTAAATTAATGGCCATTCCTTCTTGACACCATTTCTGCTGTGCAAGGTTTGTCAGAAGTCCTGTACTTTTGAAGAGCAGGGAAACCTATACCCCATGCTGTGGGGTTAGTTTTAGTCTCCATGCTGGACAGAACATTTCATGACTGTCGGATTTTCTCACTCAAACATTGAGACTTGGACCACCTTCACCCGTTTCTACCACCCCATCCCCGAATCTGGCACCTACCAATCTGCTCTCAGTATCTATGCGTTCAGTATTTGTTTATTCCTCGTGGAATGTACATGAGAGCATCTGGTAGTGGTCTTTCTGTGTCTGAGTTACTTGGCATAAGGCCCCCAAGGTCTGTGTTTCCATGTCTGGTTCTTGTGAATAATGCTGCAGTGAATGTGGGAGTGCATCTGTCTTTTTGAGGCAGTATTTTTGTGTTCTCTGAATCAATACTCATTAGAGCCATTACTGGGTCATGGGGTAGTTGTATTTATTTTTTCAGGAACCTCCATACCGTTTGTCACAGTGGCTGCACCAATTTCCATTCCCACCAACAGTGCACAGTGTCTCCTCGTCTGCACACCCATGACCCCACTTTTTGTCTGTCTCTGGGACAATTGCTGTTCCAACAGTTGTGAGGGGATAGCCGATTGTGGGTTTGACTGATGTTTCCCTGACGATGATTAGTGATGTCGAACAACTTTTTCTATCTGTTGGCACCTGTGTGCCATCTTTGGAAAGTATGTATTCACATATACCCCCCATTTTTATACCTTTTTTTGTTTGTTTGTTTTGATTTGTATGAGTGTTGTGTGTATTTTGGATATTAGCCTCTTCTCACACATATGATTCACAGATATTTTTTTCATATTGGGTCAGTGGCCTTTTAAGTTTTTGCTGGTTTCTTTTGCCGTGTGGAAGATTTCAGTTTGATGTTGTTCCACTGGTTTATTTTTGCTTTTGTTGTCTTTGCATTTGGTGTCCGATCTGAAGACTCTTTGCCAAAACCAATGTCGAGAGACTTAGTACCTGTGTCTTCTTGGAGGTTTATGGATTCAGATCTTATGTTCAAATCATTCATCCATTAAAAATTTTGTGTGTGGTGTAAGAAAGTGACCCAGCTATATTCTTCTGCATTTAGTGTCCAGTTTGCCTGTTACCGCTCACTGAAGAAACAGTCCTTCCCTTATGGCATATCTTCTGCTGCTGTGTCATAAGTTAGGATCATCTACGTGTGGGTAAGTTTCTGAGCTTTCTGTTCTGTTCCACTGACCTGGTGTCTGTGTTTCTGCCAGTACCATCCTGTTTTGATGACAACAGCTTTGTAATCTACCTTGAAATCCAGGAGTGTGTTGACTGCACCTTTCTTTCTCCAGGTTCCTTTGGGTATTTGGGGTCTTTAGTGACTCCATCCAAGTTTGAGGACTGTTTTCTATTTCCTCGAATAATGCCACTGGAATTCAGATAGGGATTTCATCACATCTGTCGATTGCTTTGGGTACGATGGACATGTTCACATAATTAACTCTTCCAGTTAAGGAGCATGGCGTATGCTTCCATTTGTTTGTGTTGCCTTCCAAATCTTTGACCCATACATTCCGCCCCCCTCGACAGATATGTTTTTCATTTCTTTTCTGCCATGTGTTGAGTGTACTATGTCTTTCTCATTTTTGGTTACTTTTATTCCTAGATTTTTTTGATGCAATTGTAAATGGCATTGCTTTTTAAATTTCTCTTTACGATATGTGTCATCAATATACAGAAATGCAAGAAGTTGGGTCATCTTGGTGGCCCCATAGGTGAAGCATCTGCCTTCAGCTCAGGTCATGATCCCAGAGTTCTGGGATTGAGCCCCGTGCTGGGCCCCCGCTTAGCAAGGGTCTGCTTCTCCCTCTTTCTGACACTCCCCCTGCTCGTGGTTTTTCTCTTCCTGTCAAATAAATAAATAAAATCTGAAAAAAAATAAAGACAACAGGTCTCTGTATATTGACATTATATCCTGCAGCTTTCTTGAATTTTTTTATTCTAACAGTTTTTTTTTGTGTGTGGAATCTTTCGGGATTTCATGTCATTTGCAAATAGTGACAGTTTTCCTTTATGGATTTCATATCTTTCTCTTTTTTTAAAATGATGTTAGTCACCCTACAGTACTTCATTTGTTTTTGATGTAGTGTTCCATGATTCATTGTTTGCATATAACACCTAGTGCTCATTATGAATCGTGCCCTCCTTAATACCCATCACCAGGATAACCCATTCCCCTACCCCTCCCTTTCTGCAACCTTCAGTTTGTTTCCCAGTGTCAATAGTCTCTCATGGTTCATCTCCCCCTCTCATTCCCCCTCTTCACTTTTCCCTTCCTTCTCCTAATGTCCTCCATGCTATTCCTTCCATTCCACATAGGAGTGAAACCATATGATAATTGTCTTTCTCTGCTTGACTTAATTTCACTTAGCATAATCCCCTCCTGGTCCATCCACGTTGGTGCAAATGGTGGGTTTTCATCCTTTCTGATGACTGAGTAATATTCCATTGTACAGATGACCACATCATCTTTGTCCATTCATCTGCTGAAGGACATCATGGCTCCTTCCACAGTTTGGCTGTTATGGACATTGCTGCTATGAACATTGGGATACTGGTGCCCCTTCTTTTCATTACTCTGTGTCTATGGGGTAAATACCCAGTAGTACAATTGGTGGGTCGTAGGATATCTCTGTGTTTAACGTCTTGAGGAGCCTCCATATTGTTTTCAAAAGTGGCTGTACCAGCTTGAATTCTCACGAGTAGTGTAAGAGGGCTCCCCTTTCTCCACATCCTCTCTGACTTTTTTTTATTTCCTGTCTTGTTAATTTTTTTCAAGATTTTATTTATTTATTCCACAGAGATAGAGACAGCCAGCGAGAGAGGGAACACAAGCAGGGGGAGTGGGAGAGGAAGAAGCAGGCTCATAACGGAGGAGCCTGATGTGGGGCTCGATCCCATAATGCCAGGATCACGCCCCTAGCCGAAGGCAGACACTTAACTGCTGTGCCACCCAGATGCCCCCTGCTTTGTTAATTTTAACCATTCTATCTGGTGTAAGGTGGTATCTCATTGTCGTTTTGATTTGTATTTGCCTGATGGCAAGTGATGTGGAGCATTTTTTCATGTGTCTGTTGGCCATTTGTGTTTCCCCTCTGGAGAAGTATCTCTTTGTGTCTTCTGCCCATTTTTTGGGTGTCGAGTTAGAGGAGTTCTTTATAGATCTTGAATACCAGCCCTTTATCTGTAATATCATTTGCAGATATCTTCTTCGATTCCATAGATTGCCTTTTTGTTTTGTTGATCGTTTGCTTTGCCGAGCAGAAGCTTTTTATCCTGATGAAGTGCCAATAGTTCATTTTTGCTTTTATTTCCTTTGCCTTTAGAGACGTGGCTTGCAAGAAGTTGTTGTGTCCAAGGTTGAAGAGTTCTTTTGATTTTGATATGAGACAGGAATCCATTATCTTCCTTTCCTGATTGTATTGGAGTCCTCTGTCTTTCTTGGTGAGTCTAGCTAAGTTTGTCAGTTTTGTTTATCTTTCCAAAAAAGGCAGCTCTCATTTTCGTTGTTTTTTTTTTTTTTGTCTTTTTAGTCTCCTTTGGATTTATTTATGCATTCCTTTTTGTTATTTCCTTATTTCTACTAATTTGGGGCTTTGTTTGTTGTTTTTTTTTTCTACTTCTTTACCACATAAATCAGGTTGTTTATTGGAGAGCATTCTCATGGATTGATGAAGACTTGAATTGCTATGAATGTCCCCCATAAAGCTACTTTTGCTGCATCCCATAAGTTTTTGTAGGTTGTCTTTTGCATCAGTGTCAAGGTACTTCTAAAAATTTTTTGTTTTCTTCTTTGACTGTTGGTTGTTCAGTAGCATGTTGTTAAGTCTCCACATATTTTTTTAAGATTATTTGAGTATCTGACAGAGAGTGAGACTGCGAGAGAGGGAACGCAAGCAGGGGGGTGGGAGAGGGAGAAGCGGGCTTCCAACTGAGCAAGGAGCCTGATTCGGGGCTAGATCCCAGGATCCTGGGATCACGACCTGAGCTGAAAGCAGATCCTTAACGACTGAGCCACCCAGGCCCCCCAATCTCCACCTATTTTTGACTGTCCCATTTTTTTCTTGAGACTGATTTCTAGTTTCATATCATTGTGGTTGGACAAGATTTGAAGCAGAAGGTGAAGAGAGCATTCAGATGAAAGGTTTGTTTCCTGGAGGGTTTTTTGAGGCATACCATGAGTTCAGTGGGGATGGAGGAAGGTTTTGTGAGACGGGAGTTGGGGTTAACCCTTGTTAGAATTACTGACTACTACCATGCAGGCTGTGTGCTACTGTTCACACCATAGTCCTGATGGACTTGTACTTCATTAGAAATATTTTCTAGGAGGTGTAGGCATAGCCTTCTCTAAAAGAAAGGTGCCATGTGGGTTTATGGCATGACCCCAGGTCAGCAACCAGGATGTATGGTATTGTGGGGGATCAGAACCAGGCTTTCTGTGGGAAGTGACAGAAATGGGGTATGGTGAGCTCCATGACCATAGGTGAGGTCCCAAGTCACCCACTGGGTGTTGGGTTCTGTGGATCTGTCTCATCAGGTGCTGTGGAATTCAGGGACACCCTCCTGTCTGTGGATTTGTGTGGAAACAGGTAGACATCAGTGTCTGGCCTGGCATGAGGGTCGCACTGGACCACCACCAGAGGTGCAGCGTGCGGGGGAGCCACTGCTTGGTTTCCATGAAAGCTGACCAGGGTCTGTGACCGTGATTCCTAGCAGCTGCAAGGGGAGAGGAGGCCGGGGTGGTGCACACTTCCTAGACTTGTGGTCAGGAGTAGTCTGGAGCCCACTGAAGTCAGCCACACCTGACACAGAAGGCACCTAGTTAGTGTAGCTGTGGGCACTGCTCCCATGTTACTTTCAGGCTGGCTCCGTGCTGCCACCTCATGCTTTTCATCATCATCTTCAAGGTCATGTGCCTCTGTTCTTGCCCCATGGCCTCTGGAGTATTGTCCGTCCTCCATCTGGCCCTCGTCCCTGGTGCCCTGTGCAGTCCGATGACAGGGTACCCTTCTCGAGACAAACATCTGGCCCTGATGGAACACTTCCATGGATCTCGTGTGATGCGAGGTTGATACCCTGCCCTGGAAGGGGGCTGCAGGTCCCCAATCAGGAGAGCCATGTCTCCCTTTTCAGCATGGCCTCCCCTCCCCTCAGTCTTCTTCAGGGAAACTCTCCCCACTTCCTGAGATGACAGCTCTGAACTTAAAAATGAATGTTATTTTACATATCTCTATGCCTTAGTTCATCCATGGCATGTCTTTCAACCCCGTTAGTGGTTTTTTTTTTAGCAGTTCTGAAGGGCAGTCTGCTCAAGGAGGGGATGACCTGGGTGGGGCAGCTTTCCCTCTCATCTCCCTCAGCATGTCTCTGAGCCCTGGGGCCAGCTGTCCCACTGAGGATTGAGGGACCCAAGACAGCCCATCCTGAGCCTAGCTGTGTCAGCTGTGTAGACTGATGCGTGTCGGAGCGGTGGGCAGCTGGCATGGGCCAGGGGCAGGCAGTATCTCCTTCTCATTCCTTCCCTCCCTTCCTCCCAGAGGTAGCTCAGAGCAGCCTTCAACCCCTGCACCTCCAGATCCCTTGACCTGTGCCTCCTGTGTTCAGCTGGTGACCTTGGAGTTTCGCATGGATTCTACCTCCCGTACCCTTTCCCGTAGCAGTTCCTGGATCAGGGAAGGGGTCTGACCCTTGTCTGATTTTGGTCTTCTTCCTGTCCCGCAGCAAGCCCACCCACCTTTGCATCTTCCATGTATGTGCTTGGAAGCAAGCCCATCCACAGGAAACCTATTAGCCAAAGGGATCCAGGCAATGAACATTGAAGTAGAGATCCAGTATCCATAATAAACCTGCTCTGAAACCTGTCCCAAAGTCTGTGACTCTCTCACACTGAAACAGAAACAATAATAGCTTTCTGGACTGTGAAGTGACATGTGTCTCTACTTCCAATCTTGAATGCATAGGTGCTGAGCCTGGACTGAAAAGGACCATGGCTCCCGCGGGCTGGGATCCACGATAAGAACTCAGTGAAAACTGAATTTGAGGCATGGAGTGAATAATTATTGTAGAGTGAATCCTCCCAAGTAGGGTTTATGCACATTGCACAGGAAAAGATTTTTCAAAGAGGTACCTGAAAGAAAAATCTTTTAAAAAATTTTTTTAATTCCAGTAGAGCTAACATACAGTGTTACATTTGTTTCAGGTGTACAATAGAATGATTCAGTAATTATATATTACTCAGTGGTCATCAAGAAAAGCGTCCTCTTAATCCCCTTCATCTATTTCACTCATCCCTCTATCCACCTCCTCTCTGGTAACCATCCGTTTGTTCTCTATTGTTAAGAGTTTGTATTTTGGTGTATCTCCTTTTTCTCTTTTAGTTATTTATTTTTGTTTGTTTCTTAAGTTCCCCATTAGAGTGACATCGTATGGGATTTTTCTTTCTCTGCCTGATTTTAGTTAGGATAATACTCTCTAGCTCCATCCATGTGTCTGCAAATGGCAAGGTTTCATTCTTTTTCAAGCCGAGTAATACTCCATTGTGTGTGTGTATGTGTGTGTGTGTGTGTGTGTGTGTGTGTCCGTGTGTGTCCGTGTGTGTGTGTGTGTGTGTGTGAATACACACATCTATCATCTCATTTGTCAATTTTTCTACAGACACTTGGGTTGCTTCCATATTGTGATATTGTAAATAATGGTGCAAGAAACATAGGGGTGCACGTATCCTTTTACGTTACTGTTTTCCTATTCTTTGTGTAAATAGGAGTAGTGTGATTGTTGGATCATAGGGTAGTTCTATATTTAATTTTTTGAGGAACCTTCGTACTGTTTTCCACGGTGGCCACCACAGTTTGCATTCCCACCCACAGTTCGCGAGGATTCCCCTTTATCCACATCCTCCCAACACCTGCTCTTTGTTGTGCTTTTGATGTTAGCCATTCTGACAGGTTTGAGGTATTACCTCATTGTCCTTTGGATTTACATTTTCCTGATGATGGGTGATGGTGAACATCTTTTCACGGGACTGTTGGCCATTTGTATTTCTTCTTTGGAGAAATGTCTGTCCATGTCTTCTGCCTATTTTTTAACTGGATTATTTGTTTTTTTGGGGGTCGAGTAGGATCAGTTCTATATGTTTTGGACACTATCCCTTCATTGCATATGATCTTTGCAAATATCTTCTCCCTTTGAGTAGGTTGTCTTATTATTTTTACGTTTTCATTGTTCTTCTGCCGTGTGGAAACTTTTTATTTTACTGTATTCCCAATAGTTTATTTTTGCTTTCATTTCCTTTGTCAGGACACAGTCCAGAAAAACGTTGGTATGGTCCATGTCAAGAAGTTACTGTCTTCCCTCCTGTAGGATTTTTATGGATTCAGGTCTCATATTGAGGTCTTGAAACTGTTTTGTGTTTGTCTGTATTGTGTAAGAAAGCAGTTTAATTTCATTCTTTTGTGCGTAGCTGTCTAGTTTTCCCAACACCATTTGTTGTAGAGACTGTCCTTTTCCCTTTTGATATCGTTGCTTGCTTTGTGGAAGATTCATGGACCACATAATTGTGGGTTTCTGTCTGAACTTGTATCCTGTTCCTTTGGTCGCTGTGTCTATTTTTCTGCCATACTGTCTTGTTAGGATGACTGCAGCTTTGTAGTATAACCTGAAATCTGAAATTGTGAGTCCTCCAGCTTTGTTTTTCTTTTCCACATTGCACTGGCTGTTCAGAATCTTTAGTGGTTCCATAGAAATGTTTAGGATTGTTTATTCGAGGTCTTTTGTTCTTTAATTTAAATTCAATTAGCCAACTTACAGTACACCATTAGTTTCAGATGCAGTCTTCAATAAATTTTCAATCGTGTGTAACACCCAGTGCTCATTGTATCGTGTGACCTCCTTAATGCTACTCACCCAGTTACCCCCCCCCAACTTCTCCTCCAACAATCATCAGTTTCTTGTGATAGTTAAGAGTCCATCATGGGTTTTCCCCCTCTCTGATGACTTCCCATTCTATTTTCCCTTCCTTCCCCTATGGTCCTCTTCCTTGTTTCTGATATTCCACATAGGAGTGAAAGCATATGATCATTGTCTTTCTTTCATTGACTTATTCCACTCAGCATAATACCCTCCAGCTCCACCCAGGTCAGTGTGATGGTAAGTATTCATCCTTTCTGATGGCTGAGTAATATTCCATTATATATATGATCCACATCTTCTTTATCCATTCATCTATCCATGGTCATCTGCACTCCTTCCACAGCTTGTCTATTATGGATATTGCTGCTATGAACACTGTGATGCATGTGTCCCGTCTTCAGTACCTGTCGCTTTGGGGTAAATACCCAGTAGTGCAATTGCTGGGACATAGGGTAGCTTTATTTATAACTTCTTGAGGAAACTCCGTACCATTTTCAGGAGTGGCTGTACCGGACTGCATTCGTATAGGGGTGTAAGAGGTTTCCCGTTTCTCCACATCCTCTCCAACATGTATAGTTTCATGTCTTCTTATTTTTAGATATTTGGCCTCGTGTGATATGGCATGTATAGGGGTTTAGATTTGCATTTCCCTGAAGCCAAGTGATATGAAGCATTTATGCATGTATCTTTTGGTCACCAGTACGTCGTCATCAGTGAAGTGACTTCCCATTTTAATCCATCTCAAGAGCTAAAGCTGGGTAAGGCACTGAAGCTGGATAATGCCATCAGTTGGAATTGTGGAGAATTTCAAAAGATCTCCGTGGAGAGCAAGTTCAGTGTGAAGCTACTAATTGGATCCGGGGACATCTCTGAAAGTGGGGTTGCCTGGGATGGGCTGAGGGGGACCCTCTGATTTTCCTATGAATCCTTGCTGCAGCCCCAAATGGACAGTTTCCTGATGTGGGGCAGGCTGAGTCTTCTAGTCGTGCAGAGGTGAGCCCAATGCCTGGTGCCTTGGAGGCAGGCAAACGGGGAGGGACCCTCAGCAGAAGACCCAGGGTTAGGTTAGGCCTCAAGGACAGCAGGTCTGAACTGCCCAGTGCTCAGAGAGCTCCCAGGCCGAGTGAGATGAGGGCACAAGGGCGGGTGAGTGTGAGCCTTGGGGTTTCATCCGGAAGGGCTCACAAAGGTCGGGGTTCACCAGAAGGGGCTCTCAGGGGGTGCCCCAATTCTCTTGCCCTGACTGCTCTGTTGTGCACCAAAATGGTACAGTTTACTGTGGGCTGCAGGCTGAGTCCTACGGTGGGGCTTGGGTGTCCCCAATCCCCCGGACTGTGGTGCCAGGACCCTGGGGAGGGGCCCCTCTGTGGCCAACCTAGGGTAAGGGTTAGGGTCCCGGAGCCCGGCAAGGACAATCTGCAGGCTGTGAGGTGAGCTTTGTGGAGGGCTGAGAGGAGGCCATGGGGGAGGTTGAGCATGGGCCTCAAGGTTGGGGCACGGGAGGCTGCCAAATGTGGGGACGGGCTCTGAGGGCCTCCCCAAGTTCTCGTGCCCTGTAGGCTCCATAGAGCCCCAAGGGGCAATGTTTCCTGTCAGGTGGCAAGCTGAGTCCTCTGGTGGGGTACAGGTATCCCAATTCCCCGGGGCTGCGGTGTAAGGCTCCTGGGGAGGCCCCCACACCTGCGGCCGACCTAGGGCTAGGGTTAGGCCCCAGGAGCCCCGCAGGCCCGATCTGCTGGCTGTATGGCTAGCTACACGGGCTGAGGTGAGGGTGTGGGGAGGGTGAGCGTGGGCCTCAGGGTTGGGGTGTGGGAGGCCGCCAAAGTTCGCTGGTGGCTCAGGAGTGCCCTCCTGGTTCTCCCGCCCTGAATGCTCTATGGCCTCCCAAGGCGCATGGTTTCCTGTGGGGTGGCAGACTGAGTCCTGCTGTGGGGCTCAGGTGTCCCGAATCCCCGTGGCTGCGGCTCCAGGCTCCTGGGGAGGGGCCCCTCCACAGATGAACTAGGGTTAGGGTTGGCGCCCAGGAACCCCGCAGGCCAGATCTGCCCACTATGTGGCGAGCTCTGCCATGGGCTGAGGTGAGGGTGCAGGCTGGGGTGAGCATGGACTTCAAGGTTGGGTTTAGGGATCACCAAATTCGCCGGGGGCTCTGGGGGCCCTCCTGGTTCTCCCGCCCTGAATGCTCTATAGCCTCCCAAGGGGCACGGTTTCCTGCGGGCTGGCAGGCTTTGTCCTGCAGTGGGGCTCAGGTTTCCCCAGTCCCTGGGGCTACGGCACCGGGCCCCAGGGGAGGGGCCCTACCCAGCGGACCCAGGGTCAGGTGTAGGCCCCAGGAACCCGGCAGGCCTGATCTGCCGGCTCTGCGATGAGCTCGGTGGCAAGCTGAAGGGAAGGCGTGGGGTGGGATGAGCGTGGGCCTCAGGGTTGGGGTGTATGGGGCCGCCGAGGATCGCTGGGGGCTCAGGGGGGCACTACCAGTTCTCCTGCATGGGATGCTCTGTGGCGCCCCAAGGGGCATGGTTTCCTGAGGGCTGGCAGGTTGAGTCCCGTGGTGGTGCTCAGGTGTACCCAATCCCCGGGGTTAGGGTATGGATTAGGGTATGGGTTCAGGTTAGGGTATGGGTTACGGTTAGGGTATGGGTGAGGGTAGAGGTTAGAGTTAGGGGAAGGAGAGGGTACGGGTTAGGGTTGGGTTTAGGGGTTACAGGTTAGAGGTTATGGGTTAGGGTACAGATTAGGGTTTAGGGTACGGGTTAGGGTTTAGGGTTTGGGGTTAGGGTTGGGGTTAGGGTTGGAGTACGGGTTAGGTTTAGGGTATGGGTTAGGGTTAGGGTACGAGTTAGGGTACGCATTAGGGTATAGTTTAGGGTACGTGTTAGGTTACGGTTTAGGGTAAGTGTTGTCGTACGGATTTGGGTACGGTTTAGGGTACAGGTTAGGGTACGGGTTAGGGTTAGGTTACAGTTTAGGGTTATGGTACAGGTTAGGTTACGGTTTAGGGTTAGGGTTAGGGTACGGGTTAGGGAACGGGTTAGGGATAGGTATAGGGTACGGTTTAGGGTTAGGGTATGGGTTAGGGTACAGGTTAGGGTACAGGTTAGGGTTAGGTATGGGTTAGGGTATGGGTTAGGGTCCGGGTTTGGGATAGTGTACAGGTTAGGGTATGGGTTAGTGTACGCGTTAGGGTATGGGTTAAGGTTAAGGTAAGGGTACTGGTTAGGGTAGGGTACGGGTTACGGTTTAGGGTTTAGGGTTACAGTTAGGGTACGGGTTAGGGTTAGGTTATGGGTTGGGTTAGGGTACAGGTTATGGTACGATTTAGGGTATGGGTTAGGGTCAGGGTTTAGGGTTTAGGGTTAAGGTTAGGGTACAGGTTAGGGTACGGGTTAGGTTTAGATTTAGGGTTAGTTTACGGGTTAGGGGTAGGGTTAGCTGAAGGGGTAGCGTTAAGGGTAGGGTTAGGGTTTGGGGTTAGTGGTTAAGGTAAGGGTTTATTGTTTAGGGCTTCGGGATTAGGGTTAGGGTTTAGGGTTTAGTGTTAATGTTAGGGTTTAGGGTTTAAGGATTAGGGGTTATGGTTAGATTTTGGGTAGGGGTAGGGGTTAAGGTTTAGGGTTTAAGGTTAGGGGTTAGGGTTTAGAGTTAGGGTTAGACCTCAGTAGGCCAGCAGGACCAATGCGCCGGCTGTGCGGCGAGCAGAGGAGTGGGCCGAGGTGAGGGCGCTGGCTAGCGGGAGTATGGTATCCAGCGTTTTGGCGCAGGGGCCTTTGAACGTCACTAGAGGCTCAGAGGGCCCTGCCCGTTCTAACACCCTGAATAACCGGCGTGCCCCTAGAGGCTCCGTTGGCGGTGGGGCAGCAGAGTGAGTCCCAAGCTGTGGCTCGGGTAATCCCAATCCCTGGTGTTGCAGTGCCAGGCCCCTTGGGAAGGGCTCCTCGTGAGCCGACCTAGGGTTAGATTTAGACCCCATTAGGCCGGTAGGCATGATCCTCTGGCTAGGCGGCTAGAGGTGGGTGGGCCGAGGTAAAGGTGCTGGGGAGCGGGATGGTGGGCCCCTGCATTTTGGCGCGGGAGGCTTCAAATGTCGCCAGTTTCTCCAGGGCCCTGTCTGTTCTCCCACCCTGAATGACCGGCGGCGCCCCTAGCGGCCCGGGTGGCAGCGATGTGGGAGGTTGAGTCTGGCTCTGGGGCTTGGGGTACCAGATCCCCGGCGTAGTGGCACCAGGACCCTTGGGAGGGGCCCCTGGGGCGACGACCTAGGGTTAAGGTTAGCCCCAAAAAGACCGTCAGGCCCAATCCGCACACTGTGCGGCGAGTGGAGGTGCGGGCCGAGGTGAGGGCGCTGGGGAGCAGGAAAGTGGGCCCAAGCGTTTTAGCGCAGGAGGTCTTCGAAGGTCGCAGGGGGTTCAGAGGGCCCTGCCCCTTCTCCCTCCTTGAATGATCGGCGGCGCCCTTACTGGGCCAGTTGGCGGCAGGGCGGCAGGTAGAGTCTGGCGCTGGGGCTCGGGTGTCCCCAATCCCCGGTGTTGCAGTGCAAGGCCCCTTGGGAGGGGCCCCTCGTGGGCCGACCAAGTGTTAGAGTTAGCCCCCAGGATGCCAGCAGGCCTGATCTGCCGGGTGTGCGGCAAGCGGAAGGGCGGGCCGAGATGTGGGTGCTAGCGAGCAGGAGTGTGGGCCCAAGCGTATTCGCAAGTTGGACCTTCGAAGGTCTCCAGGGGCTCGAAGGGCCCTGCCTGTTCTCCCGCACTGAATGACCGGCAGCGCCCATAGCGGCTCGGGTGGCGTCGGGGTGACAGGGTGAGTCTGGCGCTGGAGCTCAGGGGTACCCAATCCCTGGCATTGCTGCGCCAGGCCCCTTGGGAGGTTCCCCTCGGGGGCCAACCTAGGGTTAGTGTTAGCCCCCAGGAGGCCCGCAGGCCCGATCCGCTGGCTGTGCAGCCAGCAGAGGGGCTGGCTGAGGTGAGGGCGCTGGTGAGCGGAAGCATGGGCCCAAGCATTCTGGCGCCTGGGGCCTTAGAAGTTCACTGGGACTGGGAGGGCCCTGTCCATTCTCCCACCCTGAATGACCGGCAGTGCCCTAGCTGCCTAGGTGCCGGCGGGGCAGCAGGGTGAGCCCAGCACTGGGGCTGGGGGTCATCAATCCCCAGTGTTGCGTCGACAGTCCCCTTGGGAGGGGCCCCCGGGGGGCCAACCTAGGGTTAGGGTTAGCTCCGAGGAGGCCGGCAGGCCCGATCTGCCAGCTGTGTGGCGAGCGGAGGGGCAGGCCGATGTGAGGGCGCTGAAGAGCAGGAGCGTGGGCCCAAGCGTTTTGGCGCGGGAAGCCTTCGAAGGTCGCCGGGGGATCGGAGGACCCTGCCCGTTTTCCCGCCCTGAATGACCTGCGGCGCCCCTGGGGCCCGGATGGCGGCAGGCTGACAGGGTGAGTCCGTCGCTGGGGTTGGGGGGTTCCCAATCCCCGGTGTTGAAGCACCAGGCCCCTTTGCAGGGGCCCCTCGGAGGCTGACCTAGGGTTATGGTTAGCCCCCAGGAGGCCGCAGGCCCAATCCACCGGCTGTGCGGTGAGCAGAGGGGAGGGCCGAGGTGAGGGCGCTGGCGAGCGGTAGCGTAGGCCCATGAGTTTTGGCGCGGGGGGCCTTCGAAGGTCGCCGGGGCTCAAGAAGCCCTGCCCGTTCTCCCGCACTGAATGTCCGGCGGTGCCCCTAGTGGCTCAGTTGCCGGCGGGGGAGCATGGTGAGTCGGATGCTGGGGCTAGCGGTCCGCAAACCCAGGTGTTGCGGTGCCAGGCCCGTTGGGAGGGGCCTCTCGGGGGCCGACGAAGGGATAGGGTTAGCCCCCAGGAGGCTGGCGGGCCCTATCCGCCGGCTGTGCGGCGAGCGGAGGGGCAGGCCGAGGTGAGGGCACTGGCTACCGGGAGAGTGGGCGCAAGCTTTCTGGCGCAGGGGGCCTTCGAAAGAGGCCGGGGGCCCGGGGGGCCCTTCCCGTTCTAACGCCCTGAATGAGGACGGCGCCCCTAGCGGGCCGGGTGGTGAGGAGCAGCAGAGTGCGTCCGGCGGTGGGGTTCGGGTGTCCCCAATCCCCAGCGTGGCGGCTCCAGGCCCCTTGGGAGGGGCTCCTCTGGGGCCGACCTAGGTTTAGGGTTAGCCCAAAGGAGGCCGGCAGGCCCGAACCGCCGGCTGTGCGGCGAGCAGAGGGGCGGGCCGAGGTGAGGGCGCTGGCGAGGGGGAGCATGGGCCCAGGGTTTTGGCACAGGGGGCCTTGGATTGTCACTGGGGGCTTGGAGGGCCCTGCCCATTCTCACACACGAAATGACCGGTGGCGCCCCTGTCGGCCAGGGTGGCGGCGTGTCGGCAGGATGAGTCTGGAGCTGGGGCTCAGTGGTCCCCGATCCCCGGCGCGGTGGCTCCAGGCACTTGGGAGGGGTCCCTCGGGGGCCAACATATGGTGAGTGTTAGCCCAAAGGAGGCCGGCGGGCCCAATCCGCCGGCTGTGCAGCGAGCGGAGGGGTGGGCCGACGTTAATGCGCTGGCAAGCGGGAGCGTGGGCCCAAGCGTTTTGGCATGGGGGGCCTTCGAAGCTCACCGGGGGCTCGGAGGGCCCAGCAAGTTCTCCCGCCCTGAATGCCCGGCGGCTCCCTAGCGGCCAGGGTGGCGGCGGGGAGGCAGGGTGAGTCCGGAGCTCGGGCTCGGGGGTCCCCAGTACCCGGCATGGCATTGCCAGGCCGCTTGGGAGGGGTCCCTCGGGGGCCGAGCTAGGGTTCTCGTTAGCCCAAAGGAGGCCGGCAGGCCCAATTGGCCGGCTGTGCGGCGAGGGGAGGGGTGAGCCAAGGTGAGGGCGCTGGCGAGCGGGAGCTTAGGCCCAAGCGTTTTGGTGCGGGGGGCCTTCGAAGGTCATCGGGGGCTCGGAGGGCCCTGCCCTTACTCCCTCCCTGAATGACCGGTGGCGCCCCTAGCGTCCTGGGTGGCGGCGGGGCGGCAAGGTGAGTCTGGAGTAGGGCTCAGGGGTCCAAATGCCCCGGCGTGGCGGCGCCTGGCCCCTTGGGAGGGGTCCCTCGGGGGCCGACCTAGGGTTGAGGTTAACCCAAAGGAGGCCGGGCCCGATCCGCCGGCTGTGCAGAGAACGGAGGGGCGGGGCGAGGTGAGGGCGCTGGCGAGCGGGAGCGTGAGCCCAAGCGTTTTGGCGTGTTGGGCCTTCGAAGGTCACCGGGGGCTCAGAGGGCCCTGCCCGTTCCCCAGCCCCGAATGAGGACGGTGCCCCTAGCGATCCGGTTCGCAGCGGGGCGACAGGGTGAGTTCAGCCCTGGTGCTCGGGGGTCCCCAATCACCCACGTGGCGGCGCCAGGCCCCTTGGGATGGGCCCCTCGGGAGCCGACCTAGGGTTAGGGTTAGCCCCAGGAGGCCGGCAGTCCAGATCTGCCGGCTGTGCGGCGAGCGGAGGGGCGGGCTGAGGAGAGGGTGCTGGCGAGCAGGAGCCTAGGCCCAAGCGTTTTGTCACGGGGGGCCTTCAAAGGTCACTGGGGGCTCGGAGGGTCCTGCCCGTTCTCCCGCCCTAAATAACCGGTGGCGCCCCTAGCAGCCCGGGTGGCGGCAGGGCGGCAGGGTAAGTAATGCGCTGGGGCTTGAGGGTCCCCAATCCCCGGCGTGGCATCGCCAGGCCCCTTGGGAGGGGCCCCTCGTGAGCAGACCTAGAGTTAGGGTTAGTTCCCAGGAGGCTGGCAGGCCCAATCCGCTGTCTGTGCGGCGAGAGGGGGGGCGGACCGAGGTGAGGGCGCTTGCTAGCGGGAGCGTGGGCCCAAGCGTTTTGGCGTGGGGGGCCTCAAAGGTCGCCAGGGGCTCGGAGGGCCCTGCCCATTCTCCCGCTCTGAATGACTGGTGGCGTCCCTACTGGCCCGGTAGCTGTGGGGCGGAAGGGTGACTCCAGTGCTGAGGCTTGGGGGTCACCAATCCCCGGCGTTGTGGCACCAGGCCTTTGGAAGTGGCCCCTTGGGGTCTGACCTAGGGTTAGTGTTAGCCCCCAGGAAACAGGCAGGCCTGATCCGCTAGCTGTTCATCGAGTGGAGGGGCGGGCCGAGAAGAGGGCACTGGCGAGTGGGAGCGTGGGCCCAAGCATTTTGGCGCGAGGGGCCTACGAAGGTCGCGGGGGCTCAGAGGGCCCTGCCTGTTCTCCAGCACTGAATGACCGGCGGCGCCCCTAGCGGACTGGGTGGTGGTGGGGTGGCAGGGAGAGTCCAGCACTGGTGCTCGGGGGTCCCCAATCCCCGGCATTGCGATGCCAGGCCCCTTGGGAGGGGCCCCGTGGGGACAGACCTAGGGTTAGGGTTACACCCAGGGGGCTGACAGGCCCGATCCTACGGCTGTGCGGCGAGCGGAGGGGCGGGCCGAGGTGAGGGCGCTGGCTAGCGGGAGCGTGGGTCAAGTGTTTTGGTGCAGGGGGCCCTTCGAAGGTCGTGGGGGGATCGGAGGACCCTGCCCGTTCTCCCGCACTGAATGACCGGTGGCGCTCCTAGTGGTGCAGGTGGCAGGGGACGGCCGGGTGAGTCCGGCACTGGGGTTCAGGGGTCCCCAATCCCCGGCGTTACGACTGCAGGCCCCTTGCTAGGGGCCCCTCGGGGGCCGACATATGGTAAGGGTTAGCCCCCAGGAGGCCCGCAGGCCCGATCCGCCAGCTCTGCGGTGAGTGGAGGGGTGGTCGGAGGTGAGGCCGCTGGCAATCTGGAGAGTGGGCCCAGTCATTTTGGCGCGGGGGTCCTTCGAAAGTCGCTGGAGGCTTGGAGGGCCCTGTACGTTCTTCTGCCCTGAATGACCGGCAGCTCCCCTAGCGGCCCGGGTGGAGGAGGGGTGTTAGGGTGACTTGGGCGCTGGGGCTTGGGGGTCCCCAATCCTCGGCGTTGGGGCGCCAGGCCCCTTTGGAAGGGCTCTAGGGGGCCGACCAAGGGTTATTGTTAGCCCCCAGGGGGCCAGCAGGCCAGATCCGCCGGCTGTGAGGCAAGCGGAGGGGTGGACCCAGGTGAGGGCGCTTGAGAGCAAGAATGTGGACCCAAGCGTTTTGGCACAGGGCGCCTTCGAAGGTAATCGGGGGTTCGGAGGGCCCAACCCGTTCTCCTGCCCTGAATGACCAGCGGCGCTACTAGCGGCCCAGGGGGGCGGGGCGGCAGGGTGAGCCCGGCACTGGGGCTTGGGGGTCCCCAATCTCCGGCGTTGCGGGGGCAGACCCTTGGTAGTGGCCCCTCGGGGGCCGACCTAAGGTTACAGTTAGCCCCCAGGAGGCCGGCAGGCCCGATGTGCCAGCTGTGTGGCGAGCGGAGGGGCGGGCCGAGGTGAGATCGCTGGCGAGCGGGAGCTTGGCCGAAGCGTTTTGGCGCGGGAATCCTTCGATGGTCACCGGGGGATCGGAGGACCCTGCCCGTTTTCCCGCCCTGAATGACCTGCGGCGCCCCTGGGGCCCGGGTGGCAGCAGGGCAGCAGGGTGAGCCATCGCTGGGGTTGGGGGGTTCCCAATCCCCAGTGTTGCGGCACCAGGCCCCTTCGCAGGGGCCCCTCGGAGGCTGACCTAGGGTTATGGTTAGCCCCCAGGAGGCCGCAGGCCCAATCCACCGGCTGTGCGGTGAGCAGAGGGGAGGGCCGAGGTGAGGGCGCTGGCGAGCGGTAGCGTAGGCCCATGAGTTTTGGCGCGGGGGGCCTTCGAAGGTCGCCGGGGCTCAAGAAGCCCTGCCCGTTCTCCCGCACTGAATGTCCGGTGGTGCCCCTAGCGGCTCAGTTGCCGGCGGGGGAGCATGGTGAGTCCGGCGCTGGGGCTCAGGAGTCCCCAATCCCCGTCGTTGCGGCGCCAGGCCCCTTGGGAGGGGCCACTAGGGGGCCGACCTAGGGTTTGGGTTAGCCTCCAGAAGGCCCACAGGCCCGATTCACCATCTGTGCGGCGAGCGGAGGGGAGGGCCGAGGTAAGGGCGCTGGCGAGCGGGAGCATGGGCCCAAGCATTTTGGTGCAGGGGGCCTTCGAAGGTCGCCGGTGGCTTGGAGGGCCCTGGCCATTCTCCCTCCCTGAATGAACAGCGGCGCCCCTAGCGGCCCAGGTGGCGGTAGGGCGGGAGGGTCAGCTGGGCGCTGGGGCTCAGGAGTCCCCAGTCCCCAGTGTTGAGGCAATAGGAACCTGGGATGGGCCCCTCGGGGGCCCACCAAAGGTTAGGGTAACACCCAGGAGGCTGGCAGTCCTGATCCACCGGCTGTGCAGCGAGCGGAGGGGCGGAACGAGGTGAGGGCGCAGGCGAGTGGGAGCATGGGCCAAAGCATTTTGGCGCAGGGGGCCTTTGAAGGTCACCAGGGGCTTGGAGGGATCTGCCCGTACTCCCTCCCTGAATGACCGACGGTGTTCCTAGTGGCCTGGGTGGTGGCGGAGCAATACGGTGAGTCCGGCGCTGGGGTTCGGGGGTCCCCAATCCCAGGCATTGCGGTGCCAGGCCCCTTTGGAGGGGCCCCTCAGGGGCCAACCTAGGGTTATGGGTAGCCCCAGGAGGCGGGCAGGCCTCATCCACCAGCTCTGCAGCAAGCGGAGGGACGGGCCGAGGTGAGGGCACTGAGGAGCAGGAGCGTGGGCTCAAACGTTTTGGATAGGGGGGCCTTGGAAGGTCGCCGTGGGCTCGGAGGGCCCTGCCTGTTCTCTCACACTGAATGACCAGCGACACCCCTAGCGGCCCGGGTGGTGGAGGGGCAGCAGGGTGAGTCCGGCGCTGGGGCTCGGGGGTCCCCAACCCGGCGTTGCGGTCCCAGGCCCCTTGGGAGGGGCCCCTCAGCGGCCGACCTAGGGTTAGGGTTAGCCCCCTGGAGGCCGGGAGGCCCGATCTGCCAGCTGTGTGGGGAGCGGAGGGGCCGGCCGAGGTGAGGGCGCTGACTAGCGGGAGCGTGGGCGCAAGCGTCGTGGCGCAGGGGGCCTTCGAAGGTCGCCAGTGGCTCAGAGGGCCCTGTCCTTTGTTCCGGCCTGAATGACCTACAGCGCTCCTAGCGGCACGGGTGGTGGCGGAGCGGAAGTGTGAGTCCAGCGCTGAGGCTTGCGGGTCCAGAATCCCTGGCTTGTGGCGCCAGGCCCCTTGGGAGAGGCCCCTCGGGGGCCGACCTAGGGTTAGGGTTAGCTCCTAGGAATCCGGCAGGCCCCTATGCCGGCTGTGCAGCGAGCGGAGGGGCGGGACTTGGCGAGGGCGCTGGTGAGCAGGAGCATGGGCCCAAGCATTTTGGCGCAGGGGGCCTCTAATGGTCGCCGTGGCTCAGAGGGCCCTCCCCGTTCTCCCGCCCTGACTGACCGGCAGTGGCCCTAGAGGCCCGGGTGGCGGTGGGGTGGCAATGTGAGTCTGGCGCTGCGGCTCAGGGGTGACCAATTTCCGGCGTTGCAGCGCCAAGCCCCTTGGCAGGAATGACTCGGGGGCTGACCTAGGGTTAGGGTTAGACCTCAGAAGGCCGGCAGGCCTGAAACGCCAGCTGTGCGTAAAGCAGATGGGCGGGCCGAGGTGAGGGCGCTGGTGAGCGGGAGCGTGGGCCCACGCATTTTGGCACGGGAGGCCTACGAAGGCCGCAGGGGCCTGGGAGGTCCCTGCCTGTTCTCCCTCCCTGAATGACCGGCGTCACCTGCAGCGGCCCTGGTGGCGGCGGGGCTACAGGTTGAGTCCGGTGCTGGGGGTCGGGGGTTCCCAATCCCCAGCATTGTGCCACCAGGCCCCTTGGAAGGGGCCCCTCGGGGGCTGACCTAGGGTTAGGGTCAGCCCCCAGGAGGCCGGCAGGCCCGGGAGCCTGGGCCCAAACGTTTTGGCGCAGGGGGCCTTTGAATGTCGCCGGGGGCTAGGAGGGCCCTGCCTGTTCTCCCGCCCTGAATGACCGGCTGCACCCCTAGCGGCCCGAATGGCAGCGGGGCGGCAGGGTGACTCCGGCGCTGCAGCTTGGTCCCCAATCCCCGGCGTTGCAGCGCCAGGCCCCTTGGCAGGGGCCCCTCGGGTCTGACCTAGGGTTAGGGTTAGCCCCCAGGAGGCCGGCAGGCCCAATCCTCCAGCTGTGCAGGAGCAGAGGGGTGGGATGAGATGAGGGCACTGGCGAGCGGGAAGGTGGGGCCAAGCATTTTGGCGCGAGGGGCCTTCAAAGGTTGCCAGGGGCTCGGAGGGCCCTGCCTGTTCTCCTGCCCTGAATGACTGACGGCGCCCTTCATGGCCCGTTTAGCAGCGGGGCGGCAGGGAGAGTCTGGTGCTGGGGCTCGGGGGTCCCCAATCCCCGGCGTTGCAGCGCCAGGCCCTTTGGGATGGGCCCCTAGGGGGCCTACCTAGGGTAGGGTTAGCTGCCAGGAGGCTAGGATGCCTGATCTGCCGGCTGTGCGGCGAGCAGAGGGGCAGGCTGAGGTAAGGGCGATGGCAAGCAGGACCATGGGCCCTAGTGCTTTGGTGCAGGGGGCCTTCGAAGGTCGTTGGGGGCTCGGAGGGCCCTGCCCATTCTCCCGCACTGAATGACCGGCAGTGCCCCTAGTGGCCCGGGTGGCGGCGGGGGGCATGGTGAGTCCGGCGCTGGGGCTCGGGAGTCCCCTTTCCCCGTCGTTGTGGCACCAGGCCCCTTGGGAGGGGCCACTAGGGCCGACCTAGGTTTAGGGTTAGCCCCCAGAAGGCCCACAGGCCCGATCCGCCAGCTGTGAGGCGAGCGGAGGGGAGGGCCGAGGTAAGGGCGCTGGCCAGCGGGAGCGTGGGGCCAAGCGTTTTGGTGCGGGGGGCCTTCGAAGGTCACCGGTCGCTCAGAGGGCCCTGCCCGTTCTCCCTCCCTGAATGAATGGCGGCGCCCCTAGCGGCCCAGGTGGCGGTAGGGCAGGAGGGTGAGTCCGGCACTGGGGCTCGGGAGTCCCCAATCCCAGGCATTGCGGTGCCAGGCCCCTTCGGAGGGGCATCTCAGGGGACAACCTAGGGTTCTGGAGGAGTGCAGGCCTCATCTGCTGGCTCTGTGGCGAGCGGAGGGGCGGGCCGAGGTGAGGGCACTGAGGAGCAGGAGCGTGGTCTCAAGTGTTTTGGATGCGGGGGCCTTCGACGTTCGCCAGGGGCTCGGAGGGCCCTGCCCATTCTCCCGCCCTGAATGACCAGCGGCACCCCTAGTGGCCCGGGTGGTGATGGGGTGGCAGGGAGACTCCGGCGCTGGGGATCGGGGCTCCTTAATACCCGGCGTTGTGGCCTCAGGTCCCTTGGGACGGGACCCTCGGGGGCCGACCTAGGGTTAGGGTTAGCCACCAGGAGGCTGGCAGGCTCGTTATGCCCATGTGCGGTGAATGGAGGTGTGGGTTGAGGTGAGGTAGCTGGCGAGTGGGGGCGTGGGCCAGAGCATTTAGGCTTTGGCTTGGGGTGCCTTCGAAGGTTGCAGGAGGCTTAGAGGGTCCTGCCCGTTCTGTCGCCCTGAAGGACTGGTGATGCCCCTAGTGCCCCATGTGGCGGCAGGGCGGCAGGGTGCATCCGGTGGTGGGACTCGGGGGTCCCCAATCCCTGGCATGCGGCGCCAGGCCACTTGGGAGGGGCCCCTCGGGTGCGACCTAGGCATAGGGTTAGCCCCCAGGAAGCCAGCAGGCCCGATCCGCCAGCTCTGCAGCGAGAGGAGGGGTGGGCCGAGGTTAGGGCGCTGGGGAGCAGGAGCGAGGGATCCAGAGTTTTTGCACGGGGGGCCTTTGAAGGTCGCAGGGGGATTGGAGGGCCTTGCCCGTTCTCCCTTCTTGAATGACTGGCAACGCCCGTAGCGCCCTGGGTGCTTGCGGGGTGGCAGAGTGAGTCCAGCACTGGGGTTTGGGGGTCCCAAATCCCCAGCATTGAGGTGCCAGGCTCCTTGGGAGGGGCCCCTCGGGGGCCGACCTCGGGTTAGGGTTCTTCCACAGGAGGCCAGCAAGCCCGGCGCTAAGTGGCTCTGACAATGTAACAAAAATGCCATACACTTATCTGAAAGAAATAACAGTGTACAGGAACCCTCTTAGCCCTAACATCATCCTTTGTGAATATGGAAGCCAGCCCCAAAGTGGTCGTGGAAGTCTGACGAAAGGGCTAAGCACTTTTCTCTGAGTCACCACACTGTACAGGGAAAGAGCAATGTACATCATCATTCACGAGTAGGAAGCATGAATGGAAGGTTCTGGAATTTCGAGGACTCTGACCCATCCTTATTGGTAATAAACCACCGTGTACAGGAAAACACCTTCAACTCTCATCAGCCTCCTCAATCCTGATTCCGATTCAACTTTTGGTGTGTGGGACTAGGGAAATGTCCACATCTTATTGCTAAGAAAGAACGATGTCAGGGTAATGCCCTTCAAGTCACCTCAGCCTCCCTGAAGACGGAAGCAGGAATCAAGGTGGTTATGTTACCATGAGGTAAGGAAGATGAGCATATAAGTGAGAAACAACAGTGGGCAGGACCTCTCTTCCAACGAACAGTATCTTTGCTTAATGTTGAATCCCTGTGGTAAGTGGTTGTGGGCATTTGTGAGGTCAAAATCTGAAGTGTTTTGTTAAACCTCTTGGCCATTCACAGATGAGACTAAGGTAGTTGGGGACTCCTAGGCAGTGATTTGTCCACTGTCAAAAATATGAAAAGATAAAAGAGACAGATGAGGTCTCCTCAGGCATTGTCCTTTATCCTCATCCTCTGTGAGGATGGCCATCTCTGGACAGCTCAGTGTCAGAGTCTCATTCACATTGGGGGCATCTGTTCCTCACAGACATCAGGCAGGGAAATGGATTTGGTTCTCTGTGCCAGCCCAGCCACAGCTGAGTGTCACAGCACCCTCTCATGGGCTCATAAGAGTTTCACTGTCACCAGGCAGGTCATTGTATTTGATAAACCACTGTGAGAGTTTGCAATTGCCTTCACCTGCAACCTCCAGAGGCAAATGCAGATCTCTGGTACCATGTGAAGTCATGTGAAGGCTTTGTGAGAAAGTGTCCTTTTGCTTAAGAAAAACATGGCTGGGGCTCCTCGCTGGCTCAGCCAGTTAAGCATGTGCCTTTGGCTCAGGTTATGATCCCAGGGTTCTGGAATCGAGCCGAGGGTCCCTGCTCAGCAGGAAAGGAGTAGGGAAATAGCTTAGAACCCACAGAGAATGTGAATAAAGGGGAGTGAAATGGAACTTGGTCTGTGTTTTGCTTTAGGGATTGGAAGTTAGTTTTTTCTCAATTGTGATTGTTCTTGAAACAGAACAGCTGTATTGTTTTTTTTTACCTTTAATTTTCTTCTAGTAACAATTTTTTATTATTATATGTTAGTCACTATACAGTATTTCCTTAGTTTTTGATGTAGTGTTCCGTGATTCATTATTTGCATATAACACCCAGTGCTCCATGCAATATGTACCTTCCTTAATACCCATCACTGGCCCATCCCAATCCCCCACCCCTCTCCCCTCTGAAGCCCTCAGTTTGTTTCCCAGAGTCCATAGTCTCTCCTGGTTCATTCCCCCTTCTGTTTAGGGTCCATTGTCTAAAGGGACAGACAGTGGAAGTTCACCAAATATAAGATCGAAATTTCATTGTTCATTATAGATGCCGCCAAGTAGCTCCCAGACATTTCATTCTACTCTAGTAATTGATTATACCTGTGCAGGTGCACGTGAAAGATAACTGATGAATGTATACTGGTAATAAAACACGCCCCACAGTAGTAGAATAATAGAGAATGCACATGTGTAAAATTATTCGACTACGGCTTCCATGCTTTCCCTTTGGTTCCTTGTTATCTATGAAATTGGACAATTTTTGTTCTCTAGGCTTAAAACTCATTGTCAGTATTCAGAGTTTTTCAATGCTGATCTTCTCCTGTATAAGTTACCAAAAACCTAAAATATGTATGAACTTTAAAAAACGCTATATTGAAAATGACAGCAGAGAAGTTCCATTTTGTGAATATTGTGTCAATGGATCTCTATTTTGCCATCAGTGTTCATTAGAAATGATGACATTTCATGTGAGTATAAATATCAATGTGAAAAAGAAAAGGTAGGAAGAACCTTGAATGTTTAAGTAATTGGTGAAATGACAGGTTTGTGTGTGTGTGTGTGTGTGTGTGTGTGTGTGTGTGTGTGTGTAATTGATTTTCAGTGAATGGTTTAGGTCCTTGTAGGGCCTCCGAGAGAGCCCAGGTGAACCTTTCAATGAGTTGGTATCTGTTTTCAGAACATGGGAATCTCTTAGTCCAATAGTCAATCAGGCAAGCTTTGAGGTCTTGAAGAGTTTCAGTCCTCAGCGATGGTGTTGCAGACCCTTGTGAGCAAACCCTAGGTATGCTCAGAGCCCTCATTAGCTGGTACCAACGTGTGACGATTTCAGACAGCATTTCCCAAAGAAGTACCTCTTGAGTCTCTGTTCTTGTCAGTTCCCTACACTTCCTTACACTAGTTATGTGATCAGTGTGTTTCAGGATAATCCCCACATGTGATTTTTGCTATTTCCTACTAGTCCTATCTGTTTCTCATCTTGTTCTTTTATGGTAGGGGTTGGGAAGCAACCTGTGTGGTGTAGGAAGGGGTGTGGTAGTTGTCTGCCTTCAGAGGACCGAATGCTGCCTAGAAATTGTACTGTAGTTTGAGGTCAATTGTCCATCCTCTGAGTGTCAGGAATTCCATCACTTTACTTTGATGCTAGTCTGTTCTTCAAGCTGTCCTCAGAAATAAGGACGTCATCCATCTAGGGAATACTGGTTTGTGTGTATGTTTTCATTTTAGGAAAGGCCTTGCTGTGCCTGAAAATAATACTGTAGAGCACCCTTTCCTGTTCTTATTGGCCATCAGTCAATCTTTTGTGAAGTATTTGTTTATAAATAGACTTTCTATGGTTGATGAGCAGGAATTCTTTATTGACAAGTCTTTGTCAGTGTGTGTATTGCAAATCTTTACTCCCCAGCCTGCGGTTCACTTTTTCATTTTCTTATGGTCATAAGATAAGGAGAAATGTCACATTTTTATGAAGTCCCACTGAATTCTTTTAAATGGTTTGTGCACCCTATGTCTTACCCCAAGATTGACAGGTTCTACGTTTTCTTTCAGAAACTGTCCAATGGGAAGCTACAACCCATTTTCTCTGTCCATTTATTGCTTACAAATTTCACATTTTTATGAAGTCTCACTGAATTCTTTTAAATGGTTAGTGCACCCTATGTCCTACCCCAAGATTGACAGGTTCTACGTTTTCTTTCAGAAACTGTCCAATGGGAAGCTACAATCCAATTTCTCTGTCCATTTATTGCTTACAAATGTATTTTGACCATCTGTTTCCTAGGAAACCTATTTTGTTATTATTATTATTATTATTATTATTATTATTATTATTATTATTTTAAATTGCATTTTTAATTCTAAAAGGGTATTTAAAGACTGTTTTGAATTTTCTATGTACACAATCGTGTTATCTGTGAATAGTCACTATTATCCCCTCAATTCTTATACTTTTTGTTTCTCTTGCCTTAAAACACTGGTAGATTCTCCGATGCCACGTTGAATAGAGCAGCATTGTTTAAAGATTTTCATATACCTTTCTCAATATCTGACAGAAAAAGCAGACAAAACATTGGTAACAAATGTGACCAAATTGACATATAGGGAACATTCCATAATAATTGCAGAATACGTTATTTTCAAGTGGTCATAGACTCTTTACCCAAATAGATGATAGGTGGGGCCACGAATCAAGTCTACAAATGTTAAACCCTGAAATTAACTAGATTCTATTCTTAGACCAGAGGGGAATTGAGTCACAGTCATAGCGAAAAGAAAACCAGGAAGTCCTTCAATGTTTAAAAATTAAATGGAACTTTGCTACATATCCTAAAGGTCAGAGAAGGAATCTCATTGGAAATTCTGAACCTTTTATACATGAGGGCTCACACACAATGGCACTTTCTTTGTGAAGAGCATAATAATAACCTAGACAGGAGTTGAGCCTTAAGTCAGAGTTCTGCCTGCCGCAGCCACACCTGGCAGGCTTGGCCTGTGGTCCCCCTCAGCTGTGCTTTCTGGTGGCCCTGAGCTAAGGGGGTCAACATGGCCATATGGAAATGGTAAGCTCCCCACTCAAAATGATGGCGGTGCCCCCTCCCCAGCTGCCCTTTCTGGTGGCTCTGAGCTAAGGGGGTCAACATGGCCGTATGGAAATTAGAAGCTCCCCACTCTTAGTGATGACGTTGCTATCGTATTGTCCTCACCAGTCCAACAACATGATTTCTGAGTGAACTATGACACAAGAGTGACTTCTTGGCCTTCCTTCAGGTTTGAAAATCATCTGGTGAGTCATCTATTAGAAATAGGATTCAACATGTATTCTTTCTTCTGGAAAAGAAATAGACCCAATAGCAATTATGGCTTCCTGAGCACCTGTTCTTGAGAGACATCATACTGGCTCTTTGTAGCATTCTGCCTCTTAAACTTCTCAACTAGGGTGTAGATATTTTTAGGCACATTTTCAGGTGGTTAGACAGGGACTCGGATGATATGAGTCACAGAGGATTTTAGTGTCAGAAACCTAAGTGGGATCCCCAAATTGACTCCAAATCCCTTGTTGTTCCATACAGGGTACTATTTCCCTCTTATCTCTGGTCTTCTCGATCTGGAAACCTATCAAGTATCAGGATTTTCTTGTCATGTGGACAACTGGAACGAATTCAGCGGGCCTTTACACCTCTGCCCATGGTGATCATTAAGATCATTATCTCAGTGGAGGACCTCTGGGTAAGATACTCAAAGATCCTTAGGGATACAGACAGTATAATATTTTTCTGGTATTAAAGTTCCTGAAACCAACTATCTTTTTTAGTCCATTCAGGCTCTGGTATGTTCAGAGGGTGCTGTAAAACAGGTCTGAAATAGTATTTAAAAACACTCAGCTCAGCCTCTTCTACAAAGTGAGCCAATGCTTATAAACATGGCTAAAATATTGCCTTACCTACGATGACTTCCCAGCCATCCTAGTGTTTATATGGTATGACTGTGACTTACATTAGTCACCATTTGCAGAGAAAGAACTTAGTGCATCCAGGGGGCACTTCATGTTGAAATTAGTTTGTGACAACGAGCTACTGTGTTTTATTCTGCAGTCCAAGGGAATGGTGCCAGACATCTCTAAGGTGTCTAGCAGTTTTACAATTCTGATTTTAAGTGGTCTGTGTGCTCCAGCGATTTGGGCAGGAGAAGGGCAGGAGTCCAGAGACTGTGAACACTTCTGTTACCTGTGCTGACCATGGAGCAGGTAGCCTTCTGTGGGCATCATTTTGATTTCTTGGTACTCTTGTGAAAGGTGCTTTTGTCTCAAATTCCTCCTTTTTAGGAGTAATTATAATGATGAAAGTAATTTTTATCTTATATCATCTGTGGGCCCTGATCCTGGGCTCCCAGGGAAGCTATCCTTTAACATTTTAACTGGCTCAAAATGATTGGGCAACACCTCAAAGCATGAGCCCTATTTCTGCCCCAAGTACATGTTGTACATCTGCTTCAAGAATAAAACAATAACCAAAAATGACAACATGAAAATAAGAAAAAATAAAGAACCTCTTTGGCTCCCATAAGATTAAAGTCATACTGAAATGTACATACTGAAAATGCATGAAATCATTGCATTTCCTAAAGCCCAAGCCTTGGAGGGTCTGAGAACCACTGACATTGCCCAGAACCAGGCACACCCCAGCAGGGAGGGCTGGTGAAGAAAGGGAAGGGGCAGGACTCTGAGGGAGGTCTGCAGCTAGAGGGGTCCCTGGAAGGGGCCAGGTGTGTGTGGGGAGCCCGGCCCAGGACCCCAACCATGCCTGTGCTGGGTGTTGGGTAGAGGAGGCGCCTCTTGGACTCCCTGCACTTTCAGGGTTCCAGGGGCTTGAGGGCAGGTTGCCTGGCATCCCAGGGGCTGGGGCACCACCCTCCCTGACCAATCACCGCTTGGGGGTGGAGCTACATCTCTGTGGGCTGTTCCAGAGTTGCAGTGGGGTGCAGACCTGGGGCAGAAGAAGGGGCACTGGGAGAGAGAGAGTTGCCCTGTGGAGGTCCCAGCTGCTGAGTGAGCAGAATGCACCAGGGGCGGGGGGGTTCGGGGGTAGGGTGCGACCCAGGTGGGAGGCAGGGTTCTCGAAGGGCACTTGGAGAGGGTTCATTGTGGGGACTCAGGTGAGTTTTCTTTTCCCCTTTAAAGTCTCTTCTGCCCCATGTCCTCAACTGGCCTTATTCCCCATACCCGTGAACTCCAGGGCGCCCAATCACCTGAGCTTTTGTGGGATGGGTTGCAGAATTTCAGGGTTTCCCCTGTTCCCTGGAAAAGTGTGGGTAAGGACCTCACAGAGTCCCCACCTTCAGTGATGTGTCCCCCTGTTCTCTGACACAGTGCAGGTGATGCATCTTGAGCAGTACCCCGAGTTCAGCAGGGTGTGCCCTGGTCCCCCAGGCACAGGTGTGGCAGTAGCAAGCCCCAGAGCCATACCCAACTTCAGCATTATGCCCCGTGTGCCCCCAGGTTAGTGGTCATTGGCTGTTGGAATCATGCAGGAAAATTCTCCAGGTGGGGGCCTGGAAGCGGGTGTAAACCAAACCCCACTCTAGTTGCACTGGGAATAGACAAATTGAGGGTTTCCTTAGAAGAGTAAGTCTGCTTTCCAGAAAAGGCAAGGTCATTGGTCTATTGAGAATGAAGATAATTACTGCTAAACAAGAAGTATGTGTTGCCCCTTTGCCCAGAAAACGAAGCAGGTGTGCAGGCTTTAGGTCAGAGGTGCCTTCTTCTCCACAGCTGACTGCACTTCTCTGCTCTGACTCCAAGACACCCGAGGTTTTGAACGTCAGTATCGGAGTCAGCGAGGCAGCTTGTCACAGGACGCCAGTGTTCAGAGAAAGCACAGGTATGTTTGGCAAAATGTCCTAACTATGTCAGGGCTTTAGGTAAAACCTCTCATTATCCCAAAACCTCCTGGGCTTTTCTCTTTTCTCTAGTTGAGCCACAAAGTAAAATTGAAGTAACTGTCAGCATTCTGGGTTTGGTGCAAGAATTACAATTTTCCCTGCTGGTAGAACATTGCAGGGGATCACAATTTCTCTGTCCATTTATTGCTTACAAATGTATTTTGACCATCTGTTTCCTAGGAACCCTCTTTTATTAGAAAGGGAAGGTGAGATTCACTCTGTGCCTGTTTGTAACATCTAATTTGTTCCTTCATCTAACACTGTTTATTCAATTGGGCCTAAGACATGTTTGAGTGGCCAGCATCTAGAGTTAGGTGGCTTTTTTCATCTGATACAGCCTTGGATGATGTCATTTGACAAAGGTGATGTTTCATCATTGATTAGTTTATTCATCAAAAGAGTTAAAATTAGGGTGGAGGGAAAATTGAAAATTATCCAAAGCGGCCTGTTCCTGTTTAAAAGTTGAGCTTGACTTTCTAGTTTTACTAAATGTATTATCTCGATATTTTGAGGTGCCATATTCTCTCTGTAGTTTCTTTGGTGGTGGAGTCAGAAGGAGAGTCTGGGAATTCTTTTGGATAGTGGCATGCTGGTGGCTTCAAGGGGCTTGGCGTCAGGAGCCTTGGGTGAAGTCTGCAACTGCTTGTCTGACCCTAGGAGCATCTCCCAGAGGTTTTGTTTCCTCTTATGAAATTGCCGGCAGATAATGTTCTGTTGGTGGGAATGCAAAGTGGTGCAGCCAGTCTGGGAAACAGTGTGGGGGTTCCTCAAAAAGTTAAACATTGAACAACCCCATGATCCAGCAATTGTTCTCCTAGATATTTACCCAAAGGATACAAAAATGCAGATTTAAAGGGGGAACCTGAACCATGATGTTTATAGCAGAAATGTCCACAGTAGCCAAACTATGGAGAGAATCCCAACATCCATGCACTGATGTTTTTTCCTCAAAAAGTTTTTTCCTCAAAAAGTTAAACAACATCCATGCACTGATGTTTTTTCCTCAAAAACTTTTTTCCTCAAAAAGTTAAACATTGAACATCCCCATGATCCAGCAATTGCTCTCCTAGGTATTTACCCAAAGGATACAAAAATGCAGATTTAAAGGGGGAACCTGAACCATGATGTTTATAGCAGAAATGTCCACAGTAGCCAAACTATGGAGAGAATCCCAACATCCATGCACTGATGAATGGATAAAGCAGATGTGGGATACATATATATAATGGAATATGACCCAGCTTCAAAAAGAATGAAATCTTACCATTTGCAAGGATGCGGATGGATCTAGAGTGTATTAAGCTAAGCAAAATCAGTGAGGAAAGACAAATATCCTATGCTCTTACGCTTGTGGAACTTCGGAAAGAAAACAGATGAACAGAGTGGAGGGGCGATGAGAGAGGCAAACAAGGAAATAGACTCAACATTGGAGAACAAACTGAGTGTTACTGCAGGACAGGGGCATGGGGGGAAGAGTTAAATGGGTGAGAGGTATTAAGGAGGGCATTTGTGATGAGCATCGGGTTCTGTATGCAGGTGAGGAATCGCTAAATCCTACCCCTGAAGCAAATGTTCCATGGCATGTGACTAACTGGAATTTCAGTAAGAGAAGAAAGGAAAAAGTGTTCTGCTTCATGAAGAGTGAGGTAAAATTGTAGTGATTTGGGCTGTACTATTCTATAGATGAGAGTTGTTAAACACCCTGTTGTAGGATACACTAGTTGCTTATCACATAAGGAGTCTTCAGAAAGCTGCAATGAAAGATTCAGGTGTCAGAGTATGTTCATGTTCCACTGATATGTTACAGTTTGCACAGGTAGGAAAGAAGATGGAGAGAAAGGCAACAGAAGGGGAAAGTAGGTGTGAACCTTTCATTACTTAGCATTATAGCTTTCTCATGAAAGCCTTGCGCCAGTGTGATTATGGAAGCAGAGGGGAATCCGGGAAATTTGCAGGAGACGGGGGAGTTCCAGATCTGGGTAAAGCTGCCAAGGGTCCCAGAGGAGAGCTGAATGCATTCTGCAGCAGGGTGTGGGCGGGGTGGGCTCCAGGGGTGGCTGTGGGTCTCCTGGGTGAGAGTTGTAACAGGTGAGGACTGTGTGCAAGTTCCTGGCTGAGGACAAGTGAGGCACAGGTGGAGAGCTGGCAGAGAACCTTCTTCTGGGCCACCAGCCTCACCCAACACACAGCTTCATCTTCTGTCCCTTTCACTCCAATTCAGACTTCTCCGAAGGTGAGTGAGAACACATCAAGAGCATTCGAAACAGAAGGGAAAGCATGTGGAAAGGCTCTGGGGCAGGAGAATTCCAGGTATGTCCAGGAGCAGCAAGAAGGCCCTGTGGCCACAGGAGACAGCTTAGGACATGAGCTCAGAGAGGTGACAGATGGTGACAGAAAGCCATTCCAGGGCTATAACCCCATGAGACCCTGTTTCACTGGGCCATCCTGGCTACAGTGTTGAGAACAGATGACAGAGGGTTGAAGATGGCAAGGCAGGTCAATGACGAAGCTTTTCCAGGAACTCAGGCACTGTGGTCCAGACAGGTGGCCTTGGATGGAGTGGTTAGACCTATTCTGGGTCCATTTTGAAGATGGAGCTCACAGGATTTGCTGATGGGTTAGCTATTAGGAGCAGGAGAATGGAGGAATTGTGGTAACTCCCAGCTGTTGTGGGTTGTCCGGATCGAGGGGACGGAGTGGGTTTTTCGGGTGGTAGGAGGTAGTCCGTGTTCTGCATGCTGAGGAAGGTGCCTTTCCCAGTGGATCTGCTGAGGTTTGTGTCTGAGAGAACCTTTCACTTCTCCTCCCTCAGCAATGCTCAAGTACAAGTATCCCCCACTTTTTAAACGTTCACAGTAAGACACTTGGTTTTCTTGAAATAACTACATAATTACCCATCTTCAGTAAGAGGAAGAGACCTGAAGAGGATTTTCCTCTTATGAAAAAAGGTGAACTGTGAGAATCGCGTTCATCATCTGTTTTGGGGAGAAGCTCCTTCCGTTGGGAACCGCTCTCCGCATCCAGCCACCAGCACTTTGAATGGTGTCTGTGAGCCTCTATTGTGCTTTATCTTCATTTATGCTGGGCCTCCGTTAGGTACTTGTGTCCTGAGGCCTAAGAAAAGCCAAAAGAAGGAATTTTGGGGTCTGAGCACACTGTCTAATTGTTCCGTGTAAGTTAATGGCCATTCCTTCTTGACACCATTTCTGCTGTGCAAGGTTTCTCAGAAGCCCTGCACTTTCAAAGAGCAGGGAAACCTATACCCCATGCTGCGGGGTTAGTTTTAGTCTCCATGCTGGACAGAACATTTCATGACTGTCAGATTTTCTCACTCAAACATTGAGACTTTGACTACCTTCACCCATTTCTACCACCCCATCCCCGAATCTGGCACCTACCAATCTGCTATCAGTATCTATGCATTCAGTATTTGTTTATTCCACGTGGAATGTACATGAGAGCATCTGGGATTGGTCTTTCTGTGTCTGAGTTACTTGGAATAAGGTCCCCAAGGTCTGTGTTTCCAGGTCTGATTCTTGTGAATAATGCTGCAGTGAACGTGGGAGTGCATCTGTCTTTTTGAGGCAGTATTTTTGTGTTCTCCGAATCAATACTCAGTAGAGCCATTACTGTGCCATGTGGTAGTTTCATTTATTTTTTCAGGAACCTCCATACCATTTGTCACAGTGGCTGCACCAATTTCCATTCCCACCAACAGTGCACAGTGTCTCCTCCTCTGCAAACCCTTGACCCCAACTGGTGTCTGTCTCTGGACAATTGGTGATCCAACTGTTGTGAGGGGATAGCCGATTGTGGGTTTGACTGATGTTTCCCTGACGATTTTTTGTGATGTCTAACAACTTTCTCTGTCTGTTGCACCTGTGTGCCATCTTTGGAAAGTATCTATTCACATATTCCCCACGTTTTTTTATACAGTTTTTTTTTGTTTCTTTTGATTTGTATGAGTGTTGTGTGTATTTTTGATATTAGCCTCTTCTCACACATATGATTCGCAGATATTTTTTTCTTATTGGGTCAGTGGCCTTTTAAGTTTTTGCTGGTTTCTTTTGCCGTGTGGAAGATTTCAGTTTGATATTGTTCCACTTGTTTATTTTTGCTTTTGTTGCCTTTGCATTTGGTGTCCGATCTGAAGACTCTTTGCCAAAACCAATGTCGAGAGACTTAGTACCTGTGTCTTCTTGGAGGTTTATGGATTCAGGTCTTATGTTCAAATCATTCATCCATTAAAAATTTTGTGTGTGGTGTAAGAAAGTGGCCCAGTTATATTCTTCTGCATTTACTGTCCAGTTTGCATGTTACCGCTCACTGAAGAGACGGTCCTTCCCTCATGGCATATCTTCTGCTGCTGTGTCGTAAGTTAGGATCATCTACGTGTGGGTAAGTTTCTGAGCTTTCTGTTCTGTTCCACTGACCTGGTGTCTGTGTTTATGCCAGTACCATCCTGTTTTGATGACAACAGCTCTATAATCTAGCTTGAAATCCAGGAGTGTGTTGACTGCACCTTTCTTTCTTCAGGTTGCTTTGGGTATTTGGGGTCTTTTGTGATTCCATACAAGTTTGAGGACTGTTTTCTATTTGCTCGAATAATGCCACTGGAATTCAGATAGGGATTTCATCACATCTGTCAATTGCTTTGGGTACAATGGACATGTTCACATAATTAAATCTTCCAGTTAAGGAGCATGGCGTATGCTTCCATTTGTTTGTGTTGCCTTCCAAATCTTTGACCCATACATTCTGCCCCCCTCGACACACATGTTTTTCATTTCTTTTCTGCCATGTGTTGAGTGTACTATGTCTTTCGCATTTTTGGTTACTTTTATTCCTAGATTTTTTTTTGGATGCAATTGTAAATGGCATTGCTTTTTTAATTTCTCTTTGCGAACGTGTGTCATCAGTATACAGAAATGCAAGAACTTGGGTCATCTGGGTGGCCCCATAGGTGAAGCGTCTGCCTTCAGCTCAGGTCATGATCCCAGAGTCCTGGATTGAGCCCCATGTTGGGCTCCCCGCTTAGCGAGGGTCTGCTTCTCCCTCTTTCCTACACTCCCCCTGCATGTGCTTTTTCTCTTCCTCTCAAATAAATAAATAAAATCTGAAAAAAATAAAGACAACAGGTCTCTGTATATTGACTTTATATCCTGCAGCTTTCTTGCATTTGTTTAAACTAACTGTTTTTGTGTGTGTGTGTGTGTGTAATCTTTCGGGATTTCATGTCATTTGCAAATAGTGACAGTTTTCCTGTATGGATTTCATATCTTTCTCTTTTTTTAAAATGATGTTAGTCACCCTACAGTACTTCATTTGTTTTTGATGAAGTGTTCCGTGATTCATTGTTTGTATATAACACCTAGTGCTCATTATGACACGTGCCCTCCTTAATACCCATCACCAGGATAACCCATTCCCCTACCCCTCCCTTACTGCAACCTTCAGTTTGTTTCCCAGTGTCAACAGTCTCTCATGGTTCCTCTCCCCCTCTCATTCCCCCCCTTCACTTTTCCCTTCCTTCTTCTAATGTCCTCCATGCTATTCCTTCCATTCCACATAGGAGTCAAACCTTATGATAATTCTCTTTCTGTGCTTGCCTTAATTTCACTTAGCATAATCCCCTCCTGGTCAATTCACATTGGTGCAAATGGTGGGTATTCATCCTTTCTGATGACTGAGTAATATTCCATTGTATAGATGAACCACATCTTCTTTGTCCATTCATCTGCTGAAGGACATCTTGGCTCCTTCCACAGTTTGGCTATTATGGACATTGCTGCTATGAACATTGAGATACAGGTGCCCCTTCTTTTCATTACTCTGTGTCTATGGGGTAAATACCCAGTAGTGCAATTGTTGGGTCATAGGATAGCTCTGTGTTTAATGTCTTGCGGAACATCCATATTGTTCAAAAGTGGTTATACCAGTTGAATTCTCACGAGTAGTGTAAGAGGGCTCCCCTTTCTCCACATCATCTCTGACTTTTTGTAATTTCCTGTCTTGTTAATTTTTTTCTCAAGATTTTATTTATTTATTTGATAGAGATAGAGACAGCCAGTGAGAGAGGGAACACAAGCAGGGGGAGTGGGAGAGGAAGAAGCAGGCTCATAGCGGAGGAGCCTGATGTGGGGCTCGATCCCATAATGCCAGGATCACGCCCTTAGTCGAAGGCAGATCCTTAACCTCTGTGCCACCCAGGTGCCCCCTGCCTTGTTAATTTTAACCATTCTTACTGGTGTAAGGTGGTATCTCATTGTCGTTTTGATTTGTATTTGCCTGATGGCAAGTGATGTGGAGCATTTTTTCATGTGTCTGTTGGCCATTTGTATGTCTTCTCTAGAAGTATCTCTTTGTGTCTTCTGCCCATTTTTTGTGTGTCGAGTTTGAGGAGTTCTTTATAGATCTTGGATACCAGCCCTTTATCTGTAATATCATTTGCAGATATCTTCTTCTTTTCCATAGGTTGCCTTTGTGTTTTGTTGATCGTTTGCTTTGCTGTGCAGAAGGTTTTTATCTTGATGAAGTGCCAATAGTTCATTTTTGCTTTTATTTCCTTTGCCTTTAGAGACATGGCTTGCAAGAAGTTGTTGTGTCCAAGGTTGAAGAGTTCTTTTGATTTGGATATGATACAGGAATCCATTATCTTTCTTTCCTGATTGTATTCGAGTCCTCTGTCTTTCTTGGTGAGTCTAGCTAAGTTTGTCAGTTTTATTTATCTTTCCAAAAAAGGCACCTTTCAATTTCATTGTTTTTGTTTTTTTTTTTTTTTTTTTTGGTCTTTTTAGTCTCTGTTGGATTTATTTATGCATTCCTTTTTGTTATTTTCTTATTTCTACTATATTGGGTCTTTGTTGTTTTATTTTTTACTTCTTTACCACATAAATCAGGTTGTTAATGGAGACCCTTCTCATGGATTGATGAAGACTTGAGTTTCTATGAATGTCCCCCATAGAGCTACTTTTGCTGCATCCCATAAGTTTTTGTAAGTTGTCTTTTTCATCAGTGTCAAGGTACTTCTAAAATCTTTTTTGATTTCTTCTTTGACTGTTGGTTGTTCGGTAGCATGTTTTTAATTCTCCACATATTTTTTTGAGATTATTTAAGTATCTGACAGAGAGTGAGACAGTGAGAGAGGGAACGCAAGCAGGAGGGGTGAGAGAGGGAGAAGCGGGCTTCCCACTGAGCAAGGAGCCTGATTCCAACCTAAATCCCAGGATCCTGGGATCAGGACCTGAGCTGAAGGCAGATCCTTAACAACTGATCCACCCAGGCTCCCCAATCTCCACCTATTTTTGACTGTCCCATTTTTTTCTTGAGACTGATTTCTAGTTTCATATCTTTGTGGTTGGACAAGATTTGAAGCAGAAGGTGAAGAGCATTCAGATTAAAAGTTTGTTTCCTGGAGGGATTTCTGAGGGCAGACCATGAGTTCTGTGGGGACGGAGGAAGGTTTTGTGAGACGGGGGTGGGGTTAACCCTTGTTAGAATTACTGACTACTACCATGCAGGCTGTGTGCTACTGTTCACACCGTAGTCCTGATGGACTTGTACTTCATTAGGAACATTTTCTAGGAGGTTTAGGCATAGCCTTCTCTTAAAGAAAGGTGCCATGTGGGTTCATGGCATGACCCCAGGTCAGCAACCAGGATGTATGGTATTGTGGGGGATGAGAAACAGGCTTTCTGTGGGAAGTGACAGAAATAGTTTATGGTGAGCTCCATGACCATAGGTGAGGTCCCGAGTGACCCACTGGGTGTTGGGTTCTGTGGATCTGTCTCATCAGGTGCTGTGGAATTCAGGGACACCCTCCTGTCTGTGGATTTGTGTGGAGACAGGTAGACATCAGTGTTTGGCCAGGCACAAGGGTCGCCCTGGACCACCACCAGAGGTGCAGCGTGTGCGGGAGCCACTGCTTGCTTTCCACGAAAGCTGACCAGGGTCTTTGACCGTGATTTCTAGCAGCTGCAAGGGGAGAGGAGGCCGGGGGTGGTGCACACTTCCTAGAGTTGTGGTCAGGACTAGTCTGGAACCCACTGAAGTCAGCCACACTGGGCACAGAAGGCCCCCAGTCAGTGTAGCTGTGGGCACTGCTCCCATGGTACTTTCGGGCCGGCTCCATGCTGCCACCTCCTGCTTTTCATCATCATCTTCAAAGTCATGTGCCTCTGCTCTTGCCCCATGGCCTCCGGGGTATTGTCAGTCCTCCATCTGGCCCTCGTCCCTGTTGCCCTGTGCAGTCCGATGCCAGGATAGCCTTCTCGAGACAATCATCTGGCCCTGATGGAACACTTCCATGGATCTCGTGTGATGCAAGGATGAAGCCCTGCCCTGGAAGGGGGCTGCAGGTCCCCAATCAGGAGAGCCATGTCTCCCTTTTCAGCATGGCCTGCCCTCCCCTCAGTCTTCTTCAGGGAAGCTCTCCCCACTTCCTGAGATGACAGCTCTGAACTTAAAAATGAATGTTATTTTACATATCTCTATGCCTTAGTTCATCCATGGCATGTCTTTCAACCCCGTTAGTGGGTTTTTTTTTTTTTTTAGCAGTTCTGAAGGGCTGTCTGCTCAAGGAGGGGATGACCCGGGTGGGGCAGCTTTCTCTCTCATCTCCCTCAGCATGTCTCTGAGCCCTGGGGCCAACTGTGCCACTGAGGATTGAGGGACCCGAGCCAGCTCATCCTGAGCCCAGGCTCTGTCAGCTGTGTAGACGGATGCGTGTCAGAGTGGTGGGCAGCGGCATGGGCCAGGGGCAGGCAGTGTCTCCTCATTCCTTCCCTCCCTTCCTCGCAGATATAGCTCAGAGCAGCCTTCAACACCTGCATCTCCAGATCCCTTGACCTGTGCCTCCTGTGTTCAGCTGGTGACCTTGGAGTTTTGCATTGATTCTACCTCCCATACCCTCTCCTGTAGCAGTTCCTGGATCAGGGGAGTGGTGGGACTCTTGTCTGCTTTTGATCTTCTTCCTGTCCCTCACCAAGCCCACCCACCTTTGCATCTTCCATGTAAGTGTTTGGAAGCAAGCCCATCCACAGGGAACCTATTAGCCAAATGGATCCAGGCAAAGAACATTGAAGTAGAGATCCAGGATCCATAATAAACCTGCTCGGAAACTTGTCCCAAAGTCTGTGACTCTCTCACAATGTAACAGAAACAATAATAGCTTTCTGGACTGTGAAGTGACATGTGTCTCTACTTCTAATCTTAAATGCATAGGTGCTGAGCCTGGACTGAAAAGGACCATGGCTCCCGTGGGCTGGGATCCACAGTAAGAACTCAGTGAAATCTGAATTCAAGGCATAGAGTGAATAATTATTGTAGAGTGAATCCTCCCAAGTAGGGCTTATGAACAATGCACAGGAAAAGCTTTTTCAAAGAGGTTTCTGAAAGAAAAATCTTTTTTAAAAATTTATTTTAATTCCAGTAGAGCTAACCTACAGTGTTACATTCGTTTCAGGTGTACAATAGAGTGATTCAGTAATTCTATAAATTACTCAGTGGTCATCAAGAAAAGTGTCCTCTTAATCCGCTTCATCTATTTGACTCATCCCTCTATCCACCTCCTCTCTGGTATCCATCCGTTTGTTCTCTATTGTTAAGAGTTTGTATTTTGCCACACCCATACTCAGGCAACCCTGTTTGGGTAGAGTTGCCCTGTCCCCTGCGAGGGGGGATGGGTGTGGGAACACTGTGAGCCACTATTTCCAGGCTTTTGTTCCCTGGCATCTTTCTCTGGCGGTCTGCTGTGCCTCTTCTGAGAGTCAGAGCAGCAGAGGCTGAATTGTCACAGAACAGAGGGATTGCGGCATGTTCTTCACGGATGTTCTGGCCACTTTAACTCCGTTACTGTTGGTGCTGCTCAACCCCATAGCGTCCCTGGATGTGTGCCCCACACCTGGTGTCCCTGTCCTCACTTCCAGGGCAGGTGCATCTCTGTCCTTTGTGTTTCTAAGGCCACCAGCCACCAGCCGTCCCCTGGAGCTCCCAGATCTCCAGGTCTCAGTCTGGATCCCGTGAGCACACCAGGATTACGGAGTTTCCTGAGAAGCCTGGTGGCATACCACCTCCTTCAGGGTCTCAGTCTGCTGTTTCCTGGGTGCCAACCACGAGTTCGCCCGCTGCCCCATGCAGGTGGCCCACCAGCCGCCAGCCGCCCCGTGTGCTCCCGGGTCTCTGGGTCTGTCTATTCCCGGTGAGCACACTGGGATTCCGGAGTTCCGTGAGAAGCCTGGTGGTGGGCGCACCTGGTTCAGGGTCTCAGTCTGCTGTTTCCTGGGTTCTGACCATGAATCTGCCCTCTCCCCTGTGCAGGTGGCCTGCCAGCCTCCAGTGGACCCGCACGCGCTCCAGGAGCTCTCATTCTCATTCTGGATCCCATGAGCACACTGGGATTCCTGTGTTCTGGGAGATGCCTAGTGGTGTGCTCTCTGGGCTCACCAGTCTCAGTCCTCTCTCTAGGGGTGCCTTCTGTGAATCTGCCAGCTCCCCTGTGCAGGTGGCTGCTACTTCCTGGCGCCCAAATGCGGTGGCTCCCTCCCCCTTCCTTTTATCTTCCAGTATCTGTGCCAGGTTTCAGGACTCCCCGCTTCCTACCTCAATACACAGCGCTGGAGATGTTCATTTGTAGAGATCCAGATATATCTTCCTGCCTCTCAGGCTGATTCCGTGGTTGTTTAGGCTGGCCTGCTACCTATCCAGCAGGACTCAGGGGATCTGCGGAAAAAGGAGTCCCCTACTCCTCCACCATCTTAACTCCTCTCTTGTACCTGAAATAGTATTTAAAAACACTCAGCTCAGCCTCTTCTACAAAGTGAGCCAATGCTTATAAACCTGGCTAAAATATTGCCTTACCTACGTTGACTTCCCAGCCATCCTAGTGTTTAAATGGTGTGACTGTGACTTACATTAGTCAACATTTGCAGAGAAAGAACTTAGTGCATCCAGGGGGCACTTCATGTTGAAATTAGTTTGTGACAACGAGCTACTGTGTTTTATTCTGCAGTCCAAGGGAATGGTGCCAGACATCTCTAAGGTGTCTAGCAGTTCTACAATTCTGATTTTAAGTGGTCTGTGTGCTTCAGCGATTTGGGCAGGAGAAGGGCAGGAGTCCAGAGACTGTGAACACTTCTGTTACCTGTGCTGACCATGGAGCAGGTAGCCTTCTGTGGGCATCATTTTTATTTCTTGGTACTCTTGTGAAAGGTGCTTTTGTCTCAAATTCCTCCATTTAGTAGTCATTATAATGATGAAAGTAATTTTTATCTTATATCATCTGTGGGCCCTGATCCTGGGCTCCCAGGGAAGCTATCCTTTAACATTTTAACTGGCTCAAAATGATTGGGCAAAAACTCAAAGCATGGGCCCTATTTCTGCCCCAAGCACATGTTGTACATCTGCTTTGAGAAGAAAACAACCAAAAATGCCAACATGAAGATAAGAAAAAATAAAGAACCTCTTTGGCTCCCATAAGATTAAAGTCATACTGACATGTACATACTGAAAATGCATGAAACCATTGCATTTCCTAAAGCCAAAGCCTTGGAGGGTCTGAGAGCCACTGACCTTGCCCAGAACCAGGCACACCCCAGCAGGGAGGTCTGGTGCAGAAAGGGAAGGGGCAGGACTCTGAGGGTGGTCTGCAGCTAGAGGGGTCCCTAGAAGGGGCCAGGTGTGTGTGGGTGCCCTGGCCCATGACCCCACCCATTCCTGTGCCGGGTGTTGGGTAGAGGAGGCGCCTCTTGGCCCCCCTGCACTTTCAGGGTTCCAGGGGCTTGAGGGCGGGTTGCCCAGCATCCAAGGGGCTCAGGCACCAACCTCCCCAACCATTCACTGCTTGGGGGTGGAGATGTCTCTGTGGGCAGTCCCAGATTTGCAGTGGGTTGCAGAATTGGGGCAGAAGAAGGGGCACTGAGAGAGAGAGAGTTGCCCTGTGGAGATCCCTGCTGGTGAGTGAGCAGCTTGCACTGGGGTGGGGGTCTGGGGGTAGGGCGCGCCCCAGGTGGGAGGCAAGGTTTTGGAAGGGCACGTGGAGAGGGTTCATTGTGGGTACTCAGGTGAGTTTTCTTTTTCCCTTTAAAGTCTCTTCTGCCCCATGTCCTCAACTGACCTTATTCCCCATACCCGGGAACTCCAGGGCACCCACTCACCTGAGCTTTTGTGGGATGGGTTGCAGAATTTCAGCGTTTCCCGTGTTCCCCTGGAAGAGTGCGGGTAACGACCTCACACAAACCCCACTTTCAGTTCTCTGACACAGTGCAGATGATGAATCTTGAGCAGTACCCTGAGTTCAGCAGGGTGTGTCCTGGTCCCCCAGGCACAGGTGTGGCAGTAGCAAGCCCCAGAGCCATCCCCCAACTTCAGCATTATGTCCCGTGTGCCCCTGGGTAGTGGTAATTGGCTATTAGAATCATGTAGGAATATCCTCCAGGTGGGGGCCTGCAGGCGGGCGTAAACCAGACCCCACTCTAGTTGCATTGGGAATAGACGAATTGAGGGTTTCTTTAGAAGAGTAAGTCTGCTTTCCAGAAAAGGCAAGGTCATTGGTCTATTGAGAATGAAGATAATTACTGATAAATAACAAGTATGTGTTGCCCCTTCGCCCAGAAACCGAAGCAGGTGTGCAGGCTTTAGGTCAGAGGTGCCTTCTTCTCCCCACCTGACAGCAATTCTCTGCTCTGGCTCCAAGAAACCCGAGGTTTTGAACGTCAGCATCAGAGTCAGCGAGGTAGCTTGTCACAGGATGCCAGTGTTCACAGAAAGCAAAGGTATGTTTGGCAAAATGTCCTATCTATGTCAGGGCTGGAGGTAAAACCTCTCATTATCCCAAAACCTCCTGGCCTGTTCTCTTTTCTCTAGTTGAGCCACAAAGTAAAATTGAAGTAGCTGTCAGCATTCTGGGTTTGGTGCAGGAATTACTTAGTTTCCCTGGAGGTAGAACGTTGCAGGGGATCACAATTTCTCTGTCCATTTATTGCTTACAAATGTATTTTGACCATCTGTTTCCTAGGAACCCTCTTTTATTAGAAAGGGAAGGTGAGATTCACTCTGTGCCTGTTTGTAACATCTAATTTGTTCCTTCATCTAACAGTGTTTATTCAATTGGGCCTAAGATATGGTTGAGTGGCCAACATCTAGAGTTAGGTGGCTTTTTTCATCTGATACAGACTTGGATGATGTCATTTGACAAAGGTGATGTTTCATCATTGATTAGTTTATTCATCAGAAGAGTTAAAATTAGGGTGGAGGGAAAATTGAAAATTTTCCAAAGCGGCCTGTTCCTGTTTAAAAGTTGAGCTTGACTTTCTAGTTTTACTAAATGTATTATCTCGATATTTTGAGGTGCCATATTCTCTCTGTAGTTTCTTTGGTGGTGGAGTCAGAAGGAGAGTCTGGGAATTCTTTTGGATAGTGGCATGCTGGTGGCTTCAAGGGGCTTGGCGTCAGGAGCCTTGGGGTGAACTCTGCAACTGCTTGTCTGACCCTAGATGCATCTCCTAGAGGTTTTGTTTCCTCTTATGAAATTGCTGGCAGATAATGTTCTGCTCAAAGGGGAAGCCTCCCATCCTGTTGGTGGGAATGCAAAGTGGTGCAGCCAGTCTGGGAAACAGTGTGGGGGTTCCTCAAAAAGTTAAACATTGAACAACCCCATGATCCAGCAATTGCTCTCCTAGGTATTTACCCAAAGGATACAAAAATGTGGATTCGAAATGGGTACATGCACCATGATGTTTATAGCAGAAATGTCCACAGTAGCCAAATTATAGAGAGAATCCCAACGTCCATGCACTGATGAATGGGTAAAACAGATGTGGGATACATATATATACACTGGAATATGACCCAGATTCAAAAAGAATGAAAACTTACCATTTGCAAGGATGTGGATGGACCTAGAGTGTATTAAGCTAAGCAAAATCATTGAGGAAAGACAAATATCCCATGCTCTCATGCCTGTGGAACTTCAGAAAGAAAACAGATGAACAGAGTTGAGGAGTGATGAGAGAGGCAAACAAGGAAATAGACTCAACCTTGGAGAACAAACTGAGTGTTGCTGCAGGACAGGGGCATGGGGGGAAGAGTTAAATGGGTGAGGGGTATTAAGGAGGGCACTTGTGATGAGCACCGAGTTCTGTATGCAGGTGAGGAATCACTAAATCCTACCCCTGAAGCGAATATTCCATGGCATGTGAACTAACTGGAATTTAAGTAAGAGGAGAAAGGTAAAAGTGTTCTGCTTCATGAAGAGTGAGGTAAAATTGTAGTGATTTGGGCTGTACTATTCTATAAATGAGAGTTGTAAATCACCCTGTTGTAGGATACACTAGTTGCTTATCACATAAGGAGTCCTCAGAAAGCTGCAATGAAAGATTCAGGTCTCAGAGCATGTTCATGTTCCACTGATATGTTACAGTTTGCACAGGTAGGAAAGAAGGTGGAGAGAAAGGCAACAGAAGGGGAAAGTAGGTGTGAACCTTTCATTAGTTAGCGTTATAGCTTTCTCATGAACGCCTTGCGCCAGTGTGATTTTGGAAGCAGAGAGGTAATCCGGGAGCTTTGCAGGAGATGGGGGAGTTCCAGGTCTGGGTAAAGCTGACAGGGGTTCCAGAGGAGAGCTGAATGCATTCTGCAGCAGGGTGTGGGCAGGGTGGGCTCCAGGGGTGGCTGTGGGTCTCCTGGGTGAGAGTTGTGACAGGTGAGGGCTGTGTGCAAGTTCCTGGCTGAGGACAAGTGAGGCACAGGTGGAGAGCTGGCAGAAAACCTTCTTCTGGGCCACCAGCCTCACCTAACACACACAGCCTCATCTTCTGTCCCTGTCACTCCAATTCAGACTTCTCCGAAGGTGAGTGAGAACACATCAGGAGCATTCTGAACAGAAGGGAAAGCATGTGCATAGCTCTGGGGCAGGAAAATTCCAGCTATGTCCTGGAGTAGCAAGATGGCCCTGTGGCCACAGGAGACAGCTTAGGACATGACCTCAGAGAGGTGACAGAAAGCCATTCCAGGGTTATAACCCCATGAGACCCTGTTTCACTGGGCCATCCTGGCTACAGTGTTGAGAACAGATGACAGAGGGTTGAAGATGGCAAGGCAGGTCAATGACAAAGCTTTTCCAGGAACTCAGGCACTGTGGTCCAGACAGGTGGCCTTGGATGGAGTGGTTAGACCTATTCTGGGTCCATTTTGAAGATGGAGCTCACAGGATTTGCTGATGTGTTAGCTATTAGGAGCAGGAGAAGGGAGGAATTGGGGTAACTCCCAGCTGTTGTGGGTTGTCCTGATCGAGGGGAAGGAGAGGGTTTCTCGGGTGGTAGGAGGTAGTCCGTATTCCACATGCTGAGGAAGGTGCCTTTCCCAGTGGATCTGCTGAGGTTTGTGTCTGGGAGAACCTTTCACATCTCCTCCCTCAGCAATGCTCAAGTACAAGTATCCCCCACTTTTTAAACGTTCACAGTAAGACACTGGGCTTTCTTGAAAGAACTACGTTATTACCCAGCTTCAGTAGAGGAAGAGACCTGAAGAGGATTTCCCTCTTATGAAAAAAGGTGAACAGTGAGAATCGCATTCAGCATCTGTTTTGGGGAGAAGCACGAAAGAGGCGTCGTGCACCCCAACCTGCTCCTTCCGCTGGGAACTGCTCTCCGCATCCAGCCACCAGCACTTTGAATGGTGTCTGTGAGCCTCTGCTGTGCTTTATCTTCATTTATGCTGGGCCTCCATTAGAAACTTGTGTCCTGAGGCCTAAGAAAAGCCAAAGAGAAGGAATTTTGGAGTCTGAGGACACTATCTAATTGTGCCGTGTAAATTAATGGCCATTCCTTCTTGAACACCATTTCTGCTGTGCAAGGTTTCTCAGAAGCCCTGTACTTTCAAAGAGCAGGGAAACCTATACCCCATGCTGCGGGGTTAGTTTTAGTCTCCATACTGGACGGAACATTTCATGACTGTCGGATTTTCTCACTCAAACATTGAGACTTTGACCACCTTCACCCATTTCTAACACCCCATCCCCGAATCTGGCACCTACCAATCTGCTATCAGTATCTATGCATTCAGTATTTGTTTATTCCACGTGGAATGTACATGAGAGCATCTGGGATTGGTCTTTCTGTGTCTGAGTTACTTGGAATAAGGCCCCCAAGGTCTGTGTTTCCATGTCTGGTTCTTGTGAATAATGCTGCAGTGAACGTGGAAGTGCATCTGTCTTTTTTAGGCAGTATTTTTGTGTTCTCCGAATCAATACTCAGTAGAGCCATTAATGGGTCATGTGGTAGTCGCATTTATTTTTTCAGGAACCTCCATACCGTTTGTCACAGTGGCTGCACCAATTTCCATTCCCACCAACACTGCACAGTGTCTCCTCGTCTGCACACCCTTGACCCCACCTGGTGTCTGTCTCTGGGACAATTGCTGTTCCAACTGTTGTGAGTGGATAGCCGATTGTGGGTTTGACTGATGTTTCCCTGATGATGATGAGTGATGTCTAACAACTTTTTCTGTCTGTTGGCACCTGTGTGCCATCTTTAGAAAGTATCTATTCACATATTCCCCACATTTTTTATACAATTTTTTTGTTTTGATTTGTATGAGTGTTGTGTGTATTTTGGATATTAGCCTCTTCTCACACATATGATTCGCAGATATTTTTTTTCTTATTGGGTCAGTGGCCTTTTAAGTTTTTGCTGGTTTCTTTTGCCGTGTGGAAGATTTCAGTTTGAGTTCCACTTGTTTATTTTTGCTTTTGTTGCCTTTGCATTTGGTGTCCGATCTGAAGACACTTTGCCAAAACTAATGTCGAGAGACTTAGTACCTGTGTCTTCTTGGAGGTTTATGGATTTAGGTCTTATGTTCAAATCATTCATCCATTAAAAATTTTGTGTGTGGTGTAAGAAAGTGGACCAGTTATATTCTTCTGCATTTAGTGTCCAGTTTGCCTGTTACCGCTCACTGAAGAGACAGTCCTTCCCTCATGGCATATCTTCTGCTGCTGTGTCGTAAGTTAGGATCATCTACGTGTGGGTAAGTTTCTGAGCTTTCTGTTCTGTTCCACTGACCTGGTGTCTGTGTTTCTGCCAGTACCATCCTGTTTTGATGACAACAGCTTTGTAATCTAGCTTGAAATCCAGGAGTGTGTTGACTGCACCTTTCTTTCTCCAGGTTGCTTTGGGTATTTGGGGTCTTTTGTGATTCCATACAAGTTTGTGGACTGTTTTCTATTTGCTCGAATAATGCCGCTGGAATTCAGATAGGGATTTCATCATATCTGTCGATTGCTTTGGGTACGATGGACATGTTCACATAATTAACTCTTCCAGTTAAGGAGCATGGCGTAAGCTTCCATTTGTTTGTGTTGCCTTCCAAATCTTTGACCCATACATCCTGCCCCCCTCGACACACATGTTTTTCATTTCTTTTCTGCCATGTGTTGAGTGTACTATGTCTTTCTCATTTTTGGTTACTTTTATTCCTAGATTTTTTTTGATGCAATTATAAATGGCATTGCTTTTTGAATTTCTCTTTGCAAAAGTGCGTCATCAGTATGCAGAAATGCAAGAAGTTGGGTCACCTGGGTGGCCCCATAGGTGAAGCTTCTGCCTTCATCTCAGGTCATGAACTCAGAGTTCTGACATTGAGCCCTGTGTTGGGCTCCCCGTTTAGCGAGGGTCTGCTTCTCCCTCTTTCGGACACTCCCCCTGCCCTTGCTTTTTCTCTTCCTCTCAAATAAATAAATAAAATATGAAAAAAAAAGAGAACAGGTCTCTGTATATTGACTTTATATCCTGCAGCTTTCTAGAATTTGTTTATTCTAACAGTTTTTTTTTTTTTGTGTGTGTGTGTGTGTGGAATCTTTCGGGATTTCATGTCATTTGCAAATAGTGACAGTTTTCCTGTATGAATTTCATATCCTTCTATTTTTTTAAAATGATGTTAATCACCCTACAGTACTTCATTTGTTTTTGATGAAGTGTTCCATGATTCATTGTTTGCATATAACACCTAGTGCTCATTATGACACGTGCCCTTCTTCTTTTTAAAAAGAATTTATTTATTTATTCGACAGATAGAGACAGCCAGAGAGAGAGGGAACTCAAGCAGGGGGAGTGGGAGAGGAAGAAGCAGGCTCACAGCGGAGGAGCCTGTTGTGGAGTTCGATCCCCTAATGCCGGGATCACGCCCTGAGCCGAAGGCAGATGCTTAACCGCTGTGCCACCCAGGTGCCCCAACACGTGCCCTCCTTAATACCCATCACCAGGATAACCCATTCCCCTACCCTCCCTTTCTGCAACCTTCAGTTTGTTTCCCAGTGTCAGTAGTCTCTCATGTTTCATTTCCCCTCTCATTACCTCACTTCACTTTTCCCTTCCTTCTTCTAATGTCCTCCATGCTATTCCTTCCATTCCACATAGGAGTGAAATCATATGATAATTGTCTTTCTCTGCTTGCTTTAATTTCACTTAGCATAATCCCCTCCTGGTCCATGCACGTTTGTGCAAGTGGTGGGTATTCATCCTTCTGTCGACTGAGTAATATTCCATTGTATAGATGAACCACATCTTCTTTGTCCATTTATCTGCTGAAGGACATCTTGGCTCCTTCCACAGTTTGGCTATATGGACATTGCAGCTATGAACATTGGGATACAGGTGCCGCTTCTTTTCATTACTCTGTGTCTATGGGGTAAATACCCAGTAGTGCAATTGGTGGGTCGTAGGATATCTCTGTGGTTAACGTCGTGAGGAACATCCATATTGTTTTCAAAAGTGGCTGTACCAGCTTGAATTCTCACGAGTAGTGTAAGAGGGCTCCCCTTTCTCCACATCCTCTCTGACATTTTTTTATTTCTGTCTTGTTAATTTTTTTTTCAAGATTTTATTTATTTATTCCACAGAGATAGAGACAGCCAGCGAGAGAGGGAACACAAGCAGGGGGAGTGGGAGAGGAAGAAGCAGCATCATAACGGAGGAGCCTGATGTGGGGCTCGATCCCATAATGCCAGGATCATGCCATGAGCCGAAGTCAGACGCTTAACCGCTGTGCCACCCAGTTGCCCCCTGCCTGGTTAATTTTAACCATTCTAACTGGTGTAAGGTGGTATCTCATTGTCGTTTTGATTTGTATTTGCCTGATGGCAAGTGATGTGGAGCATTTTTTCATGTGTCTGTTGGCCATTTGTATGTCTTCTCTGGAGAAGTATCTCTTTGTGTCTTCTGCCCATTTTTTGGGTGTCGAGTTTGAGGAGTTCTTTATAGATCATGGAAACCAGCCCTTTATCTGTAATATCATTTGCAGATATCTTCTTCGATTCCATAGGTTGCCTTTTTGTTTTTTGATCATTTGCTTTGCCAAGCAGAAGCTTTTTATCCTGATGAAGTGCCAATAGTTCATTTTTGCTTTTATTTCCTTTGCCTTTAGAGACGTGGCTTGCAAGAAGTTGTTGTGTCCAAGGTTGAAGAGTTCTTTTGATTTTGATATGAGACAGGAATCCATTATCTTATTTTCCTGATTGTATTCGAGTCCTCTGTCTTTCTTGGTGAGTCTAGCTAAGTTTGTCAGTTTTGTTTATTTTTCCAAAAAAGGCCGCTCTCATTTTCATTGTTTTTTTTTTTTTTTTGTCTTTTTAGTATCCATTGTATTTATTTATGCATTCCTTTTTGTTATTTCCTTATTTCTACTAATTTGGGGCTTCGTTTGTTTTTTTTTTCTACTTCTTTACCACATAAATCAGGTTGTTTATTGGAGACCATTCTCATGGAATGATGAAGACTTGAATTGCTATGAATGTCCCCCATAAAGCTACTTCTGCTGCTTAAAACTCATTGTCAGTATTCAGAGTTTTTCAATGCTGATCTTCTCCTGTATAAGTTACCAAAAACCTAAAATATGTATGAACTTTAAAAAACGCTATATTGAAAATGACAGCAGGGAAGTTCCATTTTGTGAATATTGTGTCAATGGATCTCTATTTTGACATCAGTGTTCATTAGAAATGATGACATTTCATGTGAGTATAAATATCAATGTGAAAAAGAAAAGGTAGGAAGAACCTTGAATGTTTAAGTAATTGGTGAAATGACAGCTCTGTGTGTGTGTGTGTGTGTGTGTGTGTGTGTGTGTTTAATTGATTTTCAGTGAATGGTTCAGCTTCTTGTAGGGCCTCCGAGAGAGCCCAGGTGAACCTTTCAATGAGTTGGTATCTGTTTTCAGAACATGGGAATCTCTTAGTCCAATAGTCAATCCGGCAAGCTTTGAGGTCTTGAAGAGTTTCAGTCCTCAGCGATGGTGTTGCAGACCCTTGTGAGCAAACCCTAGGGTATGCTCAGAGCCCTCATTAGCTGGTACCAAGGTGTGACGATTTCAGACAGCATTTTCCAAAGAAGTACCTCTTGAGTCTCTGTCCTTGTCAGTTCCCTACACTTCCTTACACTAGTTATGTGATCAGTGTGTTTCAGGATAATCCCCACATGTGATTTTTGCTATTTCCTACTAGTCCTATCTGTTTCTCATCTTCTTCTTTTATGGTAGGGGTTGGGAAGCAACCTGTGTGGTGTAGGAAGGGGTGTGGTTGTTGTCTGCCTTCAGAGGACCGAATGATGCCTAGAAATTGTACTGTAGTTTGAGGTCAATTGTTCATCCTCTGAGTGTCAGGAATTCCATCACTCTACTTTGATGCTAGTCTGTTCTTCAAGCTGTCCTCAGAAATAAGGATGTCATCCATCTAGGGAATACTGGTTTGTGTGTATGTTTTCATTTTAGGAAAAGCCTTGCTGTTCCTGAAAATAATACTGTAGAGCACCCTTTCCTGTTCTTATTGGCCATGAGTCAATCTTTTGTGAAGTATTCATTTATAAATAGACTTTCTATGGTTGATGAGCAGGAATTTTTTATTGACAAGTCTTTGTCAGTGTGTGTATTGCAAATCTTTACTTCCCAGCCTGCGGTTCACTTTTTCATTTTCTTATGGTCATAAGATAAGTAGAAATGTCACATTTTTATGAAGTCCCACTGAATTCTTTTAAATGGTTAGTGCACCCTATGTCCTACCCCAAGATTGACAGGTTCTACGTTTTCTTTCAGAAATTGTCCAATGGGAAGCACAATCCATCTCAAATTTATGAATTGCATTTTTAATTCTAATAGGGTATTTATAGACTGTTTAGGATTTTCTATGTACACAATCGTATTATCTGTGAATAGTCACAATTATCCCCTCAATTCTTATACTTTTTGTTTCTCTTGCCTTCTAACGCTGGTAGATTCTCTGATGCAACGTTGAATAGAGCAGCATTGTTTGAAGATTTTAATATACCTTTCTCAATATCTGAAAGAAAAAGCAGACAAAACATTGGTAACAAATGTGACCTAATTGACATATAGGGAACATTCCATAATAAGTGCAGAATACATTATTTTCAAGTGGTCATAGACTCTTTACCCAAATAGATGATAGGTGGGGCCACGAATCAAGTCTACAAATGTTAAACCCTGAAATTAACTAGATTCTATTCTTAGACCACAGGGGAATTGAGCCACAGTCATAGCGAAAAGAAAACCAGGAAGTCCTTCAATGTTTAAAAATTAAATGGAACTTTGCTACATATCCTAAAGGTCAGAGAAGGAATCTCAATGGAAATACTGAACCTTTTCTACATGAGGGCTCACACACAATGGCACTTTCTTTGTGAAGAGCATTATAATAACCTAGACAGGAGTTGAGCCTTAAGTCAGAGTTCTGCCTGCCCCAGCCACACCTGGCAGCCTTGGCCTGTGGTCCCCCTCAGCTGTCCTATCTGGTGGCCCTGAGCTAAGGGGTCAACATGGCCATATGGAAATGGGAAGCTCCCCACTCATAGTGATGGCAGTGCCCCCTCCCCAGCTGCCCTTTCTGGTTGCTCTGAGCTAAGGGGGTCAACATGGCCATATGGAAATTAGAAGCTCCCCACTCTTAGTGATGACGTCGCTATCGTATCGTCCTCACCAGTCCAACAACATGATTTCTGAGTGAAATATGACACAGGAGCGACTTCTTGGCCTTCCTTCAGGTTTGAAAAACATCTGGTGAGTCATCGATTAGGAATATGGATTCAACATGTGTTCTTTCTTCTGGAAAAGAAATAGACCCAATAGCAATTAGGGCTTCCTGAGCACCTGTTCCTGAGAGACATCATACTGGCTCTTTGTAGCATTCTGCCTCTTAAACTTCTCAACTAGGGTGTAGATATTTTTAGGCACATTTTCAGGTGGTTAGACAGGGACTCGGATGATATGAGTCACAGAGGATTTTAGTGTCAGAAACCTAAGTGGGATCCCCAAATTGACTCCAAATCCCTTGTTGTTCCATACAGGGTACTATTTCCCTCTTATCTCTGGTCTTCTCGATCTGGAAACCTATCAAGTATCAGGATTTTCTTGTCATGTGGACAACTGGAACAAATTCAGTGGGCCTTTTCACCTCTGCCAATGGTGATCATTAAGATCATTATCTCAGTGGAGGACCTCTGGGTAAGATACTCAAAGATCCTTAGGAATACAGACAGTATAATATTTTCCTGGTATTAAAGTTACTGAAACCAACTATCTTTTTTAGTCGATTCAGGCTCTGGTATGTTCAGAGGGTGCTGTAAAACAGGTCTGAAATAGTATTTAAAAACACTCAGCTCAGCCTCTTCTACAACGTGAGCCAATGCTTATAAACATGGCTAAAATATTCCCTTACCTACGATGACTTCCCAGCCATCGTAGTGTTTATATGTTATGACTGTGACTTACATTAGTCAACATTTGCAGAGAAAGAACTTAGTGCATCCAGGGAGCACTTCATGTTGAAATTAGTTTGTGACAATGAGCTACTGTGTTTTATTCTGCAGTCCAAGGGAATGGTGCCAGACATCTCTAAGGTGTCTAGCAGTTCTACAATTCTGATTTTAAGTGGTCTGTGTGCTTCAGAGATTTGGGCAGGAGAAGGGCAGGAGTTCAGAGACTGTGAACACTTCTGTCACCTGTGCTGACCATGGAGCAGGCTGCCTTCTGTGGACATCATTTTGATTTCTTGGTACTCTTGGGAAAGTGCTTTTGTCTCACATTCCTCCATTTAGGAGTAATTATAATGATAAAAGTAATTTTTATTTTATATCATCTTTGGGCCCTGATCCTGGGCTCCCAGGGAAGCTATCCTTTAACATTGTACCTGGCTCAAAATGACTGGGCAAAACCTCAGTGCATGGGCCCTATTTCTGCCCCAAGCACATGTTGTACATCTGCTTCGAGAAGAAAACAATAACCAAAAATGCCAACATAAAGATAAGAAAAAATAAAGACCCTCTTTGGCTCCCATAAGATTAAAGTCATACTGACATATACATACTGAAAATGCATGAAAACATTGCATTTCCTAAAGCCCAAGTCTTGGAGGGTCTGAGAGTCACTGACCTTGCCCAGAACCAGGGACACCCCAGCAGGGAGGGCTGGTGCAGAAAGGGAAGGGGCAGGTCTTTGAGGGTGGTCTGCAGCTAGAGGGGTCCCTGGAAGGGGCCAGGTGTGTGTGGGGGCCCCAGCCCACGAGCCCACCCATGCCTGTGCCTGGTGTTGAGTAGAGGAGGCTCCTCTTGGGCCCCCTGTACTTTCAGGGTTCCAGGGGCTTGAGGGCAGGTTGCCTAGCATTCAAGGAGTTCAGGCACCACCCTCCCAGACCATTCACCACTTGGGGGTGTAGCTCCATCACTGTGGGCGGTCCCAGATTTGCAGTGGGTTGCAGTCCTGGGGCAGAAGAAGGGGCACTGAGAGAGAGAGAGTTGCCCTGTGGAGATCCCTGCTGGTGAGTGAGCAGCTTGCACTGGGGTGATGGTCCAGGGGTAGGGTGCGCCCCAGGTGGGAGGCAGGGTTCTGGAAGGGCACGAGGAGAGGGTTCATTGTGGGGACTCAGATGAGTTTTCTTTTTCCCTTTAAAGTCTGTTCTGTCCCATGTCCTCAACTGGCCTTATTCTCCATACCCGTGAACTCCAGGGCGCCCGCTCCCCTGAGCTTTGGTGGGATGGGTTGCAGAATTTCAGGGTTTCCCCTGTTCCCCTGGAAGAGTGCGGGAAAGGACCTCACATAATCCCCACCTTCAGTTCTCTGACACAGCGCAGGTGATGCCTCTTGAGCAGTACCCCGAGTTCAGCAGGGTGTGCCCTGGTCCCCCAGGCACAGGTGTGGCAGTAGCAAGCCCCAGAGCCATCCCCCAACTTCAGCATTATGCCCCCTGTGCCCCCGGGTTAGTGGTAATTGGCTATTAGAATCATGCAGGAAAATCCTCCAGGTGGGGGCCTGGAGGCGTGCGTAAACCAGACCCCACTCTAGTTGCATTGGGAATAGACGAATTGACGGTTTCTTTAGAAGAGTAAGTCTGCTTTAGAGAAAAGGTAAGGTCATTGGTCTGTTGAGAATGAAGATAATTACTGAGAAACAACAAGTATGTGTTGCCCCTTGCCCAGAAACCGAAGCAGGTGTGCAGGCTTTAGGTCAGAGGTGCCTTCTTCTCCCCAGCTGACAGCACTTCTCTGCTCTGGCTCCAAGACACCCGAGGTTTTGAACGTTAGCATCGGAGTCAGCGAGGCAGCTTGTCACAGGACGCCAGTGTTCAGAGAAAGCACAGGTATGTTTGGCAAAATGTCCTATCTATGTCAGGGCTGGAGGTAAAACCTCTCATTATCCCAAAACCCCCTGGGCTTTTCTCTTTTCTCTAGTTGAGCCACAAAGTAAAATTGAAGTAGCTGTCAGCATTCTGGGTTTGGTGCAAGAATTACTTACTTTCCCTGCAGGTAGAACTTTGCAGGGGATCACAATTTCTCTGTCCATTTATTGCTTACAGATGTATTTTGACCATCTGTTTCCTAGGAACCCTCTTTTATTAGAAAGGGAAGGTGAGATTCACTCTGTGCCTGTTTGTAACATCTAATTTGTTCCTTCATCTAACACTGTTTATTCAATTATGCCTTAGATATGGTTGAGTGGCCAGCATCTAGAGTTAGGTGGCTTTTTTTCATCTGATACAGACTTGGATGATGTCATTTGACAAAGGTGATGTTTCATCATTGATTAGTTTATTCATCAGAAGAGTTAAAATTAGGGTGGAGGGAAAATTCAAAATTATCCAAAGCGGCCTGTTCCTGTTTAAAAGTTGAGCTTGACTTTCTAGTTTTACTAAAAGTAATATCTCGATATTTTGAGGTGCCATATTCTCTCTGTAGTTTCTTTGGTGGTGGAGTCAGAAGGAGAGTCTGGGAATTCTTTTGGATAGTGGCATGCTGGTGGCTTCAAGGGGCTTGGCGTCAGGAGCCTTAGGGTGAAGTCTGCAACTGCTTGCCTGACCCTGGGTGCATCTCACAGAGGTTTTGTTTCCTCTTATGAAATTGCCGGCAGATAATGTTCTGATTAAAGGGGAACCCTCCCATCCTGTTGGTGGCAATGCAAAGTGGTGCAGCCAGTCTAGGAAACAGTGTGGGGATTCCTTAAAAAGTTAAACATTGAACAACCCCATGATCCAGCAATTGCTCTCCTAGGTATTTACCGAAAGGATTAAAAAATGCGGATTCAAAGGGGGTCCATGCACCATGATGTTTATAGCAGCAATGTCCACAGTAGCCAAACTATGGAGAGAATCCCAAAGTCCATGCACTGATGAATGGATAAAGCAGATGTGGGATACCTATATATAATGGAATATGACCCAGCTTCAAAAAGAATGAAATCTTACCATTTGCAAGGATGTGGATGGACATAGAGTGTATTAAGCTAAGCAAAATCAGTGAGGAAAGACAAATATCCTATCCTCTCACGCTTTTGGAATTTCAGAAAGAAAACAGATGAACAGAGTTGAGGGGTGATGAGAAAGGCAAACAAGTAAATAGACTCAACTGAGGAGAAAAAACTGAGTGTTGCTGCAGGACAGGGGCGTGGGGGGAAGAGTTAAACGGGTGAGGGGTATTAAGGAGGGTACTTGTGATGAGCACCGGGTACTGTATGCAGGTGAGGAATCACTAAATCCTACCCCTGAAGTGAATATTCCATGGCATGTGAACTAACTGGAATTTAAGTAAAAGAAGAAAGGAAAAAGTGTTTTGCTTCATGAAGAGTGAGGTAAAATTGTAGTGATTTGGGCTCTACTATTCTATAGATGAGAGTTGTAAAACACCCTGTTGTAAGATACACTAGTTTCTTATCACATAAAGAGTCCTCAGAAAACTGCAATGAAAGATTCAGGTCTCAGAGCATGTTCATGTTCCACTGATATGTTACAGTTTGCACAGGTAGGAAAGAAGGTGGAGAGAGAGGCAACAGAAGGGGAAAGTAGGTATGAACCTTTCATTAGTTAGCGTTATAGCTTTCTCATGAAAGCCTTGCGCCAGTGTGATTTTGAAAGAAGAGGGGGGATCCGGGAGCTTTGCAGGAGACGGGGGAGTTCCAGGACTGGGTAAACTGACAGGGGTCCCACAGGAGAGCTGAATGCATTCTGCAGCAGGGTGTGGACAGGGTGGGCTCCAAGGGTGGCTGTGGGTCTCCTGGGTGAGAGTTGTGACAGGTGAGGGCTGTGTGCAAGTTCCTGGCTGAGGACAAGTGAGGCACAGGCGGAGAGCTGGCAGAGAACCTTCTTTTGGGCTACCAGCCTCACCCAACACACAGAGCCTCATCATCTGTCCCTGTCACGCCAATTCAGACTTCTCAGAAGGTGAGTGAGAACACATCAAGAGCATTCAAAACAGAAGGGAAAGCATGTGCAATGGCTCTGGGGCAGGAGAATTCCAGGTATGTCCAGGAACAGCAAGAAGGCCCTGTGGCCACAGGAGACAGCTTAGGACATGACCTCAGAGAGGTGAAAGAAAGCCATTCCAGGGCTATAACCCCATGAGACCCTGTATCACTGGGCCATCCTGGCTACAGTGTTGAGAACAGATGACAGAGGGTTGAAGACGGTAAGGCACGTCAATGACGAAGCTTTTCCAGGAACTCAGGCACTGTGGACCAGACAGGTGGCCTTGGATGGAGTGGTTAGACCTATTCTGGGTCCATTTTGAAGATGGAGCACACAGGATTTGCTGATGGGTTAGCTAGTAGGAGCAGGAGAACGGAGGAGTTGGGGTAACTCCCAGCTGTTGTGGGTTGTCCTGATCGAGGTGAAGGAGAGGGTTTCTCGTGGGGTAGGAGGTAGTCCGTGTTCCGCATGCTGAGGAAGGTGCCTTTCCCGGTGGGTCTGCTGAGGTTTGTGTCTGGGAGAAACTTTCACATCTCCTCCCTCAGAAATGCTCAAGTAAAAGTATCCCCCACTTTTTGAACGTTCACAGTAAGACACTGGGCTTTCTTGAAAGAACTATATTATTACGCATCTTCAGTAAGAGGAAGAGACCTGAAGAGGATTTCCCTCTTATGAAAAAAGGTGAACAGTGAGAATCGCGTTCAGCATCTGTTTTGGGAAGAAGCACAACAGAGGCAGCGTGCACCCCAACCAGCTCCTTCCTCTGGGAACTGCACTCCGCATCCAGCCAAGAGCACTTTGAATGGTGTCTGTGAGCCTCTGCTGTGCTTTATCTTCATTTATGCTGGGCCTCCCTTAGAAACTTGTGTGCTGAGGCCTAAGAAAAGCCAAAGAGAAGGAATTTTGGAGTCTGAGGACACTGTCTAATTATTCCGTGTAAATTAATGGCCATTCCTTCTTTACACCATTTCTGCTGTGCAAGGTTTCTCAGAAGCCCTGTACTTTCAAAGGGCAGGGAAAACTATACCGCATGCTGCAGCGTTAGTTTTAGTCTCCATGCTGGACAGAACATTTCATGACTGTCGGATTTTCTCACTCAAACATTGAGACTTTGACCACCTTCGACCGTTTCTACCACCCCATCCCCGAATCTGGCACCTACCAATCTGCTCTCAGTTTCTATGCGTTCAGTATTTGTTTATTCCTCGTGGAATGTACATGAGAGCATCTGGTAGTGGTCTTTCTGTGTCTGAGTTACTTGGCATAAGGCCCCCAAGGTCTGTGTTTCCATGTCTGTTTCTTTTGAATAAATCTGCAGTGACCGTGGGAATGCATCTGTCTTTTTGAGGCAGTATTTTTGTGTTCTCCGAATCAATACTCAGTAGAGCCATTACTGGGTCATGTTGTAGTTGCTTTTATTTTTTCAGGAACCTCCATACCATTTGTCACAGTGGCTGCACCAATTTCCATTCCCACCAACAGTGCACAGAGTCTCCTCCTCTGCACACCCTTGACCCCACCTGGTGTCTGTCTCTGGGACAATAGGTGTTCCAACAGTTGTGGGGGAATAGCCAATTGTGGGTTTGACTGATGTTTCCCTGACGATATTTAGTGATGTGGAACAACTTTTTCTGTCTGTTGGCACCTGTGTGCCATCTTTGGAAAGTATCTATTCACATATTCCCCACATTTTTTATACAGTTTTTTTTTTTTTGTTTTGATTTGTATGAGTGTTGTGTGTATTTTGGATATTAGCCTCTTCTCACACATATGATTCGCAGATATTTTTTTTCTTATTGGATCTGTGGCCTTGTAAGTTTTTGCTGGTTACTTTTTCCATGTGTAAGATTTCAGTTTGAAGTTGTTCCACTTGTTTATTTTTGCTTTTGTTGCCTTTGCATTTGGTGTCCGATCTGAAGACTTTTTGCCAAAACTAATGTCGAGAGACTTAGTACCTGTGTCTTCTTGGAGGTTTATGGGTTCAGTTCTTACGTTCATATCATTCATCCAGTAAAAATTTTGTGTGTGGTGTAAGAAAGTGACCCAGTTATATTCTTCTGCATTTAGTGTCCAGTTTGCCTGTTACCGCTCACTGAAGAGACAGTCCTTCCCTCATGGCATATCTTCTGCTGCTGTGTCGTAAGTTAGGATCATCTACGTGTGGGTAAGTTTCTGAGCTTTCTGTTCTGTTCCACTGACCTGGTGTCTGTGTTTCTGCCAGTACCATCCTGTTTTGATGACAACAGCTTTGTAATCTAGCTTGAAATCCAGGAGTGTGTTGACTGCACCTTTCTTTCTCCAGGTTGCTTTGGGTATTTGGGGTCTTTTGTGATTCCATACAAGTTTGAGGACTGTTTTCTATTTGCTCGAATAATGCCACTGGAATTCAGATAGGCATTTCATCACATCTGTCAATTGCTTTGGGTACGATGGACATGTTCACATAATTAACTCTTCCATTTAAGGAGCATGGCATAAGCTTCCATTTGTTTGTGTTGCCTTCCAAATCTTTGACCCATACATCCTGCCCCCCTCGACACACATGCTTTTCATTTCTTTTCTGCCATGTGTTGAGTGTACTATGTCTTTCTCATTCTTGGTTAGTTTCATTCCTAGATCTTTTTGATGCAATTGTAAATGGCATTGCTTTTTTAATTTCTCTTTGCGAAAGTGTGTCATCATTATACAGAAATGCAAGAAGTTGGGTCATCTGGGTGGCCCCATAGGTGAAGCGTCTGCCTTCAGCTCAGGTCATGATCCCAGAGTTCTGGGATCGAGCCCCGTGTTTGGCTCCCTGCTTAGCAAGAGTCTGCTTCTCCCTCTTTCTCATACTCCCCCTGCTCGTGCTTTTTCTCTTCCTGTCAAATAAATAAATAAAATTTGAAAATAAATAAAGACAACAGGTCTCTGTATATTGACTTTATATCCTGCAGCTTTCTTGAATTTGTTTATTCTAACAGTTGTGTTTTGTTTTTTTTTTTTTGTTGTGGTGTTTTTTTGTGTTTTTTTTTTTTTTTTTTTTTTGTGGAATCATTTGGGATTTCATGTCATTTGCAAATAGTGACAGTTTTCCAGTACGGATTTCATATCTTTCTTTTTTTAAAATGATGTCACCCTACAGTACTTCATTTGTTTTTGATGTAGTGTTCCATGATTCATTGTTTGCATATAACACCTAGTGCTCATTATGACACGTGCCCTCCTTTTTTTAAAAAAAGAATTTATTTATTTATTCGACAGATATAGAGACTGCCAGCGAGAGAGGGAACACAAGCAGGGGGAGTGGGAGAGGAAGAAGCAGGCTGACAGCGGAGGAGCCTGTGGTGGGGCTCGATCCCATAACACCGGGATTACGCCCTGAGCCAAAGGCAGATGCTTAACCTCTGTGCCACCCAGGCGCCCCAACACGTGCCCTCCTTAATACCCATCACCAGCATAACCCATTCCCCTTCCCCTCCCTTTCTGCAACCTTCAGTTTGTTTCCCAGTGTCAGTAGTCTCTCACGGTTCATCTTCCCCTCTCATTCCCCCCCTTCACTTTTCTCTTCCTTCTTCTAATGTCCTCCATGCCATTCCTTCCATTCCACATAGGAGTGAAACCATATGATAATTGTCTTTCTCTGTTTGACTTAATTTCACTTAGCATAATCCCCTCCTGGTCCATCCACGTTGGTGCAAATGGGGGGTATTCATCCTTTCTGATGACTGAGTAATATTCCATTGTATAGATGAACCACATCTTCTTTGTCCATTCATCTGCTGAAGGACATCTTGGCTCCTTCCACAGTTTGGCTATTATGGACATTGCTGCTATGAACATTGGGATACAGGTGCCCCTTCTTTTCATTACTCTGTGTCGATGGGGTAAATACCCAGCAGTACAATTGGTGGGTCGTAGGATAGCTCTGTGTTTAATGTCTTGAGGATCCTCCATATTGTTTTCAAAAGTGGCTGTACCAGCTTGAATTCTCACGAGTAGTGTAAGAGGGCTCCCCTTTCTTCACATCCTCTCTGACTTTTTTTTATTTCTGTCTTGTTAATTTTTTTCGAGATTTTATTATTTCATTCAACAGAGATAGAGACATCCAGCGAGAGAGGGAACAGAAGCAGGGGAGTGGGAGAGGAAGAAGCAGGCTCATAACGGAGGAGCCTGATGTGGGGTTCGATCCCATAATGCCAGGATCACACCCTTAGCCGAAGGCAGATGCTTAACCAGGTCAGCAACCAGGATGTATGGTATTGTGGGGGATCAGAACCAGGCTTTCTGTGGGAAGTGACAGAAATAGGGTATGGTGAGCTCCATGACCATACTTGAGGTCCCAGGTGACCCACTGGGTGTTGGGTTCTGTGGATCTGTCTCATCAGGTGCTGTGCAATTCAGGGACACCCTCCTGTCTGTGGATTTGTGTGGAGACAGGTAGACATCACTGTCTGGCCAGGAACGAGGGTCGCACTGGACCACCACCAGAGGTGCAGCGTGCGGGGGAGCCACTGCTTGGTTTCCACGAAAGCTGACCAGGGTCTGTGAACGTGATTCCTAGCAGCTGCAAGGGGAGAGGAGGCCGGAGGTGGTACACACTTCCTAGACTTGTGGTCAGGACTAGTCTGGAGCCCACTGAAGTCAGCCATACCGGGCACAGAAGGCACCCAGTCAGTGTAGCTGTGGGCACTGCTCCCAATGCACTTTTGGGCCGGCTCCATGCTGCCACCTCCTGCTTTTCATCATCATCTTCAAGGTCATGTGCCTCTGCTCTTGCCCCATGGCCTCCGGGGTATTGTCCATCCTCCATCTGGCCCTCGTCCCTGGTGCCCTGTGCAGTCCGATGCCAGGGTAGCCTTCTCGAGACAAACATCTGGTCCTGATGGAACACTTTCATGGATCTCATGTGATTGAGGATGATGCCCTGCCCTGGAAGGGGGCTGCAGGTCCCCAATCAGGAGAACCATGACTCCCTTTTCAGCATGGCCTGCCCTCCCCTCAGTCTTCTTCAGGGAAGCTCTCCCCACTTTCTGAGCTGACAGCTCTGAACTTAAAAATGAATGTTATTTTACATATCTCTATGCCTTAGTTCATCCATGGCATGTCTTTCAACCCCGTTAGTGGTTTTTTTTTTTTTTTAGCAGTTCTGAAGAGCTGTCTGCTCAAGGAGGGGATGACCTTGGTGGGGCAGCTTTCCCTCTCATCTCCCTCAGCATGTCTCTGAGCCCTGGGACCAGCTATCCCACTGAGGATTGAAGGATCTGAGCCAGCCCATCCTGAGCCCAGGCTGTGTCAGCTGTGTAGACGGATGCGTGTCGGAGTGGTGGGCAGCTGGCATGGGCCAGGGGCAGGCAGTGTCTCCTTCTCATTCCTTCCCTCCCTTCCTCCCAGAGGTAGCTCAGAGCAGCCTTCAACCCCTGCATCTCCAGATCCCTTGACCTATGCCTCCTGTGTTCAGCTGGTGACCTTGGAGTTTCGCATGGATTCTACCTCCCGTACCCTCTCCTGTAGCAGTTCCTGTATCAGGGGAGGGATCGGACTCTTGTCTGCATTTGGTCTTCTTCCTGTCCCACACCAAGCCCACCCACCTTTGCATCTTCTATATATGTGCTTGGGAGCAAGCCCATCCACAGGGAACCTATTAGCCAAATGGATCCAGGCAATGAACATTGAAGTAGAGATCCAGGATCCATAGTATACCTGCTCTGAAACCTGTCCCAAAGTCTGTGACTCTCTCACACTGAAACAGAAACAATAATAGCTTTCTGGACTGTGAAGTGACATGTGTCTCTACTTCCAATCTTGAATGCATAGGTGCTGAGCCTGGACAGAAAAGGACCATGGCTCCCGTGGCCTGGGATCCATGGTAAGAACTCAGTGAAATCTGAATTCGAGGCATAGAATGAATAATTATTGTAGAGTGAATCCTCCCAAGTAGGGCTTATGCACATTGCACACGAAAAGCTTTTTCAAAGAGGTTCCTGAAAGAAAAATCTTTTTTTAAAATTTATTTTAATTCCAGTAGAGCTAACATACAGTGTTACATTCTTTTCAGGTGTACAAGAGAGTGATTCAGTAATTCTATATATTACTCAGTGGTCATCTAGAAAAGTGTCCTCTTAATCTGCTTCATCTATTTCACTCATCCCTCTATTCACCTCCTCTCTGGTAACCATCCGTTTGTTCTCTCTTGTTAAGAGTTTGTATTTTGGTGTGTGTCCTTTTTCTCTCTATTTATTTTTGTTTGTTTCTTCAATTCCCCATAAGAGTGACATCGTATGGGATTTGTCTTTCTCTGACTGACTGATTTCAGTTAGCATAATACTCTCCAGCTCCATCTATGTGGCTGCAAATGGCAAGGTTTCATTCTTTTTCAAGCCGAGTAATACTCCATTGTGTGTGTGTGTCTGTGTGTGTGTGTGTGTTTGTGAATACACACATCTGTCATCTCATTTGTCAATTTTTCTACAGACACTTGGGTTGCTTCCATATTGTGATATTCTAAATAATGGTGCAAGAAACATAGGGGTGCACATATCCTTATAAGTTACTGTTTTCCTAGCCTTTGGGGAAATACCAGTAGAGTGATTGTTGGATCGTAGAGTAGTTCTATATTTAATTTTTTGAGGAACCTTCATACTGTTTTCCACGGTGGCCACCACAGTTTGCATTCCCACCCACAGTTTGCGAGGATTCCCCTTTATCCACATCCTCCCAACACCTGCTCTTTGTTGTGCTTTTGATGTTAGCCATTCTGACAGGTTTGATGTAATACCTCATTGTCCTTTGGATTTAAATTTTCCTGATGATGCGTGATGGTGAATATCTTTTCACGGGACTGTTGGCCATTTGTATCTCTTCCTTGGGGAAATGTCTGTCCATGTCTTCTGCCTATTTTTTAACTGGATTATATGTTTTTTTGGGTTCAGGTAGTATCAGTTCTATACGTTTTGGACACTATCCCTTTATTGCATATGATCATTGCAAATATCTTTTCCCTTTGAGTAGGTTGTCTTATTATTTTTACGTTTTCATTGTTCTTCTGCCATGTGGAAACGTTTTATTTTGCTGTATTCCCAATAGTTTATTTTTGTTTTCATTTCCTTTGCCTCAGGAGACAGTCCAGAAAAACGTTGGTATGGTCCATGTCAAGAAGTTACTGTCTTCCCTCCTGTAGGATTTTTACGGATTCAGGTCTCATATTGAGGTCTTGAAACTGTTTTGTGTTTGTCTGTATTGTGTAAGAAAGCAGTCTAATTTCATTCTTTTGTGCGTAGCTGTCTAGTTTTCCCAACACCGTTTGTTGTAGATAATGACCTTTTCCCTTTTGATATCGTTGCTTGCTTTGTGGAAGATTCATGGACCACATAATTGTGGGTTTCTGTCTGAACTTGTATCCTGTTCCTTTGGTCGCTGTGTCTATTTTTGTGCCGTACTGTCTTGTTAGGATGACTGCAGCTTTGTAGTATAACCTGAAATCTGAAATTGTGAGTCCTCCAGCTTTGTTTTTCTTTTCCACATTGCACTGGCTGTTCGGAATCTTTAGTGGTTCCATACAAATGTTTAGGATTGTTTATTCGAGGTCTTTTATTCTTTAATTTAAATTCAATTAGCCAACTTACAGTACACCATTAGTTTCAGATGTAGTCTTCAATAAATTTTCAGTCGTGTGTAACACCCAGTGCTCATTGTATCGTGTGACCTCCTTAATGCCACTCACCCAGTTACCCCCCCCAACTTCTCCTCCAGCAATCATCATTTTATTTGCGATAGTTAAGAGTCTATCATGGGTTTTCTCCCTCTCTGATGACTTCCCATTCTATTTTCCCTCCCTTCCCCTATGGTCTTCTTCCCTTTTTCTGATATTCCACATAGGAGTGAAAGCATATGATCATTGTCTTTCTTTCATTGGCTTATTCCACTCAGCATAATACCCTCCAGCTCCACCCAGGTCGGTGTGATGGTAAGTGTTCATGCTTTCTGATGGCTGAGTAATATTCCAGTATATATATGATCCACATCTTCTTTATCCATTCATCTGTCGATGGTCATCTGCATTCTTTCCACAGTTTGTCTATTATGGATATTGCTGCTATGAACACTGGGGTGCATGTGTCCCGTCTTCACTACCTCTGTCTCTTTGGGGTAAATACCCAGTAGTGCAATTGCTGGGACATAGGGTAGCTTTATTTATAACTTCTTGAGGAAACGCCGTACCATTTTCAAGAGTGGCTGTAATGGACTGCATTCGTACAGGGGTGTAATAGGGTTCCCGTTTCTCCACATCCTCTCCAACATGTATAGTTTCATGTCTTCTTATTTTTACATATTCGGCCTCGTGTGATATGGCATCTATAGGGGTTTAGATTTGCATTTCCCTGAAGCCAAATGATATGAAGCATTTATGCATGTATCTTTTGGTCACCAGTACGTCATCATCAGTGAAATAACTTCCCATTTTAATCCATCTCAAGACCTAAAGCTGGGTAAGGCACTGAAGCTGGATGATGCCATCGGTTGGAAGTGTGGAGAATTTCAAAAGATCTCCGTGGAGAGCAAGTTTAAAGGTCAGTGTGAAGCTACTAATTGGATCTGGGGAGATCTCTGAAAGTGGGGGTTCCCTGGAATGGGCTGAGGGGGGCCCTCCGATTTTCCTATGAATCCTTGCTACAGCCCCAAATGGACAGTTTCCTGCTGTGGGGCTGGCTGAGTCCTCTAGTCGTGCAGAGGTGAGCCCAATGCCTGGTGCCTTGGAGGCAGGCAAATGGGGAGGGGACCCTCAGCAGAAGACCCAGGGTTAGGTTAGGCCTCAAAAGACAGCATTTCTGAACTGCCCAGTGCTCAGAGAACTCCCAGGCCGAGTGAGATGAGGGCACAAGGGCGGGTGAATATGAGCCTTGGGGTTTCATCCAGAAGGGCCCACAAATGTCGGAGTTCTCCAGCAGGGGCTCTCAGGGGGTGCCCCAATTCTCTTGCCCTGAATGCTCTGTTGTGCCCCAAAATGGTACAGTTTCCTGTGGGCTGCAGGCTGAGTCCTATGGTGGGGCTGGGGTGTCCCCAATCCCCCAGATTGCGGTGCCAGGACCCTGGGGAAGGGCCCCTCTGTGGCCAACCTAGGGTAAGGGTTAGGGTCCAGGAGACCAGCAGCGCTAATCCGCAGGCTGTGCGGTGAGCTCCGTGGAGGGCTGAGATGAGGTCATGGGGGAGAGTGAGCATGGGCCTCAGGGTTGGGGCATGGGGGCTGCCAAAGCTGAGGACAGGCTCCAGGGGCCTCCCCAAGTTCTCGAGCCCTGTATGCTCCATAGAGCCCCAAGAGGCACAGTTTCCTGCGGGGTGGCAGGCTTTGTCCTGCAGTGGGGCTCAGGTGTACCCAGTCCCCGGGGCTACGGCCTGGGCCCCGGGGGAGGGCCCTCCCCAGCCGACCTAGGGTCAGGGCTACGCCCCAGGAACCTGACAGGCCTGATCTTCCGGCTTTGCGACAAGCTCGGTGGCAGGCTGAAGGGAAGGCGTGGGGCGGGATGAGCGTTGGCATCAGGGTTGGGGTGTAGGGGGCCGCCGAGGATCGCTGGGGGCTCAGGTGGGCCCTACCAGTTCTCCTGCACGGGATGCTCTGTGGCGCCCCAAGGGGCATGGTTTCCTGTGGGGTGGCAGGCTGAGTCCTGTGGTGGGGTTCAGGTGTACCCAATCCCCAGGGTTAGGGTACAGATTAGGGTACGGGTTAGGGCATGGGTTACTGTTAGTGTACGGGTGAGGGTAGGGGTTAGGGTTAGGGTAAGGTGAGGGTACGGGTTGGGGTTGGCTTTAGGGGTTACAGGTTAGGGGTTATGGGTTAGGGTACGGATTAAGGTTTAGGGTACGGGTTAGGGATTAGGGTTTGGGTTTAGGGTTAGGATTAGGGTTGGAGTTCGGGTTAGTGTTAGGGTATGGGTTAGGGTTAGTGTATGGGTTAGGGTAGACATTAGGTAAGGTTTAGGGTATGGGTTAGGGTACAGTTTAGGGTACGGGTTAGCGTACGGGTTAGGGTACAGTTTAGGGTACGGTTTAGGGTTAGGGTACGGGTTAGGGTTATGGTACGGGTTTGGTTATGGTTTAGGGTTAGAGTTAGGATACGAGTTAGGGAACAGGTTAGGGATAGGGTACGGTTTAGGGTTAGGGTATGGGTTAGGGTACATGTTAGGGTTAGGTACGGGTTAGGGTACGGGTTACGGTCCGGGTTAGGGATAGGGTACGGGTTAGTGTATGGGTTAGGGTACGGGTTAGGGTACGGTTTAGGGTACGGTTTAGGGTTAAGGTATGGGTTAGGGTTATGGTACGGGTTTGGTTACGGTCTAGGGTTAAAGTTAGGATACGAGTTAGGGAACAGGTTAGGGATAGGGTACGGTTTAGGGTTAGAGTACAGGTTAGGGTACATGTTAGGGTTAGGTACGGGTTAGGGTATGGGTTAGAGTTCGGGTTAGGGATAGGGTACGGGTTAGCATATGGGTTAGAGTACGGGTTAGGGGTAGGGTTAGCTGAAGGTGTAGGGTTGGGGGTAGGGTTGGGGGTAGGGTAGGAGTTGGGGTAGGTTTAGGGTTTAGGGTTAGGGTTTGGGGTTTGGGGTTAGCGGTTAGGGTTAGGGTTTAGAATTTAGGCTTTTGGGTTTAGGGTTAGGGATTAAGGTTTAGGGATTAGTGTTAGTGTTAGGGTTTAGGGCTTAAGGTTTAGGGTTTAGGGTTAGGGTTAGGTTTAGGGTAAGGGTTAGGGTTTAGGGTTAGGGTTAGGGTTAGGGGTTAGGGTTTAGGGCTTAGGGTTAGGGGTTAGGGGTTAGGGTTAGAGTTAGACCCCAGTAGGCCAGCAGGCCCGATCCACCTGCTGTACCACGAGCGGATGGTCGTGCCGAGGTGAGGGCGATGGTGAGCGGGAGTGTGGGCTCCTGAGTTTTGGCGTGGGGGAGCTTTGAAGGTCGCCGGGGGCTCAGAGGGACCTGCCCATACTCCCGCCCTGAATGACCAGCGGCGCCCTTAGCAGACCGGGTGGCGCATGTCAGCAGCGTGAGGTGCTGGGGCTCGGTGTCCCCAATTCCTGGCATTGCTGCACCAGGCCCCTTGTGAGAGGCCCCTCAGGGGCCCACCTAGTGTTAGGGTTAGCCCCCAGGATGCCGGCAGGCCCAATCCGCCAGCTCTGCAGCGAGTGGAGGGGTTGGCCGAGATTAAGGCGCTGGGGAGCAGGCGCATGCGAGCCAGAGTTTTTGGGCGGGGGGGCCTTTGAAGGTCCCAGGGGGATCGGAGGGCCCTGCCCGTTCTCCCTTCCTGAATGACTGGCAACGCCCCTAGCACCCTGGGTGATTGCCCGGTGGCAGAGTGAGTCCAGCACTGGGGCTCGGGGGTCCCAAATCTCCGGCATTGCGGTGCCAGGCTCTTTGGGAGGGGCCACGCGGGGGCCGACCTAGGGTAAGTGTTAGCCCGCAGGAGTCCAGCAGGCCCGTTCCGCCAGCTCTGAGGCAGGTGGAGGGTCAACCCAAGGTGAGTGCACTGGCGAGAGGGAGTGTGGGCCCAAGCGTTTTGGCGCGGGGGGGCCTTCGAAGGTCGCTGGGGGATTGGAGGGCCCTGCCCGTTCTCTCGCCCTGAAAGACTGGCGGCGCCCCTAGCAGCCGGCATTGCTGCGGGGCGGCAGGGTGACTCCGATGCTGGGCTCAGGGATCCCCAATCCCCGGCGCTGTGGTGCCAGGCCCCTTGGGAGGGGCCCCTCGGGGGCCCACATAGGGTTAGTGTTAGTCCCCAGGAGGCCGGCAAACCCGGTGCTAAGTGGTTCTGGCAATGTAACAAAAATGCCATAAACTTATCTGTAAGAAATAACAGTGTACAGGAACCCTCTTAGCCCTAATATCATCATTTGTGAATATGGAAGCCAGCCCCAAGTGGTCGTGGAAGTCTGAAGAAAGGGCTAAGCACTTTTCTCTGAGTCACCACACTATACAGGGAAAGACCAATGTACATCATCTTTCACGAGTAGGAAGCATTAATGAAAAGGTTCTGGAATTTCGAGGATTCTGACCCATCCTTATTGGTAATAAACCACCCTGTACAGGAAAACACCTTCAACTCTCATCAGCCTCCTCAATCCTGATTCCGAATCAACTTTGGGTGTGTAGGACTAGGGAAATGTCCACATCTTATTGCTAAGAAAGAATGATGTCAGGGTAATGCCCTTCAAGTCACATCAGCCTTCCTGAAGACGGAAGCAGGAATCAAGCTGGTTATGTTACCATGAGGTAAGGAAGATGAGCATATAAGTGAGAAACAACAGTGGGCAGGACCTCTCTTCCAAGGAACAGTATCTTTGCCTAATGTTGAATCCCTATGATAAGTGGTTGTGGCCAATTGTGAGGTGAAAATCTTGAGTGTTTTGTAAAATCTCTTGGTCATTCACAGTTGAGACTAAGGTAGTTGGGGACTCCTAGGCAGTGATTTGTCCACTGTCAAAAATATGAAAAGATAAAAGAGACAGATGAGGTCACCTCAGGCATTGTCCTTTATCCTCATCCTCCGTGAGGATGGCCATCTCTGGACAGCTCAGTGGCAGGGTCTCATTCACAGTGGGGGCATCTGTTCCTCACAGACATCAGGCAGGGAAATGGATTTGGTTCTCTGTGCCAACCCAGCCACAGCTGAGTGTCACAGCACCCTCTCGTGGGCTCATAAGAGTTTCACTATCACCAGGCAGGTCATTGTATTTGATAAACCACTGTAGGAGTTTGCAATTGCCTTCATCTGCAACCTCCTAGAGGCAAATGCAGATCTCTGGTACCATGTGAAGTCATGTGAAGGCATTGTGAGAAAGTGTCCTTTTGCTTAAGAAAAACATGGCTGGGGCTCCTGGCTTGCTCAGCCAGTTAACCATGTGCCTTTGGCTCAGGTTATGATCTCAGGGTTCTGGGATCGAGCCCGGGCTCCCTGCTCAGCAGGAAAGGAGGTAGGGAAATAGCTTAGAACCCACAGAGAATGTGAATAAAGGGGAGAGAAATGGAACTTGGTCTGTGTTTGGCTTTAGGGATTGGAAGTTAGTTTTTTCTCAATTGTGATTGTTCTTGAAACAGAACAGCTGTATTGTTTTTTTTTACCTTTAATTTTTTTCTAGTAACAATTTTTTATTATTATATGTTAGTCACTATACAGTATTTCCTTAGTTTTTGATGTAGTGTTCCGTGATTCATTATTTGCATATAACACCCAGTGCTCCATGCAATATGTACCTTCCTTAATACCCATCACTGGCCCATCCCAACCTCCCCACCCCTCTCCCCTCTGAAGCCCTCAGTTTGTTTCCCAGAGTCCATAGTCTCTCGTGGTATATTCCCCCTTTTGTTTAGGGTCCATTGTCTAAAGGGACAGACAGTGGAAGTTCACCAAATATAAGATCGAAATTTCATTGTTCATTATACATGCCACCAAGTAGTTCCTAGACATTTCATTCTACTGTAGTAATTCATTATACCTGTGCAAGTGCACGTGGAAGACAATTGCTGCATGTATAGTGGTAATAAAACATACCCCTCAGTAGTAGAATAATAGAGGAGGCATATGTGTAAAATTATTCAACTACAGCTTCTATGCTTTCCCTTTGGTTCCTTATTATCTATGAAATTGGACAATTTTTGTTCTCTAGGCTTAAAACTCATTGTCAGTATTCAAAGTTTTTCAATGCTGATCTTCTCCTGTATAAGTTACCAAAAACCTAAAATATGTATGAACTTTAAAAAACGCTATATTGAAAATGACAGCAGGGAAGTCCCATTTTGTGAATATTGTGTCAATGGATCTCTATTTTGACATCAGTGTTCATTAGAAATGATGACATTTCATGTGAGTATAAATATCAATGTGAAAAAGAAAAGGTAGGAAGAACCTTGAATGTTTAAGTAATTGGTGAAATGAAAGGTGTGTGTGTGTGTGTGTGTGTGTGTGTGTGTGTGTGTGTGTGTGTAATTGATTTTCAATGAATGGTTCAGCTACTTGTAGGGCCTCCGTGAGAGCCCAGGAGAACCTTTCAGTAAGTTGGTATCTGTTTTCAGAACATGGGAATCTCTTAGTCCAATAGTCAATCAGGCAAGCTTTGAGGTCTTGAAGAGTTTCAGTCCTCAGCGATGGTGTTGCAGACCCTTGTGAGCAAACCCTAGGATATGCTCAGAGCCCTCATTAGCTGGTACCAACGTGTGACGATGTCAGACAACATTTCCCAAAGAAGTACCTCTTGAGTCTCTGTCCTTCTCAGTTCCTTACACTTCCTTACACTAGTTATGTGTTCAGTGTGTTTCAGGATAATCCCCACATGTGATTTTTACTATTTCCTACTAGTCCTATCTGTTTCTCATCTTCTTCTTTTATGGTAGGGGTTGGGAAGCAACCTGTGTGGTGGAGGAAGGGGTGTGGTAGTTGTCTGCCTTCAGAGGACCGAATGATGCCTAGAAATTGTACTGTAGTTTGAGGTCAATTATCCATCCTCTGAGTGTCAGGAATTCCATCACTTTACTTTGATGCTAGTGTGTTCTTGTTCTTCAAGCTGTCCTCAGAAATAAGGACATCATCCATCTAGGGAATACTGGTTTGTGTGTATGTTTTCATTTTAGGAAAGGCCTTGCTGTTCCTGAAAATAATACTGTAGAGCACCCTTTCCTGTTCTTATTGGCCATCAGTCAATCTTTTGTGAAGTATTCATTTGTACATAGACTTTTTATGGTTGATGAGCAGGAATTCATTATTGACAAGTCTTTGTCAGTGTGTGTATTGCAAATCTTTACTTCCCAGCCTGCGGTTCACTTTTTCATTTTCTTATGGTCATAAGATGAGGAGAAATGTCACATTTTTATGAAGTCCCACTGAATTCTTCTCAATGGTTATTGCACACTATGTCTTACCCCAAGATTGACAGGTTCTACGTTTTCTTTCAGAAACTGTCCAATGGGAAGCTACAATCCATCTCAAATTTATAAATTACATTTTTAATTCTAATAGGGTATTTATAGACTGTTTTGGATTTTCTATGTACACAATCGTATTATCTGTGAATAGTCACAATTATCCCCTCAATTCTTATACTTTTTGTTTCTCTTGCCTTCTAACACTGGTAGATTCTTCGATGCCACGTTGAATAGAGCAGCATTGTTTGAAGATTTTAATATACCTTTCTCAATATCTGAAAGAAAAAGCAGACAAAACATTGGTAACAAATGTGACCTAATTGACATATAGGGAACATTCCATAATAAGTGCAGAATACATTATTTTCAAGTGGTCATAGACTCTTTAGCCAAATAGATGATAGGTGGGGCCATGAATCAAGGCTACAAATGTTAAACCCTGAAATTAACTAGGTTCTATTCCTAGACCACAGGGGAATTGAGCCACAGTCATAGCGAAAAGAAAACCAGGAAGTCCTTCAATGTTTAAAAATTAAATGGAAGTTTGCTACATATCCTAAAGGTCAGAGAGGGAATCTTAATGGAAATTCTGAACCTTTTCTACATGAGGGCTCACACACAATGGCACTTTCTTTGTGAAGAGCATTATAATAACCTAGACAGGAGTTGAGCCTTAAGTCAGAGTTCTGCCTGCCCCAGCCACACCTGGCAGGCTTGGCCTGTGGTCCCCCTCAGCTGTCCTTTCTGGTGGCCCTGAGCTAAGGGGGTCATCATGGCCATATGGAAATGGGAAGCTCCCCACTCATAGTGATGGCGGTGCCCACTCCCCAGCTGCCCTTTCTGGTGGCTCTGAGCTAAGGGCGTCAACATGGCCATATGGAAATTAGAAGCTCCCCACTCTTAGTGATAACGTTGCTATCGTATCGTCCTCACCAGTCCAACAATATGATTTCTGAGTGAAATATGACACAAGAGCGACATCTTGGCCTTCCTTCAGGTTTGAAAATCATCTGGTGAGTCATCTATTAGGAATATGGATTCAACATGTGTTCTTTCTTCTGGAAAAGAAATAGACCTAATAGCAATTATGGCTTCCTGAGCACCTGTTCTTGAGAGACATCATACTGCCTCTTAATAGCATTTTGCCTATTAAACTTGAATCTAGGGTGTAGATATTTTTAGGCACATTTTCAGACGGTTACAAAGGGACCAGATGATATGAGTCACAGAGGATTTTAGTGTCGGAAACCTAAGTCACATCCCCAAATTGACTACAAGTCCCTTGTTGTTCCATACAGGGTACTATTTCCCTCTTATCTCTGGTCTTCTCGATCTGGAAACCTATCAAGTATCAGGATTTTCTTGTCATGTGGACAACTGGAATGAATTCAGCGGGCCTTTTCACATCTACCCATGGTGATCATTAAGATCATTATCTCAGTGGAGGACCTCTGGGTAAGATACTCAAAGATCCTAAGGAATACAGACAGTATAATATTTTTCTGGTATTAAAGTTACTGAAACCAACTATCTTTTTCAGTCCATTCAGGCTCTGGTATGTTCAGAGGGTGCTGTAAAACAGGTCTGAAATAGTATTTAAAAACACTCAGCTCAGCCTCTTCTACAAAGTGAGCCAATGCTTATAAACATGGCTAAAATATTCCCTTACCTACGATGACTTCCCAGCCATCGTAGTGTTTATATGGTATGACTGTGACTTATATTAGTCAACATTTGCAGAGAAAGAACTTACTGCATCCAGGGGGCACTTCATGTTGAAATTAGTTTGTGACAACGAGCTACTGTGTTTTATTCTGCAGTCCAAGGGAATGGTGCCAGACATCTCTAAGGTGTCTAGCAGTTCTATAAATCTGATTTTAAGTGGTCTGTGTGCTTCAGTGATTTGGGCAGGAGAAGGGCAGTAGTCCAAAGACTGTTAACACTTCTGTTACCTGTGCTGACCATGGAGCAGTAAGCCTTCCGTGGGCATCATTTTGATTTCTTGGTACTGTTGTGAAAGGTGCTTTTGTCTCAAATTCCTCCATTTAGGAGTAATTATAATGATAAAAGGAATTTTTATCTTATATCATCTGTGGGCCCTGATCCTCGGCTCCCAGGGAAGCTATCCTTTAACATTTTACCCAGCTCAAAATGACTGGGCAACACCTGAAAGCATGGGCCCTATTTCTGCCCCAAGCACATGTTGTACATCTGCTTCGAGAAGAAAACAATAACCAAAAATGCCAACATAAATATAAGAAAAAATAAAGAACCTCTTTGGCGTCATAAGACTAAAGTCATACTGACATGTACATACTGAAAACATAAGAAAGAATCTGTCACTTTCTGGAATCTAAGAAGATCCTCATTGTGGTTTGTAACTCTGTACCTGAAACAAAACAGAAAAAAAATATATAAGCCTGCCCCAAATGTTCTTTCCCCGGAGCACTCCCTTCTTGGTGAAGATTGTGTCTCCCAGGCAGCTGTCCTGACTTGTGTTTGAATAAAGGTCTCTTCCTTTTTCTCTAAAATGTTTTTAACAGTTCATTCACGCAGTGTCGACAATAACAGTGTTTTCTATTTAAGTGAGAAATAAACGTTCCACTCTAGTTGCATTGGGAATAGACGAATTGAGGGTTTCTTTAGAATAGTAAGTCTGCTATCCAGAAAAGGCAAGGTCATTGGTCTATTGAGAATGAAGATAATTACTGCTAAACAACAAGTATGTGTTGCCCCTTCGCCCAGAAACCAAAGCAGGTGTGCAGGCTTTAGGTCAGAGGTGCCTTCTTCTCCCCAGCTGACGGCACTTCTCTACTCTGGCTACAAGACACCAGAGGTTTTGAACGTCAGCATTGCAGTCAGCGAGGCAGCTTGTCACAGGACGCCAGTGTTCAGAGAAAGCACAGGTATGTTTGGCAAAATGTCCTATCTATGTCAGGGATGGAGGTAAATCTGTCATTATCCCAAAATCTCCTGGGCTTTTCCCTTTTCTCTAGTTGGGCCACAAAGTAAAATTGAAGTAGCTGCCAGCATTCTGGGTTTGTTGCAAGAATTACTTAGTTTCCCTGCAGGTAGAACTTTGCAGGGGATCACAATTTGTCTGTCCATTTATTGCTTACAATGTATTTTGACCATCTGTTTCCTAGGCACCCTCTTTTATTAGAAAAGGAAGGTGAGATTCACTCTGTGCCTGTTTGTAACATCTAATTTGTTCCTTCATCTAACAGTGTTTATTCAATTGGGCCTAAGATATGGTTGAGTGGCCAGCATCTAGAGTTAGGTGGCTTTTTTCATCTGATACAGACTTGGATGATGTCATTTGACAAAGGTGATGTTTCATCATTGCTTAGTTTATTCATCAGAAGAGTTAAAATTAGGGTGGAGGGGAAATTCAAAATTATCCAAAGCGGCCTGTTCCTGTTTAAAAGTTGAGCTTGACTTTCTAGTTTTACTAAAAGTATTATCTCGATATTTTGAGGTGCCATATTCTCTCTGTAGTTTCTTTGGTGGTGGAGTCAGAAGGAGAGTCTGGGAATTCTTTTGGATAGTGGCATGCTGGTGGCTTCAAGGGGTTGACGTCAGGAGCCTTGGGGTGAAGTCTGCAACTGCTTGCCTGACCCTGGGTGCATCTCCCAGAGGTTTTGTTTCCTCTTATGAAATTGCCGGCAGATAATGTTCTGCTTAAAGGGGAACCCTCCCATCCTGTTTGTGGGAATGCAAAGTGGTGCAGCCAGTCTGGAAAACAGTGTGGGAGTTCCTCAAAAAATTAAACATTGAAAAACCACATGATCCAGCAATTGCTCTCCTATGTAATTACCCAAAGGATACAGAAATGCAGATTTGAAGGGGGTCCATGCACAATGATGTTTATGGCAGTAATGTCCACAGTAGCCAAACTATGGAGAGAATCCCAAAGTCCATGCACTGATGAATGGATAAAGCAGATGTGGCATACATATATATAATGGAATATGACCCAGCTTCAAAAAGAATGAAATCTTACCATTTGCAAGGATGTGGATGGATCTAGAGTGTATTAAGCTAAGCAAAATCAGTGAGGAAGGACAAATATCCTATACTCTAATGCTTCTGGAAATTCAGAAAAAAAAAGGTGAACAGAGTGGAGGGGTGATGAGAGAGGCAAACAAGGAAATAGACTCAACCTTGGAGAACAAACTGAGTGTTGCTGCAGGACAAGGGTGTGGGGGGAAGTGTCAAATGGGTGAGGGGTATTAAGGAGGGCACTTGTGTTGAGCACCGGGTACTGTATGCAGGTGAGGAATCACTAAATCCTACCCCTGGAGCAAATATTCCATGGCATGTGAACTAACTGGAATTTAAGTAAAAGAAGAAAGGAAAAAGTGTTCTGCTTCATGAAGAGTGAGGTAAAATTGTAGTGATTTGGGCTGTACTATTCTATAGAGGATAGATGTAAAACAACCTGTTGTAGGATACAATAGAGTCTTATCACATAAGGAGTCCTCAGAAAGCTCCAATGAAAGATTCAGATCTCAGAGCATGTTCGTGTTCCACTGATATCTTACAGTTTGCACAGGTAGGAAAGAAGGTGGAGAGAAAGGCAACAGAAAGGGAAAGTAGGTGTGAACCTTTCATTAGTTAGCATTATAGCTTTCTCATGAAATACTTGCACCAGTGTGATTTTGGACGCAGAGGGGGAATATGGGAGCTTTGCAGGAGACGGGGGAGTTCCAGGACTGGGTAAAGCTGACAGGGGTCCCAGAGGAGAGCTGAATGTATTCTGCAGAAGGGTGTGTTCAGGGTGGGCTCCAGGGGTGGCTGTGGGTCTCCTGGGTGAGAGTTGTGACAGGTGAGGGCTGTGTGCAAGTTCCTGGCTGAGGACAATTGAGGCACAGGCGGAGAGCTGGCAGAGAATCTTCTTCTGAGCCACCAGCCTCACCCAACACACACAGCCTCATATTCTGTCTCTGTCACTCCAATTCAGACTTCTCAGAAGGTGAGTGAGAACACATCAAGAGCATTCTGAACAGAAGGGAACGCATGTGCAAAGTCTCTGGGGCAGGAGAATTCCAGGTATGTCCAGGAGCAGCAAGAAGGCCCTGTGGCCACAGGAGACAGCTTAGGACATTACCTCAGAGAGGTGACAGAGGGTGACAGAAAGCCATTCCAGGGCTATAACCCCATGAGACCCTGTATCACTGGGCCATCCTGGCTACAGTGTTGAGAACAGATGACAGAGGGTTGAAGATGGCAAGGCAGGTCAATGACGAAGCTTTTCCAGGAACTCAGGCACTGTGGACCAGACAGGTGGCCTTGGATGGAGTGGTTAGACCTCTTGTGGGTCCATTTTGAAGATGGAGCTCACAGGATTTGCTGATGTGTTAGCTATTAGGAGCAGGAGAAGGGAGGAATTGGGGTAACTCCCAGCTGTTGTGGGTTGTCCTGATCAAGGGGAAGGAGAGGGTTTCTCGTGGGGTAGGAGGTAGTCTGTGTTCTGCATGCTGAGGAAGGTGCCTTTCCCAGTGGATCTGCTGAGATTTGTGTCTGGGAGGACCTTTCACATCTCCTCCCTCAGCAATGCTCAGGTACAAGTATCCCCCACTTTTTAAACGTTCACAGTAAGACACTGGGCTTTCTTGAAAGAACTACATTATTACCCAGCTTCAGTAAGAGGAACATACCTGAAGAGGATTTCCCTTTATGAAAAAAGGTGAACAGTGAGAATCGCGTTCAGCATCTGTTTTGGGGAGAAGCATGAAAGAGTCGGCGTGCACCCCAACCAGCTCCTTTCTCTGGGAACCACTCTCCGCATCCAGCCACCAGCACTTTGAATGGTGTCTGTGGGCTTCTGCTGTGCTTTATCTTCATTTATGTTGGGCCTCTGTTAGAAACTTGTGTCCTGAGGCCTAAGAAAAGCCAAAGAGAAGGAATTTTGGAGTCTGAGCACACTGTCTAATTGTTCCTGTAAATTAATGGCCATTCCTTCTTGACACCATTTCTGCTGTGCAAGGTTTCTCAGAAGCCCTGTACTTTCAAAGAGCAGGGAAACCTATACCCCATGCTGCGGGGTTAGTTTTAGTCTCCATGCTGGACAGAATATTTCATGACTGTCGGATTTTCTCACTCAAACATTGAGACTTTGACCACCTTTACCCGTTTCTTCCACCCCATCCCCGTATCTGGCACCTACCAATCTGCTCTCAGGATCTATGCGTTTAGTATTTTTTTATTCCACGTGGAATGTACATGAGAGCATCTGGTATTGGTCTTTCTGTGTCTGAGTTACTTAGCATAAGGCCCCCAAGGTCTGTGTTTCCATGTCTAGTTCTTGTGAATAATGCTGCAGTGAACGTGGGAGTGCATCTGTCTTTTTGAGGCAGCATTTTTGTGTTCTTCAAATCAATACTCAGTAGAGCCATTACTGGGTCATGGGGTAGTTTATTTATTTTTTCAGGAACCTCCATACCGTTTGTCACAGTGGCTGCACCAATTTCCATTTCCACCAACAGTGCACAGTGTCTCCTCATCTGCACACCCTTGACCCCACCTGGTGTCTGTCTCTGGGACAATTGCTGTTCCAACACTTGTGAGCGGATAGCCGATTGTGGGTTTGACTGATGTTTCCCTGACGATATTTAGTGATGTCGAACAACTTTTTCTGTCTGTTGGCACCTGTGTGCCATCTTTGGAAAGTATCTATTCACATATTCCTCCCATTTTTTTATATAGTTTTTTTTTTGTTTTGATATGTAGGAGTGTTGTGTGTATTTTGGATATTAGCCTTTTCTCACACATATGATTTGCAGATATTTTTTTCTTATTGGGTCAGTGGCCTTTTAAGTTTTTGCTGGTGTCTTTTGCCGTGTGTAAGATTTCAGTTTGATGTTGTTCCACTTGTTTATTTTTGCTTTTGTTGCCTTTGCATTTGGTGTCCGATCTGAAGACTCTTTGCCAAAACTAATGTCGAGAGACTTAGTACCTGTGTCTTCTTGGAGGTTTATGGATTCAGGTCTTATGTTCAAATCATTCATCATTAAAAATTTTGTGTGTGGTGTAAGAAAGTGACCCGGTTATATTCTTCTGCATTTAGTGTCCAGTTTGCCTGTTACCGCTCACTGAAGACACAGTCCTTCCCTCATGGCATATCTTCTGCTGCTGTGTCGTAAGTTAGGATCATCTACGTGTGGGTAAGTTTCTGAGCTTTCTGTTCTGTTCCACTGACCTGGTGTCTGTGTTTCTGCCAGTACCATCCTGTTTTGATGACAACAGCTTTGTAATCTAGCTTGAAGTCCAGGAGTGTGTTGACTGCACCTCTTTCTCCAGGTTGCTTTGGGTATTTGGGGTCTTTTGTGATTCCATACAAGTTTGTGGACTGTTTTCTATTTCCTCGAATAATGCCACTGGAATTCAGATAGGCATTTAATCACATCTGTCGATTGCTTTGGTTATGATGGACATGTTCACATAATTAACTCTTCCAGTTAAGTTGCATGGTGTATGCTTCCATTTGTTTGTGTTGCCTTCCAAATCTTTGACCCATACATTCTGCCCCCCTCGACACATATTTTTCATTTCTTTTCTGCCATGTGTTGAGTGTACTATGTCTTTCTCATTCTTGGTTACTTTTATTTCAAGATTTTTTTATGCAATTTTAAATGGCGTTGCTTTTTTAATTTCTCTGTGCGAAAGTGTGTCATCAGTATACAGAAATGCAAGAAGTTGGGTCATCTGGGTGGCTCCATAAGTGAAGCATCTACCTTTAGCTCAGGTCATGATCCCAGAGTTCTGGGATTGAGCCCCGTGTTGGGCTGCCCGCTTAGCGAGGGTCTGCTTTTCCCTCTTTCTGGCACTCCCCCTGCTCGTGCTTTTTCTCTTCCTGTCAAATAAATAAATAAAATCTGAAAAAAATAAAGACAAGAGGTCTCTGTATATTGACATTATATCCTGCAGCTTTCTTGAATTTTTTTATTCTAACAGGTTTTTTTTTGTGTGTGTGGAATCTTTCGGGATTTCATGACATTTGCAAATTGTGCCAGTTTTCATGTATGGATTTCATATCTTCTCTTTTTTTAAAATTTTTATTCACCCTACAGTACTTCATTTGTTTTTGATGTAGGGCTCCATGATTCATTGTTTGCATATAACACCTAGTGCTCATTATGACATGTGCCCTCCTTTTTTTTAAAAAAAGAATTTATTTATTTATTCGACAGAGATAGACACAGCCAGCAGGAGAGGGAACACAAGCAGGGGGCGTGGGAGAGGAAGAAGCAGGCTCACAGCGGAGGAGCCTGTTGTGGGGCTCGATCCCATAACGCCGGGATCACGCCCTGAGCTGAAGGCAGATGCTTAACTGCTGTGCCACCCAGGCACCCCAACACGTGCCCTCCTTAATACCCATCACCAGGATAACCCATTCCTCTTCCCCTCCCATTCTGCAACCTTCAGTTTTTTTTCCCAGTGTCAGTAGTCTCTCATGGTTCATCTCCCCCTCTCATTCCGCCCCTTCACTTTTCCCTTCCTTCTTCTAATGTCCTCTATGCTATTCCTTCCATTCCACATAGAAGTGAAACCATATGATAATTGTCTTTCTCTGCTTGACTTAATTTCACTTAGCATAATCCCCTCCTGGTCCATCCACGTTGGTGCAAATGGGGGGTATTCATCCTTTCTGATGACTGAGTAATATTCCATTATATAGATGAACCACATCTTCTTTGTCCATTCATCTGCTGAAGGACATCTTGGCTCCTTCCACAGTTTGGCTATTATGGACATTGCTGCTATGAACATTGGGATACAGGTGCCCTTCTTTTCATTACTCTGTGTCTATGGGGTAAATACCCAGTAGTGCAATTGGTGGGTGATAGGATAGCTCTGTGTTTAACGTCTTGAGGATCCTCCATATTGTTTTCAAAAGTGGCTGTACCAGCTTGAATTCTCACGAGTAGTGTAAGAGGGCTCCGCTTTCTCCACATCCTCTCTGACTTTTTTTTATTTCCTGTGTTGCTAATTTTTTTTCAAGATTTTATTTATTTATGCCACAGAGATAGAGACAGCCAGCGAGAGAGGGAACACAAGCAGGGGGAGTGGGAGAGGAAGAAGCAGGCTCATAATGGAGGTGCCTGATGTGGGGCTCGATCCCATAATGTCAGAATCACGCCCTGAGGCGAAGGCAGATGCTTACCCACTGTGCCACCCAGGTGCCCCCTGTCTTGTTAATTTTAACCATTCTAACTGGTGTACGGTGGTATCTCATTGTCGTTTTGATTTGTATTTGCCTGATGGCAAGTGATGTGGAGCATTTCTTCATGTGTCTGTTGGACATGTGTATGTCTTCTCTGGAGAAGTATCTGTGTCTTCTGCCCATTTTTCGGTGTCGAGTTTGAGGAGTTCTTTATAGATCTTGGATACCAGCCCTTTATCTGTAATATCATTTGCAGATATCTTCTTCGATTCCATAGGTTGCCTTCTTGTTTTGTTGATCTTTTACTTTGCCGAGCAGAAGCTTTTTATCCTGATGAAGTGCCAATAGTTCATTTTTGCTTTTATTTCCTTTGCCTTTAGAGACCTATCTTGCAAGAAGTTGTTGTGTCTAAGTTTGAAGAGTTCTTTTGATTTTGATATGAGACAGGAATCCATTATCTTTCCTTCCTGATTATATTCGAGTCCTCTTTCTTGGTGAGTCTGGCTAAGTTTGTCAGTTTTGTTTATCTTTCCAAAAAAGGCAGCTCTCATTTTCATTGTTTTTTTTTTCTTTTTTGGTCTTTTTAGTCTCCGTTGGATTTATTTATGCATTCCATTTTGTTATTTCCTTATTTCTACTAATTTGGGGCTTTGTTTGTTGTTTTATTTTCTACTTCTTTACCACATAAATCAGATTGTTTATTGGAGATTATTCTCATGGATTGATGAAGATTTGAATTTCTATGAATGTCCCCCATAAAGCTACTTTTGCTGCATCCCATAAGTTTTTGTAGGTTGTCTTTTTCATCAGTGTCGAGGTACTTCTAAATTTTTTTTGATTTCTTCTTTGACTGTTGGTTGTTCAGTAGCATGTTGTTAAATCTCCACATATTTTTTTAAGATTATTTATGTATCTGACAGAGAGTTAGACAGTGAGAGATGAACGCAAACATGGGGGTGGGAGAGGGTGAAGCGGGCTTCCCACTGAGCAAGGAGCCTGATTCGGGGCTAGACCCCAGGATCCTGGGATCACGACCTGAGCTGAAAGCAGATCCTTAACGACTGAGCCACCAAGGCCCCAAAAATATCCACCTATTTTTGACTGTCCCATTTTTTTCTTGAGACTGATTTCTAATTTCCTATCATTGTGGTTGGACAAGATTCGAAGCAGAAGTGAAGAGAGCATTCAGATGAAAGGTTTGTTTCCTGGAGGGTTTTCTGAGGGCAGACCATGAGTTCAGTGGGGATGGAGGAAGGTTTTGTGAGACGGGGGGTAGGGTTAACCCTTGCTAGAATTACTGACTACTACCATGCAGGCTGTGTGCTACCATTCACACCGTAGTCCTGATGGACATGTACTTCATTAGGAATATTTTCTAGGAGGTGTAGGCATAGCTTTCACTTAAAGAAAGGTGCCATGTGGGTTCATGGCATGACCCCAGGTCAGCAACCAGGATGTATGGTATTGTGGGGGATGAGAAACAGGCTTTCTGTGGGAAGTGACAGAAATAAGGTATGGTGAGCTCCATGACCATAGGTGAGGTCCCGAGTGACCCACTGGGTGTTGGGTTCTGTGGATCTGTCTCATCAGGTGCTGTGCAATTCAGGGACACCCTCCTCTCTGTTAATTTGTGTGGAGACAGGTAGACATCAGTGTCTGGCCAGGCACGAGGGTCGCACTGGACCACCACCAGAGGTGCAGCGTGTGGGGGAGCCACTGCTTGGTTTCCACGAAAGCTGACCAGGGTCTTTGACCTTGATTCCTAGCAGTTGCAAGGGGAGAGGAGGCCGGGGGTGGTGCACACTTCCGAGAGTTGTGTTCAGGACTAGTCTGGAGCCCACTGAAGTCAGCGACACCGGGCACAGAAGTCACCCAGTCAGTGTTGCTGTGGGCACTGCTCCCATGGTACTTTCGGGACGGCTCCATGCTGCCACCTCCTGCTTTTCATCATCATCTTCAAGGTCATGTGCCTCTGCTCTTGCCCCATAGCCTCCGGGTTATTGTCTGTCCTCCATCTGGCCCTTGTCCCTGGTGCCCTGTGCAGTCCGATGCCAGGGTAGCCTTCTTGAGACAAACATCTGGCCCTGATGGAACACTTTCATGGATCTTGTAGGTTGCGAGGATGATGCCCTGCCCTGGAAGGGGGCTACAGGTCCCCAATCAGGAGAGCCATGTCTCCTTTTTCAGCATGGCCTGCCCTCCCCTCAGTCTTCTTCAGGGAAGCTCTCCCCACTTCCTGAGATGACAGCTCTGAACTTAAAACTGAATGTTATTTTACATATCTCTATGCCTTAGTTCATCCATGGCATGTCTTTCAACCCCGTTAGTGGGTTTTTTTTAGCAGTTCTGAAGGGCTGTCTGATCAAGGAGGGGATGACCTGGGTGGGGCAGCTTTCCCTCTCATCTCCCTCAGCATGTCTCTGAGCCCTGGGACCAGCTCTCCCACTGAGGATTGAGGGACATGAGCCAGCCCATCCTGAGCCCAGGCTGTGTCAGCTGTGTAGACGGATGCGTGTCGGAGTGGTGGGCAGCTGGCATGGGCCAGGGGCAGGCAGTGTCTCCTTCTCATTCCTTCCCTCCCTTCCTCCCAGAGGTAGCTCAGAGCAGCCTTCAACCCCTGCATCTCCAGATCCCTTGACCTATGCCTCCTGTGTTCAGCTGGTGACCTTGGAGTTTCGCATGGATTCTACCTCCTGTACCCTCTCCCGTAGCAGTTCCTGGATCAGAGGAGGGATCGGACTCTTGTCTGCATTTGGTCTTCTTCCTGTCCCGCACCAATCCTATCCACCTTTGCATCTTCCATGTATGTGCTTGGAAGCAAGCCCATCCACAGGGAACCTATTAGCCAAATGGATCCAGGCAATGAACATTGAAGTAGAGATCCAGGATCCATAATATACCTGCTCTGAAACCTGTCCAAAAGTCTGTGACTCTCTCACACTGAAACAGAAACAATAATAGCTTTCTGGACTGTGAAGTGACATGTGTCTCTACTTCCAATCTTGAACGCATAGGTGCTGAGCCTGGACAGAAAAGGACCATGGCTCCCGTGGCCTGGGATCCACAGTAAGAACTCAGTGAAATCTGAATTCAAGGCATAGAGTGAATAATTATTGTAGAGTGAATCCTCCCAAGTAGGGCTTATGCACAGTGCACAGGAAAAGCTTTTTCAAAGAGGTTCCTGAAAGAAAAATCTTTTTTAAAAATTTATTTTAATTCCAGTAGAGCTAACATACAGTGTTACATTCTTTTCAGTTGTCCAATAGAGTGATTCAGTAATTCTATATATTACTCATTGGTCATCAAGAAAAGCATCCTATTAATCCCCTTCATCTATTTCACTCATCCCTCTATCCACCTCCTCTCTGGTAACCATCCGTTTGTTCTCTATTGTTAAGAGTTTGTATTTTGGTGTGTCTCCTTTTTCTCTTTTAGTTATTTATTTTTCTTTGTTTGTTAAATTCCCCATTAGAGTGACATCGTATGGGATTTGTCTTTCTCTGACTGACTGATTTTAGTTAGGATAATACTCTATAGCTCCATCCATGTGTCTGCAAATGGCAAGGTTTCATTCTTTTTCAAGCCGAGTAATACTCCATTGTATGTGTGTATGTGTGTGTGTGTGTGTGTGTGTGAATACACACATCTATCATCTCATTTGTCAATTTTTCTACAGACACTTGGGTTGCTTCCATATGGTGATATTGTAAATAATGGTGCAAGAAACATAGGGGTGCACGTATCCTTTTACGTTACTGTTTTCCTATTCTTTGGGTAAATACAAGTAGTGTGATTGTTGGATCGTAGGGTAGTTATATATTTAATTTTTTGAGGAACCTTCATACTGTTTTCCACGGTGGCCACCACAGTTTGCATTCCCACCCACAGTTCAGGAGGATTCCCCTTTATCCACATCCTCCCAACTCCTGCTCTTTGTTGTGCTTTTGATGTTAGCCATTCTGACAGGTTTGAGGTATTACCTCATTGTCCTTTGGATTTACATTTTCCTGATGATGGGTGATGGTGAACATCTTTTCACGGGACTGTTGGCCATTTGTATTTTTTCTTTGGAGAAATGTCTGTCCATGTCTTCTGCCTATTTTTTAACTGGATTATTTGTTTTGGGGGTCGAGTAGTATCAGTTGTATATGTTTTGGACACTATCCCTTTATTGCCTATGATCTTTGCAAAATATCTTCTCCCTTTGAGTAGGTTGTCTTATTATTTTTACGTTTTCATTGTTCTTCTGCCATGTGGAAACTTTTTATTTTGCTGTATTCCCAATAGTTTATTTTTGCTTTCATTTCCTTTGCCTCAGGAGACAGTCTAGAAAAACGTTGGTATGGTCCATGTCAAGAAGTTACTGTCTTCCCTCCTGTAGGATTTTTATGGATTCAGGTCTCATATTGAGGTCTTGAAACTGTTTTGCGTTTGTCTTTGTTGTGTAAGAAAAGAGTCTAATTGCATTCTTCTGTACGTAGCTGTCTAGTTTTCCCAACACCATTTGTTGTAGAGACTGTCCTTTTCCCTTTTGATATCGTTGCTTGCTTTGTGGAAGATTCATGGACCACATAATTGTGGGTTTCTGTCTAAACTTGTATCCTGTTCCTTTGGTCACTGTGTCTATTTTTGTGCTGTACTGTCTTGTTAGGATGACTGCAGCTTTGTAGTATAACCTGAAATCTGCAATTGTGAGTCCTCCAGCTTTGTTTTTCTTTTCCACATTGCACTGGCTGTTTGGAATCTTTAGTGGTTCCATACAAATGTTTAGGATTGTTTATTCGAGGTCTTTTGTTCTTTAATTTAAATTCAATTAGCCAACTTACAGTACATCATTAGTTTCAGATGTAGTCTTCAATAAATTTTCAGTCGTGTGTAACACCCAGTGCTCATTGTATCGCGTGACCTCCTTAATGCTACTCACCCAGTTACCCCCCCAACTTCTCCTCCAACAATCATCAGTTTCTTGCGGTAGTTAAGAGTCCATCATGGGTTTTCTCCCTCTCTGATGACTTCCCATTCTATTTTCCCTTCCTTGCCCTATGGTCTTCTTCCTTGTTTCTGATATTCCACATAGGAGTGAAAGCATATGATCATTGTCTTTCTTTCATTGACTTATTCCACTCAGCATAATACCCTCCAGCTCCAGCCAGGTCGGTGTGATGGTAAGTATTCATCCTTTCTGATGGCTGAGTAATATTCCATTATATATATATATATATATATATATATATATATATATATATATATATATATATATATATATATATATTCCACATCTTCTTTATCCATTCATCTGTCGATGGTCATCTGCATTCTTTCCACAGTTTGTCTATTATGGATATTGCTGCTATGAACACTGGGGTGCATGTGTCCCGACTTCGCTACCTCTGTCTCTTTGGGGTAAATACCCAGTAGTGCAATTGCTGGGACATAGGGTAGCTTTATTTATAACTTCTTGAGGAAACTCCGTACCATTTTCAAGAGTGGCTGTACCGGACTGCATTCGTACAGGTGTGTAAGAGGGTTCCCGTTTCACCACATCCTCTCCAACATGTATAGTTTTATGTCTTCTTATTTTTAGATATTCACCCTCGTGTGATATGGCATCTATAGGGGTTTAGATTTGCATTTCCCTTAAGCCAAGTGATATGAAGCATTTATGCATGTATCTTTTGGTCACCAGTACGTCATCATCAGTGAAATAACTTCCCATTTTAATCCATCTCAAGACCTAAAGCTGGGTAAGGCACTGAAGCTGGATGATGCCATCGGTTGGAATTGTGGAGAATTTCAAAAGATCTCCGTGGAGAGCAAGTTTAAAGGTCAGTGTGAAGCTACTAATTAGTTCTGGGGAGATCTCTCAAAGTGGGGGTTGCCTGGGATAGGCTGAGGGTGGCCCTCCGATTTTCCTATGAATCCTTGCTGCAGCCCCAAATGGACAGTTTCCTGCTGTGGGGCAGGCTGAGTCCTCTAGTCGTGCAGAGGTGAGCCCAATGCCTGCTGCCTTGGAGGCAGGCAAACAGGGAGGGACCCTCAGCAGAAGACCCAGTGTTAGGTTAGGCCTCAAGAGACAGCAGGTCCGAACTGCCCAGTGCTCAGAGAACTCCCAGGCCGAGTGAGATGAGGGCACAAGGGCGGGTGAGTGTGAGCCTTTGGGTTTCATCCGGAAGGGCCCACAAAGGTCGGGGTTCACCAGAAGGGGCTCTCAGGGGTGCCCCAATTCTCTTGCCCTGAATGCTCTGTTGTGCCCCAAAATGGTACAGTTTACTGTGGGCTGCAGGCTGAGTCCAACGGTGGGGCTTGGGTGTCCCAAATCCCCTAGAGTGGGGTGCCAGGACCCTGGGGAGGGACCCTTCTGTCACCAACCTAGGGTAAGGGTTAGGGTCCAGAAGCCTGCCAGGGACAATCTGCAGGCTGTGCAGCGAGCTCTGTGGAGGGCTGAGAGGAGGCCATGGGGGAAGGTGAGCGTGGGACTCAGGGTTGGGGCACGGGGGGCTGCCAAATGTGGGGATGGGCTCTGGGGGCCTCCCCAAGTTCTCGTGTCCTGTAGGCTCCGTAGAGTCCCAAGGGGCACGGTTTCCTGTCAGGTGACAAGCTGAGTCCTGCGGTGGGGCCAGGTAACCCAATTCCCCGGGGCTGCTGTGTAAGGCTCCTGGGGAGGCCCCCACACCCGCGGCCGACCTAGGGCTAGGGTTAGGCCCCAGGAGCCCCGCAGGCCCAATCTGCTGGCTGTATGGCGAGCTACACGGGCTGAGGTGAGGGTGTGGGGAGGGTGAGCGTGGGCCTCAGGGTTGGGGTGCGGGAGGCCGCCGAAGTTCGCTGGTGGCTCAGGATGCTCCTCCTTGTTCTCCCGCCCTGAATGCTCTATGGCCTCCCAAGGTGCACGGTTTCCTGCAGGGTGGCAGACTGAGTCTTGCTGTGGGGCTCAGGTGTCCCGAATCCCCGCAGCTGTGGCTCCAGGCTCCTGGGGAGGGGGCCCTCCACAGATGAACTAGGGTTAGGGTTGGGGCCCAGGTACCCCGCAGGCCAGATCTGCCCACTATGTGGTGAGCTCCACTGCGGGCTGAGGTGAGGGTGTGGGGTGGGGTGAGCATGGGCTTCAAGCTTGGGTTTAGGGATCGCCGAAGTTCGCTGGGGGCTCTGGGGGCCCTCCAGATTCTCCCGCGCTGAATGCTCTATAGCCTCCCAAGGGGCACGGTTTCCTGCAGGCTGGCAGGCTTTGTCCTGCAGTGGGGCTCAGGTGTCCCCAGTCCCTGGGGCTGCGGCACCGGGCCCCAGGGGATGGTCCCTACCCAGCCGACCTAGGGTCAGGTCTAGGCCCCAGGAACCCGGCAGGCCTGATCTGCCGGCTCTGCGACGAGCTCGGTGGCAAGCTGAAGGGAAGGCGTGGGGCGGGATGAGCGTGGGCCTCAGGGTTGGGGTGTAGGGGGCCGCCCAGGATCACTGGGGGCTCAGGGGGGCCCTACCAGTTCTCCTGCACGGTATGCTCTGTGGCGCCCCAAGGGGCATGGTTTCCTGAGTGGTGGCAGGCTGAGTCCCGTGGTGGGGCTCATGTGTACCCAATCCCCGGGGTTAGGTTACGGATTAGGTTACGGGTTAAGGTTAGGGTATGGGTTACGGTTAGGGTATGGGTGAGTGTAGGGGTTAAGGTTAGGGTAAGGAGAGGGTACAGGGTAGGGTTGGGTTTAGGGGTTACAGGTTAGAGGTTATGGGTTAGGGTACAGATTAGGGTTTAGGGTACGGGTTAGGGTTTAGGGTTTGGGTTTAGGGTTAGGGTTAGGGTTGGAGTACGGGTTAGGGTTAGGGTAGGGGTTAGGGTTAGGTTATGGGTTAGGGTATGCATTAGGGTACGGTTTAGGGTACGGGCTAGGGTACAGTTTAGGGTAAGTGTTGGCGTACGGAAATGGGTACGGTTTAGGGTACAGGTTAGGGTTAGTGTACGGGTTAGGGTTAGGGTACAGTTTACGGTTATGGTACAGGTTAGGTTACGGTTTAGGGTTAGGGTGAGGGTATGGGTTAGGGATCAGGTTAGGGATAGGTATAGGGTAAGGTTTAGGGTTAGGGTATGGGTTAGGGTACTGGTTAGGGTACAGGTTAGTTTTAGGTATGGGTTAGGATATGGGTTAGGGTCCGGGTTAGGGATAGGGTACGGGTTAGGGTATGGGTTAAGGTTAAGGTAAGGGTAGTGGTTAGGGGTAGGGTACGGGTTACAGTTTAGCGTTTAGGGTTACGGTTAGGGTACGGATTAGGGTTAGGATACAGGTAGGGTTAGGTTACGGGTTATGGTATGAGTTATGGTATGGGTTAGGGTCAGGGTTTAGGGTTTAGGGTTAAGGTTATAGTACGGGTTAGGGTACTTGTTAGGGCTACGGTTAGGTTTAGGGTACGGTTTAAGTTACGGGTTAAGGTACAGTTTATGGTTAGGGTTATGGTACGGGTTAGGGTACAGGTTAGAGTACATGTTAGGGTTTCGGCTAGGGTTAGGGTACATGTTAGGGTTAGGGTTAGGGTACGGGTTAGAGTTACGGTTAGAGTATGGGTTAGGTTACGGGTTAGGGTTAGGTTTAGGGATAGGTTACGGGTTAGGGATAGGGTTAGCTGAAGGGGTAGGGTTAGGGGTAGGATTAGTGGTATGGTAGGGGTCCGGGTAGGGTTAGGGTTTAGGGTTAGTGTTTGGGGTTTGGGGTTAGTGGTTAAGGTTAGGGTTTAGTGTTTAGGGTTTCGGGATTAGGGTTAGGGGTTAGGGTTTAGGGTTTAGTGTTAATGTTAGGGTTTAGTTTTAAGGATTAGGGTTTAGGGTTAGGTTTAGTGTAGGGTTAGGGTTAGGGTTAGGGTTAGGGTTAGGATTAGGGGTTAAGGTTTAGGGTTTAAGGTTAGGGGTTAGGGTTAGGGTTAGACCCCAGTATGCCAGCAGGACTGATGCGCCGGCTGTGCGGCGAACGGACGAGGGGGCCGAGGTGAGTGCGCTGGCGAGCGGGATTATGGTATCCAGCGTTTTGGCGCATGGGGCCTTTGAATGTCGCTAGAGCCTTGGAGGGCCCTGTCCGTTTTCCTGCCCTGAATGACCAGCGGCACCCCGAGCGGTCCGCGTGGTGGCGAGTTGGCAGTGTGAGTCTGGCACTGCGGTTTGGGGGTCTCCAATGCTATGCGTTGCAGTGCAAGGCCCCTTGGGAGGGGCCCCTCTGGGGCCGTCCTAGGGTTAGTGTTAGCACCCAGGAGCCTGGCAGGCATGATCCACCAGCTGTGCGGTAGAGGAGGGCCAGGCCAAGGTGAGGGCGCCACCGAGCTGGAGCGTGGGCCCAAGCATTATGTCACGGGGGGCCTTGGAAGGTCGCTGGGGTTTGGAGGGCCCTGCAGGTTCTCCCTCCCTGAATGGCCAGCGGCGCCCCTAGTGGCCTTGTGGGTGGCGGGGTGGCATGGTGAGTTCGGCGCGGGGGCTCGTGGGTCCCCAATCCCTGGCGTTGCTGCACCAGGCCCCTTGGGATGTTCCCTTCGGGGGCCAACCTAGGGTTAGGGTTGGCCCCCAGGAGGCTGGCAGGCCCGATCTGCTGGCTGTGTGAGGAGCGGTGTTGCAGGCTGAGTTTTGGGCGATGGCGAGTGGGAGCTTGGTCCCCAGCACTTTGGCGCCCTTGGCCTTCGAATGTTGCCATGGCTCATAGTGCCCTGCCCATTCTCCTGCCCTGAATAAGCAGCTGCGACCCTAGCATATCCGTTGGTGGTGGGGCGGCAGGGTGAGTCCCGCACTGTGGCTCCGGGATCCCCAATCCCCAGTGTTGCGGAGCCAGGCCCCTTGGAAGGGGCTCCTCCTGGGCTGACCTAGGGTTAGAGTTAGCCCCCAGGAGGCCAGCAGGCCCAATCCTCTGGCTGGGCAGCGAGAGGTGGGAAGGCCGAGGTAAAGGCGCTGGGAAGCAGGAGCGTGGGCCCTTGCATTTTGGCGCAGGAGGCTTCAAATGTGGCAGGTTTCTCCAGGGCCCTGACCTTTCTACCACCCTGAATGACCGGCAGCGCCCCTAGCGCCCTGGGTGGCGACAGTGTGGCAGGGTGAGTCCGGCTCTGGGGCTCTGAGTCACCAATCTCAAGCGTTGCAGAGCCAGGCCCCTTGGGTTTCGGTTAGCCCCCAGGAGCCTGGCAGGCACTATCCACTGGCTCCAGCAAGCGGAGGGGCGGGCCGAGGTGAGGGCGCTGGGGAGCAGGAGCTTGGGAGCTTGGGAGCCAACTTTTTTGAGTGGGGGGCCTTCGAAGGTCACAGGGGAAATGGAAGGCCTTGCCAGTTCTCCCAACTGAATGACCTGTGGCGCCCCTAGCGGCCTGGGTAGCGGCAGGGCGGCAGGTGAGTCCGGCGCTGGGGCTCAGGGGTCTCCAATCCACCGAGTTGCTGCACCAGGCCCCTTGGCAGGGTGCCCTCGGGGGCTGACCTAGGGTTAGGGTCAGACCCCAGGACGCCAGAAGGCTCAATCCGCCAGCTGTGCGGAGAAAGGTGTAGTGTGTCGAGGTGAGGTCTCTGTGGAGCGGGAGCGTGGGCCCAAGCGTTTTGGCACGGGGGGCCTTCGAATGTCTTCGGGGACTCGGTGGGCCCTACCCATTCTCCTCCCTGAATGACCGGCGGCGCACCTAGCTGCCCTGGTGGCGGCGGGGTGCAGGGTGAGTCAGGCGCTTTGGCTCTGGTATCTCCAATCCCCAGCGTTGCGGTGCCAGGCCCCTTGGGAGCGGCCCCTCGGGTGCCAACCTAGGGTTAGGTTTAGCCCCTAGGAGGCAGGCAGGCCCTATTCACCAGCTGTGTGGATAGCGGAGTGGCGGACTGAGTTGAGGGCGCTGGTGAGTGGGAGCGTGGGCCCGGGCGTTTTGACGCCGGGGGCCTTTGAAGGTCACCGTGTCTCTGAGGGCCCTGCCCTTTCTCCCTCCCTGAATAATGGCAGCACCCCAAGACCCTGGGTGGCAGCTCGGCGGCAAGGTGAGTCCGGCGCTGGGGCTCAGGGGTCCCCAATCCCCGGCGTTGTGTCGCCAGGCCCATTGGGAAGGGCCGCTCGGAGGCCATTCTAGGGTTGCGTTTAGCCCCCAGAAGGCCAGTGGACCCGATCAGCGGCTGTGCAACAAGCGGAGGGTTGCCCCGAGTTGAGGGCGCTGGCGAGCCTGAGCATGACCCCAAGCATTTTAGTGCGGGAGGCCTTTGAAGGTCAGCGGGGGCTCGGAGGGCCCTGCCATTTCTCCTTCCCTGAATGAATGGCGGCGCCCCTAGCGGCCCATGTGGGGCGGGGCGGCAGGGTGCATCTGGCGCTTGGGCTTGGGGGTCCCCAATCCCCGGCGTTGCAGCGCCAGGCCCCTTAGGAAGGGAACCTCAGGGGCTGTCCTAGGGTTAGGGTTAGCGCCCAGGAGGCCGGCAGGCCCGATCCGCCGGCTGTGCAAGGAGCGGAGGTATGGGCCGAGTTGAGGGCGATGGCGAGCGAGAGCTTGAGCCCCAGCGTTTTGGCGCACTGGGTCCCGGAATGTTGCCATGGCTTGGAGTGCCTTGCCCCTTCTCCTGCCCTAAATAAACAGCGGTGCCCTAGCTGCTCTGTTGGCGGTGGGGGGGGAGGGTGAGTCCCATGCTGCGGCTCAGGGTCCCCATCCCCAGTGTTGTGACGCCAGGCCCCTGGGATGGACCCCTCGGGGGTCAACCTAGCCTTCGATTTAGCCCCCAGGAGGCTGGCAGGCCCTATTCGTAACCTGTGTGGAGAGTGAAGTGGCAGACCGAGGTGAGGGAGCTGGTGATTGGGAGCATGGGCCTGGGCGTTTTGGCACGGGGGGCCTTCGAAGGTCACTGTATCTTGGAGGGCCCTGCCCGTTCTCCTGCCCTGAATGAACAGCAGCACCCCAAGCCCCCGGGTGGCGGCTGGGCATCAGGATGAGTCGGGTGTGGGGCGGGGCGGCAGCGTGCATCCTGCGCTGGGGCTTGGGGGTCCGCAATCCCCGGCATTGCAGCGCCAGGCCCCTTGGGAAGGGATCCTCAGGGGCCGTCCTAGGGTTAGGGTTAGCGCCCAGGAGGCCGGCAGGCCCAAGTCGCCGGCTGTGCGAGGAGCGGAGGTGCAGACCAAGTTGAGGGTGCTGGTGAACGTGAGCGTAGGCCCAAGCGTTTTGATTCGGGGGACCTTCGAGCATAGGCGGGGGTTCGGAGTGCCCTGCCCCTTCTCCCACCCTGAATGAACAGCGGCGTCCCTAGCGGCCGAGTGGGGAGGGGTGAAAGGGTGCATCCAGCGCTGGGGCTTGGGGGTCCCCAATCCCCGGCGATGCGGCGCCAGGCCCCTTGGGAGAGGCCCCTCGGGAGCAACCTAGGGTTAGGTTTAGCCCCCAGGAGGCTGGCAAGCCCTATTCGCCAGCTGTGTGGAGAGTGGAGTGGCGGACGGAGGTGAGGGCGCTGGTGAGTGGGAGGGTGGGTCTGCCGTTTTTGTGCGGGGGGCCTTCGAAGGTCACTGTGTCTGGGAGGGCCCTGCCTGTTCTCCCGCCCTGAATGATCGACAACACCCCAAGCCCCTCGGTGGTGGCTGGGTGGCAGCGTGAGTCAGGTGCTGAGGTTCGGGGTCCCCAATCCCCGGCGTTGCTGCGCCAAGCCCCTTGGGAGTGGACCTTTGGGGATCGATCTAGGGTTATGCTTAGCCCCCAGGTGGCCGGTGGACCCGATCAGCGGCTGTGCGGCACGTGGAGGGTTGGGACGAGGTGAGGGCACTGGCGAGACTGAACATGAGCCCAAGCTTTTTATTGCGGGGGGCCTTCGAAGGTCAGCGGGGGTTTGGAAGGCCATGGCAGTTCTCCCACCCTGAATGAATGGCGGCGCCCCTAGCGCCCCGTGTGAGGCGGGGCGCCAGGGTGCATCCGGCACTGGATCTTGGGGGTCCCCAATCCCCGGCGTTGTGACGACAGGCACCTTGGGTAGGGCCCCTCAGGGGCTGATGTATGGTTAGGGTTAGCTCCCAGGAGGCCGGCAGGCCCTGGGCCTTCGAATGTTGCCATGGCTCGAAGGGCCCTGCCCGTTCTCCTGCCCTGAATAACTAGCGGCGCCCTTAGCGGCTCCGTTGGAGGTGGGGCGGCAGGGGGAGTCCCACGCTGCGGCTCGGGGATCCCCAATCCCCGGCGTTGCGGGGCCAGGCCCCTTGGGAGGGGCTCGTAGGGGGCCGACCTAGGGTTAGAGTTAGCACCCAGGAGGCGGCAGGCCCAATCCTCTGGCTGGGCAGCGAGAGGTGTGCGGGCCGAGGTAAAGGCTCTGGCGAGGGGGAGCGTGGGCCCCTGCATTTTGGTGGGAGGCTTCAAATGTCGCCGGTTTCTCCAGGGCCTTGTCCCTACATTCGCCCTGAATGAACGGCGGCGCCCCAGGCGGCCTGGGCGGCGACAGTGCGGCAGGGGAGTCCGGTTCTGGGGCTCTGAGTCACCAATCCCCAGCGTTGCAGAGCCAGGCCCCTTGGGATGTGCCCCACGGGGCGGACCTAGGGTTTTGGTTAGCCCCAGGAGCTTGGCAGGCCCTATCCACCGGCTCTGAATCAAGTGGAGGGGCGGGCCGAGGTGAGGGCACTGGGAGCAAGAGCATGGGAGCCAACGTTTTTGCGGGGGGGCCTTCGAAGGTCAGCTGGGGCTCGGAGGTCCCTGCCCGTTCTCCTGTCCTGATTGACCGGTGGTCCCCTAGCGGCTTGGGTGGCTGAAGGGCAGCAGGGTGAGTCTGGCACTTGGGCACGGGGTCCCCATCCCCAGCGTTGCGTCACCAGGTCCCTTGGGAAGGGCCCCTCGGGGGCCGACCTATGGTTAGGGTTAGTCCCCAGGAGCCACGCAGGCCCGATACACCACCTGTGCATCGAGAGGACAGTTGGGCCGAGGTGAGGGTGCTGGTGAACGTGAGCCAGGGCCCAAGGGTTTTGGTTCGGGGCGCCTTCGAAAGTCGACGTGGGTTCTGAGGGCCCTGCCAGTTCTCCCACCCTGAATGAATGGTGGCGCCCCTAGCGGCCCGTGTGGGGCGGGGCGGCGGCGTGCATCCGGCGCTGGGGCTTGGGGGTCCGCAATCTCCGGCATTGCCGCGCTGGGCCCCTTAGGAAGGGATCCTCAGGGGCCGTCCTAGGGTTAGGGTCAGCGCCCAGGAGGCCAGCAGGCCCGAGTCGCCGGCTCTGCAAGGAGCGGAGGTGAGGGCCGAGTTGAGGGTGCTGGTGAACGTGAGCGTGGGCCCAAGCATTTTGATTCCGGGCTCCTTCGAGCATAGGCGGGGGTTCGGAGGGCCCTGCCCATTCTCCCACCCTGAATGAACGGCGGCGCCCCTAGCAGCCCGGGTAGGGAGGGGCGACAGGGTGCATCCTGTGCTGGGGCTTGGGGGTCCCCAATCCCCGGTGATGGGGCACCAGGCCCCTTGGGAGAGGCCCCTCGGGGGCAACCTAGTGTTAGGTTTAGCCCTCAGGAGGCCGGCAGGCCCTATTCGCCAGCTGTGTGGAGAGTGGGGTGGCGGACGGAGGTGAGGGCGCTGGTGAGTGGGAGGGTGGGTCTGCCGTTTTTGCGCAGGGGGGCTTCAAAGGTCACCGTGTCTCGGAGGTCCCTGCCCGTTCTCCTGTCCTGATGGACCGGTGGTCCCCTAGCGACTTGGGTGGCTGAACGGCAGCAGGGTCAGTCTGGCACTTGGGCACGGGGTCCCCATCCCCAGCGTTGTGTCACCAGGACCCTTGGGAAGGGCCCCTCGTGGGCCGTCCTAGGGTTAGGGTTAGCGCCCAGGAGGCCGGCAGGCCCGAGTCGCGGGCTGTGCGAGGAGCGGAGGTGCGGGCCGAGTTGAGGGTGCTGGTGAACATGAGCGTGGGCCCAAGTGTTTTGATTCCAGGCGCCTTCGAGCATAGGCGGGGGTTCGGAGGGCCCTGCCCGTTCTCCCACCCTGAATGAATGGCGGCGCCCCTAGCGGCCTGTGAGGGGAAGGGCGACAGGGTGCATCAGGCACTGGGGCTTGGGGGTCCCCAATCCCCGGCGATGCGGCGCCAGGCCCCTTGGGAGAGGACGCTCGGGGGCAACCTAGGGTTAGGTTTAGGCTCCAGGAGGCCGGCAGGCCCTATTCGCCAGCTGTGTGGAGAGTGCAGTGGCGGATGGAGGTGAGGGCGCTGGTGAGTGGGAGGGTGGGTCTGCCGTTTTTGCACGGGGGGCCTTCGAAGGTCGCCATGTCTGGGAGGGCCCTGCCTGTTCTCCCGCCCTGAATGATTGGCAACACCCCAAGCCCCCGGGTGGCGGCTGGGCGGCAGGGTGAGTCAGGTGCTGAGGTTCGGGGTCCCCAATCCCCGGCGTTGCTGCGCCAAGCCCCTTGGGAGTGGACCTTTGGGGATCGATCTAGGTTTATGGATAGCACCCAGGAGGCCGGTGGACCCTACCAGCAGCTGTGCGGCACGCAGAGGGTTGGGACGAGGTGAGGGCACTGGCGAGACTGAGCATGAGCCCAAGCTTTTTAGTGCGGGGGGCATTCGAAGGTCGGCGGGGCCTCGGAGGGACCTGCCCGTTCTCCCGCTCTGAATGATCGGCGGGGCCCCTAGCGGCTCGGGTGGCTGAAGGGCAGCAGGGTGAGTCCGGTACTTGGGCTCGGGGTCCCCATCCCCAGCGTTGAGTCGCCAGGGCCCTTGGGAAGGGCCCCTCGAGGGCCGACCTAGGGTTAGGGATAGCCCCCAGGAGGCCGGCAGTCCCGATACACCACCTGTGCGTCGAGCGGCGAGTTGGGCCGAGGTGAGGGTGCTGGTGAACATAAGCCTGGGCCCAAGCGTTTTGGTTCGGGGCACCTTCGAAGGTCGGCGTGGGTTCAGAGGGCCCTGGCAGTTCTCCCACCCTGAATGAATGGCGGCGCCCCTAGCGGCCTGTGTGAGTCGGGGTGGCAGGGTGCATCCGGCGCTGGGGCTTGGGGGTCCCCAATCCCCGGCTTTGCAACTCCAGGCCCCTTGCGAGTGGCCCTTCGAGGGCCGACCTACGGTTAGGGATAGCCCCCAGGAGGCCGGCACGCCCTATCAGCCGACTGTGAGGCGAGCGGAGGAGTGGGCCGACGTGAAGGCGCTGGTGAGCGGGAGCATTGGCCCAAGCATTTTGCTGTGTGGGGGCCTTCGATAGTCGCCCGGGGCTTGGAGTGCCATGCCCATTCTCTCGCTCTGAATGACCGGCGGGACCCTAGCGGCTCGGGTGGCTGAAGGGCAGCAGGGTGAGTCCGGCACTATTCCTCAGTGTCCCTATCCCCAGCGTTGTGGTGCCAGGCCACTCGGGAAGGGCCTCTCGGGGTCCGACCTACAGTTAGGGTTAGTCCCCAGGAGGACAGCAGGCTTGATACACCACATGTGCAGCGAGCGGAGTGGTGGGCCGAGGTGAGGGTGCTGGTGAACATGTGTCTGGGCCGAAGCGTTTTGGTTCGGGGCACCTTCAAAGGTCAGAGGGAGTTAGGAGGGCCCTGCCAGTTCTCCAACACTGAATGAATGGTGGCGACCCTAGCGGCATGTGTGTTGCGGGGCGGTAGGGTGCATCCGGAGCTGGGTCTCAGGGGTCCCCAATGCCCGGCTTTGCGGCGCCAGGCCCCTTAGGAAGGGACCCTCAGGGGCCGTCCTAGGGTTAGGGTTGGCACCCAGGAGGCCGGCAGGCCCGATCTGCCGCCTGTGCGATGGGCGGAGGGGCGGTCCGAGGTGAGGGCGCTGGGGAGCGGGAGCATGGGCACCAGTGGTTTGGCGTGGGGGGCCTTTGAAGGTCACAGGGGGCTCGGGAGGCCCTGCCACTTCTTTCACTCTGAATCACCGGCGGCACCCGCAGCGACCTGGGTGGTGACAGTGCAGCAGGGTGAGTCTGGCTCTGGGGTTCTGAGTCTCCAATCCCAAGCATTGCAGAGCCAGGCCCCTTGGGATCTGCCCCACGGGGCCGACCTAGGGTTTCGGTTAGCCCCCAGGAGCCTGGGAGGCACTATCCACCAGCTCTGAATAAAGCAGAGGAGCAGGCCAAGGTGAGGACCCTGGCGAGCAGGAGCATGGGAGCCAACATTTTGCGCGGGGGGCCTTCGAAGGCCGCAGGGGAAATGGAGGGCCCTGCCAGTTCTCCCACCCTGAATGAACTGAAGCACCCCTAGCGGCCTGAGTGATGGAGGGGCGGTAGGTGAATCTGGCGCTGGGCTCGGGGTCCCCAGTCCACCTCATTGCGCCGCCAGGCCCCTTGGGAGGGGCCCGTCGGGGGCTGACCTATGGTTAGGGTTAGCCCCCAGGACCCCGGCAGGTTCAATCTGCCAGCTGTGCGGCGAATGGAGTGGTGGGTCGAGGTGAGGCCTCTGTTGAGCGGGAGCATGGGCCCAAGCGTTTTGGCGCCAGAGGCCTTCGAATGTCTCCGGGGACTCGCCGTGCCGTGCCCAATCTCCTCCCTGAGTGACTGGCAGCGCCCCCAGCAGCCCAGGTGGTGGCGGGGTGGCAGGGTCAGTCAGGCACTGTGGCTTGGGTATCCCCAATCCCCAGTGTTGCGGCGCCAGGCCCCTTGGGAGGGCCCCTCGGGGCCAACCTAGGGTTAGGTTTAGCCCCTAGGAGGCCCGCAGGCCCTATTCCCCAGCTGTGTGGAGACTGGAGTGGCAGACCAAGGTGAGGGCGCTGGTGAGCAGGAGCATGGGCCCCGTTGTTTTGGCCTGGGGAGCCTTTGAAGGTCTCCGTGTCTTGGATGGCCCTGCCCATTCTCCGGCCCTGAATGAACGGCACCACCCCAAGCCCCCGCGTGGCAGCTGGGCGGCAGGATGAGTCCAGTGCTGAGGCTTGGCCATCCCCAATCCCCGGTGTTGCGGCGCCAGGCCCCTTGGGAGGGGCTGCTCGGGGTCGATCTAGCGTTTCAGTTAGCCCCCAGAAGGCCAGTGGACCCGATCAGCGGCTGTACAACACGCGGAGGGTTGGGCCGAGGTGAGGATGCTGGCTAGCCTGAGCATGAGCCTAAGCGTTTTAGCGCGGGGGGCCTATGAACGTCAGCAGATGCTCGGAGGGCCCTAACCATTCTCCTACACTGATTGACCGGTGGGCCCCTAGTGGCTCGGGTGGCTGAAGGACAGCAGGGTGAGTCCGGCACTTGGGCTCGGTGTCCCCATCCCCAGCGTTGCGACGCCAGGCCCCTTGGGAAGGGACCCTTGGGGGCCGACCTATGGTTAAGGTTAGTCCCCAGGAGACCTGCAGGCCCGATACACCACCTGTGCATCGAGCGGAAAGTTGGGCCGAGTTGAGGGTGCTTGTGAACATGAGCCTGGGTCCAAGCGTTTTGGTTCGGGGCGCCTTCGAAGGTCGGAGGGGTTTGGAGTGCTCTGCCCGTTCCCCCAGCCTGAATGAACGGCTACCCCCCTAGCAGTCTGGGTGCGGAGGGGCGGCAGGGTGCACCCGGCGCTGGGGCTTGGGGGTCCCCAATCCCCGGTGTTGTGACACCAGGCCCCTTGGGAAGGGCTCCTCCTGGGCCGGCCTAGGGTTAGAGTTAGCCCCCAGGATGCCAGCAGGCTCAATCCGCCAGCTGTGTGGCTAATGGAAGGGTGGGTCGATGTGAGGTCTCTGTCGAGCGTGCGCGGGCCGAAGCGTTTTGGCGCCAGGGTCCTTCGAATGTCTCTGGGGACTTGGCGGGCCCTAGCCATTTACCTCCCTGAATGACCGGCGGTGCCTGTAGCGGCCTGGGTGGCAGTGTTGTGGCAGGGTGAGTCTGGCTCTGGGGCTTGGGGTCCCCGATCCCCGGCGTAGCGGCACCAGGACCCTTGGGAGGGGCCCCTGGGGGGCCGACCTAGGGTTAGGGTTAGCCCCCAGGAGGCCGGCAGGCCCTTTTCGCAACCTGTGTGGAGAGCGAACTGGCGGACCGAGGTGCGGGCGGTGGTGATTGGGAGCGTGGGCCTGGGCGTTTTGGTGTGGGGGGCCTTCGAAGGTCGGTGGGGGTTTGGAGGGCCGTGCCCGTTCTCCCACCCTGAATGACTGGTGGCGCCCCCAGCCGCCCTGGTGGCGGCAGGGTGGCAGCGTGAGTCAGGCGCTGCAGCTCGGGTATCTCCAATCCCCAGCGTTGTGGCACCAGGCCCCTTGGGAGCGGCCCCTCGGGTGCCAACCTACGGTTAGGTTTAGCCCCTAGGAGGCTGGCAGGCCCTATTCATCAGCTGTGTGGATAGCAGAGTGGTGGACCGAGGTGAGGGCACTGGTAAGCGGGAGCGTGGGCCCGGGCGTTTTGGTGCGGGGGGCCTTTGAAGGTCACCGTGCCTCGGAGGGCCCTGCCCATTTTCCCTCCCCGAATAATGGCAGCACCCCAAGCCCACGGGTGGAGGCTGGGCCTGGCTCTGGGGCTTGGGGTCCCCGATCCCCAGCGAAGCGGCACCAGGACCCTTGGGAGGGGCCCCTGGGCGGCCGACCTAGGGTTAGGGTTAGCACCCAGGAGGCCTGCAGGCGGGATCCGCCCGCTGTGAGGGGAGCGGAGGGGCAGGCCGAGGTGAGGGCGCTGGAGAGCAAGAGCGTGGGCCCAAGCGTTTTGCCACCTGGGGCCTTCGAATGTCTCCGGGGACTCAGATGGCCTTGCCCATTCTCCTCCCTGAATGACCGGCGGCGTACCTAGCAGCCCAGGTGGCGGCAGGGCAGCATGTGAGTCCGGCGCTGGGGCTCGGGGATCCCCAATCTACCGCGTTGCGGCATCAGGCTCCTTGGTGGGGGCCCCTCGGGGGCTGACCTAGGGTTAGGGTTAGCCTCCAGGACGCTGGCAGGCTCAGTCCGCCAGCTGTGTGGCGAATGGAGGGGTGGGTCGAGGTGAGATCTCTGTTGAGTGGGAGCGTGGGGCCAAGCGTTTTGGCACCGGGGTCCTTCGAATGTCTCAGGGGACTCAGCGGGCCCTGACCGTTCTCCTCCCTGAATGACCGGCGGTGCCCCTAGCAGCATAGGTGGCAGCGGGGAGGCAGGGTGAGTCAGGCGCTTTGGCTCGGGTATCCCCAATACCCAGTGTTGAGGCGCCAGGCTCCTTGGGAGTGGCCCCTCAGGGGCTAACCTAGGGTTAGGTTTAGCCCTTAGGAGGCCATCAGGCCCTATTCACCAGCTGTGTGGAGAGCGGAGTGGCCGACCGAGGTGACGGCGCTGGTGAGCGGGATGGTGGGCCTGGCGTTTTGGCGCGGGGGGCCTTTGAATGTCACTGTGTCTCGGAGGGCCCTACCCGTTCTCCCGCCCTGAATGAATGGCACCACCCCAAGTCCCCGGGTGGCGCCTGGGTGGCAGGGTGAGTCCAGTGCTGAGGCTCTGGTGTTCCCAATCCCCAGCGTTGTGGGGGCAGGCCCCATGGGAGGGGCTCCTCGTGGGCCTACCTAGGGTTAGAGTTAGCCCCCAGGAGGCTGGCAGGCCCAATCCTCAGGCTGGGCAGGGATAGGTGGGCAGGCCGAAGTAAAGGTGCTGGGGAGCGGGAGCTTGGTCCCTTGCATTTTGGTGCAGGAGGCTTCAAATGTTGCAGGTTTCTCCAAGGCCCTGTCCCTTCTCCAGCCCTGAATGACCGGTGGCGCCCCTAGCGGCCTGGGTGGCAGCGTTGCGGCAGGGTGAGTCTGGCTCTGGGCCTTGGGGTCCCCGATCCCCAGCGTAGTGGTACCAGGACCCTTGGGAGTGGCCCCTGGGGGGCCGACCTAGGGTTAGGGTTAGCCCCCAGGAGGCCGGAAGGCCCCATCTGCCCACTGTGCGGGGAGCGGAGGGGTGGGCCAAGGTGAGGGTGCTGGGGAGCGGGAGCATGTGCTGGGGCATTTTGGTGCAGGGGGCCTTTGAAGGTAACCTGGGGCTCCGAAGGCCCTGCCCCTTCTCTCTCCCTGAATCACCAGCGGCGCCCCTAGCGGCCTGGGTGGCGACAGTGCATCAGGGTGAGTTCGACTCTGGGGCTCTGAGTCACCAATCCCCAGCGTTGCAGAGCCAGGCCCCTTGGGATGTGCCCCACGGGGCCGACCTAGGGTTTCGGTTAGCCCCCAGGAGCCCGGCAGGCCCTATCCACCGGCTACGAACCAAGAGGAGGGGCGGGCCGAGGTGAGGGCGCTGGTGAGCAGGAGCATGGGAGCCAAGGTTTTTGCGCGGGGGGCCTTCGAAGGTCAGCGGGGTCTCGGAGGGCCCTGTGGGTTCTCCTGCCCTAATTGAGCGGGGGGCCCCTAGCGGCTCGGGTGGCTGAAGGGAAGCAGGGTGAGTCCAGCACTTGGGCTCGGGGTCCCCATCCCCAGCGTTGCGACGCAAGGCCCCCTGGGAAGTCCCCTCGGTGGCCAACCTATGGTTAGGGTTAGCCCACAAGAGGCCGGCAGGCCATATACACCACCTGTGCATCGAGTGGAGAGTTGGGCCGAGGTGAGGGTGCTGGTGAACATGAGCCTGGGTCCAAGCGTTTTGGTTCGGGGTGCCTTCGAAGGTTGGCGGGGGTTCGGAAGGCCCTGCCCGTTCTCCCACCCTGAATGAACGGCGGCGCCCTAGCGGCCCGGGTGGGGCGGGGTGGCAGGGTGCATCCGGCGCTGGGGCTTGGGGGTCCCCAATCCCCGGCGTTGCAGCGCCAGGGCCCTTGGGAGGGGCCCCAAGGGGGCCAACCTAGGTTTAGGTTTAGCCCCGAGGAGGCTGGCAGGCCCTATTCACCAGCTTTTTGGAGACTGGAGTGGCGGACCGAGGTGAGGGCGCTGGTGAGTGGGAGCGTGGGCCTGGGTGTTTTGTCTCGGGGAGGCTTTGAACGTTTCCGTGTCTCGGAGGACCCTGCCCGTTCTCCCGCCCTGAATGAACGGCAGCACCCCAAGACCCGGGTGGCGGCTGGCTGGCAGGGTGAATCCAGTGCTGAGGTCCCCAATCCCCGGCGTTGCGGCGTCAGACCCCTTGGGAGGGGCCCTTCGGGGGTCGATCTAGGGTTACGGTTACCTCCAGAAGGCCTGTGGACCCGATCAGCGTCTGTGCAACACGCAGAGGGTTGGGCCGAGGTGAGGGTGCTGCCGAGCCTGAGAATGAGCCCAAGTGTTTTATCGTGGGGGGCTTTTGAAGTTTGGTGGGGGCTCGGAGGGTCCTGCCCGTTCTCCTTCCCTGATTGACCGGTTGGCCCCTAGCGGCTCGGGTGGCTGAAGGGCAGCAGGGTGAGTCCGCCACTTGGGCTCAGGGTCCCCATTGCCAGCGTTGCGACGCCAGGTCCCTTGGGAAGGGCCCATCGGGGGCTGACCTGTAGTTAGGGTTATCCCCCAGGAGGCCAGCAGGCCCGATACACCACCTGCGCGTCGAGCGGAGGGGCGGGCCGAGGTGGGGGCGCTGGGGAGCAGGAGTGTGGGCCCAAGCGTTTTGGTGTGGGGGGCCTTCAAAAGTTGGCGGGGGCTTGGAGGGCCCTGCCCATTCTCCTGCCCTGAATAACCGGCGGCGCCCCTAGTGCCCCGGGTTACCGTGGGGCGGCCGTATGAGTCTGGCGCTGGGGCTCAGGGGTCCCCAATCCCAGGCCTTGCAGCTCCAGGCTCGTTGGGAGGGGCCCATCGGGGGCCAACCTACGTTTAGGGTTAGCCCCCAGGAAGCTGGCAGGCCTGATCCGCTGGCTGTGTAGCGAGCAGAGGGGCAGGCCGAGGTGAGGGCGCTGTTGAGCGGGAGCGTGGGCCCAAGCATTTTGGCGTGGGGGCATTCGAAAATCACCGGGGGTTAAGAGCGCACTTCCCGTTCTACCTTGCTGAAAGCCGGACGGCATACCTAGCGGCTCGGGTTGCGGAGGGGCGGCAGGGTGAGTACAGTGCTGGGGCTCAGGGATCCCTAATCACCGGCATTGCAGCACCAGACCCCTTGGGAGGGGCCCCTCGGGGGCTGACATAGGGTTTGGGTTAGCCTCCAGGAGGCCGGCAGGCCCGATCCACCAGTTGTGCGGCGAATGGAGGGTCAGGCGGAGGTGAGGCCACTGGCGAGTGGGAGCATGGGCCCAGGCGTTTTGGTATGGGGGTCCTTCAAAAGTCGCCTGAGGCTCAGAGGGCCCTGCACATTCTTCTGCCCTGAATGACCGGCGGCTACCCTAGCGGCCCGGGTAGAGGATGGGCGGTATGGTGAGTCAGGGGCTGGGGCTTGGGGTCCCCAATCCTTGGCGTTGGAGCTCCAGGCCCCTTCAGAAGGGGTCTAGGGGCCGACCGAGCATTACTGTTAGCCCCCAGGAGGCCGGCAGACCCGATCTGCCAGCTGTATGGTGAGCAGAGGGGCGGGCCAAGGTGAGGGCGCTGTTGAGCGGAATCCTGGGCCCAAGAGTTTTGGCGTGGGGGGCATTCAAAAGTTGCCGGGGGCTCAGAGCACCCTTCCCGTTCTACCGCACTCGGGGTTCAATCTAGGGTTACGGTTAGCCCCCAGAAGACCGGTGGACCCGATCAGCGGCTGTGCAACACGTGGAGGGTTGCCCCGAGGTGAGGGCGCTGGCGAGACTGAGCATGAGCCCAAGCGTTTTAGGGTGGGGGTCCTTTGAAGGTCAGCAGGAGGTCGGAGGGCCCTAACCGTTCTCCTGCACTGATTGACCAGTGGGCCCCTAGCGGCTCGGGTGGCTGAAGGGCAGCAGGGTGAGTCCGGCACTTGGGCTCGGTGTCACCATCCAGCGTTGCGACACCAGGCACCTTGGGAAGGGACCCTGGGGGGCCGACCTATGGTTAGGGTTAGCCCTCAGGAGTCCGGCAGGCCCGATACACCACCTGTGTGTCGAGCGGAGAGTTGGGCCGAGGTGAGGGTGCTGGTGAACATGAGCCTGAGCCCAAGCGTTTTGGTTCGGGGCAACTTCGAAGGTCGGCGGGGGTTCAGAGGGCCCTGCCAGTTCTCCCACCCTGAATGAATGGCAGCGCCCCTAGCAGCCCGTGTGGGGCGGGGTGGCAGGGTGCATCAGGCACTGGGGCTTGGGGGTCCCCAATCCCTGGCATTGTGGCGCCAGGCCCCTTAGGAAGGGACCCTCAGGGGCCGTCCTAGTGTTAAGGTTAGCGCCCAGGAGGCCAGCAGGCCCAAGTAGCCGGCTCTGCGAGGAGCGGAAGTGTGGGCCGGTTTGAGGGCGATGGCGAGTGGGAGCGTGGTCCCCAGGGTTTTGGCGCCCTGGGCCTTCGAATGTTGTCATGGCTCAGAGGGTCCTGCCCGATCTCCTGCCCTGAGTAACCAGTGGCGCTCCTAGCGGCTCCGTTGGCAGTGGGGCGGCAGGGTGAGTCCTGCACTTTGGGTCGGGGATCCCCAATCCCCGGCGCTGCTGTGCCAGGCTCCTTGGGAGGGGCTCCTCGTGGGCGACCTAGGGTTAGAGTTAGCCCCCAGGAGGCTGGCAAGCCCAATCCTCTGGCTGGGCGGCGAGAGGTGGGCGGGCAGAGGTAAAGGCCCTGCCCAGCGGAAGCGTGGGCCCCTGCATTTTGGCGTGGGAGGCTTCAAATTTCGCTGATTTCTCCAGGGCCCTGTCCCTTCTCCCACCCTGAATGACCAGTGGCGCCCCTAGCGGCCCGGTTGGTGGCAGGGCGGCAGGTGAGTCCGGCGCTGGGGCTCAGAGGTTCCCAATACACCGCGTTGCAGCGCCAGGCCCCTTGTGAGGGGCCCCTCGGGGGATGACCTAGGGTTAGGCTTAGCCCCCAGGACGCTGGCAGGCTCAATCCGCCAGCTGTGCGGAGAATTGAGGGGTGGGTCGAGGTGAGATCTCTGTCGAGCGGGAGCTTGGGCTCAAGGATTTTGGCGCCAGGGGCTTTCGAATGTTTCTGGGGACTCGACGGGCCCTGCCCATTCTCCTCTGTGAGTGAATGGCAGCGCCCCTAGCAGCCTAGGTGGTGGCGGGGCGGCAGGGTGAGTCAGGCACTGTGACTTGGGTATCCCCAATCCCCAGCATTGTGGCGCCAGGCCTCTTGGGAGGGGCCCTTGGGGGCGACCTAGGGATAAGGTTAGTCCCCAGGAAGCCAGCAGGCCCGATCCGCCAGCTCTGCAGTGAGCGGAGGGGTGGGCCGAGGTTAGGGAGCAGGCGAGCAGGTGCTTGGGAGCCAGAGTTTTTGCGCGGGGGTCCTTCGAAGGTCGCAGGGGGATCGGAGGGCCCTGCCCGTTCTCCCTTCCGGAATGACTGGCAACGCCCCTAGCGCCCTGGGTGCTTGCTGGGTGGCAGAGTGAGTTCAGCACTGGGGCTCGGGGGTCCCAAATCCCCAGCATTGTGGTGCCAGGCTCCTTGGGAGGGGCCCCTCGGGGGCCGACCTAGGGTAAGTGTTAGCCCCCAGGAGTCCAGCAGGCCCCTTCCACCAGGTCTGCAGCAAGCGGAGGGGCAGGCCGAGGTGAGGGCAATGGCGAAAGGGAGTGTGGGCCCAAGCGTTTTGGTGCAGGGGGCCTTCAAAAGTCCCGGGGGCTTGGAGGGCCCTGCCCGTTCTCTCACCCTGAAAGACTGGCGGCGCCCCTAGCAGCCCGGGTTGCTGGGGGCAGCAGGGTGACTCCGGTGCTGGCCTCGGGGGTCCCCAATCCCCGGCACTGTGGCACCAGGCCCCTTGGGAGGGGCCCCTCGGGGGCCGACCTAGGGTTAGGGTTTGTCCCCAGGAGGCCGGCAAGCCCGCGCTAAGTGGTTCTGGCAATGTAACAAAAATGCCATACACTTATCTGTAAGAAATAACAGTGTACAGGAACCCTCTTAGCCCTAACATCATCCTTTGTGAATATGGAAGCCAGCCCCAAAGTGGTTGTGGAAGTCTGACGAACGCGCTAAGCACTTTTCTCTGAGTCACCACACTATACAGGGAAAGACCAATGTACATCATCTTTCACGAGTAGGAAGCATTAATGAAAAGGTTCTTGAATTTCGAGGACTCTGACCCATCCTTATTGGTAATAAACCACCGTGTACAGGAAAACACCTTCAACTCTCATCAGCCTCCTCAATCCTGATTCTGATTCAACTTTGGGGGTGTAGGACTAGGGAAATGTCCACACCTTATTGCTAAGAAAGATCGATGTCAGGGTAATGCCCTTCAAGTCACCTCAGCCTTCCTGAAGACGGCAGCAGGAATCAAGCTGGTTATGTTACCATGAGGTAAGGAAGATGAGCATATAAGTGAGAAACAACAGTGGGCAGGACCTCTCTTCCAACGAACATTATCTTTGCTTAATGTTAAATCCCTATGGTAAGTGGTTGTGGGCATTTGTGAGGTCAAAATCTTGAGTGTTTTGTAAAACCTCTTGGCCATACACATATGAGACTAAGGTAGTTGGGGACTCCTAGGAAGTGATTTGTCCACTGTCAAAAATATGAAAAGATAAGAGACAGATGAGGTCTCCTCAGGCATTGTCCTTTATCCTCATCCTCCGTGAGGATGGTCATCTCTGGACAGCTCAGTGACAGGGTCTCATTCACAGTGGGGGCATCTGTTCCTCACAGACATCAGGCAGGGAAATGGATTTGGTTCTCTGTGCCAGCCCAGCCACAGCTGAGTGTCACAGCACCCTCTCGTGGGCTCATAAGAGTTTCACTGTCACCAGGCAGGTCATTGTATTTGATAAAGCACTGTGAGAGTTTGCAATTGCCTTCATCTGCAACCTCCTAGAAGCAAATGCAGGTCTCTGATACCATGTGAAGTCATGTGAAGGCATTGTGAGAAAGTGTCCTTTTGCTAAAGAAAAACATGGCTGGGGCTCCTGGCTGGCTCAGCCAGTTAAGCATGTGCCTTTGGTTCAGGTTATGATCCCAGGGTTCTGGGATCGAGCCGAGGCTCCCTGCTCAGCAGGAAAGGAGGTAGGGAAATAACTTAGAACCCACAGAGAATGTGAATAAAGGGGAGTGAAATGGAACTTGGTCTGTGTTTTGCTTTAGGGATTGGAAGTTAGTTTTTTCTCAATTGTGATTGTTCTTGAAACAGAAAACCTGTATTTTTTTTCCTTTAATTTTTTTCTAATAATAATTTTTTATTATGATATGTTAGTCACTATACAGTATTTCCTTAGATTTTGATGTAGTGTTCCGTGATTCATTATTTGCATATAACACCCAGTGCTCCATGCAATATGTACCTTCCTTAATACCCATCACTGGCCCATCCCAATCCCCCACCCCTCTCCCCTCTGAAGCCCTCAGTTTGTTTCCCAGAGTCCATAGTCTCTCGTGGTTCATTCCCCCTTCTGTTTAGGGTCCATTGTCTAAAGGGACAGACAGTGGAAGTTCACCAAATATAAGATCGAAATTTCATTGTTCATTATAGATACCGCCAAGTAGTTCCCAGACATTTCATTCTACTGTAGTAATTCATTATACCTGTGCAGGTGCACGTGGAAGACAATTGATGCATGTATAGTGGTAATAAAACACGCCCCTCAGCAGTAGAATAATAGAGGATGCACATGTGTAAAATTATTCGACTACAGCTTCCGTGCTTTCCCTTTCGTTCCTTATTATCTATGAAATTGGACAATTTTTGTTCTCTAGGCTTAAAACTCATTGTCAGTATTTAGAGTTTTTCAATGCTGATCTTCTCCTGTATAAGTTACCAAAAACCTAAAATATGTATGAACTTTAAAAAACGCTATTTTGAAAATTACAGCAGGGAAGTTCCATTTTGTGAATATTGTGTCAATGGATCTCTATTTTGACATCAGTGTTCATTAGAAATGATGACATTTCATGTGAGTATAAATATCAATGTGAAAAAGAAAAGGTAGGAAGAACCTTGAATGTTTAAGTAATTGGGGAAATGACAGGTGTGTGTGTGTGTGTGTGTGTGTGTGTGTGTGTGTGTGTGTGTGTGTAATTGATTTTCAATGAATGGTTCAGCTTCTTGTAGGGCCTCCGAGAGAGCCCAGGTGAACCTTTCAATGAGTTGGTATCTGTTTTCAGAACATGGGAATCTCTTAGTCCAATAGTCAATCAGGCAAGCTTTGAGGTCTTGAAGAGTTTCAGTCCTCAGCGATGGTGTTGCAGACCCTTGTGAGTAAACCCTAGGGTATGTTCAGAGCCCTCATTAGCTGGTACCAATGTGTGACAATTTCAGACAGCATTTCCCAAAGAAGTACCTCTTGAGTCTCTGTCCTTGTCAGTTCCCTACACTTCCTTACACTAGTTATGTGATCAGTGTTTCAGGATAATCCCCACATGTGATTTTTGCTATTTCCTACTAGTCCTATCTGTTTCTCATCTTCTTTTATGGTAGGGGTTGGGAAGCAACCTGTGTGGCGTAGGAAGGGATGTGGTAGTTGTCTGCCTTCAGAGGACCGAATGATGCCTAGAAATTGTACTGTAGTTTGAGGTCAATTGTCCATCCTCTGAGTGTCAGGAATTCCATCACTTTACTTTGATGCTAGTCTGCTCTTCAAGCAGTCCTCAGAAATAAGGACGCCATCCATCTAGGGAATACTGGTTTGCGTGTATGTTTTCATTTTAGGAAAGGCCTTGATGTTCCTGAAAATAATACTGTAGAGCACCCTTTCCTGTACTTATTGGCCATCAGTCAATCTTTTGTGAAGTATTTGTTTATAAATAGACTTTTTATGGTTGATGAGCAGGAATTCTTTATTGACAAGTCTTTGTCAGTGTGTGTATTGCAAATCTTTACTTTCCAGCATGCGGTTCACTTTTTCACTTTCTTATGGTCATAAGATAAGGAGAAATGTCACATTTTTATGAAGTCCCACTGAATTCTTTTAAATGGTTAGTGCACCCTATGTCCTACCCCAAGATTGACAGGTTCTACGTTTTCTTTCAGAAACTGTCCAATGGGAAACACAATTCATCTCAAATTTATAAATTACATTTTTAATTCTAATAGGGTATTTATAGACTGTTTTGGATTTTCTATGTACACAATCGTATTATCTGTGAATAGTCAAATTATCCCCTCAATTCTTATACTTTTTGTTTTTCTTGCCTTCTAACACTGGTAGATTTTCTGATGCCACGTTGAATAGAGCAGCATTGTTTGAAGATTTTAATATACCTTTCTCAATATCTGACAGAAAAAGCAGACAAAACATTGGTAACAAATGTGACCTAATTGACATATAGGGAACATTCCATAATAAGTGCAGAATACATTACTTTCAAGTGGTCATAGACTCTTTACCCAAATAGATGATAGGTGGGGCCACGAATCAAGGCTACAAATGTTAAACCCTGATATTAACTAGATTCTGTTCTTAGACCACAGGGGAATTGAGCCACAGTCATAGCGAAAAGAAAACCAGGAAGTCCTTTAATGTTTAAAAATTAAATGGAAGTTTGCTACATATCCTAAAGGTCAGAGAGGGAATCTCAATGGAAATTCTGAACCTTTTCTATGAGGGCTTACACACAATGGTACTTTATTTGTGAAGAGCATTATAATATCCTAGACAGGTGTTGAGCCTTAAGTCAGAGTTCTGCCTGCCCCAGCCACACCTGGCAGGCTTGGCCTGTGGTCCCCCTCAGCTGTCCTTTCTGGTGGTCCTGAGCTAAGGGGGTCAACATGGCCATATGGAAATGGGAAGCTCCCCACTCATAGTGATGGCAGTGCCCCCTCCCCAGCTGCCCTTTCTGGTGGCTCTGAGCTAAGGGGGTCAACATGGCCATATGGAAATTAGAAGCTCCCCACTCTTAGTGATGACGTTGCTATCGTATCATCCTCACCAGTCCAACAACATGATTTTTGAGTGAAATATGACACAAGAGCGACTTCTTGGCCTTCCTTCAGGTTTGAAAATCATCTGGTGAGTCATCTATTAGGAATATGGATTCAACATGTGTTCTTTCTTCTGGAAAAGAAATAGACCCAATAGCAATTATGGCTTCCTGAGCACCTGTTCTTGAGAGACATCATACTGGCTCTTTGTAGCATTCTCCCTTAAACTTCTCAACTAGGGTGTAGATATTTTTAGGCACATGTTCAGGTGGTTAGACAGGGACTTAGATGATATGAGTCACAGAGGATTTTAGTGTCAGAAACCTAAGTGGGATCCCCAAATTGACTCCAAATCCCCTGTTGTTCCATACAGGGTACTATTTCCCTCTTATCTCTGGTCTTCTCGATCTGGAAACCTATCAAGTATCAGGATTTTCTTGTCATGTGGACAACTGGAACGAATTCAGCGGGCCTTTTCACCTCTGCCAATGGTGATCATTAAGATCATTATCTCAGTGGAGGACCTCTGGGTAAGATACTCAAAGATCCTTAGGAATACAGACAGTATAATATTTTCCTGGTATTAAAGTTACTGAAACCAACTATCTCTTTTAGTCGATTCAGGCTCTGGTATGTTCAGAGGGTGCTGTAAAACAGGTCTGAAATAGTATTTATTAACACTCAGCTCAGCCTCTTCTACAACGTGAGCCAATGCTTATAAACATGGCTAAAATATTCCCTTACCTACGATGACTTCCCAGCCATCGTAGTGTTTATATGGTATGACTGTGACTTACATTAGTCAACATTTGCAGAGAAAGAACTTAGTGCATCCAGGGGGCACTTCATGTTGAAATTAGTTTGTGACAATGAGCTACTGTGTTTTATTCTGCAGTCCAAGGGAATGGTGCCAGACATCTCTAAGGTGTCTAGCAGTTCTACAATTCTGATTTTAAGTGGTCTGTGTGCTTCAGAGATTTGGGCAGGAGAAGGGCAGGAGTTCAGAGACTGTGAACACTTCTGTTACCTGTGCTGACCATGGAGCAGGCCGCCTTCTGTGGACATCATTTTGATTTCTTGGTACTCTTGGGAAAGGTGCTTTTGTCTCACATTCCTCCATTTAGGAGTAATTATAATGATGAAAGTAATTTTTATCTTATATCATCTGTGGGCCCTGATCCTGGGCTCCCAGATAAGCTATCCTTTAACATTTTACCCAGCTCAAAATGACTGGGCAAAACCTGAAAGCATGATACCTATTTCTGCCCCAAGCACATGTTGTACATCTGCTTCGAGAAGAAAACAATAACCAAAAATGCCAACATAAAGATAAGAGAAAATAAAGAACCTCTTTGGCTCCCATAAGATTAAAGTCATACTGACATGTGCATACTGAAAATGCATGAAATCATTGCATTTCCTAAAGCCCAAGTCTTGGAGGGTCTGATAGTCACTGACTATGCCCAGAACCAGGCACACCCCAGCAGGGAGGGCTGGTCCAGAAAGGGAAGGGGCAGGACTCTGAGGGTGGTCTACAGCTAGAGAGGTCCCTAGAAGGGGCCAGGTTGTGTGGGGGCCCCAGCCCACGAGCCCACCCATGCCTGTGCCTGGTGTTGGGTAGAGGAGGCTCCTCTTGTGCCCCCTGCACTTTCAGGGTTCCAGGGGCTTGAGGACTGGTTGCGCAGCATCCAAGGAGCTCAGGCACCACCCTCCCAGACCATTCACCACTTGGGGGTGGAGCTACATCACTGTGGGCTGGCCCAGATTTGCAGTGGGTTGCAGACTTGGGGCAGAAGAAGGGGCACTGAGAGAGAGAGAGTTGCCCTGTGGAGATCCCTGCTGGTGAGTGAGCAGCATGCACTGGGGTGGGGGTCCGGGGGTAGGGTGCGCCTCAGGTGGGAGGCAGGGTTCTGGAAGGGCACATGGAGAGGGTTCATTGTGGGGACTCAGGTGAGTTTTCTTTTTCCCTTTAAAGTCTCTTCTGCCCCATGTCCTCAACTGGCCTTATCTCCATACCCGTGAACTCCAGGGCGCCCGCTCCCCTGAGCTTTGGTGGGATTGGTTGCAGAATTTCAGGGTTTCCCCTGTTCCCCTGGAAGAGTGCGGGAAAGGACCTCACACAATCCCCACATTTAGTTCTCTGACACAGTGCAGGTGATGCCTCTTGAGCAGTACCCCGAGTTCAGCAGGGTGTGCCCTGGTCCCCCAGGCACATGTGTGGCAGTAGCAAGCCCCAGAGCCATCCCCCAACTTCAGCATTATGCCCCCTGTGCCCCCGGGTTAGTGGTAATTGGCTATTAGAATCATGCAGGAAAATCCTCCAGGTGGGGGCCTGGAGGCGTGCGTAAACCAGACCCCACTCTAGTTGCATTGGGAATAGATGAATTGAGGGTTTCTTTAGAAGAGTAAGTCTGCTTTCCAGAAAAGGCAAGGTCATTGGTCTGTTGAGAATGAAGATAATTACTGAGAAACAACAAGTATGTGTTGCCCCTTCACCCAGAAACCGAAGCAGGTGTGCAGGCTTTAGGTCAGAGGTGCCTTCTTGTCCCCAGCTGACAACACTTCTCTGCTCTGGCTCCAAGACACCCGAGGTTTTGAACGTTAGCATCGGAGTCAGCGAGGCAGCTTGTCACAGGACGCCAGTGTTCAGAGAAAGCACAGGTATGTTTGGCAAAATGTCCTATCTATGTCAGGGCTGGAGGTAAAACCTCTCATTATCCCAAAACCTCCTGGGCTTTTCTCTTTTCTCTAGTTGAGCCACAAAGTAAAATTGAAGTAGCTGTCAGGATTCTGGGTTTGGTGCAAGAATTACTTAGTTTCCCTGCAGGTAGAACTTTGCAGGGGATCACAATTTCTCTGTCCATTTATTGCTTACAAATGTATTTTGACCATCTGTTTCCTAGGAACCCTCTTTTATTAGAAAGGGAAGGTAAGATTCACTCTGTGCCTGTTTGTAACATCTAAATTGTTCCTTCATCTAACAGTGTTTATTCAATTGGGCCTAAGATATGGTTGAGTGGCCAGCATCTAGAGTTAGGTGGCTTTTTTTTTCATCTGATACAGACTTGGATAATGTCATTTGACAAAGGTGATGTTTCATCATTGATTAATTTATTCGTCAGAAGAGTTAAAATTAGGGTGGAGGGAAAATTGAAAATTATCCAAAGCAGCCTGCTCCTGTTTAAAAGTTGAGCTTGACTTTCTAGTTTTACTAAATGTATTATCTCGATATTTTGAGGTGCCATATTCTCTCTGTAGTTTCTTTGGTGGTGGAGTCAGAAGGAGAGTCTGGGAATTCTTTTGGATAGTGGCATGCTGGTGGCTTCAAGGGGCTTGGCGTCAGGAGCCTTGGGGTGAAGTCTGCAACTGCTTGCCTGACCCTGGGTGCATCTCACAGAGGTTTTGTTTCCTCTTATGAAATTGCTGGCAGATAATATTCTGCTTAAAGGGGAACCCTCCCATCCTGTTGGTGGCAATGCAAAGTGGTTCAGCCAGTCTGGGAAACAGTGTGGGGGTTCCTCAAAAAGTTAAACATTGAAAAACCCCATGATTCAGCAATTGCTCTCCTATGTAATTACCCAAAGGATACAGAAATGCAGATTCGAAGGGGGTCCATGCACAATGATGTTTATGGCAGTAATGTCCACAGTAGCCAAACTATGGAGAGAATCCCAAAGTCCATGCACTGATGAATGGATAAAGCAGATGTGGGATACCTATATATAATGGAATATGACCCAGCTTCAAAAAGAATGAAATCTTACCATTTGCAAGGATGTGCATGGACCTAGAGTGTATTAAGCTAAGCAGAATCAGTGAGGAAAGACAAATATCCTATGCTCTCACACTTGTGGAATTTCAGAAAAAAAAAAAACAGATGAACAGAGTGGAGGGGTGATGAGAGAGGCAAACAAGGAAATAGACTCAACCTTGGAGAACAAACTGAGTGTTGCTGCAGGACAGGGGCGTGGGGGGAAGAGTTAAATGGGTGAGGGGTATTAAGGATGGTACTTGTGATGAGCACCGGGTACTGTATGCAGGTGAGGAATCACTAAATCCTACCCCTGAAGCGAATATTCCATGGCATGTGAACTAACTGGAATTTAAGTAAGAGAAGAAAGGAAAAAGTGTTCTGCTTCATGAAGAGTGAGGTAAAATTGTAGTGATTTGGGCTGTACTATTCTATAGATGAGAGTTGTAAAACACCCTGTTGTAAGATACACTAGTTTCTTATCACATAAGGAGTCCTCAGAAAGCTGCAATGAAAGATTCAGGTCTCAGAGCATGTTCATGTTCCACTGATATGTTACAATTTGCACAGTTAGGAAAGAAGGTGGAGAGAAAGGCAACAGAAGGGGAAAGTAGGTGTGAACCTTTCATTAGTTAGCATTATATCTTTCTCATGAAAGCCTTGCGCCAGTGTGATTTTGGAAGAAGAGGGGGAATCCAGGAGCATTGCAAGAGATGGGGGAGTTCCAGGTCTGGGTAAAGCTGACAGGGTTCCCAGATGAGAGCTGAATGCATTCTGCAGCAGGGTATGGGCAGGGTGGGCTCCAAGGGTGGCTGTGGGTCTCCTGGGTGAGAGTTGTGACAGGTGAGGGCTCTGTGCAAGTTCCTGGCTGAGGACAAGTGAGGCACAGGCGAGAGCTGGCAGAGAACCCTCTTCTGGGCCACCAGCCTCACCCAACACACACAGGCTCATCTTCTGTCCCTGTCACTCCAATTCAGACTTCTCCGAAGGTGAGTGAGAACACATCAAGAGCATTCTTAACAGAAGGTAAAGCATGTGCAAAGGCTCTGGGGAAGGGGAATTCCAGGTATGTCCAGGAGCAGCAAGAAGGCCCTGTGGCCACAGGAGACAGCTTAGGACATTACCTCAGAGAGGTGAAAGAAAGGCATTCCAGGGCTATAACCCCATGAGACCCTGTTTCACTGGGCCATCCTGGCTACAGTGTTGAGAACAGATGACAGAGTGTTGAAGACGGCAAGGCACGTCAATGACGAAGCTTTTCCAGGAACTCAGGCACTGTGGACCAGACAGGTGGCCTTGGATGGAGTGGTTAGACCTATTCGGGGTCCATTTTGAAGATGGAGCTCACAGGATTTGCTGATCGGTTAGCTATTAGGAGCAGGAGAACGGAGGAGTTGGGGTAACTCCCAGCTGGTGTGGGTTGTCCTGATCGAGGGGAAGGAGAGGGTTTCTGGGGGTAGGATGTAGTCCATGTTCCGCATGCAGAGGAAGGTGCCTTTCCCGGTGGATCTGCTGAGATTTGTGTCTAGGAGAACCTTTCACATCTCCTCCCTCATTAATGCTCAAGTACAAGTGTCCCCCACTTTTTAAACGTTCACAGTAAGACATTGGGCTTTCTTGAAAGAACTATGTTATTACCCAGCTTCAGTAAGAGGAAGAGACCTGAAGAGGATTTCCCTCTTATGAAAAAAGGTGAACAGTGAGAATCACGTTCAGCATCTGTTTTGGGGAGAAGCACAACAGAGGCGGCGTGCACCCCAACCAGCTCCTTCCGCTGGGAACCGCTCTCCGCATCCAGCCACCAGCACTTTGAATGGTGTCTGTGAGCCTCTGCTGTGCTTTATCTTCATTTATGCTGGGCCTCCCTTAGAAACTTGTGTGCTGAGGCCTAAGAAAAGCCAAAGAGAAGGAATTTTGGTGTTTGAGCGCACTGTCTAATTGTTCCGTGTAAATTAATGGCCATTCCTTCTTGACACCATTTCTGCTGTGCAAGGTTTCTCAGAAGCCCTGTACTTTCAAAGAGCAGGGAAACCTATACCTCATACTGCGGGGTTAGTTTTAGTCTCCATGCTGGACAGAACATTTCATGACTGTCGGATTTTCTCACTCAAACATTGAGACTTTGACCACCTTTACCCGTTTCTACCACCCCAACCCTGAATCTGGCACCTACCAATCTGCTCTCAGTGTCTATGCGTTCAGTATTTGTTCATTCCTCGTGGAATGTACATGAGAGCATCTGGTATTGGTCTTTCTGTGTCTGAGTTACTTGGCATAAGGCCCCCAAGGTCTGTGTTTCCATGTCTGGTTCTTGTGAATAATGCTGCAGTGAACGTGGGAGTGCATCTGTCTTTTTGAGGCAGTATTTTTGTGTTCTCCGAATCAATACTCAGTAGAGCCATTATTGGGTCATGTCGTAGTTCCTTTTATGTTTTCAGGAACCTCCATACCGTTTGTCACAGTGGCTGCACCAATTTCCATTCCCACCAACAGTGCACAGAGTCTCCTCTTCTGCACACCCTTGACCCCACCTGGTGTCTGTCTCTGGGACAATAGGTGTTCCAACAGTTGTGACGTTTCCCTGACGATATTTAGTGATGTGGAACAACTTTTTCTGTCTGTTGGCACCTGTGTGCCGTCTTTGGAAAGTATCTATTCACATATTCCCCACATTTTTTATACCGTTTTTTTTTTTTGTTTGTTTGTTTTGATTTGTATGAGTGTTGTGTGTATTTTGGATATTAGCGTCTTCTCACACATATGATTCACAGATATTTTTTTCTTATTTGGTCTGTGGCCTTGTAAGTTTTTGCTGGTTTCTTTTTCCGCGTGGAAGATTTCACTTTGAAGTTGTTCCACTTGTTTATTTTTGCTTTTGTTGCCTTTGCATTTGGTGTCCGATCTGAAGACACTTTGTCAAAACCAATGTCGAGAGACTTAGTACCTGTGTCTTCTTGGAGGTTTATGGATTCAGGTCTTACATTCATATCATTCATCCATTAAAAATTTTGTGTGTGGTGTAAGAAAGTGACCCAGTTATATTCTTCTGCATTTAGTGTCCAGTTTGCCTGTTACCACTCACTGAAGAGACAGTCCTTCCCTCATGGCATATCTTCTGCTGCTGTGTCATAAGTTAGGATCATCTACGTGTGGGTAAGTTTCTGAGCTTTCTGTTCTGTTCCACTGACCTGGTGTCTGTGTTTATGCCAGTACCATCCTGTTTTGATGACAACAGCTTTGTAATCTAGCTTGAAATCCAGGAGTGTGTTGACTGCACCTTTCTTTCTCCAGGTTCCTTTGGGTATTTGGGGTGTTTTGTGATTCCATACAAGTTTGAGGACTGTTTTCTACTTGCTGGAATAATGCCACTGAAATTCAGATAGGGATTTCATCACATCTGTCGATTGCTTTGGGTACGATGGACATGTTCACATAATTAACTCTTCCAGTTAAGGAGCATGGCGTATGCTTCCATTTGTTTGTGTTGCCTTCCAAATCTTTGACCCATTCATCCTGCCCCCCTCGACACACATGCTTTTCATTTCTTTTCTGCCATGTGTTGAGTGTACTATGTCTTTCTCATTCTTGGTTACTTTTATTCCTAGATTTTTTTTATGCAATTGTAAATGGCATTGCTTTTTTAATTTCTCTTTACGACAGTGTGTCATCAGTATACAGAAATGAAAGAAGTTGGGTCATCTGGGTGGCCCCATAGGTGAAGTGTCTGCCTTCAGCTCAGGTCATGAACCCAGAGTTCTGGGATCGAGCCCCGTGTTGTGCTCCCCGCTTAGCGAGGGTCTGCTTCTCCCTCTTTCTGACACTCCCACTGCTTGTGCTTTTTCTCTTCCTGTCAAATAAATACATAAAATTTGAAAATAAATAAAGACAACAGGTCTCTGTATATTGACCTTATATCCTGCAGCTTTCTTGAATTTGTTTATTCTTACAGTTTTTTTTTTTTTTGTGGAATCTTTCGGGATTTCATGTCATTTGCAAATAGTGACAGTTTTCCTGTATGGATTTCATATCTTTCTTTTTTTAAAATGATGTCACCCTACAGTACTTCATTTGTTTTTGATGTAGTGTTCCATGATTCATTGTTTGCATATAACACCTAGTGCTCATTATGACACGTGCCCTCCTTTTATTTTAAAAGAATTTATTTATTTATTCGACAGATATAGAGACTGCCAGCGAGAGAGGGAACACAAGCAGGGGGAGTGGGAGAGGAAGAAGCAGGCTCACAGCGGAGGAGCCTGTTGTGGGGCTCAATCCCATAACGCCGGGATCACGCCCTGAACCGAAGGCAGACGCTTAACCGCTGTGCCACCCAGGCGCCCCAACACGTGCCCTCCTTAATACCCATCACCAGGATAACTCATTCCTCTTCCCCTCCCTTTCTGCAACCTTCAGTTTGTTTCCCAGTGTCAGTAGTCTCTCATGGTTCATCTTCCCCTCTCATTCCCACCCCTTCAGTTTTCCCTTCCTTCTTCTAATGTCCTCCATGCTATTCCTTCCGTTCCACATAGGAGTGAAACCGTATGATAATTGTCTTTCTCTGCTTGACTTAATTTCACTTAGCATAATCCCCTCCTGGTCCATCCACGTTGGTGCAAATGGTGGGTATTCATCCTTTCTGATGACTGAGTAATATTCCATTGTATAGATGAACCACATCTTCTTTGTCCATTCATCTGCTGAAGGACATCTTGGCTCCTTCCACAGTTTGGCTATTATGGACATTGCTGCTATGAACATTGGGATACAGGTGCCCCTTCTTTTCATTACTCTGTGTCGATGGGGTAAATACCCAGTAGTGCAATTGGTGGGTCATAGGATAGCTCTGTGTTTAACGTCTTGAGGAACCTCCATATTGTTTTCAAAAGTGGCTGTTCCAGCTTGAATTCTCACGAGTAGTGTAAGAGGGCTCCCCTTTCTTCACATCCTCTCTGACTTTTTTTTTATTTCTGTCTTGTTAATTTTTTTTCAAGATTTTATGTATTCATTCCACAGAGATAGAGACATCCAGCGAGAGAGGGAACACAAGCAGGGGGAGTGGGAGAGGAATAAGCAGGCTCATAAAGGAGGAGCCTGATGTGGGGTTCGATCCCATAATGCCAGGATCACGCCCTTAGCCGAAGGCAGATGCTTAACCTCTGTGCCACCCAGGTGCCCCCTGCCTTGTTAATTTTAACCATTCTAACTGGTGTAAAGTGGTATCTCATTGTCATTTTGATTTGTATTTGCCTGGTGGCAAGTGATGTGGAGCATTTTTTCATGTGTCTGTTGGCCATTTGTATGTCTTCTCTGGAGAAGTATCTCTTTTTGTCTTCTGCCCATTTTTTGGGTGTCGAGTTTGAAGAGTTCTTTATAGATCTTGGATACCAACCCTTTATCTGTAATATCATTTGCAGATATCTTCTTCAATTCCATAGGTTGCCTTTTTGTTTTTTGATCATTTGCTTTGCCGAGCAGAAGCTTTTTATCCTGATGAAGTGCCAATAGTTCATTTTTTGCTTTTATATTCCTTTGCCTTTAGAGACGTGGCTTACAAGATGTTGTTGTGTCCAAGGTTGAAGGGTTCTTTTGATTTTGATATGAGACAGGAATCCATTATCTTTCTTTCCTGATTGTATTCGAGTCCTCTGTCTTTCTTGGTGAGTCTAGCTAAGTTTGTCAGTTTTGTTTATCTTTCCAAAAAAGGCTGCTCTCATTTTCATTTTTTTTCTTTTTAGTCTCTGTTGGATTTATTTATGTATTCGTTTTTGTTATTTCCTTATTTCTACTAATTTGGGGCTTTGTTATTTTTTTTCTACTTCTTTACCACATAAATCCGGTTGTTTATTGGAGAGCATTTTCATGGATTGATGAAGATCTGAATTTCTATGAATGTCCCCCATAAAGCTACTTTTGCTGCATCCCATAAGTTTTTGTAGGTTGTCTTTTTCATCAATGTCAAGGTACTTCTAAAATTTTTTTGATTTCTTCTTTGACTGTTGGTTGTTCAGTAGCATGTTGTTAAATCTCCACATATTTTTTAAGATTATTTAAGTATCTGACAGAGAGTGAGACAGCGAGAGAGGGAACGCAAGCAGGGGGGTGGGAGAGGGAGAAGCGGGCTTCCCCCTGAGCAAGGACCTGATTTGGGGCTAGATCCCAGGATCCGGGGTAAAGACCTGAGCTGAAAGCACATCCTTAACGACAGAGCCACCCAGGCCCCAAAAATCTCCTCCTATTTTTGACTGTCCCATTTTTTTCTTGAGACTGATTTCTAATTTCCTATCATTGTGGTTGGACAAGATTTGAAGCAGAAGGTGAAGAGAGCACTCAGATGAAAGGTTTGTTTCCTGGAGGGTTTTCTGAGGGTAGACCATGAGTTCAGTGGGGATGGAGGAAGGCTTTGTGAGACGGGGGGTGGGGTTAACACTTGTTAGAATTACTGACTACTACCATGCAGGCTGTGTGCTACTGTTCACACCATAGTCCTGTTGGACTTGTACTTCATTAAATATTTTCTAGGAGATATAGGCATAGCCTTCACTTAAAGAAAGGTGTCATGTGGGTTCATGGCATGACCCCAGGTCAGCAACCAGAATGTACGGTATTGTGGGGTATCAGAAGCAGGCTTTCTGTGGGAAGTGACAGAAATAAGGTATGGTGAGCTCCATGACCATAGGTGAGGTCCCGAGTGACCCACTGGGTGTTGGGTTCTGTGGATCTGTCTCATCAGGTGCTGTGGAATTCAGGGACACCCTCCTGTCTGTGGATTTGTGTGGAGACAGGTAGACATCAGTGTCTGGCCAGGCACGAGGGTCGCACTGGACCACGACCAGAGGTGCAGCGTGCGGGGGAGCCACTGCTTGGTTTCCATGAAAGCTGACCATGGTCTGTGACCGTGATTCCTAGCAGTTGCAAGGGGAGAGGAGGCCGGGGGTGGTGCACACTTCCTAGACTTGTGGTCAGGACTAGTCTGGACCCCACTGAAGTTAGCCACACCGGGCACAGAAGGCACCCAGTCAGTGTAGCTCTGGGCACTGCTCCCATGGCACTTTTGGGCCAGGTCCATGCTGCAACCTCCTGCTTTTCATCATCATCTTCAAGGTCATGTGCCTCTGCTCTTGCCCCATGGCCTCCGGGGTATTGTCCGTCCTCCATCTGGCCCTCGTCCCTGGTGCCCTGTGCAGTCCGATGCCAGGGTAGCCTTCTCGAGACAAACATCTGGCCCTGATGGAACACTTCCATGGATCTCGGGTGATGCGAGGATGATGCCCTGCCCTGGAAGGGGGCTGCAGGTCCCCAATCAGGACAGCCATGTCTCCCTTTTCAGCATGGCCTGCCCTCCCCTCAGTCTTCTTCAGGGAAGCTCTCCCCACTTCCTGAGATGACAGCTCTGAACTTAAAAATGAATGTTATTTTACATATCTCTATGCCTTAGTTCATCCATGGAATGTCTTTCAACCCCGTTAGTGGGGTTTTTTTAGCAGTTCTGAAGGGCTGTCTGCTCAAAGAGGGGATGACCTGGGTGGGGCAGCTTTCCCTCTCATCTCCCTCAGCATGTCTCTGAGCCCTGGGGCCAGCTGTCCTACTGAGGATTGAGGGACCCAAGCCAGCCCATCCTGAGCCCAGGCTGTGTCAGCTCATAGACTGATGCGTGTCGGAGTGGTGGGCAGATGGCATGGGCCAGGGGCAGGCAGTGTCTCCTTCTCATTCCTTCCCTCCCTTCCTCCCAGAGGTAGCTCAGAGCAGCCTTCAACCCCTGCATCTCCAGATCCCTTGACCTGTGCCTCCTGTGTTCAGCTGGTGACCTTGGAATTTCACATGGATTCTACCTCCCGTACCCTCTCCCATAGCAGTTCCTGGATCAGGGGAGGGATCGGACCCTTGTCTGCTTTTGGTCTTCTTCCTGTCCCGCACCAAGCCCACCCACCTTTGCATCTTCCATGTATGTGCTTGGAAGCAAGCCCATCCACAGGAAACCTATTAGCCAAATGGATCCAGGCAATGAACATTGAAGTAGAGATCCAGGATCCATAATAAATCTGCTCTGAAACCTGTCCCAAAGTCTGTGACTCTCTCACACTGAAACAGAAACAATAATAGCTATCTGGACTGTGAAGTGATATGTGTCTCTACTTCCAATCTTGAATGCATAGGTGCTGAGCCTGGACTGAAAAGGACCATGGCTCCCGTGGGCTGGGATCCATGGTAAGAACTCAGTGAAATCTGAATTTTAGGCATTAAGTGAATAATTATAGTAGAGTGAATCCTCCCAAGTAGGGCTTTTGCACATTGCACAGGAAAAGCTTTTTCAAAGAGGTTTCTGAAAGAAAAATCTTTTTTTAAAATTTATTTTAATTCCATTAAAGCTAACATACAGTGTTACATTAGTTTCAGGTGTACAGTAGAGTGATTCAGTATTTCTATATATTACTCAGTGGTCATCAAGAAGTGTCCTCTTAATCCCCTTCATCTATTCCACTCATCCCTCTATCCACCTCCTCTCTGGTAATCATCCGTTTGTTCTCTATTGTTAAGAGTTTGTATTTTGGTGTGTCTCCTTTTTCTCTTTTAGTTATTTATTTTTGTTTGTTTTTTAAATTCCCCATTAGAGTGACATCATATGGGATTTGTCTTTCTCTGACTGACTTATTTTAGTTTGGATAATACTCTCTAGCTCCATCCATGTGTCTGCAAATGGCAAGGTTTCAATCTTTTGCAATCCGAGTAATACTCCATTGTGTGTGTGTATGTGTGTGTGTGTGTGTGTGTGTCTGTGTCTGTGTGTGTGTGTGTGTGAATACTCACATCTATCATCTCATTTGTCAATTTTTCTACAGACACTTGGGTTGCTTACATATTGTGACATTGTAAATAATGGTGCAAGAAACATAGAGGTGCACGTATCCTTTTTACTTACTGTTTTCCTATTCTTTGGCTTGGAGGGTCCTGCCCATTCCCCCACCCTGAATGACCGGCGGCGCCCCAAGTGGCCCGGGTGGCAGCGGAGGGGCATTTTGAGTACATCGCTGGGGCTTGGGGGTCCCCAATGTCCGGCATCGCGGTGCCAGGCCCTTTGGGAGTGCCCTTCGGGGGCCGACCTAGGGTTAGGGTTAGCCCCCAGGAGGCCTGCAGTCCCAATACGATGGCTGTGGGGTGAGCGGAGGGGTGGGCCGAGGTGAGGGCGCTGGGGAGCAGGATTGTGGGCCCCTGCATTTTGGCGCTGGAGGCTTCAAATATCTCCGGTTTCTCCAGGGCCTTGTCCCTTCTCCCGCCCTGAATGACCGGCGGTGCCCCTAGCGGCCTGGGTGGCAGCGTTGTGGGAGGGTGAGTCTGGCTCTGGGGCTTGGAGTCCCAGATCCCGGGCGTAGTGGCACCAGGACCCTTGGGAGGGGCCCCTGGGAGGCCAACCTAGGGTTAGGATTAGCCCCAAGGAGACCTTCAGGCCTAATCCGCACACTGTGCGGCGAGCGGAGGTGTGGGCCGAGGAGAGCGCAATGGGGAGCAGGAGCGTGGGCACCAGCGTTATGGTGTGGGGAGCCTGTGAAGGTCACCTGTGGCTCAGATGGCCCTGCCCTTCTCTCGCTCTCTATGACCGACAGCTCCCCTAGTGACCCGGGTGGGTACAGTGCGGCAGGGTGACTCTGGCTCTGGGGCTCTGAGACACCAATCCCCAGAATTGCAGAGCCAGGCCCCTTGGGATGTCCCCACAGGGCCGACCTAGGGTTTTGATTAGCTGCCAGGAGCCCAGCAGGCCCTATCCACCGGCTCTGAAGCAAGCGGTGGGGTGGGCCTAGGTGACGGCGCTGGTGAGCAGGATCCTGGGAGCCAACGTTTTTGCGCGGGGAGCCTTCAAAGGTCAGCGTGGGCTCAGAGGGCCCTGCCCAATCTCCTGCCCTGATTGACCAGCGGGGCCTCTAGTGGCTCGGGTGGCTGAAGGGCAGCAGGGTGAGTCAGGCACATGGGCTCGGGATCCCCATCCCCAGAGTTGCGACGCCAGACCCCTTGGGAAGGGCTCCTTGGGGGCTGATGTATGGTTAGGGTTAGTCTCCAGGAGCACCGCAGGCCCGATACACCACCTGTGCGTCGAGGGGATAGTTGGGGCGAGGTGAGGGTGCTGGTGAACATGAGCCTGGGCCCAAGCGTTTTGGTTTGGTGTGCCTTCGAATGTCTGTAGGGGTTCGGAGGGCCCTCCACTTCTCCTACCCTGAATGAATGGCGGCGCCGCTAGCGGCCCGTGTGGGGCGGGGCGGCAGCGTGCAACTGGCGCTGGGGCCTGGGGGTCCCCAATCCCCGGCGTTGCGGCTCCAGACCCCTTAGGAAGGGAGCTTCAGGGGCTGTCCTAGGGTTAGGGTTAGCGCCCAGGAGGCCGGCAGGCCCCAGTCGCAGGCTGTGCGAGGAGCGGAGGTGCGGGCCAGGTTGAGGGCGATGCCCAGCAGGAGCGTGGTCCCCAGCATTTTGGCGCCCTGGGCCTTCGAATGTTGCCATGGCTCGGAGGGCCCTGCCCTGTCTCCTGCCCTGAATAACGAGCGACGCCCCTAGGGGCTCGGTTGGCAGTGGGGCGGCAGGGTGAGTCCTGCTCTGCGGTTCAGGGATCCCCAATCCCCAGCGTTGCGGGGCCAGGCCCCTTGGGAGGGGCTCCTCGTGGGCCGACCTAGGGTTAGAGTTAGCCCCCATGAGGCCGGCAGGCCCAATCCTCTGGCTGGGAGGGGAGAGGTGGGTGGGAGGAGGTAAAGGCGCTGGCGAGCGGGAGCCTGGGCCTCTGCATTTTGGCACGGGAGGCTTCAAATATCTCCGGTTTCTCCAGGGCCCTGTCCCTTCTCCCGCCCTGAATGACTGGCGGTGCCCCTAGCGGCCTGGGTGGCAGGGTTGCGGCAGGGTGAGTCTGGCTCTGGGGCTTGGGGTCCCCGATCCCTGGCGTAGCGGCACCAGGACCCTTGGGAGGGGCCCCTGGGGGGCCGACCTAGGGTTAGGGTTAGCCCCCAGGAGGCCGGCAGGCCCTATCTGCCCGCTGTGCGGCGAGTAGAAGGGTGGGCCAAGGTGAGGGCGCTGGGGAGTGTGAGTGTGGGCACCAGCGTTTTGGTGCGGGGAGCCTTTGAAGGTCACCGTGGGCTCAGAAGTCCCTGCCCCTTTTCTCCCCCGAATGACCGGCGGCGCCCCTAGTGGCCCAGGTGGCGATAGTGCAGCAGGGTGAGTCTGGCTCTGGGGCTCTGAGTCACCAATCCCCAGTGTTGCAGAGCCAGGCCACTTGGGATGTGCCCCATGGGGCAGACCTAGGGTTTTGGTTAGCCCCCCGGAGCCCGGCAGGCCCTATCCACCGGCTCTGAATCAAGCGGAGGGGCGGGCCGAGGTGAGGGCTCTAGGAGCAGGAGCATGGGAGCCAACGATTTTGCGCACGGGGCCTTCGAAGGTCAGCATGGGCTCGGAGGTCCCTGCTCGTTCTCCTGTCCTGATTGACCCGTGGTCCCCTAGCGGCTTGGGTGGCTGAAGGGCAGCAGGGTGCGTCCGGCACATGGGCTCGGGGTCCCCATCCCCAGCGTTGCGACGCCAGGCACCTTTGGAAGGGCCCCTCGGGGGCCGACCTATGGTTAGGGTTAGCCTCCAGGAGCCCCGCAGGCCCGATACACCACCTGTGCGTCGAGGGGAGAGTTGGGGCGAGGTGAGGGTGCTGGTGAACATGAGCCTGGGCCCAAGCGTTTTGGTTCGGGGCGCCTTCGAAAGTTGGCGGGGATTCGGAGGGCCCTGTCTATCCTCCCACCCTGAATGAATGGCGGTGCCCCTAGCGGCCTGGATGGGGAGTGGCGACAGGGTGCATCCGGCGCTGGGGCTTGGGGGTCCCCAATCTCCGGCATTGTGGCACCAGGCCCCTTGGGAGGGGCCCTTCGGGGGCCAACCTAGGGATAGGTTTAGCCCCTAGGAGGCCAGCAGGCCCTATTCGCCAGCTGTGTGGAGAGCAGAGTGGCAGACCTAGGTGAGGGCATTGGTGAGTGGGAGGGTGGACCTAGGTGTTTTGGTGCAGGGAGACCCTGAAGGTCACTGGGGACTCTGAAGGACCTGCCACTTCTCTCGCCCTGAATGACCAGCGGCGCCCCTAGCTTCCTGGGTGGCGACAGTGTGGTAGGGTGAGTCTGGCTCTTGGGCTCTGAGTCACCAATCCCAAGCATTGCAGAGCCAGACCCCTTGGGATGTGCCCCACGGGGCCGACCTAGGGTTTTAGTTAGCCCCCAGGAGCATGGCAGGCACTATCCACTGGCTCTGCAGCAAACGGAGGGGCGGGCCGAGGTGAGGGCGCTGGGGAGCGGGAGCATGGGCACCAGTGTTCTGGCGCGGGGAACCTTTGAAGGTCACTGGGGACTCAGAAGGCCCTGCCCTTCTCTCACCATGCATGACCGGTGGCGCCCCTAGAGGCCCAGGTGGCGATAGTGCGGCAGGGTGAGTCCGGCTCTGGGGCTCTGAGTCACCAATCCCCAGCGTTGCGGAGCCAGGCCCCTTGGGATGTGCCCCACGGGGCCGACCTAGGGTTTTCCTTAGAACCAAGAGCCCGGCAGGCCCTTTCCAACGGGTCTGAATGAAGCAGAGAGTTGGGCCGAGGTGAGGGTGGTGGTGAACATGAGCCTGGGCCCAAGCGTTTTGGTTCAGAAAGCCTTCAAAGGTCGGCGGGGGTTCGAAGTGCCCTGCAGGTTCTCCCACCCTGAATGAATGGCGGCGCCCCTAGCGGCCCAGGTGGTAAGGGGTGGCAGGGTGAGTTAGGCCCTGCAGCTCGGGTATCTCCAATCCCCAGGGATGCGGTGCCAGGCCCTTTGGGTGGGGCCCCTCGGATGACAACTTAGGGTTAGGTTTAGCCCCTAAGATCTCAGCCGGTCCTATTCGCCAGCTGCGTGGAGAGTGGAGCGGCGGACCGAGGTGAGGGCGCTGGTGTTTGGGTGCGAGGGCCCGGGCGTTTTGGCGTGGGGGGGACTCGAAAGTCACCGTGTCTCAGAGGGCCCTGCCCGTTCTCCCGCCCTGAATGAACGGCAGCACCCCAAGCCCCTGGGTGGCGGCTGGGTGGCAGGGTGAGTCAGGTGCTGAGGCTCAGGGTCCCCAATCCCCGGCATTGCGGCGCCAGGCCCCTTGGTAGGGGCCCCTCGGGGGTCGATCTAGGGTTACAGTTAGCCCCCCGGAGGCTGGTGGACCCGATCAGCATCTGAGTGGCACGCAGCAGGGTGGGCCGAGGTGAGGGCACTGGCGAGCCTGAGCATGAGCCCAAGCGTTTTAGCGTGGGGGGTCTTCGAAGGTCAGTGGGGGCTCGGAGGGACCTGCCCATTCTCCCACTCTGAATGACCGGCGGGGCCCCTAGTGGCTCAGGTGGCTGAAGGGCAGCAGGGTGAGTCCGGCACTTGGGCTCGGTTGCCCCATCCCTGGCGTTGGGGCACCAGGCCACTTGGGAAGGGCCCCTCGGGGGCCGACCTACAGTTAGGGTTAGCTCCCAGGAGGCTGGCAGGCCCTATACACCACCTGTGCGTGGAGCGGAGAGTTGGGCCGAGGTGAGGTTTCTGGTGAACATGAGCCTGGGCACAAGCATTTTGGTTCTGGGCGCCACTGGGGGTTCGGAGGACTCTGCCAGTTCTCCCACCCAGAATGAATGGCGGCGCCCCTAGCGGCCTGTGTGGGGCGGGGCGGCAGGGTGTACTGGGCGCTGGGGCTTGGGGGTTGCCAATCCCCAGAGTTCCGCCGCAAGGCTCCTTAGGATGGGACCCTCAGGGGCCATCCTAGGGTTAGGGTTAGCGCCCAGGAGGCCGGCAGGCCCGATCCGCCAGCTGTGCGAGGAGTGGAGGTGTGGGCCGAGTTGAGGGGGATGCCGAGCGGGAGTGGGGGCCCCAGCGTTTTGGCGTCCTGGGCCTTCGAATGTTGCCATGTCTCAGAGGGCCCTGCCCATTCTCCTGCCCTGAATAACCAGCGGCACCCCTAGCAGCTCCGTTGGCGGTGGGCCTGCAGGGTGTGTTTGGAGCTGGGGCTCGGGGGTCCCCAATCTCTGTCATTGCGGTGCCAGGCCCCTTGGGAGGGGCCCCTCGAACGCCGACCTAGATTTAGGGTTATTTCCCAGGGCACCGGCAGGCCCGATCCGCCAGTGTGTGGCAACGGTGGGGTGGGCTGAGGTGAGGGCGCTGGTGAGCGGGAGCGTGGGCCCAAGCGTTTTGGCGTGGGGGGCCTTCAAAAGTTGCCAGGGGACTGGAGGGCCCTGCCCGTTCTCCCGCCCTGAATAACCGGCGGCGCCCCTGGTGCCGCGGGTTGTGGTGGGGTGGCTGGGTGAGTCCGGTGCTGGGGCTCGGAGGCCCCCAATCCCAGGCCTTGCAGCTCCAGGCTCCTTGGGAGGGGCCCACTGGGGGCCAACCTAGGTTTAGGGTTAGCCCCCATGAAGCTGGCAGGCCTCATCCACTGGCTGTGCTGTGAGCAGAGCAGCGCGCTGAGGTGAGGGCGCTGGCATACGGAGGCGTGGGCCCAGCCTTTTGGCGTGCGGGGCCTTCGAAAGTCGCTGGGGGCTCGGAAAGCCCTGCCCGTTCTCCCGACCTGAAAGACCGGTGGTGCCCCTAGTGGCCCGGGTTGCGGTGGGGCAGCACGGTAAGTCCGGAGCTGGGGCATGGGGGTCCCCAATACTCTGCGTTGGGGCGCCAGGCCCCTTGGGAAGGGCCCTCGGGGTCCTAACCAGCGTTAGTATTAGCCCCCAGGAAGCCGGCAGGCCGATCCGCTAGCTGTGTAGAGAGCAGTGGGGCAGGCCAAGGTGAGGGCACTGTAGAGCGGGAGCATGGGCCCAAGCGTTTTGGCGTGGGGGCATTCAAAAGTTGCCAGGGGTTCAGAGCGCACTTCCGGTTCTACTGCGCTGAAAGCCCGACGGTGCACCTAGCGGCTCGGGTTGCAGAGGGGCGGCAGAGTGAGTCTGGTGCTGGGGCTCGGGGTCCCCAATCCCCGGTGTTGCAGCGCCAGGCCCCTTGGGAGGGGCCCCTCGGGTGCGACCTAGTGTTAGGGTTAGCCCCCAGGAGGCCCACAGGCCTGATCCGCCAGCTCTGCGGCGAGCGGAGTGGTTGGCCGAGGTGAGGGCGCTCGCGATCGGGAGCGTGGGCCCAAGCGTTTTGGCACGGAGGGCCTTCGAAGGTCGCTGGTGGCTCTGAGGTCCCCGCACGTTCTCCCGCCCTGAATGAGGACAGCGCTCCTAGCGGGCTGGGTCCTGGCGAGGTGACAGGGTGTCTTGCACTGGTGCTCAGGGGTCGCCAAGCCCCGGCTTAGCGGTGCCAGGCCCATTGGGAGGGGCCCCTCTTGGGCCGACGTATGGTTTGGGTTAGCTCCCAGGAGGCCTTCAGGCCCAATCAGCCAGCTGTGCGGTGAGCGGAGGGGCGGGCCGAGGTGAGGCTGCTGGCGAGCGGGAGCACGGGCCCAAGGATTTTGGCGCTGGGAGCCTTCAAAGGTCTCTGGGTGCTCTGAGGGCCCTGCCCGTTCTCCTGCCCTGAATGACCAGCGGCGCCCCTATCGGCCAGGGTGGAGTCGGGGCAACACATTGAGTCTGGCGCAGGGTCTCAGGGGTCCCCAATCCCCACGTGCCGCACCAAGCCCCTTGGGAGGGGCCCTCGTGGGCCGAACTATGGTTAGGGTTAACCCCCAGGAGGCCAGCAGGCCCGATCCGCCGGCTGTGCTGCGAGGGGAGGCGTGGGCCGAGGTGAGGGCGCTGGCGAGAAGGAGCATGGGCCTAAGCGTTTTGGGATGGGGGGCCTTCGAATGTCACAGGGGGCTTGGAGGGCCCTACACATTCTCCCGCCCTAAATGACCGGTGGCGCCCCTAGTGGCCCGGCCGCCGGCAGAGCAGTAAGGTTAGTCTGGTGCTGGGGTTTGGGGCTCCCCAATCCCCGCATTGCGATGCCAGGCCCCTTGGGAAGGGCCCCTCGGTGGTCGACCTAGGGTTAGGGTTAGCCCCCAGGAGCCACGCAGGCCCGATACACCACCTGTGCATCGAGAGGACAGTTGGGCCGAAGTGAGGGTGCTGGTGAACATGAGCCTGGGTCCAAGCGTTTTGGTTCGGTGCGCCTTCGAAGGTCGGCGGGGGTTCGGAGGGCCCTGCCAGTACTCCCACCCTGAATGAATGGCGGCGCCCCTAGCGGCCCGTGTGGGGTGGGGCGGCAGCGTGCATCCGGTGCCGGGGATTGGGGGTACCCAATCCCCGGCGTTGCGGTGCCAGGCCCCTTAGGAAGGGACCCTCAGGGGCCGTCCTAGGGTTCTAGTTAACGCCCAAGAGGCCGGCAGGCCCGAGTCGCCGGCTGTGCAAGGAGCGGAGGTGCGGGCCGAGTTGAGGGTGCTGGTGAACATGAGCCTGGGCCCAAGCGTTTTGATTCGGGGCACCTTCAAATGTAGGTGGGGGCTTGGAGGGCCCTACCCGTTCTCCCACCCTGAATGACCGGCTACACTCCTAGCGGCCTGTGTGGCGGCAGGGCGGCAGGGTGAGTCTGGCGCTGGGGCTCAGGGGTCCACAATTCCCGGTGTTGCGGTGCCAGGGCCCTTGGGAGGGGCCCTTGGGGGTCGATCTAGGGTTACGGTTAGCCCCCAGCAAGCCGGTGGACCCGATCAGCGGCTGTGCAGCACGCGGAGGGTTGGGCCAAGGTGAGGGCGCTGGCGAGACTGAGCATGATCCCAAGTGTTTTAGTGCGGGGGGTCTTCGAAGGTCGGTGCGGGTCAGAAGGACCTGCCCGTTCTCCCGCTCTGAATGACCGGCGGGGCCCCTAGAGGCTCCGGGGCCTGAAAGGCAGCAGGTTGAGACCGGCACTTGGGTTGGGGTCCCCATTCCCGGCATTGTGGCGCCAGGCCACTTGGGAAGGGCCCCTCCGTGGCCGACCTACAGTTAGGGTTAGCCCTCAGGAGGCCAGCAGGCCCGATACACCGCCTGTGCATAGAGAGGACAGTTGGGCCTAAGTGAGGGTGCTGGTGAACATGAGCCTGGGCCCAAGCGTTTTGGTTCTGGGCGCCTTCGAAGGTCGGCGGGGTTTCGGAGGGCCCTGCCAGTTCTCCCACCACGAATGAATGGCGGCGCCCCTAGCGGCCCGTGTGGGGCGGGGCGGCAGCGTGCGTCCGGCGCTGGGGCTTGCTGGTCGCCAATCTCCGGCGTTGCACTGCAAGGCTCCTTAGGAAGGGACCCTCAGGGGCCGTCCTAGGGTTAAGGTTAGCGCCCAGGAGGCTGGCAGGCCCGAGTCGCCGGCTGTGCGAGGAGTGGAGGTGTGGACCGAGTTGGGGGGGATGCGGAGAGGGAGCGTGGGCTCAGCATTTTGGCGTCCTGGGCCTTTGAATGTTGCCATGTCTCGGAGGGCCCTGCCCATTCTCCTGCCCTGAATAACCAGCGGCGCCCTTAGCGGCTCCATTGCGGTGGGGTTGCAGGGTGAGTCCTGAGCTGCGGCTCAGGGATCCCCAATCCCCAGCATTGTGGGGCCAGGCCCTTTGGGAGGGGCTCCTCCTGGGCCGACCTAGGGTTAGAGTTAGCACCCAGGAGGCCAGCAGGCCCAATCCTCTGGCTGGTTGGCAAGAGGTGGGTGGGCGGAGGTAAAGGCCCTGGGGAGCGGGAGCGTGGGCCCCTGCATTTTGGCGCGGGAGGCTTCAAATGTCGCCAGTTTCTCCAGGGCCCTGTCCCTTCTCCCGCCCTGAATGAGTGGTGGCGCCCCTAGTGGCCTGGGTGGCGGCGTTGCGGCAGCGTGAGTCTGGTTCTGGGTCTTGGAGTCCCCGATCCCCGGCGCATAGGCACAAGAATCCTTGGGAGGGACCCTGGAGGGCCGACCTACAGTTAGGGTTAGCCCCCACAAGGCCGGCAGGGTGGATCCACCCTCTGTGCAGGGAGCGGAGGGGCGGGCCGAGGTGAGGGCGCTGGGGAGCGGGAGCGTGGGCACCAGGGTTTTGGCACGGGGAGCCTTCGAAGGTCGCCAGTGGCTTGGAGGACCCTGTCCGTTCTTGCGCCCTGAATGACCGGCGGCGCCCCTAGTGGCCTGAGTGGCAGCAGGGAGGCAGGGTGAGTCTGGCGATGGGGCCTGTGGTCCTAGTCCCAGGCTTGGTGGCCACAGGCCCCTTGGGAGGGGCCCCTCTGGGGCCTGACTAGCTTTAGGGTTACCCCCAGGAGTCCAGCAGCCTGATCCGCTGGCTGTGCGTCGAGCGGAGGGGCGGGCCGAAGTGAATGCACTGGGGAGCCGGAGCGTGGGCCCAAGTGTTTTGGCGTTGGGGGCCTTCAAAGGTCACCAGGGGCTCAGAGGGCCCTGCCTGTTCTCTCGACCTGTGATGACGTTGCCCCTAGCATGCCGGGTCACAGCGGGGTGGCAGGGTGAGTCTGGAGCTAGGGCTCGTGGGTCCCCAATCCCCAGTGTGGCGGCGCCAGGCACTTGGGAGTGGTCCCTCGGGGGCCTACCTAGGGTTAGGGTTAGCCCAAAGGAGGCCGGCAGGCCCGTTCTGCCGGCTGTGCGGTGAGAGGAGTGGTGGTCCAAGGTGAGGGCACTGGCGAGCGGGAGCGTGGGCCCAAGGGTTTTGGCGCGGGACTCCTTCAAAAGTCGCCGGGGGCTCAGAGATCCATGCCCCTTCTCCCGCCCTGAATGACTGGCGGCGCCCCTAGCAGCCCGGGTGGCGGCGGGGAGGCTGGGTGAGTCTGGCGCTCATGCTCGTGGGTCCCCAATATCTGGCCTTGCAGAGCCAGTACCCTTGGGAAGGGCCCCTCGGGGGCCGACCTAGGTTTAGGGTTAGCCCCCAGGAGCCCGGCAGGCCCGATCCGCCAACTGTGTTGCGAGCGGAGTGGAGGGCTGAGGTGAGCGCGCTGGCGAGCAGGAGCGTGGGCCCAAGCGTTTTGGCGCAGGGGCCTTCGAAGGTCACCGGGGGCTCAGAGGGCCCTGCCCCTTCCTCTGCCCTGAAGGACCGGCGGCGCCCCTAGCAGCCCGGGTGGCGGCGGGGTGGCAGTGAAAGTCTGGCGCTGGGGCTCGATTGTCCCCAATCCCCAGAGTGATGGCGCCAGTCCCCTTGGGAGGGGCTCCTCAGGGGCTGAATTAGGGTTAGGGTTAGCCCCCAGGAGGCTGGCAGGCCCGATCCGATCCACTGGCTGTGTGGTGAGCGGAGGGTGGGGCCCAGGTGAGGGCAATGGTGAACAGGAGCGGGGGCCCAAGCGTTTTGGCGCACGTTGCCTTTGAAGGTCTCAGGGGGCACGGAGGGCCCTGCAAGTTCTCCCACTCTGAATGAGGACGGCGACCCTAGCAAGCCAGGTCTTCGCAGGGCACCAGGGTGAGTCCGGCACTGGTGCTCGGGGGTTCCCAATCCCCGGCGTGGTGGTGCCAGACCCCTTGGGAGGGGCCCCTCGACAGCCAACCTAGGGTTAGGGTTAGACCCCAGGAGGCCGCCAGGCCCTATCCGCTGGTTGTGCAGCTTGCGGAGGGGCTGGCCAAGGTGAGGGCATTGGTGAGCAGAAGCGTGGGCCAAAGCATTTTGGCGCGGGGGGCCTTCGAATGTCACCGGGGGCTTGGAGGGCCCTGCCCGTTCTCCAACCTAGATGACCGGTGGCGCCCCTAGCGGCCTGGGTGTCGGTGGGGGTGGCAGGGTGTGTCCGGTGGTTTGGCTCGGGGGTCCCCAATCACCAGCGTGGCAGCGCCAGGCCCCTTGGAAGGGGCCTCTGGTGAGCTGACCTAGGGAAGGTTTAGCCCCCAGGAGGCCAGCAGACCCGATCTGCCGGCTGTGCGGCGAGCGAGGGGTGGGCTGAGGTGAGCACGCTGGCGACCGGGAGCGTGGGCCCAAGCATTTTGGCACAGGGGGCCTTCGAATGTCACCGGGGGCTCGGAAGGCCCTGCCCGTTCTCCCTCCTTGAAAGACCGGTGGCTCCCCTAGCGGCCGGTGTGGTGGTGGGCCAGCAGGGTGAGTCTGGAGCTGGGGCTCGGGGGTCCCCAATCCCCGGCGTGGCAGCGCCGGGCACTTGGGAGTGGTCCCTTGGGTGCCGACCTAGCGTTAGGGTTAGCTCAATGGAGGCCAGCAAGCCCCATCCACCGGCTGTGCGGATTATGGAGTGGCAGGCCAAGGTGAGGGCTCTGGCTAGCGGGAGCATGGGCCCAAGTGTTTTTGCACGGGGCGCCTTCCAAGGTCGCCGGGGGCTCAGAGGTCCCTGCCTGTTCTCCTGCCCTGAATGAGTGTCGGCGCCCCTAGCAGCCCGGGTGGCTGCAGGGCGGCAGGGTGAGTTCGGCGCTGGTGCTTGGGGGTCCCCAAGCAGGGGCATGGCGGTTCCACGCCCCTTGGGAGGGGCACCTCGGGGGCTGACATAGGGTTTGTGTTAGCCCCCAGGAGGCCGGCAGGCCCGATCTGCCAGCTGTGCGGCGTGCAGAGGGGCAGGCTGAGGTAAAGGTGCTGGAGAGCAGGAGCGTGGGCCCAGGCGTTTTGGCGTGGGGGCCTTCGAAGATCGAGGGTGGCTCGGAAGGCTCTGCACGTTCTCCAGCCGGGAATGACCGGCGGCGCCCCTAGCGGCCCTGGTGGCGGCGGGGCGGCAGGGTGCGTCTGGTGTTGCGGCTCAGGGGTCCCCAATCCCTGGCGTGGCAGTGCCAGGCCCCTTGGGACGGGCCCCTCTGGGGCCGACCTAGGGTTAGGGTTAGCCCCCAGGAGGATTGCAGGCCCGATCCGCCAGCTGTTCAGAGAGTGGAAGGGCTGGCCGACGTGAGGGCGCTGGTGAGTGGTAGCTTGGCCCAAGCGTTTTGGTGCGGGAGGCCTTGGATGTTCGCCAGGGGCTCGGAGGGCCTTGCCAGTTCTCCCACCCTGAATGACCGGCGGCGCCTCTAGCGGCCATGGTGGCAGCAGGGTGAGTCTGGAGCTGGGGCACAGGGGTTCCCAATCCCCGGTGTGGCGGCTCCAGGCACTTGGGGGGGAACCTCAGGGGCTGACCTAGGGTTAGGGTTAGCTCAAAGGAGGCCATCAGGCCCGATACACCAGCTGTGCAGTGAGGGGAGTGGCGGGCCGAGGTCAGGGCGCTGGCAAGCAGGAGCGTGGGCCCAAGCGTTTTGGCGAGGGGGCCTTCGAAGTTCGCTGGGGGCTCGGAAGGACCCTGCCCGTTCTCCCGCCCTGAATGACCTGCGGCGCCCCTAGCGGGCCGGGTGACGGCGGGGCTGCAGGGTGTGTTCAGAGTTGGGGCTCGGGGGTCCCCAATCTCTGTCGTTGTGGTGCCAGGCCCCTTGGGAGGGGCCCCTCGGGCGCCGACCTAGAGTTAGGGTTATCCCCCAGGGCACTGGCAGGCCCGATCCGCCGGCTGTGTGGCGACGGTGGTGCGGGCTGAGGTGAGGGTGCTGGTGAGTGGGAGCATGGGCCCAAGCGTTTTGGCGTGGGGGGCCTTCAAAAGTTGCCGGGGGCTCGGAGGGCCCTGCCCATTCTACCGCCCTGAGTAACCAGCTGCGCCCCTGGTGCCCTGGGTTGTGGTGGGGTGGCCGGGTGAGTCCGGTGCTGGGACTCGGGGGTCCCCAATCCCAGGCCTTGCAGCTCCAGGCTCCTTGGGAGGGGCCCATCGGGGGCCAACCTAGGTTTAGGGTTAGCCCCCAGGAAGCTGGCAGGCCTCATCCGCTGGCTGTGCTGTGAGCAGAGCGGCGCACCGAGGTGAGGGCGCTGGCGTACGGGGGCGTGGGCCCAGCCTTTTGGCGCGGGGGGCCTTCGAAAGTCCCTGGGGGCTCGGAAGGCCTTGCCCGTTCTCCCGACCTGAATGACCGGCGATGCCCCTAGTGGCCCGGGTTGCGGTGGGGCGGCATGGTAAGTCCGGCGCTGGGGCGCGGGGGTCCCCAATACTCGGCGTTGGGGTGCCAGGCCCCTTGGGAAGGGCCCTCGGGGTCCGAACCAGCGTTAGTGTTAGCCCCCAAGAGGACGGCAGACCTGATCCGCCAGCTGTGTAGCGAGCAGTGGGGCAGGCCGAGGTGAGGGCACTGTAGAGCGGGAGCGTGGGCCCAAGCGTTTTGGCGTGGGGGCATTCGAAAGTCACCGGGGGTTCAGAGTGCACTTCGGGTTCTACTGCGCTGAAAGCCCGATGGCGCACCTAGCGGCTCGGGTTGCAGAGGGGCGGCAGGGTGAGTCCAGTGCTGGGGCTCGGGAATCCCCAATCCCTGGCGTTTCGGCACCAGACCCCTTGGGAGGTGTCCCTCGGGCCTGACTTAGGGTTTGGGTTAGCCTCCAGGAGGCCAGCAGGCCGGATCTGCCAGCTGTGCAGCGAGTGGATGGTCGGGCAGAGGTGAGGTTGCTGGCGAGCGGGAGCATGGGCCCAAGCGTTTTTGCGTGGGGGGGGTTCAAAGGTCGCCGGGGACTCGGAGGGCCCTGCCCGATCTCCCGCCCTGAATGAGGACGTTGCCCCTAGCGGGCCGGGTCACAGTGAGGCGGTACGGTGAGTCCGGCACTGGGGCTCGGGAGTCCCCAATCCCTGGCATGGCGGTGCCAGGCCCCTTGGGAGGGGCCCCTTGGGTGCCGACCTAGGCTTAGAGTTATCCCCCCGGAGGCCAGCAGCCCCGATCTGCCCGCTGTACGGCGAGTGATGTGGCGGGCTGGAGTGAGGGTTCTGGCGAGCGGGAGCGTGGGCCCGAGTGTTTTCGCACGGGGGCCTTCGAAGGTCGTCGTTGGCTCGGAGGGCCCTGCCTGTTCTCCCGCCCTTAATGACCGGCGGGGACCCTGGTGGCCCGGGCGGCAGCGGGGCGGGAGGGTGAGTCTGGCAATGGGGCTCGGGGGACACGAAACCCCGGCGTTGTGGCGCCAGGCACCTTGGGAGAGGCCCCTCGGGGGCTGACTTAGGTTTAGGGTTAGCCCCCAGGGGGCCGGCAGGCCCGATCCGCTGGCTGTGCGGCGAGTGGAGGGGCGGGCCGAGGTGAGGGCGTTGGCGAGCGGGAGCATGGGCCCAAGTATTTTGGCAAGGGTGGCCTTCGAAGGTCGCCGGGGGCTCGGAGGGCCCTGCCCGTTCTCCCGCCCTGAATGACTGGCAGCACCCCTAACGGCCCGGGTGGAGGCGGGGCGGTAGGGTGGCTCCAGAGCTGGGGATCTGGGGTCCCCAATCCCCGGCGTGGCGGCGCCAGGCCCATTGGGAGGGGCCCCTCGGGGGCTGATGTAGGGTTTGGGTTAGCCCCCAGGAAGCTGGCAGGCCCGATCCGCCACATGTGCGGTGTGCGGAGGGGCTGGCCTAGGTGAGGGCGCTGGCGAGCTGGACCGTGGGCCCAAGCGTTTTGGCGCGGGGGTCTTCGAATGTCGCCCGGGGCTCTGAGGGCCCTGCCCGTTCTCCCACCTGAATGAGGACAGCGCCCCAAGTGTGCCAGGTCACGGCGCGGTGGCAGGGTGAGACTGCCGCGGGGGCTCGGTGGTCCCTGAGCCCCGGCATGGCAGAGCCAGGCCCCTTGGGAGGGGCCCCTCGGGCACCGACGTAGGGTTTGTGTTAGCTCCAGGAGGCCGGCAGGACCTATCCGTAGGCTGTACTGCGAGCCGAAGGACAGGTCGACGTGAATGCACTGGCAAGTGGGAGTGTGGGCCCAAGCGTTTTGGCGAGAGGGTTTCAAAGATTGGCGGGGGCTCGGAGAGCCCTGCCCGTTCTAACGCCCTGAATGAACGGCGGCGCCCCTAGCGGCCCGGGTGGCGGCGGGGCGGCAGGGTGAGTCAGGCGAGGGGGCTTGGGGGACCCCAATCCCAGGCGTGGTGGTGCCAGGCACCTTGGGAGGGGCCCCTTGGGGGCCAACCTAGGTTTAGGGTTAGCCCCCAGGAGGCCGGCAGGCCCTTTCCGCCAGCTGTGTGACGAGCGGAGGATGGGCCGAGGTGAGGGCACTGGCGAACAGGAGCTTGGGCCCAATAGTTTTGGCGCGGGGGGCCTTCGAAGGTTGCCAGGGGCTCGTAGGGCTCTGCCCGATCTCCCGCCCTGAATGAGGAAGGTGCCCCTAGCGGGCCGGGTCGCAGCGGGGCGGCAGGGTGAGTTCGGCCCTGGTGCTCGGGGGTCCCCAATCCCTGGCGTGGCAGCGCCAGGCCCCTTGGGAGGGGCCCCTCGTGAGCCGACCTGGGGTTAGGGTTAGCCCAAAGGAGGCCGGCAGGCCCCATCCACCGGCTGAGCGGATTACGGAGTGGTGGGCCAAGGTGAGGGCTCTGGCGAGCGGGAGCATGGTCCCAGGTGTTTTGGCACAGGGGCCTTCGAAGTTCGAGGGTGGCTCGGAAGGCTCTGCATGTTCTCCAGCCCCGAATGACCGGTGGCGCCCCTAGCGGCCCGGGTGGCGGCGGAGTGGCAGGGTGCATCTGGTGTTGTGGCTCGGGGGTCCCCAATCCCCGGCGTGGCAGTGCCAGACCCCTTGGGACGGTCCCCTCTGAGACCGACCTAGGGTTAGGGTTAGCCCCCAGGAGAATGGCAGGCCCGATCCACCAGCTGTGCAGAGAGTGGAGGGACGGTCCGAAGTGAGGGCGCTGGTGAGTGGTAGCGTTGGCCCAAGCGTTTTGGTGCAGGAGGCCTTGGACATTCGCCGGGGGCTCGGAGGGCCCTGCCCATTTTCACGCCCCATGAGGACATTGCTCCTAGCAGGCTGGGTCGTGGAGGGGCGGCAGGGTGAGCCCGCAACAAGTGCTCGCGGGTCCCCAAACCCCGGCATGGCAGCGCCAGGCGCTTGGGAGTGGTCTCTCGGGGGCCGACCTAGGGTAGGGTTAGCCTAAAGGATGCCAGCAGGCCCGATCTGCCGTATGTGCGGTGAGCGGAGGGGCTAGCCGAGGTGACGGCGGTGGCGAACAGGAGCGTGGGCCCAAGCGTTTTGGCGCAGATGGCCTTTGAAGGTCGCCGGGGGCTCGGAGGGCCCTGCCCATTCTCCCGCCCTGAATGACCGGCGCCGCCCCAAGCAGCCCGGGTGGCGGAGGGGCAGTAGGTTGAGTTGGGCCCTGGGGCTCGGGGGTCCCCAATCCCCGACATTGAGGCGCCAAGCCCCGTGGGAGGGGCCCCTCGGGTCCGACCTAGGGTTAGGGTTAGCCCCCAGGAGGCTGGCAGGCACAATCCGCCAGCTGTGTGGCAAGCGGAGGGGCGGGCCGAGGGGCAGGCGCTGGAGAGCGGGAGCATAGTCCTAAGCGTTTTGGCGCGGGGGGCCTTCGAAGTTCGCCAGGGGCTTGGAGGGCCCTACCCGTTCTCCCGCTCTGAATGACCTGTGGCACCCCTAGCGGCCCGGATGACGGCGGGGCAGCAGCGTGAGTTTGGCTCTGGGGCTCGGTGTCCCCAATCCCTGTATTGTGGCACCAGGCCCCTTGGGAGGGGCCCATCGGGGGCCGACCAAGGGTTAGGGTTAGCACCCAGGAGGCAGGCAGGCCCGATCCACCAGCTGTGTGACGAGTGGAGGGGCGGGCCGAGGTGAGGGCGCTGGCGAGCGGGAGCGTGGACCCAAGCATTTTTGTGCGGGGGTCCTTCGAAGGTCGCAGGTGGCTCGGAAGGGCTTGCCCGTTCTGCCACCCTGAATGACCAGCGGCACCCCTAGCAGCCCGGTGGCATCGCGGCGGCCGTGTGAGTCCGGCGCTGGGGCTTGGGGGTCCCAATCCCTGGCGTTGGGCAGCCAGGCCCCTTGGGAGATTCCCTCGGGGGCCGACCTAGGGTTAGGGTTATCCCCCAAGAGCCTGTTAGGCCCAATCTGCCAGCTGTGCAGCGAGCGGAGGGGTGGGCTTAGGTGAGGGCATTGGTGAGCGGGAGCGTGGACCCAAGCATTTTGGCGCAGGTTGCCTTCGAAGATCGCCAGGGGATCGGAGGGCCCTGCCCGTTCTCGCTCCCTGAATGACCGGCGGCGCCCCTAGCGGCCCGGGTGGCGGCGGGGTGACACGGTGAGTCCGGCGGTGGGGCTCGGGGGTCCCCAATCCCAGGCATTGCGGTGCCAGGCCCGTTCGGACAGGCCCCTCAGGGGCCCACCTAGGGCATATGGGTAGTCACCAGGAGGAGGGCAGGCTTCATCTGCCAGCTCTCCGGCAAGCGGAGGGTCAGGCCGAGGTGAGGGCGCTGAGGGGCGGGAGCGTGGGCTCAAGCGTTTTGGATGGGGAGGCCTTCGAATGTCGCCGCGGGCTCGGAGGGCCCTGTCCGTTCTCCCACCCTGAATGACCAGTGGCACCCCTAGCGGACTGGGTGTCAGTGGGGCGGCAGGGTGAGTCCGGCGCTGGGGCTCGGGGGTCCCCACTCCCCGGCATTGCGGCACCAGGCCCTTTGGGAGGGGCAGCTCCGGGCCCGTCCTAGGGTAAGGGTGAGCCCCCAGGAGGCCGGCAGTTCCGATCCAGCAGCTGTGAGGTGAGCGGAGGGGCGGGCCGAGGTAAGGGTGCTGGCGAGCGGGAGCGTGGGCCAAAGGGTTTTGGCGTGGGGTGCATTCGAAAGTCGCTGGGGACTTGGAGGGCCCTGCCCGTTCTCCCGCCCTGAATGACCGGCGGAGCCCCTAGCGGCTTGGGTGGTAGTTGAGCCGCAGGGTGAGTCCGGTGCTGGGGCTCGGGGGTCCGAATCCCTGATGTTGTGGGCCAGGCCCCTTGGGAAGGGCCCCTCAGGGGCCGACCTAGTGTTAGGGTTAGTCCCAAATATGCTGGCAGGCCTGATCCCCCGGCTGCGTGGCGATCGGAGGGGCGGGCCGAGGTGAAGCGTTGGCGAGCGGGAGCGTGGGCCCAAGCGTTTTGGCGCGGGGAGACTTTGAAGTTCGCCAGGGGCTTGGAGGGACCTACCCATTCTCCCGCCCTGAATGACCGGCGGCGCCCCTAGCGGGCCGGGTGGCGGCGGGGCGGCATGGTGTGTTCTGAGCTCAGGTTCGGGGGTTCGCAATCCCTGCGTTGCAAGGCCAGGCCCCTTGGGAGGGGCTCCTTGGGGGCCAACCTAGGGTTAGGGTTAGCCCCCTGGAGGCCGGCAGCCCAGATCCTCCATCTGTGCAGCGAGTGGAGGGGCAGGCCGAGCTGAGGGCACAGGCAAGCGTGATCGTGGGCCCAAGCGTTTTGGCGCGGGGTGCCTTCGAAGGCCATCCGGGGCTTAGAAGGCCCTGCCTGTTCTCACACCCTGAATGATCAGTGGCGCCGCTAGTGGCCTGGGTGTTGGCGGGGCGGCAAGGTGAGTCTGGCGCTGCGGCTCGGGGGTCAGCAATCAGACACGTTGTGGCGCCAGGCCCCATCATACGAGCCCCTCCGGGGCCAACCTAGGGTTAGGGTTAGCCCCCAGGAGGCCGGCAGGCCCGATCTGCCGGCTGTGGGGCGAGGGGAGGGGCGGGCTGAAGTGAGGGCACTGGCGAATGGGACCGTGGGCCCAAGCATTTTGGCACGGGGCTCCTTCGAATGTCGTCGTGGGCTAGGAGAGCCCCGCTTGTTCTCCCGCTCTGAATGACCGGCGGTGCCCCTAGCGGTCCAGGTGGCAGCGGGACAGCAAGGTGAGTCCTGGCTGGGGCTCGGGGGTCCCAATCTCTGGCTTTGCCATGCCAGACCCCTTGGGAGGGGCCCCTCGGGAGCCGACCTAGGGTTAGTGTCAGCCCCCAGGAGGCCATCAGGCCCGATCCGCCAGTTGTGCGGCGAGCGGAGGGGCACGGAGGTGAAGGCGCTGGCGAGCCGGAGCGTGGGCCCAAGCGTTTTGGCTTGGTGGGCCTTCGAAGGACGACAGGGACTCCGAGGGCCCTGTCCCTTCTCCCGCACTGAATATCCTGCGGCGCCCCTAGCAGCCGGGTGGCGGCGGGGCGGCAGGATGAGTCCGGCGCTGGGGCTCGGGGGTTCGCAATCCCCGGTGTTGCGCTGCCAGGCTCCTTGGAATGGACCACTCGGGGGCCGACCTAGGGTTAGGGTTAGCCCCCAGGAAGCCGGCAGGCCCGATCTGCCAGCTGTGCGGCGAGCAGAGGGGCGGGCCGAAGTGAGGGCACTGACTAGCGGGAGCGTGGGCCCAAGTGTTTTGGCGCGGGGGGCCTTCGAAGGTCTCCGGTGGCTCGGAGGGCCCTTCACATTCCTCCGCCCTGAATGACCGGCAGCGCCCCTACTGGCCCGGGTGGCGGCGGGGGTGGCAGGTTGAGTCCAACACTGGGGCTCTGGGGTCCCCAATCCCCGGTGTTGTGGTGCCAGGCCCCTTGGGAGGTGCCCCTCGGGGGCCGACCTAGGCTTAGGGTTAACCCCCAGGAGGCCGGTAGGCCCGATCCGCTGGCTGTGTGGCGAACGGAGGGACGGGCCGATGTGAGGGCGCTGGAGAGAGTGAGCCCGGGCCCAAGCGTTTTGGTGCGGGGGACCTTCGAAAGTCGCCAGGGGCTCGGAGGGCCCTGCCCGTTCTCCCGCCCTGAGTGACCAGTGGCGCCCATAGTGGCCCGGGTGGCGGCGGTCCGGCAGGGTGAGTCTGACACTGGGGCTCAGGGGTCCCCAATCCCCGGCGTTGCGGCTCTAGGCCCCTTGGGAGGGGCTCCTCGGGGGCTGACCTAGGATTAGGATTAGCCCCCAGGAGGCCGGCAGGCCCGATCTGCCAGTTGTGTGGCGAGTGGAGGGACGGGCCGAGGTGAGGGCGCTGGCGAGCGGGAGTGTGGGCTGAAGCATTTTGGCGGAGGTACCTTTGAAGGTCGTCTGGGGCTTGGAGGGCCCTGCCCGTTCTCACGCCCTGAATGACCGGCGGCGCCGCTAGCGGCCCGGGTGTCGGTGGGGCAGCACAGTGAGTCTGGCGCTGCAGCTCGGGGTTCAGCAATCAGAGACGTGGCGCCAGGCCCCATCGGATGAGCCCCTCGAGGGCCGACCTAGGTTTAGGGTTAGCCCCCAGGGGGCCAGAGGCCCGATCCGCCGGCTGTGCAGCGAGCGGAGGGGCAGGCCGAGGTGTGGGCGCTGGAGAGCGGGAGCGTGTGCCCAAGCGTTTTGGCATGGGGGGCCTTCAAAGGTGGCCGGGGGCTCGAAAGGCCCTTCCCATTCTTCCGCCCTGAATGACCGGCGGCGCCCCTAGCGGCCCGGGTAGTGGCAGGGCGGCAGGTTGAATCTAACGCTGGGGCTCTGTGGTCCCAAATCCCCAGCTTTGCGGTGCCAGGCCCCTTGGGAGGGGCCCCTCGGGGGCCGCCCTAGTGATAGTGTTAGCCCACAGGAGGCCGGCAGGCCTGATCAGCCGGCTGTCAGGCGAGCGGAGGGGCAGGCCGAGATGAGGGCGCTGGTGAGAAGGAGTGTGGGCCCAAGCGTTTTGGCATGGGGGGCTTCAAAGGTCGCAGAAGGCTCGGAGGGCCCTGCCCATTCTCCTGCCCTGAATGACGCACGGCGCCCCTAGCAAACTGGGTGGCCGGGTGGTGGCAAGTTGAGTCCGGTGCAGGGGCTCGGGGGCACCCCATCCCTGGCGTTGCGGTACCCGGCCTCTTCGGCGCCGCCCTAGGGTTAGGGTTAGCGCACAGGAGGCTGGCAGGCTTGCTCCACCAGCTGTGGGGCGAGTGGAGGGGCAGGCCGAGGTGAGGGCGCTGGCGAGCGGGAGCGTGGGCCAGAGCATTTTGGCTTTGGCTCGGGGTGCCTTCGAAGGTCACAGGTGACTCGGAGGGTCCTGCCCGTTCTGTTGCCCTGAAGGACTGGCGAAGCCCCTAGTGCCCCACGTGGTGGTGGGGCGGCAGGGTGCGTCCGGCACTGGGACTTGGGAGTCCCCAATCCCTGGCATGCGGCGCCAGGCCACTTGGGAGGGGCCATTTGAGGGCGATCAAGGGATAGGGTTAGCCCCCAGGAAGCCAGCAGGCCTGATCCGCCAGCTCTGCAGTGAGCTTAGGGGTGGGCCGAGGTTAGGGTGCTGGCGAGCAGGAGAGTGGGAGCCAGAGTTTTTGCATGGGGGGCCTTTGAAGGTCGCAGGCAGATCAGAGGGCCCTGCCCGTTCTCCCTTCCTGAATGACTGGCAACGACCCTAGCGCCCTGGGAGCTTGGGGGTGGCAGAGTGAGTCCAGCACTGGGGCTCGGGGTTCCCAAATCCCCGGCATTGAGGTGCCAGGCTCCTTGGGAGGGGCACCTCAGGGACCGACCTAGGGTAAGTGTTAGCCCCCAGGAGTGCAGCAGGCCCGTTCCCCCAGCTCTGCGGCAGGCGTAGGGGCAGGCCGAGGTGAGGGCACTGGCGAGAGGGAGTGTGGACCCAAGCATTTTGGCGCGGGGGGACTTCAAAAGTCGCTGGGGGCTTGGAGGGCCCTGCCCGTTCTCTCGCCCTGAAAGACTGGCGGCCCCCCTAACAACCCGGGTTGCTGTGGGGTGGCAGGGTGACTCCGGCGCTGGGCTCGGGGATCCCCAATCCCTGGCGTTGTGGTGCCAGGCCCCTTGGGAGAGGCCCCTCGGGGGCCGACCTAGGGTTAGGGTTCGTCCCCAGGAGGCCGGCAAGCCCAGCGCTAAGTGGTTCTGGCAATGTAACAAAAATGCCATACACTTATCTGTAAGAAATAACAGTGTACAGGAACCCTCTTAGCCCTAACATCATCCTTTCTGAATATGGAAGCCAGCCCCAAGGTGGTCGTGGAAGTCTGACGAAAGGGCTAAGCACTTTTCTCTGAGTCACCACACTATACAGGGAAAGACCAATGTACATCATCTTTCACAAGTAGGAAGCATTAATGAAAAGGTTCTGGAATTTCGAGGACTCTGACCCATCCTTATTGGTAATAAACCACCGTGTACAGGAAAACACCTTCAACTCTCATCAGCCTCCTCAATCCTGATTCCGATTCAACTTTGGGTGTGTAGGACTAGGGAAATGTCCACATCTTATTGCTAAGAAAGAACGATGTCAGGGTAATGCCCGACAAGTCACATCAGCCTTCCTGAAGACGGCAGCAGGAATCAAGGTGGTTATGTTACCATGAGGTAAGGAAGATGAGCATATAAGTGAGAAACAACAGTGGGCAGGACCTCTCTTCCAACGAACAGTATCTTTGCTTAATGTTGAATCCCTATGGTAAGTGGTTGTAGGCATTTGTGAGGTCAAAATCTTAAGTGTTTTGTAAAACCTCTTGGCCATTCACAGATGAGACTAAGGTAGTTGGGGACTCCTAGGCAGTGATTTGTCCACTGTCGAAAATATGAAAAGATAAAAGAGACAGATGAGGTCTCCTCAGGCATTGTCCTTTATCCTCATCCTCCGTGAGGATGGCCATCTCTGGACAGCTCAGTGGCAGGGTCTCATTCACAGTGGGGGCATCTGTTCCTCACAGACATCAGGCAGGGAAATGGATTTGGTTCTCTGTGCCAGCCCAGCCACAGCTGAGTGTCACAGCACCCTCTTGTGGGCTCATAAGGGTTTCACTGTCACCAGGCAGGTCACTGTATTTGATAAACCACTGTAAGAGTTTGCAATTGCCTTCATCTGCAACCTCCTAGAAGCAAATGCAGGTCTCTGGTACCATGTGAAGTCATGTGAAGGCATTGTGAGAAAGTGTCCTTTTGCTTAAGAAAAACATGGAGCTGGGGCTCCTGGCTTGCTCAGCCAGTTAAGCATGTGCCTTTGGCTCAGGTTATGATCCCAGGGTTCTGGGATCGAGCCGAGGCTCCCTGCTCAGCAGGAAAGGAGGTAGGGAAATAGCTTAGAACCCACAGAGAATGTGAATAAAGGGGAGTGAAATGGAACTTGGTCTGTGTTTTGCTTTAGGGATTGGAAGTTAGTTTTTTCTCAATTGTGATTGTTCTTGAAACAGAGAAGCTGTATTGGTTTTTTTTTACCTTTAATTTTTTTCTAATAATAATTTTTTATTATGATATGTTAGTCACTATACAGTATTTCCTTAGATTTTGATGTAGTGTTCCGTGATTCATTATTTGCATATAACACCCAGTGCTCCATGCAATATGTACCTTCCTTAATACCCATCACTGGCCCATCCCAATCCCCCACCCCTCTCCCCTCTGAAGCCCTCAGTTTGTTTCCCAGAGTCCATAGTCGCTCGTGGTTCATTCCCCCTTCTGTTTAGGGTCCATTGTCTAAAGGGACAGACAGTGGAAGTTCACCAAATATAAGATCAAAATTTCATTGTTCATTATAGATGCCGCCAAGTAGTTCCCAGACATTTCATTCTACTGTAGTAATTCATTATACCTGTGAAGGTGCACGTGGAAGACAATTGATGCATGTATAGTGGTAATAAAACACGCCCCTCAGTAGTAGAATAAGAGAGGATACATATGTGTAAAATTATTCGACTACAGCTTCCATGCTTTCCCTTTGGTTCCTTATTATCTATGAAATTGGACAATTTTTGTTCTCTAGGCTTAAAACTCATTGTCAAGTATTCAGAGTTTTTCAATGCTGATCTTCTCCTTTATAAGTTACCAAAAACCTAAAATATGTATGATCTTTAAAAAATGCTATATTGAAAATTACAGCAGGGAAGTTTCATTTTGTGAATATTGTGTCAATGGATCTCTATTTTGACAACAGTGTTCATTAGAAATGATGACATTTCATGTGAGTATAAATATCAATGTGTAAAAGAAAAGGTAGGAAGAACCTTGAATGTTTAAGTAATTGGTGAAATGACAGGTGTGTGTGTGTGTGTGTGTGTGTGTGTGTGTGTGTGTGTGTGTAATTGATTTTCAGTGAATGGTTCAGCTTCTTGTAGGGCCTCCGAGAGAGCCCAGGTGAACCTTTCAATGAGTTGGTATCTGTTTTCAGAACATGGGAATCTCTTAGTTCAATAGTCAATCAGGCAAGCTTTGAGGTCTTGAAGTCCTCAGCGATGGTGTTGCAGACCCTTGTGAGCAAACCCTAGGGTATGGTCAGAGCCCTCATTAGCTGGTACCAAGGTGTGATGATTTCAGACAGCATTTCCCAAAGAAGTACCTCTTGAGTCTCTGTCCTTGTCAGTTCCCTACACTTCCTTACACTAGTTATGTGATCAGTGTGTTTCAGGATAATCCCCACATGTGATTTTTGCTATTTCCTACTAGTCCTATCTGTTTCTCATGTTCTTCTTTTATGGTAGGGGTTGGGAAGCAACCTGTGTGGTGGAGGAAGGGGTGTGGTAGTTGTCTGCCTTCAGAGGACCGAATGATGCCTAGAAATTGTACTGTAGTTTGAGGTCAATTGTCCATCCTCTGAGTGTCAGGAATTCCATCACTTTACTTTGATGCTAGGCTGTTCTTCAAGCTGTCCTCAGAAATAAGGACGTCATCCATCTAGGGAATACTAGTTTGTGTGTATGTTTTCATTTTAGGAAAGGCCTTACTCTTCCTTAAAATAATACTGTAGAGCACCCTGTCCTGTTGTTATTGGCCATCAGTCAATCTTTTGTGAAGTATTCGTTTATAAATAGACTTTCTATGGTTGATGAGCAGGAATTCTTTATTGACAAGTCTTTGTCAGTGTGTGTATTGCAAATCTTTACTTCCCAGCCTGCGGTTCACTATTTCATTTTCTTATGGTCATAAGTTAAGGAGAAATGTCACATTTTTATGAAGTCCCACTGAATTCTTTTAAATGGTTAAAGCACCCTATGTCCTACCCCAAGATTGACAGGTTCTACATTTTCTTTCAGAAACTGTCCAATGGGAAGCTACAATCCATCTCAAATTTATAAATTGCATTTTTAATTCTAATAGGGTATTTATAGACTGTTTTGGATTTTCTATGTACACAATTGTATTATCTGTGAATAGTCACATTTATCCCCTCAATTCTTATACTTTTTATTTCTCTTGCCTTCTAACACTGGTAGATTCTCTGATGCAACGTTGAATAGAGCAGGATTGTTTGAAGATTTTAATATACCTTTCTCAATATCTGAAAGAAAAAGCAGACAAAACATTGGTAACAAATGTGACCTAATTGACATATAGGGAACATTCCATAATAAGTGCAGAATACATTATTTTCAAGTGGTCATAGACTCTTTACCCAAATAGATGATAGGTGGGGCCAAGAATCAAGTCTACAAATGTTAAACCCTGAAATTAACTAGATTCTATTCTTAGACCACAGGGGAATTGAGCCACAGTCATAGCGAAAAGAAAATCAAGAAGTCCTTCAATGTTTAAAATTAAATGGAACTTTGCTACATATCCTAAAGGTCAGAGAGGGAATCTCAATGGAAATTCTGAACCTTTTCTACATGAGGGCTCACACACAATGGCACTTTCTTTGTGAAGAGCATTATAATAACCTAGACAGGAGTTGAGCCTTAAGTCAGAGTTCTTCCTGCCCCAGCCACACCTGGCAGCCTTGGCCTGTGGTGCCCCTCAGCTCTCCTTTCTGGTGGCCCTGAGCTAAGGGGGTCATCATGGCCATATGGAAATGGGAAGCTCCCCACTCATAGTGATGATGGTGCCCCCTCCCCAGCTGCCCATTCAGGTGGCTCTGAGCTAAGGGGGTCAACATGGCCGTATGGAAATTAGAAGCTTCCCACTCTTAGTGATGACGTTGCTATCGTATCATCCTCACCAGTCCAACAACATGATTTCTGAGTGAACTATGACACAAGAGTGACTTCTTGGCCTTCCTTCAGGTTTGAAAATCATCTGGTGAGTCATCTATTCGAAATATGGATTCAACATGTGTTCTTTCTTCTGAAAAGAAATAGACCCAATAGCAATTATGGCTTCCTGAGCACCTGTTCTTGAGACACATCATACTGGCTCTTTGTAGCATTCTGCCTCTTAAACTTCTCAACTAGGGTGTAGATATTTTTAGGCACATTTTCAGGTGGTTAGACAGGGACTCGGATGATATGAGTCACAGAGGATTTTAGTGTCAGAAACATAAGTGGGATTCCCAAATTGACTCCAAATCCCTTGTTGTTCCATACAGGGTACTATCTTCCTCTTAACTCTGGTCTTCTCGATCTGGAAACCTATCAAGTATCAGGATTTTCTTGTCATGTGGACAACTGGAACGAATTCATCGGGCCTTTTCACCTCTGCCCATGGTGATCATTAAGATCATTATCTCAGTGGAGGACCTCTGGGTAAGATACTCAAAGATCCTTAGGAATACAGACAGTATAATATTTTTCTGGTATTAAAGTTACTGAAACCAACTATCTTTTTTAGTCCATTCAGGCTCTGGTATGTTCAGAGGGTGCTGTAAAACAGGTCTGAAATAGTGTTTAAAAACACTCAGCTCAGCCTCTTCTACAAAGTGAGCCAATGCTTATAAACATGGCTAAAATATTGCCTTACCTATGATGACTTCCCAGCCATCGTAGTGTTTATATGGTATGACTGTGACTTATATTAGTCAACATTTGCAGAGAAAGAACTTACTGCATCCAGGGGGCACTTCATGTTGAAATTAGTTTGTGACAACGAGCTACTGTGTTTTATTCTGCAGTCCAAGGGAATGGTGCCAGACGTCTCTAAGTTGTCTAGCAGTTCTACAATTCTAATTTTAAGTGGTCTGTGTGCTTCAGAGATTTGGGCAGGAGAAGGGCAGGAGTCCAGAGACTGTGAACACTTCTGTTACCTGTGCTGACCATGGAGCAGGCAGCCTTTCGTGGGTATCATTTTGATTTCTTGGTACTCTTGTGAAAGGTGCTTTTGTCTCAAATTCCTCCATTTAGGAGTAATTATAATGATGAAAGTAATTTTTATCTTATATCATCTGTGGGCCCTGATCCTGGGCTTCCAGGGAAGCTATCCTTTAACATTTTACCCGGCTCAAAATGACTGGGCAAAACCTAAAAGCATGGGCCCTATTTCTGCCCCAAGCACATGTTGTACATCTGCTTCGAGGAGAAAACAATAACCAAAAATGCCAACATAAAGATAAGAAAAAATAAAGAACCTCTTTGGCTCCCATAAGATTAAGGTCATATTGACATGTACATACTGAAAACATAAGAAAGAATCTGTCACTTTCTGGATCTAAGAAGATCCTCACTGCAGTGTGTAACTCTGTATGTAAAACAAAACAGAAAAAAATATATAAGCCTGCCCCAAATATTCCTTCCCCGGAGCACTCCCTTCTTGGTGAAGATTGTGTCTCCCAGACAGTTGTCCTGACTTGGGTTTGAATAAAGGTTTCTTCCTTTCTCTCTAAAATGTTTTTAAAAGTTCATTCATGCAGTGTCGACAATAACAGTGTTTTCTATTTAAGTGAGAAATAAATGTTCCACTCTAGTTGCATTGGGAATAGACGAATTTAGGGTTTCTTTAGAAGAGTAAGTCTGCTATCCAGAAAAGGCAAAGTCATTGGTCTATTGAGAATGAAGATAATTACTGGTAAACAACAAGTATGTGTTGCCTCTTTGCCCAGAAACCAAAGCAGGTGTGCAGGCTTTAGGTCAGAGGTGCCTTCTTCTCCCCAGCTGACAGCACTTCTTTGCTCTGGCTCCAAGACACCCGAGGTTTGAACGTCAGCATCGGAGTCAGCGAGGCAGCTTGTCACAGGATGCAGTGTTCAGAGAAAGCACAGGAATGTTTGGCAAAATGTCCTAACTATGTCAGGGCTGGAGGTAAAACCTCTCATTATCCCAAAACCTCCTGGGCTTTTCTCTTTTCTCTAGTTGAGCCACAAAGTAAAATTGAAGTAGCTGTCAGCATTCTGGGTTTGGTGCAAGAATTACTTAGTTTCCCTGGAGGTAGAACTTTGCAGGGGATCACAATTTCTGTCCATTTATTGCTGACAAATGTATTTTGACCATCTGTTTCCTAGGAACCCTCTTTTATTAGAAAGGGAAGGTGAGATTCACTCTGTGCCTGTTTGTAACATCTAATTTGTTCCTTCATCTAACAGTGTTTATTCAATTGGGTCTAAGATATGGTTGAGTGGCCAGCATCTAGGGTTAGGTGGCTTTTTTTCAACTGATACAGACTTGGATGATGTCATTTGACAAAGGTGATGTTTCATCATTGATTAGTTTATTCATCAGAAGAGATAAAATTAGGGTGGAGGGAAAATTGAAAATTATCCAAAGCAGCCTGCTCCTGTTTAAAAGTTGAGCTTGACTTTCTAGTTTTACTAAATGTATTATCTCGATATTTTGAGGTGCCATATTCTCTCTGTAGTTTCTTTGGTGGTAGAGTCAGAAGGAGAGTCTGGGAATTCTTTTGGATAGTGGCATGCTGGTGGCTTCAAGGGGCTTGGCGTCAGGAGCCTTGGGGTGAAGTCTGCAACTGCTTGCCTGACCCTGGGTGCATCTCCCAGATTTTGTTTCCTCTTATGAAATTGCTGGCAGATAATGTTCTGCTTAAAGGGGAACCCTCCCATCCTGTTGGTGGCAATGCAAAGTGGTGCAGCCAGTCTGGGAAACAGTGTGGGGGTTCCTCAAAAAGTTAAACATTGAACAATCCCATGATCCGGCAATTGCTCTCCTAGGTATTTACCCAAAGGATACAGAAATGCAGATTCAAAGGGGGAACATGCACCATGATGTTTATAGCAGCAATGTCCACAGTAGCCAATCTATGGAGAGAATCCCAAAGTCCATGCACTGATGAATGGATAAAGCAGATGTGGGATACATAATATATATATATATATATATAATGGAATATGACCCAGCTTCAAAAAGAATGAAATCTTACCATTTCCAAGGATGTGGATGGATCTAGAGTATATTAAGCTAAGCAAAATCAGTGAGGAAAGACAAATATCCTATCTCTCACACTTGTGGAATTTCAGAAAGAAAACAGATGAACAGAGTGGAGGGGTGATGAGAGAGGCAAACAAGGAAATAGACTCAACCTTGGAGAACAAACTGAGTGTTGCTGCAGGACAGGAGCATGGGGGGAAGAGTTAAATGGGTGAGGGATATTAAGGAGGGCACTTGTGATGAGCACCGGGTACTGTATGCAGATGAGGAATCACTAAATCCTACCCCTGAAGCGAATATTCCATGGCATGTGAACTAACTGGAATTTAAGTAAAAGAAGAAAGGAAAAAGTGTTCTGCTTCATGAAGAGTGAGATAAAATTGTAGTGATTTGGGCTGTACTATTCTATAGATGAGAGTTGTAAAACACCCTGTTGTAGGATACACTAGTTTCTTATCACATAAGGAGTCCTCAGAAAGCTGCAATGAAAGATTCAGATCTCAGAGCATGTTCATGTTCCACTGATATGTTACAATTTGCACAGGTAGGAAAGAAGGTGGAGAGAAAGGCAACAGAAGGGGAAAGTAGGTGTGAACCTTTCATTAGTTAGTGTTATAGCTTTCTCATGAAAGCCTTGCGGCAGTGTGATTTTGGAAGAAACGGTGGAATCCGGGAGCTTTGCAGGAGATAGGGGAGTTCCAGGTCTGGGTAAAGCTGACAGGGGTCCCAGAGGAGTGTTGAATGCATTCTGCAGCAGGGTGTGGACAGGGTGGGCTCCAGGGTTGGCTGTGGTCTCCTGGGTGAGAGTTGTGACAGGTGAGGGCTGTGTGCAAATTCCTGGCTGAGGACAAGTGAGGCACAGGCAGAGAGCTGGCAGAGAACCTTCTTCTGGGCCACCAGCCTCACCCAACACACACAGCCTCATCTTCTGTCCCTGTCACTCCAATTCTGACTTCTCCGAAGGTGAGTGAGAATACATCAAGAGCATTCTTAACAGAAGGGAAAGCATGTGCAAAAGCTCTGGGGCAGGAGAATTCCAGTTATTTCCAGGAGCAGCAAGAAGGACCTGTGGCCACAGGAGACAGCTTAGGACATGAGCTTAGAGAGGTGAAAGAGGGTGACAGAAAGCTATTCCAGGGCTATAACCCCATGAGAAGCTGTTTCACTGGGCCATACTGGCTACAGTGTTGAGAACAGATTACAGAGGGTTGAAGATGGCAAAGCAGGTCAATGATGAAGCTTTTCCAGGAACTCAGGCACCGTGGAACGGACAGGTGGCTTTGGATGGAGTGGTTAGACCTCTTCTGGGTCCATTTTGAAGATGGAGCTCACAGGATTTGCTGATGGGTTAGCTATTAGGAGCAGGAGAACAGAGGAATTGGGGTAACTCTCAGGTGTTGTGGGTTGTCCTGATCGAGAGGAAGGAGAGGGTTTCTCAGGGGGTAGGAGGTAGTCGGTGTTCAGCATGCTGAGGAAGGTGCCTTTCCCAGTGGATCTGCTGAGGTTTGTGTCTGGGAGGACCTTTCACATCTCTTCCCTCAGCAATGCTCAAGTACAAGTATCCCCCACTTTTTAAACGTTCACAGTAAGACACTGGGCTTTCTTGAAAGAACTACGTTATTACCCAGCTTCAGTAAAAGGAAGAGACCTGAAGAGGATTTCAATCTTATGAAAAAAGGTGAACAGTGAGAATCGCGTTCAGCATCTGTTCTGGGGAGAAGCACGACCGAGGCGGCGTGCACTCCAACCAGCTCCTTCCTCTGTCAACCGCTCTCCGCTTCCAGCCACTAGCACTTTGAATTGTGTCTGTGTGCCTCTGCTGTGCTTCATCTTCATTTATGCTGGGCCTCCGTTAGAAACTTGTGTGCTGAGGCCTAAGAAAAGCCAAAGAGAAGGAATTTTGGAGTCTGAGCACACTGTCTAATTGTTCGTGTAAATTAATGGTCATTCCTTCTTGACACCATTTCTGCTGTGCAAGGTTTCTCAGAAGCCCTGTACTTTCAAAGAGCAGGGAAACCTATACCCCATGCTGCGGGGTTAGTTTTAGTCTCCATGCCTGACAGACCATTTCATGACTAGGATTTTCTCACTCAAACATTGAGACTTTGACCATCTTCACCCTTTTCTACCACCGCATCCCCGAATCTGGCACCTACCAACCTGCTCTCAGTATCTATGCGTTCAGTATTTGTTTATTCCACATTGAATGTACATGAGAGCATCTGGTATTGGTCTTTCTGTGTCTGAGTTACTTGGCATAAGGCCCCCAAGGTCTGTGTTTCCATGTCTGGTTCTTGTGAATAATGCTGCAGTGAACGTGGGAGTGCATCTGTCTTTTTGAGGCAGCATTTTTGTGTTCTTAAATCAATACTCAGTAGAGCCATTACTGGGTCATGGGGTAGTTGTATTTATTTTTTCAGGAACCTCCATACCATTTGTCACAGTGGCTGCACCAATTTCCATTCCCACCAGCAGTGCACAGTGTTTCCTCGTCTGCACACCCTTGACCCCACCTGGTGTCTGTCTCTGGGACAATTGCTATTACAACAGTTGTGAGAGGATAGCCAATTGTGGGTTTGACTGATGTTTCCCTGACGATGATTAGTGATGTCGAACAACTTTTTCTGTCTGTTGGCACCTGTGTGCCATCTTTGGAAAGTATCTATTCACATATTCCTCCCATTTTTTATATAGTTTTTTTTTATTTGTATGAGTGTTGTGTGTATTTTGGATATTAGCCTCTTCTCACACATATGATTCGCAGATATGTTTTTCTTATTGGGTCAGAGGCCTTTTAAGTTTTTGATGGTTTCTTTTGCCTTGTGGAAGATTTCAGTTTGATGTTGTTCCACTTGTTTATTTTTGCTTTTGTTGCCTTTGCATTTGGTGTCCGATCTGAAGACTCTTTGCCAAAACTAATGTCAATAGACTTAGTACCTGTGTCTTCTTGGAGGTTTATGGATTCAGGTCTTATGTTCAAATCATTCATCCATTAAAAATTTTGTGTGTGGTGTAAGAAAGTGACCCAGTTATATTCTTCTGCATTTAGTGTCCCCTTTGCCTGTTACCGCTCACTGAAGAGACAGTCCTTCCCTCATGGCATATCTTCTGCTGCTGTGTCGTAAGTGAGGATCATCTACGTGTGGGTAAGTTTCTGAGCTTTCTGTACTGTTCCACTGACCTGGTGTCTTTGTTTATGCCAGTACCATCCTGTTTTGATGACATCAGCATTATAATCCAGCTTGAAATCCAGGAGTGTGTTGACTGCACCTCTTTCTCCAGGTTGCTTTGCGGATTTGGTGTCTTTTGTGATTCCATACAAGTTTGAGGACTGTTTTCTATTTCTTCGAATAATGACACAGGAATTCAGATAGGGATTTCATCACATCTGTCGATTGCTTTGGGTACGATGGGCATGTTCACATAATTAACTCTTCCAGTTAAGGAGCATGGCGTATGCTACCATTTGTTTGTGTTCCCTTCCAAATCTTTGACCCATACATTCTGCCCCCCTGGACACACATATTTTTCATTTCTTTTCTGCCATGTGTTGAGTGTACTATGTCTTTCTCATTCTTCGTTACTTTTATTCCTAGATTTTTTTTGATGCAATTTTAAATGGCGTTGCTTTTTTAATTTCTCTTTGCGAAAGTGTGTCATCAGTATACAGAAATGCAAGAAGTTGGGTCATCTGGGTGGCTCCATAAGTGAAGCGTCTACCTTCAGCTCAGGTCATGATCCCAGAGTTCTGGGATCGAGCCCCGTGTTGGGCTCCCTGATTAGTGAGGGTCTGCTTTTCCCTCTTTCTGACACTCCCACTGCTCGTGCTTTTTCTCTTCCTGTCAAATAAATAAATAATATTTGAAAAATAATGACAACAGGTCTCTGCATATTGACTTTATATCCTGCAGCTTGTTTGAATTTTTTTATTCTAACAGTTTTTTTTTTTTGTGGAATCTTTCGGGATTTTATGTCATTTGCAAATTGTGCCAGTTTTCCTGTATGGATTTCATATCTTCTCTTTTTTTAAAAATTGTTATTCACCCTACAGTACTTCATTTGTTTTCGATGTAGTGTTCCATGATTCATTGTTTGCATATAACACCTAGTGCTCATTATGACAAGTGCCCTCCTTTTTTTTTAAAGAATTTATTTATTTATTCAACAGAGATAGAGACAGCCAGCGAGAGAGGGAACACTAGCAGGGGGAGTGGGAGAGGAATAAGCAGGCTCACAGCGGAGGAGCCTGTTGTGGGGCTCGATCCCATAATGCCAGGATCACGCCCTGAGCCGAAGGCAGATGCTTAACCACTGTGCCACCCAGGTGCCCCCTGTCTTGTTAATTTTAACCATTCTAACTGGTGTAAGGTGGTATTTCATTGTCGTTTTGATTTGTATTTGCCTGATGGCAAGTGATGTGGAGCATTTTTTCATGTGTCTGTCGGCCATTTGTATGTCTTCTCTGGAGAAGTATCTCTTTGTGTCTTCTGCCCATTTTTTGGGTGTCGAGTTTGAGGAGTTCTTTATAGATCTTGGATACCAGCCCTTTATCTGTAATATCATTTGCAGATATCTTCTTCAATTCCATAGGTTGCCTTTTGTTTTGTTGATTGTTTGCTTTGCCGAGCAGAAGCTTTTTATCCTGATGAAGTGCCAATAGTTCATTTTTGCCTTTATTTCCTTTGCCTTTAGAGACGTGGCTTGCAAGAATTGTTGTGTCCAAAGTTGAAGAGTTCTTTTGATTTTGATATGAGACAGGAATCCATTATCTTTCTTTCCTGATTGTATTTGAGTCCTCTGTCTTTCTTGGTGAGTCTAGCTAAGTTTGTCAGTTTGTTTATCTTTCCAAAAAAGGCAGCTCTCATTTTCATTGTTTTTTTTTTTTTTGTCTTTTTAGTCTTTGTTGGATTTATTTATGCCTTCCTTTTTGTTATTTCCTTATTTCTACTAATTTGGGGCTTTGTTGGTTGTTTTTTTTTTTTTCCAATTCTTTACCACATAAATCAGGTTGTTTATTGGAGAGCATTCTCATGGATTGATGAACACTTGAATTTCTATGAATGTCCTCCATAAAGCCACTTTTGCTGCATCCCATAAGTTTTTGTAGGTTGTCTTTTTCATCAGCGTCAAGGTACTTCTAAAATTTTTTTGATTTCTTCTTTGACTGTTGGTTGTTCAGTAGCATGTTGTTAAATCTCCACATATTTTTTAAGATTCTTTAAGTATCTGACAGAGAGTGAGACAGCGAGAGAGGGAACGCAAGCAGCGGGGTGGGAGAGGGTGAAGCGGGCTTCCCACTGAGCAAGGAGCCTGATTCGGGGCTAGATCCCAGGATCCTGGGATCACGACCTGAGCTGAAAGCAGATCCTTAACGACTGAGCCACCCAGGTCCCAAAAATCTCCACCTATTTTTGACAGTCCCATTTTTTTCTTGAGACTGATTTCTAGTTTCATATCATTATGGTTGGATAAGATTTGAAGCAGAAGGTGAAGAGAGCATTCAGATGAAAGGTTTGTTTCCTGGAGGGTTTTCTGTGGGCAGACCATGAGTTCAGTGGGCAGGAGGAAGGTTTTATGAGATGGGGGGTGGGGATAACCCTTGTTAGAATTACTGACTACTACCATGCAGGCTGTGTGCTACCGTTCACATCATAGTCCTGATGGACTTGTACTTCATTAGAAATATTTTCTAGGAGGTGTAGGCATAGCCTTCACTTAAAGAAAGGTGCCATGTGGGTTCAGCAACCAGGATGTATGGTACTGTGGGGGATCAGAAACAGGCTTTCTGTGGGAAGTGACAGAAATAAGATATGGTGAGCTCCATGACCATAGGTGAGGTCCCGAGTGACCCACTGGGTGTTGGGTTCTGTGGATCTGTCACATCAGGTGCTGTGGAATTCAGGGACACCCTCCTGTCTGTGGATTTGTGTGGATACAGGTAGACATCAGTGTCTGGCCAGGCACGAAGGTCGCACTGGACCACCACCAGAGATACAGCGTGCGGTGGAGCCACTGCTTGGTTTCCCCGAAAGCTGACCAGGGTCTGTGACTGTGATTCCTAGCAGCTGCAAGGGGAGAGGAGGCCGGGGGTGGTGCACACTTCCTAGAGTTGTGGTCAGGACTAGTCTGGAGCCCACTGAAGTCAGCCACACAAGGCACAGAAGGCACCAAGTCAGTGTAGCTGTGGGCACTGCTCCCTTGGTACTTTCAGGCCAGCTCCATGCTGCCACCTCCTGCTTTTCATCATCATCTTCAAGGTCATGTGACTCTGCTCTTGCCCCATGGCCTCTGGGGTATTGTCCGTCCTCCATCTGGCCATCGTCCCTGGTGCCCTGTGCAGTCCGATGCCAGGGTAGCCTTCTTGAGACAAATATCTGGCCCTGATGGAACACTTCCATGGATCTCCTGTGATGCGAGGATGATGCCCTGCCCTGGAAGGGGCCTGCAGGTCCCCAATCAGGACAGCCATGTCTCCCTTTTCAGCATGGCCTGCCCTCCCCTCAGTCTTCTTCAGGGAAGCTCTCCCCACTTCCTGAGCTGACAGCTCTGAACTTAAAACTGAATGTTATTTTACATATCTCTATGCCTTAGTTCATCCATGGCATGTCTTTCAACCCCGTTAGTGGGTTTTTTTCTTTTTTAGCAGTTCTGAAGGGCTGTCTGATCAAGGAGGGGATGACGTGGGTGGGGTAGCTTTCCCTCTCATCTCCCTCAGCATGTCTCTGAGCCCTGGGGCCAGCTATCCCAGTGAGGATTGAGGAACCCGAGCCAACCCATCCTGAGCACAGGCTGTGTCAGCTCATAGACTGATGCATGTTGGTGGGCAGCTGGCATGGGCCAGGGGCAGGCAGTGTCTCCTTCTCATTCCTTCCCTCCCTTCCTCCCAGAGGTAGCTCAGAGAAGCCTTCAACCCCTGCATCTCCAGATCCCTTGACCTATGCCTCCTGTGTTCAGCTGGTGACCTTGGAGTTTCGCATCGATTCTACCTCCCGTACCCTCTCCCGTATCAGTTCCTGCATCAGGGGAGGGGTCGGACCCTTGTCTGTTTTTGGTCTTCTTCCTGTCCCGCACCAAGCCCACCCACCTTTGCATCTTCCATGTATGTGCTTGGAAGCAAGCCCATCCACAGGGAACCTATTAGCCAAATGGATCCTGGCAATGAACATTGAAGTAGAGATCCAGGATCCATAATAAACCTGCTCTGAAACCTGTCCCAAAGTCTGTGACTCTCTCACACTGAAACAGAAACAATAGTAGCTTTCTGGACTGTGAAGTGTCATGTGTCTCTACTTACAATCTTGAATGCATAGGTGCTGAGCCTGGACTGAAAAGGACCATGTCTTCCGTGGCCTGGAATCCACGGCAAAAACTCAGTGAAATCTGAATTTGAGGCATGGAGTGAATAATTATTGTAGAGTGAATCCTCCCAAGTAGGGCTTATGCACATTGCACAGGAAAAGCTTTTTCAAAGAGCTTCCTGAAAGAAAAATCTTTTTTAAAATTTATTTTAATTCCAGTAAAACTAACATACAGTGTTACATTCGTTTCAGGTGTACAATAGAGTGATTCAGTAATTCTATATATTACTCAGTGGTCATCAAGAAAAGCGTCCTCTTAATACCCTTCATCTATTTCACTCATCCCTCTATCCACCTCCTCTCTGGTAACCATCCGTTTGTTCTCTGTTGTTAAGAGTTTGTATTTTGGTGTGTCTCCTTTTTCTCTTTTAGTTATTTATTTTTGTTTGTTTTTTAAATTCCCCATTAGAGTGACATCGTATGGGATTTGTCTTTCTCTGACTGACTGATTTTAGTTAGGATAATACTCTCTAGCTCCATCCATGTGTCTGCAAATGGCAAGGTTTCATTCTTTTTCAAGCCGAGTAATACTCCATTGTGTGTGCATGTGTGTGTGTGTGTGTGTGTGTGTGTGTGTGTGTGAATACACACATGTATCATCTCATTTGTCAATTTTTCTACAGACACTTGGGTTGCTTCCATATTGTGATATTGTGAATAATGGTGCAAGAAACATAGGGGTGCACATATCCTTTTAAGTTACTGTTTTCCTATTCTTTGGGTAAATACGAGTAGTGTGATTGTTGGATCATAGGGTAGTTCTATATTTAATTTTTTTGAGGAACCTTCATACTGTTTTCCACGGTGGCCACCACAGTTTGCATTCCCACCCACAGTTCGCGAGGATTCCCCTTTATCCACATCCTCCCAACACCTGCTCTTTGTTGTGCTTTTGATGTTAGCCATTCTGACAGGTTTGAGGTATTACCTCACTGTCCTTTGGGTTTACATTTTCCTGATGATGGATGATGGTGAACATCTTTTCACGGGACTGTTGGCCATTTGTATTTCTTCTTTGGAGAAATGTCTGTCCATGTCTTCTGCCTATTTTTTAACTGGATTATTTGTTTTTGGGGGGTTGAGTAGAATCACTTGTATATGTTTTGGACACTATCCCTTTATTGCATATGATCTTTGCAAATATCTTCTCCCTTTGAGTAGGTTGTCTTATTATTTTTACGTTTTCATTGTTCTTCTGCCGTGTGGAAACTTTTTATTTTGCTGTATTCCCAATAGTTTATTTTTGTTTTCATTTCCTTTGCCTCAGGAGACAGTCTAGAAAAACGTTGGTATGGTCCATATCAAGAAGTTACTGTCTTCCCTCCTGTAGGATTTTTATGGATTCAGGTCTCATATTGAGGTCTTGAAACTGTTTTGTGTTTGTCTTTATTGTGTAAGAAAGCAGTCTAATTTCATTCTTTTGTGCGTAGCTGTCTAGTTTTCCCAATACCATTTGTTGTAGAGACTGTCCTTTTCCCTTTTGATATCGTTGCTTGCTTTGTGGAAGATTCATGGACCACATAATTGTGGGTTTCTGTCTGAACTAGTATCCTGTTCCTTTGGTGGCTGTGTCTATTTTTGTGCCGTACTGTCTTGTTAGGATGACTGCAGCTTTGTAGTATAACCTGAAATCTGAAATTGTCAGTCCTCCAGCTTTGTTTTTCTTTTCCACATTGCACTGGCTGTTCGGAATCTTTAGTGGTTCCATACAAATGTGTAGGATTGTTTATTCGAGGTCTTTTGTTCTTTAATTTAAATTCAATTAGCCAACTTACAGTACATCATTCGTTTCAGATGTAGTCTTCAATAAATTTTCAGTCATGTGTAACACCCAGTGCTCATTGTATCGTGTGACCTCCTTAATGCTACTCACCCAGTTAACCCCCCAACTTCTCCTCCAACAATCATCAGTTTCTTGCGATAGTTAAGCGTCCATTATGGGTTTTCTCCCTCTCTGATGACTTCCCATTCTATTTTCCCTTCCTTCCCCTATGGTCTTCTTCCTTGTTTCTGATATTCCACATAGGAGTGAAAGCATATGATCATTGTCTTTCTTTCATTGACTTATTCCACTCAGCATAATACCCTCCAGCTCCACCCAGGTCGGTGTGATGGTAAGTATTCATCCTTTCTGATGGCTGAGTAATATTCCATTATATATATGATCTACATCTTCTTTATCCATTCATCTATCCATGGTCATCTGCACTCCTTCCACAGTTTGTCTATTATGGATATTGCTGCTATGAACACTGGTGTGCATGTGTCCCTTCTTCACTACCTCTGTCTCTGGGGGTAAATACCCAGTAGTGCAATTGCTGGGACATTGGTAGCTTTATTTATAACTTCTTGAGGATACTCCGTACCATTTTCAAGAGTGGCTGTACCGGACTGCATTCGTACAGGGGTGTAAGAGGGTTCCCATTTCTCCACATCCTCTCCAACATGTATAGTTTCATGTCTTCTTATTTTTATATATTCGGCCTCGTGTAATATGGCATTTATAGGGGTTTAGATTTGCATTTCCCTGAAGCCAAGTGATATGAAGCATTTATGCATGTATCTTTTGGTCACCAGTACGTCGTCATAAGTGAAGTGACTTCCCATTTTAATCCATCTCAAGACCTAAAGCTGGGTAAGTCTCTGAAGCTGGATGATGCCATCGGTTGGAAGTGTGGAGAATTTCAAAAGTTCTCCATGGAGAGCAAGTTTAAAGGTCAGTGTGAAGCTACTAATTGGATCCGGGGAGATCTCTGAAAGTGGGGGTTGCCTGGGATGGGCTGAGGGGGGCCCTCCGATTTTCCTATGAATTCTTGCTGCAGCCCCAAATGGACAGTTTCCTGCTGTGGGGCAGGCTGAGTCCTCTGTCGTGCAGAGGTGAGCCCAATGCCTGGTGCCTTGGAGGCAGGCAAATGGGGAGGGACACTCAGCAGAGGACCCAGGGTTAGGTTAGGCCTCAAGAGACAGCAGGTCCGAACTGCCCAGTGCTCAGAGAACTCCCAGGCCGAGTGAGATGAGGGCACAAGGGTGGGTGAGTGTGAGCCTTGGGGTTCCATCCGGAAGCACCCACAAAGGTCGGGGTTCACCAGAAGGGGCTCTCAGGGTGTGCCCCAATTCTCTTGCCCTGAATGCTCTCTTGTTCCCCAAAATGGTGCAGTTTACTGTGGGCTGCAGGCTGAGTCCTACGGTGGGGCTTGGGTTTCCCCAATCCCCCGGAGTGTGGTGCCAGGAATCTAGGGAGGGACCTCTCTGTGGCCAACCTAGGGTAAGGGTTAGGGTCCAGGAGCCCGGCAGGGACAATCTTTAGGCTGTGGGGCGAGCTCTGTGGATGGCTGAGAGGAGGCCATGGGGGAGGGTGAGAATGGGCCTCAGGGTTGGGGAACGGGGGGCTGCCAATGATGGGGATGGGCTCCAGGGGCCTCCCCAAGTTCTCATGTCCTGTAGGCTCCGTAGAACCCCAAGGGGCATGGTTTCCTGTCGGGTGGCAAGCTGAGTCCTGCGGTGGGGCACAGATATCCCAATTCCCCGGGTCTGCGATATAAGGCTCCTGGGAAGACCCCCAAACCCACAGCCGGCTTAGGGCTAGCGTAAGGCCCCAGGAGCCCCGCAGGCTGGATCTGCTGGCTGTATGGCGAGCTACACGGGCTGAGGTGAGGGTGTGGGGAGGGTGAGCGTGGGCCTCAGGGTTGGGGTGCGGGTGGCCGTTGAAGTTCGCTGGTGGCTCAGGAGGGCCCTCCTGGTTCTCCCGCCCTGAATGCTCTATGGCCTCCCAAGGCACACGGTTTCCTGCGGGGTGGCAGACTGAGTCCTGCTGTGGGGCTCAGGTGTCCCGAATCCCCGCAGCTGTGGCTCCAGGCTCCTGGGGAGGGGCCCCTCCACAGATGAACTAGGGTTAGGGTTGGGGCCCAGGAACCCCGCAGGCCATATCTGCCCACTATGTGGCGAGCTCCGCCGCGGGCTGAGGTGAGGGTGCAGGGTGGGGTGAGCATGGGCTTCAAGGTTGGGTTTAGGGATCGCCGAAGTTCACCGGGGTTCTGGGGGCCCTCCTGGTTCTCCCACCCTGAATGCTCTACAGCCTCCCAAGGGGCACGGTTTCCTGCAGGCTGGCAGGCTTTGTCCTGCAGTGGAGGTCAGGTGTCCCCAGTCCCTGGGGCTTTGGCACCGGGCCCCAGGGGAGGGGCCCTACCCAGCCGACCTAGGGTCAGGTCTAGGCCCCAGGAACCCGGCAGGCCTGATCTGCCGGCTCTGCCACGAGCTCAGTGGCAAGCTGAAGGGAAGGCATGGGGCGGGATGAGCGTGGGCCTCAGGGTTGGGGTGTAGGGGGTCGCCGAGGTTTGCTGGGGGCTCAGGGGGGCCCTACCAGTTCTCCTGCAGGGGATGCTCTGCGGCGCCGCAAGGGGCATGGTTTCCTGAGGGGTGGCAGGCTGAGTCCCGTGGTGGGGCTCAGGTGTACCCAATCCCCGGGGTTAGGGTACGGATTAGGGTACGGGTTAAGGTTAGGGTATGGGTTACGGTTAGGGTATGGGTTAGGGATAGGGTAAGGAGAGGGTACGGGTTAGGGTTGGGTTTAGGGGTTACAGGTTGGAGGTTATGGGTTAGGGTACAGATTAGGGTTTAGGGTACGGGTTAGGGTTTAGGGTTTAGGGTTAGGGTTGGAGTACGGGTTAGGTTTAGGGTACAGGTTAGGGTTAGGGTACGGGTTAGGGTACGCATTAGGGTACGGTTTAGGGTACGGGTTAGGGTACAGTTTAGGGTAAGTATTGGCCTACCGATTTGGGTACGGTTTAGGGTACGGGTTAGGGTTAGGGTACCGGTTAGGGTTAGGGTACAGTTTAGGGTTATGGTACAGGTTAGGTTACGGTTTAGGTTTAGGCTTAGGGTACGGGTTAGGGAACGGGTTAGGGATAGGGATAGGGTACGATTTAGGGTTAGGTTATGGGTTAGGGTACGGGTTAGGGTACAGGTTAGGGTTAGGTATGGGTTAGGGTCCGGGTTAGGGATAGGGCACGAGTTAGGGTATGGGTTAAGGTTAAGGTAAAGGTACTGGTTAGGGTTAGGGTACGGGTTACGGTTTAGGGTTTAGGGTTACAGTTAGGGTACGGGTTAGGGTTAGGGTACGGGTAGGGTTTGGGTACGGGTTATGGTACGAGTTATGGTATGGGTTAAGGTCAGGGTTTAGGGTTAAGGTTAGGGTACGGGTTAGGGTACTTGTTAGGGTTACGGTTAGGTTTAGGGTATGGTTTAAATTACGGGTTAGGGTACAGTTTACGGTTAAGGTTAGGGTATGGGTTAGGGTACGGGTTAGAGTACGTGTTAGGGTTACGGTTAGGGTTAGGGTACAGGTTAGGGTTAGGGTTAGGGTACGGGTAGGGTTTGGGTACGGGTTATGGTACGAGTTATGGTATGGGTTAAGGTCAGGGTTTAGGGTTAAGGTTAGGGTACGGGTTAGGGTACTTGTTAGGGTTACGGTTAGGTTTAGGGTATGGTTTAAATTACGGGTTAGGGTACAGTTTACGGTTAAGGTTAGGGTATGGGTTAGGGTACGGGTTAGAGTACGTGTTAGGGTTATGGTTAGGGTTAGGGTACAGGTTAGGGTTAGGTTTAGGGTACGCGTTAGAGTTAGGGTTAGAGTACGGGTTAGGGTACGGGTTAGGGTTAGGTTTAGGGTTAGGTTATGGGTTAGGGGTAGGGTTAGCTGAAGGGGTAGGGTTAGGGGTAGGGTTAGGGGTATGGTAGGTGTCTGGGTAGGGTTAGGGTTTAGGGTTAGGGTTTGGGGTTTGGGGTTAGTGGTTAAGGTTAGGGTTTCATGTTTAGGGTTTCCGGATTAGGGTTAGGGGTTAGGGTTTAGGGTTTAGTGTTAATGTCAGGGTTTAGGGTTTAAGGATTAGGGTTTAGGGTTAGGTTTAGGGTAGGGTTAGGTTTAGGGTAAGGGTTAGGGGTTAGCGTTAGGTTTAGGATTAGCGGTTAAGGTTTGGGTTTAAGGTTAGGCATTAGGGTTTAGGGTTAGGGTTAGACCCCAGTAGGCCAGCAGGACCTATGCCCCGGCTGTGCAGCAAGTGGAGGAGTGGGCCAAGGTGAGGGCGATGGCGAGCGGGAGTATGGTATCCAGCGTTTTGTCGCCGGGGGCCTTTGAAAGTCGCTAGAGGCTTGGAGGGCCCTGCCCGTTATCCCGCCCTTAATGACCAGCGGTGCCCCTAGCGGCCCGGGTGGTGGCAGTGTGGCAATGTGAGTCTGGCACTATGGTTTGGGGGTCCCCAATGCCGTGTGTTGCAGCGCCAGGCCCCTTGGGAGGGGCACCTCTGGGGCCCTCCTAGGGTTAGTGTTAGCTCCCAGGAGTCCAGCAGGCATGATCCGCCAGCTGTGTGGTAGCATAGGACCGGGCCAAGGTGAAGGCGCCGGCAAGCTGGAGCGTGGGCCCAAGCATTTTGGCGCGGGGGGCCTTGGAAGGTCACCGGGGGATTCAAGGGCCCTGCCGGTCCTCCCGCCCTGAATGGCCAGAGGCGCCCTTAGCCGCCCAGGTGGTGGCGGCATGGCATGGTGAGTATGGCGCTGGGGCTCGGGGGTCCCCAATCCCCGGTGTGGCAGCACCAGGCCCCTTGGGAGGGGCCCCTCGGGTGCGACCTAGTGTTAGGGTTAGCCCCCAGGGGGCCGACAGGCCCAATCCCATGGCTGTGTGGAGAGCGGATGGGCGCGCTGAGGTGAGGGGGCTGGCAAGTGGGAGCATGGGCCCAAAAGTTTTGGTGCGGGGGGCCTTCGAATGTCGCCGGGGTCTCGGAGGGCCCTGTCCGTTCTCCTGCCCTGAAGACCGGCGACGCCTCTAGCGTCGCGCATGGCGGCGGGGCGTCCGGGTGATTCCGGCGCTGGGACTCGGGGTTCCCAAATCCCCGGTGTTGCGGCTCCAGGTCCCTTGGGCGGGTACCTCGGGGGCCGATCTATGGTTAGGGTTAGACCCCAGGAGGCCGGCAGGCCAGATCTGGCAGCTATGCGGCGAGTGGAGGGGCGGGCGGAGGTGAGGCCGCTGGCGAGCGGGAGTATGGGCCCAGGCGTTTTGGCGCGGAGGTCCTTCGGATGTCACCAGGGGCTTGGAGTGCCCTGCCCGTTCTCCCGCCCTGAATGACTGTCAGCTCTCCTAGCGGCCCCGGTGGTGGCAGGTCGGCATGTTGAGTCCAGCCTTGGGGCTCGGGGGTCCCTAATCCCTGGGGTTGCTGCGCCAGGCCCCTTGGGAGGGGCCCCTTGGGTGCCGCCCTAGGGTTAGGGTTAACCCCCAGGACACCAGCAGGCCCTATCTGCTGGCTGTCCAGCGAGCAGAGGGGTGGACCGAGGTGGGCACCCTGGTGAGTGGGAGCGTGGGCCCAAGCGTTTTGGCACGGGGGCCTTCAAAGGTCGCCGGGGGCTTGGAGGGCCCTGCCAGTTCTGCCCCCCTGAATGACCGGGGGCACCCCTAGCAGCTCGGGTGGTGGCATGGGGGCAGGGTGAGACCGCAGTCGGGGCTCGGCTTCCCCAATCCCCGGCGTTGCGGTGCCAGTCCCCTTGGGAGGGGTCCCTCTGGGGCCCAACTTGGGTTAGGGTTAGCCCCCAGGAGGGCGGCAGGCCCGATCCGCCAGCTCTGTGCCAATTGAAGTGGCGTGCTGAGTTGAGGGTGCTGGCGACCAGGAGCGTCGGCCCAAGCATTTTGGCGCGGATGGCCTTCGTAGTCGCCATAGGCTCGGAGGGCGCTGCTCGTTCTCCTGCCCTGAATGACCGGCAGCGCCCGTAGCGGCCCGGTTGGTGACGGGGCGGCAAGGTGAGTCCGGCACTGGGGAGGGGTCCCCAATCCCCGGCGTGGTGGCGCCGGGCACTTGGGAGTGGTCCCTCGGGGGCCGATCTAGGGTAGGGTTAGCCCAAAGGAGGCCGGCAGGCCCAATTCGCCAGCTGTGCTGCAAGCGGAGTGGTGGGCCAAGGTGAGGGCACTGGCCATCGGGAGCGTGGGCACAAGCGTTTTGTTACGGGGGGGCTTCGAAAGTCGCTGGTGGCTCGGAGGCCCCTGCCTGTTCTCCCGCCCTGAATGAGGACGGCGCTAATAGCGGGCAGGGTCACGGCGAGGAGGCAGGGTGAGTCTTGCGCTGGTGCTCGGGGGTCCCCAAGCCCCGGCGTGGCGGTGCCAGGCCCCTTGGGAGGGGCCCCTCAAGGGGCGACGTATGGTTTGGGTTAGCTCCCAGGAGGCCGTCAGGCCCGATCAGCCAGGTGTGCGTCGAGCGGAGGGGCGGGCCGAGGTGAGGCTGCTGGCGAGTGGGAGCATGGGCCCAAGCATTTTGGCGTGGGGAGCCTTCAAAGGTCTCTGGGTGCTCTGAGGGCCTTGTCCGTTCTCCCGCCCTGAATGACCGGCAGTGCCCCTATAGGCCAGGGTGGAGGAGGGGCGGCACGTTGAGTCTTGCACAGGGGCTCGGTGGTCCCCAATCCCCACTTTGCAGCACCAAGCCCCTTTGGAGGGGCCCTCGTGGGCCAACATACGGTTAGGTTTAACCCCCAGGAGGCCAGCAGGCCTGATCCGCCAGCTGTGCCGCGAGCGGAGGCACGGGCAGAGGTGAGGGCGCTGGCGAGAAGGAGCATGGGCCTAAGCGTTTTGGGGCGGGGGGCCTTTGAATGTTGCAGGGGGCTCAGAGGGCCCTGCCCGTTCTCCCGCCCTGAATGACCGGAGGCGCCCCTATCGGCCCAGGTGGAGGCGGGGCGGCAGGGTGAGTCTGGCGCTGGGGCTCGGGGGTCCAAAACCACGGGCGTTCCGGCACGAGGCCTGTTGGGAGAGGCCCCTCTGCGGCCAACTAGGGTTAGTGTTAGCCCCCAGGAGGCCTGCAGGTCTGATCCGCTGGCTGTGAGGTGAATGGAGGGGTGAGCCGAGATGAGGTCGCTGGCGAGCGAGAGCGTGCACCCAAGCGTATTGGCTTGGGGGGCCTTCGAGGTCGCCAGGGGCTCGGAGGGCCCTGCCCGTCCTTCCGTTCTGAAAGACCGACGGCGCCCATAGCGGCCCAGGTGGCGATGGGGAGGCGTGGTGAGTCCGACGCTGGGTTTCATGGGTTCTCAATCCCCGGCGTTGCGGTGCAAGGCCACTTAAGAGGGGCCCCTCAGGGGTCGACCTAGGTTTAGGGTTAGCACCCAGGATGCCAGAAGGCCCGATCCGCCTGCTGTGCGGCGAGTGGAAGGGTGGCCCGAGGTGAGGGCGCTTCGAGCGGGAGCGTGGGCCCAAGCATTTTGGCATGGGGGGCCTTCGAAGGTCGCCGAAGACTCAGAGTGCCCTGCCCATTCTCCCGCCCTGAATGACCGGTGGCGCCCCAAGCAGCCTGGGTGGTGGTGGGGCGCAGGGTGAGTCCGGCACTGGGGCTCGGGGTCCCCAACCCGGCGTTGCGGTCCCAGGCCCCTTGGGAGGGTCCCCTCGTGGGCCGACCTAGGGTTAGTGTTAGTCCCCAGGAGGCTGGCAGGCCCAATCCGCCAACTGTGTGGAGAGCGGAAGCACTGGCCGAGGTGAGGCCGCTAGTGAGCGGGAGCATGGGCCCTAGCGTTCTGGCGCGTGCGGCGTTCGAAATTTCCCGGGGGCTCTGAGGGCCCTGCCGGTTCTCTCGCCCTGCATGATCCTCGGTTATCCTAGGGGCCTGGGTGGAAGAGGGGGGGCAGGGTGAGTCCAGTGCTTGGGCTTGGGGGTCCCAAATCCCCAGCGTCGTGGCACCAGCACCTTGGGAGGGGCCCCTCCGGGGCCAACCTAGGGTTAGTGTAAGTCCCCAGGAAGCCGGCAGGCCCGACCCGCCGGCTGTGTGGCGTCCAGAGGGGCAGGCTGAGGTGAGGGCGCTGGCGAGCGGGAGTGTGGGCCCAGGCATTTTGGCACGGGTGCCTTCGAAGGTCACCAGTGCCTCGGAGGGCCCTGCCCGTTCTCTTGCCCTGAATGACCGGCGGCGACCCTAGCAGCTCGGGTGGCCTGGGGGCGGCAAGTTGAGTCCAGCGCTGGGGCTCGTGGGTACCCAATCCCCGGCGTTGCGGTGCCAGGCCTCTTGGGAACCGACCTAGGGTTAGGGTTAGCCCCCAGGAGGCTCTCAGGCCGGATCCGCCGGCTGTGTGGAGAGCGGAAGTGCTGGCCGAGTGGAGGCCGCTGGTGAGCCGGAGCGTGGACCCAAGTGTTCTGGCACAGGCAGCCTTCGAAGGTCGCCAGGGGCTCGGAGGGCCCTGCCCGTTCTCCCGCCCTGAATGTCCGGCAGCACGCCTAGCAGCCCGGGTTGTGGCAGGGCAGCAGGGTAGAGTCTGGCGCTGGGGCTCGGGGGTCCCCAATCCCAGGCGTTGCGGCGATAAGCACCTTGGGATGGCCCCCTCGGTGGCCGACCTAGGGTTAGGGTTAGCCCCTAGGAGTCCAGCAGGCCCGATCCGCCCGCTGTTTGGAGAGCGGAGGGGCGGGCCGAGGTGAGGACGCTGGCGAGCGGCAGCATTGGTCCAAGCGTTTTGGCATGGGGTCCTTCGAAAGTCGCTGGGGGCTCGGAGGGCCCCGCCCGTACTCCCACCCTGAATGACCGGCAGCGCCACTAGCGGCCCGCGTGGCGGCAGGGTGGCACGGTTAGTCCAGCGCTGGGGCTCCGGTGTCAGCAATCCCAGGCGTTGTGGCGCCAGGCCCCATTGGACGGGCCCCTCGAGGGCCGACCTAGGGTTAGGGTTAGCCCACAGGAGGCCTGCAGGCCTCATCAGCCGGTTGTGCAGTGAGCGGAGGGGAGGGCCAAGGTGATGGTGCTGGCGATGGGGAAGTTGGGCCCAAGCGTTTTAGTGAGGGAGGTATTCGAAGGTTGCCTGGGGCTCAGAGAGCCCTGCCCCTTCTCCCTCCTTGAATGACCGGTGGTGCCCCTACCATCCCAGTTGGCGGTGGGGCAGCAGGGAGAGTCTGGCGCTGGGGCTCGGGTGTCCCCAATCCCCGGTGTTGCGGCGCAAGGCTCCTTGGGCGGGGCCCCTCATGGGCCGACCAAGTGTTAGGGTTAGCCCCCAGGATGCCGACAGGCCTGATCTGCAGCCTGTGCGGCAAGTGGAGGAGTGGGCTAAGATGTGGGTGCTGGGGAGCAGGAGCGTGGGCCCAAGCATTTTCGCAAGTGCAGCCTTCAAATGTCGCCAGGGGCTTGAAGGTCCCTGCCTGTTCTCCCGCACTGAATGACTGGTGGCGCCCCTAGCGGCTCCGGTGGTGTCGGGTCGGCAGGGTGAGTCCAGCGCTGGAGCTCGGGGGTCCCCAAAATCCGGCGTTGCTGCGCCAGGCCCCTTGGGAAGGCCCGCTCGGGGGTCGACCTAGGGTTAGGGTTACCCCCAGGAGGCCAGTAGGCCCGATCTGCCAGCTGTGCGACGAGCGGAGGGGCGGGCTGAGATGAGAGCACTGGCCAGCGGGGAATGTGGGCCCAAGCATTTTGGCACGAGACGCCTTCAAAGGTCACCAGGGGCTTGGAGGGCCCTGCCCATTCTCCTGCTCTGAATGACCGACGGCGTCCCTTGTGGCCCGGTTGGCAGCGGGGCGGCAGGGAGAGTGTGGCACTGGGGCTCGGGGTTCCCCAATCCCCGGCTTTGCGGCGCCAGGGCCTTTGGGAGGGTCCTCTTGGGGACGGACCTAGGGTTAGGTTTAGCCCCCGGGAGGCCGGCAGGCCCGATCTGCCGGCTGTGTGGCGAGCGGAGGGGCGGGCCGAGATGAGGGTGCTGGCGAGCGGGAACATGGGCCCAAGCGTTTTGGCGCGAGTAGCCTTCGAAGGTCGCCAGGGGCTAAGGGGGCCTTGCCCGTTCTCCCTCCCTGAATGACCAGCAGCGCCTCTACCAGCCCGGTTGGTGGCGGGGAAGCAAGGTGAGTCCGGTGCTGGGGCTCAGGGGTCCACAATCCCCGGCATTGCAGCAGCAGGTGCCTTGGGAGGGGCCCCTCGTGGGCCAATCTAGGGTTAGGGTTAGCCCCCAGGAGGCCGTCAGGCCAGATCAGCCAGCTTTGCGGTGAGTGGAGGGGCGGGCCGAGGTGAGGGCGCTGACAAGCGGTAGCGTGGGCACAAGCGTTTTGATGCGGGGTGCCTTCGAAGGTCACCCGTGGCTCGGAGGGCCCTGCCTGTTCTCACGCCCTGAATGACCGGCGGTGCAGCTAGGGGCCTGGGTGGCAGTGGGGCGGCACAGTGAGTCTGGCGCTGGGGCTCAGTTGTCCCCAATCCCTTGTGTTGCGGCTCCAGGCCCCTTGGGATGGGCCCCTAGGGGGCCTACATGGGGTTAGGGTTAGCCCCCAGGAGGCTGGGAGGCCCAATCCGCTGGCTGTGCAGTGAGCAGAGGGAAAGGCCGAGGTAAGGGCGATGGCGAGTGGGAGCGTGGTCCCAAGCGCTTTGGCGCGGGGGGCCTTCGAAAGTCGCTGGGGGCTTGGAGGGCCCTGCAGTTCTCCCGCCCTGAATGACCGGTGGTGCCCCTTGTGGCCCAGGTGGCGGTGGGGGGCATGGTGAGTCTGGCGCTGGGGCTCAGGAGTCCCCAATACTCGTCATTGCGGTGCCAGGCCCCTTGGGAGGGGCCACTAGGGGGTAGGCCTAGGGTTCGGGTTAGCCCCAAGAAGGCCCGCAGGCCCGATCCGCCAGCTGTGCGGCGAGTGGAGGGGAGGGCCGAGGTAAGGGCGCTGGCGAGTGGGAGCGTGGGCCGAAGCGTTTTGTCATGGGGAGCCTTCAAAGGTCTCCGGGGGCTCAGAGGGCCCTACCCGTTCTCCCGCACTGAATGACCGGCGGCTCCCCTAGCGGCCTGGGTGGTGGCGGAGCTGCAGGGTGAGTCCGGCGCTGGGGCTCGGGAGTCCTCAATCCCTGGCGGTGCGGCGCCATGCCCCTTGGGATGGGCCCCTAGGGGGCCTACCTAGGGTTAGGGTTATCCACCAGGAGTCTGGGAGGCCCGATCCGTCAGCTGTGCGGCGAGCGGAGTGGCGGACTGAGGTAAGGGCACAGGTGAGCGGGAGCGTGGGCCCAAAGCGTTTTAGTGCGGGGGGCCTTCAAAAGTCGCCGGTGGCTCGGAGGGCCCTGCCCGTTCTCCCTCCCTGAATGACTGGCGGTGCCCCTAGCGGCCCAGGGAGCGGTAGGGCGGGAGGGTGAGTCCAGCGGTGGGGCTCGGGAGTCCCCTATCCCTGGTATTGTGGCAATAGGAACCTGGGATGGGCCCCTCGGGGGCCCACCAAAGTTAGGGTAACACCCAGGAGGCTGGCAGTCCCGATCCACAAGCTGTGCAGCGAGCGGAGGGGCGGACCGAGGTAAGGGCACAGGGAGCGGGAGCATGGGCCCAAGCGTTTTGGCGTGGGGGGGCCTTCGAAGGTCGCCAGGGGCTAGGAGGGATCTGCCCGTACTCCCTCCCTGAATGACCGACGGTGCTCCTAGCGGCCCGGGTGGCGGCAGGGCAACACAGTGAGTCCAGCGCTGGGGTTCAGGGGTCCCCAATACCCGGGGTTGCGGTGCCAGGCCCCTTGGGACGGGCCCCTGGAGGGCCGACCTAGGGTTAGGCTTAGGCCCCAGGAGGTCAGCAGTCCCTATCAGCTTGGTGTGCAGCGAAGGGGTGGGCCAAGGTGAGGGCGCTGGCGAGTGGGAGCGTGGGCCGAAGCATTTTGTCGTGGGGAGCCTTCAAAGGTCTCCGGGGGCTCAGAGGGCCCTACCGGTTCTCCCGCACTGAATGACCGGCGGCTCCCCTAGCGGCCCGGGTGGTGGCTGAGCTGCAGGGTGAGTCCGGCGCTGGGGCTCAGTAGTCCCAAATCCCGGCGTTGCTGCGCCAGGCCCCTTGGGATGGGCCCCTGGGGGGCCTACCTAGGGTTAGGGTTAGCCCCCAGGAGGCTGGGAGGCCTGATCCGTGGGCTGTACGGCGAGAGGAGGGTCAGGCCGAGGTAAGGGCGATGGCGAATGGGAGCGTGTTCCCAAGCGCTTTGAGGCAGGGGGCCTTCGAAAGTCGCTGGGGGCTCGGAAGGCCCTGCCGTTCTCCCGCCCTGAATGACTGGTGGTGCCCCTTGTGGCCCGGGTGGCGGTGGGAGGCATGGTGAGTCCGGCGCTGGGGCTCAGAAGTCCCCAATCCTCCTCATTGCGGCGCCAGGCCCCTTGGGAGGGGCCACTAGGGAGTCGACCTAGGGTTCGGGTTAGCCCCCAGAAGGCCCACAGGCCCGATCCGCCATCTGTGTGGCGAGCTGAGGGGATGGCCGAGGTAAGGGCGCTGGCGAGCAGGAGCGTGGGCCCTAGCGTTTTGGTGCGGGGGGCCTTCGAAGGTCGCTGGAGTCTTGGAGGGCCCTGCCCCTTCTCCCTCCCTGAATGACCGGCGGTGCCCCTAGCGGTCCAGGTGGCGGTAGGGCAGGAGGGTGAGTCGGGCGCTGGGGCTCGGGATTCCCAAATTCCCGGTGTTGGGGCAATAGGAACCTGGGATGGGCCCCTCGGGGGCCCACCAACGGTTAGGGTAACACCCAGGAGGATGGCAGTCCCAATCCACTGGCTGTGCTGCGAGCGGAGGGGCGGACCGAGGTGAGGGCATAGGCGAGCGGGAGCATGGGCCCAAGCGTTTTGGCGCGGGGGGCCTTCGAATGTCACCAGGGGCTTGGAGGGATCTGCCTGTGCTCCCTCCATGAATGACCGACAGTGCTCCTAGCGGCCGAGGTGGCGGCGGGGCAACATGATGAGTCCGGCACTGGGACTCGGGGGTCCCCAATCCCAGGCATTGCGGTGCCAAGCCCCTATGGAGGGGCCCCTCAGGGGCAAACCTAGGGTTATGGATAGCCTCCAGGAGGAGGGCAGGCCTCATCCACCGGCTCTGCACCGTGCGGGGGGTGGGCCGAGGTTAGGGCGCTGGCAAGCAGGAGCGTGGGAGCCAGAGTTTTTGCGCAGGGGGCCTTCGAAGGTTGCAGGGGGATAGGAGGGCCCTGCCCGTTCTCACTTCCTGAATGACTGGCAACGCCCCTAGCGCCCTGGGTGCTTGTGGGGTGGCAGAGTGAGTCCAGCACTGGGGCTCGGGGTTCCCAAATCCCCGGCATTGCGGTGCCAGGCTCCTTGGGAGGGGCCTCTCGGGGGCCGACCTAGGGTAAGTGTTAGCCCCCAGGAGTCCAGCAAGCCCGTTCCCCCAGCTCTACAGCAGGCGGAGGGGCAGGCCGAGGTGAAGGTGCTGGCGAGAGGGAGTGTGGGCCCAAGCGTTTTGGCGCGGGGGGCCTTTGAATGTCGCCGGGGCTTGGAGGGCCCTGCCCATTCTCTCGCCCTGAATGACTGGCGGCGCCCTTAGCAGCCCGGGTTGCTGTGGGGCGGCAGGGAGACTCAGGCGCTGGCCTCGGCGGTCCCCAATCCCCGGCATTGTGGTGCCAGGCCCCTTGGGAGGGGCCCCTTGGGGGCTGACTAGGGTTAGGGTTTGTCCCCAGGAGGACGGCAAGCCCAGCGCTAAGTGGTTCTGGCAATGTAACAAAAATGCCATACACTTATCTGTAAGAAATAACAGTGTACAGGAACCCTCTTAGCCCTAACATCATCCTTTCTGAATATGGAAGCCAGCCCCAAGGTGGTCCTGGAAGTCTGACGAAAGGGCTAAGCACTTTTCTCTGAGTCTCCACACTATACAGGGAAAGACCAATGTACATCATCTTTCACGAGTAGGAAGCATTAATGAAAAGGTTCTGGAATTTCGAGGACTCTGACCCATCCTTATTGGTAATAAACCACCCTGTACAGGAAAACACCTTCAACTCTCATCAGCCTCCTCAATCCTGATTCCGATTCAACTTTGGGTGTATAGGACTAGGGAAATGTCCACATCTTATTGCTAAGAAAGAACGATGTCAGGGTAATGCCCTTCAAGTCACCTCAGCCTTCCTGAAGATGGAAGCAGGAATCAAGGTGGTTATGTTACCATGAGGTAAGGAAGATGAGCATATAAGTGAGAAACAACAGTGGGCAGGACCTCTCTTCCAAGGAACAGTATCTTTGCTTAATGTTGAATCCCTATGGTAAGTGGTTGTGGCCATTTGTGAGGTGAAAATCTTAAGTGTTTTGTAAAACCTCTTGGTCATTCACAGATGAGACTAAGGTAGTTGGGGACTCCTAGGCAGTGATTTGTCCACTGTCAAAAATATAAAAAGATAAGAGACAGATGAGGTCTACTCAGGCATTGTCCTTTATCCTCATCCTCCGTGAGGAAGGTCATCTCTGGACAGCTCAGTGACAGGGTCTCATTCACAGTGGGGGCATCTGTTCCTCACAGACATCAGGCAGGGAAATGGATTTGGTTCTCTGTGCCAGCCCAGCCACAGCTGAGTGTCACAGCACCCTCTCGTGGGCTCATAAGGGTTTCACTGTCACCAGGCAGGTCATTGTATTTGATAAACCACTGTGAGAGTTTGCAATTGCCTTCATCTGCAACCTCCTAGAAGCAAATGCAGGTCTCTGGTACCATGTGAAGTCATGTGAAGGCATTGTGAGAAAGTGTCCTTTTGCTTAAGAAAAACATGGAGCTGGGGCTCCTGGCTGGCTCAGCCAGTTAAGCATGTGCCTTTGGCTCAGGTTATGATCCCAGGGTTCTGGGATCGAGCCCGGGCTCCCTGCTGAGCAGGAAAGGAGTTAGGGAAATAGCTTAGAACCCACAGAGAATGTGAATAAAGGGGAGTGAAATGGAACTTGGTCTGTGTTTTGCTTTAGGGATTTAAGTTAGTTTTTTCTCAATTGTGATTGTTCTTGAAACAGAAAAGCTGTATTGGTTTTTTTTACCTTTAATTTTTTTCTACTAATAATTTGTTATTATGATATGTTAGTCACTATACAGTATTTCCTTAGTTTTTGATGTAGTGTTCCGTGATTCATTATTTGCATATAACACCCAGTGCTCCATGCAATATGTACCTTCCTTAATACCCATCACTGGCCCATCCCAATCCCCCACCCCTCTCCCCTCTGAAGCCCTCAGTTTGTTTCCCAGAGTCCATAGTCTCTCGTGGTTCATTCCCCCTTCTGTTTAGGGTCCATTGTCTAAAGGGACAGACAGTGGAAGTTCACCAAATATAAGATAGAAATTTCATTGTTCATTATAGATGCTGCCAAGTAGTTCCCAGACATTTCATTCTACTGTAGTAATTCATTATACCTGTGAAGGTGCACGTGGAAGACAATTGATGCATTCATAGTGTTAATAAAACACGCCCCTCAGTAGTAGAATAAGAGAGGATGCATATGTGTAAAATTATTCGACTACAGCTTCCATGCTTTCCCTTTGGTTCCTTATTATCTATGAAATTGGACAATTTTTGTTCTCTAGGCTTAAAACTCATTGTCAAGTATTCAGAGTTTTTCAATGCTGATCTTCTCCTTTATAAGTTACCAAAAACCTAAAATATGTATGAACTTTAAAAAGCGCTATATTGAAAATGACAGCAGGGAAGTTCCATTTTGTAAATATTGTGTCAATGGATCTCTATTTTGACGTCAGTGTTCATTAGAAATGATGACATTTCATGTGAGTATAAATATCAATGTGAAAAAGAAAAGGTAGGAAGAACCTTGAATGTTTAAGTAATTGGTGAAATGACAGGTGTGTGTGTGTGTGTGTGTGTGTGTGTAATTGATTTTCAGTGAATGGTTCAGCTCCTTGTAGGGCTTCCGAGAGAGCCCAGGTGAACCTTTCAATGAGTTGGTATCTGTTTTCAGAACATGGGAATCTCTTAGTCCAATAGTCAATCAGGCAACCTTTGAGGTCTTGAAGAGTTTCAGTCCTCAGCGATGGTGTTGCAGAACCTTGTGAGCAAACCCTAGGGTATGGTCAGAGCCCTCATTAGCTGGTACCAAGGTGTGACGATTTCAGACAGCATTTCCCAAAGAAGTACCTCTTGAGTCTCTGTCCTTGTCAGTTCCCTACACTTCCTTACACTAGTTATGTGATCAGTGTGTTTCAGGATAATCCCCACATGTGATTTTTGCTATTTCCTACTAGTCCTATCTGTTTCTCATCTTCTTCTTTTATGGTAGGGGTTGGGAAGCAACCTGTGTGGTGGAGGAAGGGGTGTGCTAGTTGTCTGCCTTCAGAGGAACAAATAATTCCTAGAAATTGTACTGTAGTTTGAGGTTAATTGTCCATCCTCTGAGTGTCAGGAATTCCATCACTTTACTTTGATGCTAGTCTGTTCTTCAAGCTGTCCTCAGAAATAAGGACGTCATCCATCTAGGGAATACTGGTTTGTTTGTATGTTTTCATTTTAGGAAAGGCTTTGCTGTTCCTGAAAATAATACTGTAGAGCACCCTTTCCTGTTCTTATTGGCCATCAGTCAATCTTTTGTGAAGTATTCGTTTATAAATAGACTCTATGGTTGATGAGCAGGAATTATTTATTGACAAGTTTTTGTCAGTGTGTGTATTGCAAATCTTTACTTCCCAGCCTGCGGTTCACTTTTTCATTTTCTTATGGTCATAAGATAAGGAGAAATGTCACATTTTTATGAAGTCCCACTGAATTCTTTTAAATGGTTAGTGCACCCTATGTCCTACCCCAAGATTGACAGGTTCTACGTTTTCTTTCAGAAACTGTCCAATGGGAAGCTACAATCCATTTTCTCTGTCCATTTATTGCTTACAAATGTCACATTTTTATGAAGTCCCACTGAATTCTTTTAAATGGTTAGTGCACCCTATGTCATACCCCAAGATTGACAGGTTCTACGTTTTCTTCAGAAACTGTCCAATGGGAAGCTACAATCCATTTTCTCTGTCCATTTATTGCTTACAAATGTCACATTTTTATGAAGTCCCACTGAATTCTTTTAAATGGTTAGTGCACCCTATGTCATACCCCAAGATTGACAGGTTCTACGTTTTCTTCAGAAACTGTCCAATGGGAAGCTACAATCCAATTTCTCTGCCCATTTATTGCTTACAAATGTATTTTGACCATCTGTTTCCCAGGAAACCTCTTTTATTATTATTATTATTATTATTATTATTATTATTATTATTATTATTATTTTAAATTGCATTTTTAATTCTAATATGATATTTAAACACTGTTTTTGATTTTCTATGTACACAATCGTATTATCTGTGAATAGTCACAATTATCCCCTCAATTCTTATCCTTTTTGTTTCTCTTGCCTTAAAACACTGGTAGATTCTCCGATGTCACAATAAATAGAGCATCATTGTTTGAAGATTTTAATATACCTTTCTCAATATCTGAAAGAAAAAGCAGACAAAACATTGGTAACAAATGTGACCTAATTGACATATAGGGAACATTCCATAATAAGTGCAGAATACATTATTTTCAAGTGGTCATAGACTCTTTACCCAAATAGATGATAGGTGGGGCCAAGAATCAAGTCTACAAATCTTAAACCCTGAAATTAACTAGATTCTATTCTTAGACCACAGGGGAATTGAGCCACAGTCATAGCGAAATGAAAATCAAGAAGTCCTTCAATGTTTAAAATTAAATGGAACTTTGCGACATATCCTAAAGGTCAGAGAGGGAATCTCAATGGAAATTCTGAACCTTTTCTACATGAGGGCTCACACACAATGGCACTTTCTTTGTGAAGAGCATTATAATAACCTAGACAGGAGTTGAGCCTTAAGTCAGAGTTCTGCCTACCCCAGCCACACCTGGCAGGCTTGGACTGTGGTCCCCCTCAGCTGTCCTTTCTGGTGGTCCTGAGCTAAGGGGGTCAACATGGCCATATGGAAATGGGAAGCTGCCCACTCATAATGATGACGGTGCCCACTACCCAGCTGCCCTCTCTGGTGGCTTTGAGCTAAGGGGGTCAACATGGCCGTATGGAAATTAGAAGCTCCCCACTCTTAGTGATGACGTTGCTATCGTATCATCCTCACCAGTCCAACAACATGATTTCTGAGTGAAATATGACACAAGAGTGACTTCTTGGCATTCCTTCAGGTTTGAAAATCATCTGGTGAGTCATCTATTCGAAATATGGATTCAACATGTGTACTTTATTCTGGAAAAGCAATAGACACAATAGCAATTATGGCTTCCTGAGATCTTGTTCTTGAGAGACATCATAATGGCTCTTTGTAGCATTCTGCCTCTTAAACTTCCCAACTAGGGTGTAGATATTTTAGGCACATTTTCAGACGGTTAGAAAGGGACTCGGATGATATGAGTCACAGAGGATTTTAGTGTCAGAAACCTAAGTGGGATCCCCAAACTGACTCCAAATCGCTTGTTGTTCCATACAGGGTACTATTTCCCTCTTATCTCTGGTCTTCTCAATCTGGAAACCTATCAAGTATCAGGATTTTCTTGTCATGTGGACAACTGGAACGAATTCAGCGGGCCTTTTCACATCTGCCCATGGTGATCATTAAGATCATTATCTCAGTGGAGGACCTCTGGGTAAGATACTCAAAGATCCTTAGGAATAGAGACAGTATAATATTTTTCTGGTATTAAAGTTACTGAAACCAACTATCTTTTTTAGTCCATTCAGGCTCTGGTATGTTCAGAGGGTGCTGTAAAACAGGTCTGAAATAGTATTTAAAAACACTCAGCTCAGCCTCTTCTACAAAGTGAGCCAATGCTTATAAATATGGCTAAAATATTCCCTTACCTACGATTACTTCCCAGCCATCATAGTGTTTATATGGTATGACTGTCACTTACATTAGTCAACATTTGCAGAGAAAGAACTTAGGGCATCCAGGGGGCACTTCATGTTGAAATTAGTTTGTGACAACGAGCTACTGTGTTTTATTCTGCAGTCCAAGGGAATGGTGCCAGACACCTCTAAGGTGTCTAGCAGTTCTACAATTCTGATTTTAAGTGGTCTGTGTGCTTCATAGATTTGGGCAGGAGAAGGGCAGGAGTCCAGAGACTGTGAACACTTCTGTTACCTGTGCTGACCATGGAGCAGGTAGCCTTCTGTGGGATTCATTTTGAATTCTTGGTACTCTTGTGAAAGGTGCTTTTGTCTCAAATTCCTCCATTTAGGAGTAATTATAATGATGAAAGTAATTTTTATCTTATATCATCTGTGGACCCTGATCCTGGGCTCCCAGGGAAGCTATCCTTTAACATTTTACCCGGCTCAAATTGATTGGGCAAAACCTGAAAGCATGGGCCCTATTTCTGCCCCAAGCACATGTTGTACATCTGCTTCGAGAAGAAAACAATAACCAAAAATGCCAACATAAAGATAAGAAAAAATAAAGAACCTCTTTGGCTCCCATAAGATTAAAGTCATACTGACATGTACATACTGAAAACATAAGAAAGAGTCTGTCACTTTCTAGAATCTAAGAATATCCTCATTGTGGTGTGTAACTCTGTACTTAAAAGAAAACAGAAAAAAATATATAAGTCTGCCCCAAATGTTCCTTCCCCGGAGCACTCCCTTCTTGGTGAAGATTGTGTCTCCCAGGAAGCTGTCCTGACTTTGGTTTGAAGAAAGGTCTCTTCCTTTCTCTCTAAAATGTTTTTAAAAGTTCATTCACGCAATGTCGATAATAACAGTGTTTTCTATTTAAGTGATAAATAAATGTTCCACTCTAGTTTTATTGGGAATAGACGAATTTAGGGTTTCTTTAGAAGAGTAAGTCTGCCTTCCAGAAAAGGCAAGGTCATTGGTCTATTGAGAATGAAGATAATTACTGCTAAACAACATATATGTGTTACCCCTTCGCCCAGAAACCGAAGCAGATGTGCAGGCTTTAGGTCAGAGGTGCCTTCTTCTCCCCACCTGACAGCAATTCTCTGCTCTGGCTCCAAGAAACCCGAGGTTTTGAACGTCAGCATCGGAGTCAGCGAGGCAGCTTGTCACAGGACGCCAGTGTTCAGAGAAAGCACAGGTATGTTTGGCAAAATGTCCTATATATGTCAGGGCTGGAGGTAAAACCTCTCATTATCCCAAAACCTCCTGGGCTTTTCTCTTTTCTCTAGTTGAGCCACAAAGTAAAATTGAAGTAGCTGTCAGCATTCTGGGTTTGGTACAAGAATTACTTAGTTTCCCTGCAGGTAGAACTTTGCAGGGGATCACAATTTCTCTGTCCATTTATTGCTTACAAATGTATTTTGACCATCTGTTTCCTAGGAACCCTCTTTTATTAGAAAGGGGAGGTGAGATTCACTCTGTGCCTGTTTGTAACATCTAATTTGTTCCTTCATCTAACAGTGTTTATTCAATTGGGCCTAAGATATGGTTGAGTGGCCAACATCTAGAGTTAGGTGGCTTTTTTCATCTGATACAGACTTGGATGATGTCATTTGACAAAGGTGATGTTTCATCATTGCTTGGTTTATTCATCAGAAGAGTTAAAATTAGGGTGGAGGGGAAATTCAAAATTATCCAAAGCGGCCTGTTCCTGTTTAAAAGTTGAGCTTGACTTTCTAGTTTTACTAAATGTATTATCTCGATATTTTGAGGTGCCATATTCTCTCTGTAGTTTCTTTGGTGGTGGAGTCAGAAGGAGAGTCTGGGAATTCTTTTGGATAGTGGCATGCTGGTGGCTTCAAGGGGCTTGGAGTCAGGAGCCTTGGGGTGAAGTCTGCAACTGCTTGCCTGACCCTGGGTGCATCTCACAGAGGTTTTGCTTCATCTTATGAAATTGCCAGCAGATAATGTTCTGCTTAAAGGGGAACCCTCCCATCCTGTTGGTGGCAATGCAAAGTGGTGCAGCCAGTCTAGGAAACAGTGTGGGGGTTCCTCAAAAAGTTAAACATTGAACAACCCCATGATCCAGCAATTGCTCTCCTAGGTATTTACCCAAAGGATACAAAAATGCAGATTCAAAGGGGGTACATGCACCATGATGTTTATAGCAGCAATGTCCACAGTAGCCAAACTATGGAGAGAATCCCAAAGTCTATGCACTGATGAATGGATAAAGCAGAAGTGGGATACATATATATAATGGAATATGACCCAGCTTCAAAAAGAATGAAATCTTACCCTTTGCAAGGATGTGGATGGACCTAGAGTGTATTAAGCTAAGCAAAATATTTGAGGAAAGAGAAATATACTATGCTCTCACGCTTGTGGAATTTCAGAAAGAAAACAGATGAACAGAGTGGAGGGGTGATGAGAGAGGCAAACAAGGAAATAGACTCAAACTTGGAGAACAAACTGAGTGTTGCTGCAGGACAGGGGCATGGGGGGAAGAGTTAAATGGGTGAGGGGTATTAAGGAGGGCACTTGTGATGAGCACCGAGTTCTGTATGCAGGTGAGGAATCACTAAATCCTACCCCTGAAGCGAATATTCCATGGCATGTGAACTAACTGGAATTTAAGTAAAAGAAGAAAGGAAAAAGTGTTCTGCTTCATGAAGAGTGAGGTAAAATTGTAGTGATTTGGGCTGTACTATTCTATAGATGAGAGATGTGAAACACCCTGTTGTAGGATACACTAGTTTCTTATCACATAAGGAGTCCTCAGAAAGCTGCAATGAAAGATTCAGGTCTCAGAGCATGTTCATATTCCACTGATATGTTACAGTTTGCACAGGTAGGAAAGAAGGTGGAGAGAGAGGCAACAGAAGGGGAAAGCAGGTGTGAACCTTTCATTTGTTAGCATTATAGCTTTCTCATGAAAGCTTTATGTCAGTGTGATTTTGGAAGCAGAGGGGGAATCCGGGAGCTTTGCAGGAGACAGGGGGGAGTTCCAGGTCTGGGTAAAGCTGACAGGGGTCCCAGAGGAGAGCTGAATGCATTCTGCAGCAGGGTGTGTTCAGGGTGGGCTCCAGGGGTGGCTGTGGGTCTCCTGGGTGAGAGTTGTGACAGGTGAGGGCTGTGTGCAAGTTCCTGGCTGAGGACAAGTGAGGCACTGGCTGAGAGCTGGCAGAGAACCTTCTTCCGGGCCGCCATCCTCACCCAACACACAGCCTCATCTTCTGTTCCTGTCACTCCAATTCAGACTTCTCCGAAGTTGAGTGAGAACACATCAAGAGCATTCTTAACAGAAGGGAAAGCATGTGCAAAGGCTCTGGGGCAGGAGAATTTCAGGTATGTCCAGGAGCAGCAAGAAGGCCCTGTGGCCACAGGAGACACCTTAGGACATGACCTCAGAGAGGTGACAGAAAAAACCATTCCAGGGCTATAACCCCATGAGACCCTGTTTCACTGGGCCATCCTGGCTGCAGTGTTGAGAACAGATGACAGAGGGTTGAAGATGGCAAGGGAGGTCAATGACGAATCTTTTCCAGGATCTCAGGCACTGTGGACCAGACAGGTGCCCTTGGATGGAGTGGTTAGACCTATTCTGGGTCCATTTTGAAGATGGAGCTCGCAGGATTTGCTGATGGGTTAGCTATTAGGAGCTGGAGAACGGAGGAATTGGGGTAAATCCCATCTGTTGTGGGTTTTCCTGATCGAGGGGAAGGAGAGGTTTTCTCAAGGGGTAGGAGGTAGTCCGTGTTCCGCATGCTGAGGAAAGTGCCTTTCCCGGTGGATCTGCTGAGGTTTGTGTCTGGGAGTACCTTTCACATCTCCTCCCTCAGCAATGCTCACGTACAAGTATCCCCCACTTTTTAAACGTTCACAGTAAGACACTGGGCTTTCTTGAAAGAACTATGTTATTACCCAGCTTCAGTAAGAGGAAGAGACCTGAAGAGGATTTCCCTCTTATGAAAAAAGGTGAACAGTGAGAATAGCGTTCAGCATCTGTTTTGGGGAGAAGCACGACAGAGGCGGCGTGCACCCCAACCAGGTCCTTCCGCTGTGATCCGCTCTCCGCATCCAGCCACCAGCATTTTGAATGGTGTCTGTGAGCCTCTGCTTCTGCTTTATCTTCATTTATGCTGGGCCTCCGTTAGAAACTTGTGTCCTGAGGCCTAAGAAAAGCCAAAGAGAGGAATTTTGGAGTCTGAGCACACTGTCTAATTGTTCCGTGTAAATTAATGGTCATTCCTTCTTGACACCATTTCTGCTGTGCAAGGTTTCTCAGAAGCCCTGTACTTTCAAAGAGCAGGGAAACCTATACCCCATGCTGCAGGGTTAGTTTTAGTCTCCATGCTGGACAGAACATTTCATGACTGTCGGATTTTCTCACTCAAACATTGAGACTTTGACCACCTTCACCCGTTTCTAGCACCCCATCTCCGAATCTGGCACCTACCAATCTGCTCTCAGTATCTATGCGTTCAGTATTTGTTTATTCCTCGTGGAATGTACATGAGAGCATCTGGTATTGGTCTTTCTGTGTCTGAGTTACTTGGCATAAGGACCCCAAGGTTTGTGTTTCCATGTCTGGTTCTTGTGAATAATGCTGGACTGAATGTGCGAGTGCATCTGTCTTTTTGAGGCAGTATTTTTGTGTTCTCCAAATCAATACTCTGTAGAGCCATTACTGGGTCATGTGGTAGTTGTATTTATTTCTTCAGGAACCTCCATACCTTTTGTCACAATGGCTGCACCAATTTCCATTCCCACCAACACTGCACAGTGTCTCCTTGTCTGCACACCCTTGACCCCACCTGGTGTCTGTCTCTGGGAAAATTGCTGTTCCAACAATTGTGAGGGGATAGCCGATTGTGGGTTTGATGATGTTTCCCTGTCGATATTAAGTGATGTCGAATAACTTTCTCTGTCTGTTGGCACCTGTGTGCCATCTTTGGAAAGTATCTATTCACATATTCTCCCATTTTTTAATACAGATTTTTTTTTGTTTTGATTTGTACGAGTGTTGTGTGTATTTTGGATATTAGCCTCTTCTCACACATATGATTCGCAGATATTTTTTCTTATTGGGTCAGTGGCCTTTTAAGTTTTTGCTGGTTTCTTTTGCCAAGTGGAAGATTTCAGTTTGAAGTTGTTCCACTTGTTTATTTTTGCTTTTGTTTCTTTGCGTTTGGTGTCAGATCTGAAGACTCTTTGCCAAAACCTATGTCGAGAGACTTAGTACCTGGGTCTTCTTGGAGGTTTATGGATTCAGGTCTTATGTTCAAATCATTCATCCATTAAAAATTTTGGTGGTGTAAGAAATTGACCCAGTTATATTCTTCTGCCTTTAGTGTCCAGTTTGCCTGTTACCGCTCACTGTAGACACAGTCCTTCCGTCATGGCATATCTTCTGCTGCTGTGTCATAAGTTAGGATCATCTACGTGTGGGTAAGTTTCTGAGCTTTCTGTTCTGTTCCACTGACCTGGTGTCTGTGTTTATGCCAGTACCATCCTGTTTTGATGACAACAGCTTTGTAATCTAGCTTGAAATCCAGGAGTGTGTTGACTGCACCTTTCTTTCTTCAGGTTGCTTTGCGTTTTTGGGGCCTTTTGTGATTCCATACAAGTTTGAGGACTGTTATCTATTTCCTTGAATAATGCCACTGGAATTCAGATAGGGATTTCATCACATCTGTCGATTGCTTTGGGTACGATGGACATGTTCACATAATTAACTCTTCCAGTTAAGGAGCATGGCGTATGCTTCCATTTGTTTGTGTTGCCTTCCAAATCTTTGAACCACACATTCTGCCCTCCTCGACACACCTGTTTTTCATTTCTTTTCTGCCATGTGTTGAGTGTACTATGTCTTTCGCATTTTTGGTTACTTTTATTCCTAGATTTTTTTTGATGCAATTGTAAATGGCATTGCTTTTTTAATTTCTCTTTGCGAAAGTGTGTCATCAGTATACAGAAATGCAAGAAGTTGGGTCATCTGGGTGGCCCCATAGGTGACGTGTCTGCCTTCAGCTCAGGTCATGATCCCAGAGTTCTGGGATTGAGCCCCGTGTAGGGCTCCCCGTTTATCGAGGGTCTGCTTCTCCCTCTTTCTGACATTACCCCTGCATGTGCTTTTTCTCTTCCTCTCAAATAAATAAATAAAATCTGAAAAAAAGTAAAGACAACAGGTCTCTGTATATTGACTTTATATCCTGCAGCTTTCTTGAATTTGTTTAAATTAACAGTTTTTTTTTTTTTTTTTGTGGAATCTTTCGGGATTTCATGTCATTTACAAATAGTGACAGTTTTCCTGTATGGATTTCATATCTTTCTCCTTTTTTAAAATGATGTTAGTCACCCTACAGTACTTCATTTGTTTTTGATGAAGTGTTCCATGATTCATTGCTTGCATATAACCCCTAGTGCTCATTATGACACGTGCCCTCCTTAATACCCATCACCAGGATTACCCATTCCCCTACCCTCCCTTTCTGCAACCTTCAGTTTGTTTCCCAGTGTCAATAGTCTCTCATGGTTCATCTCCCCCTCTCATTCCCCCCCTTCACTTTTCCCTTCCTTCTTCTAATGTTACATGCTATTCCTTCCATTCCACATCGGAGTCAAACCTTATGATAATTGTCTTTCTCTGCTTGACTTAATTTCACTTAGCATAATCCCCTCCTGGTCCATCCACCTTGGTGCAAATGGTGGGTATTCATCCTTTCTGATGACTGAGTAATATTCCATTGTATAGATGAACCACATCTTCTTCGTCCATTCATTTGCTGAAGGACATCTTGGCTCCTTCCACAGTTTGGCTATTATGGACATTGTTGCTATGAACGTTGGGATACAGGTGTCCCTTCTTTTCATTACTCTGTGTCTATAGGGTAAATACCCAGTAGTGCAATTGGTGGGTCATAGGATAGCTCTGTGTTTAATGTCTTGAGGAACCCCCATATTGTTCAAAAGTGCCTATACCAGCTTGAATTCTCACGAGTAGTGTAAGAGGGCTCCCCTTTCTCCATATCCTCTCTGACTTTTTGTAATTTCCTGTCTTGTTAATTTGTTTTTCAAGATTTTATTTATTTATTCCACAGAGATAGAGATGGCCAGCGAGAGAGGGAACACAAGCAGGGGGAGTGGGAGAGGAAGAAGCAGGCTCATAGCGGAGGAGCCTGATGTGGGGCTCGATCCCGTAATGCCAGGATTACGCCCTTAGCCGAAGACAGACGCTTAACCTCTGTACTACCCAGGTGCCCCCTGTGTTGTTAATTTTAACCATTCTAACTGGTGTAAGGTGGTATCTCATTGTCGTTTTGATTTGTATTTGCCTGATGGCAAGTGATGTGGAGCATTTTTTCATGTGTCTGTTGGCCATTTGTATGTCTTCTTTGGAGAAGTATCCCTTTGTGTCTTCTGCCCATTTTTTGGGTGTCGAGTTTGAGGAGTTCTTTATAGATCTTGGATACTAGCCCTTTATCTGTAATATCATTTGCAGATATCTTCTTCGATTCCATAGGTTGACTTTTTGTTTTGTTGATCATTTGCTTTGCCCTGCAGAAGCTTTTTATCTTGGTGAAGTGCCAATAGTTCCTTTTTTGCTTTTATTTCCTTTGCCTTTAGAGACATGGCTTGCAAGAAGTTGTTGTGTCCAAGTTTGAAGAGTTCTTTTGATTTTGATATGAGACAGGAATCCATTATCTTTCTTTCCTGATTGTATTCGAGTCCTCTGTCTTTCTTGGTGAGTCTAGCTAAGTTTGTCAGTTTTGTTTATCTTTCCAAAAAAGGCAGCTTTCATTTTCATTGTTTTTTTTTTTGTCTTTTTAGTCTCCGTTGGATTTATTTATGCATTCCTTTTTGTTATTTCCTTATTTCTACTAATTTGGGGCTTTGTTTGTTGTTTTATTTTCTACTTCTTTACCACATAAATCAAGTTGTTTATTGGAGACCATTCTCATGGATTGATGAAGACTTGAGTTTCTATGAATGTCCCCCATAAAGCTACTTTTGCTGCATCCCTTATGTTTTTGTAAGTTGTCTTTTTCATCAGTGTCAAGGTACTTCTAAAATCTTTTTTGATTTCTTCTTTGACTGTTGGTTGTTCAGTAGCTTGTTGTTAAATCTCCACGTATTTTTTTAAGATTATTTAGGTATCTGACAGAGAGTGAGACAGTGAAAGAGGGAATGGAAGCAGGGGGGTGGGAGAGGGAGAAGCGGGCTTCCCGCTGAGCAAGGAGCCTGATTCCAGGCTAAATCCCAGGATCCTGGGATCAGGACCTGAGCTGAAGGCAGATCCTTAACAACTGATCCACCCAGGCCCCCCAATCTCCACCTATTTTTGACTGTCCCATTTTTTTCTTGAGACTGATTTCTAGTTTCATATCATTGTGGTTGGACAAGATTTGAAGCAGAAGGTGAAGAGAGCATTCAGATAAAGGTTTGTTTCCTGAAGGGTTTTCTGAGGGCAGAGCATGAGTTCCGTGGGATGGAGGAAGGTTTTGTGAGACGGGGGTGGGGTTAACCCTTGTTAGAATTACTGACTACTACCATGCAGGCTGTGTGCTACTGTTCACACCGTAGTCCTGATGGACTTGTACTTCATTAGAAATATTTTCTAGGAGGTGTAGGCATAGCCTTCTCTTAAAGAAAGGTGCCATGTGGGTTCGTGGCATGACCCCAGGTCACCAACCAGGATGTATGGTATTGTGGGTGATCAGAAACAGGCTTTCTGTGGGAAGTGACAGAAATAAGGTATGGTGAGCTCCATGACCATAGGTGAGGTCCCGAGTGACGCACTGGGTGTTGGGTTCTGTGGATCTGTCTCATCAGGTGCTGTGGAATTCAGGGACACCCTCCTGTCTGTGGATTTGTGTGGAGACAGGTAGACATCAGTGTCTGGCCAGGCATGAGGGTTGCACTGGCCCACCACCAGAGGTGCAGCGTGCAGGGGAGCCACTGCTTGGTTTCCACGAAAGCTGCCCAGCGTCTGTGACTGTGATTCCTAGCAGCCGCAAGGGGAGAGGAGGCCGGGGGTGGTGCACACTTCCTAGAGTTGTGGTCAGGTCTAGTCTGGAGCCCACTGAAGTCAGCCATACCTGGCCAGGAGGCACCCAGTCAGTGTAGCTTTGGGCACTGCTCCCATGGTACTTCGTGCCAGCTCCATGCTGCCACCTCCTGCTTTTCATCATCATCTTCAAGGTCATGTGACTCTGCTCTTGCCCCATGGCCTCCGGGGTATTGTCCGTCCTCCATCTGGCCCTCGTCCCTGGTGCCCTGTGCAGTCTGATGCCAGGGTAGCCTTCTCGAGACAAACATCTGGCCCTGATGGAACACTTCCATGGATCTCGTGTGATGCGAGGATGACGCCCTGCCCTGGAAGGGGGCTGCAGGTCCCCAATTAGGAGAGCCATGTCTCCCTTTTCAGCATGGCCTGCCCTCCCCTCAGTCTTCTTCAGGGAATCTCTCCCCACTTTCTGAGCGGACAGCTCCGAACTTAAAAATGAATATTATTTTACATATCTCTATGCCTTAGTTCATCCATGGCATGTCTTTCAGCCCCGTTAGTGGGGTTTTTTTTTTAGCAGTTCTGAAGGGCTGTCTGCTCATGGAGGGGATGACCTGGGTGGGACAGCTTTCCCTCTCATCTCCCTCAGCATGTCTCTGAGCCCTGAGGCCAGCTGTCCCACTGAGGATTGAGGGACCCGAGCCAGCCCATCCTGAACCCAGGCTGAGTCAGTTGTGTAGACTGATGTGTTTTGGAGCGGTGGGCAGCCGGCATGGGCCAGGGGCAGGCAGTGTCTCCTTCTCATTCCTTCCCTCCCTTCCTCCCAGAGGTAGCTCAGAGCAGCCTTCAACCCCTGCATCTCCAGATCCCTTGACTTATGCCTTCTGTGTTCAGCTGGTGACCTTGGAGTTTCGCATGGATTCTACCTCCCGTACCCTCTCCTGTAGCAGTTCCTGGATCAGGGGAGGGGTTGGACCCTTGTCTGTTTTTGATCTTCTTCCTGTCCCGCACCAAGCCCACCCACCGTTGCATCTTCCATGTATGTGCTTGGAAGCAAGCCCATCCACAGGCAACCTATTAGCCAAATGGATCCAGGCAATGAACATTGAAGTAGAGATCCAGGATCCATAATAAACCTGCTCTGAAACCTGTCCCAAAGTCTGTGACTCTCTCACACTGAAACAGAAACAATAATAGCTTTCTGGACTGTGAAGTGACATGTCTCTCTAATTCCAATCTTGAATGCATAGGTGCTGAACCTGGACAGAAAAGGACCATGGCTCCCGTGGGCTGGGATCCATAGTAAGAACTCAGTGAAATCTGAATTCGAGGCATAGAGTAAATAATTATTGTAGAGCGAATCCTCCCAAGTAGGGCTTATGCACAGTGCACAGGAAAAGCTTTTTTAAAGAGGTTCCTGAAAGAAAAATCTTTTTTAAAAATTTATTTTAATTCCAGTAGAGCTAACATACAGTGTTACATTCGTTTCAGGTGTACAATAGAGTGATTCAGTAATTCTATATATTACTCAGTGGTCATCAAGAAAAGTGTCCTCTTAATCCGCTTCATCTATTTCACTCATCCCTCTATCCACCTCCTCTCTGGTAACCATCCATTTGTTCTCTATTGTTAAGAGTTTGTATTTTCCCATGCCCATACTCAGGCAACCCTGTTTGGGTAGAGTTTCCGTGTCCCCTGCAAGGGTGAATGGGGGTGGGCATGCTCTGGGCCAGTATTTCCAGGCTTTTGTTCCCTGGCGGCTTTCTCTGGTGATCTGCTGTGCCTTTTCTGAGAGTCAGAGCAGCAGAGGCTGAATTGTCACAGAACAGAGGGAATGCGGCCCGTTCTCCACCCTTGTTCTGGCCACTTTAACTCCATTACTGTTGGTGCTGCTCAACCCTGTAGCATCCTGGGATGTGCACCCCACACCTGGTGTCCCTGGCCTCAATTCCGGGGCTAGTGCATCTCTGTCCTTTGTGTTTCTAATGCTGCCAGCCACCAGAAGACCTGATCTCTCTCTGGAAGCTCCTGGTCTCAGTCTGGATCCCCTGAGCACACCGGGATTCCAGAGTTCCATGAGAAGCCTGGTGGCTCTGGCACCTGGTTCAGGGTCTCAGTCTGCTGTTTCGCAGGTGCCTACCGCAAGTCCACCAGATCCCCTGTGCAGGTGGCCTGCCAGCCGCCAGCCGCCCCGTGGGCTCCTGGGTCTCCTGGTCTCAGTCTATGCCTGGTGAGCACACCGGGATTCCGGTGTTCCAGGAGAAGCCTGGTGGCGCACGCTCTGGGCTCACCGGTCTCAGTCCACTCTCTCCGGTGTGCCATCCATGAGTCCGCCCGCTCCCTGGTGCAGGTGGTTGCTGCTTCCGGGCGCCAGAACATGGCGGCTCCCCCCCTTCCGTTTATCTTCTGATATCTGTGCCCGGTTTCAAGGCTCCCCGCTTCATACCTCAATACTCAGCGCTGGAGATGTTCATTTGTAGAGATCCAGATGTATCTTCCTGCCTCTCAGGCTGATTCCGTGGTTGTTTAGGCTGGTCTGGTACCTATCCAGCTCAACTCAGGGGACCTGCTGAAAAAGGGGTCTCCTACTCCTCCGCCATCTTAACTCCTCTCTTGTACCTGAAATAGTATTTAAAAACACTCAGCTCAGCCTCTTCTACAAAGTGAGCCAATGCTTATAAACATGGCTAAAATATTCCCTTACCTACGATGACTTCCCAGCCATCGTAGTTTTTAAATGGTATGACTGTGACTTACATTAGTCAACATTTGCAGAGAAAGAACTTAGTGCATCCAGGGGTCACTTCATGTTGAAATTAGTTTGTGACAACGAGCTACTGTGTTTTCTTCTGCAGTCCAAGGGAATGGTGCCAGACATCTCTAAGGTGTCTAGCAGTTCTACAATTCCGATTTTAAGTGGTCTGTGTGCTTTAGAGATTTGGGCAAGAGAAGGGCAGGAGTCCAGAGACTGTGAACACTTCTGTTACCTGTGCTGACCATGGAGCAGGTAGCCTTCTGTGGGCATCATTTTGATTTCTTGGTACTCTTGTGAAGGTGCTTTTGTCTCAAATTCCTCTATTTAGGAGTAATTATAATGATGAAAGTAATTTTTATCTTATATCATCTGTGGACCCTGATCCTGGGCTCCCAGGGAAGCTATCCTTTAACATTTTACCCGGCTCAAAATGACTGGGCAAAACCTGAAAGCATGGGCCCTATTTCTGCCCCAAGCACATGTTGTACATCTGCTTCGAGAAGAAAACAATAACCAAAAATGCCAACATAAAGATAAGAAAAAATAAAGAACCTCTTTGGCTCCCATAAGATTAAAGTCATACTGACATGTACATACTGAAAATGCATAAAAACATTGCATTTCCTAAAGCCCAAGCCTTGGAGGGTCTGAGAGACTTGCCCAAAACCAGGCACACCCCAGCAGGGAGGGCTGGTGCAGAAAGGGAAGGGGCAGGACTCTGAGGGTGGTCTGCAGCTAGAGGGGTCCCTGGAAGGGGCCAGGTGTGTGGGGGGACCCCGGCCCATGACCCCACCCATGCCTGTGCTGGGTGTTGGGTCGAGCAGGCGCTTCTTGGGCCCCCTGCACTTTCAGGGTTCCAGGGGCTTGAGGGCGGGTTGCCCAGCATCCAAGGGGCTCAGGCACCACCCTCACCAACCATTCACCGCTTGGGGGTGGAGCTATGTCTCTGTGGGCAGTCCCAGACTTGCAGTGGGTTGCAGACTTGGGGCAAAGAAGGGGCACTGAGAGAGAGAGAGAGTTGCCCTGTGGAGATCCCTGCTGGTGAGTGAGCAGCGTGCACTGGGGTGGGGGTCCGGGGGTAGGGTGTGCCCCAGGTGGGAGGCAGGGTTCTGGAAGGGCATGTGGAGAGGGTTCCTTGTGGGGACTCAGGTGAGTTTTCTTTTTCCCTTTAAAGTCTCTTCTGCCCCATGTCCTCAACTGACTTTATTCCCCATACCCGTGAACTCCAGGACACCCACTCACCTGAGCTTTTGTGGGATGGGTTGCAGAATTTCAAGGTTTCCCCTATTCCCCTGGAAGAGTGCGGGTAAGGACTTCACACAATCCCCACCTTCAGTTCTCTGACACAGTGCAGGTGATGCATCTTGAGCAGTACCCTGAGTTCAGCAGGGTGTGCCCTGGTCCCCAGGCACAGGTGTGGCAGTAGCATGCCCCAGAGCCGTCCCCCAACTTCAGCATTATGCCCCGTGTGCCCCCGGGTTAGTGGTAATTGGCTATTAGAATCATGCAGGAAAATCCTCCAGGTGGGGGCCTGGAGGCGGGCATAAACCAGACCCCACTCTAGTTGCATTGGGAATAGACGAATTGAGGGTTTCTTTAGAAGAGTAAGTCTGCTTTCCAGAAAAGACAAGGTCATTGGTCTATTGAGAATGAAGATAATTACTGCTAAACAACAAGTATGTGTTGCCCCTTCGCCCAGAAACCGAAGCAGGTGTGCAGGCTTTAGGTCAGAGGTGCCTTCTTCTCCCCAGCTGACGGCACTTCTCTGCTCTGGCTCCAAGACACACGAGGTTTTGAACGTCAGCATCGGAGTCAGCGAGGCAGCTTGTCACAGGACACCAGTGCTCAGAGAAAGCACAGGTATGTTTGGCAAAATGTCCTATCTATGTCAGGGCTGGAGGTAAAACCTCTCTTTATCCCAAAACCTCCTAGGCTTTTCTCTTTTCTCTAGTTCAGCCACAAAGTAAAATTGAAGTAGCTGTCAGCATTCTGGGTTTGGTACAAGAATTACTTAGTTTCCCTGCAGGTAGAACTTTGCAGGGGATCACAATTTCTCTGTCCATTTATTGCTTACAAATGTATTTTGCCCATCTGTTTCCTAGCAACCCTCTTTTATTAGAAAGGGAAGGTGAGATTCACTCTGTGCCTGTTTGTAACATCTAATTTGTTCCTTCATCTAACAGTGTTTATTCAATTGGGCCTAAGATATGGTTGAGTGACCAGCATCTAGAGTTAGGTGGCTTATTTTCATCTGATACAGACTTGGATGATGTCATTTGGCAAAGGTGATGTTTCATCATTGATTAGTTTATTCATCAGAAGCGTTAAAATTAGGGTGGAGGGAAAATTAAAAATTATCCAAAGCGGCCTGTTCCTGTTTAAAAGTTGAGCTTGACTTTCTAGTTTTACTAAATGTATTATCTCGATATTTTGAGGTGCCATATTCTCTCTGTAGTTTCTTTGGTGGTGGAGTCAGAAGGAGAGTCTGGGAATTCTTTTGGATAGTGGCATGCTGGTGGCTTCAAGGGGCTTGGCGTCAGGAGCCTTGGGGTGAAGTCTGCAACTGCTTGCCTGACCCTGGGTGCATCTCACAGAGGTTTTGTTTCCTCTTATGAAATTGCCGGCAGATAATGTTCTGCTTAAAGGGGAACCCTCCCATCCTTTTGGTGGCAATGCAAAGTGGTGCAGCCAGTCTGGGAAACAGTGTGGGGGTTCCTCAAAAAGTTAAACATTGAACAACCCCATGATCCAGCAATTGCTCTCCTAGGTATTTACCCAAAGGATACAAAAATGCAGATTCAAAGGGGGTACATGCACCATGATGTTTATAGCAGCAATGTCCACAGTAGCCAAACTATGGAGAGAATCCCAAAGTCCATGCACTGATGAATGGATAAAGCAGATGTGGGATACATATATATAATGGAATATGACCCAGCTTCAAAAAGAATGAAATCTTACCATTTGCAAGGATGCGGATGGACCTAGAGTGTATTGAGCTAAGCAAAATCATTGAGGAAAGAGAAATATCCTATGCTCTCATGCTTGTGGAATTTCAGAAAGAAAACAGATGAACAGAGTGGAGGGGTGATGAGAGAGGCAAACAAGGAAATAGACTCAAACTTGGAGAAGAAACTGAGTGTTGCTGCAGGACAGGGGCGTGGGGGGAAGAGTTAAATGGGTGAGGGGTATTAAGGAGGGCACTTGTGATGAGCACCGGGTACTGTATGCAGGTGAGGAATCACTAAATCCTACCCCTGAAGCGAATATTCCATGGCATGTGAATTAACTGGAATTTAAGTAAAAGAAGAAAGGAAAAAGTGTTCTGCTTCATGAAGAGTGAGGTAAAATTGTAGTGATTTGGGCTGTACTATTCTATAGATGAGAGATGTGAAACACCCTGTTGTAGGATACACTAGTTTCTTATCACATAAGGAGTCCTCAGAAAGCTGCAATGAAAGATTCAGGTCTCAGAGCATGTTCATGTTCCACTGATATGTTACAGTTTGCACAGGTAGGATGGAGGTGGAGAGAGAGGCAACAGAATGGGAAAGCAGGTGCGAAACTTTCAATACTTAGCATTATAGCTTTCTCATGAAAGCCTTGCGATTTTGGAAGCAGAGGGGGAATCCGGGAGCTTTGCAGGAGACAGGGGAGTTCCAGGACTGGGTAAAGCTGACAGGGGTCCCAGAGGAGAGCTGAATGCATTCTGCAGCAGGGTGTGGGAAGGGGTGGCTGTGGGTCTCCTGGGTGAGAGTTGTGACAGGTGAGGGCTGTGTGCAAGTTCCTGGCTGAGGGCAAGGGAGGCACAGGCGGCTAGCTGGCAGAGAACCTTCTTCTGGGCCACCAGCCTCACCCAACACACAGCCTCATCTTCTGTTCCTGTCACTCCAATTCAGACTTCTCCGAAGGTGAGTGAGAACACATCAAGAGCATTCTTAACAGAAGGGAAAGCATGTGCAAAGGCTTTGGGGCAGGAGAATTTCAGGTATGTCCAGGAGCAGCAAGAAGGCCCTGTGGCCACAGGAGACACCTTAGGACATGACCTCAGAGAGGTGACAGAAAAAACCATTCCAGGGCTATAACCCCATGAGACCCTGTTTCACTGGGCCATCCTGGCTACAGTGTTGAGAACAGATGACAGAGGGTTGAAGATGGCAAGGCAGGTCAATGACAAAGCTTTTACAGGAACTCAGGCACTGTGGACCAGACAGGTGGCCTTGGATGGAGTGGTTAGACCTATTCTGGGTCCATTTTGAAGATGGAGCTCACAGGATTTGCTGATGGGTTAGCTATTAGGAGCAGGAGAACGGAGGAGTTGGGGTAACTCCCAGCTGTTGTGGGTTGTCCTGATCGAGGGGAAGGAGAGGGTTTCTGGGGGTAGGAAATAGTCCGCGTTCTGCATGCTGAGGAATGTGCCTTTCCTGGTGGATCTGCTGAGGTTTGTGTCTGGGAGAACCTTTCACATCTCCTCCCTCAGCAATGCTCAAGTACAAGTATTCCCCACTTTTTAAACGTTCACAGTAAGACATTGGGCTTTCTTGAAAGAACTACGTTATTACCCAGCTTCAGTAAGAGGAAGAGACCTGAAGAGGATTTCCCTCTTATGAAAAAAGGTGAACAGTGAGAATCGCGGTCAGCATCTGTTTTGGGGAGAAGCATGACAGAGGCGGCGTGCACCCCAACCAGCTCCTTCCGCTGGGAACCGCTCTCTGCATCCAGCCACCAGCACTTTGAATTGTGTCTGTGAGCCTCTGCTGTGCTTTATCTTCATTTATGCTGGGCCTCCATCAGAAACTTGTTTCCTGAGGCCTAAGAAAAGCCAAAGAGAAGAATTTTGGAGTCTGAGGACACTATCTAATTGTGCCGTGTAAATTAATGGCCATTCCTTCTTGACACCATTTCTGCTGTGCAACGTTTCTCAGAAGCCCTGTACTTTCAAAGAGCAGGGAAACCTATACCCCATGTTGCGGGGTTAGTTTTAGTCTCCATGCTGGACAGAACATTTCATGACTGTCGGATTTTCTCACTCAAACATTGAGACTTTGACCACCTTCACCCTTTTCTAGCACCCCATCTCCGAATCTGGCACCTACCAATCTGCTCTCAGTATCTATGCGTTCAGTATTTGTTTATTCCACATTGAATGTACATGAGAGCATCTGGTATTGGTCTTTCTGTGTCTGAGTTACTTGGCATAAGGCCCCCAAGGTTTGTGTTTCCATGTCTGGTTCTTGTGAATAATGCTGCAGTGAACGTGGGAGTGCATCTGTCTTTTTGAGGCAGTATTTTTGTGTTCTCCAAATCAATACTCAGTAGAGCCATTACTTGTCCATGTGGTAGTTGCATTTATTTTTTCAGGAACCTCCATACCGTTTGTCACAGTGGCTGCACCAATTTCCATTCCCACCAACAGTGCACAGAGTCTCCTCATCTGCACACCCTTGACCCCACCTGGTGTCTGTCTCTGGGACAATTGCTGTTCCAACAGTTGTGAGGGGATAGCCGATTGTGGGTTTGATGATGTTTCCCTGACCATATTAAGTGATGTCGAACAACTTTCTCTGTCTGTTGGCACATGTGTGCCATCTTTGGAAAGTATCTATTCACATATTCCCCCCATTTTTTATACATTCTTTTTTGTTTTGATTTGTATGAGTGTTGTGTGTATTTTGGATATTAGCCTCTTCTCACACATATGATTCGCAGATATTTTTTTTCTTATTGGGTCAGTGGCCTTTTTAGTTTTTGCTGGTTTCTTTTGCCGTGTGGAAGATTTCAGTTTGAAGTTGTTCCACTTGTTTATTTTTGCTTTTGTTGCCTTTGCATTTGGTGTCCGATCTGAAGACTCTTTGCCAAAACTAATGTCGAGAGACTTAGTACCTGTGTCTTCTTGGAGGTTTATGGATTCAGGTCTTATGTTCAAATCGTTCATCCATTAAAAATTTTGTGTGTGGTGTAAGAAAGTGACCCAGTTATATTCTTCTGCATTTAGTGTCCAATTTGCCTGTTACCGCTCACTGAAGAGACAGTCCTTCCCTCATGGTGTATCTTCTGCTGCTGTGTCGTAAGTTAGGATCATCTACGTGTGGGTAAGTTTGTGAGCTTTCTGTTCTGTTCCACTGACCTGGTGTCTGTGTTTATGCCAGTTCCATCCTGTTTTGAAGACAACAGCTTTGTAATCTAGCTTGAAATCCAGGAGTGTGTTGACTGCACCTTTCTTTCTCCATGTTACTTTGGGTATTTGGGGTCTTTTGTGATTCCATACAAGTTTGAGGACTGTTATCTATTTCCTCGAATAGTGCCGCTAGAATTCAGATAGGGATTTCATCACATCTGTCGATTGCTTTGGGTACGATGAACATGTTCACATAATTAAGTCTTCCAGTTAAGGAGCATGGCGTAAGTTTCCATTTGTTTGTGTTGCCTTCCAAATCTTTGACCCATACATCCTGCGCCCCTTGACACACGTGTTTTTCATTTCCTTTCTGCCATGTGTTGAGTGTACTGTCTTTCTCATTTTTGGTTACTTTTATTCCTAGATTTTTTTTGATGCAATTGTAAATGGCATTGCTTTTTTAATTTCTCTTTGCGAAAGTGTGTCATCAGTATACAGAAATGCAAGAAGTTGGGTCATCTGGGTGGCCCCATAGGTGAAGCGTCTGCCTTCAGCTCAGGTCATGAACCCAGAGATCTGGGATCGAGCCCCCTGTTGGGCTCCCCGCTTATCGAGGGTCTGCTTCTCCCTCTTTCTGTCACTCCCCCTGCTCGTACTTTTTCTCTTCCTATCAAATAAATAAATAAAATCTGAAAAAAAAGACAACAGGTCTCTGTATATTGACTTTATATCCTGCAGCTTTCTTGAATTTGTTTATTCTAACAGATTTTTTTTGTGTGTGTGGAATCTTTCGGGATTTCATGTCCTTTGCAAATATTGATAGTATTCCTGTAAGGATTTCATATCTTTCTCTTTTTTTAAAATGATGTTAGTCACCCTACAGTACTTCATTTGTTTTTGATGTAGTGTTCCATGATTCATTGTTTGCATATAACACCTAGTGCTCATTATGACATGTGCCCTCCTTTTTTTTTAAAGAATTTACTTATTTATTCGACAGATATAGAGACAGCCAGCGAGAGAGGGAACACAAGCAGGGGGAGTGGGAGAGGAAGAAGCAGGCTCATGACGGAGGAGCCTGTTGTGGGGCTCGATCCCATAACGCCGGGATCACGCCCTGAGCCGAAGGCAGACGCTTAACCGCTGTGCCACCCAGGCGCCCCAACACGTGCCCTCCTTAATACCCATCACCAGGATTACCCATTCCCCTTCCTCTCCCTTTCTGCAACCTTCAGTTTGTTTCCCAGTGTTAGTAGTCTCTCATGGTTCATCTCCCCCTCTCATTCCCCCCTTCACTTTTCCCTTCCTTCTCCTAATGTCCTCCATGCTATTCCTTCCATTTCACATAGGAGTCAAACCATATGATAATTGTCTTACTCTGCTTGACTTAATTTCACTTATCATAATCCCCTCCTGATCCATCCACGTTGGTGCAAATGGTGGGTATTCATCCTTTCTGATGACTGCGTAATATTCCATTGTATAGATGAACCACATCTTCTTTGTCCATTCATCTGCTGAAGGACATCTTGGCTCCTTCCACAGGTTGGATATTATGGACACTGCTGCTATGAACATTGGGATACAGGTGCCCCTTCTTTTCATTACTCTGTGTCTATGGGGTAAATACCCAGTAGTGCAATTGGTGGGTCGTAGGATAGCTCTGTGTTTAACGTATTGAGGAACCTCCATATTGGTTTCAAAAGTGGCTGTACCAGCTTGAATTCTCACGAGTAGTGTAAGAGGGCTCCCCTTTCTTCACATCCTCTCTGACTTTTTTTTTTATTTCTGTCTATTAATTTTTTTTCAAGATTTTATTGATTTATTCTACAGAGATAGAGACAGCCAGCGAGAGAGGGAACACAAGCAGGGGGAGTGGGAGAGGAAGAAGCAGGCTCATGAGGGAGGAGCCTGATGTGGGGCTAGATCCCATAAGGCCAGGATCACGCCCTGAGCCGAAGGCAGACGCTTAACCAATGTGACACCCAGGTGCCCCCTGCCTTGTTAATTTTAACCATTCTAACTGGTGTAAGGTGGTATCTCATTGTAGTTTTGATTTGTATTTGCCTGATGGCAATTGATGTCGAGCATTTTTTCATGTGTCGGCCATTTGTATGTCTTCTCTGAAGAAGTATCTCTTTGTGTCTTCTGCCCATTTTTTGGGTGTCGAGTTTGAGGAGTTCTTTATAGATCTTGGATACCAGCCCTTTATCTGTAAAATCATTTGCAGATATCTTCTTCAATTCCATAGGTTGCCTTTTTGTTTTTTGATCATTTGCTTTGCCAAGCAGAAGCTTTTTATCCTGATGAAGTGCCCATAGTTCATTTTTGCTTTTATTTCTTTGCCTTTAGAGACGTGGCTTGCAAGAAGTTGTTGTGTTCAAAGTTGAAGAGTTCTTTTGATTTTGATATGAGACAGGAATCCATTATCTTTCTTTCCTGATTGTATTTGAGTCCTCTGTCTTTCTTGGTGAGTCTAGCTAAGTTTGTCAGTTTTGTTTATCGTTCCAAAAAAGGCCGAACTCATTTTCATTGTTTTTTTTTTTGTCTTTTTAGTATCCATTGGATTTATTTATGCATTCCTTTTTGTTATTTCCTTATTTCTACTAATTTGGGGTTTTGTTTGTTGTTTTATTTTCTACTTCTTTACCACATAAATCAGGTTGTTTATTGGAGAGCATTCTCATGGATTGATGAAGACTTGAATTTCTATGAATGTCCCCCATAAAGTTACTTTTGCTGCATCCCATACGTTTTTGTAGGTTGTCTTTTTATCAGTGTCAAAGTACTTCTAAAAAAATTTTGATTTCTTCTTTGACTGTTGGTTGTTCAGTAGCTTGTTGTTAAATCTCCACATATTTTTTTAAGATTATTTAGGTATCTGACAGAGAGTGAGACAGCAAGAGAGGGAACGCAAGCTGGGTGGTGGGAGAGGGAGAAGCAGGCTTCTGAATGAGCAACGAGCCTGATTTGGAGCTAGATCCCAGAATCCTGGGATCAAGACCCGAGCTGAAAGGAGATCATTAATGACTGAGCCACCCAGGCCTCAAAAATCTCCACCTATTTTTGACTGTCCCATTTTTTTCTTGAGACTGATTTCTAGTTTCATATCATTGTGGATGGACAAGATTTGAAGCAGAAGGTGAAGAGAGCATTCAGATAAAGGTTTGTTTCCTGGAGGGCTTTCTGAGGGCAGACCATGAGTTCAGTGGGGACGGAGGAAGGTTTTGTGAGACGGGGGTGGGGTTAACCCTTGTTAGAATTACTGACTACTACCATGCAGGCTGTGTGCTACCGTTCACACCGTAGTCCTGATGGACGTGTACTTCATTAGAAATATTTTCTAGGAGGTGTAGGCATAGCCTTCACTTAAAGAAAGATGGCATGTGGGTTCATGGCATGACCCCAGGTCACCAACCAGGATGTATGGTATTGTGGGTGATCAGAAACAGGCTTTCTGTAGGAAGTGACAGAAATAAGGTATGGTGAGCTCCATGACCATAGGTGAGGTCCCGAGTGACGCACTGGGTGTTGGGTTCTGTGGATCTGTCTCATCATGTTCTGTGGAATTCAGGGACACCCTCCTGTCTGTGGATTTGTGTGGAGACAGGTAGACATCAGTGTCTGGCCAGGCACGAGGGTCGCACTGGCCCACCACCAGAGGTGCAGCGTGCGGGGGAGCCACTGCTTGGTTTCCACGAAAGCTGACCAGGGTCTGTGACTGTGATTCCTAGCAGCCGCAAGGGGAGAGGAGGCCGGGGGTGGTGCACACTTCCTAGACTTGTGGTCAGGACTAGTCTGGATCCCACTGAAGTCAGCCACACCGGGCACAGAAGGTACCCAGTCAGTGTAGCTGTGGGCACTGCTCCCATGGTACTTTTGGGCCGGCTCAATGCTGCCACCTCCTGCTTTTCATCATCATCTTCAAAGTCATGTGCCTCTGCTCTTGACCCATGGCCTCCGGGGTATTGTCCGTCCTCCATCTGGCCCTTGTCCCTGGTGCCCTGTGCAGTCCGATGCCAGGGTAGCCTTCTCGAGACAAACATCTGGCCCTGATGGAACACTTCCATGGATCTCGGGTGATGCGAGGATGATGCCCTGCCCTGGAAGGGGGCTGCAGGTCCCCAATCAGGACAGCCATGTCTCCCTTTTCAGCATGGCCTGCCCTCCCCTCAGTCTTCTTCAGGGAAGCTCTCCCCACTTCCTGAGATGACAGCTCTGAACTTAAAAATGAATGTTATTTTACATATCTCTATGCCTTAGTTCATCCATGGCATGTCTTTCAACCCCGTTAGTGGGGTTTTTTTAGCAGTTCTGAAGGGCTGTCTGCTCAAGGAGGGGACGACCTGGGTGGGGCAGCTTTCCCTCTCATCTCCCTCAGCATGTCTCTGAGCCCTGAGGCCAGCTGTCCCACTGAAGATTGAGGGACTAGAGCCAGCCCATCCTGAGCACAGGCTGTGTCAGCTCATAGACTGATGCGTGTCGGAGCGGTGGGCAGCTGGCATGGGTCAGGGGCAGGCAGTGTCTCCTTCTCATTCCTTCCCTCCCTTCCTCCCAGAGGTAGATCAGAGCAGCCTTCAACCCCTGCATCTCCAGATCCCTTGACCTGTGCCTCCTGTGTTCAGCTGGTGACCTTGGAGTTTCGCATGGATTCTACCTCCCGTACCCTCTCCCATAGCAGTTCCTGGATCAGGGGAGGGTCGGACCCTTGTCTGTTTTTGGTCTTCTTCCTTTCCCACACCAAGCCCACCCACCTTTGCATCTTCCATGTATGTGCTTGGAAGCAAGCCCATCCACAGGGAACCTATTAGCCAAATGGATCCAGGCAATGAACATTGAAGTAGAGATCCAGGATCCATAATAAACCTGCTCTGAAACCTGTCCCAAAGTCTGTGACTCTCTCACACTGAAACAGAAACAATAATAGCTTTCTGGACTGTGAAGTGATATGTCTTTCTACTTCCAATCTTGAATGCAAAGGTGCTGAGCCTGGACTGAAAAGGACCATGGCTCGCGTGGGCTGGGATCCACGGGAAGAACTCAGTGAAATCTGAATTTGAGGCATGGAGTGAATAATTATTGTAGAGTGAATCCTCCCAAGTAGGGCTTATGCACATTGCACAGGAAAAGCTTTTTCAAAGAGCTTCCTGAAAGAAAAATCTTTTTTTAAAATTTATTTTAATTCCACTAGAGCTAACATACAATGTTACATTAGTTTCAGGTATACAATAGAGTGATTCAGTAATTCTACATATTACTCAGTGGTCATCAAGAAAAGTGTCCTCTTAATCCCCTTCATCTATTTCACTCATCCCTCTATCCACCTCCTCTCTGGTAACCTTCCGTTTGTTCTCTATTGTTAAGAGTTTGTATTTTGGTGTGTCTCCTTTTTCTCTTTTAGTTATTTATTTTTGTTTGTTTCTTAAATTCCCCATTAGAGTGACATCGTATGGGATTTGTCTTTCTCTGACTGACTGATTTTAGTTAGGATAATACTCTCTAGCTCCATCCATGTGTCTGCAAATGGCAAGGTTTCATTCTTTTTCAAGCCGAGTAATACTCCATTGTGTGTGTGTGTGTGTGTGTGTGTGTGTGTGTGTGTGTGTGAATACACACATCTATCATCTCATTTGTCAATTTTTCTACAGACACTTGGGTTGCTTCCATATTGTGATATTGTAAATAATGGTGCAAGAAACATAGGGGTGCACGTATCCTTTTACGTTTCTGTTTTCCTATTCTTTGAGTAAATATGAGTAGTGTGAATGTTGGATCATAGGGTAGTTCTATATATAATTTTTTGAGGAACCTTCATACTGTTTTCCACGGTGGCCACCACAGTTTGCATTCCCACCCACAGTTCAGGAGGATTCCCCTTTATCCACATCCTCCCAACAGCTGCTCTTTGTTGTGCTTTTGATGTTAGCCATTCTGACAGGTTTGAGGTATTACCTCATTGTCCTTTGGATTTACATTTTCCTGATGATGGGTGATGTTGAACATCTTTTCACGGGACTGTTGGCCATTTGTATTTCTTCTTTGGAGAAATTGTCTGTCCATGTCTTCTGCCTATTTTTTAACTGGATTATTTGTTTTTTGGGGGTTGAGTAGTATCAGTTGTATATGTTTTGGACACTATCCCTTTATTGCATATGATCTTTGCAAATATCTTCTCCCTTTGAGTAGGTTGTCTTATTATTTTTACGTTTTCATTGTTCTTCTGCCGTGTGGAAACTTTTTATTTTGCTGTATTCCCAATAGTTTATTTTTGCTTTCATTTCCTTTGCCTCAGGAGACAGTCTAGAAAAACGTTGGTATGGTCCATGTCAAGAAGTTACTGTCTTCCCTCCTGTAGGATTTTTATGGATTCAGGTCTCATATTGAGGTCTTGAAACTGTTTTGTGTTTGTCTTTATTGTGTAAGAAAGCAGTCTAATTTCATTCTTTTGTGCGTAGCTGTCTAGTTTTCCCAACACCATTTGTTGTAGAGACTGTCCTTTTCCCTTTTGATATCGTTGCTTGCTTTGTGGAAGATTCATGGACCACATAATTGTGGGTTTCTGTCTGAACTTGTATCCTGTTCCTTTGGTCGCTGTGTCTATTTTTGTGCCGTACTGTCTTGTTAGGATGACTGCAGCTTTGTAGTATAACCTGAAATCTGAAATTGTGAGTCCTCCACCTTTGTTTTTCTTTTCCACATTGCACTGGCTGTTCGGAATCTTTAGTGGTTCCATACAAATGTTTAGGATTGTTTATTCGAGGTCTTTTGTTCTTTAATTTAAATTCAATTAGCCAACTTACAGTACATCATTCGTTTCAGATGTAGTCTTCAATAAATTTTCAGTCTTGTGTATCACCCAGTGCTCATTGTATCGTGTGACCTCCTTAATGCTACTCACCCAGTTACCCCCCCCAACTTCTCCTCCAACAATCATCAGTTTCTTGCGATAGTTAAGAGTCCATCATGGGTTTTCTCCCTCTCTGATGACTTCCCATTCTATTTTCCCTTCCTTCCCCTATGGTCTTCTTCCTTGTTTCTGATATTCCACATAGGAGTGAAAGCATATGATCATTGTCTTTCTTTCATTGACTTATTCCACTCAGCATAATACCCTCCAGCTCCACCCAGGTCGGTGTGATGGTAAGTATTCATCCTATCTGATGGCTGAGTAATATCCCATTATATATATGATCCACATCTTCTTTATCCATTCATCTATCCATGGTCATCTGCACTCTTTCCGCAGCTTGTCTATTATGGATATTGTTGCTATGAACACTGGTGTGCATGTGTCCTGTCTTCACTACCTCTGTCTCTGGGGGTAAATACCCAGTAGTGCAATTGCTGGGACATAGGGTAGCTTTATTTATACCTTCTTGAGGAAATTCTGTACCATTTTCAAGAGTGGCTGTACCGGACTGCATTCGTACAGGGGTGTAAGAGGGTTCCCGTTTCTCCATATCCTCTCGAACATATATAGTTTCATGTCTTCTTATTTTTAGATATTCGGCCTCGTGTGATATGGCATCTATAGGGGTTTACATTTGTATTTCCCTGAAGCCAAGTGATATGAAGCATTTATGCATGTATCTTTTGATCACCAGTACGTCGTTATCAGTGAAATGACTTCCCATTTTAATCTATCTCAAGACCTAAAGCTGGGGAAGGCACTGAAGCTGGATGATGCCATTGGTTGGAAGTGTGGAGAATTTCAAAAGATCTCCGTGGAGAGCAAGTTTAAAGGTCAGTGTGAAGCTACTAATTGGATCCGGGGAGATCTCTGAAAGTGGGGGTTGCCTGGGATGGGCTGAGGGCGGCCCTCCGATTTTCCTATGAATCCTTGCTGCAGCCCCAAATGGACAGTTTCCTGCTGTGGGGCAGGCTGAGTCCTCTAGTCATGCAGAGGTGAGCCCAATGCCTGGTGCCTTGGAGGCAGGCAAACGGGGAGGGACCCTCAGCAGAAGACCCAGGGTTAGGTTAGGCCTCAAGAGACAGCAGGTCTGAACTGCCCAGTGCTCAGAGAACTCCCAGGCTGAGTGAGATGAGGGCACAAGGGCGGGTGAGTGTGAGCCTTGGGGTTTCATCTGGAAGGGCCCACAAAAGTCGGGGTTCACCAGAAGGGGCTCTCAGGGGGTGCCCCAATTCTCTTGCCCTGAATGCTCTGTTGTGCCCCCAAACGGTACAGTTTCCTGTGGGCTGCAGGCTGAGTCCTACAGTGGGGCTTCCGTGTCCCCAATCCCCCGGAGTGGGGTGCCAGGGCCCTGGGGAGGGGCCCCTCTGTGGCCAACCTAGGGTAAGGGTTAGGGTCCAGGAGCCCGGCAGGGACTATCTGCAAGCTGTGCGGTGAGCTCTGTGGAGGGCTGAGAGGAGGCCATGGGAGAGGGTGAGAATGGGCCTCAGGGTTGGGGCATGGGAGGCTGCCAAAGGATGGGGATGGGCTCCGGGGGCCTCCCCAAGTTCTCGTGCCCTGTAGGCTCCGTAGAGCCCCAAGGGGCACGGTTTCCTGTCAGGTGGCAAGCTGAGTCCTGCAGTGGGGCACAGGTATCCCAATTCCCCCGGGCTGCGGTGTAAGGCTCCTGGGGAGGCCCCCACACCCACAGCCGACCTAGGGCTAGGTTTAGGCCCAGGAGCCCCGCAGGCCCGATCTGCTGGCTGTATGGCTAGTTACAGGGGCTGAGGTGAGGGTGTGGGGGAGGGTGAGCGTGGGCCTCAGGGTTGGGGTGCGGGAGGCCACCGAAGTTCGCTGGTGTCTCAGGAAGGCCCTACTGGTTCTCCTGCCCTGAATGCTCTATGGCCTCCCAGGGTGCACGGTTTCCTGCGGGGTGGCAGACTGAGTCCTGCTGTGGGGCTCAGGTGTCCCGAATCCCCGCGGCTGCAGCTCCAGGCTCCTGGGGAGGGGCCCCTCCACAGATGAACTAGGGTTAGGGTTGGGGCCCAGGAACCCCGCAGGCCAGATCTGCCCAGTATGTGGCGAGCTCCGCTGCGGCCTGAGGTGAGGGTGCGGGATGGGGTGAGCATGGGCTTCAATGGTGGGTTTAGGGATCGCCGAAGTTCGCTGGGGGCTCTGGGGGCCCTCCTGGTTCTCCCGCCCTGAATGCTCTACAGCCTCCCAAGGGGCACGGTTTCCTGCGGGCTGGCAGGCTTTGTCCTGCAGTGGGGCTCAGGTGTCCCCAGGCCCTGGTGCTGCGGCACTGGGCCCCAGGGGAGGGGCCCTACCCAGCGGACCTAGGGTCAGGTCTAGGCCTCAGGAACCTGGCAGGCCTGATCTGCCGGCTCTGCGTCGAGGTCGGTGGCAAGCTGAAGGGAAGGCGTGGGGCGGGATGAGCATGGGCCTCAGGGTTGGGGTGTAGGGGGCTGCCGAGGATCGCTGGTGGCTCAGGGGGGCCCTACCAGTTCTTCTGCTCAGGATGCTCTGCGGCACCCCAAGGGGCATGGTTTCATGAGGGGTGGCAGGCTTAGTCCCGTGGTGGGGCTCAGGTGTACCCAATCCCCAGGGTTAGGGTACGGATTAGGGTATGGGTTAAGGTTAGGGTATGGGATACGGTTAGGGTATGGGTGAGGGTAGGGGTTAGGGTTAGGGTAAGGAGAGGGTACGGGTTAGGGTTGGGTTTAGGGGTTACAGGTTAGAGGTTATGGGTTAGGGTACAGATTAGGGTTTAGGGTACGGGTTAGGGTTTAGGGTTTGGGTTTAGGGTTAGGGTTTGGGTTGGAGTACGGGTTAGGTTTAGGGTACGGGTCAGGGTTAGGGTATGGGTTAGTGTACGCATTAGGGTACGGTTTAGGGTACGGGTTAGGGTACGGTTTAGGGTAAGTGTTTGCGTACGGATTTGGGTACGGCTTAGGGTACGGGTTATGGTTAGGGTACGGGTTAGGGAACGGGTTAGGGATAGGGATTGGGTACGGTTTAGGGTTAGGGTATGGATTAGGGTACGGGTTAGGGTACAGGTTAGGGTTAGGTATGGGTTAGGCTATGGGTTAGGGTCCGGGTTAGAGATAGGGTACGGGTTAGGGTATGGGTTAGGGTACGGGTTAGGGTATGGGTTAACGTTAAGGTAAGGGTATGGGTTAAGGTTAAGGTAAGGGTACTGGTTAGGGTTAGGGTACAGGTAGGGTTAGGGTACGGGTCATGGTACGAGTTAGGATATGGGTTAGGGTCAGGGTTTAGGGTTTAGTGTTAAAGTAAGGGTATGGGTTAGGGTACTTGTTAGGGTTACGGTTAGGTTTAGGGTATGGTTTAAATTACGGGTTAGGGTATAGTTTAGGGTTAGGGTTAGGGTACGGGTTAGAGTACGTGTTAGGGTTTCGGTTAGGGTTAGGGTATAGGTTAGGGTTAGGGTTAGGGTACGGGTTAGGGTTAGGTTTAGGCTTAGGTTACGGTTTAGGGGTAGGGTTAGCTGAAGGGGTAGGGTTAGCGGTAGGGTTAGGGGTATGGTAGGGGTCGGGGTTGGGTTAGGGTTTAGGGTTAGGTTTTGGGGTTAGTGGTTAAGGTTAGGGTTTAGTGTTTAGGGTTTCGGGATTAGGGTTAGGGGTTAGGGTTTAGGGTTTAGTGTTAATGTTAGGGTTTAGGGTTTAAGGATTAGGGTTTAGGGTTAGGTTTAGGGTAGGGTTAGGGTTAGGGTAAGTGTTAGGGGTTAGGGTTAGGATTAGGGGTTAAGGTTTAGGGTTTAAGGTTATGGCTTAGGGTTTATTTAGGGTTAGGGTTAGACCCCAGTAGGCCAGCAGGACCGATGCGCCGGCTGTGCGGCGAGTGGAGGAGTGGGACGATTGAGGGTGCTGGCGAGCTGGAGTATGGTATCCCGCGTTTTGGCGCAGGGGACCTTTGAACACCACTCCTGGCTCGGAGGGCCCTGCCCATTCTCCCGCCCTGAATGACCGGCGGCGCCCCTAGCGGCCTGGGTCATGGCGGGGTGGCAGTGTGAGTCTGGCACTGCGGTTTGGGGGTCCCCAATGCCATGCGTTGCAGCGCAAGGGCCCTTGGGAGGGGCCCCTCGGCCGTCCTAGGGTTACTGTTAGCACCCAGGAGTCCAGTAGACATGATCCGCCAGCTGTGCAGTAGCGGAGGGCCAGGCCAAGGTGAGGGCGCTGGCGAGCTGGGGCGTGGGCCCATGCAGTTTGGCGCGGGGGCCTTGGAAGGTCGCCTGGGGATTGGATGGCCCTGCAGGTTCTCCCGCCCTGAATGGCCAGAGGCGCCCCTAGCGACCCGGGTCGTGGCGGGGCAGCACGGTGAGTATGGCGCTGGGGCTCGGGGGTCCCCAATCCCTGGCGTTGCTGCGCCAGGCCCCTTGGGAGGTTCCCCTTGGGGGCCAACCTAAGGTTAGGGTTAGCCCCCAGGGGGCTGGAGGCCCGATCCGCTGGCTGTTTGGTGAGCAGAGGGGCGGGTCGAGGTGAGGGCGCTGGTGAGCGGGAGCATCAGCCCAAGCATTTTGGTGCGTGGGCCCTTAGATGTTCACCGGGACTCGGAGGGCCCTGCCCATTCTCCCGACCTGAATGACCGGTGGCGCTCCTAGTGGCCTGCGTGCCAGCGGGGGTGGCAGGGTGAGTCCGGCGCTGGGGCTTGGGGGTCATCAATCCCCGGTGTTGCGGGACAGGCCCCTTGGGAGGGGCCCCTCAGGGGCCAACCTAGGGTTAGGGTTAGCCCCCAGGAGGCCGGCAGGCCCAATACGCCAGCTGTGCAGCGAGCGGAGGGGCGGGCCGAGGTGAGTGCCCTGGCGAGCTGGAAGGTGGTACCCAAAGTTTTGGCACCAGGGGCCCTCGAATGTCGCCGGGGACTCGGAGGGCCCTGCCCGTTCTCCCGCCCTGAATGAGTGGCGGCTCCCCTAGCAACCCGAGTGGTGGCGGGGCTGCAGGGTGGGTCTGGTGCTGAGGCTCGGGGGTCCCCAATGCCAGGCGTTGCGGCACCAGGCCCCTTGGGCGGGGCCCCTTGGGGGCCGAACTAGCGTAAAGGTTAGCTCCTGGAGGCCGGCAGGCACGATCCACAGTCTGGGGCGAATGGAGGTGTGGTCGAAGATCAGGGCGCTGGCGAGCAAGAGAGTGGGCCCCAGCGTTTTGGCGCTGGGGGCCTTCGAAGGTCACCGGGGCAGGGAGGGCCCTGCCCGTTCTCCCGCCCTGAATGACTGGCGGTACCCTAGCGGCCCGGGTGTGGTCGGGGCGGAACGGTGAGTCCAGTGTTGCGACTCGGGGGTCTCCAATCCCTGGCGTTCGGCGGCAGTCCCTTTGGGAGGGGCACCTTGGGGGCCGACCTAGGGTTAGGGTTATCCCCCAGGAGGCCGGCAGGCTCAATCCACCGGCTCTGTGGTGAATGGGGGGGTGGACCAAGGTGAGGTCGCTGGCGAACGGAAGCGTGGGCCCCAACATTTTGGCTCGGTGGGCTTTCAAATGTCGCAGGGGGCTCGGAGGGCCCTGCTCCTTCTCCTGCCATGAAGGACCGGCGACGCCCCTAGCTCCCCGGGTGGCAGCGGGGTGGCACGGTCAGTCCTGCACTGGTGCTTGGGTTTCCCAATCCCCAGCGTTGCGGCGCCAGGCCCCTTGGGAGGGGCCCCTCTGGGACTGTCCTAGGGTTAGGTTAACCCCCAGGAGGCCAGCAGTCCGGATCCGCAGGCTGTGCAGTGAGCGGAGGAGGGATTGACCGTGGTAGGGCGCAGTTGAGCAGTAGCGTGGTACCCAGTGTTTTGGCGTGGGGGGCCTTCTTATTTCACCGGAGGCTCGGAGGGCCCTGCCGGTTATCCCGCCCTGAATGCCCGGAGTCGCTCCTAGAGGCCCGCGTGGCGGCAGGGCGGCAGGGTGGCCCGGCGCTGGGGCTTGCGGGTCCCCAATCCCTACCGTTGTGGCACCAAGCCTATTGGGAGGGGCCACTCTGGGGCCCATCTAGGGTTACAATTAGCCCTGAGGAGCCAGGGAGGCCAGATCCACCAGCTGTGTGGCTAGAGGGGGGGTGGGTTGAGGTGAGAGCGCTGTAGAGCGGGAGCATGGGCTTCAGCGTTTTGGCGCAGGGGACCTATAAATGTCGCTGGGGGCTCGGAGGGCCCTGCCCGTTCCCCCACCCTGAATGACCGGTGGCGCCCCAAGTGGCCCGGGTGGCGGCGGAGGGCCAGGTTGAGTACATCATTGGGGCTTGGGGGTCCTCAATCTCCAGCATCGTGGCGCCAGGCCCTTTGGGAGTGCCCTTCGGGGGCCGACCTGGGGTAAGGGTTAGCCCCCAGGAGGCCGGCAGGCCCAATAAGATGGCTGTGGGGCGAGCGGAGGAGTGGGCTGAGGTGAGGGCGATGGGGAGCAAGATTGTGGGCCCCTGCATTTTGGCACTGGAGGCTTCAAATATCTCCGGTTCCTCCAGGGCCCTGTCCCTTCTCCCGCCCTGAATGACCGGCGGCGCCCCTAGCGGCCCGGGGGGCAGCGTTGTGGGAGGGTGAGTCTGGCTTTGGGGCTTGGGGTTCCAGATCCCTGGCATAGTGGCACCAAAACCCTTGGGAGGGGCCCCTGGGTGGCCGACCTAGGGTTAGGGTTAGCACCCGGGAGGCCGGCAGGCGGGATCCGCCCGCTGTGCGTGGAGCGGAGGGGCGGGCCGAGGTGAGGGCGCTGGCGAGCAAGAGCCTGGGCCCAAGCGTTTTGGCACCGGGGGCCTTCGAATGTCTCCGGGGACATGGCGGGCCCTGCCCATTCTCCTCCCTGAATGACCGGCGGCGCCCCTAGCAGCCCAGGTGGCGGCGGGGCTGCATGTAAGTCCGGGCATAGGGCTCGGGGGCCCCAGTCCACCGCGTTGCGGCGCCAGGCCCCTTGGGAGGGGCCCCTCGGAGGCTGACCTAGGGTGAGGTTTAGCCCCTAGGATGCCGGCAGGCCCTATTCGCCAGCCCTGTGAAGACTGGAGTGGCGGACCGAGGTGAGGGCACTGGTGAGCGGGAGCATGGGCCCGGGGGTTTGGCGCGGGGGGCCTTTGAAGGTCGCCGTGTCTTGGAGGGCCCTGCCCGTGCTCCCGCCCTGAATGAACGGCACCACCCCAAGCCCCCGGGTGGCGGCTGGGTGGCAGGGTGAGTCCAGTGCTGAGGCTCGGGGGTCCCCAATCCCCAGCGTTGCGGCGCCAGATCCCTTGGGAGGGGCCCCTCGGGGGTCGATCTAGGGTTGCGGTTAGCCCCCAGGAGGCCGGGGGACCCGATCAGCGGCTGTGCGGCACGCGGAGGGTTGGGCCGAGGTGAGGGCGCTGGCGAGACTGAGCATGAGCCCAAGCGTTTTAGTGCGGGGGGCCTTCGAAGGTCAGTGGGGGCTCGGAGGAACCTGCCCGATCTCCCACTCTGAATGACCGGCGGGGCCCCTAGAGGCTCCGGTGCCTGAAGGGCAGCAGAGTGAGACCGGCATTTGGGTTGGGGTCCCCATTCCCGGCGTTGTGGCGCCAGGCCACTTGGGAAGGGCCCCTCCGTGGCCGACCTACAGTTAGGGTTAGCCCCCAGGAGGCCAACAGGCCCGATACACCGCCTGTGCGTCGAGCGGAGAGTTGGGCCGAGGTGAGGGTGCTGGTGAACATGAGCCCGGGCCCAAGCGTTTTGGTTCGGGGCGCCTTCGAAGGTCGGCGGGGGTTCGAAGGGCCCTGCCCATTCTCCCACCCTGAATGAATGGCGGCGCCCCTAGCGGCACATGTGGGGCAGGGCGGCAGGGTGCATCCAGCACTGGGGCTTGGGGGTTCCCAATCCCCGGCGTTGCGGCGCCAGGCCCCTTAGGAAGCGACCCTCGGGGCCGTCCTAGGGTTAGGGTTAGCGCCCAGGAGGCCGGCAGGCCCGATCCGCCGGCTGTGCGAGGAGTGGAGATGCAGGCCGAGTTGAGGGCGATGGCGAGCGGGAGCTGGGCCCCAGCGTTTTGGCGTCCTGGGCCTTTGAATGTTGCCATGGCTCGGAGGGCCCTGCCCTTTCTCCTGCCCTGAAGAACCAGCAACGCCCCTAGCGGCTCCGTTGGTGGTGAGGCAGCAGGGCGAATCCCAGGCTGTGGCTCGGGGATCCCCAATCCCCGGCGTTGTGGTGCCAGGCCCCTTGGGAGGGGCTCCTCGTGGGCCGACCCAGGGTTAGAGTTAGCCCCCATAAGGCCGGCAGGCCAGATCCTCTGGCTGGGCGGTGAGAGGTGGGCGGGCCGAGGTAAAGGCGCTGGGGTGCGGGATTGTGGGCTCCTGCATTTTGGGGTGGGAGGCTTCAAATGTCGCCGGTTTCTCCAGGGCCCTGTCAGTTCTCCCGCCCTGAATGACCGGCGGCGCCCCTCGCGGCCCGGGTGGCAGCGTTGTGGGAGGGTGAGTCTGGCTTTGGGGCTTGGGGTTCCAGATCCCTGGCGTAGTGGCACCAAAACCCTTGGGAGGGGCCCCTGGGGGGCCGACCTAGGGTTAGGGTTAGCCCCCAGGAGACCGTCAGGCCCAACCGCACACTGTGCGGCGAGCTGAGGTGCGGCCCGAGGTGAAGGCGCTGGGGAGCGGGAGCGTGGGCACCAGCGTTTTGGCACGGGGAGCCTTTGAAGGTCACCGGGGACTCAGAAGGCCCTGCCCTTCTCTCGCCCTCTATGACCCGCGGCGCCCCTAGCGGCCCAGGTGGGGACAGTGCGGCAGGGTGAGTCCGGCTCTGGGGCTCTGAGTCACCAATCCCCAGCATTGCAGAGCCAGGCCGCTTGGGATGTCCCCTCAGGGCCGACCTAGGGTTTTGGTTAGCTGCCAGGAGCCCGGCGGGCCCTATCCACCAGCTCTGAAGCAAGCGGTGGGGTGGGCCTAGGTGAGGGCGCTGGCGAGCAGGATCCTGGGAGCCAACGTTTTTGCGCGGGGAGCCTTCAAAGGTCAGCGTGGGCTCGGAGGGCCCTGCCCGATCTCTTGCCCTGATTGACCGGCGGGGCCTCTAGCGGCTCGGGTGGCTGAAGGGCAGCAGGGTGAGTGCGGCACATGAGCTCGGGGTCCCCATCCCCAGCGTTGCGATGCCAGGCCCCTTGGGAAGTGCCCCTCGGTGGCCGACCTATGGTTAGGGTTAGCCTCCAGGAGCCCCGCAGGCCCGATACACCACCTGTGCGTCGAGCGGAGAGTTGGGCCGAGGTGAGGGTGCTGGTGAACATGAGCCTGGGCCCAAGCGTTTTGGTTCGGTGCGCCTCTGAAGGTCGGCAGGGGTTCGGAGGGCCCTGCCAGTTCTCCCACCCTGAATGAATGGCGGCGCCCCTAGCGGCCTGTGTGGGTTGGGGTGGCAGCGTGCATCCGGCGCTGGGGCTTGGGGGCCCCCAATCCCTGGCGTTGCGGCGCCAGGCCCCTTAGGAAGGGACCTTCAGGGGCTGTCCTAGGGTTAGGGTGAGCTCCCAGGAGGCCGGCAGGCCCAAGTCGCTGGCTCTGCGAAGAGCGGAGGTGCGGGCCGAGTTGAGGGTGATGCAGAGCGGGAGCGTGGTCCCCAGCGTTTTGACGCCCTGGGCCTTCGACTGTTGCCATGGCTCAAAGGGCCCTGCCCGTTCTCCTGCCCTGAAGAACCAGCGGCGCCCTTAGCAGCTCCCTTGGCGGTGGAGCGGCAGGGTGAGTCCATGCTGCGGCTCGTGGATCCCCAATCCCCAGCGTTGTGGGGCCAGGCCTCTTGGGAGGGGCTCCTCTTGGGCGGACCTAGGTTTAGAGTTAGCACCCAGGAGGCCAGCAGGCCCAATCCTCTGGCTGGGCGGCGAGAGGTGGGCGGCCCGAGGTAAAGGCGCTGGCGATCGGGAGCGTGGGCCCCTGCATTTTGGCGCAGGAGGCTTCAAATATCGCCGGTTTCTCCAGGGCCCTGTCCCTTCTCCCGCCCTGAATGACGGGCGGCGCCACTAGCAGCCCGGGTGGCGACGTGGCGGCAGGGTGAGTCTGGCTCTGGGTCTTGGGGTCCCTGATCCCCAGTGTAGCGGCACCAGGACCCTTGGGAGGGGCCCCTGGGTGGCTGACCTAGGGTTAGGGTTAGCCCCCAGGAGGCCGGCAGGTGGGATCCGGCCACTGTCCGGGGAGCGGAGGGCGGGGCCGAGGTGAGGGCGTTGGGGAGCGGGAGCGTGGGCACCAGCGTTTTGGCACGGGGAGCCTTTGAAGGCCACCGGGGGCTCGGAAGGCCCTGCCCCTTCTCTCGCCCTGAATGACCCGCAGTGCTCCTAGCGGCCTGGGTGGCGGCGTTGCGGTAGGGTGAGTGTGGCTCTGGGGCTTGAGGTTCCCGATCCCCGGCGAAGCGGCACCAGGACCCTTGGGAGGGGCCCCTGGGTGGCCGACCTAGGGTTAGGGTTAGCACCCGGGAGGCCGGCAGGCGGGATCCGCCCGCTGTGCGTGGAGCGGAGGGGCGGGCCGAGGTGAGGGCGCTGGCGAGCAAGAGCCTGGGCCCAAGCGTTTTGGCACCGGGGGCCTTCGAATGTCTCCGGGGACTCGGCGGGCCCTGCCCATTCTCCTCCCTGAATGACCGGCGGCGCCCCTAGCAGCCCAGGAGGCGGCGGGGCGGCATGTAAGTCCGGGCATAGGGCTCGGGGGTCCCCAGTCCACCGCGTTGCGGCGCCAGGCCCCTTGGGAGGGGCCCCTGGGAGGCTGACCTAGGGTGAGGTTTAGCCCCTAGGATGCCGGCAGGCCCTATTCGCCAGCCGTGTGGAGACTGGAGTGGCGGACCGAGGTGAGGGCACTGGTGAGCGGGAGCATGGGCCCGGGGGTTTGGCGCGGGGGGCCTTTGAAGGTCGCCGTGTCTTGGAGGGCCCTGCCCGTGCTCCCGCCCTGAATGAACGGCACCACCCCAAGCCCCCGGGTGGCGGCTGGGTGGCAGGGTGAGTCCAGTGCTGAGGCTCGGGGGTCCCCAATCCCCAGCGTTGCGGCGCCAGATCCCTTGGGAGGGGCCCCTCGGGGGTCGATCTAGGGTTGCGGTTAGCCCCCAGGAGGCCGGTGGACCCGATCAGTGGCTGTGCGGCACGCGGAGGGTTGGGCCGAGGTGAGGGCGCTGGCGAGACTGAGCATGAGCCCAAGCGTTTTAGTGCGGGGGGCCTTCGAAGGTCAGTGGGGGCTCGGAGGAACCTGCCCGTTCTCCCGCTCTGAATGACCGGCGGGGCCCCTAGAGGCTCCGGTGCCTGAAGGGCAGCAGGGTGAGACCGGCACTTGGGTTGGGGTCCCCATTCCCGGCGTTGGGGCGCCAGGCCACTTGGGAAGGGCCCCTCCGTGGCCGACCTACAGTTAGGGTTAGCCCCCAGGAGGCCAGCAGGCCCGATACACCGCCTGTGCGTCGAGCGGAGAGTTGGGCCGAGGTGAGGGTGCTGGTGAACATGAGCCCGGGCCCAAGCGTTTTGGTTCGGGGCGCCTTCGAAGGTCGGCGGGGGTTCGAAGGGCCCTGCCCGTTCTCCCACCCTGAATGAATGGCGGCGCCCCTAGCGGCACGTGTGGGGCAGGGCGGCAGGGTGCATCCAGCGCTGGGGCTTGGGGGTTCCCAATCCCCGGCATTGCGGCGCCAGGCCCCTTAGGAAGCGACCCTCGGGGCCGTCCTAGGGTTAGGGTTAGCGCCCAGGAGGCCGGCAGGCCCGATCCGCCAGCTGTGCGAAGAGTGGAGATGCAGGCCGAGTTGAGGGCGATGGCGAGCGGGAGCTGGGCCCCAGCGTTTTGGCGTCCTGGGCCTTTGAATGTTGCCATGGCTTGGAGGGCCCTGCCCTTTCTCCTGCCCTGAAGAACCAGCAACGCCCCTAGCGGCTCCGTTGGCAGTGGGGCGGCAGGGTGAATCCCAGGCTGCGGCTCGGGGATCCCCAATCCCCGGCGTTGTGGTGCCAGGCCCCTTGGGAGGGGCTCCTCGTGGGCCGACCCAGGGTTAGAGTTAGCCCCCATAAGGCCGGCAGGCCAGATCCTCTGGCTGGGCGGTGAGAGGTGGGCGGGCCGAGGTAAAGGCGCTGGGGTGCGGGATTGTGGGCCCCTGCATTTTGGGGTGGGAGGCTTCAAATGTCGCCGGTTTCTCCAGGGCCCTGTCAGTTCTCCCGCCCTGAATGACCGGCGGCGCCCCTCGCGGCCCGGGTGGCAGCGTTGTGGGAGGGTGAGTCTGGCTTTGGGGCTTGGGGTTCCAGATCCCTGGCGTAGTGGCACCAAAACCCTTGGGAGGGGCCCCTGGGGGGCCGACCTAGGGTTAGGGTTAGCCCCCAGGAGACCGTCAGGCCCAACCGCACACTGTGCGGCGAGCTGAGGTGCGGCCCGAGGTGAAGGCGCTGGGGTGCGGGAGCGTGGGCACCAGCGTTTTGGCACGGGGAGCCTTTGAAGGTCACCGGGGACTCAGAAGGCCCTGCCCTTCTCTCGCCCTCTATGACCCGCGGCGCCCCTAGCGGCCCAGGTGGGGACAGTGCGGCAGGGTGAGTCCGGCTCTGGGGCTCTGAGTCACCAATCCCCAGCATTGCAGAGCCAGGCCGCTTGGGATGTCCCCTCAGGGCCGACCTAGGGTTTTGGTTAGCTGCCAGGAGCCCGGCGGGCCCTATCCACCGGCTCTGAAGCAAGCGGTGGGGTGGGCCTAGGTGAGGGCGCTGGCGAGCAGGATCCTTGGAGCCAACGTTTTTGCGCGGGGAGCCTTCAAAGGTCAGCGTGGGCTCGGAGGGCCCTGCCCGATCTCTTGCCCTGATTGACCGGCGGGGCCTCTAGCGGCTCGGGTGGATGAAGGGCAGCAGGGTGAGTGCGGCACATGAGCTCGGGGTCCCCATCTCCAGCGTTGCGACGCCAGGCCCCTTGGGAAGTGCCCCTCGGTGGCCGACCTGTGGTTAGCGTTAGCCTCCAGGAGCCCCGCAGGCCCGATACACCACCTGTGCGTCGAGCGGAGAGTTGGGCCGAGGTGAGGGTGCTGGTGAACATGAGCCTGGGCCCAAGCGTTTTGGTTCGGTGCGCCTCTGAAGGTCGGCAGGGGTTTGGAGGGCCCTGCCAGTTCTCCCACCCTGAATGAATGGCGGCGCCCCTAGCGGCCTGTGTGGGTTGGGGTGGCAGCGTGCATCCGGCGCTGGGGCTTGGGGGCCCCCAATCCCTGGCGTTGTGGCGCCAGGCCCCTTAGGAAGGGACCTTCAGGGGCTGTCCTAGGTTTAGGGTGAGCTCCCAGGAGGCCAGCAGGCCCGAGTCGCTGGCTCTGCGAAGAGCGGAGGTGCGGGCCGAGTTGAGGGTGATGCAGAGCGGGAGCGTGGTCCCCAGCGTTTTGACGCCCTGGGCCTTCGACTGTTGCCATGGCTCAAAGGGCCCTGCCCGTTCTCCTGCCCTGAAGAACCAGCGGCGCCCTTAGCAGCTCCCTTGGCGGTGGAGCGGCAGGGTGAGTCCATGCTGCGGCTCGTGGATCCCCAATCCCCAGCGTTGTGGGGCCAGGCCTCTTGGGAGGGGCTCCTCTTGGGCGGACCTAGGTTTAGAGTTAGCACCCAGGAGGCCAGCAGGCCCAATCCTCTGGCTGGGCGGCGAGAGGTGGGCGGCCCGAGGTAAAGGCGCTGGCGATCGGGAGCGTGGGCCCCTGCATTTTGGCGCAGGAGGCTTCAAATATCGCCGGTTTCTCCAGGGCCCTGTCCCTTCTCCCGCCCTGAATGACGGGCGGCGCCACTAGCAGCCCGGGTGGCGACGTGGCGGCAGGGTGAGTCTGGCTCTGGGTCTTGGGGTCCCTGATCCCCAGTGTAGCGGCACCAGGACCCTTGGGAGGGGCCCCTGGGTGGCTGACCTAGGGTTAGGGTTAGCCCCCAGGAGGCCGGCAGGTGGGATCCGGCCACTGTCCCGGGAGCGGAGGGCGGGGCCGAGGTGAGGGCGTTGGGGAGCGGGAGCGTGGGCACCAGCGTTTTGGCATGGGGAGCCTTTGAAGGCCACCGGGGGCTCGGAAGGCCCTGCCCCTTCTCTCGCCCTGAATGACCCGCAGTGCTCCTAGCGGCCTGGGTGGCGGCGTTGCGGTAGGGTGAGTGTGGCTCTGGGGCTTGAGGTTCCCGATCCCCGGCGAAGCGGCACCAGGACCCTTGGGAGGGGCCCCTGGGTGGCCGACCTAGGGTTAGGGTTAGCACCCGGGAGGCCGGCAGGCGGGATCCGCCCGCTGTGCATGGAGCGGAGGGGCGGGCCTAGGTGAGGGCGCTGGCGAGCAAGAGCCTGGGCCCAAGCGTTTTGGCACCGGGGGCCTTCGAATGTCTCCGGGGACTCGGCGGGCCCTGCCCATTCTCCTCCCTGAATGACCGGCGGCGCCCCTAGCAGCCCAGGTGGCGGCGGGGCGGCATGTAAGTCCGGGCATAGGGCTCGGGGGTCCCCAGTCCACCGCGTTGCGGCGCCAGGCCCCTTGGGAGGGGCCCCTCGGAGGCTGACCTAGGGTGAGGTTTAGCCCCTAGGATGCCGGCAGGTCCTATTCGCCAGCCGTGTGGAGACTGGAGTGGCGGACCGAGGTGAGGGCACTGGTGAGCGGGAGCATGGGCCCGGGGTTTGGCGCGGGGGGCCTTTGAAGGTCGCCGTGTCTTGGAGGGCCCTGCCCGTGCTCCCGCCCTGAATGAACGGCACCACCCCAAGCCCCCGGGTGGCGGCTCGGTGGCAGGGTGAGTCCAGTGCTGAGGCTCGGGGGTCCCCAATCCCCAGCGTTGCGGCGCCAGATCCCTTGGGAGGGGCCCCTCGGGGGTCGATCTAGGGTTGCGGTTAGCCCCCAGGAGGCCGGTGGACCCGATCAGTGGCTGTGCGGCACGCGGAGGGTTGGGCCGAGGTGAGGGCGCTGGCGAGACTGAGCATGAGCCCAAGCGTTTTAGTGCGGGGGGCCTTCGAAGGTCAGTGGGGGCTCGGAGGAACCTGCCCGTTCTCCCGCTCTGAATGACCGGCGGGGCCCCTAGAGGCTCCGGTGCCTGAAGGGCAGCAGGGTGAGACCGGCACTTGGGTTGGGGTCCCCATTCCCGGCGTTGGGGCGCCAGGCCACTTGGGAAGGGCCCCTCCGTGGCCGACCTACAGTTAGGGTTAGCCCCCAGGAGGCCAGCAGGCCCGATACACCGCCTGTGCGTCGAGCGGAGAGTTGGGCCGAGGTGAGGGTGCTGGTGAACATGAGCCCGGGCCCAAGCGTTTTGGTTCGGGGCGCCTTCGAAGGTCGGCGGGGGTTCGAAGGGCCCTGCCCGTTCTCCCACCCTGAATGAATGGCGGCGCCCCTAGCGGCACGTGTGGGGCAGGGCGGCAGGGTGCATCCAGCGCTGGGGCTTGGGGTTTCCCAATCCTCGGCATTGCGGCGCCAGGCCCCTTAGGAAGCGACCCTCGGGGCCGTCCTAGGGTTAGGGTTAGCGCCCAGGAGGCCGGCAGGCCCGATCCGCCGGCTGTGCGAAGAGTGGAGATGCAGGCCGAGTTGAGGGCGATGGCGAGCGGGAGCTGGGCCCCAGCGTTTTGGCGTCCTGGGCCTTTGAATGTTGCCATGGCTCGGAGGGCCCTGCCCTTTCTCCTGCCCTGAAGAACCAGCAACGCCCCTAGCGGCTCCGTTGGCAGTGGGGTGGCAGGGTGAATCCCAGGCTGCGGCTCGGGGATCCCCAATCCCCGGCGTTGTGGTGCCAGGCCCCTTGGGAGGGGCTCCTCGTGGGCCGACCCAGGGTTAGAGTTAGCCCCCATAAGGCCGGCAGGCCAGATCCTCTGGCTGGGCGGTGAGAGGTGGGCGGGCCGAGGTAAAGGCGCTGGGGTGCGGGATTGTGGGCCCCTGCATTTTGGGGTGGGAGGCTTCAAATGTCGCCGGTTTCTCCAGGGCCCTGTCAGTTCTCCCGCCCTGAATGACCGGCGGCGCCCCTCGCGGCCCGGGTGGCAGCGTTGTGGGAGGGTGAGTCTGGCTTTGGGGCTTGGGGTTCCAGATCCCTGGCGTAGTGGCACCAAAACCCTTGGGAGGGGCCCCTGGGGGGCCGACCTAGGGTTAGGGTTAGCCCCCAGGAGACCGTCAGGCCCAACCGCACACTGTGCGGCGAGCTGAGGTGCGGCCCGAGGTGAAGGCGCTGGGGTGCGGGAGCATGGGCACCAGCGTTTTGGCACGGGGAGCCTTTGAAGGTCACCGGGGACTCAGAAGGCCCTGCCCTTCTCTCGCCCTCTATGACCCGCGGCGCCCCTAGCGGCCCAGGTGGGGACAGTGCGGCAGGGTGAGTCCGGCTCTGGGGCTCTGAGTCACCAATCCCCAGCATTGCAGAGCCAGGCCGCTTGGGATGTCCCCTCAGGGCCGACCTAGGGTTTTGGTTAGCTGCCAGGAGCCCGGCGGGCCCTATCCACCGGCTCTGAAGCAAGCGGTGGGGTGGGCCTAGGTGAGGGCGCTGGCGAGCAGGATCCTGGGAGCCAACGTTTTTGCGCGGGGAGCCTTCAAAGGTCAGCGTGGGCTCGGAGGGCCCTGCCCGATCTCTTGCCCTGATTGACCGGCGGGGCCTCTAGCGGCTCGGGTGGATGAAGGACAGCAGGGTGAGTGCGGCACATGAGCTCGGGGTCCCCATCCCCAGCGTTGCGACGCCAGGCCCCTTGGGAAGTGCCCCTCGGTGGCCGACCTATGGTTAGGGTTAGCCTCCAGGAGCCCCGCAGGCCCGATACACCACCTGTGTGTCGAGCGGAGAGTTGGGCCGAGGTGAGGGTGCTGGTGAACATGAGCCTGGGCCCAAGCGTTTTGGTTCGGTGCGCCTCTGAAGGTCGGCAGGGGTTCGGAGGGCCCTGCCAGTTCTCCCACCCTGAATGAATGACGGCGCCCCTAGCGGCGTGTGGGTTGGGGTGGCAGCGTGCATCCGGCGCTGGGGCTTGGGGGCCCCCAATCCCTGGCGTTGCGGCGCCAGGCCCCTTAGGAAGGGACCTTCAGGGGCTGTCCTAGGGTTAGGGTGAGCTCCCAGGAGGCCGGCAGGCCCGAGTCGCTGGCTCTGCGAAGAGCGGAGGTGCGGGCCGAGTTGAGGGTGATGCAGAGCGGGAGCGTGGTCCCCAGCGTTTTGACGCCCTGGGCCTTCGACTGTTGCCATGGCTCAAAGGGCCCTGCCCGTTCTCCTGCCCTGAAGAACCAGCGGCACCCTTAGCAGCTCCCTTGGCGGTGGAGCGGCAGGGTGAGTCCATGCTGCGGCTCGTGGATCCCCAATCCCCAGCGTTGTGGGGCCAGGCCTCTTGGGAGGGGCTCCTCTTGGGCGGACCTAGGTTTAGAGTTAGCACCCAGGAGGCCAGCAGGCCCAATCCTCTGGCTGGGCGGCGAGAGGTGGGCGGCCCGAGGTAAAGGCGCTGGCGATCGGGAGCGTGGGCCCCTGCATTTTGGCGCAGGAGGCTTCAAATATCGCCGGTTTCTCCAGGGCCCTGTCCCTTCTCCCGCCCTGAATGACGGGCGGCGCCACTAGCAGCCCGGGTGGCGACGTGGCGGCAGGGTGAGTCTGGCTCTGGGTCTTGGGGTCCCTGATCCCCAGTGTAGCGGCACCAGGACCCTTGGGAGGGGCCCCTGGGTGGCTGACCTAGGGTTAGGGTTAGCCCCCAGGAGGCCGGCAGGTGGGATCCGGCCACTGTCCGGGGAGCGGAGGGCGGGGCTGAGGTGAGGGCGTTGGGGAGCGGGAGGGTGGGCACCAGCGTTTTGGCACGGGGAGCCTTTGAAGGCCACCGGGGGCTCGGAAGGCCCTGCCCCTTCTCTCGCCCTGAATGACCCGCAGTGCTCCTAGCGGCCTGGGTGGCGGCGTTGCGGTAGGGTGAGTGTGGCTCTGGGGCTTGAGGTTCCCGATCCCCGGCGAAGCGGCACCAGGACCCTTGGGAGGGGCCCCTGGGTGGCCGACCTAGGGTTAGGGTTAGCACCCGGGAGGCCGGCAGGCGGGATCCGCCCGCTGTGCGTGGAGCGGAGGGGCGGGCCGAGGTGAGGGCGCTGGCGAGCAAGAGCCTGGGCCCAAGCGTTTTGGCACCGGGGGCCTTCGAATGTCTCCGGGGACTCGGCGGGCCCTGCCCATTCTCCTCCCTGAATGACCGGCGGCGCCCCTAGCAGCCCAGGTGGCGGCGGGGCGGCATGTAAGTCCGGGCATAGGGCTCGGGGGTCCCCAGTCCACCGCGTTGCGGCGCCAGGCCCCTTGGGAGGGGCCCCTGGGAGGCTGACCTAGGGTGAGGTTTAGCCCCTAGGATGCCGGCAGGCCCTATTCGCCAGCCGTGTGAAGACTGGAGTGGCGGACCGAGGTGAGGGCACTGGTGAGCGGGAGCATGGGCCCGGGGTTTGGCGCGCGGAGCCTTTGAAGGTCGCCGTGTCTTGGAGGGCCCTGCCCGTGCTCCCGCCCTGAATGAACGGCACCACCCCAAGCCCCCGGGTGGCGGCTCGGTGGCAGGGTGAGTCCAGTGCTGAGGCTCGGGGGTCCCCAATCCCCAGCGTTGCGGCGCCAGATCCCTTGGGAGGGGCCCCTCGGGGGTCGATCTAGGGTTGCGGTTAGCCCCCAGGAGGCCGGTGGACCCGATCAGTGGCTGTGCGGCACGCGGAGGGTTGGGCCGAGGTGAGGGCGCTGGCGAGACTGAGCATGAGCCCAAGCGTTTTAGTGCGGGGGGCCTTCGAAGGTCAGTGGGGGCTCGGAGGAACCTGCCCGTTCTCCCGCTCTGAATGACCGGCGGGGCCCCTAGAGGCTCCGGTGCCTGAAGGGCAGCAGGGTGAGACCGGCACTTGGGTTGGGGTCCCCATTCCCGGCGTTGGGGCGCCAGGCCACTTGGGAAGGGCCCCTCCGTGGCCGACCTACAGTTAGGGTTAGCCCCCAGGAGGCCAGCAGGCCCGATACACCGCCTGTGCGTCGAGCGGAGAGTTGGGCCGAGGTGAGGGTGCTGGTGAACATGAGCCCGGGCCCAAGCGTTTTGGTTCGGGGCGCCTTCGAAGGTCGGCGGGGGTTCGAAGGGCCCTGCCCGTTCTCCCACCCTGAATGAATGGCGGCGCCCCTAGCGGCACGTGTGGGGCAGGGCAGCAGGGTGCATCCAGCGCTGGAGCTTGGGGGTTCCCAATCCCCGGCATTGCGGCGCCAGGCCCCTTAGGAAGCGACCCTCGGGGCCGTCCTAGGGTTAGGGTTAGAGCCCAGGAGGCCGGCAGGCCCGATCCGCCGGCTGTGCGAGGAGTGGAGATGCAGGCCGAGTTGAGGGCGATGGCGAGCGGGAGCTGGGCCCCAGCGTTTTGGCATCCTGGGCCTTTGAATGTTGCCATGGCTCGGAGGGCCCTGCCCTTTCTCCTGCCCTGAAGAACCAGCAACGCCCCTAGCGGCTCCGTTGGCAGTGGGGCGGCAGGGTGAATCCCAGGCTGCGGCTCGGGGATCCCCAATCCCCGGCGTTGTGGTGCCAGGCCCCTTGGGAGGGGCTCCTCGTGGGCCGACCCAGGGTTAGAGTTAGCCCCCATAAGGCCGGCAGGCCAGATCCTCTGGCTGGGCGGTGAGAGGTGGGCGGGCCGAGGTAAAGGCGCTGGGGTGCGGGATTGTGGGCCCCTGCATTTTGGGGTGGGAGGCTTCAAATGTCGCCGGTTTCTCCAGGGCCCTGTCAGTTCTCCCGCCCTGAATGACCGGCGGCGCCCCTCGCGGCCCGGGTGGCAGCGTTGTGGGAGGGTGAGTCTGGCTTTGGGGCTTGGGGTTCCAGATCCCTGGCGTAGTGGCACCAAAACCCTTGGGAGGGGCCCCTGGGGGGCCGACCTAGGGTTAGGGTTAGCCCCCAGGAGACCGTCAGGCCCAACCGCACACTGTGCGGCGAGCTGAGGTGCGGCCCGAGGTGAAGGCGCTGGGGTGCGGGAGCGTGGGCACCAGCGTTTTGGCACGGGGAGCCTTTGAAGGTCACCGGGGACTCAGAAGGCCCTGCCCTTCTCTCGCCCTCTATGACCCGCGGCGCCCCTAGCGGCCCAGGTGGGGACAGTGCGGCAGGGTGAGTCCGGCTCTGGGGCTCTGAGTCACCAATCCCCAGCATTGCAGAGCCAGGCCGCTTGGGATGTCCCCTCAGGGCCGACCTAGGGTTTTGGTTAGCTGCCAGGAGCCCGGCGGGCCCTATCCACCGGCTCTGAAGCAAGCGGTGGGGTGGGCCTAGGTGAGGGCGCTGGCGAGCAGGATCCTTGGAGCCAACGTTTTTGCGCGGGGAGCCTTCAAAGGTCAGCGTGGGCTCGGAGGGCCCTGCCCGATCTCTTGCCCTGATTGACCGGCGGGGCCTCTAGCGGCTCGGGTGGATGAAGGACAGCAGGGTGAGTGCGGCACATGAGCTCGGGGTCCCCATCCCCAGCGTTGCGATGCCAGGCCCCTTGGGAAGTGCCCCTCGGTGGCCGACCTATGGTTAGGGTTAGCCTCCAGGAGACCCGCAGGCCCGATACACCACCTGTGTGTCGAGCGGAGAGTTGGGCCGAGGTGAGGGTGCTGGTGAACATGAGCCTGGGCCCAAGCGTTTTGGTTCGGTGCGCCTCTGAAGGTCGGCAGGGGTTCGGAGGGCCCTGCCAGTTCTCCCACCCTGAATGAATGGCGGCGCCCCTAGCGGCCTGTGTGGGTTGGGGTGGCAGCGTGCATCCGGCGCTGGGGCTTGGGGGCCCCCAATCCCTGGCGTTGCGGCGCCAGGCCCCTTAGGAAGGGACCTTCAGGGGCTGTCCTAGGGTTAGGGTGAGCTCCCAGGAGGCCGGCAGGCCCGAGTCGCTGGCTCTGCGAAGAGCGGAGGTGCGGGCCGAGTTGAGGGTGATGCAGAGCGGGAGCGTGGTCCCCAGCGTTTTGACGCCCTGGGCCTTCGACTGTTGCCATGGCTCAAAGGGCCCTGCCCGTTCTCCTGCCCTGAAGAACCAGCAGCGCCCTTAGCAGCTCCCTTGGCGGTGGAGCGGCAGGGTGAGTCCATGCTGCGGCTCGTGGATCCCCAATCCCCAGCGTTGTGGGGCCAGGCCTCTTGGGAGGGGCTCCTCTTGGGCGGACCTAGGTTTAGAGTTAGCACCCAGGAGGCCAGCAGGCCCAATCCTCTGGCTGGGCGGCGAGAGGTGGGCGGCCCGAGGTAAAGGCGCTGGCGATCGGGAGCGTGGGCCCCTGCATTTTGGCGCAGGAGGCTTCAAATATCGCCGGTTTCTCCAGGGCCCTGTCCCTTCTCCCGCCCTGAATGACGGGCGGCGCCACTAGCAGCCCGGGTGGCGACGTGGCGGCAGGGTGAGTCTGGCTCTGGGTCTTGGGGTCCCTGATCCCCAGTGTAGCGGCACCAGGACCCTTGGGAGGGGCCCCTGGGTGGCTGACCTAGGGTTAGGGTTAGCCCCCAGGAGGCCGGCAGGTGGGATCCGGCCACTGTCCGGGGAGCGGAGGGCGGGGCCGAGGTGAGGGCGTTGGGGAGCGGGAGCGTGGGCACCAGCGTTTTGGCACGGGGAGCCTTTGAAGGCCACCGGGGGCTCGGAAGGCCCTGCCCCTTCTCTCGCCCTGAATGACCCGCAGTGCTCCTAGCGGCCTGGGTGGCGGCATTGCGGTAGGGTGAGTGTGGCTCTGGGGCTTGAGGTTCCCGATCCCCGGCGAAGCGGCACCAGGACCCTTGGGAGGGGCCCCTGGGTGGCCGACCTAGGGTTAGGGTTAGCACCCGGGAGGCCGGCAGGCGGGATCCGCCCGCTGTGCGTGGAGCGGAGGGGCGGGCCGAGGTGAGGGCGCTGGCGAGCAAGAGCCTGGGCCCAAGCGTTTTGGCACCGGGGGCCTTCGAATGTCTCCGGGGACTCGGCGGGCCCTGCCCATTCTCCTCCCTGAATGACCGGCGGCGCCCCTAGCAGCCCAGGTGGCGGCGGGGCGGCATGTAAGTCCGGGCATAGGGCTCGGGGGTCCCCAGTCCACCGCGTTGCGGCGCCAGGCCCCTTGGGAGGGGCCCCTGGGAGGCTGACCTAGGGTGAGGTTTAGCCCCTAGGATGCCGGCAGGCCCTATTCGCCAGCCGTGTGAAGACTGGAGTGGCGGACCGAGGTGAGGGCACTGGTGAGCGGGAGCATGGGCCCGGGGTTTGGCGCGGGGGGCCTTTGAAGGTCGCCGTGTCTTGGAGGGCCCTGCCCGTGCTCCCGCCCTGAATGAACGGCACCACCCCAAGCCCCCGGGTGGCGGCTGGGTGGCAGGGTGAGTCCAGTGCTGAGGCTCGGGGGTCCCCAATCCCCAGCGTTGCGGCGCCAGATCCCTTGGGAGGGGCCCCTCGGGGGTCGATCTAGGGTTGCGGTTAGCCCCCAGGAGGCCGGTGGACCCGATCAGTGGCTGTGCGGCACGCGGAGGGTTGGGCCGAGGTGAGGGCGCTGGCGAGACTGAGCATGAGCCCAAGCGTTTTAGTGCGGGGGGCCTTCGAAGGTCAGTGGGGGCTCGGAGGAACCTGCCCGTTCTCCCGCTCTGAATGACCGGCGGGGCCCCTAGAGGCTCCGGTGCCTGAAGGGCAGCAGGGTGAGACCGGCACTTGGGTTGGGGTCCCCATTCCCGGCGTTGGGGCGCCAGGCCACTTGGGAAGGGCCCCTCCGTGGCCGACCTACAGTTAGGGTTAGCCCCCAGGAGGCCAGCAGGCCCGATACACCGCCTGTGCGTCGAGCGGAGAGTTGGGCCGAGGTGAGGGTGCTGGTGAACATGAGCCCGGGCCCAAGCGTTTTGGTTCGGGGCGCCTTCGAAGGTCGGCGGGGGTTCGAAGGGCCCTGCCCGTTCTCCCACCCTGAATGAATGGCGGCGCCCCTAGCGGCACGTGTGGGGCAGGGCGGCAGGGTGCATCCAGCGCTGGGGCTTGGGGGTTCCCAATCCCCGGCATTGCGGCGCCAGGCCCCTTAGGAAGCGACCCTCGGGGCCGTCCTAGGGTTAGGGTTAGCGCCCAGGAGGCCGGCAGGCCCGATCCGCCGGCTGTGCGAAGAGTGGAGATGCAGGCCGAGTTGAGGGCGATGGCGAGCGGGAGCTGGGCCCCAGCGTTTTGGCGTCCTGGGCCTTTGAATGTTGCCATGGCTCGGAGGGCCCTGCCCTTTCTCCTGCCCTGAAGAACCAGCAACGCCCCTAGCGGCTCCGTTGGCAGTGGGGCGGCAGGGTGAATCCCAGGCTGCGGCTCGGGGATCCCCAATCCCCGGCGTTGTGGTGCCAGGCCCCTTGGGAGGGGCTCCTCGTGGGCCGACCCAGGGTTAGAGTTAGCCCCCATAAGGCCGGCAGGCCAGATCCTCTGGCTGGGCAGTGAGAGGTGGGCGGGCCGAGGTAAAGGCGCTGGGGTGCGGGATTGTGGGCCCCTGCATTTTGGGGTGGGAGGCTTCAAATGTCGCCGGTTTCTCCAGGGCCCTGTCAGTTCTCCCGCCCTGAATGACCGGCGGCGCCCCTCGCGGCCCGGGTGGCAGCGTTGTGGGAGGGTGAGTCTGGCTTTGGGGCTTGGGGTTCCAGATCCCTGGCGTAGTGGCACCAAAACCCTTGGGAGGGGCCCCTGGGGGGCCGACCTAGGGTTAGGGTTAGCCCCCAGGAGACCGTCAGGCCCAACCGCACACTGTGCGGCGAGCTGAGGTGCGGCCCGAGGTGAAGGCGCTGGGGTGCGGGAGCATGGGCACCAGCGTTTTGGCACGGGGAGCCTTTGAAGGTCACCGGGGACTCAGAAGGCCCTGCCCTTCTCTCGCCCTCTATGACCCGCGGCGCCCCTAGCGGCCCAGGTGGGGACAGTGCGGCAGGGTGAGTCCGGCTCTGGGGCTCTGAGTCACCAATCCCCAGCATTGCAGAGCCAGGCCGCTTGGGATGTCCCCTCAGGGCCGACCTAGGGTTTTGGTTAGCTGCCAGGAGCCCGGCGGGCCCTATCCACCGGCTCTGAAGCAAGCGGTGGGGTGGGCCTAGGTGAGGGCGCTGGCGAGCAGGATCCTGGGAGCCAACGTTTTTGCGCGGGGAGCCTTCAAAGGTCAGCGTGGGCTCGGAGGGCCCTGCCCGATCTCTTGCCCTGATTGACCGGCGGGGCCTCTAGCGGCTCGGGTGGATGAAGGACAGCAGGGTGAGTGCGGCACATGAGCTCGGGGTCCCCATCCCCAGCGTTGCGACGCCAGGCCCCTTGGGAAGTGCCCCTCGGTGGCCGACCTATGGTTAGGGTTAGCCTCCAGGAGCCCCGCAGGCCCGATACACCACCTGTGTGTCGAGCGGAGAGTTGGGCCGAGGTGAGGGTGCTGGTGAACATGAGCCTGGGCCCAAGCGTTTTGGTTCGGTGCGCCTCTGAAGGTCGGCAGGGGTTCGGAGGGCCCTGCCAGTTCTCCCACCCTGAATGAATGACGGCGCCCCTAGCGGCGTGTGGGTTGGGGTGGCAGCGTGCATCCGGCGCTGGGGCTTGGGGGCCCCCAATCCCTGGCGTTGCGGCGCCAGGCCCCTTAGGAAGGGACCTTCAGGGGCTGTCCTAGGGTTAGGGTGAGCTCCCAGGAGGCCGGCAGGCCCGAGTCGCTGGCTCTGCGAAGAGCGGAGGTGCGGGCCGAGTTGAGGGTGATGCAGAGCGGGAGCGTGGTCCCCAGCGTTTTGACGCCCTGGGCCTTCGACTGTTGCCATGGCTCAAAGGGCCCTGCCCGTTCTCCTGCCCTGAAGAACCAGCGGCACCCTTAGCAGCTCCCTTGGCGGTGGAGCGGCAGGGTGAGTCCATGCTGCGGCTCGTGGATCCCCAATCCCCAGCGTTGTGGGGCCAGGCCTCTTGGGAGGGGCTCCTCTTGGGCGGACCTAGGTTTAGAGTTAGCACCCAGGAGGCCAGCAGGCCCAATCCTCTGGCTGGGCGGCGAGAGGTGGGCGGCCCGAGGTAAAGGCGCTGGCGATCGGGAGCGTGGGCCCCTGCATTTTGGCGCAGGAGGCTTCAAATATCGCCGGTTTCTCCAGGGCCCTGTCCCTTCTCCCGCCCTGAATGACGGGCGGCGCCACTAGCAGCCCGGGTGGCGACGTGGCGGCAGGGTGAGTCTGGCTCTGGGTCTTGGGGTCCCTGATCCCCAGTGTAGCGGCACCAGGACCCTTGGGAGGGGCCCCTGGGTGGCTGACCTAGGGTTAGGGTTAGCCCCCAGGAGGCCGGCAGGTGGGATCCGGCCACTGTCCGGGGAGCGGAGGGCGGGGCTGAGGTGAGGGCGTTGGGGAGCGGGAGGGTGGGCACCAGCGTTTTGGCACGGGGAGCCTTTGAAGGCCACCGGGGGCTCGGAAGGCCCTGCCCCTTCTCTCGCCCTGAATGACCCGCAGTGCTCCTAGCGGCCTGGGTGGCGGCGTTGCGGTAGGGTGAGTGTGGCTCTGGGGCTTGAGGTTCCCGATCCCCGGCGAAGCGGCACCAGGACCCTTGGGAGGGGCCCCTGGGTGGCCGACCTAGGGTTAGGGTTAGCACCCGGGAGGCCGGCAGGCGGGATCCGCCCGCTGTGCGTGGAGCGGAGGGGCGGGCCGAGGTGAGGGCGCTGGCGAGCAAGAGCCTGGGCCCAAGCGTTTTGGCACCGGGGGCCTTCGAATGTCTCCGGGGACTCGGCGGGCCCTGCCCATTCTCCTCCCTGAATGACCGGCGGCGCCCCTAGCAGCCCAGGTGGCGGCGGGGCGGCATGTAAGTCCGGGCATAGGGCTCGGGGGTCCCCAGTCCACCGCGTTGCGGCGCCAGGCCCCTTGGGAGGGGCCCCTGGGAGGCTGACCTAGGGTGAGGTTTAGCCCCTAGGATGCCGGCAGGCCCTATTCGCCAGCCGTGTGAAGACTGGAGTGGCGGACCGAGGTGAGGGCACTGGTGAGCGGGAGCATGGGCCCGGGGTTTGGCGCGGGGGGCCTTTGAAGGTCGCCGTGTCTTGGAGGGCCCTGCCCGTGCTCCCGCCCTGAATGAACGGCACCACCCCAAGCCCCCGGGTGGCGGCTCGGTGGCAGGGTGAGTCCAGTGCTGAGGCTCGGGGGTCCCCAATCCCCAGCGTTGCGGCGCCAGATCCCTTGGGAGGGGCCCCTCGGGGGTCGATCTAGGGTTGCGGTTAGCCCCCAGGAGGCCGGTGGACCCGATCAGTGGCTGTGCGGCACGCGGAGGGTTGGGCCGAGGTGAGGGCGCTGGCGAGACTGAGCATGAGCCCAAGCGTTTTAGTGCGGGGGGCCTTCGAAGGTCAGTGGGGGCTCGGAGGAACCTGCCCGTTCTCCCGCTCTGAATGACCGGCGGGGCCCCTAGAGGCTCCGGTGCCTGAAGGGCAGCAGGGTGAGACCGGCACTTGGGTTGGGGTCCCCATTCCCGGCGTTGGGGCGCCAGGCCACTTGGGAAGGGCCCCTCCGTGGCCGACCTACAGTTAGGGTTAGCCCCCAGGAGGCCAGCAGGCCCGATACACCGCCTGTGCGTCGAGCGGAGAGTTGGGCCGAGGTGAGGGTGCTGGTGAACATGAGCCCGGGCCCAAGCGTTTTGGTTCGGGGCGCCTTCGAAGGTCGGCGGGGGTTCGAAGGGCCCTGCCCGTTCTCCCACCCTGAATGAATGGCGGCGCCCCTAGCGGCACGTGTGGGGCAGGGCGGCAGGGTGCATCCAGCGCTGGAGCTTGGGGGTTCCCAATCCCCGGCATTGCGGCGCCAGGCCCCTTAGGAAGCGACCCTCGGGGCCGTCCTAGGGTTAGGGTTAGAGCCCAGGAGGCCGGCAGGCCCGATCCGCCGGCTGTGCGAGGAGTGGAGATGCAGGCCGAGTTGAGGGCGATGGCGAGCGGGAGCTGGGCCCCAGCGTTTTGGCATCCTGGGCCTTTGAATGTTGCCATGGCTCGGAGGGCCCTGCCCTTTCTCCTGCCCTGAAGAACCAGCAACGCCCCTAGCGGCTCCGTTGGCAGTGGGGCGGCAGGGTGAATCCCAGGCTGCGGCTCGGGGATCCCCAATCCCCGGCGTTGTGGTGCCAGGCCCCTTGGGAGGGGCTCCTCGTGGGCCGACCCAGGGTTAGAGTTAGCCCCCATAAGGCCGGCAGGCCAGATCCTCTGGCTGGGCGGTGAGAGGTGGGCGGGCCGAGGTAAAGGCGCTGGGGTGCGGGATTGTGGGCCCCTGCATTTTGGGGTGGGAGGCTTCAAATGTCGCCGGTTTCTCCAGGGCCCTGTCAGTTCTCCCGCCCTGAATGACCGGCGGCGCCCCTCGCGGCCCGGGTGGCAGCGTTGTGGGAGGGTGAGTCTGGCTTTGGGGCTTGGGGTTCCAGATCCCTGGCGTAGTGGCACCAAAACCCTTGGGAGGGGCCCCTGGGGGGCCGACCTAGGGTTAGGGTTAGCCCCCAGGAGACCGTCAGGCCCAACCGCACACTGTGCGGCGAGCTGAGGTGCGGCCCGAGGTGAAGGCGCTGGGGTGCGGGAGCGTGGGCACCAGCGTTTTGGCACGGGGAGCCTTTGAAGGTCACCGGGGACTCAGAAGGCCCTGCCCTTCTCTCGCCCTCTATGACCCGCGGCGCCCCTAGCGGCCCAGGTGGGGACAGTGCGGCAGGGTGAGTCCGGCTCTGGGGCTCTGAGTCACCAATCCCCAGCATTGCAGAGCCAGGCCGCTTGGGATGTCCCCTCAGGGCCGACCTAGGGTTTTGGTTAGCTGCCAGGAGCCCGGCGGGCCCTATCCACCGGCTCTGAAGCAAGCGGTGGGGTGGGCCTAGGTGAGGGCGCTGGCGAGCAGGATCCTTGGAGCCAACGTTTTTGCGCGGGGAGCCTTCAAAGGTCAGCGTGGGCTCGGAGGGCCCTGCCCGATCTCTTGCCCTGATTGACCGGCGGGGCCTCTAGCGGCTCGGGTGGATGAAGGACAGCAGGGTGAGTGCGGCACATGAGCTCAGGGTCCCCATCCCCAGCGTTGCGATGCCAGGCCCCTTGGGAAGTGCCCCTCGGTGGCCGACCTATGGTTAGGGTTAGCCTCCAGGAGACCCGCAGGCCCGATACACCACCTGTGTGTCGAGCGGAGAGTTGGGCCGAGGTGAGGGTGCTGGTGAACATGAGCCTGGGCCCAAGCGTTTTGGTTCGGTGCGCCTCTGAAGGTCGGCAGGGGTTCGGAGGGCCCTGCCAGTTCTCCCACCCTGAATGAATGGCGGCGCCCCTAGCGGCCTGTGTGGGTTGGGGTGGCAGCGTGCATCCGGCGCTGGGGCTTGGGGGCCCCCAGTCCCTGGCGTTGCGGCGCCAGGCCCCTTAGGAAGGGACCTTCAGGGGCTGTCCTAGGGTTAGGGTGAGCTCCCAGGAGGCCGGCAGGCCCGAGTCGCTGGCTCTGCGAAGAGCGGAGGTGCGGGCCGAGTTGAGGGTGATGCAGAGCGGGAGCGTGGTCCCCAGCGTTTTGACGCCCTGGGCCTTCGACTGTTGCCATGGCTCAAAGGGCCCTGCCCGTTCTCCTGCCCTGAAGAACCAGCGGCGCCCTTAGCAGCTCCCTTGGCGGTGGAGCGGCAGGGTGAGTCCATGCTGCGGCTCGTGGATCCCCAATTCCCAGCGTTGTGGGGCCAGGCCTCTTGGGAGGGGCTCCTCTTGGGCGGACCTAGGTTTAGAGTTAGCACCCAGGAGGCCAGCAGGCCCAATCCTCTGGCTGGGCGGCGAGAGGTGGGCGGCCCGAGGTAAAGGCGCTGGCGATCGGGAGCGTGGGCCCCTGCATTTTGGCGCAGGAGGCTTCAAATATCGCCGGTTTCTCCAGGGCCCTGTCCCTTCTCCCGCCCTGAATGACGGGCGGCGCCACTAGCAGCCCGGGTGGCGACGTGGCGGCAGGGTGAGTCTGGCTCTGGGTCTTGGGGTCCCTGATCCCCAGTGTAGCGGCACCAGGACCCTTGGGAGGGGCCCCTGGGTGGCTGACCTAGGGTTAGGGTTAGCCCCCAGGAGGCCGGCAGGTGGGATCCGGCCACTGTCCGGGGAGCGGAGGGCGGGGCCGAGGTGAGGGCGTTGGGGAGCGGGAGCGTGGGCACCAGCGTTTTGGCACGGGGAGCCTTTGAAGGCCACCGGGGGCTCGGAAGGCCCTGCCCCTTCTCTCGCCCTGAATGACCCGCAGTGCTCCTAGCGGCCTGGGTGGCGGCGTTGCGGTAGGGTGAGTGTGGCTCTGGGGCTTGAGGTTCCCGATCCCCGGCGAAGCGGCACCAGGACCCTTGGGAGGGGCCCCTGGGTGGCCGACCTAGGGTTAGGGTTAGCACCCGGGAGGCCGGCAGGCGGGATCCGCCCGCTGTGCGTGGAGCGGAGGGGCGGGCCGAGGTGAGGGCGCTGGCGAGCAAGAGCCTGGGCCCAAGCGTTTTGGCACCGGGGGCCTTCGAATGTCTCCGGGGACTCGGCGGGCCCTGCCCATTCTCCTCCCTGAATGACCGGCGGCGCCCCTAGCAGCCCAGGTGGCGGCGGGGCGGCATGTAAGTCCGGGCATAGGGCTCGGGGGTCCCCAGTCCACCGCGTTGCGGCGCCAGGCCCCTTGGGAGGGGCCCCTGGGAGGCTGACCTAGGGTGAGGTTTAGCCCCTAGGATGCCGGCAGGCCCTATTCGCCAGCCGTGTGAAGACTGGAGTGGCGGACCGAGGTGAGGGCACTGGTGAGCGGGAGCATGGGCCCGGGGTTTGGCGCGGGGGGCCTTTGAAGGTCGCCGTGTCTTGGAGGGCCCTGCCCGTGCTCCCGCCCTGAATGAACGGCACCACCCCAAGCCCCCGGGTGGCGGCTCGGTGGCAGGGTGAGTCCAGTGCTGAGGCTCGGGGGTCCCCAATCCCCAGCGTTGCGGCGCCAGATCCCTTGGGAGGGGCCCCTCGGGGGTCGATCTAGGGTTGCGGTTAGCCCCCAGGAGGCCGGTGGACCCGATCAGTGGCTGTGCGGCACGCGGAGGGTTGGGCCGAGGTGAGGGCGCTGGCGAGACTGAGCATGAGCCCAAGCGTTTTAGTGCGGGGGGCCTTCGAAGGTCAGTGGGGGCTCGGAGGAACCTGCCCGTTCTCCCGCTCTGAATGACCGGCGGGGCCCCTAGAGGCTCCGGTGCCTGAAGGGCAGCAGGGTGAGACCGGCACTTGGGTTGGGGTCCCCATTCCCGGCGTTGGGGCGCCAGGCCACTTGGGAAGGGCCCCTCCGTGGCCGACCTACAGTTAGGGTTAGCCCCCAGGAGGCCAGCAGGCCCGATACACCGCCTGTGCGTCGAGCGGAGAGTTGGGCCGAGGTGAGGGTGCTGGTGAACATGAGCCCGGGCCCAAGCGTTTTGGTTCGGGGCGCCTTCGAAGGTCGGCGGGGGTTCGAAGGGCCCTGCCCGTTCTCCCACCCTGAATGAATGGCGGCGCCCCTAGCGGCACGTGTGGGGCAGGGCGGCAGGGTGCATCCAGCGCTGGAGCTTGGGGGTTCCCAATCCCCGGCATTGCGGCGCCAGGCCCCTTAGGAAGCGACCCTCGGGGCCGTCCTAGGGTTAGGGTTAGCGCCCAGGAGGCCGGCAGGCCCGATCCGCCGGCTGTGCGAGGAGTGGAGATGCAGGCCGAGTTGAGGGCGATGGCGAGCGGGAGCTGGGCCCCAGCGTTTTGGCGTCCTGGGCCTTTGAATGTTGCCATGGCTCAGAGGGCCCTGCCCTTTCTCCTGCCCTGAAGAACCAGCAACGCCCCTAGGGGCTCCGTTGGCAGTGGGGCGGCAGGGTGAATCCCAGGCTGTGGCTCAGGGATCCCCAATCCCCGGCGTTGTGGTGCCAGGCCCCTTGGGAGGGGCTCCTCGTGGGCCGACCCAGGGTTAGAGTTAGCCCCCATAAGGCCGGCAGGCCAGGTCCTCTGGCTGGGCGGTGAGAGGTGGGCGGGCCGAGGTAAAGGCGCTGGGGTGCGGGATTGTGGGCCCCTGCATTTTGGGGTGGGAGGCTTCAAATGTCGCCGGTTTCTCCAGGGCCCTGTCAGTTCTCTCGCCCTGAATGACCGGCGGCGCCCCTCGCGGCCCGGGTGGCAGCGTTGTGGGAGGGTGAGTCTGGCTTTGGGGCTTGGGGTTCCAGATCCCTGGCGTAGTGGCACCAAAACCCTTGGGAGGGGCCCCTGGGGGGCCGACCTAGGGTTAGGGTTAGCCCCCAGGAGACCGTCAGGCCCAACCGCACACTGTGCGGCGAGCTGAGGTGCGGCCCGAGGTGAAGGCGCTGGGGAGCGGGAGCGTGGGCACCAGCGTTTTGGCACGGGGAGCCTTTGAAGGTCACCGGGGACTCAGAAGGCCCTGCCCTTCTCTCGCCCTCTATGACCCGCGGCGCCCCTAGCGGCCCAGGTGGGGACAGTGCGGCAGGGTGAGTCCGGCTCTGGGGCTCTGAGTCACCAATCCCCAGCATTGCAGAGCCAGGCCGCTTGGGATGTCCCCTCAGGGCCGACCTAGGGTTTTGGTTAGCTGCCAGGAGCCCGGCGGGCCCTATCCACCAGCTCTGAAGCAAGCGGTGGGGTGGGCCTAGGTGAGGGCGCTGGGAGCAGGATCCTGGGAGCCAACGTTTTTGCGCGGGGAGCCTTCAAAGGTCAGCGTGGGCTCGGAGGGCCCTGCCCGATCTCTTGCCCTGATTGACCGGCGGGGCCTCTAGCGGCTCGGGTGGCTGAAGGGCAGCAGGGTGAGTGCGGCACATGAGCTCGGGGTCCCCATCCCCAGCGTTGCGATGCCAGGCCCCTTGGGAAGTGCCCCTCGGTGGCCGACCTATGGTTAGGGTTAGCCTCCAGGAGCCCCGCAGGCCCGATACACCACCTGTGTGTCGAGCGGAGAGTTGGGCCGAGGTGAGGGTGCTGGTGAACATGAGCCTGGGCCCAAGCGTTTTGGTTCGGTGCGCCTCCGAAGGTCGGCAGGGGTTCGGAGGGCCCTGCCAGTTCTCCCACCCTGAATGAATGGCGGCGCCCCTAGCGGCCTGTGTGGGTTGGGGTGGCAGCGTGCATCCGGCGCTGGGGCTTGGGGGCCCCCAATCCCTGGCGTTGCGGCGCCAGGCCCCTTAGGAAGGGACCTTCAGGGGCTGTCCTAGGGTTAGGGTGAGCTCCCAGGAGGCCGGCAGGCCCGAGTCGCTGGCTCTGCGAAGAGCGGAGGTGCGGGCCGAGTTGAGGGTGATGCAGAGCGGGAGCGTGGTCCCCAGCGTTTTGACGCCCTGGGCCTTCGACTGTTGCCATGGCTCAAAGGGCCCTGCCCGTTCTCCTGCCCTGAAGAACCAGCGGCGCCCTTAGCAGCTCCCTTGGCGGTGGAGCGGCAGGGTGAGTCCATGCTGCGGCTCGGGGATCCCCAATCCCCAGCGTTGTGGGGCCAGGCCTCTTGGGAGGGGCTCCTCTTGGGCGGACCTAGGTTTAGAGTTAGCACCCAGGAGGCCAGCAGGCCCAATCCTCTGGCTGGGCGGCGAGAGGTGGGCAGCCCGAGGTAAAGGCGCTGGCGATCGGGAGCGTGGGCCCCTGCATTTTGGCGCAGGAGGCTTCAAATATCGCCGGTTTCTCCAGGGCCCTGTCCCTTCTCCCGCCCTGAATGACGGGCGGCGCCACTAGCAGCCCGGGTGGCGACGTGGCGGCAGGGTGAGTCTGGCTCTGGGTCTTGGGGTCCCTGATCCCCAGTGTAGCGGCACCAGGACCCTTGGGAGGGGCCCCTGGGTGGCTGACCTAGGGTTAGGGTTAGCCCCCAGGAGGCCGGCAGGTGGGATCCGGCCACTGTCCGGGGAGCGGAGGGCGGGGCCGAGGTGAGGGCGTTGGGGAGCGGGAGCGTGGGCACCAGCGTTTTGGCACGGGGAGCCTTTGAAGGCCACCGGGGGCTCGGAAGGCCCTGCCCCTTCTCTCGCCCTGAATGACCCGCAGTGCTCCTAGCGGCCTGGGTGGCGGCGTTGCGGTAGGGTGAGTGTGGCTCTGGGGCTTGAGGTTCCCGATCCCCGGCGAAGCGGCACCAGGACCCTTGGGAGGGGCCCCTGGGTGGCCGACCTAGGGTTAGGGTTAGCACCCGGGAGGCCGGCAGGCGGGATCCGCCCGCTGTGCGTGGAGCGGAGGGGCGGGCCGAGGTGAGGGCGCTGGCGAGCAAGAGCCTGGGCCCAAGCGTTTTGGCACCGGGGGCCTTCGAATGTCTCCGGGGACTCGGCGGGCCCTGCCCATTCTCCTCCCTGAATGACCGGCGGCGCCCCTAGCAGCCCAGGTGGCGGCGGGGCGGCATGTAAGTCCGGGCATAGGGCTCGGGGGTCCCCAGTCCACCGCGTTGCGGCGCCAGGCCCCTTGGGAGGGGCCCCTGGGAGGCTGACCTAGGGTGAGGTTTAGCCCCTAGGATGCCGGCAGGCCCTATTCGCCAGCCGTGTGAAGACTGGAGTGGCGGACCGAGGTGAGGGCACTGGTGAGCGGGAGCATGGGCCCGGGGTTTGGCGCGGGGGGCCTTTGAAGGTCGCCGTGTCTTGGAGGGCCCTGCCCGTGCTCCCGCCCTGAATGAACGGCACCACCCCAAGCCCCCGGGTGGCGGCTCGGTGGCAGGGTGAGTCCAGTGCTGAGGCTCGGGGGTCCCCAATCCCCAGCGTTGCGGCGCCAGATCCCTTGGGAGGGGCCCCTCGGGGGTCGATCTAGGGTTGCGGTTAGCCCCCAGGAGGCCGGTGGACCCGATCAGTGGCTGTGCGGCACGCGGAGGGTTGGGCCGAGGTGAGGGCGCTGGCGAGACTGAGCATGAGCCCAAGCGTTTTAGTGCGGGGGGCCTTCGAAGGTCAGTGGGGGCTCGGAGGAACCTGCCCGTTCTCCCGCTCTGAATGACCGGCGGGGCCCCTAGAGGCTCCGGTGCCTGAAGGGCAGCAGGGTGAGACCGGCACTTGGGTTGGGGTCCCCATTCCCGGCGTTGGGGCGCCAGGCCACTTGGGAAGGGCCCCTCCGTGGCCGACCTACAGTTAGGGTTAGCCCCCAGGAGGCCAGCAGGCCCGATACACCGCCTGTGCGTCGAGCGGAGAGTTGGGCCGAGGTGAGGGTGCTGGTGAACATGAGCCCGGGCCCAAGCGTTTTGGTTCGGGGCGCCTTCGAAGGTCGGCGGGGGTTCGAAGGGCCCTGCCCGTTCTCCCACCCTGAATGAATGGCGGCGCCCCTAGCGGCACGTGTGGGGCAGGGCGGCAGGGTGCATCCAGCGCTGGAGCTTGGGGGTTCCCAATCCCCGGCATTGCGGCGCCAGGCCCCTTAGGAAGCGACCCTCGGGGCCGTCCTAGGGTTAGGGTTAGCGCCCAGGAGGCCGGCAGGCCCGATCCGCCGGCTGTGCGAGGAGTGGAGATGCAGGCCGAGTTGAGGGCGATGGCGAGCGGGAGCTGGGCCCCAGCGTTTTGGCGTCCTGGGCCTTTGAATGTTGCCATGGCTCAGAGGGCCCTGCCCTTTCTCCTGCCCTGAAGAACCAGCAAGGCCCCTAGGGGCTCCGTTGGCAGTGGGGCGGCAGGGTGAATCCCAGGCTGTGGCTCGGGGATCCCCAATCCCCGGCGTTGTGGTGCCAGGCCCCTTGGGAGGGGCTCCTCGTGGGCCGACCCAGGGTTAGAGTTAGCCCCCATAAGGCCGGCAGGCCAGGTCCTCTGGCTGGGCGGTGAGAGGTGGGCGGGCCGAGGTAAAGGCGCTGGGGTGCGGGATTGTGGGCCCCTGCATTTTGGGGTGGGAGGCTTCAAATGTCGCCGGTTTCTCCAGGGCCCTGTCAGTTCTCTCGCCCTGAATGACCGGCGGCGCCCCTCGCGGCCCGGGTGGCAGCGTTGTGGGAGGGTGAGTCTGGCTTTGGGGCTTGGGGTTCCAGATCCCTGGCGTAGTGGCACCAAAACCCTTGGGAGGGGCCCCTGGGGGGCCGACCTAGGGTTAGGGTTAGCCCCCAGGAGACCGTCAGGCCCAACCGCACACTGTGCGGCGAGCTGAGGTGCGGCCCGAGGTGAAGGCGCTGGGGAGCGGGAGCGTGGGCACCAGCGTTTTGGCACGGGGAGCCTTTGAAGGTCACCGGGGACTCAGAAGGCCCTGCCCTTCTCTCGCCCTCTATGACCCGTGGCGCCCCTAGCGGCCCAGGTGGGGACAGTGCGGCAGGGTGAGTCCGGCTCTGGGGCTCTGAGTCACCAATCCCCAGCATTGCAGAGCCAGGCCGCTTGGGATGTCCCCTCAGGGCAGACCTAGGGTTTTGGTTAACTGCCAGGAGCCCGGCGGGCCCTTCCACCGGCTCTGAAGCAAGCGGTGGGGTGGGCCTAGGTGAGGGCGCTGGCGAGCACGATCCTGGGAGCCAACGTTTTTGCGCGGTGAGCCTTCAAAGGTCAGCGTGGGCTCGGAGGGCCCTGCCCGATCTCTTGCCCTGATTGACCGGCGGGGCCTCTAGCGGCTCGGGTGGCTGAAGGGCAGCAGGGTGAGTGCGGCACATGAGCTCGGGGTCCCCATCCCCAGCGTTGCGATGCCAGGCCCCTTGGGAAGTGCCCCTCGGTGGCCGACCTATGGTTAGGGTTAGCCTCCAGGAGCCCCGCAGGCCCGATACACCACCTGTGTGTCGAGCGGAGAGTTGGGCCGAGGTGAGGGTGCTGGTGAACATGAGCCTGGGCCCAAGCGTTTTGGTTCGGTGCGCCTCCGAAGGTCGGCAGGGGTTCGGAGGGCCCTGCCAGTTCTCCCACCCTGAATGAATGGCGGCGCCCCTAGCGGCCTGTGTGGGTTGGGGTGGCAGCGTGCATCCGGCGCTGGGGCTTGGGGGCCCCCAATCCCTGGCGTTGCGGCGCCAGGCCCCTTAGGAAGGGACCTTCAGGGGCTGTCCTAGGGTTAGGGTGAGCTCCCAGGAGGCCGGCAGGCCCGAGTCGCTGGCTCTGCGAAGAGCGGAGGTGCGGGCCGAGTTGAGGGTGATGCAGAGCGGGAGCGTGGTCCCCAGCGTTTTGACGCCCTGGGCCTTCGACTGTTGCCATGGCTCAAAGGGCCCTGCCCGTTCTCCTGCCCTGAAGAACCAGCGGCGCCCTTAGCAGCTCCCTTGGCGGTGGAGCGGCAGGGTGAGTCCATGCTGCGGCTCGTGGATCCCCAATCCCCAGCGTTGTGGGGCCAGGCCTCTTGGGAGGGGCTCCTCTTGGGCGGACCTAGGTTTAGAGTTAGCACCCAGGAGGCCAGCAGGCCCAATCCTCTGGCTGGGCGGCGAGAGGTGGGCGGCCCGAGGTAAAGGCGCTGGCGATCGGGAGCGTGGGCCCCTGCATTTTGGCGCAGGAGGCTTCAAATATCGCCGGTTTCTCCAGGGCCCTGTCCCTTCTCCCGCCCTGAATGACGGGCGGCGCCACTAGCAGCCCGGGTGGCGACGTGGCGGCAGGGTGAGTCTGGCTCTGGGTCTTGGGGTCCCTGATCCCCAGTGTAGCGGCACCAGGACCCTTGGGAGGGGCCCCTGGGTGGCTGACCTAGGGTTAGGGTTAGCCCCCAGGAGGCCGGCAGGTGGGATCCGGCCACTGTCCGGGGAGCGGAGGGCGGGGCCGAGGTGAGGGCGTTGGGGAGCGGGAGCGTGGGCACCAGCGTTTTGGCACGGGGAGCCTTTGAAGGCCACCGGGGACTCGGAAGGCCCTGCCCCTTCTCTCGCCCTGAATGACCCGCAGTGCTCCTAGCGGCCTGGGTGGCGGCGTTGCGGTAGGGTGAGTGTGGCTCTGGGGCTTGAGGTTCCCGATCCCCGGCGAAGCGGCACCAGGACCCTTGGGAGGGGCCCCTGGGTGGCCGACCTAGGGTTAGGGTTAGCACCCGGGAGGCCGGCAGGCGGGATCCGCCCGCTGTGCGTGGAGCGGAGGGGCGGGCCGAGGTGAGGGCGCTGGCGAGCAAGAGCCTGGGCCCAAGCGTTTTGGCACCGGGGGCCTTCGAATGTCTCCGGGGACTCGGCGGGCCCTGCCCATTCTCCTCCCTGAATGACCGGCGGCGCCCCTAGCAGCCCAGGTGGCGGCGGGGCGGCATGTAAGTCCGGGCATAGGGCTCGGGGGTCCCCAGTCCACCGCGTTGCGGCGCCAGGCCCCTTGGGAGGGGCCCCTGGGAGGCTGACCTAGGGTGAGGTTTAGCCCCTAGGATGCCAGCAGGCCCTATTCGCCAGCCGTGTGAAGACTGGAGTGGCGGACCGAGGTGAGGGCACTGGTGAGCGGGAGCATGGGCCCGGGGTTTGGCGCGGGGGGCCTTTGAAGGTCGCCGTGTCTTGGAGGGCCCTGCCCGTGCTCCCGCCCTGAATGAACGGCACCACCCCAAGCCCCCGGGTGGCGGCTCGGTGGCAGGGTGAGTCCAGTGCTGAGGCTCGGGGGTCCCCAATCCCCAGCGTTGCGGCGCCAGATCCCTTGGGAGGGGCCCCTCGGGGGTCGATCTAGGGTTGCGGTTAGCCCCCAGGAGGCCGGTGGACCCGATCAGTGGCTGTGCGGCACGCGGAGGGTTGGGCCGAGGTGAGGGCGCTGGCGAGACTGAGCATGAGCCCAAGCGTTTTAGTGCGGGGGGCCTTCGAAGGTCAGTGGGGGCTCGGAGGAACCTGCCCGTTCTCCCGCTCTGAATGACCGGCGGGGCCCCTAGAGGCTCCGGTGCCTGAAGGGCAGCAGGGTGAGACCGGCACTTGGGTTGGGGTCCCCATTCCCGGCGTTGGGGCGCCAGGCCACTTGGGAAGGGCCCCTCCGTGGCCGACCTACAGTTAGGGTTATCCCCCAGGAGGCCAGCAGGCCCGATACACCGCCTGTGCGTCGAGCGGAGAGTTGGGCCGAGGTGAGGGTGCTGGTGAACATGAGCCTGGGCCCAAGCGTTTTGGTTCGGTGCGCCTCTGAAGGTCGGCAGGGGTTCGGAGGGCCCTGCCCGTTCTCCCACCCTGAATGAATGGCGGCGCCCCTAGCGGCACGTGTGGGGCAGGGCGGCAGGGTGCATCCAGCGCTGGGGCTTGGGGGTTCCCAATCCCCGGCGTTGCGGCGCCAGGCCCCTTAGGAAGCGACCCTCGGGGCCGTCCTAGGGTTAGGGTTAGCGCCCAGGAGGCCGGCAGGCCCGATCCGCCGGCTGTGCGAGGAGTGGAGATGCAGGCCGAGTTGAGGGCGATGGCGAGCGGGAGCTGGGCCCCAGCGTTTTGGCGTCCTGGGCCTTTGAATGTTGCCATGGCTCGGAGGGCCCTGCCCTTTCTCCTGCCCTGAAGAACCAGCAAGGCCCCTAGCGGCTCCGTTGGCAGTGGGGCGGCAGGGTGAATCCCAGGCTGCGGCTCGGGGATCCCCAATCCCCGGCGTTGTGGTGCCAGGCCCCTTGGGAGGGGCTCCTCGTGGGCCGACCCAGGGTTAGAGTTAGCCCCCATAAGGCCGGCAGGCCAGATCCTCTGGCTGGGCGGTGAGAGGTGGGCGGGCCGAGGTAAAGGCGCTGGGGTGCGGGATTGTGGGCCCCTGCATTTTGGGGTGGGAGGCTTCAAATGTCGCCGGTTTCTCCAGGGCCCTGTCAGTTCTCCCGCCCTGAATGACCAGCGGCGCCCCTCGCGGCCCGGGTGGCAGCGTTGTGGGAGGGTGAGTCTGGCTTTGGGGCTTGGGGTTCCAGATCCCTGGCGTAGTGGCACCAAAACCCTTGGGAGGGGCCCCTGGGGGGCCGACCTAGGGTTAGGGTTAGCCCCCAGGAGACCGTCAGGCCCAACCGCACACTGTGCGGCGAGCTGAGGTGCGGCCCGAGGTGAAGGCGCTGGGGAGCGGGAGCGTGGGCACCAGCGTTTTGGCACGGGGAGCCTTTGAAGGTCACCGGGGACTCAGAAGGCCCTGCCCTTCTCTCGCCCTCTATGACCCGTGGCGCCCCTAGCGGCCCAGGTGGGGACAGTGCGGCAGGGTGAGTCCGGCTCTGGGGCTCTGAGTCACCAATCCCCAGCATTGCAGAGCCAGGCCGCTTGGGATGTCCCCTCAGGGCAGACCTAGGGTTTTGGTTAACTGCCAGGAGCCCGGCGGGCCCTTCCACCGGCTCTGAAGCAAGCGGTGGGGTGGGCCTAGGTGAGGGCGCTGGCGAGCACGATCCTGGGAGCCAACGTTTTTGCGCGGTGAGCCTTCAAAGGTCAGCGTGGGCTCGGAGGGCCCTGCCCGATCTCTTGCCCTGATTGACCGGCGGGGCCTCTAGCGGCTCGGGTGGCTGAAGGGCAGCAGGGTGAGTGCGGCACATGAGCTCGGGGTCCCCATCCCCAGCGTTGCGATGCCAGGCCCCTTGGGAAGTGCCCCTCGGTGGCCGACCTATGGTTAGGGTTAGCCTCCAGGAGCCCCGCAGGCCCGATACACCACCTGTGTGTCGAGCGGAGAGTTGGGCCGAGGTGAGGGTGCTGGTGAACATGAGCCTGGGCCCAAGCGTTTTGGTTCGGTGCGCCTCCGAAGGTCGGCAGGGGTTCGGAGGGCCCTGCCAGTTCTCCCACCCTGAATGAATGGCGGCGCCCCTAGCGGCCTGTGTGGGTTGGGGTGGCAGCGTGCATCCGGCGCTGGGGCTTGGGGGCCCCCAATCCCTGGCGTTGCGGCGCCAGGCCCCTTAGGAAGGGACCTTCAGGGGCTGTCCTAGGGTTAGGGTGAGCTCCCAGGAGGCCGGCAGGCCCGAGTCGCTGGCTCTGCGAAGAGCGGAGGTGCGGGCCGAGTTGAGGGTGATGCAGAGCGGGAGTGTGGTCCCCAGCGTTTTGACGCCCTGGGCCTTCGACTGTTGCCATGGCTCAAAGGGCCCTGCCCGTTCTCCTGCCCTGAAGAACCAGCGGCGCCCTTAGCAGCTCCCTTGGCGGTGGAGCGGCAGGGTGAGTCCATGCTGCGGCTCGTGGATCCCCAATCCCCAGCGTTGTGGGGCCAGGCCTCTTGGGAGGGGCTCCTCTTGGGCGGACCTAGGTTTAGAGTTAGCACCCAGGAGGCCAGCAGGCCCAATCCTCTGGCTGGGCGGCGAGAGGTGGGCGGCCCGAGGTAAAGGCGCTGGCGATCGGGAGCGTGGGCCCCTGCATTTTGGCGCAGGAGGCTTCAAATATCGCCGGTTTCTCCAGGGCCCTGTCCCTTCTCCCGCCCTGAATGACGGGCGGCGCCACTAGCAGCCCGGGTGGCGACGTGGCGGCAGGGTGAGTCTGGCTCTGGGTCTTGGGGTCCCTGATCCCCAGTGTAGCGGCACCAGGACCCTTGGGAGGGGCCCCTGGGTGGCTGACCTAGGGTTAGGGTTAGCCCCCAGGAGGCCGGCAGGTGGGATCCGGCCACTGTCCGGGGAGCGGAGGGCGGGGCCGAGGTGAGGGCGTTGGGGAGCGGGAGCGTGGGCACCAGCGTTTTGGCACGGGGAGCCTTTGAAGGCCACCGGGGGCTCGGAAGGCCCTGCCCCTTCTCTCGCCCTGAATGACCCGCAGTGCTCCTAGCGGCCTGGGTGGCGGCGTTGCGGTAGGGTGAGTGTGGCTCTGGGGCTTGAGGTTCCCGATCCCCGGCGAAGCGGCACCAGGACCCTTGGGAGGGGCCCCTGGGTGGCCGACCTAGGGTTAGGGTTAGCACCCGGGAGGCCGGCAGGCGGGATCCGCCCGCTGTGCGTGGAGCGGAGGGGCGGGCCGAGGTGAGGGCGCTGGCGAGCAAGAGCCTGGGCCCAAGCGTTTTGGCACCGGGGGCCTTCGAATGTCTCCGGGGACTTGGCGGGCCCTGCCCATTCTCCTCCCTGAATGACCGGCGGCGCCCCTAGCAGCCCAGGTGGCGGCGGGGCGGCATGTAAGTCCGGGCATAGGGCTCGGGGGTCCCCAGTCCACCGCGTTGCGGCGCCAGGCCCCTTGGGAGGGGCCCCTGGGAGGCTGACCTAGGGTGAGGTTTAGCCCCTAGGATGCCGGCAGGTCCTATTCGCCAGCCGTGTGGAGACTGGAGTGGAGGACCGAGGTGAGGGCACTGGTGAGCGGGAGCATGGGCCCGGGGTTTGGCGGGGGGGGCCTTTGAAGGTCGCCGTGTCTTGGAGGGCCCTGCCCGTGCTCCCGCCCTGAATGAACGGCACCACCCCAAGCCCCCGGGTGGCGGCTCGGTGGCAGGGTGAGTCCAGTGCTGAGGCTCGGGGGTCCCCAATCCCCAGCGTTGCGGCGCCAGATCCCTTGGGAGGGGCCCCTCGGGGGTCGATCTAGGGTTGCGGTTAGCCCCCAGGAGGCCGGTGGACCCGATCAGTGGCTGTGCGGCACGCGGAGGGTTGGGCCGAGGTGAGGGCGCTGGCGAGACTGAGCATGAGCCCAAGCGTTTTAGTGCGGGGGGCCTTCGAAGGTCAGTGGGGGCTCGGAGGAACCTGCCCGTTCTCCCGCTCTGAATGACCGGCGGGGCCCCTAGAGGCTCCGGTGCCTGAAGGGCAGCAGGGTGAGACCGGCACTTGGGTTGGGGTCCCCATTCCCGGCGTTGGGGCGCCAGGCCACTTGGGAAGGGCCCCTCCGTGGCCGACCTACAGTTAGGGTTATCCCCCAGGAGGCCAGCAGGCCCGATACACCGCCTGTGCGTCGAGCGGAGAGTTGGGCCGAGGTGAGGGTGCTGGTGAACATGAGCCTGGGCCCAAGCGTTTTGGTTCGGTGCGCCTCTGAAGGTCGGCAGGGGTTCGGAGGGCCCTGCCCGTTCTCCCACCCTGAATGAATGGCGGCGCCCCTAGCGGCACGTGTGGGGCAGGGCGGCAGGGTGCATCCAGCGCTGGGGCTTGGGGGTTCCCAATCCCCGGCATTGCGGCGCCAGGCCCCTTAGGAAGCGACCCTCGGGGCCGTCCTAGGGTTAGGGTTAGCGCCCAGGAGGCCGGCAGGCCCGATCCGCCGGCTGTGCGAGGAGTGGAGATGCAGGCCGAGTTGAGGGCGATGGCGAGCGGGAGCTGGGCCCCAGCGTTTTGGCGTCCTGGGCCTTTGAATGTTGCCATGGCTCGGAGGGCCCTGCCCTTTCTCCTGCCCTGAAGAACCAGCAAGGCCCCTAGCGGCTCCGTTGGCAGTGGGGCGGCAGGGTGAATCCCAGGCTGCGGCTCGGGGATCCCCAATCCCCGGCGTTGTGGTGCCAGGCCCCTTGGGAGGGGCTCCTCGTGGGCCGACCCAGGGTTAGAGTTAGCCCCCATAAGGCCGGCAGGCCAGACCCTCTGGCTGGGCGGTGAGAGGTGGGCGGGCCGAGGTAAAGGCGCTGGGGTGCGGGATTGTGGGCCCCTGCATTTTGGGGTGGGAGGCTTCAAATGTCGCCGGTTTCTCCAGGGCCCTGTCAGTTCTCCCGCCCTGAATGACCAGCGGCGCCCCTCGCGGCCCGGGTGGCAGCGTTGTGGGAGGGTGAGTCTGGCTTTGGGGCTTGGGGTTCCAGATCCCTGGCGTAGTGGCACCAAAACCCTTGGGAGGGGCCCCTGGGGGGCCGACCTAGGGTTAGGGTTAGCCCCCAGGAGACCGTCAGGCCCAACCGCACACTGTGCGGCGAGCTGAGGTGCGGCCCGAGGTGAAGGCGCTGGGGAGCGGGAGCGTGGGCACCAGCGTTTTGGCACGGGGAGCCTTTGAAGGTCACCGGGGACTCAGAAGGCCCTGCCCTTCTCTCGCCCTCTATGACCCGTGGCGCCCCTAGCGGCCCAGGTGGGGACAGTGCGGCAGGGTGAGTCCGGCTCTGGGGCTCTGAGTCACCAATCCCCAGCATTGCAGAGCCAGGCCGCTTGGGATGTCCCCTCAGGGCAGACCTAGGGTTTTGGTTAACTGCCAGGAGCCCGGCGGGCCCTTCCACCGGCTCTGAAGCAAGCGGTGGGGTGGGCCTAGGTGAGGGCGCTGGCGAGCACGATCCTGGGAGCCAACGTTTTTGCGCGGTGAGCCTTCAAAGGTCAGCGTGGGCTCGGAGGGCCCTGCCCGATCTCTTGCCCTGATTGACCGGCGGGGCCTCTAGCGGCTCGGGTGGCTGAAGGGCAGCAGGGTGAGTGCGGCACATGAGCTCGGGGTCCCCATCCCCAGCGTTGCGATGCCAGGCCCCTTGGGAAGTGCCCCTCGGTGGCCGACCTATGGTTAGGGTTAGCCTCCAGGAGCCCCGCAGGCCCGATACACCACCTGTGTGTCGAGCGGAGAGTTGGGCCGAGGTGAGGGTGCTGGTGAACATGAGCCTGGGCCCAAGCGTTTTGGTTCGGTGCGCCTCCGAAGGTCGGCAGGGGTTCGGAGGGCCCTGCCAGTTCTCCCACCCTGAATGAATGGCGGCGCCCCTAGCGGCCTGTGTGGGTTGGGGTGGCAGCGTGCATCCGGCGCTGGGGCTTGGGGGCCCCCAATCCCTGGCGTTGCGGCGCCAGGCCCCTTAGGAAGGGACCTTCAGGGGCTGTCCTAGGGTTAGGGTGAGCTCCCAGGAGGCCGGCAGGCCCGAGTCGCTGGCTCTGCGAAGAGCGGAGGTGCGGGCCGAGTTGAGGGTGATGCAGAGCGGGAGCGTGGTCCCCAGCGTTTTGACGCCCTGGGCCTTCGACTGTTGCCATGGCTCAAAGGGCCCTGCCCGTTCTCCTGCCCTGAAGAACCAGCGGCGCCCTTAGCAGCTCCCTTGGCGGTGGAGCGGCAGGGTGAGTCCATGCTGCGGCTCGTGGATCCCCAATCCCCAGCGTTGTGGGGCCAGGCCTCTTGGGAGGGGCTCCTCTTGGGCGGACCTAGGTTTAGAGTTAGCACCCAGGAGGCCAGCAGGCCCAATCCTCTGGCTGGGCGGCGAGAGGTGGGCGGCCCGAGGTAAAGGCGCTGGCGATCGGGAGCGTGGGCCCCTGCATTTTGGCGCAGGAGGCTTCAAATATCGCCGGTTTCTCCAGGGCCCTGTCCCTTCTCCCGCCCTGAATGACGGGCGGCGCCACTAGCAGCCCGGGTGGCGACGTGGCGGCAGGGTGAGTCTGGCTCTGGGTCTTGGGGTCCCTGATCCCCAGTGTAGCGGCACCAGGACCCTTGGGAGGGGCCCCTGGGTGGCTGACCTAGGGTTAGGGTTAGCCCCCAGGAGGCCGGCAGGTGGGATCCGGCCACTGTCCGGGGAGCGGAGGGCGGGGCCGAGGTGAGGGCGTTGGGGAGCGGGAGCGTGGGCACCAGCGTTTTGGCACGGGGAGCCTTTGAAGGCCACCGGGGGCTCGGAAGGCCCTGCCCCTTCTCTCGCCCTGAATGACCCGCAGTGCTCCTAGCGGCCTGGGTGGCGGCGTTGCGGTAGGGTGAGTGTGGCTCTGGGGCTTGAGGTTCCCGATCCCCGGCGAAGCGGCACCAGGACCCTTGGGAGGGGCCCCTGGGTGGCCGACCTAGGGTTAGGGTTAGCACCCGGGAGGCCGGCAGGCGGGATCCGCCCGCTGTGCGTGGAGCGGAGGGGCGGGCCGAGGTGAGGGCGCTGGCGAGCAAGAGCCTGGGCCCAAGCGTTTTGGCACCGGGGGCCTTCGAATGTCTCCGGGGACTCGGCGGGCCCTGCCCATTCTCCTCCCTGAATGACCGGCGGCGCCCCTAGCAGCCCAGGTGGCGGCGGGGCGGCATGTAAGTCCGGGCATAGGGCTCGGGGGTCCCCAGTCCACCGCGTTGCGGCGCCAGGCCCCTTGGGAGGGGCCCCTGGGAGGCTGACCTAGGGTGAGGTTTAGCCCCTAGGATGCCGGCAGGCCCTATTCGCCAGCCGTGTGAAGACTGGAGTGGCGGACCGAGGTGAGGGCACTGGTGAGCGGGAGCATGGGCCCGGGGTTTGGCGCGGGGGGCCTTTGAAGGTCGCCGTGTCTTGGAGGGCCCTGCCCGTGCTCCCGCCCTGAATGAACGGCACCACCCCAAGCCCCCGGGTGGCGGCTCGGTGGCAGGGTGAGTCCAGTGCTGAGGCTCGGGGGTCCCCAATCCCCAGCGTTGCGGCGCCAGATCCCTTGGGAGGGGCCCCTCGGGGGTCGATCTAGGGTTGCGGTTAGCCCCCAGGAGGCCGGTGGACCCGATCAGTGGCTGTGCGGCACGCGGAGGGTTGGGCCGAGGTGAGGGCGCTGGCGAGACTGAGCATGAGCCCAAGCGTTTTAGTGCGGGGGGCCTTCGAAGGTCAGTGGGGGCTCGGAGGAACCTGCCCGTTCTCCCGCTCTGAATGACCGGCGGGGCCCCTAGAGGCTCCGGTGCCTGAAGGGCAGCAGGGTGAGACCGGCACTTGGGTTGGGGTCCCCATTCCCGGCGTTGGGGCGCCAGGCCACTTGGGAAGGGCCCCTCCGTGGCCGACCTACAGTTAGGGTTAGCCCCCAGGAGGCCAGCAGGCCCGATACACCGCCTGTGCGTCGAGCGGAGAGTTGGGCCGAGGTGAGGGTGCTGGTGAACATGAGCCCGGGCCCAAGCGTTTTGGTTCGGGGCGCCTTCGAAGGTCGGCGGGGGTTCGAAGGGCCCTGCCCGTTCTCCCACCCTGAATGAATGGCGGCGCCCCTAGCGGCACGTGTGGGGCAGGGCGGCAGGGTGCATCCAGCGCTGGAGCTTGGGGGTTCCCAATCCCCGGCATTGCGGCGCCAGGCCCCTTAGGAAGCGACCCTCGGGGCCGTCCTAGGGTTAGGGTTAGCGCCCAGGAGGCCGGCAGGCCCGATCCGCCGGCTGTGCGAGGAGTGGAGATGCAGGCCGAGTTGAGGGCGATGGCGAGCGGGAGCTGGGCCCCAGCGTTTTGGCGTCCTGGGCCTTTGAATGTTGCCATGGCTCGGAGGGCCCTGCCCTTTCTCCTGCCCTGAAGAACCAGCAACGCCCCTAGCGGCTCCGTTGGCAGTGGGGCGGCAGGGTGAATCCCAGGCTGCGGCTCGGGGATCCCCAATCCCTGGCGTTGTGGTGCCAGGCCCCTTGGGAGGGGCTCCTCGTGGGCCGACCCAGGGTTAGAGTTAGCCCCCATTAGGCCGGCAGGCCAGATCCTCTGGCTGGGCGGTGAGAGGTGGGCGGGCCGAGGTAAAGGCGCTGGGGTGCGGGATTGTGGGCCCCTGCATTTTGGGGTGGGAGGCTTCAAATGTCGCCGGTTTCTCCAGGGCCCTGTCAGTTCTCCCGCCCTGAATGACCGGCGGCGCCCCTCGCGGCCCGGGTGGCAGCGTTGTGGGAGGGTGAGTCTGGCTTTGGGGCTTGGGGTTCCAGATCCCTGGCGTAGTGGCACCAAAACCCTTGGGAGGGGCCCCTGGGGGGCCGACCTAGGGTTAGGGTTAGCCCCCAGGAGACCGTCAGGCCCAACCGCACACTGTGCGGCGAGCTGAGGTGCGGCCCGAGGTGAAGGCGCTGGGGTGCGGGAGCGTGGGCACCAGCGTTTTGGCACGGGGAGCCTTTGAAGGTCACCGGGGACTCAGAAGGCCCTGCCCTTCTCTCGCCCTCTATGACCCGCGGCGCCCCTAGCGGCCCAGGTGGGGACAGTGCGGCAGGGTGAGTCCGGCTCTGGGGCTCTGAGTCACCAATACCCAGCATTGCAGAGCCAGGCCGCTTGGGATGTCCCCTCAGGGCCGACCTAGGGTTTTGGTTAGCTGCCAGGAGCCCGGCGGGCCCTATCCACCGGCTCTGAAGCAAGCGGTGGGGTGGGCCTAGGTGAGGGCGCTGGCGAGCAGGATCCTGGGAGCCAACGTTTTTGCGCGGGGAGCCTTCAAAGGTCAGCGTGGGCTCGGAGGGCCCTGCCCGATCTCTTGCCCTGATTGACCGGCGGGGCCTCTAGCGGCTCGGGTGGCTGAAGGGCAGCAGGGTGAGTGCGGCACATGAGCTCGGGGTCCCCATCCCCAGCGTTGCGATGCCAGGCCCCTTGGGAAGTGCCCCTCGGTGGCCGACCTATGGTTAGGGTTAGCCTCCAGGAGCCCCGCAGGCCCGATACACCACCTGTGTGTCGAGCGGAGAGTTGGGCCGAGGTGAGGGTGCTGGTGAACATGAGCCTGGGCCCAAGCGTTTTGGTTCGGTGCGCCTCTGAAGGTCGGCAGGGGTTCGGAGGGCCCTGCCAGTTCTCCCACCCTGAATGAATGGCGGCGCCCCTAGCGGCCTGTGTGGGTTGGGGTGGCAGCGTGCATCCGGCGCTGGGGCTTGGGGGCCCCCAATCCCTGGCGTTGCGGCGCCAGGCCCCTTAGGAAGGGACCTTCAGGGGCTGTCCTAGGGTTAGGGTGAGCTCCCAGGAGGCCGGCAGGCCCGAGTCGCTGGCTCTGCGAAGAGCGGAGGTGCGGGCCGAGTTGAGGGTGATGCAGAGCGGGAGCGTGGTCCCCAGCGTTTTGACGCCCTGGGCCTTCGACTGTTGCCATGGCTCAAAGGGCCCTGCCCGTTCTCCTGCCCTGAAGAACCAGCGGCGCCCTTAGCAGCTCCCTTGGCGGTGGAGCGGCAGGGTGAGTCCATGCTGCGGCTCGTGGATCCCCAATTCCCAGCGTTGTGGGGCCAGGCCTCTTGGGAGGGGCTCCTCTTGGGCGGACCTAGGTTTAGAGTTAGCACCCAGGAGGCCAGCAGGCCCAATCCTCTGGCTGGGCGGCGAGAGGTGGGCGGCCCGAGGTAAAGGCGCTGGCGATCGGGAGCGTGGGCCCCTGCATTTTGGCGCAGGAGGCTTCAAATATCGCCGGTTTCTCCAGGGCCCTGTCCCTTCTCCCGCCCTGAATGACGGGCGGCGCCACTAGCAGCCCGGGTGGCGACGTGGCGGCAGGGTGAGTCTGGCTCTGGGTCTTGGGGTCCCTGATCCCCAGTGTAGCGGCACCAGGACCCTTGGGAGGGGCCCCTGGGTGGCTGACCTAGGGTTAGGGTTAGCCCCCAGGAGGCCGGCAGGTGGGATCCGGCCACTGTCCGGGGAGCGGAGGGCGGGGCCGAGGTGAGGGCGTTGGGGAGCGGGAGCGTGGGCACCAGCGTTTTGGCACGGGGAGCCTTTGAAGGCCACCGGGGGCTCGGAAGGCCCTGCCCCTTCTCTCGCCCTGAATGACCCGCAGTGCTCCTAGCGGCCCGGGTGGCGGCGTTGCGGTAGGGTGAGTGTGGCTCTGGGGCTTGAGGTTCCCGATCCCCGGCGAAGCGGCACCAGGACCCTTGGGAGGGGCCCCTGGGTGGCCGACCTAGGGTTAGGGTTAGCACCCGGGAGGCCGGCAGGCGGGATCCGCCCGCTGTGCGTGGAGCGGAGGGGCGGGCCGAGGTGAGGGCGCTGGCGAGCAAGAGCCTGGGCCCAAGCGTTTTGGCACCGGGGGCCTTCGAATGTCTCCGGGGACTCGGCGGGCCCTGCCCATTCTCCTCCCTGAATGACCGGCGGCGCCCCTAGCAGCCCAGGTGGCGGCGGGGCGGCATGTAAGTCCGGGCATAGGGCTCGGGGGTCCCCAGTCCACCGCGTTGCGGCGCCAGGCCCCTTGGGAGGGGCCCCTGGGAGGCTGACCTAGGGTGAGGTTTAGCCCCTAGGATGCCGGCAGGCCCTATTCGCCAGCCGTGTGAAGACTGGAGTGGCGGACCGAGGTGAGGGCACTGGTGAGCGGGAGCATGGGCCCGGGGTTTGGCGCGGGGGGCCTTTGAAGGTCGCCGTGTCTTGGAGGGCCCTGCCCGTGCTCCCGCCCTGAATGAACGGCACCACCCCAAGCCCCCGGGTGGCGGCTCGGTGGCAGGGTGAGTCCAGTGCTGAGGCTCGGGGGTCCCCAATCCCCAGCGTTGCGGCGCCAGATCCCTTGGGAGGGGCCCCTCGGGGGTCGATCTAGGGTTGCGGTTAGCCCCCAGGAGGCCGGTGGACCCGATCAGTGGCTGTGCGGCACGCGGAGGGTTGGGCCGAGGTGAGGGCGCTGGCGAGACTGAGCATGAGCCCAAGCGTTTTAGTGCGGGGGGCCTTCGAAGGTCAGTGGGGGCTCGGAGGAACCTGCCCGTTCTCCCGCTCTGAATGACCGGCGGGGCCCCTAGAGGCTCCGGTGCCTGAAGGGCAGCAGGGTGAGACCGGCACTTGGGTTGGGGTCCCCATTCCCGGCGTTGGGGCGCCAGGCCACTTGGGAAGGGCCCCTCCGTGGCCGACCTACAGTTAGGGTTAGCCCCCAGGAGGCCAGCAGGCCCGATACACCGCCTGTGCGTCGAGCGGAGAGTTGGGCCGAGGTGAGGGTGCTGGTGAACATGAGCCCGGGCCCAACCGTTTTGGTTCGGGGCGCCTTCGAAGGTCGGCGGGGGTTCGAAGGGCCCTGCCCGTTCTCCCACCCTGAATGAATGGCGGCGCCGCTAGCGGCACGTGTGGGGCAGGGCGGCAGGGTGCATCCAGCGCTGGAGCTTGGGGGTTCCCAATCCCCGGCATTGCGGCGCCAGGCCCCTTAGGAAGCGACCCTCGGGGCCGTCCTAGGGTTAGGGTTAGCGCCCAGGAGGCCGGCAGGCCCGATCCGCCGGCTGTGCGAGGAGTGGAGATGCAGGCCGAGTTGAGGGCGATGGCGAGCGGGAGCTGGGCCCCAGCGTTTTGGCGTCCTGGGCCTTTGAATGTTGCCATGGCTCAGAGGGCCCTGCCCTTTCTCCTGCCCTGAAGAACCAGCAACGCCCCTAGCGGCTCCGTTGGCAGTGGGGCGGCAGGGTGAATCCCAGGCTGCGGCTCGGGGATCCCCAATCCCTGGCGTTGTGGTGCCAGGCCCCTTGGGAGGGGCTCCTCGTGGGCCGACCCAGGGTTAGAGTTAGCCCCCATTAGGCCGGCAGGCCAGATCCTCTGGCTGGGCGGTGAGAGGTGGGCGGGCCGAGGTAAAGGCGCTGGGGTGCGGGATTGTGGGCCCCTGCATTTTGGGGTGGGAGGCTTCAAATGTCGCCGGTTTCTCCAGGGCCCTGTCAGTTCTCCCGCCCTGAATGACCAGCGGCGCCCCTCGCGGCCCGGGTGGCAGCGTTGTGGGAGGGTGAGTCTGGCTTTGGGGCTTGGGGTTCCAGATCCCTGGCGTAGTGGCACCAAAACCCTTGGGAGGGGCCCCTGGGGGGCCGACCTAGGGTTAGGGTTAGCCCCCAGGAGACCGTCAGGCCCAACCGCACACTGTGCGGCGAGCTGAGGTGCGGCCCGAGGTGAAGGCGCTGGGGTGCGGGAGCGTGGGCACCAGCGTTTTGGCACGGGGAGCCTTTGAAGGTCACCGGGGACTCAGAAGGCCCTGCCCTTCTCTCGCCCTCTATGACCCGCGGCGCCCCTAGCGGCCCAGGTGGGGACAGTGCGGCAGGGTGAGTCCGGCTCTGGGGCTCTGAGTCACCAATCCCCAGCATTGCAGAGCCAGGCCGCTTGGGATGTCCCCTCAGGGCCGACCTAGGGTTTTGGTTAGCTGCCAGGAGCCCGGCGGGCCCTATCCACCAGCTCTGAAGCAAGCGGTGGGGTGGGCCTAGGTGAGGGCGCTGGCGAGCAGGATCCTGGGAGCCAACGTTTTTGCGCGGGGAGCCTTCAAAGGTCAGCGTGGGCTCGGAGGGCCCTGCCCGATCTCTTGCCCTGATTGACCGGCGGGGCCTCTAGCGGCTCGGGTGGCTGAAGGGCAGCAGGGTGAGTGCGGCACATGAGCTCGGGGTCCCCATCCCCAGCGTTGCGATGCCAGGCCCCTTGGGAAGTGCCCCTCGGTGGCCGACCTATGGTTAGGGTTAGCCTCCAGGAGCCCCGCAGGCCCGATACACCACCTGTGTGTCGAGCGGAGAGTTGGGCCGAGGTGAGGGTGCTGGTGAACATGAGCCTGGGCCCAAGCGTTTTGGTTCGGTGCGCCTCTGAAGGTCGGCAGGGGTTCGGAGGGCCCTGCCAGTTCTCCCACCCTGAATGAATGGCGGCGCCCCTAGCGGCCTGTGTGGGTTGGGGTGGCAGCGTGCATCCGGCGCTGGGGCTTGGGGGCCCCCAATCCCTGGCGTTGCGGCGCCAGGCCCCTTAGGAAGGGACCTTCAGGGGCTGTCCTAGGGTTAGGGTGAGCTCCCAGGAGGCCGGCAGGCCCGAGTCGCTGGCTCTGCGAAGAGCGGAGGTGCGGGCCGAGTTGAGGGTGATGCAGAGCGGGAGCGTGGTCCCCAGCGTTTTGACGCCCTGGGCCTTCGACTGTTGCCATGGCTCAAAGGGCCCTGCCCGTTCTCCTGCCCTGAAGAACCAGCGGCGCCCTTAGCAGCTCCCTTGGCGGTGGAGCGGCAGGGTGAGTCCATGCTGCGGCTCGTGGATCCCCAATTCCCAGCGTTGTGGGGCCAGGCCTCTTGGGAGGGGCTCCTCTTGGGCGGACCTAGGTTTAGAGTTAGCACCCAGGAGGCCAGCAGGCCCAATCCTCTGGCTGGGCGGCGAGAGGTGGGCGGCCCGAGGTAAAGGCGCTGGCGATCGGGAGCGTGGGCCCCTGCATTTTGGCGCAGGAGGCTTCAAATATCGCCGGTTTCTCCAGGGCCCTGTCCCTTCTCCCGCCCTGAATGACGGGCGGCGCCACTAGCAGCCCGGGTGGCGACGTGGCGGCAGGGTGAGTCTGGCTCTGGGTCTTGGGGTCCCTGATCCCCAGTGTAGCGGCACCAGGACCCTTGGGAGGGGCCCCTGGGTGGCTGACCTAGGGTTAGGGTTAGCCCCAGGAGGCCGGCAGGTGGGATCCGGCCACTGTCCGGGGAGCGGAGGGCGGGGCCGAGGTGAGGGCGTTGGGGAGCGGGAGCGTGGGCACCAGCGTTTTGGCACGGGGAGCCTTTGAAGGCCACCGGGGGCTCGGAAGGCCCTGCCCCTTCTCTCGCCCTGAATGACCCGCAGTGCTCCTAGCGGCCCGGGTGGCGGCGTTGCGGTAGGGTGAGTGTGGCTCTGGGGCTTGAGGTTCCCGATCCCCGGCGAAGCGGCACCAGGACCCTTGGGAGGGGCCCCTGGGTGGCCGACCTAGGGTTAGGGTTAGCACCCGGGAGGCCGGCAGGCGGGATCCGCCCGCTGTGCGTGGAGCGGAGGGGCGGGCCGAGGTGAGGGCGCTGGCGAGCAAGAGCCTGGGCCCAAGCGTTTTGGCACCGGGGGCCTTCGAATGTCTCCGGGGACTCGGCGGGCCCTGCCCATTCTCCTCCCTGAATGACCGGCGGCGCCCCTAGCAGCCCAGGTGGCGGCGGGGCGGCATGTAAGTCCGGGCATAGGGCTCGGGGGTCCCCAGTCCACCGCGTTGCGGCGCCAGGCCCCTTGGGAGGGGCCCCTGGGAGGCTGACCTAGGGTGAGGTTTAGCCCCTAGGATGCCGGCAGGCCCTATTCGCCAGCCGTGTGAAGACTGGAGTGGCGGACCGAGGTGAGGGCACTGGTGAGCGGGGAGCATGGGGCCCGGGGTTTGGCGCGGGGGGCCTTTGAAGGTCGCCGTGTCTTGGAGGGCCCTGCCCGTCCTCCCGCCCTGAATGAACGGCACCACCCCAAGCCCCCGGGTGCGGCTCGGTGGCAGGGTGAGTCCAGTGCTGAGGCTTGGGGGTCCCCAATCCCCAGCGTTGCGGCGCCAGATCCCTTGGGAGGGGCCCCTCGGGGGTCGATCTAGGGTTGCGGTTAGCCCCCAGGAGGCCGGTGGACCCGATCAGTGGCTGTGCGGCACGCGGAGGGTTGGGCCGAGGTGAGGGCGCTGGCGAGACTGAGCATGAGCCCAAGCGTTTTAGTGCGGGGGGCCTTCGAAGGTCAGTGGGGGCTCGGAGGAACCTGCCCGTTCTCCCGCTCTGAATGACCGGCGGGGCCCCTAGAGGCTCCGGTGCCTGAAGGGCAGCAGGGTGAGACCGGCACTTGGGTTGGGGTCCCCATTCCCGGCGTTGGGGCGCCAGGCCACTGGGAAGGGCCCCTCCGTGGCCGACCTACAGTTAGGGTTAGCCCCCAGGAGGCCAGCAGGCCCGATACACCGCCTGTGCGTCGAGCGGAGAGTTGGGCCGAGGTGAGGGTGCTGGTGAACATGAGCCCGGGCCCAAGCGTTTTGGTTCGGGGCGCCTTCGAAGGTCGGCGGGGGTTCGAAGGGCCCTGCCCGTTCTCCCACCCTGAATGAATGGCGGCGCCGCTAGTGGCACGTGTGGGGCAGGGCGGCAGGGTGCATCCAGCGCTGGAGCTTGGGGGTTCCCAATCCCCGGCATTGCGGCGCCAGGCCCCTTAGGAAGCGACCCTCGGGGCCGTCCTAGGGTTAGGGTTAGCGCCCAGGAGGCCGGCAGGCCCGATCCGCCGGCTGTGCGAGGAGTGGAGATGCAGGCCGAGTTGAGGGCGATGGCGAGCGGGAGCTGGGCCCCAGCGTTTTGGCGTCCTGGGCCTTTGAATGTTGCCATGGCTCAGAGGGCCCTGCCCTTTCTCCTGCCCTGAAGAACCAGCAACGCCCCTAGCGGCTCCGTTGGCAGTGGGGCGGCAGGGTGAATCCCAGGCTGCGGCTCGGGGATCCCCAATCCCTGGCGTTGTGGTGCCAGGCCCCTTGGGAGGGGCTCCTCGTGGGCCGACCCAGGGTTAGAGTTAGCCCCCATTAGGCCGGCAGGCCAGATCCTCTGGCTGGGCGGTGAGAGGTGGGCGGGCCGAGGTAAAGGCGCTGGGGTGCGGGATTGTGGGCCCCTGCATTTTGGGGTGGGAGGCTTCAAATGTCGCCGGTTTCTCCAGGGCCCTGTCAGTTCTCCCGCCCTGAATGACCGGCGGCGCCCCTCGCGGCCCGGGTGGCAGCGTTGTGGGAGGGTGAGTCTGGCTTTGGGGCTTGGGGTTCCAGATCCCTGGCGTAGTGGCACCAAAACCCTTGGGAGGGGCCCCTGGGGGGCCGACCTAGGGTTAGGGTTAGCCCCCAGGAGACCGTCAGGCCCAACCGCACACTGTGCGGCGAGCTGAGGTGCGGCCCGAGGTGAAGGCGCTGGGGTGCGGGAGCGTGGGCCACCAGCGTTTTGGCACGGGGAGCCTTTGAAGGTCACCGGGGACTCAGAAGGCCCTGCCCTTCTCTCGCCCTCTATGACCCGCGGCGCCCCTAGCGGCCCAGGTGGGGACAGTGCGGCAGGGTGAGTCCGGCTCTGGGGCTCTGAGTCACCAATCCCCAGCATTGCAGAGCCAGGCCGCTTGGGATGTCCCCTCAGGGCCGACCTAGGGTTTTGGTTAGCTGCCAGGAGCCCGGCGGGCCCTATCCACCAGCTCTGAAGCAAGCGGTGGGGTGGGCCTAGGTGAGGGCGCTGGCGAGCAGGATCCTTGGAGCCAACGTTTTTGCGCGGGGAGCCTTCAAAGGTCAGCGTGGGCTCGGAGGGCCCTGCCCGATCTCTTGCCCTGATTGACCGGCGGGGCCTCTAGCGGCTCGGGTGGATGAAGGACAGCAGGGTGAGTGCGGCACATGAGCTCGGGGTCCCCATCCCCAGCGTTGCGACGCCAGGCCCCTTGGGAAGTGCCCCTCGGTGGCCGACCTATGGTTAGGGTTAGCCTCCAGGAGCCCCGCAGGCCCGATACACCACCTGTGTGTCGAGCGGAGAGTTGGGCCGAGGTGAGGGTGCTGGTGAACATGAGCCTGGGCCCAAGCGTTTTGGTTCGGTGCGCCTCTGAAGGTCGGCAGGGGTTTGGAGGGCCCTGCCAGTTCTCCCACCCTGAATGAATGGCGGCGCCCCTAGCGGCCTGTGTGGGTTGGGGGTGGCAGCGTGCATCCGGCGCTGCGGCTTGGGGGCCCCCAATCCCTGGCGTTGCGGCGCCAGGCCCCTTAGGAAGGGACCTTCAGGGCTGTCCTAGGGTTAGGGTGAGCTCCCAGGAGGCCGGCAGGCCCGAGTCGCTGGCTCTGCGAAGAGCGGAGGTGCGGGCCGAGTTGAGGGTGATGCAGAGCGGGAGCGTGGTCCCCAGCGTTTTGACGCCCTGGGCCTTCGACTGTTGCCATGGCTCAAAGGGCCCTGCCCGTTCTCCTGCCCTGAAGAACCAGCGGCGCCCTTAGCAGCTCCCTTGGCGGTGGAGCGGCAGGGTGAGTCCATGCTGCGGCTCGTGGATCCCAATCCCCAGCGTTGTGGGGCCAGGCCTCTTGGGAGGGGCTCCTCTTGGGCGGACCTAGGTTTAGAGTTAGCACCCAGGAGGCCAGCAGGCCCAATCCTCTGGCTGGGCGGCGAGAGGTGGGCGGCCCGAGGTAAAGGCGCTGGCGATCGGGAGCGTGGGCCCCTGCATTTTGGCGCAGGAGGCTTCAAATATCGCCGGTTTCTCCAGGGCCCTGTCCCTTCTCCCGCCCTGAATGACGGGCGGCGCCACTAGCAGCCCGGGTGGCGACGTGGCGGCAGGGTGAGTCTGGCTCTGGGTCTTGGGGTCCCTGATCCCCAGTGTAGCGGCACCAGGACCCTTGGGAGGGGCCCCTGGGTGGCTGACCTAGGGTTAGGGTTAGCCCCCAGGAGGCCGGCAGGTGGGATCCGGCCACTGTCCGGGGAGCGGAGGGCGGGGCCGAGGTGAGGGCGTTGGGGAGCGGGAGCGTGGGCACCAGCGTTTTGGCACGGGGAGCCTTTGAAGGCCACCGGGGGCTCGGAAGGCCCTGCCCCTTCTCTCGCCCTGAATGACCCGCAGTGCTCCTAGCGGCCTGGGTGGCGGCGTTGCGGTAGGGTGAGTGTGGCTCTGGGGCTTGAGGTTCCCGATCCCCGGCGAAGCGGCACCAGGACCCTTGGGAGGGGCCCCTGGGTGGCCGACCTAGGGTTAGGGTTAGCACCCGGGAGGCCGGCAGGCGGGATCCGCCCGCTGTGCGTGGAGCGGAGGGGCGGGCCGAGGTGAGGGCGCTGGCGAGCAAGAGCCTGGGCCCAAGCGTTTTGGCACCGGGGGCCTTCGAATGTCTCCGGGGACTCGGCGGGCCCTGCCCATTCTCCTCCCTGAATGACCGGCGGCGCCCCTAGCAGCCCAGGTGGCGGCGGGGCGGCATGTAAGTCCGGGCATAGGGCTCGGGGGTCCCCAGTCCACCGCGTTGCGGCGCCAGGCCCCTTGGGAGGGGCCCCTGGGAGGCTGACCTAGGGTGAGGTTTAGCCCCTAGGATGCCGGCAGGCCCTATTCGCCAGCCGTGTGAAGACTGGAGTGGCGGACCGAGGTGAGGGCACTGGTGAGCGGGAGCATGGGCCCGGGGTTTGGCGCGGGGGGCCTTTGAAGGTCGCCGTGTCTTGGAGGGCCCTGCCCGTGCTCCCGCCCTGAATGAACGGCACCACCCCAAGCCCCCGGGTGGCGGCTCGGTGGCAGGGTGAGTCCAGTGCTGAGGCTCGGGGGTCCCCAATCCCCAGCGTTGCGGCGCCAGATCCCTTGGGAGGGGCCCCTCGGGGGTCGATCTAGGGTTGCGGTTAGCCCCCAGGAGGCCGGTGGACCCGATCAGTGGCTGTGCGGCACGCGGAGGGTTGGGCCGAGGTGAGGGCGCTGGCGAGACTGAGCATGAGCCCAAGCGTTTTAGTGCGGGGGGCCTTCGAAGGTCAGTGGGGGCTCGGAGGAACCTGCCCGTTCTCCCGCTCTGAATGACCGGCGGGGCCCCTAGAGGCTCCGGTGCCTGAAGGGCAGCAGGGTGAGACCGGCACTTGGGTTGGGGTCCCCATTCCCGGCGTTGGGGCGCCAGGCCACTTGGGAAGGGCCCCTCCGTGGCCGACCTACAGTTAGGGTTAGCCCCCAGGAGGCCAGCAGGCCCGATACACCGCCTGTGCGTCGAGCGGAGAGTTGGGCCGAGGTGAGGGTGCTGGTGAACATGAGCCCGGGCCCAAGCGTTTTGGTTCGGGGCGCCTTCGAAGGTCGGCGGGGGTTCGAAGGGCCCTGCCCGTTCTCCCACCCTGAATGAATGGCGGCGCCCCTAGCGGCACGTGTGGGGCAGGGCGGCAGGGTGCATCCAGCGCTGGAGCTTGGGGGTTCCCAATCCCCGGCATTGCGGCGCCAGGCCCCTTAGGAAGCGACCCTCGGGGCCGTCCTAGGGTTAGGGTTAGCGCCCAGGAGGCCGGCAGGCCCGATCCGCCGGCTGTGCGAGGAGTGGAGATGCAGGCCGAGTTGAGGGCGATGGCGAGCGGGAGCTGGGCCCCAGCGTTTTGGCGTCCTGGGCCTTTGAATGTTGCCATGGCTCGGAGGGCCCTGCCCTTTCTCCTGCCCTGAAGAACCAGCAACGCCCCTAGCGGCTCCGTTGGCAGTGGGGCGGCAGGGTGAATCCCAGGCTGCGGCTCGGGGATCCCCAATCCCTGGCGTTGTGGTGCCAGGCCCCTTGGGAGGGGCTCCTCGTGGGCCGACCCAGGGTTAGAGTTAGCCCCCATTAGGCCGGCAGGCCAGATCCTCTGGCTGGGCGGTGAGAGGTGGGCGGGCCGAGGTAAAGGCGCTGGGGTGCGGGATTGTGGGCCCCTGCATTTTGGGGTGGGAGGCTTCAAATGTCGCCGGTTTCTCCAGGGCCCTGTCAGTTCTCCCGCCCTGAATGACCGGCGGCGCCCCTCGCGGCCCGGGTGGCAGCGTTGTGGGAGGGTGAGTCTGGCTTTGGGGCTTGGGGTTCCAGATCCCTGGCGTAGTGGCACCAAAACCCTTGGGAGGGGCCCCTGGGGGGCCGACCTAGGGTTAGGGTTAGCCCCCAGGAGACCGTCAGGCCCAACCGCACACTGTGCGGCGAGCTGAGGTGCGGCCCGAGGTGAAGGCGCTGGGGTGCGGGAGCGTGGGCACCAGCGTTTTGGCACGGGGAGCCTTTGAAGGTCACCGGGGACTCAGAAGGCCCTGCCCTTCTCTCGCCCTCTATGACCCGCGGCGCCCCTAGCGGCCCAGGTGGGGACAGTGCGGCAGGGTGAGTCCGGCTCTGGGGCTCTGAGTCACCAATCCCCAGCATTGCAGAGCCAGGCCGCTTGGGATGTCCCCTCAGGGCCGACCTAGGGTTTTGGTTAGCTGCCAGGAGCCCGGCGGGCCCTATCCACCGGCTCTGAAGCAAGCGGTGGGGTGGGCCTAGGTGAGGGCGCTGGCGAGCAGGATCCTGGGAGCCAACGTTTTTGCGCGGGGAGCCTTCAAAGGTCAGCGTGGGCTCGGAGGGCCCTGCCCGATCTCTTGCCCTGATTGACCGGCGGGGCCTCTAGCGGCTCGGGTGGCTGAAGGGCAGCAGGGTGAGTGCGGCACATGAGCTCGGGGTCCCCATCCCCAGCGTTGCGAATGCCAGGCCCCTTGGGAAGTGCCCCTCGGTGGCCGACCTATGGTTAGGGTTAGCCTCCAGGAGCCCCGCAGGCCCGATACACCACCTGTGTGTCGAGCGGAGAGTTGGGCCGAGGTGAGGGTGCTGGTGAACATGAGCCTGGGCCCAAGCGTTTTGGTTCGGTGCGCCTCTGAAGGTCGGCAGGGGTTCGGAGGGCCCTGCCAGTTCTCCCACCCTGAATGAATGGCGGCGCCCCTAGCGGCCTGTGTGGGTTGGGGTGGCAGCGTGCATCCGGCGCTGGGGCTTGGGGGCCCCCAATCCCTGGCGTTGCGGCGCCAGGCCCCTTAGGAAGGGACCTTCAGGGGCTGTCCTAGGGTTAGGGTGAGCTCCCAGGAGGCCGGCAGGCCCGAGTCGCTGGCTCTGCGAAGAGCGGAGGTGCGGGCCGAGTTGAGGGTGATGCAGAGCGGGAGCGTGGTCCCCAGCGTTTTGACGCCCTGGGCCTTCGACTGTTGCCATGGCTCAAAGGGCCCTGCCCGTTCTCCTGCCCTGAAGAACCAGCGGCGCCCTTAGCAGCTCCCTTGGCGGTGGAGCGGCAGGGTGAGTCCATGCTGCGGCTCGTGGATCCCCAATTCCCAGCGTTGTGGGGCCAGGCCTCTTGGGAGGGGCTCCTCTTGGGCGGACCTAGGTTTAGAGTTAGCACCCAGGAGGCCAGCAGGCCCAATCCTCTGGCTGGGCGGCGAGAGGTGGGCGGCCCGAGGTAAAGGCGCTGGCGATCGGGAGCGTGGGCCCCTGCATTTTGGCGCAGGAGGCTTCAAATATCGCCGGTTTCTCCAGGGCCCTGTCCCTTCTCCCGCCCTGAATGACGGGCGGCGCCACTAGCAGCCCGGGTGGCGACGTGGCGGCAGGGTGAGTCTGGCTCTGGGTCTTGGGGTCCCTGATCCCCAGTGTAGCGGCACCAGGACCCTTGGGAGGGGCCCCTGGGTGGCTGACCTAGGGTTAGGGTTAGCCCCCAGGAGGCCGGCAGGTGGGATCCGGCCACTGTCCGGGGAGCGGAGGGCGGGGCCGAGGTGAGGGCGTTGGGGAGCGGGAGCGTGGGCACCAGCGTTTTGGCACGGGGAGCCTTTGAAGGCCACCGGGGGCTCGGAAGGCCCTGCCCCTTCTCTCGCCCTGAATGACCCGCAGTGCTCCTAGCGGCCCGGGTGGCGGCGTTGCGGTAGGGTGAGTGTGGCTCTGGGGCTTGAGGTTCCCGATCCCCGGCGAAGCGGCACCAGGACCCTTGGGAGGGGCCCCTGGGTGGCCGACCTAGGGTTAGGGTTAGCACCCGGGAGGCCGGCAGGCGGGATCCGCCCGCTGTGCGTGGAGCGGAGGGGCGGGCCGAGGTGAGGGCGCTGGCGAGCAAGAGCCTGGGCCCAAGCGTTTTGGCACCGGGGGCCTTCGAATGTCTCCGGGGACTCGGCGGGCCCTGCCCATTCTCCTCCCTGAATGACCGGCGGCGCCCCTAGCAGCCCAGGTGGCGGCGGGGCGGCATGTAAGTCCGGGCATAGGGCTCGGGGGTCCCCAGTCCACCGCGTTGCGGCGCCAGGCCCCTTGGGAGGGGCCCCTGGGAGGCTGACCTAGGGTGAGGTTTAGCCCCTAGGATGCCGGCAGGCCCTATTCGCCAGCCGTGTGAAGACTGGAGTGGCGGACCGAGGTGAGGGCACTGGTGAGCGGGAGCATGGGCCCGGGGTTTGGCGCGGGGGGCCTTTGAAGGTCGCCGTGTCTTGGAGGGCCCTGCCCGTGCTCCCGCCCTGAATGAACGGCACCACCCCAAGCCCCCGGGTGGCGGCTCGGTGGCAGGGTGAGTCCAGTGCTGAGGCTCGGGGGTCCCCAATCCCCAGCGTTGCGGCGCCAGATCCCTTGGGAGGGGCCCCTCGGGGGTCGATCTAGGGTTGCGGTTAGCCCCCAGGAGGCCGGTGGACCCGATCAGTGGCTGTGCGGCACGCGGAGGGTTGGGCCGAGGTGAGGGCGCTGGCGAGACTGAGCATGAGCCCAAGCGTTTTAGTGCGGGGGGCCTTCGAAGGTCAGTGGGGGCTCGGAGGAACCTGCCCGTTCTCCCGCTCTGAATGACCGGCGGGGCCCCTAGAGGCTCCGGTGCCTGAAGGGCAGCAGGGTGAGACCGGCACTTGGGTTGGGGTCCCCATTCCCGGCGTTGGGGCGCCAGGCCACTTGGGAAGGGCCCCTCCGTGGCCGACCTACAGTTAGGGTTAGCCCCCAGGAGGCCAGCAGGCCCGATACACCGCCTGTGCGTCGAGCGGAGAGTTGGGCCGAGGTGAGGGTGCTGGTGAACATGAGCCCGGGCCCAAGCGTTTTGGTTCGGGGCGCCTTCGAAGGTCGGCGGGGGTTCGAAGGGCCCTGCCCGTTCTCCCACCCTGAATGAATGGCGGCGCCCCTAGCGGCACGTGTGGGGCAGGGCGGCAGGGTGCATCCAGCGCTGGAGCTTGGGGGTTCCCAATCCCCGGCATTGCGGCGCCAGGCCCCTTAGGAAGCGACCCTCGGGGCCGTCCTAGGGTTAGGGTTAGCGCCCAGGAGGCCGGCAGGCCCGATCCGCCGGCTGTGCGAGGAGTGGAGATGCAGGCCGAGTTGAGGGCGATGGCGAGCGGGAGCTGGGCCCCAGCGTTTTGGCGTCCTGGGCCTTTGAATGTTGCCATGGCTCAGAGGGCCCTGCCCTTTCTCCTGCCCTGAAGAACCAGCAAGGCCCCTAGGGGCTCCGTTGGCAGTGGGGCGGCAGGGTGAATCCCAGGCTGTGGCTCGGGGATCCCCAATCCCCGGCGTTGTGGTGCCAGGCCCCTTGGGAGGGGCTCCTCGTGGGCCGACCCAGGGTTAGAGTTAGCCCCCATAAGGCCGGCAGGCCAGGTCCTCTGGCTGGGCGGTGAGAGGTGGGCGGGCCGAGGTAAAGGCGCTGGGGTGCGGGATTGTGGGCCCCTGCATTTTGGGGTGGGAGGCTTCAAATGTCGCCGGTTTCTCCAGGGCCCTGTCAGTTCTCCCGCCCTGAATGACCGGCGGCGCCCCTCGCGGCCCGGGTGGCAGCGTTGTGGGAGGGTGAGTCTGGCTTTGGGGCTTGGGGTTCCAGATCCCTGGCGTAGTGGCACCAAAACCCTTGGGAGGGGCCCCTGGGGGGCCGACCTAGGGTTAGGGTTAGCCCCCAGGAGACCGTCAGGCCCAACCGCACACTGTGCGGCGAGCTGAGGTGCGGCCCGAGGTGAAGGCGCTGGGGAGCGGGAGCGTGGGCACCAGCGTTTTGGCACGGGGAGCCTTTGAAGGTCACCGGGGACTCAGAAGGCCCTGCCCTTCTCTCGCCCTCTATGACCCGTGGCGCCCCTAGCGGCCCAGGTGGGGACAGTGCGGCAGGGTGAGTCCGGCTCTGGGGCTCTGAGTCACCAATCCCCAGCATTGCAGAGCCAGGCCGCTTGGGATGTCCCCTCAGGGCAGACCTAGGGTTTTGGTTAACTGCCAGGAGCCCGGCGGGCCCTTCCACCGGCTCTGAAGCAAGCGGTGGGGTGGGCCTAGGTGAGGGCGCTGGCGAGCACGATCCTGGGAGCCAACGTTTTTGCGCGGTGAGCCTTCAAAGGTCAGCGTGGGCTCGGAGGGCCCTGCCCGATCTCTTGCCCTGATTGACCGGCGGGGCCTCTAGCGGCTCGGGTGGCTGAAGGGCAGCAGGGTGAGTGCGGCACATGAGCTCGGGGTCCCCATCCCCAGCGTTGCGATGCCAGGCCCCTTGGGAAGTGCCCCTCGGTGGCCGACCTATGGTTAGGGTTAGCCTCCAGGAGCCCCGCAGGCCCGATACACCACCTGTGTGTCGAGCGGAGAGTTGGGCCGAGGTGAGGGTGCTGGTGAACATGAGCCTGGGCCCAAGCGTTTTGGTTCGGTGCGCCTCCGAAGGTCGGCAGGGGTTCGGAGGGCCCTGCCAGTTCTCCCACCCTGAATGAATGGCGGCGCCCCTAGCGGCCTGTGTGGGTTGGGGTGGCAGCGTGCATCCGGCGCTGGGGCTTGGGGGCCCCCAATCCCTGGCGTTGCGGCGCCAGGCCCCTTAGGAAGGGACCTTCAGGGGCTGTCCTAGGGTTAGGGTGAGCTCCCAGGAGGCCGGCAGGCCCGAGTCGCTGGCTCTGCGAAGAGCGGAGGTGCGGGCCGAGTTGAGGGTGATGCAGAGCGGGAGTGTGGTCCCCAGCGTTTTGACGCCCTGGGCCTTCGACTGTTGCCATGGCTCAAAGGGCCCTGCCCGTTCTCCTGCCCTGAAGAACCAGCGGCGCCCTTAGCAGCTCCCTTGGCGGTGGAGCGGCAGGGTGAGTCCATGCTGCGGCTCGTGGATCCCCAATCCCCAGCGTTGTGGGGCCAGGCCTCTTGGGAGGGGCTCCTCTTGGGCGGACCTAGGTTTAGAGTTAGCACCCAGGAGGCCAGCAGGCCCAATCCTCTGGCTGGGCGGCGAGAGGTGGGCGGCCCGAGGTAAAGGCGCTGGCGATCGGGAGCGTGGGCCCCTGCATTTTGGCGCAGGAGGCTTCAAATATCGCCGGTTTCTCCAGGGCCCTGTCCCTTCTCCCGCCCTGAATGACGGGCGGCGCCACTAGCAGCCCGGGTGGCGACGTGGCGGCAGGGTGAGTCTGGCTCTGGGTCTTGGGGTCCCTGATCCCCAGTGTAGCGGCACCAGGACCCTTGGGAGGGGCCCCTGGGTGGCTGACCTAGGGTTAGGGTTAGCCCCCAGGAGGCCGGCAGGTGGGATCCGGCCACTGTCCGGGGAGCGGAGGGCGGGGCCGAGGTGAGGGCGTTGGGGAGCGGGAGCGTGGGCACCAGCGTTTTGGCACGGGGAGCCTTTGAAGGCCACCGGGGGCTCGGAAGGCCCTGCCCCTTCTCTCGCCCTGAATGACCCGCAGTGCTCCTAGCGGCCTGGGTGGCGGCGTTGCGGTACGGTGAGTGTGGCTCTGGGGCTTGAGGTTCCCGATCCCCGGCGAAGCGGCACCAGGACCCTTGGGAGGGGCCCCTGGGTGGCCGACCTAGGGTTAGGGTTAGCACCCGGGAGGCCGGCAGGCGGGATCCGCCCGCTGTGCGTGGAGCGGAGGGGCGGGCCGAGGTGAGGGCGCTGGCGAGCAAGAGCCTGGGCCCAAGCGTTTTGGCACCGGGGGCCTTCGAATGTCTCCGGGGACTTGGCGGGCCCTGCCCATTCTCCTCCCTGAATGACCGGCGGCGCCCCTAGCAGCCCAGGTGGCGGCGGGGCGGCATGTAAGTCCGGGCATAGGGCTCGGGGGTTCCCAGTCCACCGCGTTGCGGCGCCAGGCCCCTTGGGAGGGGCCCCTGGGAGGCTGACCTAGGGTGAGGTTTAGCCCCTAGGATGCCGGCAGGTCCTATTCGCCAGCCGTGTGGAGACTGGAGTGGAGGACCGAGGTGAGGGCACTGGTGAGCGGGAGCATGGGCCCGGGGTTTGGCGGGGGGGGCCTTTGAAGGTCGCCGTGTCTTGGAGGGCCCTGCCCGTGCTCCCGCCCTGAATGAACGGCACCACCCCAAGCCCCCGGGTGGCGGCTCGGTGGCAGGGTGAGTCCAGTGCTGAGGCTCGGGGGTCCCCAATCCCCAGCGTTGCGGCGCCAGATCCCTTGGGAGGGGCCCCTCGGGGGTCGATCTAGGGTTGCGGTTAGCCCCCAGGAGGCCGGTGGACCCGATCAGTGGCTGTGCGGCACGCGGAGGGTTGGGCCGAGGTGAGGGCGCTGGCGAGACTGAGCATGAGCCCAAGCGTTTTAGTGCGGGGGGCCTTCGAAGGTCAGTGGGGGCTCGGAGGAACCTGCCCGTTCTCCCGCTCTGAATGACCGGCGGGGCCCCTAGAGGCTCCGGTGCCTGAAGGGCAGCAGGGTGAGACCGGCACTTGGGTTGGGGTCCCCATTCCCGGCGTTGGGGCGCCAGGCCACTTGGGAAGGGCCCCTCCGTGGCCGACCTACAGTTAGGGTTAGCCCCCAGGAGGCCAGCAGGCCCGATACACCGCCTGTGCGTCGAGCGGAGAGTTGGGCCGAGGTGAGGGTGCTGGTGAACATGAGCCTGGGCCCAAGCGTTTTGGTTCGGTGCGCCTCTGAAGGTCGGCAGGGGTTCGGAGGGCCCTGCCCGTTCTCCCACCCTGAATGAATGGCGGCGCCCCTAGCGGCACGTGTGGGGCAGGGCGGCAGGGTGCATCCAGCGCTGGGGCTTGGGGGTTCCCAATCCCCGGCATTGCGGCGCCAGGCCCCTTAGGAAGCGACCCTCGGGGCCGTCCTAGGGTTAGGGTTAGCGCCCAGGAGGCCGGCAGGCCCGATCCGCCGGCTGTGCGAGGAGTGGAGATGCAGGCCGAGTTGAGGGCGATGGCGAGCGGGAGCTGGGCCCCAGCGTTTTGGCGTCCTGGGCCTTTGAATGTTGCCATGGCTCGGAGGGCCCTGCCCTTTCTCCTGCCCTGAAGAACCAGCAAGGCCCCTAGCGGCTCCGTTGGCAGTGGGGCGGCAGGGTGAATCCCAGGCTGCGGCTCGGGGATCCCCAATCCCCGGCGTTGTGGTGCCAGGCCCCTTGGGAGGGGCTCCTCGTGGGCCGACCCAGGGTTAGAGTTAGCCCCCATAAGGCCGGCAGGCCAGATCCTCTGGCTGGGCGGTGAGAGGTGGGCGGGCCGAGGTAAAGGCGCTGGGGTGCGGGATTGTGGGCCCCTGCATTTTGGGGTGGGAGGCTTCAAATGTCGCCGGTTTCTCCAGGGCCCTGTCAGTTCTCCCGCCCTGAATGACCAGCGGCGCCCCTCGCGGCCCGGGTGGCAGCGTTGTGGGAGGGTGAGTCTGGCTTTGGGGCTTGGGGTTCCAGATCCCTGGCGTAGTGGCACCAAAACCCTTGGGAGGGGCCCCTGGGGGGCCGACCTAGGGTTAGGGTTAGCCCCCAGGAGACCGTCAGGCCCAACCGCACACTGTGCGGCGAGCTGAGGTGCGGCCCGAGGTGAAGGCGCTGGGGAGCGGGAGCGTGGGCACCAGCGTTTTGGCACGGGGAGCCTTTGAAGGTCACCGGGGACTCAGAAGGCCCTGCCCTTCTCTCGCCCTCTATGACCCGTGGCGCCCCTAGCGGCCCAGGTGGGGACAGTGCGGCAGGGTGAGTCCGGCTCTGGGGCTCTGAGTCACCAATCCCCAGCATTGCAGAGCCAGGCCGCTTGGGATGTCCCCTCAGGGCAGACCTAGGGTTTTGGTTAACTGCCAGGAGCCCGGCGGGCCCTTCCACCGGCTCTGAAGCAAGCGGTGGGGTGGGCCTAGGTGAGGGCGCTGGCGAGCACGATCCTGGGAGCCAACGTTTTTGCGCGGTGAGCCTTCAAAGGTCAGCGTGGGCTCGGAGGGCCCTGCCCGATCTCTTGCCCTGATTGACCGGCGGGGCCTCTAGCGGCTCGGGTGGCTGAAGGGCAGCAGGGTGAGTGCGGCACATGAGCTCGGGGTCCCCATCCCCAGCGTTGCGATGCCAGGCCCCTTGGGAAGTGCCCCTCGGTGGCCGACCTATGGTTAGGGTTAGCCTCCAGGAGCCCCGCAGGCCCGATACACCACCTGTGTGTCGAGCGGAGAGTTGGGCCGAGGTGAGGGTGCTGGTGAACATGAGCCTGGGCCCAAGCGTTTTGGTTCGGTGCGCCTCCGAAGGTCGGCAGGGGTTCGGAGGGCCCTGCCAGTTCTCCCACCCTGAATGAATGGCGGCGCCCCTAGCGGCCTGTGTGGGTTGGGGTGGCAGCGTGCATCCGGCGCTGGGGCTTGGGGGCCCCCAATCCCTGGCGTTGCGGCGCCAGGCCCCTTAGGAAGGGACCTTCAGGGGCTGTCCTAGGGTTAGGGTGAGCTCCCAGGAGGCCGGCAGGCCCGAGTCGCTGGCTCTGCGAAGAGCGGAGGTGCGGGCCGAGTTGAGGGTGATGCAGAGCGGGAGCGTGGTCCCCAGCGTTTTGACGCCCTGGGCCTTCGACTGTTGCCATGGCTCAAAGGGCCCTGCCCGTTCTCCTGCCCTGAAGAACCAGCGGCGCCCTTAGCAGCTCCCTTGGCGGTGGAGCGGCAGGGTGAGTCCATGCTGCGGCTCGTGGATCCCCAATCCCCAGCGTTGTGGGGCCAGGCCTCTTGGGAGGGGCTCCTCTTGGGCGGACCTAGGTTTAGAGTTAGCACCCAGGAGGCCAGCAGGCCCAATCCTCTGGCTGGGCGGCGAGAGGTGGGCGGCCCGAGGTAAAGGCGCTGGCGATCGGGAGCGTGGGCCCCTGCATTTTGGCGCAGGAGGCTTCAAATATCGCCGGTTTCTCCAGGGCCCTGTCCCTTCTCCCGCCCTGAATGACGGGCGGCGCCACTAGCAGCCCGGGTGGCGACGTGGCGGCAGGGTGAGTCTGGCTCTGGGTCTTGGGGTCCCTGATCCCCAGTGTAGCGGCACCAGGACCCTTGGGAGGGGCCCCTGGGTGGCTGACCTAGGGTTAGGGTTAGCCCCCAGGAGGCCGGCAGGTGGGATCCGGCCACTGTCCGGGGAGCGGAGGGCGGGGCCGAGGTGAGGGCGTTGGGGAGCGGGAGCGTGGGCACCAGCGTTTTGGCACGGGGAGCCTTTGAAGGCCACCGGGGGCTCGGAAGGCCCTGCCCCTTCTCTCGCCCTGAATGACCCGCAGTGCTCCTAGCGGCCTGGGTGGCGGCGTTGCGGTAGGGTGAGTGTGGCTCTGGGGCTTGAGGTTCCCGATCCCCGGCGAAGCGGCACCAGGACCCTTGGGAGGGGCCCCTGGGTGGCCGACCTAGGGTTAGGGTTAGCACCCGGGAGGCCGGCAGGCGGGATCCGCCCGCTGTGCGTGGAGCGGAGGGGCGGGCCGAGGTGAGGGCGCTGGCGAGCAAGAGCCTGGGCCCAAGCGTTTTGGCACCGGGGGCCTTCGAATGTCTCCGGGGACTCGGCGGGCCCTGCCCATTCTCCTCCCTGAATGACCGGCGGCGCCCCTAGCAGCCCAGGTGGCGGCGGGGCGGCATGTAAGTCCGGGCATAGGGCTCGGGGGTCCCCAGTCCACCGCGTTGCGGCGCCAGGCCCCTTGGGAGGGGCCCCTGGGAGGCTGACCTAGGGTGAGGTTTAGCCCCTAGGATGCCGGCAGGCCCTATTCGCCAGCCGTGTGAAGACTGGAGTGGCGGACCGAGGTGAGGGCACTGGTGAGCGGGAGCATGGGCCCGGGGTTTGGCGCGGGGGGCCTTTGAAGGTCGCCGTGTCTTGGAGGGCCCTGCCCGTGCTCCCGCCCTGAATGAACGGCACCACCCCAAGCCCCCGGGTGGCGGCTCGGTGGCAGGGTGAGTCCAGTGCTGAGGCTCGGGGGTCCCCAATCCCCAGCGTTGCGGCGCCAGATCCCTTGGGAGGGGCCCCTCGGGGGTCGATCTAGGGTTGCGGTTAGCCCCCAGGAGGCCGGTGGACCCGATCAGTGGCTGTGCGGCACGCGGAGGGTTGGGCCGAGGTGAGGGCGCTGGCGAGACTGAGCATGAGCCCAAGCGTTTTAGTGCGGGGGGCCTTCGAAGGTCAGTGGGGGCTCGGAGGAACCTGCCCGTTCTCCCGCTCTGAATGACCGGCGGGGCCCCTAGAGGCTCCGGTGCCTGAAGGGCAGCAGGGTGAGACCGGCACTTGGGTTGGGGTCCCCATTCCCGGCGTTGGGGCGCCAGGCCACTTGGGAAGGGCCCCTCCGTGGCCGACCTACAGTTAGGGTTAGCCCCCAGGAGGCCAGCAGGCCCGATACACCGCCTGTGCGTCGAGCGGAGAGTTGGGCCGAGGTGAGGGTGCTGGTGAACATGAGCCCGGGCCCAAGCGTTTTGGTTCGGGGCGCCTTCGAAGGTCGGCGGGGGTTCGAAGGGCCCTGCCCGTTCTCCCACCCTGAATGAATGGCGGCGCCCCTAGCGGCACGTGTGGGGCAGGGCGGCAGGGTGCATCCAGCGCTGGAGCTTGGGGGTTCCCAATCCCCGGCATTGCGGCGCCAGGCCCCTTAGGAAGCGACCCTCGGGGCCGTCCTAGGGTTAGGGTTAGCGCCCAGGAGGCCGGCAGGCCCGATCCGCCGGCTGTGCGAGGAGTGGAGATGCAGGCCGAGTTGAGGGCGATGGCGAGCGGGAGCTGGGCCCCAGCGTTTTGGCGTCCTGGGCCTTTGAATGTTGCCATGGCTCAGAGGGCCCTGCCCTTTCTCCTGCCCTGAAGAACCAGCAACGCCCCTAGGGGCTCCGTTGGCAGTGGGGCGGCAGGGTGAATCCCAGGCTGTGGCTCGGGGATCCCCAATCCCCGGCGTTGTGGTGCCAGGCCCCTTGGGAGGGGCTCCTCGTGGGCCGACCCAGGGTTAGAGTTAGCCCCCATAAGGCCGGCAGGCCAGATCCTCTGGCTGGGCGGTGAGAGGTGGGCGGGCCGAGGTAAAGGCGCTGGGGTGCGGGATTGTGGGCCCCTGCATTTTGGGGTGGGAGGCTTCAAATGTCGCCGGTTTCTCCAGGGCCCTGTCAGTTCTCTCGCCCTGAATGACCGGCGGCGCCCCTCGCGGCCCGGGTGGCAGCGTTGTGGGAGGGTGAGTCTGGCTTTGGGGCTTGGGGTTCCAGATCCCTGGCGTAGTGGCACCAAAACCCTTGGGAGGGGCCCCTGGGGGGCCGACCTAGGGTTAGGGTTAGCCCCCAGGAGACCGTCAGGCCCAACCGCACACTGTGCGGCGAGCTGAGGTGCGGCCCGAGGTGAAGGCGCTGGGGAGCGGGAGCGTGGGCACCAGCGTTTTGGCACGGGGAGCCTTTGAAGGTCACCGGGGACTCAGAAGGCCCTGCCCTTCTCTCGCCCTCTATGACCCGCGGCGCCCCTAGCGGCCCAGGTGGGGACAGTGCGGCAGGGTGAGTCCGGCTCAGGGGCTCTGAGTCACCAATCCCCAGCATTGCAGAGCCAGGCCGCTTGGGATGTCCCCTCAGGGCCGACCTAGGGTTTTGGTTAGCTGCCAGGAGCCCGGCGGGCCCTATCCACCAGCTCTGAAGCAAGCGGTGGGGTGGGCCTAGGTGAGGGCGCTGGGAGCAGGATCCTGGGAGCCAACGTTTTTGCGCGGGGAGCCTTCAAAGGTCAGCGTGGGCTCGGAGGGCCCTGCCCGATCTCTTGCCCTGATTGACCGGCGGGGCCTCTAGCGGCTCGGGTGGCTGAAGGGCAGCAGGGTGAGTGCGGCACATGAGCTCGGGGTCCCCATCCCCAGCGTTGCGATGCCAGGCCCCTTGGGAAGTGCCCCTCGGTGGCCGACCTATGGTTAGGGTTAGCCTCCAGGAGCCCCGCAGGCCCGATACACCACCTGTGTGTCGAGCGGAGAGTTGGGCCGAGGTGAGGGTGCTGGTGAACATGAGCCTGGGCCCAAGCGTTTTGGTTCGGTGCGCCTCTGAAGGTCGGCAGGGGTTCGGAGGGCCCTGCCAGTTCTCCCACCCTGAATGAATGGCGGCGCCCCTAGCGGCCTGTGTGGGTTGGGGTGGCAGCGTGCATCCGGCGCTGGGGCTTGGGGGCCCCCAATCCCTGGCGTTGCGGCGCCAGGCCCCTTAGGAAGGGACCTTCAGGGGCTGTCCTAGGGTTAGGGTGAGCTCCCAGGAGGCCGGCAGGCCCGAGTCGCTGGCTCTGCGAAGAGCGGAGGTGCGGGCCGAGTTGAGGGTGATGCAGAGCGGGAGCGTGGTCCCCAGCGTTTTGACGCCCTGGGCCTTCGACTGTTGCCATGGCTCAAAGGGCCCTGCCCGTTCTCCTGCCCTGAAGAACCAGCGGCGCCCTTAGCAGCTCCCTTGGCGGTGGAGCGGCAGGGTGAGTCCATGCTGCGGCTCGTGGATCCCCAATCCCCAGCGTTGTGGGGCCAGGCCTCTTGGGAGGGGCTCCTCTTGGGCGGACCTAGGTTTAGAGTTAGCACCCAGGAGGCCAGCAGGCCCAATCCTCTGGCTGGGCGGCGAGAGGTGGGCGGCCCGAGGTAAAGGCGCTGGCGATCGGGAGCGTGGGCCCCTGCATTTTGGCGCAGGAGGCTTCAAATATCGCCGGTTTCTCCAGGGCCCTGTCCCTTCTCCCGCCCTGAATGACGGGCGGCGCCACTAGCAGCCCGGGTGGCGACGTGGCGGCAGGGTGAGTCTGGCTCTGGGTCTTGGGGTCCCTGATCCCCAGTGTAGCGGCACCAGGACCCTTGGGAGGGGCCCCTGGGTGGCTGACCTAGGGTTAGGGTTAGCCCCCAGGAGGCCGGCAGGTGGGATCCGGCCACTGTCCGGGGAGCGGAGGGCGGGGCCGAGGTGAGGGCGTTGGGGAGCGGGAGCGTGGGCACCAGCGTTTTGGCACGGGGAGCCTTTGAAGGCCACCGGGGGCTCGGAAGGCCCTGCCCCTTCTCTCGCCCTGAATGACCCGCAGTGCTCCTAGCGGCCTGGGTGGCGGCGTTGCGGTAGGGTGAGTGTGGCTCTGGGGCTTGAGGTTCCCGATCCCCGGCGAAGCGGCACCAGGACCCTTGGGAGGGGCCCCTGGGTGGCCGACCTAGGATTAGGGTTAGCACCCGGGAGGCCGGCAGGCGGGATCCGCCCGCTGTGCGTGGAGCGGAGGGGCGGGCCGAGGTGAGGGCGCTGGCGAGCAAGAGCCTGGGCCCAAGCGTTTTGGCACCGGGGGCCTTCGAATGTCTCCGGGGACTCGGCGGGCCCTGCCCATTCTCCTCCCTGAATGACCGGCGGCGCCCCTAGCAGCCCAGGTGGCGGCGGGGCGGCATGTAAGTCCGGGCATAGGGCTCGGGGGTCCCCAGTCCACCGCGTTGCGGCGCCAGGCCCCTTGGGAGGGGCCCCTGGGAGGCTGACCTAGGGTGAGGTTTAGCCCCTAGGATGCCGGCAGGTCCTATTCGCCAGCCGTGTGGAGACTGGAGTGGCGGACCGAGGTGAGGGCACTGGTGAGCGGGAGCATGGGCCCGGGGTTTGGCGCGGGGGGCCTTTGAAGGTCGCCGTGTCTTGGAGGGCCCTGCCCGTGCTCCCGCCCTGAATGAACGGCACCACCCCAAGCCCCCGGGTGGCGGCTCGGTGGCAGGGTGAGTCCAGTGCTGAGGCTCGGGGGTCCCCAATCCCCAGCGTTGCGGCGCCAGATCCCTTGGGAGGGGCCCCTCGGGGGTCGATCTAGGGTTGCGGTTAGCCCCCAGGAGGCCGGTGGACCCGATCAGTGGCTGTGCGGCACGCGGAGGGTTGGGCCGAGGTGAGGGCGCTGGCGAGACTGAGCATGAGCCCAAGCGTTTTAGTGCGGGGGGCCTTCGAAGGTCAGTGGGGGCTCGGAGGAACCTGCCCGTTCTCCCGCTCTGAATGACCGGCGGGGCCCCTAGAGGCTCCGGTGCCTGAAGGGCAGCAGGGTGAGACCGGCACTTGGGTTGGGGTCCCCATTCCCGGCGTTGGGGCGCCAGGCCACTTGGGAAGGGCCCCTCCGTGGCCGACCTACAGTTAGGGTTAGCCCCCAGGAGGCCAGCAGGCCCGATACACCGCCTGTGCGTCGAGCGGAGAGTTGGGCCGAGGTGAGGGTGCTGGTGAACATGAGCCTGGGCCCAAGCGTTTTGGTTCGGTGCGCCTCTGAAGGTCGGCAGGGGTTCGGAGGGCCCTGCCCGTTCTCCCACCCTGAATGAATGGCGGCGCCCCTAGCGGCACGTGTGGGGCAGGGCGGCAGGGTGCATCTAGCGCTGGGGCTTGGGGGTTCCCAATCCCCGGCATTGCGGCGCCAGGCCCCTTAGGAAGCGACCCTCGGGGCCGTACTAGGGTTAGGGTTAGCGCCCAGGAGGCCGGCAGGCCCGATCCGCCGGCTGTGCGAGGAGTGGAGATGCAGGCCGAGTTGAGGGCGATGGCGAGCGGGAGCTGGGCCCCAGCGTTTTGGCGTCCTGGGCCTTTGAATGTTGCCATGGCTCGGAGGGCCCTGCCCTTTCTCCTGCCCTGAAGAACCAGCAACGCCCCTAGCGGCTCCGTTGGCAGTGGGGCGGCAGGGTGAATCCCAGGCTGCGGCTCGGGGATCCCCAATCCCCGGCGTTGTGGTGCCAGGCCCCTTGGGAGGGGCTCCTCGTGGGCCGACCCAGGGTTAGAGTTAGCCCCCATAAGGCCGGCAGGCCAGATCCTCTGGCTGGGCGGTGAGAGGTGGGCGGGCCGAGGTAAAGGCGCTGGGGTGCGGGATTGTGGGCCCCTGCATTTTGGGGTGGGAGGCTTCAAATGTCGCCGGTTTCTCCAGGGCCCTGTCAGTTCTCCCGCCCTGAATGACCAGCGGCGCCCCTCGCGGCCCGGGTGGCAGCGTTGTGGGAGGGTGAGTCTGGCTTTGGGGCTTGGGGTTCCAGATCCCTGGCGTAGTGGCACCAAAACCCTTGGGAGGGGCCCCTGGGGGGCCGACCTAGGGTTAGGGTTAGCCCCCAGGAGACCGTCAGGCCCAACCGCACACTGTGCGGCGAGCTGAGGTGCGGCCCGAGGTGAAGGCGCTGGGGAGCGGGAGCGTGGGCACCAGCGTTTTGGCACGGGGAGCCTTTGAAGGTCACCGGGGACTCAGAAGGCCCTGCCCTTCTCTCGCCCTCTATGACCCGCGGCGCCCCTAGCGGCCCAGGTGGGGACAGTGCGGCAGGGTGAGTCTGGCTCTGGGGCTCTGAGTCACCAATCCCCAGCATTGCAGAGCCAGGCCGCTTGGGATGTCCCCTCAGGGCCGACCTAGGGTTTTGCTTAACTGCCAGGAGCCCGGCAGGCCCTATCCACCGGCTCTGAAGCAAGCGGTGGGGTGGGCCTAGGTGAGGGCGCTGGCGAGCACGATCCTGGGAGCCAACGTTTTTGCGCGGGGAGCCTTCAAAGGTCAGCGTGGGCTCGGAGGGCCCTGCCCGATCTCTTGCCCTGATTGACCGGCGGGGCCTCTAGCGGCTCGGGTGGCTGAAGGGCAGCAGGGTGAGTGCGGCACATGAGCTCGGGGTCCCCATCCCCAGCGTTGCGATGCCAGGCCCCTTGGGAAGTGCCCCTCGGTGGCCGACCTATGGTTAGGGTTAGCCTCCAGGAGCCCCGCAGGCCCGATACACCACCTGTGTGTCGAGCGGAGAGTTGGGCCGAGGTGAGGGTGCTGGTGAACATGAGCCTGGGCCCAAGCGTTTTGGTTCGGTGCGCCTCTGAAGGTCGGCAGGGGTTCGGAGGGCCCTGCCAGTTCTCCCACCCTGAATGAATGGCGGCGCCCCTAGCGGCCTGTGTGGGTTGGGGTGGCAGCGTGCATCCGGCGCTGGGGCTTGGGGGCCCCCAATCCCTGGCGTTGCGGCGCCAGGCCCCTTAGGAAGGGACCTTCAGGGGCTGTCCTAGGGTTAGGGTGAGCTCCCAGGAGGCCGGCAGGCCCGAGTCGCTGGCTCTGCGAAGAGCGGAGGTGCGGGCCGAGTTGAGGGTGATGCAGAGCGGGAGCGTGGTCCCCAGCGTTTTGACGCCCTGGGCCTTCGACTGTTGCCATGGCTCAAAGGGCCCTGCCCGTTCTCCTGCCCTGAAGAACCAGCGGCGCCCTTAGCAGCTCCCTTGGCGGTGGAGCGGCAGGGTGAGTCCATGCTGCGGCTCGTGGATCCCCAATCCCCAGCGTTGTGGGGCCAGGCCTCTTGGGAGGGGCTCCTCTTGGGCGGACCTAGGTTTAGAGTTAGCACCCAGGAGGCCAGCAGGCCCAATCCTCTGGCTGGGCGGCGAGAGGTGGGCAGCCCGAGGTAAAGGCGCTGGCGATCGGGAGCGTGGGCCCCTGCATTTTGGCGCAGGAGGCTTCAAATATCGCCGGTTTCTCCAGGGCCCTGTCCCTTCTCCCGCCCTGAATGACGGGCGGCGCCACTAGCAGCCCGGGGTGGCGACGTGGCGGCAGGGTGAGTCTGGCTCTGGGTCTTGGGGTCCCTGATCCCCAGTGTAGCGGCACCAGGACCCTTGGGAGGGGCCCCTGGGTGGCTGACCTAGGGTTAGGGTTAGCCCCCAGGAGGCCGGCAGGTGGGATCCGGCCACTGTCCGGGGAGCGGAGGGCGGGGCCGAGGTGAGGGCGTTGGGGAGCGGGAGCGTGGGCACCAGCGTTTTGGCACGGGGAGCCTTTGAAGGCCACCGGGGGCTCGGAAGGCCCTGCCCCTTCTCTCGCCCTGAATGACCCGCAGTGCTCCTAGCGGCCTGGGTGGCGGCGTTGCGGTAGGGTGAGTGTGGCTCTGGGGCTTGAGGTTCCCGATCCCCGGCGAAGCGGCACCAGGACCCTTGGGAGGGGCCCCTGGGTGGCCGACCTAGGATTAGGGTTAGCACCCGGGAGGCCGGCAGGCGGGATCCGCCCGCTGTGCGTGGAGCGGAGGGGCGGGCCGAGGTGAGGGCGCTGGCGAGCAAGAGCCTGGGCCCAAGCGTTTTGGCACCGGGGGCCTTCGAATGTCTCCGGGGACTCGGCGGGCCCTGCCCATTCTCCTCCCTGAATGACCGGCGGCGCCCCTAGCAGCCCAGGTGGCGGCGGGGCGGCATGTAAGTCCGGGCATAGGGCTCGGGGGTCCCCAGTCCACCGCGTTGCGGCGCCAGGCCCCTTGGGAGGGGCCCCTGGGAGGCTGACCTAGGGTGAGGTTTAGCCCCTAGGATGCCGGCAGGTCCTATTCGCCAGCCGTGTGGAGACTGGAGTGGCGGACCGAGGTGAGGGCACTGGTGAGCGGGAGCATGGGCCCGGGGTTTGGCGCGGGGGGCCTTTGAAGGTCGCCGTGTCTTGGAGGGCCCTGCCCGTGCTCCCGCCCTGAATGAACGGCACCACCCCAAGCCCCCGGGTGGCGGCTCGGTGGCAGGGTGAGTCCAGTGCTGAGGCTCGGGGGTCCCCAATCCCCAGCGTTGCGGCGCCAGATCCCTTGGGAGGGGCCCCTCGGGGGTCGATCTAGGGTTGCGGTTAGCCCCCAGGAGGCCGGTGGACCCGATCAGTGGCTGTGCGGCACGCGGAGGGTTGGGCCGAGGTGAGGGCGCTGGCGAGACTGAGCATGAGCCCAAGCGTTTTAGTGCGGGGGGCCTTCGAAGGTCAGTGGGGGCTCGGAGGAACCTGCCCGTTCTCCCGCTCTGAATGACCGGCGGGGCCCCTAGAGGCTCCGGTGCCTGAAGGGCAGCAGGGTGAGACCGGCACTTGGGTTGGGGTCCCCATTCCCGGCGTTGGGGCGCCAGGCCACTTGGGAAGGGCCCCTCCGTGGCCGACCTACAGTTAGGGTTAGCCCCCAGGAGGCCAGCAGGCCCGATACACCGCCTGTGCGTCGAGCGGAGAGTTGGGCCGAGGTGAGGGTGCTGGTGAACATGAGCCTGGGCCCAAGCGTTTTGGTTCGGTGCGCCTCTGAAGGTCGGCAGGGGTTCGGAGGGCCCTGCCCGTTCTCCCACCCTGAATGAATGGCGGCGCCCCTAGCGGCACGTGTGGGGCAGGGCGGCAGGGTGCATCTAGCGCTGGGGCTTGGGGGTTCCCAATCCCCGGCATTGCGGCGCCAGGCCCCTTAGGAAGCGACCCTCGGGGCCGTACTAGGGTTAGGGTTAGCGCCCAGGAGGCCGGCAGGCCCGATCCGCCGGCTGTGCGAGGAGTGGAGATGCAGGCCGAGTTGAGGGCGATGGCGAGCGGGAGCTGGGCCCCAGCGTTTTGGCGTCCTGGGCCTTTGAATGTTGCCATGGCTCGGAGGGCCCTGCCCTTTCTCCTGCCCTGAAGAACCAGCAACGCCCCTAGCGGCTCCGTTGGCAGTGGGGCGGCAGGGTGAATCCCAGGCTGCGGCTCGGGGATCCCCAATCCCCGGCGTTGTGGTGCCAGGCCCCTTGGGAGGGGCTCCTCGTGGGCCGACCCAGGGTTAGAGTTAGCCCCCATAAGGCCGGCAGGCCAGATCCTCTGGCTGGGCGGTGAGAGGTGGGCGGGCCGAGGTAAAGGCGCTGGGGTGCGGGATTGTGGGCCCCTGCATTTTGGGGTGGGAGGCTTCAAATGTCGCCGGTTTCTCCAGGGCCCTGTCAGTTCTCCCGCCCTGAATGACCAGCGGCGCCCCTCGCGGCCCGGGTGGCAGCGTTGTGGGAGGGTGAGTCTGGCTTTGGGGCTTGGGGTTCCAGATCCCTGGCGTAGTGGCACCAAAACCCTTGGGAGGGGCCCCTGGGGGGCCGACCTAGGGTTAGGGTTAGCCCCCAGGAGACCGTCAGGCCCAACCGCACACTGTGCGGCGAGCTGAGGTGCGGCCCGAGGTGAAGGCGCTGGGGTGCGGGAGCGTGGGCACCAGCGTTTTGGCACGGGGAGCCTTTGAAGGTCACCGGGGACTCAGAAGGCCCTGCCCTTCTCTCGCCCTCTATGACCCGCGGCGCCCCTAGCGGCCCAGGTGGGGACAGTGCGGCAGGGTGAGTCCGGCTCTGGGGCTCTGAGTCACCAATCCCCAGCATTGCAGAGCCAGGCCGCTTGGGATGTCCCCTCAGGGCCGACCTAGGGTTTTGGTTAGCTGCCAGGAGCCCGGCGGGCCCTATCCACCGGCTCTGAAGCAAGCGGTGGGGTGGGCCTAGGTGAGGGCGCTGGCGAGCAGGATCCTGGGAGCCAACGTTTTTGCGCGGGGAGCCTTCAAAGGTCAGCGTGGGCTCGGAGGGCCCTGCCCGATCTCTTGCCCTGATTGACCGGCGGGGCCTCTAGCGGCTCGGGTGGCTGAAGGGCAGCAGGGTGAGTGCGGCACATGAGCTCGGGGTCCCCATCCCCAGCGTTGCGATGCCAGGCCCCTTGGGAAGTGCCCCTCGGTGGCCGACCTATGGTTAGGGTTAGCCTCCAGGAGCCCCGCAGGCCCGATACACCACCTGTGTGTCGAGCGGAGAGTTGGGCCGAGGTGAGGGTGCTGGTGAACATGAGCCTGGGCCCAAGCGTTTTGGTTCGGTGCGCCTCTGAAGGTCGGCAGGGGTTCGGAGGGCCCTGCCAGTTCTCCCACCCTGAATGAATGGCGGCGCCCCTAGCGGCCTGTGTGGGTTGGGGTGGCAGCGTGCATCCGGCGCTGGGGCTTGGGGGCCCCCAATCCCTGGCGTTGCGGCGCCAGGCCCCTTAGGAAGGGACCTTCAGGGGCTGTCCTAGGGTTAGGGTGAGCTCCCAGGAGGCCGGCAGGCCCGAGTCGCTGGCTCTGCGAAGAGCGGAGGTGCGGGCCGAGTTGAGGGTGATGCAGAGCGGGAGCGTGGTCCCCAGCGTTTTGACGCCCTGGGCCTTCGACTGTTGCCATGGCTCAAAGGGCCCTGCCCGTTCTCCTGCCCTGAAGAACCAGCGGCGCCCTTAGCAGCTCCCTTGGCGGTGGAGCGGCAGGGTGAGTCCATGCTGCGGCTCGTGGATCCCCAATTCCCAGCGTTGTGGGGCCAGGCCTCTTGGGAGGGGCTCCTCTTGGGCGGACCTAGGTTTAGAGTTAGCACCCAGGAGGCCAGCAGGCCCAATCCTCTGGCTGGGCGGCGAGAGGTGGGCGGCCCGAGGTAAAGGCGCTGGCGATCGGGAGCGTGGGCTCCTGCATTTTGGCACAGGAGGCTTCAAATATCGCCGGTTTCTCCAGGGCCCTGTCCCTTCTCCCGCCCTGAATGACGGGCGGCGCCACTAGCAGCCCGGGTGGCGACGTGGCGGCAGGGTGAGTCTGGCTCTGGGTCTTGGGGTCCCTGATCCCCAGTGTAGCGGCACCAGGACCCTTGGGAGGGGCCCCTGGGTGGCTGACCTAGGGTTAGGGTTAGCCCCCAGGAGGCCGGCAGGTGGGATCCGGCCACTGTCCGGGGAGCGGAGGGCGGGGCCGAGGTGAGGGCGTTGGGGAGCGGGAGCGTGGGCACCAGCGTTTTGGCACGGGGAGCCTTTGAAGGCCACCGGGGGCTCGGAAGGCCCTGCCCCTTCTCTCGCCCTGAATGACCCGCAGTGCTCCTAGCGGCCCGGGTGGCGGCGTTGCGGTAGGGTGAGTGTGGCTCTGGGGCTTGAGGTTCCCGATCCCCGGCGAAGCGGCACCAGGACCCTTGGGAGGGGCCCCTGGGTGGCCGACCTAGGGTTAGGGTTAGCACCCGGGAGGCCGGCAGGCGGGATCCGCCCGCTGTGCGTGGAGCGGAGGGGCGGGCCGAGGTGAGGGCGCTGGCGAGCAAGAGCCTGGGCCCAAGCGTTTTGGCACCGGGGGCCTTCGAATGTCTCCGGGGACTCGGCGGGCCCTGCCCATTCTCCTCCCTGAATGACCGGCGGCGCCCCTAGCAGCCCAGGTGGCGGCGGGGCGGCATGTAAGTCCGGGCATAGGGCTCGGGGGTCCCCAGTCCACCGCGTTGCGGCGCCAGGCCCCTTGGGAGGGGCCCCTGGGAGGCTGACCTAGGGTGAGGTTTAGCCCCTAGGATGCCGGCAGGCCCTATTCGCCAGCCGTGTGAAGACTGGAGTGGCGGACCGAGGTGAGGGCACTGGTGAGCGGGAGCATGGGCCCGGGGTTTGGCGCGGGGGGCCTTTGAAGGTCGCCGTGTCTTGGAGGGCCCTGCCCGTGCTCCCGCCCTGAATGAACGGCACCACCCCAAGCCCCCGGGTGGCGGCTCGGTGGCAGGGTGAGTCCAGTGCTGAGGCTCGGGGGTCCCCAATCCCCAGCGTTGCGGCGCCAGATCCCTTGGGAGGGGCCCCTCGGGGGTCGATCTAGGGTTGCGGTTAGCCCCCAGGAGGCCGGTGGACCCGATCAGTGGCTGTGCGGCACGCGGAGGGTTGGGCCGAGGTGAGGGCGCTGGCGAGACTGAGCATGAGCCCAAGCGTTTTAGTGCGGGGGGCCTTCGAAGGTCAGTGGGGGCTCGGAGGAACCTGCCCGTTCTCCCGCTCTGAATGACCGGCGGGGCCCCTAGAGGCTCCGGTGCCTGAAGGGCAGCAGGGTGAGACCGGCACTTGGGTTGGGGTCCCCATTCCCGGCGTTGGGGCGCCAGGCCACTTGGGAAGGGCCCCTCCGTGGCCGACCTACAGTTAGGGTTAGCCCCCAGGAGGCCAGCAGGCCCGATACACCGCCTGTGCGTCGAGCGGAGAGTTGGGCCGAGGTGAGGGTGCTGGTGAACATGAGCCCGGGCCCAAGCGTTTTGGTTCGGGGCGCCTTCGAAGGTCGGCGGGGGTTCGAAGGGCCCTGCCCGTTCTCCCACCCTGAATGAATGGCGGCGCCCCTAGCGGCACGTGTGGGGCAGGGCGGCAGGGTGCATCCAGCGCTGGAGCTTGGGGGTTCCCAATCCCCGGCATTGCGGCGCCAGGCCCCTTAGGAAGCGACCCTCGGGGCCGTCCTAGGGTTAGGGTTAGCGCCCAGGAGGCCGGCAGGCCCGATCCGCCGGCTGTGCGAGGAGTGGAGATGCAGGCCGAGTTGAGGGCGATGGCGAGCGGGAGCTGGGCCCCAGCGTTTTGGCGTCCTGGGCCTTTGAATGTTGCCATGGCTCAGAGGGCCCTGCCCTTTCTCCTGCCCTGAAGAACCAGCAAGGCCCCTAGGGGCTCCGTTGGCAGTGGGGCGGCAGGGTGAATCCCAGGCTGTGGCTCGGGGATCCCCAATCCCCGGCGTTGTGGTGCCAGGCCCCTTGGGAGGGGCTCCTCGTGGGCCGACCCAGGGTTAGAGTTAGCCCCCATAAGGCCGGCAGGCCAGGTCCTCTGGCTGGGCGGTGAGAGGTGGGCGGGCCGAGGTAAAGGCGCTGGGGTGCGGGATTGTGGGCCCCTGCATTTTGGGGTGGGAGGCTTCAAATGTCGCCGGTTTCTCCAGGGCCCTGTCAGTTCTCTCGCCCTGAATGACCGGCGGCGCCCCTCGCGGCCCGGGTGGCAGCGTTGTGGGAGGGTGAGTCTGGCTTTGGGGCTTGGGGTTCCAGATCCCTGGCGTAGTGGCACCAAAACCCTTGGGAGGGGCCCCTGGGGGGCCGACCTAGGGTTAGGGTTAGCCCCCAGGAGACCGTCAGGCCCAACCGCACACTGTGCGGCGAGCTGAGGTGCGGCCCGAGGTGAAGGCGCTGGGGAGCGGGAGCGTGGGCACCAGCGTTTTGGCACGGGGAGCCTTTGAAGGTCACCGGGGACTCAGAAGGCCCTGCCCTTCTCTCGCCCTCTATGACCCGCGGCGCCCCTAGCGGCCCAGGTGGGGACAGTGCGGCAGGGTGAGTCCGGCTCTGGGGCTCTGAGTCACCAATCCCCAGCATTGCAGAGCCAGGCCGCTTGGGATGTCCCCTCAGGGCCGACCTAGGGTTTTGGTTAGCTGCCAGGAGCCCGGCGGGCCCTATCCACCAGCTCTGAAGCAAGCGGTGGGGTGGGCCTAGGTGAGGGCGCTGGGAGCAGGATCCTGGGAGCCAACGTTTTTGCGCGGGGAGCCTTCAAAGGTCAGCGTGGGCTCGGAGGGCCCTGCCCGATCTCTTGCCCTGATTGACCGGCGGGGCCTCTAGCGGCTCGGGTGGATGAAGGACAGCAGGGTGAGTGCGGCACATGAGCTCGGGGTCCCCATCCCCAGCGTTGCGACGCCAGGCCCCTTGGGAAGTGCCCCTCGGTGGCCGACCTATGGTTAGGGTTAGCCTCCAGGAGCCCCGCAGGCCCGATACACCACCTGTGTGTCGAGCGGAGAGTTGGGCCGAGGTGAGGGTGCTGGTGAACATGAGCCTGGGCCCAAGCGTTTTGGTTCGGTGCGCCTCTGAAGGTCGGCAGGGGTTCGGAGGGCCCTGCCAGTTCTCCCACCCTGAATGAATGGCGGCGCCCCTAGCGGCCTGTGTGGGTTGGGGTGGCAGCGTGCATCCGGCGCTGGGGCTTGGGGGCCCCCAATCCCTGGCGTTGCGGCGCCAGGCCCCTTAGGAAGGGACCTTCAGGGGCTGTCCTAGGGTTAGGGTGAGCTCCCAGGAGGCCGGCAGGCCCGAGTCGCTGGCTCTGCGAAGAGCGGAGGTGCGGGCCGAGTTGAGGGTGATGCAGAGCGGGAGCGTGGTCCCCAGCGTTTTGACGCCCTGGGCCTTCGACTGTTGCCATGGCTCAAAGGGCCCTGCCCGTTCTCCTGCCCTGAAGAACCAGCGGCGCCCTTAGCAGCTCCCTTGGCGGTGGAGCGGCAGGGTGAGTCCATGCTGCGGCTCGTGGATCCCCAATCCCCAGCGTTGTGGGGCCAGGCCTCTTGGGAGGGGCTCCTCTTGGGCGGACCTAGGTTTAGAGTTAGCACCCAGGAGGCCAGCAGGCCCAATCCTCTGGCTGGGCGGCGAGAGGTGGGCGGCCCGAGGTAAAGGCGCTGGCGATCGGGAGCGTGGGCCCCTGCATTTTGGCGCAGGAGGCTTCAAATATCGCCGGTTTCTCCAGGGCCCTGTCCCTTCTCCCGCCCTGAATGACGGGCGGCGCCACTAGCAGCCCGGGTGGCGACGTGGCGGCAGGGTGAGTCTGGCTCTGGGTCTTGGGGTCCCTGATCCCCAGTGTAGCGGCACCAGGACCCTTGGGAGGGGCCCCTGGGTGGCTGACCTAGGGTTAGGGTTAGCCCCCAGGAGGCCGGCAGGTGGGATCCGGCCACTGTCCGGGGAGCGGAGGGCGGGGCCGAGGTGAGGGCGTTGGGGAGCGGGAGCGTGGGCACCAGCGTTTTGGCACGGGGAGCCTTTGAAGGCCACCGGGGGCTCGGAAGGCCCTGCCCCTTCTCTCGCCCTGAATGACCCGCAGTGCTCCTAGCGGCCTGGGTGGCGGCGTTGCGGTAGGGTGAGTGTGGCTCTGGGGCTTGAGGTTCCCGATCCCCGGCGAAGCGGCACCAGGACCCTTGGGAGGGGCCCCTGGGTGGCCGACCTAGGGTTAGGGTTAGCACCCGGGAGGCCGGCAGGCGGGATCCGCCCGCTGTGCGTGGAGCGGAGGGGCGGGCCGAGGTGAGGGCACTGGCGAGCAAGAGCCTGGGCCCAAGCGTTTTGGCACCGGGGGCCTTCGAATGTCTCCGGGGACTCGGCGGGCCCTGGACATTCTCCTCCCTGAATGACCGGCGGCGCCCCTAGCAGCCCAGGTGGCGGCGGGGCGGCATGTAAGTCCGGGCATAGGGCTCGGGGGTCCCCAGTCCACCGCGTTGCGGCGCCAGGCCCCTTGGGAGGGGCCCCTGGGAGGCTGACCTAGGGTGAGGTTTAGCCCCTAGGATGCCGGCAGGCCCTATTCGCCAGCCGTGTGAAGACTGGAGTGGCGGACCGAGGTGAGGGCACTGGTGAGCGGGAGCATGGGCCCGGGGTTTGGCGCGGGGGGCCTTTGAAGGTCGCCGTGTCTTGGAGGGCCCTGCCCGTGCTCCCGCCCTGAATGAACGGCACCACCCCAAGCCCCCGGGTGGCGGCTGGGTGGCAGGGTGAGTCCAGTGCTGAGGCTCGGGGGTCCCCAATCCCCAGCGTTGCGGCGCCAGATCCCTTGGGAGGGGCCCCTCGGGGGTCGATCTAGGGTTGCGGTTAGCCCCCAGGAGGCCGGTGGACCCGATCAGTGGCTGTGCGGCACGCGGAGGGTTGGGCCGAGGTGAGGGCGCTGGCGAGACTGAGCATGAGCCCAAGCGTTTTAGTGCGGGGGGCCTTCGAAGGTCAGTGGGGGCTCGGAGGAACCTGCCCGTTCTCCCGCTCTGAATGACCGGCGGGGCCCCTAGAGGCTCCGGTGCCTGAAGGGCAGCAGGGTGAGACCGGCACTTGGGTTGGGGTCCCCATTCCCGGCGTTGGGGCGCCAGGCCACTTGGGAAGGGCCCCTCCGTGGCCGACCTACAGTTAGGGTTAGCCCCCAGGAGGCCAGCAGGCCCGATACACCGCCTGTGCATCGAGCGGAGAGTTGGGCCGAGGTGAGGGTGCTGGTGAACATGAGCCCGGGCCCAAGCGTTTTGGTTCGGGGCTCCTTCGAAGGTCGGCGGGGGTTCGAAGGGCCCTGCCCGTTCTCCCACCCTGAATGAATGGCGGCGCCCCTAGCGGCACGTGTGGGGCAGGGCGGCAGGGTGCATCCAGCGCTGGGGCTTGGGGGTTCCCAATCCCCGGCATTGCGGCGCCAGGCCCCTTAGGAAGCGACCCTCGGGGCCGTCCTAGGGTTAGGGTTAGCGCCCAGGAGGCCGGCAGGCCCGATCCGCCGGCTGTGCGAAGAGTGGAGATGCAGGCCGAGTTGAGGGCGATGGCGAGCGGGAGCTGGGCCCCAGCGTTTTGGCGTCCTGGGCCTTTGAATGTTGCCATGGCTCGGAGGGCCCTGCCCTTTCTCCTGCCCTGAAGAACCAGCAAGGCCCCTAGCGGCTCCGTTGGCAGTGGGGCGGCAGGGTGAATCCCAGGCTGCGGCTCGGGGATCCCCAATCCCCGGCGTTGTGGTGCCAGGCCCCTTGGGAGGGGCTCCTCGTGGGCCGACCCAGGGTTAGAGTTAGCCCCCATAAGGCCGGCAGGCCAGATCCTCTGGCTGGGCGGTGAGAGGTGGGCGGGCCGAGGTAAAGGCGCTGGGGTGCGGGATTGTGGGCCCCTGCATTTTGGGGTGGGAGGCTTCAAATGTCGCCGGTTTCTCCAGGGCCCTGTCAGTTCTTCCGCCCTGAATGACCGGCGGCGCCCCTCGCGGCCCGGGTGGCAGCGTTGTGGGAGGGTGAGTCTGGCTTTGGGGCTTGGGGTTCCAGATCCCTGGCGTAGTGGCACCAAAACCCTTGGGAGGGGCCCCTGGGGGGCCGACCTAGGGTTAGGGTTAGCCCCCAGGAGACCGTCAGGCCCAACCGCACACTGTGCGGCGAGCTGAGGTGCGGCCCGAGGTGAAGGCGCTGGGGTGCGGGAGCGTGGGCACCAGCGTTTTGGCACTGGGAGCCTTTGAAGGTCACCGGGGACTCAGAAGGCCCTGCCCTTCTCTCGCCCTCTATGACCCGCGGCGCCCCTAGCGGCCCAGGTGGGGACAGTGCGGCAGGGTGAGTCCGGCTCTGGGGCTCTGAGTCACCAATCCCCAGCATTGCAGAGCCAGGCCGCTTGGGATGTCCCCTCAGGGCCGACCTAGGGTTTTGGTTAGCTGCCAGGAGCCCGGCGGGCCCTATCCACCGGCTCTGAAGCAAGCGGTGGGGTGGGCGTAGGAGAGGGCGCTGGCGAGCACGATCCTGGGAGCCAACGTTTTTGCGCGGGGAGCCTTCAAAGGTCAGCGTGGGCTCGGAGGGCCCTGCCCGATCTCTTGCCCTGATTGACCGGCGGGGCCTCTAGCGGCTCGGGTGGCTGAAGGGCAGCAGGGTGAGTGCGGCACATGAGCTCGGGGTCCCCATCCCCAGCGTTGCGACGCCAGGCCCCTTGGGAAGTGCCCCTCGGTGGCCGACCTATGGTTAGGGTTAGCCTCCAGGAGCCCCGCAGGCCCGATACACCACCTGTGCGTCGAGCGGAGAGTTGGGCCGAGGTGAGGGTGCTGGTGAACATGAGCCTGGGCCCAAGCGTTTTGGTTCGGTGCGCCTTCCAAGGTCGGCAGGGGTTCGGAGGGCCCTGCCAGTTCTCCCACCCTGAATGAATGGCGGCGCCCCTAGCGGCCTGTGTGGGTTGGGGTGGCAGCGTGCATCCGGCGCTGGGGCTTGGGGGCCCCCAATCCCTGGCGTTGCGGCGCCAGGCCCCTTAGGAAGGGACCTTCAGGGGCTGTCCTAGGGTTAGGGTGAGCTCCCAGGAGGCCGGCAGGCCCGAGTCGCTGGCTCTGCGAAGAGCGGAGGTGCGGGCCGAGTTGAGGGTGATGCAGAGCGGGAGCGTGGTCCCCAGCGTTTTGGCGCCCTGGGCCTTCGACTGTTGCCATGGCTCAAAGGGCCCTGCCCGTTCTCCTGCCCTGAAGAACCTACGGTGCCCTTAGCAGCTCCCTTGGCGGTGGAGTGGCAGGGTGAGTCCATGCTGCGGCTCGTGGATCCCCAATCCCCAGCGTTGTGGGGCCAGGCCTCTTGGGAGGGGCTCCTCGTGGGCGGACCTAGGTTTAGAGTTAGCACCCAGGAGGCCAGCAGGCCCAATCCTCTGGCTGGGCGGCGAGAGGTGGGCGGCCCGAGGTAAAGGCGCTGGCGATCGGGAGCGTGGGCCCCTGCATTTTGGCGCAGGAGGCTTCAAATATCGCCGGTTTCTCCAGGGCCCTGTCCCTTCTCCCGCCCTGAATGACGGGCGGCGCCACTAGCGTCCCGGGTGGCGACGTGGCGGCAGGGTGAGTCTGGCTCTGGGTCTTGGGGTCCCTGATCCCCAGTGTAGCGGCACCAGGACCCTTGGGAGGGGCCCCTGGGTGGCTGACCTAGGGTTAGGGTTAGCCCCCAGGAGGCCGGCAGGTGGGATCCGGCCACTGTCCGGGGAGCGGAGGGCGGGGCCGAGGTGAGGGCGTTGGGGAGCGGGAGCGTGGGCACCAGCGTTTTGGCACGGGGAGCCTTGGAAGGCCACCGGGGGCTCGGAAGGCCCTGCCCCTTCTCTCGCCCTGAATGACCCGCAGTGCTCCTAGCGGCCTGGGTGGCGGCGTTGCGGTAGGGTGAGTGTGGCTCTGGGGCTTGAGGTTCCCGATCCCCGGCGAAGCGGCACCAGGACCCTTGGGAGGGGCCCCTGGGTGGCCGACCTAGGGTTAGGGTTAGCACCCGGGAGGCCGGCAGGCGGGATCCGCCCGCTGTGCGTGGAGCGGAGGGGCGGGCCGAGGTGAGGGCGCTGGCGAGCAAGAGCCTGGGCCCAAGCGTTTTGGCACCGGGGGCCTTCGAATGTCTCCGGGGACTCGGCGGGCCCTGCCCATTCTCCTCCCTGAATGACCGGCGGCGCCCCTAGCATCCCAGGTGGCGGCGGGGCGGCATGTAAGTCCGGGCATAGGGCTCGGGGGCCCCAGTCCACCGCGTTGCGGCGCCAGGCCCCTTGGGAGGGGCCCCTCGGAGGCTGACCTAGGGTGAGGTTTTGCCCCTAGGATGCCGGCAAGCCCTATTCGCCAGCCGTGTGGAGACTGGAGTGGCGGACCGAGGTGAGGGCACTGGTGAGCGGGAGCGTGGGCCCGGGTGTTTTGGCGCGGGGGGCCTTTGAAGGTCGCCGTGTCTTGGAGGGCCCTGCCCGTGCTCCCGCCCTGAATGAACGGCACCACCCCAAGCCCCCGGGTGGCGGCTGGGTGGCAGGGTGAGTCCAGTGCTGAGGCTCGGGGGTCCCCAATCCCCAGCGTTGCGGCGCCAGATCCCTTGGGAGGGGCCCCTCGGGGGTCGATCTAGGGTTGCGGTTAGCCCCCAGGAGGCCGGTGGACCCGATCAGCGGCTGTGCGGCACGCGGAGGGTTGGGCCGAGGTGAGGGCGCTGGCGAGACTGAGCATGAGCCCAAGCGTTTTAGTGCGGGGGCCCTTCGAAGGTCAGTGGGGGCTCGGAGGGACCTGCCCGTTCTCCCGCTCTGAATGACCGGCGGGGCCCCTAGAGGCTCCGGTGCCTGAAGGGCAGCAGGGTGAGACCGGCACTTGGGTTGGGGTCCCCATTCCCGGCCGGCGTTGTGGCGCCAGGCCACTTGGGAAGGGCCCCTCCGTGGCCGAACTACAGTTAGGGTTAGCCCCCAGGAGGCCAGCAGGCCCGATACACCGCCTGTGCGTCGAGCGGAGCGTTGGGCCGAGGTGAGGGTGCTGGTGAACATGAGCCCGGGCCCAAGCGTTTTGGTTCGGGGCGCCTTCGAAGGTCGGCGGGGGTTCGAAGGGCCCTGCCCGTTCTCCCACCCTGAATGAATGGCGGCGCCCCTAGCGGCACGTGTGGGGCAGGGCGGCAGGGTGCATCCAGCGCTGGGGCTTGGGGGTTCCCAATCCCCGGCATTGCGGCGCCAGGCCCCTTAGGAAGCGACCCTCGGGGCCGTCCTAGGTTTAGGGTTAGCGCCCAGGAGGCCGGCAGGCCCGATCCGCCGGCTGTGCGAAGAGTGGAGATGCAGGCCGAGTTGAGGGCGTTGGCGAGCGGGAGCTGGGCCCCAGCGTTTTGGCGTCCTGGGCCTTTGAATGTTGCCATGGCTCGGAGGGCCCTGCCCTTTCTCCTGCCCTGAAGAACCAGCAAGGCCCCTAGCGGCTCCGTTGGCAGTGGGGCGGCAGGGTGAATCCCAGGCTGCGGCTCGGGGATCCCCAATCCCCGGCGTTGTGGTGCCAGGCCCCTTGGGAGGGGCTCCTCGTGGGCCGACCCAGGGTTAGAGTTAGCCCCCATAAGGCCGGCAGGCCAGATCCTCTGGCTGGGCGGTGAGAGGTGGGCGGGCCGAGGTAAAGGCGCTGGGGTGCGGGATTGTGGGCCCCTGCATTTTGGGGTGGGAGGCTTCAAATGTCGCCGGTTTCTCCAGGGCCCTGTCAGTTCTTCCGCCCTGAATGACCGGCGGCGCCCCTCGCGGCCCGGGTGGCAGCGTTGTGGGAGGGTGAGTCTGGCTTTGGGGCTTGGGGTTCCAGATCCCTGGCGTAGTGGCACCAAAACCCTTGGGAGGGGCCCCTGGGGGGCCGACCTAGGGTTAGGGTTAGCCCCCAGGAGACCGTCAGGCCCAACCGCACACTGTGCGGCGAGCTGAGGTGCGGCCCGAGGTGAAGGCGCTGGGGTGCGGGAGCGTGGGCACCAGCGTTTTGGCACTGGGAGCCTTTGAAGGTCACCGGGGACTCAGAAGGCCCTGCCCTTCTCTCGCCCTCTATGACCCGCGGCGCCCCTAGCGGCCCAGGTGGGGACAGTGCGGCAGGGTGAGTCCGGCTCTGGGGCTCTGAGTCACCAATCCCCAGCATTGCAGAGCCAGGCCGCTTGGGATGTCCCCTCAGGGCCGACCTAGGGTTTTGGTTAGCTGCCAGGAGCCCGGCGGGCCCTATCCACCGGCTCTGAAGCAAGCGGTGGGGTGGGCGTAGGAGAGGGCGCTGGCGAGCAGGATCCTGGGAGCCAACGTTTTTGCGCGGGGAGCCTTCAAAGGTCAGCGTGGGCTCGGAGGGCCCTGCCCGATCTCTTGCCCTGATTGACCGGCGGGGCCTCTAGCGGCTCGGGTGGCTGAAGGGCAGCAGGGTGAGTGCGGCACATGAGCTCGGGGTCCCCATCCCCAGCGTTGCGACGCCAGGCCCCTTGGGAAGTGCCCCTCGGTGGCCGACCTATGGTTAGGGTTAGCCTCCAGGAGCCCCGCAGGCCCGATACACCACCTGTGCGTCGAGCGGAGAGTTGGGCCGAGGTGAGGGTGCTGGTGAACATGAGCCTGGGCCCAAGCGTTTTGGTTCGGTGCGCCTCTGAAGGTCGGCAGGGGTTCGGAGGGCCCTGCCAGTTCTCCCACCCTGAATGAATGGCGGCGCCCCTAGCGGCCTGTGTGGGTTGGGGTGGCAGCGTGCATCCGGCGCTGGGGCTTGGGGGCCCCCAATCCCTGGCGTTGCGGCGCCAGGCCCCTTAGGAAGGGACCTTCAGGGGCTGTCCTAGGGTTAGGGTGAGCTCCCAGGAGGCCGGCAGGCCCGAGTCGCTGGCTCTGCGAAGAGCGGAGGTGCGGGCCGAGTTGAGGGTGATGCAGAGCGGGAGCGTGGTCCCCAGCGTTTTGGCGCCCTGGGCCTTCGACTGTTGCCATGGCTCAAAGGGCCCTGCCCGTTCTCCTGCCCTGAAGAACCTACGGTGCCCTTAGCAGCTCCCTTGGCGGTGGAGTGGCAGGGTGAGTCCATGCTGCGGCTCGTGGATCCCCAATCCCCAGCGTTGTGGGGCCAGGCCTCTTGGGAGGGGCTCCTCGTGGGCGGACCTAGGTTTAGAGTTAGCACCCAGGAGGCCAGCAGGCCCAATCCTCTGGCTGGGCGGCGAGAGGTGGGCGGCCCGAGGTAAAGGCGCTGGCGATCGGGAGCGTGGGCCCCTGCATTTTGGCGCAGGAGGCTTCAAATATCGCCGGTTTCTCCAGGGCCCTGTCCCTTCTCCCGCCCTGAATGACGAGCGGCGCCACTAGCGTCCCGGGTGGCGACGTGGCGGCAGGGTGAGTCTGGCTCTGGGTCTTGGGGTCCCTGATCCCCAGTGTAGCGGCACCAGGACCCTTGGGAGGGGCCCCTGGGTGGCTGACCTAGGGTTAGGGTTAGCCCCCAGGAGGCCGGCAGGTGGGATCCGGCCACTGTCCGGGGAGCGGAGGGCGGGGCCGAGGTGAGGGCGTTGGGGAGCGGGAGCGTGGGCACCAGCGTTTTGGCACGGGGAGCCTTGGAAGGCCACCGGGGGCTCGGAAGGCCCTGCCCCTTCTCTCGCCCTGAATGACCCGCAGTGCTCCTAGCGGCCTGGGTGGCGGCGTTGCGGTAGGGTGAGTGTGGCTCTGGGGCTTGAGGTTCCCGATCCCCGGCGAAGCGGCACCAGGACCCTTGGGAGGGGCCCCTGGGTGGCCGACCTAGGGTTAGGGTTAGCACCCGGGAGGCCGGCAGGCGGGATCCGCCCGCTGTGCGTGGAGCGGAGGGGCGGGCCGAGGTGAGGGCGCTGGCGAGCAAGAGCCTGGGCCCAAGCGTTTTGGCACCGGGGGCCTTCGAATGTCTCCGGGGACTCGGCGGGCCCTGCCCATTCTCCTCCCTGAATGACCGGCGGCGCCCCTAGCAGCCCAGGTGGCGGCGGGGCGGCATGTAAGTCCGGGCATAGGGCTCGGGGGCCCCAGTCCACCGCGTTGCGGCGCCAGGCCCCTTGGGAGGGGCCCCTCGGAGGCTGACCTAGGGTGAGGTTTAGCCCCTAGGATGCCGGCAGGCCCTATTCGCCAGCCGTGTGGAGACTGGAGTGGCGGACCGAGGTGAGGGCACTGGTGAGCGGGAGCGTGGGCCCGGGTGTTTTGGCGCGGGGGGCCTTTGAAGGTCGCCGTGTCTTGGAGGGCCCTGCCCGTGCTCCCGCCCTGAATGAACGGCACCACCCCAAGCCCCCGGGTGGCGGCTGGGTGGCAGGGTGAGTCCAGTGCTGAGGCTCGGGGGTCCCCAATCCCCAGCGTTGCGGCGCCAGATCCCTTGGGAGGGGCCCCTCGGGGGTCGATCTAGGGTTGCGGTTAGCCCCCAGGAGGCCGGTGGACCCGATCAGCGGCTGTGCGGCACGCGGAGGGTTGGGCCGAGGTGAGGGCGCTGGCGAGACTGAGCATGAGCCCAAGCGTTTTAGTGCGGGGGCCCTTCGAAGGTCAGTGGGGGCTCGGAGGGACCTGCCCGTTCTCCCGCTCTGAATGACCGGCGGGGCCCCTAGAGGCTCCGGTGCCTGAAGGGCAGCAGGGTGAGACCGGCACTTGGGTTGGGGTCCCCATTCCCGGCCGGCGTTGTGGCGCCAGGCCACTTGGGAAGGGCCCCTCCGTGGCCGAACTACAGTTAGGGTTAGCCCCCAGGAGGCCAGCAGGCCCGATACACCGCCTGTGCGTCGAGCGGAGCGTTGGGCCGAGGTGAGGGTGCTGGTGAACATGAGCCCGGGCCCAAGCGTTTTGGTTCGGGGCGCCTTCGAAGGTCGGCGGGGGTTCGAAGGGCCCTGCCCGTTCTCCCACCCTGAATGAATGGCGGCGCCCCTAGCGGCACGTGTGGGGCAGGGCGGCAGGGTGCATCCAGCGCTGGGGCTTGGGGGTTCCCAATCCCCGGCGTTGCGGCGCCAGGCCCCTTAGGAAGCGACCCTCGGGGCCGTCCTAGGGTTAGGGTTAGCGCCCAGGAGGCCGGCAGGCCCGATCCGCCGGCTGTGCGAGGAGTGGAGATGCAGGCCGAGTTGAGGGCGATGGCGAGCGGGAGCTGGGCCCCAGCGTTTTGGCGTCCTGGGCCTTTGAATGTTGCCATGGCTCGGAGGGCCCTGCCCTTTCTCCTGCCCTGAAGAACCAGCAAGGCCCCTAGCGGCTCCGTTGGCAGTGGGGCGGCAGGGTGAATCCCAGGCTGCGGCTCGGGGATCCCCAATCCCCGGCGTTGTGGTGCCAGGCCCCTTGGGAGGGGCTCCTCGTGGGCCGACCCAGGGTTAGAGTTAGCCCCCATAAGGCCGGCAGGCCAGATCCTCTGGCTGGGCGGTGAGAGGTGGGCGGGCCGAGGTAAAGGCGCTGGGGTGCGGGATTGTGGGCCCCTGCATTTTGGGGTGGGAGGCTTCAAATGTCGCCGGTTTCTCCAGGGCCCTGTCAGTTCTCCCGCCCTGAATGACCGGCGGCGCCCCTCGCGGCCCGGGTGGCAGCGTTGTGGGAGGGTGAGTCTGGCTTTGGGGCTTGGGGTTCCAGATCCCTGGCGTAGTGGCACCAAAACCCTTGGGAGGGGCCCCTGGGGGGCCGACCTAGGGTTAGGGTTAGCCCCCAGGAGACCGTCAGGCCCAACCACACACTGTGCGGCGAGCTGAGGTGCGGCCCGAGGTGAAGGCGCTGGGGAGCGGGAGCGTGGGCACCAGCGTTTTGGCACGGGGAGCCTTTGAAGGTCACCGGGGACTCAGAAGGCCCTGCCCTTCTCTCGCCCTCTATGACCCGCGGCGCCCCTAGCGGCCCAGGTGGGGACAGTGCGGCAGGGTGAGTCCGGCTCTGGGGCTCTGAGTTACCAATCCCCAGCATTGCAGAGCCAGGCCGCTTGGGATGTCCCCTCAGGGCCGACCTAGGGTTTTGGTTAGCTGCCAGGAGCCCGGCAGGCCCTATCCACCGGCTCTGAAGCAAGCGGTGGGGTGGGCCTAGGTGAGGGCGCTGGCGAGCAGGATCCTGGGAGCCAACGTTTTTGCGCGGGGAGCCTTCAAAGGTCAGCGTGGGCTCGGAGGGCCCTGCCCGATCTCTTGCCCTGATTGACCGGCGGGGCCTCTAGCGGCTCGGGTGGCTGAAGGGCAGCAGGGTGAGTGCGGCACATGAGCTCGGGGTCCCCATCCCCAGCGTTGCGACGCCAGGCCCCTTGGGAAGTGCCCCTCGGTGGCCGACCTATGGTTAGGGTTAGCCTCCAGGAGCCCCGCAGGCCCGATACACCACCTGTGCGTCGAGCGGAGAGTTGGGCCGAGGTGAGGGTGCTGGTGAACATGAGCCTGGGCCCAAGCGTTTTGGTTCGGTGCGCCTTCCAAGGTCGGCAGGGGTTCGGAGGGCCCTGCCAGTTCTCCCACCCTGAATGAATGGCGGCGCCCCTAGCGGCCTGTGTGGGTTGGGGTGGCAGCGTGCATCCGGCGCTGGGGCTTGGGGGCCCCCAATCCCTGGCGTTGCAGCGCCAGGCCCCTTAGGAAGGGACCTTCAGGGGCTGTCCTAGGGTTAGGGTGAGCTCCCAGGAGGCCGGCAGGCCCGAGTCGCTGGCTCTGCGAAGAGCGGAGGTGCGGGCCGAGTTGAGGGTGATGCAGAGCGGGAGCGTGGTCCCCAGCGTTTTGGCGCCCTGGGCCTTCGACTGTTGCCATGGCTCAAAGGGCCCTGCCCGTTCTCCTGCCCTGAAGAACCTACGGTGCCCTTAGCAGCTCCCTTGGCGGTGGAGTGGCAGGGTGAGTCCATGCTGCGGCTCGTGGATCCCCAATCCCCAGCGTTGTGGGGCCAGGCCTCTTGGGAGGGGCTCCTCGTGGGCGGACCTAGGTTTAGAGTTAGCACCCAGGAGGCCAGCAGGCCCAATCCTCTGGCTGGGCGGCGAGAGGTGGGCGGCCCGAGGTAAAGGCGCTGGCGATCGGGCGCGTGGGCCCGTGCATTTTGGCGCAGGAGGCTTCAAATATCGCCGGTTTCTCCAGGGCCCTGTCCCTTCTCCCGCCCTGAATGACGGGCGGCGCCACTAGCGTCCCGGGTGGCGACGTGGCGGCAGGGTGAGTCTGGCTCTGGGTCTTGGGGTCCCTGATCCCCAGTGTAGCGGCACCAGGACCCTTGGGAGGGGCCCCTGGGTGGCTGACCTAGGGTTAGGGTTAGCCCCCAGGAGGCCGGCAGGTGGGATCCGGCCACTGTCCGGGGAGCGGAGGGCGGGGCCGAGGTGAGGGCGTTGGGGAGCGGGAGCGTGGGCACCAGCGTTTTGGCACGGGGAGCCTTTGAAGGCCACCGGGGGCTCGGAAGGCCCTGCCCCTTCTCTCGCCCTGAATGACCCGCAGTGCTCCTAGCGGCCTGGGTGGCGGCGTTGCGGTAGGGTGAGTGTGGCTCTGGGGCTTGAGGTTCCCGATCCCCGGCGAAGCGGCACCAGGACCCTTGGGAGGGGCCCCTGGGGGGCCGACCTAGGGTTAGGGTTAACACCCGGGAGGCCGGCAGGCGGGATCCGCCCGCTGTGCGTGGAGCGGAGGGGCGGGCCGAGGTGAGGGCGCTGGCGAGCAAGAGCCTGGGCCCAAGCGTTTTGGCACCGGGGGCCTTCGAATGTCTCCGGGGACTCGGCGGGCCCTGCCCATTCTCCTCCCTGAATGACCGGCGGCGCCCCTAGCATCCCAGGTGGCGGCGGGGCGGCATGTAAGTCCGGGCATAGGGCTCGGGGGCCCCAGTCCACCGCGTTGCGGCGCCAGGCCCCTTGGGAGGGGCCCCTCGGAGGCTGACCTAGGGTGAGGTTTTGCCCCTAGGATGCCGGCAGGCCCTATTCGCCAGCCGTGTGGAGACTGGAGTGGCGGACCGAGGTGAGGGCACTGGTGAGCGGGAGCGTGGGCCCGGGTGTTTTGGCGCGGGGGGCCTTTGAAGGTCGCCGTGTCTTGGAGGGCCCTGCCCGTGCTCCCGCCCTGAATGAACGGCACCACCCCAAGCCCCCGGGTGGCGGCTGGGTGGCAGGGTGAGTCCAGTGCTGAGGCTCGGGGGTCCCCAATCCCCAGCGTTGCGGCGCCAGATCCCTTGGGAGGGGCCCCTCGGGGGTCGATCTAGGGTTGCGGTTAGCCCCCAGGAGGCCGGTGGACCCGATCAGCGGCTGTGCGGCACGCGGAGGGTTGGGCCGAGGTGAGGGCGCTGGCGAGACTGAGCATGAGCCCAAGCGTTTTAGTGCGGGGGCCCTTCGAAGGTCAGTGGGGGCTCGGAGGGACCTGCCCGTTCTCCCGCTCTGAATGACCGGCGGGGCCCCTAGAGGCTCCGGTGCCTGAAGGGCAGCAGGGTGAGACCGGCACTTGGGTTGGGGTCCCCATTCCCGGCCGGCGTTGTGGCGCCAGGCCACTTGGGAAGGGCCCCTCCGTGGCCGAACTACAGTTAGGGTTAGCCCCCAGGAGGCCAGCAGGCCCGATACACCGCCTGTGCGTCGAGCGGAGCGTTGGGCCGAGGTGAGGGTGCTGGTGAACATGAGCCCGGGCCCAAGCGTTTTGGTTCGGGGCGCCTTCGAAGGTCGGCGGGGGTTCGAAGGGCCCTGCCCGTTCTCCCACCCTGAATGAATGGCGGCGCCCCTAGCGGCACGTGTGGGGCAGGGCGGCAGGGTGCATCCAGCGCTGGGGCTTGGGGGTTCCCAATCCCCGGCGTTGCGGCGCCAGGCCCCTTAGGAAGCGACCCTCGGGGCCGTCCTAGGGTTAGGGTTAGCGCCCAGGAGGCCGGCAGGCCCGATCCGCCGGCTGTGCGAGGAGTGGAGATGCAGGCCGAGTTGAGGGCGATGGCGAGCGGGAGCTGGGCCCCAGCGTTTTGGCGTCCTGGGCCTTTGAATGTTGCCATGGCTCGGAGGGCCCTGCCCTTTCTCCTGCCCTGAAGAACCAGCAAGGCCCCTAGCGGCTCCGTTGGCAGTGGGGCGGCAGGGTGAATCCCAGGCTGCGGCTCGGGGATCCCCAATCCCCGGCGTTGTGGTGCCAGGCCCCTTGGGAGGGGCTCCTCGTGGGCCGACCCAGGGTTAGAGTTAGCCCCCATAAGGCCGGCAGGCCAGATCCTCTGGCTGGGCGGTGAGAGGTGGGCGGGCCGAGGTAAAGGCGCTGGGGTGCGGGATTGTGGGCCCCTGCATTTTGGGGTGGGAGGCTTCAAATGTCGCCGGTTTCTCCAGGGCCCTGTCAGTTCTCCCGCCCTGAATGACCGGCGGCGCCCCTCGCGGCCCGGGTGGCAGCGTTGTGGGAGGGTGAGTCTGGCTTTGGGGCTTGGGGTTCCAGATCCCTGGCGTAGTGGCACCAAAACCCTTGGGAGGGGCCCCTGGGGGGCCGACCTAGGGTTAGGGTTAGCCCCCAGGAGACCGTCAGGCCCAACCACACACTGTGCGGCGAGCTGAGGTGCGGCCCGAGGTGAAGGCGCTGGGGAGCGGGAGCGTGGGCACCAGCGTTTTGGCACGGGGAGCCTTTGAAGGTCACCGGGGACTCAGAAGGCCCTGCCCTTCTCTCGCCCTCTATGACCCGCGGCGCCCCTAGCGGCCCAGGTGGGGACAGTGCGGCAGGGTGAGTCCGGCTCTGGGGCTCTGAGTTACCAATCCCCAGCATTGCAGAGCCAGGCCGCTTGGGATGTCCCCTCAGGGCCGACCTAGGGTTTTGGTTAGCTGCCAGGAGCCCGGCAGGCCCTATCCACCGGCTCTGAAGCAAGCGGTGGGGTGGGCCTAGGTGAGGGCGCTGGCGAGCAGGATCCTGGGAGCCAACGTTTTTGCGCGGGGAGCCTTCAAAGGTCAGCGTGGGCTCGGAGGGCCCTGCCCGATCTCTTGCCCTGATTGACCGGCGGGGCCTCTAGCGGCTCGGGTGGCTGAAGGGCAGCAGGGTGAGTGCGGCACATGAGCTCGGGGTCCCCATCCCCAGCGTTGCGACGCCAGGCCCCTTGGGAAGTGCCCCTCGGTGGCCGACCTATGGTTAGGGTTAGCCTCCAGGAGCCCCGCAGGCCCGATACACCACCTGTGCGTCGAGCGGAGAGTTGGGCCGAGGTGAGGGTGCTGGTGAACATGAGCCTGGGCCCAAGCGTTTTGGTTCGGTGCGCCTTCCAAGGTCGGCAGGGGTTCGGAGGGCCCTGCCAGTTCTCCCACCCTGAATGAATGGCGGCGCCCCTAGCGGCCTGTGTGGGTTGGGGTGGCAGCGTGCATCCGGCGCTGGGGCTTGGGGGCCCCCAATCCCTGGCGTTGCAGCGCCAGGCCCCTTAGGAAGGGACCTTCAGGGGCTGTCCTAGGGTTAGGGTGAGCTCCCAGGAGGCCGGCAGGCCCGAGTCGCTGGCTCTGCGAAGAGCGGAGGTGCGGGCCGAGTTGAGGGTGATGCAGAGCGGGAGCGTGGTCCCCAGCGTTTTGGCGCCCTGGGCCTTCGACTGTTGCCATGGCTCAAAGGGCCCTGCCCGTTCTCCTGCCCTGAAGAACCTACGGTGCCCTTAGCAGCTCCCTTGGCGGTGGAGTGGCAGGGTGAGTCCATGCTGCGGCTCGTGGATCCCCAATCCCCAGCGTTGTGGGGCCAGGCCTCTTGGGAGGGGCTCCTCGTGGGCGGACCTAGGTTTAGAGTTAGCACCCAGGAGGCCAGCAGGCCCAATCCTCTGGCTGGGCGGCGAGAGGTGGGCGGCCCGAGGTAAAGGCGCTGGCGATCGGGCGCGTGGGCCCGTGCATTTTGGCGCAGGAGGCTTCAAATATCGCCGGTTTCTCCAGGGCCCTGTCCCTTCTCCCGCCCTGAATGACGGGCGGCGCCACTAGCGTCCCGGGTGGCGACGTGGCGGCAGGGTGAGTCTGGCTCTGGGTCTTGGGGTCCCTGATCCCCAGTGTAGCGGCACCAGGACCCTTGGGAGGGGCCCCTGGGTGGCTGACCTAGGGTTAGGGTTAGCCCCCAGGAGGCCGGCAGGTGGGATCCGGCCACTGTCCGGGGAGCGGAGGGCGGGGCCGAGGTGAGGGCGTTGGGGAGCGGGAGCGTGGGCACCAGCGTTTTGGCACGGGGAGCCTTTGAAGGCCACCGGGGGCTCGGAAGGCCCTGCCCCTTCTCTCGCCCTGAATGACCCGCAGTGCTCCTAGCGGCCTGGGTGGCGGCGTTGCGGTAGGGTGAGTGTGGCTCTGGGGCTTGAGGTTCCCGATCCCCGGCGAAGCGGCACCAGGACCCTTGGGAGGGGCCCCTGGGGGGCCGACCTAGGGTTAGGGTTAACACCCGGGAGGCCGGCAGGCGGGATCCGCCCGCTGTGCGTGGAGCGGAGGGGCGGGCCGAGGTGAGGGCGCTGGCGAGCAAGAGCCTGGGCCCAAGCGTTTTGGCACCGGGGGCCTTCGAATGTCTCCGGGGACTCGGCGGGCCCTGCCCATTCTCCTCCCTGAATGACCGGCGGCGCCCCTAGCAGCCCAGGTGGCGGCGGGGCGGCATGTAAGTCCGGGCATAGGGCTCGGGGGCCCCAGTCCACCGCGTTGCGGCGCCAGGCCCCTTGGGAGGGGCCCCTCGGAGGCTGACCTAGGGTGAGGTTTAGCCCCTAGGATGCCGGCAGGCCCTATTCGCCAGCCGTGTGGAGACTGGAGTGGCGGACCGAGGTGAGGGCACTGGTGAGCGGGAGCGTGGGCCCGGGTGTTTTGGCGCGGGGGGCCTTTGAAGGTCGCCGTGTCTTGGAGGGCCCTGCCCGTGCTCCCGCCCTGAATGAACGGCACCACCCCAAGCCCCCGGGTGGCGGCTGGGTGGCAGGGTGAGTCCAGTGCTGAGGCTCGGGGGTCCCCAATCCCCAGCGTTGCGGCGCCAGATCCCTTGGGAGGGGCCCCTCGGGGGTCGATCTAGGGTTGCGGTTAGCCCCCAGGAGGCCGGTGGACCCGATCAGCGGCTGTGCGGCACGCGGAGGGTTGGGCCGAGGTGAGGGCGCTGGCGAGACTGAGCATGAGCCCAAGCGTTTTAGTGCGGGGGCCCTTCGAAGGTCAGTGGGGGCTCGGAGGGACCTGCCCGTTCTCCCGCTCTGAATGACCGGCGGGGCCCCTAGAGGCTCCGGTGCCTGAAGGGCAGCAGGGTGAGACCGGCACTTGGGTTGGGGTCCCCATTCCCGGCCGGCGTTGTGGCGCCAGGCCACTTGGGAAGGGCCCCTCCGTGGCCGAACTACAGTTAGGGTTAGCCCCCAGGAGGCCAGCAGGCCCGATACACCGCCTGTGCGTCGAGCGGAGCGTTGGGCCGAGGTGAGGGTGCTGGTGAACATGAGCCCGGGCCCAAGCGTTTTGGTTCGGGGCGCCTTCGAAGGTCGGCGGGGGTTCGAAGGGCCCTGCCCGTTCTCCCACCCTGAATGAATGGCGGCGCCCCTAGCGGCACGTGTGGGGCAGGGCGGCAGGGTGCATCCAGCGCTGGGGCTTGGGGGTTCCCAATCCCCGGCGTTGCGGCGCCAGGCCCCTTAGGAAGCGACCCTCGGGGCCGTCCTAGGGTTAGGGTTAGCGCCCAGGAGGCCGGCAGGCCCGATCCGCCGGCTGTGCGAGGAGTGGAGATGCAGGCCGAGTTGAGGGCGATGGCGAGCGGGAGCTGGGCCCCAGCGTTTTGGCGTCCTGGGCCTTTGAATGTTGCCATGGCTCGGAGGGCCCTGCCCTTTCTCCTGCCCTGAAGAACCAGCAAGGCCCCTAGGGGCTCCGTTGGCAGTGGGGCGGCAGGGTGAATCCCAGGCTGCGGCTCGGGGATCCCCAATCCCCGGCGTTGTGGTGCCAGGCCCCTTGGGAGGGGCTCCTCGTGGGCCGACCCAGGGTTAGAGTTAGCCCCCATAAGGCCGGCAGGCCAGATCCTCTGGCTGGGCGGTGAGAGGTGGGCGGGCCGAGGTAAAGGCGCTGGGGTGCGGGATTGTGGGCCCCTGCATTTTGGGGTGGGAGGCTTCAAATGTCGCCGGTTTCTCCAGGGCCCTGTCAGTTCTCCCGCCCTGAATGACCGGCGGCGCCCCTCGCGGCCCGGGTGGCAGCGTTGTGGGAGGGTGAGTCTGGCTTTGGGGCTTGGGGTTCCAGATCCCTGGCGTAGTGGCACCAAAACCCTTGGGAGGGGCCCCTGGGGGGCCGACCTAGGGTTAGGGTTAGCCCCCAGGAGACCGTCAGGCCCAACCACACACTGTGCGGCGAGCTGAGGTGCGGCCCGAGGTGAAGGCGCTGGGGAGCGGGAGCGTGGGCACCAGCGTTTTGGCACGGGGAGCCTTTGAAGGTCACCGGGGACTCAGAAGGCCCTGCCCTTCTCTCGCCCTCTATGACCCGCGGCGCCCCTAGCGGCCCAGGTGGGGACAGTGCGGCAGGGTGAGTCCGGCTCTGGGGCTCTGAGTTACCAATCCCCAGCATTGCAGAGCCAGGCCGCTTGGGATGTCCCCTCAGGGCCGACCTAGGGTTTTGGTTAGCTGCCAGGAGCCCGGCAGGCCCTATCCACCGGCTCTGAAGCAAGCGGTGGGGTGGGCCTAGGTGAGGGCGCTGGCGAGCAGGATCCTGGGAGCCAACGTTTTTGCGCGGGGAGCCTTCAAAGGTCAGCGTGGGCTCGGAGGGCCCTGCCCGATCTCTTGCCCTGATTGACCGGCGGGGCCTCTAGCGGCTCGGGTGGCTGAAGGGCAGCAGGGTGAGTGCGGCACATGAGCTCGGGGTCCCCATCCCCAGCGTTGCGACGCCAGGCCCCTTGGGAAGTGCCCCTCGGTGGCCGACCTATGGTTAGGGTTAGCCTCCAGGAGCCCCGCAGGCCCGATACACCACCTGTGCGTCGAGCGGAGAGTTGGGCCGAGGTGAGGGTGCTGGTGAACATGAGCCTGGGCCCAAGCGTTTTGGTTCGGTGCGCCTTCCAAGGTCGGCAGGGGTTCGGAGGGCCCTGCCAGTTCTCCCACCCTGAATGAATGGCGGCGCCCCTAGCGGCCTGTGTGGGTTGGGGTGGCAGCGTGCATCCGGCGCTGGGGCTTGGGGGCCCCCAATCCCTGGCGTTGCGGCGCCAGGCCCCTTAGGAAGGGACCTTCAGGGGCTGTCCTAGGGTTAGGGTGAGCTCCCAGGAGGCCGGCAGGCCCGAGTCGCTGGCTCTGCGAAGAGCGGAGGTGCGGGCCGAGTTGAGGGTGATGCAGAGCGGGAGCGTGGTCCCCAGCGTTTTGGCGCCCTGGGCCTTCGACTGTTGCCATGGCTCAAAGGGCCCTGCCCGTTCTCCTGCCCTGAAGAACCTACGGTGCCCTTAGCAGCTCCCTTGGCGGTGGAGTGGCAGGGTGAGTCCATGCTGCGGCTCGTGGATCCCCAATCCCCAGCGTTGTGGGGCCAGGCCTCTTGGGAGGGGCTCCTCGTGGGCGGACCTAGGTTTTGAGTTAGCACCCAGGAGGCCAGCAGGCCCAATCCTCTGGCTGGGCGGCGAGAGGTGGGCGGCCCGAGGTAAAGGCGCTGGCGATCGGGAGCGTGGGCCCCTGCATTTTGGCGCAGGAGGCTTCAAATATCGCCGGTTTCTCCAGGGCCCTGTCCCTTCTCCCGCCCTGAATGACGGGCGGCGCCACTAGCGTCCCGGGGTGGCGACGTGGCGGCAGGGTGAGTCTGGCTCTGGGTCTTGGGGTCCCTGATCCCCAGTGTAGCGGCACCAGGACCCTTGGGAGGGGCCCCTGGGTGGCTGACCTAGGGTTAGGGTTAGCCCCCAGGAGGCCGGCAGGTGGGATCCGGCCACTGTCCGGGGAGCGGAGGGCGGGGCCGAGGTGAGGGCGTTGGGGAGCGGGAGCGTGGGCACCAGCGTTTTGGCACGGGGAGCCTTTGAAGGCCACCGGGGGCTCGGAAGGCCCTGCCCCTTCTCTCGCCCTGAATGACCCGCAGTGCTCCTAGCGGCCTGGGTGGCGGCGTTGCGGTAGGGTGAGTGTGGCTCTGGGGCTTGAGGTTCCCGATCCCCGGCGAAGCGGCACCAGGACCCTTGGGAGGGGCCCCTGGGGGGCCGACCTAGGGTTAGGGTTAGCACCCGGGAGGCCGGCAGGCGGGATCCGCCCGCTGTGCGTGGAGCGGAGGGGCGGGCCGAGGTGAGGGCGCTGGCGAGCAAGAGCCTGGGCCCAAGCGTTTTGGCACCGGGGGCCTTCGAATGTCTCCGGGGACTCGGCGGGCCCTGCCCATTCTCCTCCCTGAATGACCGGCGGCGCCCCTAGCATCCCAGGTGGCGGCGGGGCGGCATGTAAGTCCGGGCATAGGGCTCGGGGGCCCCAGTCCACCGCGTTGCGGCGCCAGGCCCCTTGGGAGGGGCCCCTCGGAGGCTGACCTAGGGTGAGGTTTAGCCCCTAGGATGCCGGCAGGCCCTATTCGCCAGCCGTGTGGAGACTGGAGTGGCGGACCGAGGTGAGGGCACTGGTGAGCGGGAGCGTGGGCCCGGGTGTTTTGGCGCGGGGGGCCTTTGAAGGTCGCCGTGTCTTGGAGGGCCCTGCCCGTGCTCCCGCCCTGAATGAACGGCACCACCCCAAGCCCCCGGGTGGCGGCTGGGTGGCAGGGTGAGTCCAGTGCTGAGGCTCGGGGGTCCCCAATCCCCAGCGTTGCGGCGCCAGATCCCTTGGGAGGGGCCCCTCGGGGGTCGATCTAGGGTTGCGGTTAGCCCCCAGGAGGCCGGTGGACCCGATCAGCGGCTGTGCGGCACGCGGAGGGTTGGGCCGAGGTGAGGGCGCTGGCGAGACTGAGCATGAGCCCAAGCGTTTTAGTGCGGGGGGCCCTTCGAAGGTCAGTGGGGGCTCGGAGGGACCTGCCCGTTCTCCCGCTCTGAATGACCGGCGGGGCCCCTAGAGGCTCCGGTGCCTGAAGGGCAGCAGGGTGAGACCGGCACTTGGGTTGGGGTCCCCATTCCCGGCCGGCGTTGTGGCGCCAGGCCACTTGGGAAGGGCCCCTCCGTGGCCGAACTACAGTTAGGGTTAGCCCCCAGGAGGCCAGCAGGCCCGATACACCGCCTGTGCGTCGAGCGGAGCGTTGGGCCGAGGTGAGGGTGCTGGTGAACATGAGCCCGGGCCCAAGCGTTTTGGTTCGGGGCGCCTTCGGAGGTCGGCGGGGGTTCGAAGGGCCCTGCCCGTTCTCCCACCCTGAATGAATGGCGGCGCCCCTAGCGGCACGTGTGGGGCAGGGCGGCAGGGTGCATCCAGCGCTGGGGCTTGGGGGTTCCCAATCCCCGGCGTTGCGGCGCCAAGCCCCTTAGGAAGCGATCCTCGGGGCCGTCCTAGGGTTAGGGTTAGCGCCCAGGAGGCCGGCAGGCCCGATCCGCCGGCTGTGCGAGGAGTGGAGATGCAGGCCGAGTTGAGGGCGATGGCGAGCGGGAGCTGGGCCCCAGCGTTTTGGCGTCCTGGGCCTTTGAATGTTGCCATGGCTCGGAGGGCCCTGCCCTTTCTCCTGCCCTGAAGAACCAGCAAGGCCCCTAGCGGCTCCGTTGGCAGTGGGGCGGCAGGGTGAATCCCAGGCTGCGGCTCGGGGATCCCCAATCCCCGGCGTTGTGGTGCCAGGCCCCTTGGGAGGGGCTCCTCGTGGGCCGACCCAGGGTTAGAGTTAGCCCCCATAAGGCCGGCAGGCCAGATCCTCTGGCTGGGCGGTGAGAGGTGGGCGGGCCGAGGTAAAGGCGCTGGGGTGCGGGATTGTGGGCCCCTGCATTTTGGGGTGGGAGGCTTCAAATGTCGCCGGTTTCTCCAGGGCCCTGTCAGTTCTCCCGCCCTGAATGACCGGCGGCGCCCCTCGCGGCCCGGGTGGCAGCGTTGTGGGAGGGTGAGTCTGGCTTTGGGGCTTGGGGTTCCAGATCCCTGGCGTAGTGGCACCAAAACCCTTGGGAGGGGCCCCCGGGGGGCCGACCTAGGGTTAGGGTTAGCCCCCAGGAGACCGTCAGGCCCAACCACACACTGTGCGGCGAGCTGAGGTGCGGCCCGAGGTGAAGGCGCTGGGGAGCGGGAGCGTGGGCACCAGCGTTTTGGCACGGGGAGCCTTTGAAGGTCACCGGGGACTCAGAAGGCCCTGCCCTTCTCTCGCCCTCTATGACCCGCGGCGCCCCTAGCGGCCCAGGTGGGGACAGTGCGGCAGGGTGAGTCCGGCTCTGGGGCTCTGAGTTACCAATCCCCAGCATTGCAGAGCCAGGCCGCTTGGGATGTCCCCTCAGGGCCGACCTAGGGTTTTGGTTAGCTGCCAGGAGCCCGGCAGGCCCTATCCACCGGCTCTGAAGCAAGCGGTGGGGTGGGCCTAGGTGAGGGCGCTGGCGAGCAGGATCCTGGGAGCCAACGTTTTTGCGCGGGGAGCCTTCAAAGGTCAGCGTGGGCTCGGAGGGCCCTGCCCGATCTCTTGCCCTGATTGACCGGCGGGGCCTCTAGCGGCTCGGGTGGCTGAAGGGCAGCAGGGTGAGTGCGGCACATGAGCTCGGGGTCCCCATCCCCAGCGTTGCGACGCCAGGCCCCTTGGGAAGTGCCCCTCGGTGGCCGACCTATGGTTAGGGTTAGCCTCCAGGAGCCCCGCAGGCCCGATACACCACCTGTGCGTCGAGCGGAGAGTTGGGCCGAGGTGAGGGTGCTGGTGAACATGAGCCTGGGCCCAAGCGTTTTGGTTCGGTGCGCCTCTGAAGGTCGGCAGGGGTTCGGAGGGCCCTGCCAGTTCTCCCACCCTGAATGAATGGCGGCGCCCCTAGCGGCCTGTGTGGGTTGGGGTGGCAGCGTGCATCCGGCGCTGGGGCTTGGGGGCCCCCAATCCCTGGCGTTGCGGCGCCAGGCCCCTTAGGAAGGGACCTTCAGGGGCTGTCCTAGGGTTAGGGTGAGCTCCCAGGAGGCCGGCAGGCCCGAGTCGCTGGCTCTGCGAAGAGCGGAGGTGCGGGCCGAGTTGAGGGTGATGCAGAGCGGGAGCGTGGTCCCCAGCGTTTTGGCGCCCTGGGCCTTCGACTGTTGCCATGGCTCAAAGGGCCCTGCCCGTTCTCCTGCCCTGAAGAACCTACGGTGCCCTTAGCAGCTCCCTTGGCGGTGGAGTGGCAGGGTGAGTCCATGCTGCGGCTCGTGGATCCCCAATCCCCAGCGTTGTGGGGCCAGGCCTCTTGGGAGGGGCTCCTCGTGGGCGGACCTAGGTTTAGAGTTAGCACCCAGGAGGCCAGCAGGCCCAATCCTCTGGCTGGGCGGCGAGAGGTGGGCGGCCCGAGGTAAAGGCGCTGGCGATCGGGAGCGTGGGCCCCTGCATTTTGGCGCAGGAGGCTTCAAATATCGCCGGTTTCTCCAGGGCCCTGTCCCTTCTCCCGCCCTGAATGACGGGCGGCGCCACTAGCGTCCCGGGTGGCGACGTGGCGGCAGGGTGAGTCTGGCTCTGGGTCTTGGGGTCCCTGATCCCCAGTGTAGCGGCACCAGGACCCTTGGGAGGGGCCCCTGGGTGGCTGACCTAGGGTTAGGGTTAGCCCCCAGGAGGCCGGCAGGTGGGATCCGGCCACTGTCCGGGGAGCGGAGGGCGGGGCCGAGGTGAGGGCGTTGGGGAGCGGGAGCGTGGGCACCAGCGTTTTGGCACGGGGAGCCTTGGAAGGCCACCGGGGGCTCGGAAGGCCCTGCCCCTTCTCTCGCCCTGAATGACCCGCAGTGCTCCTAGCGGCCTGGGTGGCGGCGTTGCGGTAGGGTGAGTGTGGCTCTGGGGCTTGAGGTTCCCGATCCCCGGCGAAGCGGCACCAGGACCCTTGGGAGGGGCCCCTGGGGGGCCGACCTAGGGTTAGGGTTAGCACCCGGGAGGCCGGCAGGCGGGATCCGCCCGCTGTGCGTGGAGCGGAGGGGCGGGCCGAGGTGAGGGCGCTGGCGAGCAAGAGCCTGGGCCCAAGCGTTTTGGCACCGGGGGCCTTCGAATGTCTCCGGGGACTCGGCGGGCCCTGCCCATTCTCCTCCCTGAATGACCGGCGGCGCCCCTAGCATCCCAGGTGGCGGCGGGGCGGCATGTAAGTCCGGGCATAGGGCTCGGGGGCCCCAGTCCACCGCGTTGCGGCGCCAGGCCCCTTGGGAGGGGCCCCTCGGAGGCTGACCTAGGGTGAGGTTTTGCCCCTAGGATGCCGGCAGGCCCTATTCGCCAGCCGTGTGGAGACTGGAGTGGCGGACCGAGGTGAGGGCACTGGTGAGCGGGAGCGTGGGCCCGGGTGTTTTTGGCGCGGGGGGCCTTTGAAGGTCGCCGTGTCTTGGAGGGCCCTGCCCGTGCTCCCGCCCTGAATGAACGGCACCACCCCAAGCCCCCGGGTGGCGGCTGGGTGGCAGGGTGAGTCCAGTGCTGAGGCTCGGGGGTCCCCAATCCCCAGCGTTGCGGCGCCAGATCCCTTGGGAGGGGCCCCTCGGGGGTCGATCTAGGGTTGCGGTTAGCCCCCAGGAGGCCGGTGGACCCGATCAGCGGCTGTGCGGCACGCGGAGGGTTGGGCCGAGGTGAGGGCGCTGGCGAGACTGAGCATGAGCCCAAGCGTTTTAGTGCGGGGGCCCTTCGAAGGTCAGTGGGGGCTCGGAGGGACCTGCCCGTTCTCCCGCTCTGAATGACCGGCGGGGCCCCTAGAGGCTCCGGTGCCTGAAGGGCAGCAGGGTGAGACCGGCACTTGGGTTGGGGTCCCCATTCCCGGCCGGCGTTGTGGCGCCAGGCCACTTGGGAAGGGCCCCTCCGTGGCCGAACTACAGTTAGGGTTAGCCCCCAGGAGGCCAGCAGGCCCGATACACCGCCTGTGCGTCGAGCGGAGCGTTGGGCCGAGGTGAGGGTGCTGGTGAACATGAGCCCGGGCCCAAGCGTTTTGGTTCGGGGCGCCTTCGAAGGTCGGCGGGGGTTCGAAGGGCCCTGCCCGTTCTCCCACCCTGAATGAATGGCGGCGCCCCTAGCGGCACGTGTGGGGCAGGGCGGCAGGGTGCATCCAGCGCTGGGGCTTGGGGGTTCCCAATCCCCGGCGTTGCAGCGCCAGGCCCCTTAGGAAGCGACCCTCGGGGCCGTCCTAGGGTTAGGGTTAGCGCCCAGGAGGCCGGCAGGCCCGATCCGCCGGCTGTGCGAGGAGTGGAGATGCAGGCCGAGTTGAGGGCGATGGCGAGCGGGAGCTGGGCCCCAGCGTTTTGGCGTCCTGGGCCTTTGAATGTTGCCATGGCTCGGAGGGCCCTGCCCTTTCTCCTGCCCTGAAGAACCAGCAAGGCCCCTAGCGGCTCCGTTGGCAGTGGGGCGGCAGGGTGAATCCCAGGCTGCGGCTCGGGGATCCCCAATCCCCGGCGTTGTGGTGCCAGGCCCCTTGGGAGGGGCTCCTCGTGGGCCGACCCAGGGTTAGAGTTAGCCCCCATAAGGCCGGCAGGCCAGATCCTCTGGCTGGGCGGTGAGAGGTGGGCGGGCCGAGGTAAAGGCGCTGGGGTGCGGGATTGTGGGCCCCTGCATTTTGGGGTGGGAGGCTTCAAATGTCGCCGGTTTCTCCAGGGCCCTGTCAGTTCTCCCGCCCTGAATGACCGGCGGCGCCCCTCGCGGCCCGGGTGGCAGCGTTGTGGGAGGGTGAGTCTGGCTTTGGGGCTTGGGGTTCCAGATCCCTGGCGTAGTGGCACCAAAACCCTTGGGAGGGGCCCCTGGGGGGCCGACCTAGGGTTAGGGTTAGCCCCCAGGAGACCGTCAGGCCCAACCACACACTGTGCGGCGAGCTGAGGTGCGGCCCGAGGTGAAGGCGCTGGGGAGCGGGAGCGTGGGCACCAGCGTTTTGGCACGGGGAGCCTTTGAAGGTCACCGGGGACTCAGAAGGCCCTGCCCTTCTCTCGCCCTCTATGACCCGCGGCGCCCCTAGCGGCCCAGGTGGGGACAGTGCGGCAGGGTGAGTCCGGCTCTGGGGCTCTGAGTTACCAATCCCCAGCATTGCAGAGCCAGGCCGCTTGGGATGTCCCCTCAGGGCCGACCTAGGGTTTTGGTTAGCTGCCAGGAGCCCGGCAGGCCCTATCCACCGGCTCTGAAGCAAGCGGTGGGGTGGGCCTAGGTGAGGGCGCTGGCGAGCAGGATCCTGGGAGCCAACGTTTTTGCGCGGGGAGCCTTCAAAGGTCAGCGTGGGCTCGGAGGGCCCTGCCCGATCTCTTGCCCTGATTGACCGGCGGGGCCTCTAGCGGCTCGGGTGGCTGAAGGGCAGCAGGGTGAGTGCGGCACATGAGCTCGGGGTCCCCATCCCCAGCGTTGCGACGCCAGGCCCCTTGGGAAGTGCCCCTCGGTGGCCGACCTATGGTTAGGGTTAGCCTCCAGGAGCCCCGCAGGCCCGATACACCACCTGTGCGTCGAGCGGAGAGTTGGGCCGAGGTGAGGGTGCTGGTGAACATGAGCCTGGGCCCAAGCGTTTTGGTTCGGTGCGCCTCTGAAGGTCGGCAGGGGTTCGGAGGGCCCTGCCAGTTCTCCCACCCTGAATGAATGGCGGCGCCCCTAGCGGCCTGTGTGGGTTGGGGTGGCAGCGTGCATCCGGCGCTGGGGCTTGGGGGCCCCCAATCCCTGGCGTTGCGGCGCCAGGCCCCTTAGGAAGGGACCTTCAGGGGCTGTCCTAGGGTTAGGGTGAGCTCCCAGGAGGCCGGCAGGCCCGAGTCGCTGGCTCTGCGAAGAGCGGAGGTGCGGGCCGAGTTGAGGGTGATGCAGAGCGGGAGCGTGGTCCCCAGCGTTTTGGCGCCCTGGGCCTTCGACTGTTGCCATGGCTCAAAGGGCCCTGCCCGTTCTCCTGCCCTGAAGAACCTACGGTGCCCTTAGCAGCTCCCTTGGCGGTGGAGTGGCAGGGTGAGTCCATGCTGCGGCTCGTGGATCCCCAATCCCCAGCGTTGTGGGGCCAGGCCTCTTGGGAGGGGCTCCTCGTGGGCGGACCTAGGTTTAGAGTTAGCACCCAGGAGGCCAGCAGGCCCAATCCTCTGGCTGGGCGGCGAGAGGTGGGCGGCCCGAGGTAAAGGCGCTGGCGATCGGGAGCGTGGGCCCCTGCATTTTGGCGCAGGAGGCTTCAAATATCGCCGGTTTCTCCAGGGCCCTGTCCCTTCTCCCGCCCTGAATGACGGGCGGCGCCACTAGCGTCCCGGGTGGCGACGTGGCGGCAGGGTGAGTCTGGCTCTGGGTCTGGGGGTCCCTGATCCCCAGTGTAGCGGCACCAGGACCCTTGGGAGGGGCCCCTGGGTGGCTGACCTAGGGTTAGGGTTAGCCCCCAGGAGGCCGGCAGGTGGGATCCGGCCACTGTCCGGGGAGCGGAGGGCGGGGCCGAGGTGAGGGCGTTGGGGAGCGGGAGCGTGGGCACCAGCGTTTTGGCACGGGGAGCCTTTGAAGGCCACCGGGGGCTCGGAAGGCCCTGCCCCTTCTCTCGCCCTGAATGACCCGCAGTGCTCCTAGCGGCCTGGGTGGCGGCGTTGCGGTAGGGTGAGTGTGGCTCTGGGGCTTGAGGTTCCCGATCCCCGGCGAAGCGGCACCAGGACCCTTGGGAGGGGCCCCTGGGGGGCCGACCTAGGGTTAGGGTTAGCACCCGGGAGGCCGGCAGGCGGGATCCGCCCGCTGTGCGTGGAGCGGAGGGGCGGGCCGAGGTGAGGGCGCTGGCGAGCAAGAGCCTGGGCCCAAGCGTTTTGGCACCGGGGGCCTTCGAATGTCTCCGGGGACTCGGCGGGCCCTGCCCATTCTCCTCCCTGAATGACCGGCGGCGCCCCTAGCATCCCAGGTGGCGGCGGGGCGGCATGTAAGTCCGGGCATAGGGCTCGGGGGCCCCAGTCCACCGCGTTGCGGCGCCAGGCCCCTTGGGAGGGGCCCCTCGGAGGCTGACCTAGGGTGAGGTTTTGCCCCTAGGATGCCGGCAGGCCCTATTCGCCAGCCGTGTGGAGACTGGAGTGGCGGACCGAGGTGAGGGCACTGGTGAGCGGGAGCGTGGGCCCGGGTGTTTTGGCGCGGGGGGCCTTTGAAGGTCGCCGTGTCTTGGAGGGCCCTGCCCGTGCTCCCGCCCTGAATGAACGGCACCACCCCAAGCCCCCGGGTGGCGGCTGGGTGGCAGGGTGAGTCCAGTGCTGAGGCTCGGGGGTCCCCAATCCCCAGCGTTGCGGCGCCAGATCCCTTGGGAGGGGCCCCTCGGGGGTCGATCTAGGGTTGCGGTTAGCCCCCAGGAGGCCGGTGGACCCGATCAGCGGCTGTGCGGCACGCGGAGGGTTGGGCCGAGGTGAGGGCGCTGGCGAGACTGAGCATGAGCCCAAGCGTTTTAGTGCGGGGGCCCTTCGAAGGTCAGTGGGGGCTCGGAGGGACCTGCCCGTTCTCCCGCTCTGAATGACCGGCGGGGCCCCTAGAGGCTCCGGTGCCTGAAGGGCAGCAGGGTGAGACCGGCACTTGGGTTGGGGTCCCCATTCCCGGCCGGCGTTGTGGCGCCAGGCCACTTGGGAAGGGCCCCTCCGTGGCCGAACTACAGTTAGGGTTAGCCCCCAGGAGGCCAGCAGGCCCGATACACCGCCTGTGCGTCGAGCGGAGCGTTGGGCCGAGGTGAGGGTGCTGGTGAACATGAGCCCGGGCCCAAGCGTTTTGGTTCGGGGCGCCTTCGAAGGTCGGCGGGGGTTCGAAGGGCCCTGCCCGTTCTCCCACCCTGAATGAATGGCGGCGCCCCTAGCGGCACGTGTGGGGCAGGGCGGCAGGGTGCATCCAGCGCTGGGGCTTGGGGGTTCCCAATCCCCGGCGTTGCAGCGCCAGGCCCCTTAGGAAGCGACCCTCGGGGCCGTCCTAGGGTTAGGGTTAGCGCCCAGGAGGCCGGCAGGCCCGATCCGCCGGCTGTGCGAGGAGTGGAGATGCAGGCCGAGTTGAGGGCGATGGCGAGCGGGAGCTGGGCCCCAGCGTTTTGGCGTCCTGGGCCTTTGAATGTTGCCATGGCTCGGAGGGCCCTGCCCTTTCTCCTGCCCTGAAGAACCAGCAAGGCCCCTAGCGGCTCCGTTGGCAGTGGGGCGGCAGGGTGAATCCCAGGCTGCGGCTCGGGGATCCCCAATCCCCGGCGTTGTGGTGCCAGGCCCCTTGGGAGGGGCTCCTCGTGGGCCGACCCAGGGTTAGAGTTAGCCCCCATAAGGCCGGCAGGCCAGATCCTCTGGCTGGGCGGTGAGAGGTGGGCGGGCCGAGGTAAAGGCGCTGGGGTGCGGGATTGTGGGCCCCTGCATTTTGGGGTGGGAGGCTTCAAATGTCGCCGGTTTCTCCAGGGCCCTGTCAGTTCTCCCGCCCTGAATGACCGGCGGCGCCCCTCGCGGCCCGGGTGGCAGCGTTGTGGGAGGGTGAGTCTGGCTTTGGGGCTTGGGGTTCCAGATCCCTGGCGTAGTGGCACCAAAACCCTTGGGAGGGGCCCCTGGGGGGCCGACCTAGGGTTAGGGTTAGCCCCCAGGAGACCGTCAGGCCCAACCACACACTGTGCGGCGAGCTGAGGTGCGGCCCGAGGTGAAGGCGCTGGGGAGCGGGAGCGTGGGCACCAGCGTTTTGGCACGGGGAGCCTTTGAAGGTCACCGGGGACTCAGAAGGCCCTGCCCTTCTCTCGCCCTCTATGACCCGCGGCGCCCCTAGCGGCCCAGGTGGGGACAGTGCGGCAGGGTGAGTCCGGCTCTGGGGCTCTGAGTTACCAATCCCCAGCATTGCAGAGCCAGGCCGCTTGGGATGTCCCCTCAGGGCCGACCTAGGGTTTTGGTTAGCTGCCAGGAGCCCGGCAGGCCCTATCCACCGGCTCTGAAGCAAGCGGTGGGGTGGGCCTAGGTGAGGGCGCTGGCGAGCAGGATCCTGGGAGCCAACGTTTTTGCGCGGGGAGCCTTCAAAGGTCAGCGTGGGCTCGGAGGGCCCTGCCCGATCTCTTGCCCTGATTGACCGGCGGGGCCTCTAGCGGCTCGGGTGGCTGAAGGGCAGCAGGGTGAGTGCAGCACATGAGCTCGGGGTCCCCATCCCCAGCGTTGCGACGCCAGGCCCCTTGGGAAGTGCCCCTCGGTGGCCGACCTATGGTTAGGGTTAGCCTCCAGGAGCCCCGCAGGCCCGATACACCACCTGTGCGTCGAGCGGAGAGTTGGGCCGAGGTGAGGGTGCTGGTGAACATGAGCCTGGGCCCAAGCGTTTTGGTTCGGTGCGCCTTCCAAGGTCGGCAGGGGTTCGGAGGGCCCTGCCAGTTCTCCCACCCTGAATGAATGGCGGCGCCCCTAGCGGCCTGTGTGGGTTGGGGTGGCAGCGTGCATCCGGCGCTGGGGCTTGGGGGCCCCCAATCCCTGGCGTTGCGGCGCCAGGCCCCTTAGGAAGGGACCTTCAGGGGCTGTCCTAGGGTTAGGGTGAGCTCCCAGGAGGCCGGCAGGCCCGAGTCGCTGGCTCTGCGAAGAGCGGAGGTGCGGGCCGAGTTGAGGGTGATGCAGAGCGGGAGCGTGGTCCCCAGCGTTTTGGCGCCCTGGGCCTTCGACTGTTGCCATGGCTCAAAGGGCCCTGCCCGTTCTCCTGCCCTGAAGAACCTACGGTGCCCTTAGCAGCTCCCTTGGCGGTGGAGTGGCAGGGTGAGTCCATGCTGCGGCTCGTGGATCCCCAATCCCCAGCGTTGTGGGGCCAGGCCTCTTGGGAGGGGCTCCTCGTGGGCGGACCTAGGTTTAGAGTTAGCACCCAGGAGGCCAGCAGGCCCAATCCTCTGGCTGGGCGGCGAGAGGTGGGCGGCCCGAGGTAAAGGCGCTGGCGATCGGGAGCGTGGGCCCCTGCATTTTGGCGCAGGAGGCTTCAAATATCGCCGGTTTCTCCAGGGCCCTGTCCCTTCTCCCGCCCTGAATGACGGGCGGCGCCACTAGCGTCCCGGGTGGCGACGTGGCGGCAGGGTGAGTCTGGCTCTGGGTCTTGGGGTCCCTGATCCCCAGTGTAGCGGCACCAGGACCCTTGGGAGGGGCCCCTGGGTGGCTGACCTAGGGTTAGGGTTAGCCCCCAGGAGGCCGGCAGGTGGGATCCGGCCACTGTCCGGGGAGCGGAGGGCGGGGCCGAGGTGAGGGCGTTGGGGAGCGGGAGCGTGGGCACCAGCGTTTTGGCACGGGGAGCCTTGGAAGGCCACCGGGGGCTCGGAAGGCCCTGCCCCTTCTCTCGCCCTGAATGACCCGCAGTGCTCCTAGCGGCCTGGGTGGCGGCGTTGCGGTAGGGTGAGTGTGGCTCTGGGGCTTGAGGTTCCCGATCCCCGGCGAAGCGGCACCAGGACCCTTGGGAGGGGCCCCTGGGTGGCCGACCTAGGGTTAGGGTTAGCACCCGGGAGGCCGGCAGGCGGGATCCGCCCGCTGTGCGTGGAGCGGAGGGGCGGGCCGAGGTGAGGGCGCTGGCGAGCAAGAGCCTGGGCCCAAGCGTTTTGGCACCGGGGGCCTTCGAATGTCTCCGGGGACTCGGCGGGCCCTGCCCATTCTCCTCCCTGAATGACCGGCGGCGCCCCTAGCATCCCAGGTGGCGGCGGGGCGGCATGTAAGTCCGGGCATAGGGCTCGGGGGCCCCAGTCCACCGCGTTGCGGCGCCAGGCCCCTTGGGAGGGGCCCCTCGGAGGCTGACCTAGGGTGAGGTTTTGCCCCTAGGATGCCGGCAGGCCCTATTCGCCAGCCGTGTGGAGACTGGAGTGGCGGACCAAGGTGAGGGCACTGGTGAGCGGGAGCGTGGGCCCGGGTGTTTTGGCGCGGGGGGCCTTTGAAGGTCGCCGTGTCTTGGAGGGCCCTGCCCGTGCTCCCGCCCTGAATGAACGGCACCACCCCAAGCCCCCGGGTGGCGGCTGGGTGGCAGGGTGAGTCCAGTGCTGAGGCTCGGGGGTCCCCAATCCCCAGCGTTGCGGCGCCAGATCCCTTGGGAGGGGCCCCTCGGGGGTCGATCTAGGGTTGCGGTTAGCCCCCAGGAGGCCGGTGGACCCGATCAGCGGCTGTGCGGCACGCGGAGGGTTGGGCCGAGGTGAGGGCGCTGGCGAGACTGAGCATGAGCCCAAGCGTTTTAGTGCGGGGGCCCTTCGAAGGTCAGTGGGGGCTCGGAGGGACCTGCCCGTTCTCCCGCTCTGAATGACCGGCGGGGCCCCTAGAGGCTCCGGTGCCTGAAGGGCAGCAGGGTGAGACCGGCACTTGGGTTGGGGTCCCCATTCCCGGCCGGCGTTGTGGCGCCAGGCCACTTGGGAAGGGCCCCTCCGTGGCCGAACTACAGTTAGGGTTAGCCCCCAGGAGGCCAGCAGGCCCGATACACCGCCTGTGCGTCGAGCGGAGCGTTGGGCCGAGGTGAGGGTGCTGGTGAACATGAGCCCGGGCCCAAGCGTTTTGGTTCGGGGCGCCTTCGAAGGTCGGCGGGGGTTCGAAGGGCCCTGCCCGTTCTCCCACCCTGAATGAATGGCGGCGCCCCTAGCGGCACGTGTGGGGCAGGGCGGCAGGGTGCATCCAGCGCTGGGGCTTGGGGGTTCCCAATCCCCGGCGTTGCGGCGCCAGGCCCCTTAGGAAGCGACCCTCGGGGCCGTCCTAGGGTTAGGGTTAGCGCCCAGGAGGCCGGCAGGCCCGATCCGCCGGCTGTGCGAGGAGTGGAGATGCAGGCCGAGTTGAGGGCGATGGCGAGCGGGAGCTGGGCCCCAGCGTTTTGGCGTCCTGGGCCTTTGAATGTTGCCATGGCTCGGAGGGCCCTGCCCTTTCTCCTGCCCTGAAGAACCAGCAAGGCCCCTAGCGGCTCCGTTGGCAGTGGGGCGGCAGGGTGAATCCCAGGCTGCGGCTCGGGGATCCCCAATCCCCGGCGTTGTGGTGCCAGGCCCCTTGGGAGGGGCTCCTCGTGGGCCGACCCAGGGTTAGAGTTAGCCCCCATAAGGCCGGCAGGCCAGATCCTCTGGCTGGGCGGTGAGAGGTGGGCGGGCCGAGGTAAAGGCGCTGGGGTGCGGGATTGTGGGCCCCTGCATTTTGGGGTGGGAGGCTTCAAATGTCGCCGGTTTCTCCAGGGCCCTGTCAGTTCTCCCGCCCTGAATGACCGGCGGCGCCCCTCGCGGCCCGGGTGGCAGCGTTGTGGGAGGGTGAGTCTGGCTTTGGGGCTTGGGGTTCCAGATCCCTGGCGTAGTGGCACCAAAACCCTTGGGAGGGGCCCCTGGGGGGCCGACCTAGGGTTAGGGTTAGCCCCCAGGAGACCGTCAGGCCCAACCACACACTGTGCGGCGAGCTGAGGTGCGGCCCGAGGTGAAGGCGCTGGGGAGCGGGAGCGTGGGCACCAGCGTTTTGGCACGGGGAGCCTTTGAAGGTCACCGGGGACTCAGAAGGCCCTGCCCTTCTCTCGCCCTCTATGACCCGCGGCGCCCCTAGCGGCCCAGGTGGGGACAGTGCGGCAGGGTGAGTCCGGCTCTGGGGCTCTGAGTTACCAATCCCCAGCATTGCAGAGCCAGGCCGCTTGGGATGTCCCCTCAGGGCCGACCTAGGGTTTTGGTTAGCTGCCAGGAGCCCGGCAGGCCCTATCCACCGGCTCTGAAGCAAGCGGTGGGGTGGGCCTAGGTGAGGGCGCTGGCGAGCAGGATCCTGGGAGCCAACGTTTTTGCGCGGGGAGCCTTCAAAGGTCAGCGTGGGCTCGGAGGGCCCTGCCCGATCTCTTGCCCTGATTGACCGGCGGGGCCTCTAGCGGCTCGGGTGGCTGAAGGGCAGCAGGGTGAGTGCGGCACATGAGCTCGGGGTCCCCATCCCCAGCGTTGCGACGCCAGGCCCCTTGGGAAGTGCCCCTCGGTGGCCGACCTATGGTTAGGGTTAGCCTCCAGGAGCCCCGCAGGCCCGATACACCACCTGTGCGTCGAGCGGAGAGTTGGGCCGAGGTGAGGGTGCTGGTGAACATGAGCCTGGGCCCAAGCGTTTTGGTTCGGTGCGCCTCTGAAGGTCGGCAGGGGTTCGGAGGGCCCTGCCAGTTCTCCCACCCTGAATGAATGGCGGCGCCCCTAGCGGCCTGTGTGGGTTGGGGTGGCAGCGTGCATCCGGCGCTGGGGCTTGGGGGCCCCCAATCCCTGGCGTTGCGGCGCCAGGCCCCTTAGGAAGGGACCTTCAGGGGCTGTCCTAGGGTTAGGGTGAGCTCCCAGGAGGCCGGCAGGCCCGAGTCGCTGGCTCTGCGAAGAGCGGAGGTGCGGGCCGAGTTGAGGGTGATGCAGAGCGGGAGCGTGGTCCCCAGCGTTTTGGCGCCCTGGGCCTTCGACTGTTGCCATGGCTCAAAGGGCCCTGCCCGTTCTCCTGCCCTGAAGAACCTACGGTGCCCTTAGCAGCTCCCTTGGCGGTGGAGTGGCAGGGTGAGTCCATGCTGCGGCTCGTGGATCCCCAATCCCCAGCGTTGTGGGGCCAGGCCTCTTGGGAGGGGCTCCTCGTGGGCGGACCTAGGTTTAGAGTTAGCACCCAGGAGGCCAGCAGGCCCAATCCTCTGGCTGGGCGGCGAGAGGTGGGCGGCCCGAGGTAAAGGCGCTGGCGATCGGGAGCGTGGGCCCCTGCATTTTGGCGCAGGAGGCTTCAAATATCGCCGGTTTCTCCAGGGCCCTGTCCCTTCTCCCGCCCTGAATGACGGGCGGCGCCACTAGCGTCCCGGGTGGCGACGTGGCGGCAGGGTGAGTCTGGCTCTGGGTCTTGGGGTCCCTGATCCCCAGTGTAGCGGCACCAGGACCCTTGGGAGGGGCCCCTGGGTGGCTGACCTAGGGTTAGGGTTAGCCCCCAGGAGGCCGGCAGGTGGGATCCGGCCACTGTCCGGGGAGCGGAGGGCGGGGCCGAGGTGAGGGCGTTGGGGAGCGGGAGCGTGGGCACCAGCGTTTTGGCACGGGGAGCCTTGGAAGGCCACCGGGGGCTCGGAAGGCCCTGCCCCTTCTCTCGCCCTGAATGACCCGCAGTGCTCCTAGCGGCCTGGGTGGCGGCGTTGCGGTAGGGTGAGTGTGGCTCTGGGGCTTGAGGTTCCCGATCCCCGGCGAAGCGGCACCAGGACCCTTGGGAGGGGCCCCTGGGGGGCCGACCTAGGGTTAGGGTTAGCACCCGGGAGGCCGGCAGGCGGGATCCGCCCGCTGTGCGTGGAGCGGAGGGGCGGGCCGAGGTGAGGGCGCTGGCGAGCAAGAGCCTGGGCCCAAGCGTTTTGGCACCGGGGGCCTTCGAATGTCTCCGGGGACTCGGCGGGCCCTGCCCATTCTCCTCCCTGAATGACCGGCGGCGCCCCTAGCATCCCAGGTGGCGGCGGGGCGGCATGTAAGTCCGGGCATAGGGCTCGGGGGCCCCAGTCCACCGCGTTGCGGCGCCAGGCCCCTTGGGAGGGGCCCCTCGGAGGCTGACCTAGGGTGAGGTTTTGCCCCTAGGATGCCGGCAGGCCCTATTCGCCAGCCGTGTGGAGACTGGAGTGGCGGACCGAGGTGAGGGCACTGGTGAGCGGGAGCGTGGGCCCGGGTGTTTTGGCGCGGGGGGCCTTTGAAGGTCGCCGTGTCTTGGAGGGCCCTGCCCGTGCTCCCGCCCTGAATGAACGGCACCACCCCAAGCCCCCGGGTGGCGGCTGGGTGGCAGGGTGAGTCCAGTGCTGAGGCTCGGGGGTCCCCAATCCCCAGCGTTGCGGCGCCAGATCCCTTGGGAGGGGCCCCTCGGGGGTCGATCTAGGGTTGCGGTTAGCCCCCAGGAGGCCGGTGGACCCGATCAGCGGCTGTGCGGCACGCGGAGGGTTGGGCCGAGGTGAGGGCGCTGGCGAGACTGAGCATGAGCCCAAGCGTTTTAGTGCGGGGGCCCTTCGAAGGTCAGTGGGGGCTCGGAGGGACCTGCCCGTTCTCCCGCTCTGAATGACCGGCGGGGCCCCTAGAGGCTCCGGTGCCTGAAGGGCAGCAGGGTGAGACCGGCAGTTGGGTTGGGGTCCCCATTCCCGGCGTTGTGGCGCCAGGCCACTTGGGAAGGGCCCCTCCGTGGCTGAACTACAGTTAGGGTTAGCCCCCAGGAGGCCAGCAGGCCCGATACACCGCCTGTGCGTCGAGCGGAGCGTTGGGCCGAGGTGAGGGTGCTGGTGAACATGAGCCCGGGCCCAAGCGTTTTGGTTCGGGGCGCCTTCGAAGGTCGGCGGGGGTTCGAAGGGCCCTGCCCTTCTCCCACCCTGAATGAATGGCGGCGCCCCTAGCGGCACGTGTGGGGCAGGGCGGCAGGGTGCATCCAGCGCTGGGGCTTGGGGGTTCCCAATCCCCGGCGTTGCGGCGCCAGGCCCCTTAGGAAGCGACCCTCGGGGCCGTCCTAGGGTTAGGGTTAGCGCCCAGGAGGCCGGCAGGCCCGATCCGCCGGCTGTGCGAGGAGTGGAGATGCAGGCCGAGTTGAGGGCGATGGCGAGCAGGAGCTGGGCCCCAGCGTTTTGGCGTCCTGGGCCTTTGAATGTTGCCATGGCTCGGAGGGCCCTGCCCTTTCTCCTGCCCTGAAGAACCAGCAAGGCCCCTAGCGGCTCCGTTGGCAGTGGGGCGGCAGGGTGAATCCCAGGCTGCGGCTCGGGGATCCCCAATCCCCGGCGTTGTGGTGCCAGGCCCCTTGGGAGGGGCTCCTCGTGGGCCGACCCAGGGTTAGAGTTAGCCCCCATAAGGCCGGCAGGCCAGATCCTCTGGCTGGGCGGTGAGAGGTGGGCGGGCCGAGGTAAAGGCGCTGGGGTGCGGGATTGTGGGCCCCTGCATTTTGGGGTGGGAGGCTTCAAATGTCGCCGGTTTCTCCAGGGCCCTGTCAGTTCTCCCGCCCTGAATGACCGGCGGCGCCCCTCGCGGCCCGGGTGGCAGCGTTGTGGGAGGGTGAGTCTGGCTTTGGGGCTTGGGGTTCCAGATCCCTGGCGTAGTGGCACCAAAACCCTTGGGAGGGGCCCCTGGGGGGCCGACCTAGGGTTAGGGTTAGCCCCCAGGAGACCGTCAGGCCCAACCACACACTGTGCGGCGAGCTGAGGTGCGGCCCGAGGTGAAGGCGCTGGGGAGCGGGAGCGTGGGCACCAGCGTTTTGGCACGGGGAGCCTTTGAAGGTCACCGGGGACTCAGAAGGCCCTGCCCTTCTCTCGCCCTCTATGACCCGCGGCGCCCCTAGCGGCCCAGGTGGGGACAGTGCGGCAGGGTGAGTCCGGCTCTGGGGCTCTGAGTTACCAATCCCCAGCATTGCAGAGCCAGGCCGCTTGGGATGTCCCCTCAGGGCCGACCTAGGGTTTTGGTTAGCTGCCAGGAGCCCGGCAGGCCCTATCCACCGGCTCTGAAGCAAGCGGTGGGGTGGGCCTAGGTGAGGGCGCTGGCGAGCACGATCCTGGGAGCCAACGTTTTTGCGCGGGGAGCCTTCAAAGGTCAGCGTGGGCTCGGAGGGCCCTGCCCGATCTCTTGCCCTGATTGACCGGCGGGGCCTCTAGCGGCTCGGGTGGCTGAAGGGCAGCAGGGTGAGTGCGGCACATGAGCTCGGGGTCCCCATCCCCAGCGTTGCGACGCCAGGCCCCTTGGGAAGTGCCCCTCGGTGGCCGACCTATGGTTAGGGTTAGCCTCCAGGAGCCCCGCAGGCCCGATACACCACCTGTGCGTCGAGCGGAGAGTTGGGCCGAGGTGAGGGTGCTGGTGAACATGAGCCTGGGCCCAAGCGTTTTGGTTCGGTGCGCCTTCCAAGGTCGGCAGGGGTTCGGAGGGCCCTGCCAGTTCTCCCACCCTGAATGAATGGCGGCGCCCCTAGCGGCCTGTGTGGGTTGGGGTGGCAGCGTGCATCCGGCGCTGGGGCTTGGGGGCCCCCAATCCCTGGCGTTGCGGCGCCAGGCCCCTTAGGAAGGGACCTTCAGGGGCTGTCCTAGGGTTAGGGTGAGCTCCCAGGAGGCCGGCAGGCCCGAGTCGCTGGCTCTGCGAAGAGCGGAGGTGCGGGCCGAGTTGAGGGTGATGCAGAGCGGGAGCGTGGTCCCCAGCGTTTTGGCGCCCTGGGCCTTCGACTGTTGCCATGGCTCAAAGGGCCCTGCCCGTTCTCCTGCCCTGAAGAACCTACGGTGCCCTTAGCAGCTCCCTTGGCGGTGGAGTGGCAGGGTGAGTCCATGCTGCGGCTCGTGGATCCCCAATCCCCAGCGTTGTGGGGCCAGGCCTCTTGGGAGGGGCTCCTCGTGGGCGGACCTAGGTTTAGAGTTAGCACCCAGGAGGCCAGCAGGCCCAATCCTCTGGCTGGGCGGCGAGAGGTGGGCGGCCCGAGGTAAAGGCGCTGGCGATCGGGAGCGTGGGCCCCTGCATTTTGGCGCAGGAGGCTTCAAATATCGCCGGTTTCTCCAGGGCCCTGTCCCTTCTCCCGCCCTGAATGACGGGCGGCGCCACTAGCGTCCCGGGTGGCGACGTGGCGGCAGGGTGAGTCTGGCTCTGGGTCTTGGGGTCCCTGATCCCCAGTGTAGCGGCACCAGGACCCTTGGGAGGGGCCCCTGGGTGGCTGACCTAGGGTTAGGGTTAGCCCCCAGGAGGCCGGCAGGTGGGATCCGGCCACTGTCCGGGGAGCGGAGGGCGGGGCCGAGGTGAGGGCGTTGGGGAGCGGGAGCGTGGGCACCAGCGTTTTGGCACGGGGAGCCTTGGAAGGCCACCGGGGGCTCGGAAGGCCCTGCCCCTTCTCTCGCCCTGAATGACCCGCAGTGCTCCTAGCGGCCTGGGTGGCGGCGTTGCGGTAGGGTGAGTGTGGCTCTGGGGCTTGAGGTTCCCGATCCCCGGCGAAGCGGCACCAGGACCCTTGGGAGGGGCCCCTGGGGGGCCGACCTAGGGTTAGGGTTAGCACCCGGGAGGCCGGCAGGCGGGATCCGCCCGCTGTGCGTGGAGCGGAGGGGCGGGCCGAGGTGAGGGCGCTGGCGAGCAAGAGCCTGGGCCCAAGCGTTTTGGCACCGGGGGCCTTCGAATGTCTCCGGGGACTCGGCGGGCCCTGCCCATTCTCCTCCCTGAATGACCGGCGGCGCCCCTAGCATCCCAGGTGGCGGCGGGGCGGCATGTAAGTCCGGGCATAGGGCTCGGGGGCCCCAGTCCACCGCGTTGCGGCGCCAGGCCCCTTGGGAGGGGCCCCTCGGAGGCTGACCTAGGGTGAGGTTTTGCCCCTAGGATGCCGGCAGGCCCTATTCGCCAGCCGTGTGGAGACTGGAGTGGCGGACCGAGGTGAGGGCACTGGTGAGCGGGAGCGTGGGCCCGGGTGTTTTGGCGCGGGGGGCCTTTGAAGGTCGCCGTGTCTTGGAGGGCCCTGCCCGTGCTCCCGCCCTGAATGAACGGCACCACCCCAAGCCCCCGGGTGGCGGCTGGGTGGCAGGGTGAGTCCAGTGCTGAGGCTCGGGGGTCCCCAATCCCCAGCGTTGCGGCGCCAGATCCCTTGGGAGGGGCCCCTCGGGGGTCGATCTAGGGTTGCGGTTAGCCCCCAGGAGGCCGGTGGACCCGATCAGCGGCTGTGCGGCACGCGGAGGGTTGGGCCGAGGTGAGGGCGCTGGCGAGACTGAGCATGAGCCCAAGCGTTTTAGTGCGGGGGCCCTTCGAAGGTCAGTGGGGGCTCGGAGGGACCTGCCCGTTCTCCCGCTCTGAATGACCGGCGGGGCCCCTAGAGGCTCCGGTGCCTGAAGGGCAGCAGGGTGAGACCGGCACTTGGGTTGGGGTCCCCATTCCCGGCCGGCGTTGTGGCGCCAGGCCACTTGGGAAGGGCCCCTCCGTGGCCGAACTACAGTTAGGGTTAGCCCCCAGGAGGCCAGCAGGCCCGATACACCGCCTGTGCGTCGAGCGGAGCGTTGGGCCGAGGTGAGGGTGCTGGTGAACATGAGCCCGGGCCCAAGCGTTTTGGTTCGGGGCGCCTTCGAAGGTCGGCGGGGGTTCGAAGGGCCCTGCCCGTTCTCCCACCCTGAATGAATGGCGGTGCCCCTAGCGGCACGTGTGGGGCAGGGCGGCAGGGTGCATCCAGCGCTGGGGCTTGGGGGTTCCCAATCCCCGGCATTGCGGCGCCAGGCCCCTTAGGAAGCGACCCTCGGGGCCGTCCTAGGGTTAGGGTTAGCGCCCAGGAGGCCGGCAGGCCCGATCCGCCGGCTGTGCGAGGAGTGGAGATGCAGGCCGAGTTGAGGGCGATGGCGAGCGGGAGCTGGGCCCCAGCGTTTTGGCGTCCTGGGCCTTTGAATGTTGCCATGGCTCGGAGGGCCCTGCCCTTTCTCCTGCCCTGAAGAACCAGCAAGGCCCCTAGCGGCTCCGTTGGCAGTGGGGCGGCAGGGTGAATCCCAGGCTGCGGCTCGGGGATCCCCAATCCCCGGCGTTGTGGTGCCAGGCCCCTTGGGAGGGGCTCCTCGTGGGCCGACCCAGGGTTAGAGTTAGCCCCCATAAGGCCGGCAGGCCAGATCCTCTGGCTGGGCGGTGAGAGGTGGGCGGGCCGAGGTAAAGGCGCTGGGGTGCGGGATTGTGGGCCCCTGCATTTTGGGGTGGGAGGCTTCAAATGTCGCCGGTTTCTCCAGGGCCCTGTCAGTTCTCCCGCCCTGAATGACCGGCGGCGCCCCTCGCGGCCCGGGTGGCAGCGTTGTGGGAGGGTGAGTCTGGCTTTGGGGCTTGGGGTTCCAGATCCCTGGCGTAGTGGCACCAAAACCCTTGGGAGGGGCCCCTGGGGGGCCGACCTAGGGTTAGGGTTAGCCCCCAGGAGACCGTCAGGCCCAACCACACACTGTGCGGCGAGCTGAGGTGCGGCCCGAGGTGAAGGCGCTGGGGAGCGGGAGCGTGGGCACCAGCGTTTTGGCACGGGGAGCCTTTGAAGGTCACCGGGGACTCAGAAGGCCCTGCCCTTCTCTCGCCCTCTATGACCCGCGGCGCCCCTAGCGGCCCAGGTGGGGACAGTGCGGCAGGGTGAGTCCGGCTCTGGGGCTCTGAGTTACCAATCCCCAGCATTGCAGAGCCAGGCCGCTTGGGATGTCCCCTCAGGGCCGACCTAGGGTTTTGGTTAGCTGCCAGGAGCCCGGCAGGCCCTATCCACCGGCTCTGAAGCAAGCGGTGGGGTGGGCCTAGGTGAGGGCGCTGGCGAGCAGGATCCTGGGAGCCAACGTTTTTGCGCGGGGAGCCTTCAAAGGTCAGCGTGGGCTCGGAGGGCCCTGCCCGATCTCTTGCCCTGATTGACCGGCGGGGCCTCTAGCGGCTCGGGTGGCTGAAGGGCAGCAGGGTGAGTGCGGCACATGAGCTCGGGGTCCCCATCCCCAGCGTTGCGACGCCAGGCCCCTTGGGAAGTGCCCCTCGGTGGCCGACCTATGGTTAGGGTTAGCCTCCAGGAGCCCCGCAGGCCCGATACACCACCTGTGCGTCGAGCGGAGAGTTGGGCCGAGGTGAGGGTGCTGGTGAACATGAGCCTGGGCCCAAGCGTTTTGGTTCGGTGCGCCTTCCAAGGTCGGCAGGGGTTCGGAGGGCCCTGCCAGTTCTCCCACCCTGAATGAATGGCGGCGCCCCTAGCGGCCTGTGTGGGTTGGGGTGGCAGCGTGCATCCGGCGCTGGGGCTTGGGGGCCCCCAATCCCTGGCGTTGCGGCGCCAGGCCCCTTAGGAAGGGACCTTCAGGGGCTGTCCTAGGGTTAGGGTGAGCTCCCAGGAGGCCGGCAGGCCCGAGTCGCTGGCTCTGCGAAGAGCGGAGGTGCGGGCCGAGTTGAGGGTGATGCAGAGCGGGAGCGTGGTCCCCAGCGTTTTGGCGCCCTGGGCCTTCGACTGTTGCCATGGCTCAAAGGGCCCTGCCCGTTCTCCTGCCCTGAAGAACCTACGGTGCCCTTAGCAGCTCCCTTGGCGGTGGAGTGGCAGGGTGAGTCCATGCTGCGGCTCGTGGATCCCCAATCCCCAGCGTTGTGGGGCCAGGCCTCTTGGGAGGGGCTCCTCGTGGGCGGACCTAGGTTTAGAGTTAGCACCCAGGAGGCCAGCAGGCCCAATCCTCTGGCTGGGCGGCGAGAGGTGGGCGGCCCGAGGTAAAGGCGCTGGCGATCGGGAGCGTGGGCCCCTGCATTTTGGCACAGGAGGCTTCAAATATCGCCGGTTTCTCCAGGGCCCTGTCCCTTCTCCCGCCCTGAATGACGGGCGGCGCCACTAGCGTCCCGGGTGGCGACGTGGCGGCAGGGTGAGTCTGGCTCTGGGTCTTGGGGTCCCTGATCCCCAGTGTAGCGGCACCAGGACCCTTGGGAGGGGCCCCTGGGTGGCTGACCTAGGGTTAGGGTTAGCCCCCAGGAGGCCGGCAGGTGGGATCCGGCCACTGTCCAGGGAGCGGAGGGCGGGGCCGAGGTGAGGGCGTTGGGGAGCGGGAGCGTGGGCACCAGCGTTTTGGCACGGGGAGCCTTTGAAGGCCACCGGGGGCTCGGAAGGCCCTGCCCCTTCTCTCGCCCTGAATGACCCGCAGTGCTCCTAGCGGCCTGGGTGGCGGCGTTGCGGTAGGGTGAGTGTGGCTCTGGGGCTTGAGGTTCCCGATCCCCGGCGAAGCGGCACCAGGACCCTTGGGAGGGGCCCCTGGGTGGCCGACCTAGGGTTAGGGTTAGCACCCGGGAGGCCGGCAGGCGGGATCCGCCCGCTGTGCGTGGAGCGGAGGGGCGGGCCGAGGTGAGGGCGCTGGCGAGCAAGAGCCTGGGCCCAAGCGTTTTGGCACCGGGGGCCTTCGAATGTCTCCGGGGACTCGGCGGGCCCTGCCCATTCTCCTCCCTGAATGACCGGCGGCGCCCCTAGCAGCCCAGGTGGCGGCGGGGCGGCATGTAAGTCCGGGCATAGGGCTCGGGGGCCCCAGTCCACCGCGTTGCGGCGCCAGGCCCCTTGGGAGGGGCCCCTCGGAGGCTGACCTAGGGTGAGGTTTTGCCCCTAGGATGCCGGCAGGCCCTATTCGCCAGCCGTGTGGAGACTGGAGTGGTGGACCGAGGTGAGGGCACTGGTGAGCGGGAGCGTGGGCCCGGGTGTTTTGGCGCGGGGGGCCTTTGAAGGTCGCCGTGTCTTGGAGGGCCCTGCCCGTGCTCCCGCCCTGAATGAACGGCACCACCCCAAGCCCCCGGGTGGCGGCTGGGTGGCAGGGTGAGTCCAGTGCTGAGGCTCGGGGGTCCCCAATCCCCAGCGTTGCGGCGCCAGATCCCTTGGGAGGGGCCCCTCGGGGGTCGATCTAGGGTTGCGGTTAGCCCCCAGGAGGCCGGTGGACCCGATCAGCGGCTGTGCGGCACGCGGAGGGTTGGGCCGAGGTGAGGGCGCTGGCGAGACTGAGCATGAGCCCAAGCGTTTTAGTGCGGGGGCCCTTCGAAGGTCAGTGGGGGCTCGGAGGGACCTGCCCGTTCTCCCGCTCTGAATGACCGGCGGGGCCCCTAGAGGCTCCGGTGCCTGAAGGGCAGCAGGGTGAGACCGGCACTTGGGTTGGGGTCCCCATTCCCGGCCGGCGTTGTGGCGCCAGGCCACTTGGGAAGGGCCCCTCCGTGGCCGAACTACAGTTAGGGTTAGCCCCCAGGAGGCCAGCAGGCCCGATACACCGCCTGTGCGTCGAGCGGAGCGTTGGGCCGAGGTGAGGGTGCTGGTGAACATGAGCCCGGGCCCAAGCGTTTTGGTTCGGGGCGCCTTCGAAGGTCGGCGGGGGTTCGAAGGGCCCTGCCCGTTCTCCCACCCTGAATGAATGGCGGTGCCCCTAGCGGCACGTGTGGGGCAGGGCGGCAGGGTGCATCCAGCGCTGGGGCTTGGGGGTTCCCAATCCCCGGCGTTGCGGCGCCAGGCCCCTTAGGAAGCGACCCTCGGGGCCGTCCTAGGGTTAGGGTTAGCGCCCAGGAGGCCGGCAGGCCCGATCCGCCGGCTGTGCGAGGAGTGGAGATGCAGGCCGAGTTGAGGGCGATGGCGAGCGGGAGCTGGGCCCCAGCGTTTTGGCGTCCTGGGCCTTTGAATGTTGCCATGGCTCGGAGGGCCCTGCCCTTTCTCCTGCCCTGAAGAACCAGCAAGGCCCCTAGCGGCTCCGTTGGCAGTGGGGCGGCAGGGTGAATCCCAGGCTGCGGCTCGGGGATCCCCAATCCCCGGCGTTGTGGTGCCAGGCCCCTTGGGAGGGGCTCCTCGTGGGCCGACCCAGGGTTAGAGTTAGCCCCCATAAGGCCGGCAGGCCAGATCCTCTGGCTGGGCGGTGAGAGGTGGGCGGGCCGAGGTAAAGGCGCTGGGGTGCGGGATTGTGGGCCCCTGCATTTTGGGGTGGGAGGCTTCAAATGTCGCCGGTTTCTCCAGGGCCCTGTCAGTTCTCCCGCCCTGAATGACCGGCGGCGCCCCTCGCGGCCCGGGTGGCAGCGTTGTGGGAGGGTGAGTCTGGCTTTGGGGCTTGGGGTTCCAGATCCCTGGCGTAGTGGCACCAAAACCCTTGGGAGGGGCCCCTGGGGGGCCGACCTAGGGTTAGGGTTAGCCCCCAGGAGACCGTCAGGCCCAACCACACACTGTGCGGCGAGCTGAGGTGCGGCCCGAGGTGAAGGCGCTGGGGAGCGGGAGCGTGGGCACCAGCGTTTTGGCACGGGGAGCCTTTGAAGGTCACCGGGGACTCAGAAGGCCCTGCCCTTCTCTCGCCCTCTATGACCCGCGGCGCCCCTAGCGGCCCAGGTGGGGACAGTGCGGCAGGGTGAGTCCAGCTCTGGGGCTCTGAGTTACCAATCCCCAGCATTGCAGAGCCAGGCCGCTTGGGATGTCCCCTCAGGGCCGACCTAGGGTTTTGGTTAGCTGCCAGGAGCCCGGCAGGCCCTATCCACCGGCTCTGAAGCAAGCGGTGGGGTGGGCCTAGGTGAGGGCGCTGGCGAGCAGGATCCTGGGAGCCAACGTTTTTGCGCGGGGAGCCTTCAAAGGTCAGCGTGGGCTCGGAGGGCCCTGCCCGATCTCTTGCCCTGATTGACCGGCGGGGCCTCTAGCGGCTCGGGTGGCTGAAGGGCAGCAGGGTGAGTGCGGCACATGAGCTCGGGGTCCCCATCCCCAGCGTTGCGACGCCAGGCCCCTTGGGAAGTGCCCCTCGGTGGCCGACCTATGGTTAGGGTTAGCCTCCAGGAGCCCCGCAGGCCCGATACACCACCTGTGCGTCGAGCGGAGAGTTGGGCCGAGGTGAGGGTGCTGGTGAACATGAGCCTGGGCCCAAGCGTTTTGGTTCGGTGCGCCTTCCAAGGTCGGCAGGGGTTCGGAGGGCCCTGCCAGTTCTCCCACCCTGAATGAATGGCGGCGCCCCTAGCGGCCTGTGTGGGTTGGGGTGGCAGCGTGCATCCGGCGCTGGGGCTTGGGGGCCCCCAATCCCTGGCGTTGCGGCGCCAGGCCCCTTAGGAAGGGACCTTCAGGGGCTGTCCTAGGGTTAGGGTGAGCTCCCAGGAGGCCGGCAGGCCCGAGTCGCTGGCTCTGCGAAGAGCGGAGGTGCGGGCCGAGTTGAGGGTGATGCAGAGCGGGAGCGTGGTCCCCAGCGTTTTGACGCCCTGGGCCTTCGACTGTTGCCATGGCTCAAAGGGCCCTGCCCGTTCTCCTGCCCTGAAGAACCAGCGGCGCCCTTAGCAGCTCCCTTGGCGGTGGAGCGGCAGGGTGAGTCCATGCTGCGGCTCGTGGATCCCCAATTCCCAGCGTTGTGGGGCCAGGCCTCTTGGGAGGGGCTCCTCTTGGGCGGACCTAGGTTTAGAGTTAGCACCCAGGAGGCCAGCAGGCCCAATCCTCTGGCTGGGCGGCGAGAGGTGGGCGGCCCGAGGTAAAGGCGCTGGCGATCGGGAGCGTGGGCCCCTGCATTTTGGCACAGGAGGCTTCAAATATCGCCGGTTTCTCCAGGGCCCTGTCCCTTCTCCCGCCCTGAATGACGGGCGGCGCCACTAGCAGCCCGGGTGGCGACGTGGCGGCAGGGTGAGTCTGGCTCTGGGTCTTGGGGTCCCTGATCCCCAGTGTAGCGGCACCAGGACCCTTGGGAGGGGCCCCTGGGTGGCTGACCTAGGGTTAGGGTTAGCCCCCAGGAGGCCGGCAGGTGGGATCCGGCCACTGTCCGGGGAGCGGAGGGCGGGGCCGAGGTGAGGGCGTTGGGGAGCGGGAGCGTGGGCACCAGCGTTTTGGCACGGGGAGCCTTTGAAGGCCACCGGGGGCTCGGAAGGCCCTGCCCCTTCTCTCGCCCTGAATGACCCGCAGTGCTCCTAGCGGCCCGGGTGGCGGCGTTGCGGTAGGGTGAGTGTGGCTCTGGGGCTTGAGGTTCCCGATCCCCGGCGAAGCGGCACCAGGACCCTTGGGAGGGGCCCCTGGGTGGCCGACCTAGGGTTAGGGTTAGCACCCGGGAGGCCGGCAGGCGGGATCCGCCCGCTGTGCGTGGAGCGGAGGGGCGGGCCGAGGTGAGGGCGCTGGCGAGCAAGAGCCTGGGCCCAAGCGTTTTGGCACCGGGGGCCTTCGAATGTCTCCGGGGACTCGGCGGGCCCTGCCCATTCTCCTCCCTGAATGACCGGCGGCGCCCCTAGCAGCCCAGGTGGCGGCGGGGCGGCATGTAAGTCCGGGCATAGGGCTCGGGGGTCCCCAGTCCACCGCGTTGCGGCGCCAGGCCCCTTGGGAGGGGCCCCTGGGAGGCTGACCTAGGGTGAGGTTTAGCCCCTAGGATGCCGGCAGGCCCTATTCGCCAGCCGTGTGAAGACTGGAGTGGCGGACCGAGGTGAGGGCACTGGTGAGCGGGAGCATGGGCCCGGGGTTTGGCGCGGGGGGCCTTTGAAGGTCGCCGTGTCTTGGAGGGCCCTGCCCGTGCTCCCGCCCTGAATGAACGGCACCACCCCAAGCCCCCGGGTGGCGGCTCGGTGGCAGGGTGAGTCCAGTGCTGAGGCTCGGGGGTCCCCAATCCCCAGCGTTGCGGCGCCAGATCCCTTGGGAGGGGCCCCTCGGGGGTCGATCTAGGGTTGCGGTTAGCCCCCAGGAGGCCGGTGGACCCGATCAGTGGCTGTGCGGCACGCGGAGGGTTGGGCCGAGGTGAGGGCGCTGGCGAGACTGAGCATGAGCCCAAGCGTTTTAGTGCGGGGGGCCTTCGAAGGTCAGTGGGGGCTCGGAGGAACCTGCCCGTTCTCCCGCTCTGAATGACCGGCGGGGCCCCTAGAGGCTCCGGTGCCTGAAGGGCAGCAGGGTGAGACCGGCACTTGGGTTGGGGTCCCCATTCCCGGCGTTGGGGCGCCAGGCCACTTGGGAAGGGCCCCTCCGTGGCCGACCTACAGTTAGGGTTAGCCCCCAGGAGGCCAGCAGGCCCGATACACCGCCTGTGCGTCGAGCGGAGAGTTGGGCCGAGGTGAGGGTGCTGGTGAACATGAGCCCGGGCCCAAGCGTTTTGGTTCGGGGCGCCTTCGAAGGTCGGCGGGGGTTCGAAGGGCCCTGCCCGTTCTCCCACCCTGAATGAATGGCGGCGCCCCTAGCGGCACGTGTGGGGCAGGGCGGCAGGGTGCATCCAGCGCTGGAGCTTGGGGGTTCCCAATCCCCGGCATTGCGGCGCCAGGCCCCTTAGGAAGCGACCCTCGGGGCCGTCCTAGGGTTAGGGTTAGCGCCCAGGAGGCCGGCAGGCCCGATCCGCCGGCTGTGCGAGGAGTGGAGATGCAGGCCGAGTTGAGGGCGATGGCGAGCGGGAGCTGGGCCCCAGCGTTTTGGCGTCCTGGGCCTTTGAATGTTGCCATGGCTCAGAGGGCCCTGCCCTTTCTCCTGCCCTGAAGAACCAGCAAGGCCCCTAGGGGCTCCGTTGGCAGTGGGGCGGCAGGGTGAATCCCAGGCTGTGGCTCGGGGATCCCCAATCCCCGGCGTTGTGGTGCCAGGCCCCTTGGCAGGGGCTCCTCGTGGGCCGACCCAGGGTTAGAGTTAGCCCCCATAAGGCCGGCAGGCCAGGTCCTCTGGCTGGGCGGTGAGAGGTGGGCGGGCCGAGGTAAAGGCGCTGGGGTGCGGGATTGTGGGCCCCTGCATTTTGGGGTGGGAGGCTTCAAATGTCGCCGGTTTCTCCAGGGCCCTGTCAGTTCTCTCGCCCTGAATGACCGGCGGCGCCCCTCGCGGCCCGGGTGGCAGCGTTGTGGGAGGGTGAGTCTGGCTTTGGGGCTTGGGGTTCCAGATCCCTGGCGTAGTGGCACCAAAACCCTTGGGAGGGGCCCCTGGGGGGCCGACCTAGGGTTAGGGTTAGCCCCCAGGAGACCGTCAGGCCCAACCGCACACTGTGCGGCGAGCTGAGGTGCGGCCCGAGGTGAAGGCGCTGGGGAGCGGGAGCGTGGGCACCAGCGTTTTGGCACGGGGAGCCTTTGAAGGTCACCGGGGACTCAGAAGGCCCTGCCCTTCTCTCGCCCTCTATGACCCGCGGCGCCCCTAGCGGCCCAGGTGGGGACAGTGCGGCAGGGTGAGTCCGGCTCTGGGGCTCTGAGTCACCAATCCCCAGCATTGCAGAGCCAGGCCGCTTGGGATGTCCCCTCAGGGCCGACCTAGGGTTTTGGTTAGCTGCCAGGAGCCCGGCGGGCCCTATCCACCAGCTCTGAAGCAAGCGGTGGGGTGGGCCTAGGTGAGGGCGCTGGGAGCAGGATCCTGGGAGCCAACGTTTTTGCGCGGGGAGCCTTCAAAGGTCAGCGTGGGCTCGGAGGGCCCTGCCCGATCTCTTGCCCTGATTGACCGGCGGGGCCTCTAGCGGCTCGGGTGGATGAAGGACAGCAGGGTGAGTGCGGCACATGAGCTCGGGGTCCCCATCCCCAGCGTTGCGACGCCAGGCCCCTTGGGAAGTGCCCCTCGGTGGCCGACCTATGGTTAGGGTTAGCCTCCAGGAGCCCCACAGGCCCGATACACCACCTGTGTGTCGAGCGGAGAGTTGGGCCGAGGTGAGGGTGCTGGTGAACATGAGCCTGGGCCCAAGCGTTTTGGTTCGGTGCGCCTCTGAAGGTCGGCAGGGGTTCGGAGGGCCCTGCCAGTTCTCCCACCCTGAATGAATGGCGGCGCCCCTAGCGGCCTGTGTGGGTTGGGGTGGCAGCGTGCATCCGGCGCTGGGGCTTGGGGGCCCCCAATCCCTGGCGTTGCGGCACCAGGCCCCTTAGGAAGGGACCTTCAGGGGCTGTCCTAGGGTTAGGGTGAGCTCCCAGGAGGCCGGCAGGCCCGAGTCGCTGGCTCTGCGAAGAGCGGAGGTGCGGGCCGAGTTGAGGGTGATGCAGAGCGGGAGCGTGGTCCCCAGCGTTTTGACGCCCTGGGCCTTCGACTGTTGCCATGGCTCAAAGGGCCCTGCCCGTTCTCCTGCCCTGAAGAACCAGCGGCGCCCTTAGCAGCTCCCTTGGCGGTGGAGCGGCAGGGTGAGTCCATGCTGCGGCTCGTGGATCCCCAATCCCCAGCGTTGTGGGGCCAGGCCTCTTGGGAGGGGCTCCTCTTGGGCGGACCTAGGTTTAGAGTTAGCACCCAGGAGGCCAGCAGGCCCAATCCTCTGGCTGGGCGGCGAGAGGTGGGCGGCCCGAGGTAAAGGCGCTGGCGATCGGGAGCGTGGGCCCCTGCATTTTGGCGCAGGAGGCTTCAAATATCGCCGGTTTCTCCAGGGCCCTGTCCCTTCTCCCGCCCTGAATGACGGGCGGCGCCACTAGCAGCCCGGGTGGCGACGTGGCGGCAGGGTGAGTCTGGCTCTGGGTCTTGGGGTCCCTGATCCCCAGTGTAGCGGCACCAGGACCCTTGGGAGGGGCCCCTGGGTGGCTGACCTAGGGTTAGGGTTAGCCCCCAGGAGGCCGGCAGGTGGGATCCGGCCACTGTCCGGGGAGCGGAGGGCGGGGCCGAGGTGAGGGCGTTGGGGAGCGGGAGCGTGGGCACCAGCGTTTTGGCACGGGGAGCCTTTGAAGGCCACCGGGGGCTCGGAAGGCCCTGCCCCTTCTCTCGCCCTGAATGACCCGCAGTGCTCCTAGCGGCCTGGGTGGCGGCGTTGCGGTAGGGTGAGTGTGGCTCTGGGGCTTGAGGTTCCCGATCCCCGGCGAAGCGGCACCAGGACCCTTGGGAGGGGCCCCTGGGTGGCCGACCTAGGGTTAGGGTTAGCACCCGGGAGGCCGGCAGGCGGGATCCGCCCGCTGTGCGTGGAGCGGAGGGGCGGGCCGAGGTGAGGGCACTGGCGAGCAAGAGCCTGGGCCCAAGCGTTTTGGCACCGGGGGCCTTCGAATGTCTCCGGGGACTCGGCGGGCCCTGGACATTCTCCTCCCTGAATGACCGGCGGCGCCCCTAGCAGCCCAGGTGGCGGCGGGGCGGCATGTAAGTCCGGGCATAGGGCTCGGGGGTCCCCAGTCCACCGCGTTGCGGCGCCAGGCCCCTTGGGAGGGGCCCCTGGGAGGCTGACCTAGGGTGAGGTTTAGCCCCTAGGATGCCGGCAGGCCCTATTCGCCAGCCGTGTGAAGACTGGAGTGGCGGACCGAGGTGAGGGCACTGGTGAGCGGGAGCATGGGCCCGGGGTTTGGCGCGGGGGGCCTTTGAAGGTCGCCGTGTCTTGGAGGGCCCTGCCCGTGCTCCCGCCCTGAATGAACGGCACCACCCCAAGCCCCCGGGTGGCGGCTGGGTGGCAGGGTGAGTCCAGTGCTGAGGCTCGGGGGTCCCCAATCCCCAGCGTTGCGGCGCCAGATCCCTTGGGAGGGGCCCCTCGGGGGTCGATCTAGGGTTGCGGTTAGCCCCCAGGAGGCCGGTGGACCCGATCAGTGGCTGTGCGGCACGCGGAGGGTTGGGCCGAGGTGAGGGCGCTGGCGAGACTGAGCATGAGCCCAAGCGTTTTAGTGCGGGGGGCCTTCGAAGGTCAGTGGGGGCTCGGAGGAACCTGCCCGTTCTCCCGCTCTGAATGACCGGCGGGGCCCCTAGAGGCTCCGGTGCCTGAAGGGCAGCAGGGTGAGACCGGCACTTGGGTTGGGGTCCCCATTCCCGGCGTTGGGGCGCCAGGCCACTTGGGAAGGGCCCCTCCGTGGCCGACCTACAGTTAGGGTTAGCCCCCAGGAGGCCAGCAGGCCCGATACACCGCCTGTGCATCGAGCGGAGAGTTGGGCCGAGGTGAGGGTGCTGGTGAACATGAGCCCGGGCCCAAGCGTTTTGGTTCGGGGCTCCTTCGAAGGTCGGCGGGGGTTCGAAGGGCCCTGCCCGTTCTCCCACCCTGAATGAATGGCGGCGCCCCTAGCGGCACGTGTGGGGCAGGGCGGCAGGGTGCATCCAGCGCTGGGGCTTGGGGGTTCCCAATCCCCGGCATTGCGGCGCCAGGCCCCTTAGGAAGCGACCCTCGGGGCCGTCCTAGGGTTAGGGTTAGCGCCCAGGAGGCCGGCAGGCCCGATCCGCCGGCTGTGCGAAGAGTGGAGATGCAGGCCGAGTTGAGGGCGATGGCGAGCGGGAGCTGGGCCCCAGCGTTTTGGCGTCCTGGGCCTTTGAATGTTGCCATGGCTCGGAGGGCCCTGCCCTTTCTCCTGCCCTGAAGAACCAGCAAGGCCCCTAGCGGCTCCGTTGGCAGTGGGGCGGCAGGGTGAATCCCAGGCTGCGGCTCGGGGATCCCCAATCCCCGGCGTTGTGGTGCCAGGCCCCTTGGGAGGGGCTCCTCGTGGGCCGACCCAGGGTTAGAGTTAGCCCCCATAAGGCCGGCAGGCCAGATCCTCTGGCTGGGCGGTGAGAGGTGGGCGGGCCGAGGTAAAGGCGCTGGGGTGCGGGATTGTGGGCCCCTGCATTTTGGGGTGGGAGGCTTCAAATGTCGCCGGTTTCTCCAGGGCCCTGTCAGTTCTTCCGCCCTGAATGACCGGCGGCGCCCCTCGCGGCCCGGGTGGCAGCGTTGTGGGAGGGTGAGTCTGGCTTTGGGGCTTGGGGTTCCAGATCCCTGGCGTAGTGGCACCAAAACCCTTGGGAGGGGCCCCTGGGGGGCCGACCTAGGGTTAGGGTTAGCCCCCAGGAGACCGTCAGGCCCAACCGCACACTGTGCGGCGAGCTGAGGTGCGGCCCGAGGTGAAGGCGCTGGGGTGCGGGAGCGTGGGCACCAGCGTTTTGGCACTGGGAGCCTTTGAAGGTCACCGGGGACTCAGAAGGCCCTGCCCTTCTCTCGCCCTCTATGACCCGCGGCGCCCCTAGCGGCCCAGGTGGGGACAGTGCGGCAGGGTGAGTCCGGCTCTGGGGCTCTGAGTCACCAATCCCCAGCATTGCAGAGCCAGGCCGCTTGGGATGTCCCCTCAGGGCCGACCTAGGGTTTTGGTTAGCTGCCAGGAGCCCGGCGGGCCCTATCCACCGGCTCTGAAGCAAGCGGTGGGGTGGGCGTAGGAGAGGGCGCTGGCGAGCACGATCCTGGGAGCCAACGTTTTTGCGCGGGGAGCCTTCAAAGGTCAGCGTGGGCTCGGAGGGCCCTGCCCGATCTCTTGCCCTGATTGACCGGCGGGGCCTCTAGCGGCTCGGGTGGCTGAAGGGCAGCAGGGTGAGTGCGGCACATGAGCTCGGGGTCCCCATCCCCAGCGTTGCGACGCCAGGCCCCTTGGGAAGTGCCCCTCGGTGGCCGACCTATGGTTAGGGTTAGCCTCCAGGAGCCCCGCAGGCCCGATACACCACCTGTGCGTCGAGCGGAGAGTTGGGCCGAGGTGAGGGTGCTGGTGAACATGAGCCTGGGCCCAAGCGTTTTGGTTCGGTGCGCCTCTGAAGGTCGGCAGGGGTTCGGAGGGCCCTGCCAGTTCTCCCACCCTGAATGAATGGCGGCGCCCCTAGCGGCCTGTGTGGGTTGGGGTGGCAGCGTGCATCCGGCGCTGGGGCTTGGGGGCCCCCAATCCCTGGCGTTGCGGCGCCAGGCCCCTTAGGAAGGGACCTTCAGGGGCTGTCCTAGGGTTAGGGTGAGCTCCCAGGAGGCCGGCAGGCCCGAGTCGCTGGCTCTGCGAAGAGCGGAGGTGCGGGCCGAGTTGAGGGTGATGCAGAGCGGGAGCGTGGTCCCCAGCGTTTTGGCGCCCTGGGCCTTCGACTGTTGCCATGGCTCAAAGGGCCCTGCCCGTTCTCCTGCCCTGAAGAACCTACGGTGCCCTTAGCAGCTCCCTTGGCGGTGGAGTGGCAGGGTGAGTCCATGCTGCGGCTCGTGGATCCCCAATCCCCAGCGTTGTGGGGCCAGGCCTCTTGGGAGGGGCTCCTCGTGGGCGGACCTAGGTTTAGAGTTAGCACCCAGGAGGCCAGCAGGCCCAATCCTCTGGCTGGGCGGCGAGAGGTGGGCGGCCCGAGGTAAAGGCGCTGGCGATCGGGAGCGTGGGCCCCTGCATTTTGGCGCAGGAGGCTTCAAATATCGCCGGTTTCTCCAGGGCCCTGTCCCTTCTCCCGCCCTGAATGACGGGCGGCGCCACTAGCGTCCCGGGTGGCGACGTGGCGGCAGGGTGAGTCTGGCTCTGGGTCTTGGGGTCCCTGATCCCCAGTGTAGCGGCACCAGGACCCTTGGGAGGGGCCCCTGGGTGGCTGACCTAGGGTTAGGGTTAGCCCCCAGGAGGCCGGCAGGTGGGATCCGGCCACTGTCCGGGGAGCGGAGGGCGGGGCCGAGGTGAGGGCGTTGGGGAGCGGGAGCGTGGGCACCAGCGTTTTGGCACGGGGAGCCTTGGAAGGCCACCGGGGGCTCGGAAGGCCCTGCCCCTTCTCTCGCCCTGAATGACCCGCAGTGCTCCTAGCGGCCTGGGTGGCGGCGTTGCGGTAGGGTGAGTGTGGCTCTGGGGCTTGAGGTTCCCGATCCCCGGCGAAGCGGCACCAGGACCCTTGGGAGGGGCCCCTGGGTGGCCGACCTAGGGTTAGGGTTAGCACCCGGGAGGCCGGCAGGCGGGATCCGCCCGCTGTGCGTGGAGCGGAGGGGCGGGCCGAGGTGAGGGCGCTGGCGAGCAAGAGCCTGGGCCCAAGCGTTTTGGCACCGGGGGCCTTCGAATGTCTCCGGGGACTCGGCGGGCCCTGCCCATTCTCCTCCCTGAATGACCGGCGGCGCCCCTAGCATCCCAGGTGGCGGCGGGGCGGCATGTAAGTCCGGGCATAGGGCTCGGGGGCCCCAGTCCACCGCGTTGCGGCGCCAGGCCCCTTGGGAGGGGCCCCTCGGAGGCTGACCTAGGGTGAGGTTTTGCCCCTAGGATGCCGGCAGGCCCTATTCGCCAGCCGTGTGGAGACTGGAGTGGCGGACCGAGGTGAGGGCACTGGTGAGCGGGAGCGTGGGCCCGGGTGTTTTGGCGCGGGGGGCCTTTGAAGGTCGCCGTGTCTTGGAGGGCCCTGCCCGTGCTCCCGCCCTGAATGAACGGCACCACCCCAAGCCCCCGGGTGGCGGCTGGGTGGCAGGGTGAGTCCAGTGCTGAGGCTCGGGGGTCCCCAATCCCCAGCGTTGCGGCGCCAGATCCCTTGGGAGGGGCCCCTCGGGGGTCGATCTAGGGTTGCGGTTAGCCCCCAGGAGGCCGGTGGACCCGATCAGCGGCTGTGCGGCACGCGGAGGGTTGGGCCGAGGTGAGGGCGCTGGCGAGACTGAGCATGAGCCCAAGCGTTTTAGTGCGGGGGCCCTTCGAAGGTCAGTGGGGGCTCGGAGGGACCTGCCCGTTCTCCCGCTCTGAATGACCGGCGGGGCCCCTAGAGGCTCCGGTGCCTGAAGGGCAGCAGGGTGAGACCGGCACTTGGGTTGGGGTCCCCATTCCCGGCCGGCGTTGTGGCGCCAGGCCACTTGGGAAGGGCCCCTCCGTGGCCGAACTACAGTTAGGGTTAGCCCCCAGGAGGCCAGCAGGCCCGATACACCGCCTGTGCGTCGAGCGGAGCGTTGGGCCGAGGTGAGGGTGCTGGTGAACATGAGCCCGGGCCCAAGCGTTTTGGTTCGGGGCGCCTTCGAAGGTCGGCGGGGGTTCGAAGGGCCCTGCCCGTTCTCCCACCCTGAATGAATGGCGGCGCCCCTAGCGGCACGTGTGGGGCAGGGCGGCAGGGTGCATCCAGCGCTGGGGCTTGGGGGTTCCCAATCCCTGGCATTGCGGCGCCAGGCCCCTTAGGAAGCGACCCTCGGGGCCGTCCTAGGTTTAGGGTTAGCGCCCAGGAGGCCGGCAGGCCCGATCCGCCGGCTGTGCGAAGAGTGGAGATGCAGGCCGAGTTGAGGGCGTTGGCGAGCGGGAGCTGGGCCCCAGCGTTTTGGCGTCCTGGGCCTTTGAATGTTGCCATGGCTCGGAGGGCCCTGCCCTTTCTCCTGCCCTGAAGAACCAGCAAGGCCCCTAGCGGCTCCGTTGGCAGTGGGGCGGCAGGGTGAATCCCAGGCTGCGGCTCGGGGATCCCCAATCCCCGGCGTTGTGGTGCCAGGCCCCTTGGGAGGGGCTCCTCGTGGGCCGACCCAGGGTTAGAGTTAGCCCCCATAAGGCCGGCAGGCCAGATCCTCTGGCTGGGCGGTGAGAGGTGGGCGGGCCGAGGTAAAGGCGCTGGGGTGCGGGATTGTGGGCCCCTGCATTTTGGGGTGGGAGGCTTCAAATGTCGCCGGTTTCTCCAGGGCCCTGTCAGTTCTTCCGCCCTGAATGACCGGCGGCGCCCCTCGCGGCCCGGGTGGCAGCGTTGTGGGAGGGTGAGTCTGGCTTTGGGGCTTGGGGTTCCAGATCCCTGGCGTAGTGGCACCAAAACCCTTGGGAGGGGCCCCTGGGGGGCCGACCTAGGGTTAGGGTTAGCCCCCAGGAGACCGTCAGGCCCAACCGCACACTGTGCGGCGAGCTGAGGTGCGGCCCGAGGTGAAGGCGCTGGGGTGCGGGAGCGTGGGCACCAGCGTTTTGGCACTGGGAGCCTTTGAAGGTCACCGGGGACTCAGAAGGCCCTGCCCTTCTCTCGCCCTCTATGACCCGCGGCGCCCCTAGCGGCCCAGGTGGGGACAGTGCGGCAGGGTGAGTCCGGCTCTGGGGCTCTGAGTCACCAATCCCCAGCATTGCAGAGCCAGGCCGCTTGGGATGTCCCCTCAGGGCCGACCTAGGGTTTTGGTTAGCTGCCAGGAGCCCGGCGGGCCCTATCCACCGGCTCTGAAGCAAGCGGTGGGGTGGGCGTAGGAGAGGGCGCTGGCGAGCAGGATCCTGGGAGCCAACGTTTTTGCGCGGGGAGCCTTCAAAGGTCAGCGTGGGCTCGGAGGGCCCTGCCCGATCTCTTGCCCTGATTGACCGGCGGGGCCTCTAGCGGCTCGGGTGGCTGAAGGGCAGCAGGGTGAGTGCGGCACATGAGCTCGGGGTCCCCATCCCCAGCGTTGCGACGCCAGGCCCCTTGGGAAGTGCCCCTCGGTGGCCGACCTATGGTTAGGGTTAGCCTCCAGGAGCCCCGCAGGCCCGATACACCACCTGTGCGTCGAGCGGAGAGTTGGGCCGAGGTGAGGGTGCTGGTGAACATGAGCCTGGGCCCAAGCGTTTTGGTTCGGTGCGCCTCTGAAGGTCGGCAGGGGTTCGGAGGGCCCTGCCAGTTCTCCCACCCTGAATGAATGGCGGCGCCCCTAGCGGCCTGTGTGGGTTGGGGTGGCAGCGTGCATCCGGCGCTGGGGCTTGGGGGCCCCCAATCCCTGGCGTTGCGGCGCCAGGCCCCTTAGGAAGGGACCTTCAGGGGCTGTCCTAGGGTTAGGGTGAGCTCCCAGGAGGCCGGCAGGCCCGAGTCGCTGGCTCTGCGAAGAGCGGAGGTGCGGGCCGAGTTGAGGGTGATGCAGAGCGGGAGCGTGGTCCCCAGCGTTTTGGCGCCCTGGGCCTTCGACTGTTGCCATGGCTCAAAGGGCCCTGCCCGTTCTCCTGCCCTGAAGAACCTACGGTGCCCTTAGCAGCTCCCTTGGCGGTGGAGTGGCAGGGTGAGTCCATGCTGCGGCTCGTGGATCCCCAATCCCCAGCGTTGTGGGGCCAGGCCTCTTGGGAGGGGCTCCTCGTGGGCGGACCTAGGTTTAGAGTTAGCACCCAGGAGGCCAGCAGGCCCAATCCTCTGGCTGGGCGGCGAGAGGTGGGCGGCCCGAGGTAAAGGCGCTGGCGATCGGGAGCGTGGGCCCCTGCATTTTGGCGCAGGAGGCTTCAAATATCGCCGGTTTCTCCAGGGCCCTGTCCCTTCTCCCGCCCTGAATGACGAGCGGCGCCACTAGCGTCCCGGGTGGCGACGTGGCGGCAGGGTGAGTCTGGCTCTGGGTCTTGGGGTCCCTGATCCCCAGTGTAGCGGCACCAGGACCCTTGGGAGGGGCCCCTGGGTGGCTGACCTAGGGTTAGGGTTAGCCCCCAGGAGGCCGGCAGGTGGGATCCGGCCACTGTCCGGGGAGCGGAGGGCGGGGCCGAGGTGAGGGCGTTGGGGAGCGGGAGCGTGGGCACCAGCATTTTGGCACGGGGAGCCTTGGAAGGCCACCGGGGGCTCGGAAGGCCCTGCCCCTTCTCTCGCCCTGAATGACCCGCAGTGCTCCTAGCGGCCTGGGTGGCGGCGTTGCGGTAGGGTGAGTGTGGCTCTGGGGCTTGAGGTTCCCGATCCCCGGCGAAGCGGCACCAGGACCCTTGGGAGGGGCCCCTGGGTGGCCGACCTAGGGTTAGGGTTAGCACCCGGGAGGCCGGCAGGCGGGATCCGCCCGCTGTGCGTGGAGCGGAGGGGCGGGCCGAGGTGAGGGCGCTGGCGAGCAAGAGCCTGGGCCCAAGCGTTTTGGCACCGGGGGCCTTCGAATGTCTCCGGGGACTCGGCGGGCCCTGCCCATTCTCCTCCCTGAATGACCGGCGGCGCCCCTAGCAGCCCAGGTGGCGGCGGGGCGGCATGTAAGTCCGGGCATAGGGCTCGGGGGCCCCAGTCCACCGCGTTGCGGCGCCAGGCCCCTTGGGAGGGGCCCCTCGGAGGCTGACCTAGGGTGAGGTTTAGCCCCTAGGATGCCGGCAGGCCCTATTCGCCAGCCGTGTGGAGACTGGAGTGGCGGACCGAGGTGAGGGCACTGGTGAGCGGGAGCGTGGGCCCGGGTGTTTTGGCGCGGGGGGCCTTTGAAGGTCGCCGTGTCTTGGAGGGCCCTGCCCGTGCTCCCGCCCTGAATGAACGGCACCACCCCAAGCCCCCGGGTGGCGGCTGGGTGGCAGGGTGAGTCCAGTGCTGAGGCTCGGGGGTCCCCAATCCCCAGCGTTGCGGCGCCAGATCCCTTGGGAGGGGCCCCTCGGGGGTCGATCTAGGGTTGCGGTTAGCCCCCAGGAGGCCGGTGGACCCGATCAGCGGCTGTGCGGCACGCGGAGGGTTGGGCCGAGGTGAGGGCGCTGGCGAGACTGAGCATGAGCCCAAGCGTTTTAGTGCGGGGGCCCTTCGAAGGTCAGTGGGGGCTCGGAGGGACCTGCCCGTTCTCCCGCTCTGAATGACCGGCGGGGCCCCTAGAGGCTCCGGTGCCTGAAGGGCAGCAGGGTGAGACCGGCACTTGGGTTGGGGTCCCCATTCCCGGCCGGCGTTGTGGCGCCAGGCCACTTGGGAAGGGCCCCTCCGTGGCCGAACTACAGTTAGGGTTAGCCCCCAGGAGGCCAGCAGGCCCGATACACCGCCTGTGCGTCGAGCGGAGCGTTGGGCCGAGGTGAGGGTGCTGGTGAACATGAGCCCGGGCCCAAGCGTTTTGGTTCGGGGCGCCTTCGAAGGTCGGCGGGGGTTCGAAGGGCCCTGCCCGTTCTCCCACCCTGAATGAATGGCGGCGCCCCTAGCGGCACGTGTGGGGCAGGGCGGCAGGGTGCATCCAGCGCTGGGGCTTGGGGGTTCCCAATCCCCGGCGTTGCGGCGCCAGGCCCCTTAGGAAGCGACCCTCGGGGCCGTCCTAGGGTTAGGGTTAGCGCCCAGGAGGCCGGCAGGCCCGATCCGCCGGCTGTGCGAGGAGTGGAGATGCAGGCCGAGTTGAGGGCGATGGCGAGCGGGAGCTGGGCCCCAGCGTTTTGGCGTCCTGGGCCTTTGAATGTTGCCATGGCTCGGAGGGCCCTGCCCTTTCTCCTGCCCTGAAGAACCAGCAAGGCCCCTAGGGGCTCCGTTGGCAGTGGGGCGGCAGGGTGAATCCCAGGCTGCGGCTCGGGGATCCCCAATCCCCGGCGTTGTGGTGCCAGGCCCCTTGGGAGGGGCTCCTCGTGGGCCGACCCAGGGTTAGAGTTAGCCCCCATAAGGCCGGCAGGCCAGATCCTCTGGCTGGGCGGTGAGAGGTGGGCGGGCCGAGGTAAAGGCGCTGGGGTGCGGGATTGTGGGCCCCTGCATTTTGGGGTGGGAGGCTTCAAATGTCGCCGGTTTCTCCAGGGCCCTGTCAGTTCTCCCGCCCTGAATGACCGGCGGCGCCCCTCGCGGCCCGGGTGGCAGCGTTGTGGGAGGGTGAGTCTGGCTTTGGGGCTTGGGGTTCCAGATCCCTGGCGTAGTGGCACCAAAACCCTTGGGAGGGGCCCCTGGGGGGCCGACCTAGGGTTAGGGTTAGCCCCCAGGAGACCGTCAGGCCCAACCACACACTGTGCGGCGAGCTGAGGTGCGGCCCGAGGTGAAGGCGCTGGGGAGCGGGAGCGTGGGCACCAGCGTTTTGGCACGGGGAGCCTTTGAAGGTCACCGGGGACTCAGAAGGCCCTGCCCTTCTCTCGCCCTCTATGACCCGCGGCGCCCCTAGCGGCCCAGGTGGGGACAGTGCGGCAGGGTGAGTCCGGCTCTGGGGCTCTGAGTTACCAATCCCCAGCATTGCAGAGCCAGGCCGCTTGGGATGTCCCCTCAGGGCCGACCTAGGGTTTTGGTTAGCTGCCAGGAGCCCGGCAGGCCCTATCCACCGGCTCTGAAGCAAGCGGTGGGGTGGGCCTAGGTGAGGGCGCTGGCGAGCAGGATCCTGGGAGCCAACGTTTTTGCGCGGGGAGCCTTCAAAGGTCAGCGTGGGCTCGGAGGGCCCTGCCCGATCTCTTGCCCTGATTGACCGGCGGGGCCTCTAGCGGCTCGGGTGGCTGAAGGGCAGCAGGGTGAGTGCGGCACATGAGCTCGGGGTCCCCATCCCCAGCGTTGCGACGCCAGGCCCCTTGGGAAGTGCCCCTCGGTGGCCGACCTATGGTTAGGGTTAGCCTCCAGGAGCCCCGCAGGCCCGATACACCACCTGTGCGTCGAGCGGAGAGTTGGGCCGAGGTGAGGGTGCTGGTGAACATGAGCCTGGGCCCAAGCGTTTTGGTTCGGTGCGCCTTCCAAGGTCGGCAGGGGTTCGGAGGGCCCTGCCAGTTCTCCCACCCTGAATGAATGGCGGCGCCCCTAGCGGCCTGTGTGGGTTGGGGTGGCAGCGTGCATCCGGCGCTGGGGCTTGGGGGCCCCCAATCCCTGGCGTTGCGGCGCCAGGCCCCTTAGGAAGGGACCTTCAGGGGCTGTCCTAGGGTTAGGGTGAGCTCCCAGGAGGCCGGCAGGCCCGAGTCGCTGGCTCTGCGAAGAGCGGAGGTGCGGGCCGAGTTGAGGGTGATGCAGAGCGGGAGCGTGGTCCCCAGCGTTTTGGCGCCCTGGGCCTTCGACTGTTGCCATGGCTCAAAGGGCCCTGCCCGTTCTCCTGCCCTGAAGAACCTACGGTGCCCTTAGCAGCTCCCTTGGCGGTGGAGTGGCAGGGTGAGTCCATGCTGCGGCTCGTGGATCCCCAATCCCCAGCGTTGTGGGGCCAGGCCTCTTGGGAGGGGCTCCTCGTGGGCGGACCTAGGTTTTGAGTTAGCACCCAGGAGGCCAGCAGGCCCAATCCTCTGGCTGGGCGGCGAGAGGTGGGCGGCCCGAGGTAAAGGCGCTGGCGATCGGGAGCGTGGGCCCCTGCATTTTGGCGCAGGAGGCTTCAAATATCGCCGGTTTCTCCAGGGCCCTGTCCCTTCTCCCGCCCTGAATGACGGGCGGCGCCACTAGCGTCCCGGGTGGCGACGTGGCGGCAGGGTGAGTCTGGCTCTGGGTCTTGGGGTCCCTGATCCCCAGTGTAGCGGCACCAGGACCCTTGGGAGGGGCCCCTGGGTGGCTGACCTAGGGTTAGGGTTAGCCCCCAGGAGGCCGGCAGGTGGGATCCGGCCACTGTCCGGGGAGCGGAGGGCGGGGCCGAGGTGAGGGCGTTGGGGAGCGGGAGCGTGGGCACCAGCGTTTTGGCACGGGGAGCCTTTGAAGGCCACCGGGGGCTCGGAAGGCCCTGCCCCTTCTCTCGCCCTGAATGACCCGCAGTGCTCCTAGCGGCCTGGGTGGCGGCGTTGCGGTAGGGTGAGTGTGGCTCTGGGGCTTGAGGTTCCCGATCCCCGGCGAAGCGGCACCAGGACCCTTGGGAGGGGCCCCTGGGGGGCCGACCTAGGGTTAGGGTTAGCACCCGGGAGGCCGGCAGGCGGGATCCGCCCGCTGTGCGTGGAGCGGAGGGGCGGGCCGAGGTGAGGGCGCTGGCGAGCAAGAGCCTGGGCCCAAGCGTTTTGGCACCGGGGGCCTTCGAATGTCTCCGGGGACTCGGCGGGCCCTGCCCATTCTCCTCCCTGAATGACCGGCGGCGCCCCTAGCATCCCAGGTGGCGGCGGGGCGGCATGTAAGTCCGGGCATAGGGCTCGGGGGCCCCAGTCCACCGCGTTGCGGCGCCAGGCCCCTTGGGAGGGGCCCCTCGGAGGCTGACCTAGGGTGAGGTTTAGCCCCTAGGATGCCGGCAGGCCCTATTCGCCAGCCGTGTGGAGACTGGAGTGGCGGACCGAGGTGAGGGCACTGGTGAGCGGGAGCGTGGGCCCGGGTGTTTTGGCGCGGGGGGCCTTTGAAGGTCGCCGTGTCTTGGAGGGCCCTGCCCGTGCTCCCGCCCTGAATGAACGGCACCACCCCAAGCCCCCGGGTGGCGGCTGGGTGGCAGGGTGAGTCCAGTGCTGAGGCTCGGGGGTCCCCAATCCCCAGCGTTGCGGCGCCAGATCCCTTGGGAGGGGCCCCTCGGGGGTCGATCTAGGGTTGCGGTTAGCCCCCAGGAGGCCGGTGGACCCGATCAGCGGCTGTGCGGCACGCGGAGGGTTGGGCCGAGGTGAGGGCGCTGGCGAGACTGAGCATGAGCCCAAGCGTTTTAGTGCGGGGGGCCCTTCGAAGGTCAGTGGGGGCTCGGAGGGACCTGCCCGTTCTCCCGCTCTGAATGACCGGCGGGGCCCCTAGAGGCTCCGGTGCCTGAAGGGCAGCAGGGTGAGACCGGCACTTGGGTTGGGGTCCCCATTCCCGGCCGGCGTTGTGGCGCCAGGCCACTTGGGAAGGGCCCCTCCGTGGCCGAACTACAGTTAGGGTTAGCCCCCAGGAGGCCAGCAGGCCCGATACACCGCCTGTGCGTCGAGCGGAGCGTTGGGCCGAGGTGAGGGTGCTGGTGAACATGAGCCCGGGCCCAAGCGTTTTGGTTCGGGGCGCCTTCGGAGGTCGGCGGGGGTTCGAAGGGCCCTGCCCGTTCTCCCACCCTGAATGAATGGCGGCGCCCCTAGCGGCACGTGTGGGGCAGGGCGGCAGGGTGCATCCAGCGCTGGGGCTTGGGGGTTCCCAATCCCCGGCGTTGCGGCGCCAGGCCCCTTAGGAAGCGACCCTCGGGGCCGTCCTAGGGTTAGGGTTAGCGCCCAGGAGGCCGGCAGGCCCGATCCGCCGGCTGTGCGAGGAGTGGAGATGCAGGCCGAGTTGAGGGCGATGGCGAGCGGGAGCTGGGCCCCAGCGTTTTGGCGTCCTGGGCCTTTGAATGTTGCCATGGCTCGGAGGGCCCTGCCCTTTCTCCTGCCCTGAAGAACCAGCAAGGCCCCTAGCGGCTCCGTTGGCAGTGGGGCGGCAGGGTGAATCCCAGGCTGCGGCTCGGGGATCCCCAATCCCCGGCGTTGTGGTGCCAGGCCCCTTGGGAGGGGCTCCTCGTGGGCCGACCCAGGGTTAGAGTTAGCCCCCATAAGGCCGGCAGGCCAGATCCTCTGGCTGGGCGGTGAGAGGTGGGCGGGCCGAGGTAAAGGCGCTGGGGTGCGGGATTGTGGGCCCCTGCATTTTGGGGTGGGAGGCTTCAAATGTCGCCGGTTTCTCCAGGGCCCTGTCAGTTCTCCCGCCCTGAATGACCGGCGGCGCCCCTCGCGGCCCGGGTGGCAGCGTTGTGGGAGGGTGAGTCTGGCTTTGGGGCTTGGGGTTCCAGATCCCTGGCGTAGTGGCACCAAAACCCTTGGGAGGGGCCCCCGGGGGGCCGACCTAGGGTTAGGGTTAGCCCCCAGGAGACCGTCAGGCCCAACCACACACTGTGCGGCGAGCTGAGGTGCGGCCCGAGGTGAAGGCGCTGGGGAGCGGGAGCGTGGGCACCAGCGTTTTGGCACGGGGAGCCTTTGAAGGTCACCGGGGACTCAGAAGGCCCTGCCCTTCTCTCGCCCTCTATGACCCGCGGCGCCCCTAGCGGCCCAGGTGGGGACAGTGCGGCAGGGTGAGTCCGGCTCTGGGGCTCTGAGTTACCAATCCCCAGCATTGCAGAGCCAGGCCGCTTGGGATGTCCCCTCAGGGCCGACCTAGGGTTTTGGTTAGCTGCCAGGAGCCCGGCAGGCCCTATCCACCGGCTCTGAAGCAAGCGGTGGGGTGGGCCTAGGTGAGGGCGCTGGCGAGCAGGATCCTGGGAGCCAACGTTTTTGCGCGGGGAGCCTTCAAAGGTCAGCGTGGGCTCGGAGGGCCCTGCCCGATCTCTTGCCCTGATTGACCGGCGGGGCCTCTAGCGGCTCGGGTGGCTGAAGGGCAGCAGGGTGAGTGCGGCACATGAGCTCGGGGTCCCCATCCCCAGCGTTGCGACGCCAGGCCCCTTGGGAAGTGCCCCTCGGTGGCCGACCTATGGTTAGGGTTAGCCTCCAGGAGCCCCGCAGGCCCGATACACCACCTGTGCGTCGAGCGGAGAGTTGGGCCGAGGTGAGGGTGCTGGTGAACATGAGCCTGGGCCCAAGCGTTTTGGTTCGGTGCGCCTCTGAAGGTCGGCAGGGGTTCGGAGGGCCCTGCCAGTTCTCCCACCCTGAATGAATGGCGGCGCCCCTAGCGGCCTGTGTGGGTTGGGGTGGCAGCGTGCATCCGGCGCTGGGGCTTGGGGGCCCCCAATCCCTGGCGTTGCGGCGCCAGGCCCCTTAGGAAGGGACCTTCAGGGGCTGTCCTAGGGTTAGGGTGAGCTCCCAGGAGGCCGGCAGGCCCGAGTCGCTGGCTCTGCGAAGAGCGGAGGTGCGGGCCGAGTTGAGGGTGATGCAGAGCGGGAGCGTGGTCCCCAGCGTTTTGGCGCCCTGGGCCTTCGACTGTTGCCATGGCTCAAAGGGCCCTGCCCGTTCTCCTGCCCTGAAGAACCTACGGTGCCCTTAGCAGCTCCCTTGGCGGTGGAGTGGCAGGGTGAGTCCATGCTGCGGCTCGTGGATCCCCAATCCCCAGCGTTGTGGGGCCAGGCCTCTTGGGAGGGGCTCCTCGTGGGCGGACCTAGGTTTAGAGTTAGCACCCAGGAGGCCAGCAGGCCCAATCCTCTGGCTGGGCGGCGAGAGGTGGGCGGCCCGAGGTAAAGGCGCTGGCGATCGGGAGCGTGGGCCCCTGCATTTTGGCGCAGGAGGCTTCAAATATCGCCGGTTTCTCCAGGGCCCTGTCCCTTCTCCCGCCCTGAATGACGGGCGGCGCCACTAGCGTCCCGGGTGGCGACGTGGCGGCAGGGTGAGTCTGGCTCTGGGTCTTGGGGTCCCTGATCCCCAGTGTAGCGGCACCAGGACCCTTGGGAGGGGCCCCTGGGTGGCTGACCTAGGGTTAGGGTTAGCCCCCAGGAGGCCGGCAGGTGGGATCCGGCCACTGTCCGGGGAGCGGAGGGCGGGGCCGAGGTGAGGGCGTTGGGGAGCGGGAGCGTGGGCACCAGCGTTTTGGCACGGGGAGCCTTGGAAGGCCACCGGGGGCTCGGAAGGCCCTGCCCCTTCTCTCGCCCTGAATGACCCGCAGTGCTCCTAGCGGCCTGGGTGGCGGCGTTGCGGTAGGGTGAGTGTGGCTCTGGGGCTTGAGGTTCCCGATCCCCGGCGAAGCGGCACCAGGACCCTTGGGAGGGGCCCCTGGGGGGCCGACCTAGGGTTAGGGTTAGCACCCGGGAGGCCGGCAGGCGGGATCCGCCCGCTGTGCGTGGAGCGGAGGGGCGGGCCGAGGTGAGGGCGCTGGCGAGCAAGAGCCTGGGCCCAAGCGTTTTGGCACCGGGGGCCTTCGAATGTCTCCGGGGACTCGGCGGGCCCTGCCCATTCTCCTCCCTGAATGACCGGCGGCGCCCCTAGCATCCCAGGTGGCGGCGGGGCGGCATGTAAGTCCGGGCATAGGGCTCGGGGGCCCCAGTCCACCGCGTTGCGGCGCCAGGCCCCTTGGGAGGGGCCCCTCGGAGGCTGACCTAGGGTGAGGTTTTGCCCCTAGGATGCCGGCAGGCCCTATTCGCCAGCCGTGTGGAGACTGGAGTGGCGGACCGAGGTGAGGGCACTGGTGAGCGGGAGCGTGGGCCCGGGTGTTTTGGCGCGGGGGGCCTTTGAAGGTCGCCGTGTCTTGGAGGGCCCTGCCCGTGCTCCCGCCCTGAATGAACGGCACCACCCCAAGCCCCCGGGTGGCGGCTGGGTGGCAGGGTGAGTCCAGTGCTGAGGCTCGGGGGTCCCCAATCCCCAGCGTTGCGGCGCCAGATCCCTTGGGAGGGGCCCCTCGGGGGTCGATCTAGGGTTGCGGTTAGCCCCCAGGAGGCCGGTGGACCCGATCAGCGGCTGTGCGGCACGCGGAGGGTTGGGCCGAGGTGAGGGCGCTGGCGAGACTGAGCATGAGCCCAAGCGTTTTAGTGCGGGGGCCCTTCGAAGGTCAGTGGGGGCTCGGAGGGACCTGCCCGTTCTCCCGCTCTGAATGACCGGCGGGGCCCCTAGAGGCTCCGGTGCCTGAAGGGCAGCAGGGTGAGACCGGCACTTGGGTTGGGGTCCCCATTCCCGGCCGGCGTTGTGGCGCCAGGCCACTTGGGAAGGGCCCCTCCGTGGCCGAACTACAGTTAGGGTTAGCCCCCAGGAGGCCAGCAGGCCCGATACACCGCCTGTGCGTCGAGCGGAGCGTTGGGCCGAGGTGAGGGTGCTGGTGAACATGAGCCCGGGCCCAAGCGTTTTGGTTCGGGGCGCCTTCGAAGGTCGGCGGGGGTTCGAAGGGCCCTGCCCGTTCTCCCACCCTGAATGAATGGCGGCGCCCCTAGCGGCACGTGTGGGGCAGGGCGGCAGGGTGCATCCAGCGCTGGGGCTTGGGGGTTCCCAATCCCCGGCGTTGCAGCGCCAGGCCCCTTAGGAAGCGACCCTCGGGGCCGTCCTAGGGTTAGGGTTAGCGCCCAGGAGGCCGGCAGGCCCGATCCGCCGGCTGTGCGAGGAGTGGAGATGCAGGCCGAGTTGAGGGCGATGGCGAGCGGGAGCTGGGCCCCAGCGTTTTGGCGTCCTGGGCCTTTGAATGTTGCCATGGCTCGGAGGGCCCTGCCCTTTCTCCTGCCCTGAAGAACCAGCAAGGCCCCTAGCGGCTCCGTTGGCAGTGGGGCGGCAGGGTGAATCCCAGGCTGCGGCTCGGGGATCCCCAATCCCCGGCGTTGTGGTGCCAGGCCCCTTGGGAGGGGCTCCTCGTGGGCCGACCCAGGGTTAGAGTTAGCCCCCATAAGGCCGGCAGGCCAGATCCTCTGGCTGGGCGGTGAGAGGTGGGCGGGCCGAGGTAAAGGCGCTGGGGTGCGGGATTGTGGGCCCCTGCATTTTGGGGTGGGAGGCTTCAAATGTCGCCGGTTTCTCCAGGGCCCTGTCAGTTCTCCCGCCCTGAATGACCGGCGGCGCCCCTCGCGGCCCGGGTGGCAGCGTTGTGGGAGGGTGAGTCTGGCTTTGGGGCTTGGGGTTCCAGATCCCTGGCGTAGTGGCACCAAAACCCTTGGGAGGGGCCCCTGGGGGGCCGACCTAGGGTTAGGGTTAGCCCCCAGGAGACCGTCAGGCCCAACCACACACTGTGCGGCGAGCTGAGGTGCGGCCCGAGGTGAAGGCGCTGGGGAGCGGGAGCGTGGGCACCAGCGTTTTGGCACGGGGAGCCTTTGAAGGTCACCGGGGACTCAGAAGGCCCTGCCCTTCTCTCGCCCTCTATGACCCGCGGCGCCCCTAGCGGCCCAGGTGGGGACAGTGCGGCAGGGTGAGTCCGGCTCTGGGGCTCTGAGTTACCAATCCCCAGCATTGCAGAGCCAGGCCGCTTGGGATGTCCCCTCAGGGCCGACCTAGGGTTTTGGTTAGCTGCCAGGAGCCCGGCAGGCCCTATCCACCGGCTCTGAAGCAAGCGGTGGGGTGGGCCTAGGTGAGGGCGCTGGCGAGCAGGATCCTGGGAGCCAACGTTTTTGCGCGGGGAGCCTTCAAAGGTCAGCGTGGGCTCGGAGGGCCCTGCCCGATCTCTTGCCCTGATTGACCGGCGGGGCCTCTAGCGGCTCGGGTGGCTGAAGGGCAGCAGGGTGAGTGCGGCACATGAGCTCGGGGTCCCCATCCCCAGCGTTGCGACGCCAGGCCCCTTGGGAAGTGCCCCTCGGTGGCCGACCTATGGTTAGGGTTAGCCTCCAGGAGCCCCGCAGGCCCGATACACCACCTGTGCGTCGAGCGGAGAGTTGGGCCGAGGTGAGGGTGCTGGTGAACATGAGCCTGGGCCCAAGCGTTTTGGTTCGGTGCGCCTCTGAAGGTCGGCAGGGGTTCGGAGGGCCCTGCCAGTTCTCCCACCCTGAATGAATGGCGGCGCCCCTAGCGGCCTGTGTGGGTTGGGGTGGCAGCGTGCATCCGGCGCTGGGGCTTGGGGGCCCCCAATCCCTGGCGTTGCGGCGCCAGGCCCCTTAGGAAGGGACCTTCAGGGGCTGTCCTAGGGTTAGGGTGAGCTCCCAGGAGGCCGGCAGGCCCGAGTCGCTGGCTCTGCGAAGAGCGGAGGTGCGGGCCGAGTTGAGGGTGATGCAGAGCGGGAGCGTGGTCCCCAGCGTTTTGGCGCCCTGGGCCTTCGACTGTTGCCATGGCTCAAAGGGCCCTGCCCGTTCTCCTGCCCTGAAGAACCTACGGTGCCCTTAGCAGCTCCCTTGGCGGTGGAGTGGCAGGGTGAGTCCATGCTGCGGCTCGTGGATCCCCAATCCCCAGCGTTGTGGGGCCAGGCCTCTTGGGAGGGGCTCCTCGTGGGCGGACCTAGGTTTAGAGTTAGCACCCAGGAGGCCAGCAGGCCCAATCCTCTGGCTGGGCGGCGAGAGGTGGGCGGCCCGAGGTAAAGGCGCTGGCGATCGGGAGCGTGGGCCCCTGCATTTTGGCGCAGGAGGCTTCAAATATCGCCGGTTTCTCCAGGGCCCTGTCCCTTCTCCCGCCCTGAATGACGGGCGGCGCCACTAGCGTCCCGGGTGGCGACGTGGCGGCAGGGTGAGTCTGGCTCTGGGTCTTGGGGTCCCTGATCCCCAGTGTAGCGGCACCAGGACCCTTGGGAGGGGCCCCTGGGTGGCTGACCTAGGGTTAGGGTTAGCCCCCAGGAGGCCGGCAGGTGGGATCCGGCCACTGTCCGGGGAGCGGAGGGCGGGGCCGAGGTGAGGGCGTTGGGGAGCGGGAGCGTGGGCACCAGCGTTTTGGCACGGGGAGCCTTGGAAGGCCACCGGGGGCTCGGAAGGCCCTGCCCCTTCTCTCGCCCTGAATGACCCGCAGTGCTCCTAGCGGCCTGGGTGGCGGCGTTGCGGTAGGGTGAGTGTGGCTCTGGGGCTTGAGGTTCCCGATCCCCGGCGAAGCGGCACCAGGACCCTTGGGAGGGGCCCCTGGGGGGCCGACCTAGGGTTAGGGTTAGCACCCGGGAGGCCGGCAGGCGGGATCCGCCCGCTGTGCGTGGAGCGGAGGGGCGGGCCGAGGTGAGGGCGCTGGCGAGCAAGAGCCTGGGCCCAAGCGTTTTGGCACCGGGGGCCTTCGAATGTCTCCGGGGACTCGGCGGGCCCTGCCCATTCTCCTCCCTGAATGACCGGCGGCGCCCCTAGCATCCCAGGTGGCGGCGGGGCGGCATGTAAGTCCGGGCATAGGGCTCGGGGGCCCCAGTCCACCGCGTTGCGGCGCCAGGCCCCTTGGGAGGGGCCCCTCGGAGGCTGACCTAGGGTGAGGTTTTGCCCCTAGGATGCCGGCAGGCCCTATTCGCCAGCCGTGTGGAGACTGGAGTGGCGGACCGAGGTGAGGGCACTGGTGAGCGGGAGCGTGGGCCCGGGTGTTTTGGCGCGGGGGGCCTTTGAAGGTCGCCGTGTCTTGGAGGGCCCTGCCCGTGCTCCCGCCCTGAATGAACGGCACCACCCCAAGCCCCCGGGTGGCGGCTGGGTGGCAGGGTGAGTCCAGTGCTGAGGCTCGGGGGTCCCCAATCCCCAGCGTTGCGGCGCCAGATCCCTTGGGAGGGGCCCCTCGGGGGTCGATCTAGGGTTGCGGTTAGCCCCCAGGAGGCCGGTGGACCCGATCAGCGGCTGTGCGGCACGCGGAGGGTTGGGCCGAGGTGAGGGCGCTGGCGAGACTGAGCATGAGCCCAAGCGTTTTAGTGCGGGGGCCCTTCGAAGGTCAGTGGGGGCTCGGAGGGACCTGCCCGTTCTCCCGCTCTGAATGACCGGCGGGGCCCCTAGAGGCTCCGGTGCCTGAAGGGCAGCAGGGTGAGACCGGCACTTGGGTTGGGGTCCCCATTCCCGGCCGGCGTTGTGGCGCCAGGCCACTTGGGAAGGGCCCCTCCGTGGCCGAACTACAGTTAGGGTTAGCCCCCAGGAGGCCAGCAGGCCCGATACACCGCCTGTGCGTCGAGCGGAGCGTTGGGCCGAGGTGAGGGTGCTGGTGAACATGAGCCCGGGCCCAAGCGTTTTGGTTCGGGGCGCCTTCGAAGGTCGGCGGGGGTTCGAAGGGCCCTGCCCGTTCTCCCACCCTGAATGAATGGCGGCGCCCCTAGCGGCACGTGTGGGGCAGGGCGGCAGGGTGCATCCAGCGCTGGGGCTTGGGGGTTCCCAATCCCCGGCGTTGCAGCGCCAGGCCCCTTAGGAAGTGACCCTCGGGGCCGTCCTAGGGTTAGGGTTAGCGCCCAGGAGGCCGGCAGGCCCGATCCGCCGGCTGTGCGAGGAGTGGAGATGCAGGCCGAGTTGAGGGCGATGGCGAGCGGGAGCTGGGCCCCAGCGTTTTGGCGTCCTGGGCCTTTGAATGTTGCCATGGCTCGGAGGGCCCTGCCCTTTCTCCTGCCCTGAAGAACCAGCAAGGCCCCTAGCGGCTCCGTTGGCAGTGGGGCGGCAGGGTGAATCCCAGGCTGCGGCTCGGGGATCCCCAATCCCCGGCGTTGTGGTGCCAGGCCCCTTGGGAGGGGCTCCTCGTGGGCCGACCCAGGGTTAGAGTTAGCCCCCATAAGGCCGGCAGGCCAGATCCTCTGGCTGGGCGGTGAGAGGTGGGCGGGCCGAGGTAAAGGCGCTGGGGTGCGGGATTGTGGGCCCCTGCATTTTGGGGTGGGAGGCTTCAAATGTCGCCGGTTTCTCCAGGGCCCTGTCAGTTCTCCCGCCCTGAATGACCGGCGGCGCCCCTCGCGGCCCGGGTGGCAGCGTTGTGGGAGGGTGAGTCTGGCTTTGGGGCTTGGGGTTCCAGATCCCTGGCGTAGTGGCACCAAAACCCTTGGGAGGGGCCCCTGGGGGGCCGACCTAGGGTTAGGGTTAGCCCCCAGGAGACCGTCAGGCCCAACCACACACTGTGCGGCGAGCTGAGGTGCGGCCCGAGGTGAAGGCGCTGGGGAGCGGGAGCGTGGGCACCAGCGTTTTGGCACGGGGAGCCTTTGAAGGTCACCGGGGACTCAGAAGGCCCTGCCCTTCTCTCGCCCTCTATGACCCGCGGCGCCCCTAGCGGCCCAGGTGGGGACAGTGCGGCAGGGTGAGTCCGGCTCTGGGGCTCTGAGTTACCAATCCCCAGCATTGCAGAGCCAGGCCGCTTGGGATGTCCCCTCAGGGCCGACCTAGGGTTTTGGTTAGCTGCCAGGAGCCCGGCAGGCCCTATCCACCGGCTCTGAAGCAAGCGGTGGGGTGGGCCTAGGTGAGGGCGCTGGCGAGCAGGATCCTGGGAGCCAACGTTTTTGCGCGGGGAGCCTTCAAAGGTCAGCGTGGGCTCGGAGGGCCCTGCCCGATCTCTTGCCCTGATTGACCGGCGGGGCCTCTAGCGGCTCGGGTGGCTGAAGGGCAGCAGGGTGAGTGCGGCACATGAGCTCGGGGTCCCCATCCCCAGCGTTGCGACGCCAGGCCCCTTGGGAAGTGCCCCTCGGTGGCCGACCTATGGTTAGGGTTAGCCTCCAGGAGCCCCGCAGGCCCGATACACCACCTGTGCGTCGAGCGGAGAGTTGGGCCGAGGTGAGGGTGCTGGTGAACATGAGCCTGGGCCCAAGCGTTTTGGTTCGGTGCGCCTCTGAAGGTCGGCAGGGGTTCGGAGGGCCCTGCCAGTTCTCCCACCCTGAATGAATGGCGGCGCCCCTAGCGGCCTGTGTGGGTTGGGGTGGCAGCGTGCATCCGGCGCTGGGGCTTGGGGGCCCCCAATCCCTGGCGTTGCGGCGCCAGGCCCCTTAGGAAGGGACCTTCAGGGGCTGTCCTAGGGTTAGGGTGAGCTCCCAGGAGGCCGGCAGGCCCGAGTCGCTGGCTCTGCGAAGAGCGGAGGTGCGGGCCGAGTTGAGGGTGATGCAGAGCGGGAGCGTGGTCCCCAGCGTTTTGGCGCCCTGGGCCTTCGACTGTTGCCATGGCTCAAAGGGCCCTGCCCGTTCTCCTGCCCTGAAGAACCTACGGTGCCCTTAGCAGCTCCCTTGGCGGTGGAGTGGCAGGGTGAGTCCATGCTGCGGCTCGTGGATCCCCAATCCCCAGCGTTGTGGGGCCAGGCCTCTTGGGAGGGGCTCCTCGTGGGCGGACCTAGGTTTAGAGTTAGCACCCAGGAGGCCAGCAGGCCCAATCCTCTGGCTGGGCGGCGAGAGGTGGGCGGCCCGAGGTAAAGGCGCTGGCGATCGGGAGCGTGGGCCCCTGCATTTTGGCGCAGGAGGCTTCAAATATCGCCGGTTTCTCCAGGGCCCTGTCCCTTCTCCCGCCCTGAATGACGGGCGGCGCCACTAGCGTCCCGGGTGGCGACGTGGCGGCAGGGTGAGTCTGGCTCTGGGTCTTGGGGTCCCTGATCCCCAGTGTAGCGGCACCAGGACCCTTGGGAGGGGCCCCTGGGTGGCTGACCTAGGGTTAGGGTTAGCCCCCAGGAGGCCGGCAGGTGGGATCCGGCCACTGTCCGGGGAGCGGAGGGCGGGGCCGAGGTGAGGGCGTTGGGGAGCGGGAGCGTGGGCACCAGCGTTTTGGCACGGGGAGCCTTGGAAGGCCACCGGGGGCTCGGAAGGCCCTGCCCCTTCTCTCGCCCTGAATGACCCGCAGTGCTCCTAGCGGCCTGGGTGGCGGCGTTGCGGTAGGGTGAGTGTGGCTCTGGGGCTTGAGGTTCCCGATCCCCGGCGAAGCGGCACCAGGACCCTTGGGAGGGGCCCCTGGGGGGCCGACCTAGGGTTAGGGTTAGCACCCGGGAGGCCGGCAGGCGGGATCCGCCCGCTGTGCGTGGAGCGGAGGGGCGGGCCGAGGTGAGGGCGCTGGCGAGCAAGAGCCTGGGCCCAAGCGTTTTGGCACCGGGGGCCTTCGAATGTCTCCGGGGACTCGGCGGGCCCTGCCCATTCTCCTCCCTGAATGACCGGCGGCGCCCCTAGCATCCCAGGTGGCGGCGGGGCGGCATGTAAGTCCGGGCATAGGGCTCGGGGGCCCCAGTCCACCGCGTTGCGGCGCCAGGCCCCTTGGGAGGGGCCCCTCGGAGGCTGACCTAGGGTGAGGTTTTGCCCCTAGGATGCCGGCAGGCCCTATTCGCCAGCCGTGTGGAGACTGGAGTGGCGGACCGAGGTGAGGGCACTGGTGAGCGGGAGCGTGGGCCCGGGTGTTTTGGCGCGGGGGGCCTTTGAAGGTCGCCGTGTCTTGGAGGGCCCTGCCCGTGCTCCCGCCCTGAATGAACGGCACCACCCCAAGCCCCCGGGTGGCGGCTGGGTGGCAGGGTGAGTCCAGTGCTGAGGCTCGGGGGTCCCCAATCCCCAGCGTTGCGGCGCCAGATCCCTTGGGAGGGGCCCCTCGGGGGTCGATCTAGGGTTGCGGTTAGCCCCCAGGAGGCCGGTGGACCCGATCAGCGGCTGTGCGGCACGCGGAGGGTTGGGCCGAGGTGAGGGCGCTGGCGAGACTGAGCATGAGCCCAAGCGTTTTAGTGCGGGGGCCCTTCGAAGGTCAGTGGGGGCTCGGAGGGACCTGCCCGTTCTCCCGCTCTGAATGACCGGCGGGGCCCCTAGAGGCTCCGGTGCCTGAAGGGCAGCAGGGTGAGACCGGCAGTTGGGTTGGGGTCCCCATTCCCGGCGTTGTGGCGCCAGGCCACTTGGGAAGGGCCCCTCCGTGGCTGAACTACAGTTAGGGTTAGCCCCCAGGAGGCCAGCAGGCCCGATACACCGCCTGTGCGTCGAGCGGAGCGTTGGGCCGAGGTGAGGGTGCTGGTGAACATGAGCCCGGGCCCAAGCGTTTTGGTTCGGGGCGCCTTCGAAGGTCGGCGGGGGTTCGAAGGGCCCTGCCCTTCTCCCACCCTGAATGAATGGCGGCGCCCCTAGCGGCACGTGTGGGGCAGGGCGGCAGGGTGCATCCAGCGCTGGGGCTTGGGGGTTCCCAATCCCCGGCGTTGCGGCGCCAGGCCCCTTAGGAAGCGACCCTCGGGGCCGTCCTAGGGTTAGGGTTAGCGCCCAGGAGGCCGGCAGGCCCGATCCGCCGGCTGTGCGAGGAGTGGAGATGCAGGCCGAGTTGAGGGCGATGGCGAGCGGGAGCTGGGCCCCAGCGTTTTGGCGTCCTGGGCCTTTGAATGTTGCCATGGCTCGGAGGGCCCTGCCCTTTCTCCTGCCCTGAAGAACCAGCAAGGCCCCTAGCGGCTCCGTTGGCAGTGGGGCGGCAGGGTGAATCCCAGGCTGCGGCTCGGGGATCCCCAATCCCCGGCGTTGTGGTGCCAGGCCCCTTGGGAGGGGCTCCTCGTGGGCCGACCCAGGGTTAGAGTTAGCCCCCATAAGGCCGGCAGGCCAGATCCTCTGGCTGGGCGGTGAGAGGTGGGCGGGCCGAGGTAAAGGCGCTGGGGTGCGGGATTGTGGGCCCCTGCATTTTGGGGTGGGAGGCTTCAAATGTCGCCGGTTTCTCCAGGGCCCTGTCAGTTCTCCCGCCCTGAATGACCGGCGGCGCCCCTCGCGGCCCGGGTGGCAGCGTTGTGGGAGGGTGAGTCTGGCTTTGGGGCTTGGGGTTCCAGATCCCTGGCGTAGTGGCACCAAAACCCTTGGGAGGGGCCCCTGGGGGGCCGACCTAGGGTTAGGGTTAGCCCCCAGGAGACCGTCAGGCCCAACCACACACTGTGCGGCGAGCTGAGGTGCGGCCCGAGGTGAAGGCGCTGGGGAGCGGGAGCGTGGGCACCAGCGTTTTGGCACGGGGAGCCTTTGAAGGTCACCGGGGACTCAGAAGGCCCTGCCCTTCTCTCGCCCTCTATGACCCGCGGCGCCCCTAGCGGCCCAGGTGGGGACAGTGCGGCAGGGTGAGTCCGGCTCTGGGGCTCTGAGTTACCAATCCCCAGCATTGCAGAGCCAGGCCGCTTGGGATGTCCCCTCAGGGCCGACCTAGGGTTTTGGTTAGCTGCCAGGAGCCCGGCAGGCCCTATCCACCGGCTCTGAAGCAAGCGGTGGGGTGGGCCTAGGTGAGGGCGCTGGCGAGCAGGATCCTGGGAGCCAACGTTTTTGCGCGGGGAGCCTTCAAAGGTCAGCGTGGGCTCGGAGGGCCCTGCCCGATCTCTTGCCCTGATTGACCGGCGGGGCCTCTAGCGGCTCGGGTGGCTGAAGGGCAGCAGGGTGAGTGCGGCACATGAGCTCGGGGTCCCCATCCCCAGCGTTGCGACGCCAGGCCCCTTGGGAAGTGCCCCTCGGTGGCCGACCTATGGTTAGGGTTAGCCTCCAGGAGCCCCGCAGGCCCGATACACCACCTGTGCGTCGAGCGGAGAGTTGGGCCGAGGTGAGGGTGCTGGTGAACATGAGCCTGGGCCCAAGCGTTTTGGTTCGGTGCGCCTCTGAAGGTCGGCAGGGGTTCGGAGGGCCCTGCCAGTTCTCCCACCCTGAATGAATGGCGGCGCCCCTAGCGGCCTGTGTGGGTTGGGGTGGCAGCGTGCATCCGGCGCTGGGGCTTGGGGGCCCCCAATCCCTGGCGTTGCGGCGCCAGGCCCCTTAGGAAGGGACCTTCAGGGGCTGTCCTAGGGTTAGGGTGAGCTCCCAGGAGGCCGGCAGGCCCGAGTCGCTGGCTCTGCGAAGAGCGGAGGTGCGGGCCGAGTTGAGGGTGATGCAGAGCGGGAGCGTGGTCCCCAGCGTTTTGGCGCCCTGGGCCTTCGACTGTTGCCATGGCTCAAAGGGCCCTGCCCGTTCTCCTGCCCTGAAGAACCTACGGTGCCCTTAGCAGCTCCCTTGGCGGTGGAGTGGCAGGGTGAGTCCATGCTGCGGCTCGTGGATCCCCAATCCCCAGCGTTGTGGGGCCAGGCCTCTTGGGAGGGGCTCCTCGTGGGCGGACCTAGGTTTAGAGTTAGCACCCAGGAGGCCAGCAGGCCCAATCCTCTGGCTGGGCGGCGAGAGGTGGGCGGCCCGAGGTAAAGGCGCTGGCGATCGGGAGCGTGGGCCCCTGCATTTTGGCGCAGGAGGCTTCAAATATCGCCGGTTTCTCCAGGGCCCTGTCCCTTCTCCCGCCCTGAATGACGGGCGGCGCCACTAGCGTCCCGGGTGGCGACGTGGCGGCAGGGTGAGTCTGGCTCTGGGTCTTGGGGTCCCTGATCCCCAGTGTAGCGGCACCAGGACCCTTGGGAGGGGCCCCTGGGTGGCTGACCTAGGGTTAGGGTTAGCCCCCAGGAGGCCGGCAGGTGGGATCCGGCCACTGTCCGGGGAGCGGAGGGCGGGGCCGAGGTGAGGGCGTTGGGGAGCGGGAGCGTGGGCACCAGCGTTTTGGCACGGGGAGCCTTGGAAGGCCACCGGGGGCTCGGAAGGCCCTGCCCCTTCTCTCGCCCTGAATGACCCGCAGTGCTCCTAGCGGCCTGGGTGGCGGCGTTGCGGTAGGGTGAGTGTGGCTCTGGGGCTTGAGGTTCCCGATCCCCGGCGAAGCGGCACCAGGACCCTTGGGAGGGGCCCCTGGGGGGCCGACCTAGGGTTAGGGTTAGCACCCGGGAGGCCGGCAGGCGGGATCCGCCCGCTGTGCGTGGAGCGGAGGGGCGGGCCGAGGTGAGGGCGCTGGCGAGCAAGAGCCTGGGCCCAAGCGTTTTGGCACCGGGGGCCTTCGAATGTCTCCGGGGACTCGGCGGGCCCTGCCCATTCTCCTCCCTGAATGACCGGCGGCGCCCCTAGCATCCCAGGTGGCGGCGGGGCGGCATGTAAGTCCGGGCATAGGGCTCGGGGGCCCCAGTCCACCGCGTTGCGGCGCCAGGCCCCTTGGGAGGGGCCCCTCGGAGGCTGACCTAGGGTGAGGTTTTGCCCCTAGGATGCCGGCAGGCCCTATTCGCCAGCCGTGTGGAGACTGGAGTGGCGGACCGAGGTGAGGGCACTGGTGAGCGGGAGCGTGGGCCCGGGTGTTTTGGCGCGGGGGGCCTTTGAAGGTCGCCGTGTCTTGGAGGGCCCTGCCCGTGCTCCCGCCCTGAATGAACGGCACCACCCCAAGCCCCCGGGTGGCGGCTGGGTGGCAGGGTGAGTCCAGTGCTGAGGCTCGGGGGTCCCCAATCCCCAGCGTTGCGGCGCCAGATCCCTTGGGAGGGGCCCCTCGGGGGTCGATCTAGGGTTGCGGTTAGCCCCCAGGAGGCCGGTGGACCCGATCAGCGGCTGTGCGGCACGCGGAGGGTTGGGCCGAGGTGAGGGCGCTGGCGAGACTGAGCATGAGCCCAAGCGTTTTAGTGCGGGGGCCCTTCGAAGGTCAGTGGGGGCTCGGAGGGACCTGCCCGTTCTCCCGCTCTGAATGACCGGCGGGGCCCCTAGAGGCTCCGGTGCCTGAAGGGCAGCAGGGTGAGACCGGCAGTTGGGTTGGGGTCCCCATTCCCGGCGTTGTGGCGCCAGGCCACTTGGGAAGGGCCCCTCCGTGGCTGAACTACAGTTAGGGTTAGCCCCCAGGAGGCCAGCAGGCCCGATACACCGCCTGTGCGTCGAGCGGAGCGTTGGGCCGAGGTGAGGGTGCTGGTGAACATGAGCCCGGGCCCAAGCGTTTTGGTTCGGGGCGCCTTCGAAGGTCGGCGGGGGTTCGAAGGGCCCTGCCCTTCTCCCACCCTGAATGAATGGCGGCGCCCCTAGCGGCACGTGTGGGGCAGGGCGGCAGGGTGCATCCAGCGCTGGGGCTTGGGGGTTCCCAATCCCCGGCGTTGCGGCGCCAGGCCCCTTAGGAAGCGACCCTCGGGGCCGTCCTAGGGTTAGGGTTAGCGCCCAGGAGGCCGGCAGGCCCGATCCGCCGGCTGTGCGAGGAGTGGAGATGCAGGCCGAGTTGAGGGCGATGGCGAGCAGGAGCTGGGCCCCAGCGTTTTGGCGTCCTGGGCCTTTGAATGTTGCCATGGCTCGGAGGGCCCTGCCCTTTCTCCTGCCCTGAAGAACCAGCAAGGCCCCTAGCGGCTCCGTTGGCAGTGGGGCGGCAGGGTGAATCCCAGGCTGCGGCTCGGGGATCCCCAATCCCCGGCGTTGTGGTGCCAGGCCCCTTGGGAGGGGCTCCTCGTGGGCCGACCCAGGGTTAGAGTTAGCCCCCATAAGGCCGGCAGGCCAGATCCTCTGGCTGGGCGGTGAGAGGTGGGCGGGCCGAGGTAAAGGCGCTGGGGTGCGGGATTGTGGGCCCCTGCATTTTGGGGTGGGAGGCTTCAAATGTCGCCGGTTTCTCCAGGGCCCTGTCAGTTCTCCCGCCCTGAATGACCGGCGGCGCCCCTCGCGGCCCGGGTGGCAGCGTTGTGGGAGGGTGAGTCTGGCTTTGGGGCTTGGGGTTCCAGATCCCTGGCGTAGTGGCACCAAAACCCTTGGGAGGGGCCCCTGGGGGGCCGACCTAGGGTTAGGGTTAGCCCCCAGGAGACCGTCAGGCCCAACCACACACTGTGCGGCGAGCTGAGGTGCGGCCCGAGGTGAAGGCGCTGGGGAGCGGGAGCGTGGGCACCAGCGTTTTGGCACGGGGAGCCTTTGAAGGTCACCGGGGACTCAGAAGGCCCTGCCCTTCTCTCGCCCTCTATGACCCGCGGCGCCCCTAGCGGCCCAGGTGGGGACAGTGCGGCAGGGTGAGTCCGGCTCTGGGGCTCTGAGTTACCAATCCCCAGCATTGCAGAGCCAGGCCGCTTGGGATGTCCCCTCAGGGCCGACCTAGGGTTTTGGTTAGCTGCCAGGAGCCCGGCAGGCCCTATCCACCGGCTCTGAAGCAAGCGGTGGGGTGGGCCTAGGTGAGGGCGCTGGCGAGCAGGATCCTGGGAGCCAACGTTTTTGCGCGGGGAGCCTTCAAAGGTCAGCGTGGGCTCGGAGGGCCCTGCCCGATCTCTTGCCCTGATTGACCGGCGGGGCCTCTAGCGGCTCGGGTGGCTGAAGGGCAGCAGGGTGAGTGCGGCACATGAGCTCGGGGTCCCCATCCCCAGCGTTGCGACGCCAGGCCCCTTGGGAAGTGCCCCTCGGTGGCCGACCTATGGTTAGGGTTAGCCTCCAGGAGCCCCGCAGGCCCGATACACCACCTGTGCGTCGAGCGGAGAGTTGGGCCGAGGTGAGGGTGCTGGTGAACATGAGCCTGGGCCCAAGCGTTTTGGTTCGGTGCGCCTTCCAAGGTCGGCAGGGGTTCGGAGGGCCCTGCCAGTTCTCCCACCCTGAATGAATGGCGGCGCCCCTAGCGGCCTGTGTGGGTTGGGGTGGCAGCGTGCATCCGGCGCTGGGGCTTGGGGGCCCCCAATCCCTGGCGTTGCGGCGCCAGGCCCCTTAGGAAGGGACCTTCAGGGGCTGTCCTAGGGTTAGGGTGAGCTCCCAGGAGGCCGGCAGGCCCGAGTCGCTGGCTCTGCGAAGAGCGGAGGTGCGGGCCGAGTTGAGGGTGATGCAGAGCGGGAGCGTGGTCCCCAGCGTTTTGGCGCCCTGGGCCTTCGACTGTTGCCATGGCTCAAAGGGCCCTGCCCGTTCTCCTGCCCTGAAGAACCTACGGTGCCCTTAGCAGCTCCCTTGGCGGTGGAGTGGCAGGGTGAGTCCATGCTGCGGCTCGTGGATCCCCAATCCCCAGCGTTGTGGGGCCAGGCCTCTTGGGAGGGGCTCCTCGTGGGCGGACCTAGGTTTAGAGTTAGCACCCAGGAGGCCAGCAGGCCCAATCCTCTGGCTGGGCGGCGAGAGGTGGGCGGCCCGAGGTAAAGGCGCTGGCGATCGGGAGCGTGGGCCCCTGCATTTTGGCGCAGGAGGCTTCAAATATCGCCGGTTTCTCCAGGGCCCTGTCCCTTCTCCCGCCCTGAATGACGGGCGGCGCCACTAGCGTCCCGGGTGGCGACGTGGCGGCAGGGTGAGTCTGGCTCTGGGTCTTGGGGTCCCTGATCCCCAGTGTAGCGGCACCAGGACCCTTGGGAGGGGCCCCTGGGTGGCTGACCTAGGGTTAGGGTTAGCCCCCAGGAGGCCGGCAGGTGGGATCCGGCCACTGTCCAGGGAGCGGAGGGCGGGGCCGAGGTGAGGGCGTTGGGGAGCGGGAGCGTGGGCACCAGCGTTTTGGCACGGGGAGCCTTTGAAGGCCACCGGGGGCTCGGAAGGCCCTGCCCCTTCTCTCGCCCTGAATGACCCGCAGTGCTCCTAGCGGCCTGGGTGGCGGCGTTGCGGTAGGGTGAGTGTGGCTCTGGGGCTTGAGGTTCCCGATCCCCGGCGAAGCGGCACCAGGACCCTTGGGAGGGGCCCCTGGGTGGCCGACCTAGGGTTAGGGTTAGCACCCGGGAGGCCGGCAGGCGGGATCCGCCCGCTGTGCGTGGAGCGGAGGGGCGGGCCGAGGTGAGGGCGCTGGCGAGCAAGAGCCTGGGCCCAAGCGTTTTGGCACCGGGGGCCTTCGAATGTCTCCGGGGACTCGGCGGGCCCTGCCCATTCTCCTCCCTGAATGACCGGCGGCGCCCCTAGCAGCCCAGGTGGCGGCGGGGCGGCATGTAAGTCCGGGCATAGGGCTCGGGGGCCCCAGTCCACCGCGTTGCGGCGCCAGGCCCCTTGGGAGGGGCCCCTCGGAGGCTGACCTAGGGTGAGGTTTTGCCCCTAGGATGCCGGCAGGCCCTATTCGCCAGCCGTGTGGAGACTGGAGTGGTGGACCGAGGTGAGGGCACTGGTGAGCGGGAGCGTGGGCCCGGGTGTTTTGGCGCGGGGGGCCTTTGAAGGTCGCCGTGTCTTGGAGGGCCCTGCCCGTGCTCCCGCCCTGAATGAACGGCACCACCCCAAGCCCCCGGGTGGCGGCTGGGTGGCAGGGTGAGTCCAGTGCTGAGGCTCGGGGGTCCCCAATCCCCAGCGTTGCGGCGCCAGATCCCTTGGGAGGGGCCCCTCGGGGGTCGATCTAGGGTTGCGGTTAGCCCCCAGGAGGCCGGTGGACCCGATCAGCGGCTGTGCGGCACGCGGAGGGTTGGGCCGAGGTGAGGGCGCTGGCGAGACTGAGCATGAGCCCAAGCGTTTTAGTGCGGGGGCCCTTCGAAGGTCAGTGGGGGCTCGGAGGGACCTGCCCGTTCTCCCGCTCTGAATGACCGGCGGGGCCCCTAGAGGCTCCGGTGCCTGAAGGGCAGCAGGGTGAGACCGGCACTTGGGTTGGGGTCCCCATTCCCGGCCGGCGTTGTGGCGCCAGGCCACTTGGGAAGGGCCCCTCCGTGGCCGAACTACAGTTAGGGTTAGCCCCCAGGAGGCCAGCAGGCCCGATACACCGCCTGTGCGTCGAGCGGAGCGTTGGGCCGAGGTGAGGGTGCTGGTGAACATGAGCCCGGGCCCAAGCGTTTTGGTTCGGGGCGCCTTCGAAGGTCGGCGGGGGTTCGAAGGGCCCTGCCCGTTCTCCCACCCTGAATGAATGGCGGTGCCCCTAGCGGCACGTGTGGGGCAGGGCGGCAGGGTGCATCCAGCGCTGGGGCTTGGGGGTTCCCAATCCCCGGCGTTGCGGCGCCAGGCCCCTTAGGAAGCGACCCTCGGGGCCGTCCTAGGGTTAGGGTTAGCGCCCAGGAGGCCGGCAGGCCCGATCCGCCGGCTGTGCGAGGAGTGGAGATGCAGGCCGAGTTGAGGGCGATGGCGAGCGGGAGCTGGGCCCCAGCGTTTTGGCGTCCTGGGCCTTTGAATGTTGCCATGGCTCGGAGGGCCCTGCCCTTTCTCCTGCCCTGAAGAACCAGCAAGGCCCCTAGCGGCTCCGTTGGCAGTGGGGCGGCAGGGTGAATCCCAGGCTGCGGCTCGGGGATCCCCAATCCCCGGCGTTGTGGTGCCAGGCCCCTTGGGAGGGGCTCCTCGTGGGCCGACCCAGGGTTAGAGTTAGCCCCCATAAGGCCGGCAGGCCAGATCCTCTGGCTGGGCGGTGAGAGGTGGGCGGGCCGAGGTAAAGGCGCTGGGGTGCGGGATTGTGGGCCCCTGCATTTTGGGGTGGGAGGCTTCAAATGTCGCCGGTTTCTCCAGGGCCCTGTCAGTTCTCCCGCCCTGAATGACCGGCGGCGCCCCTCGCGGCCCGGGTGGCAGCGTTGTGGGAGGGTGAGTCTGGCTTTGGGGCTTGGGGTTCCAGATCCCTGGCGTAGTGGCACCAAAACCCTTGGGAGGGGCCCCTGGGGGGCCGACCTAGGGTTAGGGTTAGCCCCCAGGAGACCGTCAGGCCCAACCACACACTGTGCGGCGAGCTGAGGTGCGGCCCGAGGTGAAGGCGCTGGGGAGCGGGAGCGTGGGCACCAGCGTTTTGGCACGGGGAGCCTTTGAAGGTCACCGGGGACTCAGAAGGCCCTGCCCTTCTCTCGCCCTCTATGACCCGCGGCGCCCCTAGCGGCCCAGGTGGGGACAGTGCGGCAGGGTGAGTCCGGCTCTGGGGCTCTGAGTTACCAATCCCCAGCATTGCAGAGCCAGGCCGCTTGGGATGTCCCCTCAGGGCCGACCTAGGGTTTTGGTTAGCTGCCAGGAGCCCGGCAGGCCCTATCCACCGGCTCTGAAGCAAGCGGTGGGGTGGGCCTAGGTGAGGGCGCTGGCGAGCAGGATCCTGGGAGCCAACGTTTTTGCGCGGGGAGCCTTCAAAGGTCAGCGTGGGCTCGGAGGGCCCTGCCCGATCTCTTGCCCTGATTGACCGGCGGGGCCTCTAGCGGCTCGGGTGGCTGAAGGGCAGCAGGGTGAGTGCGGCACATGAGCTCGGGGTCCCCATCCCCAGCGTTGCGACGCCAGGCCCCTTGGGAAGTGCCCCTCGGTGGCCGACCTATGGTTAGGGTTAGCCTCCAGGAGCCCCGCAGGCCCGATACACCACCTGTGCGTCGAGCGGAGAGTTGGGCCGAGGTGAGGGTGCTGGTGAACATGAGCCTGGGCCCAAGCGTTTTGGTTCGGTGCGCCTTCCAAGGTCGGCAGGGGTTCGGAGGGCCCTGCCAGTTCTCCCACCCTGAATGAATGGCGGCGCCCCTAGCGGCCTGTGTGGGTTGGGGTGGCAGCGTGCATCCGGCGCTGGGGCTTGGGGGCCCCCAATCCCTGGCGTTGCGGCGCCAGGCCCCTTAGGAAGGGACCTTCAGGGGCTGTCCTAGGGTTAGGGTGAGCTCCCAGGAGGCCGGCAGGCCCGAGTCGCTGGCTCTGCGAAGAGCGGAGGTGCGGGCCGAGTTGAGGGTGATGCAGAGCGGGAGCGTGGTCCCCAGCGTTTTGGCGCCCTGGGCCTTCGACTGTTGCCATGGCTCAAAGGGCCCTGCCCGTTCTCCTGCCCTGAAGAACCTACGGTGCCCTTAGCAGCTCCCTTGGCGGTGGAGTGGCAGGGTGAGTCCATGCTGCGGCTCGTGGATCCCCAATCCCCAGCGTTGTGGGGCCAGGCCTCTTGGGAGGGGCTCCTCGTGGGCGGACCTAGGTTTAGAGTTAGCACCCAGGAGGCCAGCAGGCCCAATCCTCTGGCTGGGCGGCGAGAGGTGGGCGGCCCGAGGTAAAGGCGCTGGCGATCGGGAGCGTGGGCCCCTGCATTTTGGCGCAGGAGGCTTCAAATATCGCCGGTTTCTCCAGGGCCCTGTCCCTTCTCCCGCCCTGAATGACGGGCGGCGCCACTAGCGTCCCGGGTGGCGACGTGGCGGCAGGGTGAGTCTGGCTCTGGGTCTTGGGGTCCCTGATCCCCAGTGTAGCGGCACCAGGACCCTTGGGAGGGGCCCCTGGGTGGCTGACCTAGGGTTAGGGTTAGCCCCCAGGAGGCCGGCAGGTGGGATCCGGCCACTGTCCGGGGAGCGGAGGGCGGGGCCGAGGTGAGGGCGTTGGGGAGCGGGAGCGTGGGCACCAGCGTTTTGGCACGGGGAGCCTTGGAAGGCCACCGGGGGCTCGGAAGGCCCTGCCCCTTCTCTCGCCCTGAATGACCCGCAGTGCTCCTAGCGGCCTGGGTGGCGGCGTTGCGGTAGGGTGAGTGTGGCTCTGGGGCTTGAGGTTCCCGATCCCCGGCGAAGCGGCACCAGGACCCTTGGGAGGGGCCCCTGGGTGGCCGACCTAGGGTTAGGGTTAGCACCCGGGAGGCCGGCAGGCGGGATCCGCCCGCTGTGCGTGGAGCGGAGGGGCGGGCCGAGGTGAGGGCGCTGGCGAGCAAGAGCCTGGGCCCAAGCGTTTTGGCACCGGGGGCCTTCGAATGTCTCCGGGGACTCGGCGGGCCCTGCCCATTCTCCTCCCTGAATGACCGGCGGCGCCCCTAGCAGCCGAGGTGGCGGCGGGGCGGCATGTAAGTCCGGGCATAGGGCTCGGGGGTCCCCAGTCCATCGCGTTGCGGCGCCAGGCCCCTTGGGAGGGGCCCCTCGGAGGCTGACCTAGGGTGAGGTTTAGCCCCTAGGATGCCGGCAGGCCCTATTCGCCAGCCGTGTGGAGACTGGAGTGGCGGACCGAGGTGAGGGCACTGGTGAGCGGGAGCGTGGGCCCGGGTGTTTTGGCGCGGGGGGCCTTTGAAGGTCGCCGTGTCTTGGAGGGCCCTGCCCGTGCTCCCGCCCTGAATGAACGGCACCACCCCAAGCCCCCGGGTGGCGGCTGGGTGGCAGGGTGAGTCCAGTGCTGAGGCTCGGGGGTCCCCAATCCCCAGCGTTGCGGCGCCAGATCCCTTGGGAGGGGCCCCTCGGGGGTCGATCTAGGGTTGCGGTTAGCCCCCAGGAGGCCGGTGGACCCGATCAGCGGCTGTGCGGCACGCGGAGGGTTGGGCCGAGGTGAGGGCGCTGGCGAGACTGAGCATGAGCCCAAGCGTTTTAGTGCGGGGGCCCTTCGAAGGTCAGTGGGGGCTCGGAGGGACGTGCCCGTTCTCCCGCTCTGAATGACCGGCGGGGCCCCTAGAGGCTCCGGTGCCTGAAGGGCAGCAGGGTGAGACCGGCACTTGGGTTGGGGTCCCCATTCCCGGCGTTGTGGCGCCAGGCCACTTGGGAAGGGCCCCTCCGTGGCCGAACTACAGTTAGGGTTAGCCCCCAGGAGGCCAGCAGGCCCGATACACCGCCTGTGCGTCGAGCGGAGCGTTGGGCCGAGGTGAGGGTGCTGGTGAACATGAGCCCGGGCCCAAGCGTTTTGGTTCGGGGCGCCTTCGAAGGTCGGCGGGGGTTCGAAGGGCCCTGCCCGTTCTCCCACCCTGAATGAATGGCGGCGCCCCTAGCGGCACGTGTGGGGCAGGGCGGCAGGGTGCATCCAGCACTGGGGCTTGGGGGTTCCCAATCCCCGGCGTTGCGGCGCCAGGCCCCTTAGGAAGCGACCCTCGGGGCCGTCCTAGGGTTAGGGTTAGCGCCCAGGAGGCCGGCAGGCCCGATCCGCCGGCTGTGCGAGGAGTGGAGATGCAGGCCGAGTTGAGGGCGATGGCGAGCGGGAGCTGGGCCCCAGCGTTTTGGCGTCCTGGGCCTTTGAATGTTGCCATGGCTCGGAGGGCCCTGCCCTTTCTCCTGCCCTGAAGAACCAGCAAGGCCCCTAGCGGCTCCGTTGGCAGTGGGGCGGCAGGGTGAATCCCAGGCTGCGGCTCGGGGATCCACAATCCCCGGCGTTGTGGTGCCAGGCCCCTTGGGAGGGGCTCCTCGTGGGCCGACCCAGGGTTAGAGTTAGACCCCATAAGGCCGGCAGGCCAGATCCCCTGGCTGGGCGGTGAGAGGTGGGCGGCCCGAGGTAAAGGCGCTGGGGTGCGGGATTGTGGGCCCCTGCATTTTGGGGTGGGAGGCTTCAAATGTCGCCGGTTTCTCCAGGGCCCTGTCAGTTCTCCCGCCCTGAATGACCGGCGGCGCCCCTCGCGGCCCGGGTGGCAGCGTTGTGGGAGGGTGAGTCTGGCTTTGGGGCTTGGGGTTCCAGATCCCTGGCGTAGTGGCACCAAAACCCTTGGGAGGGGCCCCCGGGGGGCCGACCTAGGGTTAGGGTTAGCCCCCAGGAGACCGTCAGGCCCAACCACACACTGTGCGGCGAGCTGAGGTGCGGCCCGAGGTGAAGGCGCTGGGGAGCGGGAGCGTGGGCACCAGCGTTTTGGCACGGGGAGCCTTTGAAGGTCACCGGGGACTCAGAAGGCCCTGCCCTTCTCTCGCCCTCTATGACCCGCGGCGCCCCTAGCGGCCCAGGTGGGGACAGTGCGGCAGGGTGAGTCCGGCTCTGGGGCTCTGAGTTACCAATCCCCAGCATTGCAGAGCCAGGCCGCTTGGGATGTCCCCTCAGGGCCGACCTAGGGTTTTGGTTAGCTGCCAGGAGCCCGGCAGGCCCTATCCACCGGCTCTGAAGCAAGCGGTGGGGTGGGCCTAGGTGAGGGCGCTGGCGAGCAGGATCCTGGGAGCCAACGTTTTTGCGCGGGGAGCCTTCAAAGGTCAGCGTGGGCTCGGAGGGCCCTGCCCGATCTCTTGCCCTGATTGACCGGCGGGGCCTCTAGCGGCTCGGGTGGCTGAAGGGCAGCAGGGTGAGTGCGGCACATGAGCTCGGGGTCCCCATCCCCAGCGTTGCGACGCCAGGCCCCTTGGGAAGTGCCCCTCGGTGGCCGACCTATGGTTAGGGTTAGCCTCCAGGAGCCCCGCAGGCCCGATACACCACCTGTGCGTCGAGCGGAGAGTTGGGCCGAGGTGAGGGTGCTGGTGAACATGAGCCTGGGCCCAAGCGTTTTGGTTCGGTGCGCCTTCCAAGGTCGGCAGGGGTTCGGAGGGCCCTGCCAGTTCTCCCACCCTGAATGAATGGCGGCGCCCCTAGCGGCCTGTGTGGGTTGGGGTGGCAGCGTGCATCCGGCGCTGGGGCTTGGGGGCCCCCAATCCCTGGCGTTGCGGCGCCAGGCCCCTTAGGAAGGGACCTTCAGGGGCTGTCCTAGGGTTAGGGTGAGCTCCCAGGAGGCCGGCAGGCCCGAGTCGCTGGCTCTGCGAAGAGCGGAGGTGCGGGCCGAGTTGAGGGTGATGCAGAGCGGGAGCGTGGTCCCCAGCGTTTTGGCGCCCTGGGCCTTCGACTGTTGCCATGGCTCAAAGGGCCCTGCCCGTTCTCCTGCCCTGAAGAACCTACGGTGCCCTTAGCAGCTCCCTTGGCGGTGGAGTGGCAGGGTGAGTCCATGCTGCGGCTCGTGGATCCCCAATCCCCAGCGTTGTGGGGCCAGGCCTCTTGGGAGGGGCTCCTCGTGGGCGGACCTAGGTTTAGAGTTAGCACCCAGGAGGCCAGCAGGCCCAATCCTCTGGCTGGGCGGCGAGAGGTGGGCGGCCCGAGGTAAAGGCGCTGGCGATCGGGAGCGTGGGCCCCTGCATTTTGGCGCAGGAGGCTTCAAATATCGCCGGTTTCTCCAGGGCCCTGTCCCTTCTCCCGCCCTGAATGACGGGCGGCGCCACTAGCGTCCCGGGTGGCGACTTGGCGGCAGGGTGAGTCTGGCTCTGGGTCTTGGGGTCCCTGATCCCCAGTGTAGCGGCACCAGGACCCTTGGGAGGGGCCCCTGGGTGGCTGACCTAGGGTTAGGGTTAGCCCCCAGGAGGCCGGCAGGTGGGATCCGGCCACTGTCCGGGGAGCGGAGGGCGGGGCCGAGGTGAGGGCGTTGGGGAGCGGGAGCGTGGGCACCAGCGTTTTGGCACGGGGAGCCTTGGAAGGCCACCGGGGGCTCGGAAGGCCCTGCCCCTTCTCTCGCCCTGAATGACCCGCAGTGCTCCTAGCGGCCTGGGTGGCGGCGTTGCGGTAGGGTGAGTGTGGCTCTGGGGCTTGAGGTTCCCGATCCCCGGCGAAGCGGCACCAGGACCCTTGGGAGGGGCCCCTGGGTGGCCGACCTAGGGTTAGGGTTAACACCCGGGAGGCCGGCAGGCGGGATCCGCCCGCTGTGCGTGGAGCGGAGGGGCGGGCCGAGGTGAGGGCGCTGGCGAGCAAGAGCCTGGGCCCAAGCGTTTTGGCACCGGGGGCCTTCGAATGTCTCCGGGGACTCGGCGGGCCCTGCCCATTCTCCTCCCTGAATGACCGGCGGCGCCCCTAGCAGCCCAGGTGGCGGCGGGGCGGCATGTAAGTCCGGGCATAGGGCTCGGGGGCCCCAGTCCACCGCGTTGCGGCGCCAGGCCCCTTGGGAGGGGCCCCTCGGAGGCTGACCTAGGGTGAGGTTTTGCCCCTAGGATGCCGGCAGGCCCTATTCGCCAGCCGTGTGGAGACTGGAGTGGCGGACCAAGGTGAGGGCACTGGTGAGCGGGAGCGTGGGCCCGGGTGTTTTGGCGCGGGGGGCCTTTGAAGGTCGCCGTGTCTTGGAGGGCCCTGCCCGTGCTCCCGCCCTGAATGAACGGCACCACCCCAAGCCCCCGGGTGGCGGCTGGGTGGCAGGGTGAGTCCAGTGCTGAGGCTCGGGGGTCCCCAATCCCCAGCGTTGCGGCGCCAGATCCCTTGGGAGGGGCCCCTCGGGGGTCGATCTAGGGTTGCGGTTAGCCCCCAGGAGGCCGGTGGACCCGATCAGCGGCTGTGCGGCACGCGGAGGGTTGGGCCGAGGTGAGGGCGCTGGCGAGACTGAGCATGAGCCCAAGCGTTTTAGTGCGGGGGCCCTTCGAAGGTCAGTGGGGGCTCGGAGGGACCTGCCCGTTCTCCCGCTCTGAATGACCGGCGGGGCCCCTAGAGGCTCCGGTGCCTGAAGGGCAGCAGGGTGAGACCGGCACTTGGGTTGGGGTCCCCATTCCCGGCCGGCGTTGTGGCGCCAGGCCACTTGGGAAGGGCCCCTCCGTGGCCGAACTACAGTTAGGGTTAGCCCCCAGGAGGCCAGCAGGCCCGATACACCGCCTGTGCGTCGAGCGGAGCGTTGGGCCGAGGTGAGGGTGCTGGTGAACATGAGCCCGGGCCCAAGCGTTTTGGTTCGGGGCGCCTTCGAAGGTCGGCGGGGGTTCGAAGGGCCCTGCCCGTTCTCCCACCCTGAATGAATGGCGGCGCCCCTAGCGGCACGTGTGGGGCAGGGCGGCAGGGTGCATCCAGCGCTGGGGCTTGGGGGTTCCCAATCCCCGGCGTTGCGGCGCCAGGCCCCTTAGGAAGCGACCCTCGGGGCCGTCCTAGGGTTAGGGTTAGCGCCCAGGAGGCCGGCAGGCCCGATCCGCCGGCTGTGCGAGGAGTGGAGATGCAGGCCGAGTTGAGGGCGATGGCGAGCGGGAGCTGGGCCCCAGCGTTTTGGCGTCCTGGGCCTTTGAATGTTGCCATGGCTCGGAGGGCCCTGCCCTTTCTCCTGCCCTGAAGAACCAGCAAGGCCCCTAGCGGCTCCGTTGGCAGTGGGGCGGCAGGGTGAATCCCAGGCTGCGGCTCGGGGATCCCCAATCCCCGGCGTTGTGGTGCCAGGCCCCTTGGGAGGGGCTCCTCGTGGGCCGACCCAGGGTTAGAGTTAGCCCCCATAAGGCCGGCAGGCCAGATCCTCTGGCTGGGCGGTGAGAGGTGGGCGGCCCGAGGTAAAGGCGCTGGGGTGCGGGATTGTGGGCCCCTGCATTTTGGGGTGGGAGGCTTCAAATGTCGCCGGTTTCTCCAGGGCCCTGTCAGTTCTCCCGCCCTGAATGACCGGCGGCGCCCCTCGCGGCCCGGGTGGCAGCGTTGTGGGAGGGTGAGTCTGGCTTTGGGGCTTGGGGTTCCAGATCCCTGGCGTAGTGGCACCAAAACCCTTGGGAGGGGCCCCCAGGGGGCCGACCTAGGGTTAGGGTTAGCCCCCAGGAGACCGTCAGGCCCAACCACACACTGTGCGGCGAGCTGAGGTGCGGCCCGAGGTGAAGGCGCTGGGGAGCGGGAGCGTGGGCACCAGCGTTTTGGCACGGGGAGCCTTTGAAGGTCACCGGGGACTCAGAAGGCCCTGCCCTTCTCTCGCCCTCTATGACCCGCGGCGCCCCTAGCGGCCCAGGTGGGGACAGTGCGGCAGGGTGAGTCCGGCTCTGGGGCTCTGAGTTACCAATCCCCAGCATTGCAGAGCCAGGCCGCTTGGGATGTCCCCTCAGGGCCGACCTAGGGTTTTGGTTAGCTGCCAGGAGCCCGGCAGGCCCTATCCACCGGCTCTGAAGCAAGCGGTGGGGTGGGCCTAGGTGAGGGCGCTGGCGAGCAGGATCCTGGGAGCCAACGTTTTTGCGCGGGGAGCCTTCAAAGGTCAGCGTGGGCTCGGAGGGCCCTGCCCGATCTCTTGCCCTGATTGACCGGCGGGGCCTCTAGCGGCTCGGGTGGCTGAAGGGCAGCAGGGTGAGTGCGGCACATGAGCTCGGGGTCCCCATCCCCAGCGTTGCGACGCCAGGCCCCTTGGGAAGTGCCCCTCGGTGGCCGACCTATGGTTAGGGTTAGCCTCCAGGAGCCCCGCAGGCCCGATACACCACCTGTGCGTCGAGCGGAGAGTTGGGCCGAGGTGAGGGTGCTGGTGAACATGAGCCTGGGCCCAAGCGTTTTGGTTCGGTGCGCCTTCCAAGGTCGGCAGGGGTTCGGAGGGCCCTGCCAGTTCTCCCACCCTGAATGAATGGCGGCGCCCCTAGCGGCCTGTGTGGGTTGGGGTGGCAGCGTGCATCCGGCGCTGGGGCTTGGGGGCCCCCAATCCCTGGCGTTGCGGCGCCAGGCCCCTTAGGAAGGGACCTTCAGGGGCTGTCCTAGGGTTAGGGTGAGCTCCCAGGAGGCCGGCAGGCCCGAGTCGCTGGCTCTGCGAAGAGCGGAGGTGCGGGCCGAGTTGAGGGTGATGCAGAGCGGGAGCGTGGTCCCCAGCGTTTTGGCGCCCTGGGCCTTCGACTGTTGCCATGGCTCAAAGGGCCCTGCCCGTTCTCCTGCCCTGAAGAACCTACGGTGCCCTTAGCAGCTCCCTTGGCGGTGGAGTGGCAGGGTGAGTCCATGCTGCGGCTCGTGGATCCCCAATCCCCAGCGTTGTGGGGCCAGGCCTCTTGGGAGGGGCTCCTCGTGGGCGGACCTAGGTTTAGAGTTAGCACCCAGGAGGCCAGCAGGCCCAATCCTCTGGCTGGGCGGCGAGAGGTGGGCGGCCCGAGGTAAAGGCGCTGGCGATCGGGAGCGTGGGCCCCTGCATTTTGGCGCAGGAGGCTTCAAATATCGCCGGTTTCTCCAGGGCCCTGTCCCTTCTCCCGCCCTGAATGACGGGCGGCGCCACTAGCGTCCCGGGTGGCGACGTGGCGGCAGGGTGAGTCTGGCTCTGGGTCTTGGGGTCCCTGATCCCCAGTGTAGCGGCACCAGGACCCTTGGGAGGGGCCCCTGGGTGGCTGACCTAGGGTTAGGGTTAGCCCCCAGGAGGCCGGCAGGTGGGATCCGGCCACTGTCCGGGGAGCGGAGGGCGGGGCCGAGGTGAGGGCGTTGGGGAGCGGGAGCGTGGGCACCAGCGTTTTGGCACGGGGAGCCTTGGAAGGCCACCGGGGGCTCGGAAGGCCCTGCCCCTTCTCTCGCCCTGAATGACCCGCAGTGCTCCTAGCGGCCTGGGTGGCGGCGTTGCGGTAGGGTGAGTGTGGCTCTGGGGCTTGAGGTTCCCGATCCCCGGCGAAGCGGCACCAGGACCCTTGGGAGGGGCCCCTGGGGGGCCGACCTAGGGTTAGGGTTAGCACCCGGGAGGCCGGCAGGCGGGATCCGCCCGCTGTGCGTGGAGCGGAGGGGCGGGCCGAGGTGAGGGCGCTGGCGAGCAAGAGCCTGGGCCCAAGCGTTTTGGCGTCCTGGGCCTTTGAATGTTGCCATGGCTCGGAGGGCCCTGCCCTTTCTCCTGCCCTGAAGAACCAGCAAGGCCCCTAGCGGCTCCGTTGGCAGTGGGGCGGCAGGGTGAATCCCAGGCTGCGGCTCGGGGATCCCCAATCCCCGGCGTTGTGGTGCCAGGCCCCTTGGGAGGGGCTCCTCGTGGGCCGACCCAGGGTTAGAGTTAGCCCCCATAAGGCCGGCAGGCCAGATCCTCTGGCTGGGCGGTGAGAGGTGGGCGGCCCGAGGTAAAGGCGCTGGGGTGCGGGATTGTGGGCCCCTGCATTTTGGGGTGGGAGGCTTCAAATGTCGCCGGTTTCTCCAGGGCCCTGTCAGTTCTCCCGCCCTGAATGACCGGCGGCGCCCCTCGCGGCCCGGGTGGCAGCGTTGTGGGAGGGTGAGTCTGGCTTTGGGGCTTGGGGTTCCAGATCCCTGGCGTAGTGGCACCAAAACCCTTGGGAGGGGCCCCTGGGGGGCCGACCTAGGGTTAGGGTTAGCCCCCAGGAGACCGTCAGGCCCAACCACACACTGTGCGGCGAGCTGAGGTGCGGCCCGAGGTGAAGGCGCTGGGGAGCGGGAGCGTGGGCACCAGCGTTTTGGCACGGGGAGCCTTTGAAGGTCACCGGGGACTCAGAAGGCCCTGCCCTTCTCTCGCCCTCTATGACCCGCGGCGCCCCTAGCGGCCCAGGTGGGGACAGTGCGGCAGGGTGAGTCCGGCTCTGGGGCTCTGAGTTACCAATCCCCAGCATTGCAGAGCCAGGCCGCTTGGGATGTCCCCTCAGGGCCGACCTAGGGTTTTGGTTAGCTGCCAGGAGCCCGGCAGGCCCTATCCACCGGCTCTGAAGCAAGCGGTGGGGTGGGCCTAGGTGAGGGCGCTGGCGAGCAGGATCCTGGGAGCCAACGTTTTTGCGCGGGGAGCCTTCAAAGGTCAGCGTGGGCTCGGAGGGCCCTGCCCGATCTCTTGCCCTGATTGACCGGCGGGGCCTCTAGCGGCTCGGGTGGCTGAAGGGCAGCAGGGTGAGTGCGGCACATGAGCTCGGGGTCCCCATCCCCAGCGTTGCGACGCCAGGCCCCTTGGGAAGTGCCCCTCGGTGGCCGACCTATGGTTAGGGTTAGCCTCCAGGAGCCCCGCAGGCCCGATACACCACCTGTGCGTCGAGCGGAGAGTTGGGCCGAGGTGAGGGTGCTGGTGAACATGAGCCTGGGCCCAAGCGTTTTGGTTCGGTGCGCCTTCCAAGGTCGGCAGGGGTTCGGAGGGCCCTGCCAGTTCTCCCACCCTGAATGAATGGCGGCGCCCCTAGCGGCCTGTGTGGGTTGGGGTGGCAGCGTGCATCCGGCGCTGGGGCTTGGGGGCCCCCAATCCCTGGCGTTGCGGCGCCAGGCCCCTTAGGAAGGGACCTTCAGGGGCTGTCCTAGGGTTAGGGTGAGCTCCCAGGAGGCCGGCAGGCCCGAGTCGCTGGCTCTGCGAAGAGCGGAGGTGCGGGCCGAGTTGAGGGTGATGCAGAGCGGGAGCGTGGTCCCCAGCGTTTTGGCGCCCTGGGCCTTCGACTGTTGCCATGGCTCAAAGGGCCCTGCCCGTTCTCCTGCCCTGAAGAACCTACGGTGCCCTTAGCAGCTCCCTTGGCGGTGGAGTGGCAGGGTGAGTCCATGCTGCGGCTCGTGGATCCCCAATCCCCAGCGTTGTGGGGCCAGGCCTCTTGGGAGGGGCTCCTCGTGGGCGGACCTAGGTTTAGAGTTAGCACCCAGGAGGCCAGCAGGCCCAATCCTCTGGCTGGGCGGCGAGAGGTGGGCGGCCCGAGGTAAAGGCGCTGGCGATCGGGAGCGTGGGCCCCTGCATTTTGGCGCAGGAGGCTTCAAATATCGCCGGTTTCTCCAGGGCCCTGTCCCTTCTCCCGCCCTGAATGACGGGCGGCGCCACTAGCGTCCCGGGTGGCGACGTGGCGGCAGGGTGAGTCTGGCTCTGGGTCTTGGGGTCCCTGATCCCCAGTGTAGCGGCACCAGGACCCTTGGGAGGGGCCCCTGGGTGGCTGACCTAGGGTTAGGGTTAGCCCCCAGGAGGCCGGCAGGTGGGATCCGGCCACTGTCCGGGGAGCGGAGGGCGGGGCCGAGGTGAGGGCGTTGGGGAGCGGGAGCGTGGGCACCAGCGTTTTGGCACGGGGAGCCTTGGAAGGCCACCGGGGGCTCGGAAGGCCCTGCCCCTTCTCTCGCCCTGAATGACCCGCAGTGCTCCTAGCGGCCTGGGTGGCGGCGTTGCGGTAGGGTGAGTGTGGCTCTGGGGCTTGAGGTTCCCGATCCCCGGCGAAGCGGCACCAGGACCCTTGGGAGGGGCCCCTGGGGGGCCGACCTAGGGTTAGGGTTAGCACCCGGGAGGCCGGCAGGCGGGATCCGCCCGCTGTGCGTGGAGCGGAGGGGCGGGCCGAGGTGAGGGCGCTGGCGAGCAAGAGCCTGGGCCCAAGCGTTTTGGCACCGGGGGCCTTCGAATGTCTCCGGGGACTCGGCAGGCCCTGCCCATTCTCCTCCCTGAATGACCGGCGGCGCCCCTAGCAGCCCAGGTGGCGGCGGGGCGGCATGTAAGTCCAGGCATAGGGCTCGGGGGCCCCAGTCCACCGCGTTGCGGCGCCAGGCCCCTTGGGAGGGGCCCCTCGGAGGCTGACCTAGGGTGAGGTTTTGCCCCTAGGATGCCGGCAGGCCCTATTCGCCAGCCGTGTGGAGACTGGAGTGGCGGACCGAGGTGAGGGCACTGGTGAGCGGGAGCGTGGGCCCGGGTGTTTTGGCGCGGGGGGCCTTTGAAGGTCGCCGTGTCTTGGAGGGCCCTGCCCGTGCTCCCGCCCTGAATGAACGGCACCACCCCAAGCCCCCGGGTGGCGGCTGGGTGGCAGGGTGAGTCCAGTGCTGAGGCTCGGGGGTCCCCAATCCCCAGCGTTGCGGCGCCAGATCCCTTGGGAGGGGCCCCTCGGGGGTCGATCTAGGGTTGCGGTTAGCCCCCAGGAGGCCGGTGGACCCGATCAGCGGCTGTGCGGCACGCGGAGGGTTGGGCCGAGGTGAGGGCGCTGGCGAGACTGAGCATGAGCCCAAGCGTTTTAGTGCGGGGGCCCTTCGAAGGTCAGTGGGGGCTCGGAGGGACCTGCCCGTTCTCCCGCTCTGAATGACCGGCGGGGCCCCTAGAGGCTCCGGTGCCTGAAGGGCAGCAGGGTGAGACCGGCACTTGGGTTGGGGTCCCCATTCCCGGCCGGCGTTGTGGCGCCAGGCCACTTGGGAAGGGCCCCTCCGTGGCCGAACTACAGTTAGGGTTAGCCCCCAGGAGGCCAGCAGGCCCGATACACCGCCTGTGCGTCGAGCGGAGCGTTGGGCCGAGGTGAGGGTGCTGGTGAACATGAGCCCGGGCCCAAGCGTTTTGGTTCGGGGCGCCTTCGAAGGTCGGCGGGGGTTCGAAGGGCCCTGCCCGTTCTCCCACCCTGAATGAATGGCGGCGCCCCTAGCGGCACGTGTGGGGCAGGGCGGCAGGGTGCATCCAGCGCTGGGGCTTGGGGGTTCCCAATCCCCGGCGTTGCGGCGCCAGGCCCCTTAGGAAGCGACCCTCGGGGCCGTCCTAGGGTTAGGGTTAGCGCCCAGGAGGCCGGCAGGCCCGATCCGCCGGCTGTGCGAGGAGTGGAGATGCAGGCCGAGTTGAGGGCGATGGCGAGTGGGAGCTGGGCCCCAGCGTTTTGGCGTCCTGGGCCTTTGAATGTTGCCATGGCTCGGAGGGCCCTGCCCTTTCTCCTGCCCTGAAGAACCAGCAAGGCCCCTAGCGGCTCCGTTGGCAGTGGGGCGGCAGGGTGAATCCCAGGCTGCGGCTCGGGGATCCCCAATCCCCGGCGTTGTGGTGCCAGGCCCCTTGGGAGGGGCTCCTCGTGGGCCGACCCAGGGTTAGAGTTAGCCCCCATAAGGCCGGCAGGCCAGATCCTCTGGCTGGGCGGTGAGAGGTGGGCGGCCCGAGGTAAAGGCGCTGGGGTGCGGGATTGTGGGCCCCTGCATTTTGGGGTGGGAGGCTTCAAATGTCGCCGGTTTCTCCAGGGCCCTGTCAGTTCTCCCGCCCTGAATGACCGGCGGCGCCCCTCGCGGCCCGGGTGGCAGCGTTGTGGGAGGGTGAGTCTGGCTTTGGGGCTTGGGGTTCCAGATCCCTGGCGTAGTGGCACCAAAACCCTTGGGAGGGGCCCCTGGGGGGCCGACCTAGGGTTAGGGTTAGCCCCCAGGAGACCGTCAGGCCCAACCACACACTGTGCGGCGAGCTGAGGTGCGGCCCGAGGTGAAGGCGCTGGGGAGCGGGAGCGTGGGCACCAGCGTTTTGGCACGGGGAGCCTTTGAAGGTCACCGGGGACTCAGAAGGCCCTGCCCTTCTCTCGCCCTCTATGACCCGCGGCGCCCCTAGCGGCCCAGGTGGGGACAGTGCGGCAGGGTGAGTCCGGCTCTGGGGCTCTGAGTTACCAATCCCCAGCATTGCAGAGCCAGGCCGCTTGGGATGTCCCCTCAGGGCCGACCTAGGGTTTTGGTTAGCTGCCAGGAGCCCGGCAGGCCCTATCCACCGGCTCTGAAGCAAGCGGTGGGGTGGGCCTAGGTGAGGGCGCTGGCGAGCAGGATCCTGGGAGCCAACGTTTTTGCGCGGGGAGCCTTCAAAGGTCAGCGTGGGCTCGGAGGGCCCTGCCCGATCTCTTGCCCTGATTGACCGGCGGGGCCTCTAGCGGCTCGGGTGGCTGAAGGGCAGCAGGGTGAGTGCGGCACATGAGCTCGGGGTCCCCATCCCCAGCGTTGCGACGCCAGGCCCCTTGGGAAGTGCCCCTCGGTGGCCGACCTATGGTTAGGGTTAGCCTCCAGGAGCCCCGCAGGCCCGATACACCACCTGTGCGTCGAGCGGAGAGTTGGGCCGAGGTGAGGGTGCTGGTGAACATGAGCCTGGGCCCAAGCGTTTTGGTTCGGTGCGCCTTCCAAGGTCGGCAGGGGTTCGGAGGGCCCTGCCAGTTCTCCCACCCTGAATGAATGGCGGCGCCCCTAGCGGCCTGTGTGGGTTGGGGTGGCAGCGTGCATCCGGCGCTGGGGCTTGGGGGCCCCCAATCCCTGGCGTTGCGGCGCCAGGCCCCTTAGGAAGGGACCTTCAGGGGCTGTCCTAGGGTTAGGGTGAGCTCCCAGGAGGCCGGCAGGCCCGAGTCGCTGGCTCTGCGAAGAGCGGAGGTGCGGGCCGAGTTGAGGGTGATGCAGAGCGGGAGCGTGGTCCCCAGCGTTTTGGCGCCCTGGGCCTTCGACTGTTGCCATGGCTCAAAGGGCCCTGCCCGTTCTCCTGCCCTGAAGAACCTACGGTGCCCTTAGCAGCTCCCTTGGCGGTGGAGTGGCAGGGTGAGTCCATGCTGCGGCTCGTGGATCCCCAATCCCCAGCGTTGTGGGGCCAGGCCTCTTGGGAGGGGCTCCTCGTGGGCGGACCTAGGTTTAGAGTTAGCACCCAGGAGGCCAGCAGGCCCAATCCTCTGGCTGGGCGGCGAGAGGTGGGCGGCCCGAGGTAAAGGCGCTGGCGATCGGGAGCGTGGGCCCCTGCATTTTGGCGCAGGAGGCTTCAAATATCGCCGGTTTCTCCAGGGCCCTGTCCCTTCTCCCGCCCTGAATGACGGGCGGCGCCACTAGCGTCCCGGGTGGCGACGTGGCGGCAGGGTGAGTCTGGCTCTGGGTCTTGGGGTCCCTGATCCCCAGTGTAGCGGCACCAGGACCCTTGGGAGGGGCCCCTGGGTGGCTGACCTAGGGTTAGGGTTAGCCCCCAGGAGGCCGGCAGGTGGGATCCGGCCACTGTCCGGGGAGCGGAGGGCGGGGCCGAGGTGAGGGCGTTGGGGAGCGGGAGCGTGGGCACCAGCGTTTTGGCACGGGGAGCCTTGGAAGGCCACCGGGGGCTCGGAAGGCCCTGCCCCTTCTCTCGCCCTGAATGACCCGCAGTGCTCCTAGCGGCCTGGGTGGCGGCGTTGCGGTAGGGTGAGTGTGGCTCTGGGGCTTGAGGTTCCCGATCCCCGGCGAAGCGGCACCAGGACCCTTGGGAGGGGCCCCTGGGGGGCCGACCTAGGGTTAGGGTTAGCACCCGGGAGGCCGGCAGGCGGGATCCGCCCGCTGTGCGTGGAGCGGAGGGGCGGGCCGAGGTGAGGGCGCTGGCGAGCAAGAGCCTGGGCCCAAGCGTTTTGGCACCGGGGGCCTTCGAATGTCTCCGGGGACTCGGCGGGCCCTGCCCATTCTCCTCCCTGAATGACCGGCGGCGCCCCTAGCATCCCAGGTGGCGGCGGGGCGGCATGTAAGTCCGGGCATAGGGCTCGGGGGCCCCAGTCCACCGCGTTGCGGCGCCAGGCCCCTTGGGAGGGGCCCCTCGGAGGCTGACCTAGGGTGAGGTTTTGCCCCTAGGATGCCGGCAGGCCCTATTCGCCAGCCGTGTGGAGACTGGAGTGGCGGACCGAGGTGAGGGCACTGGTGAGCGGGAGCGTGGGCCCGGGTGTTTTGGCGCGGGGGGCCTTTGAAGGTCGCCGTGTCTTGGAGGGCCCTGCCCGTGCTCCCGCCCTGAATGAACGGCACCACCCCAAGCCCCCGGGTGGCGGCTGGGTGGCAGGGTGAGTCCAGTGCTGAGGCTCGGGGGTCCCCAATCCCCAGCGTTGCGGCGCCAGATCCCTTGGGAGGGGCCCCTCGGGGGTCGATCTAGGGTTGCGGTTAGCCCCCAGGAGGCCGGTGGACCCGATCAGCGGCTGTGCGGCACGCGGAGGGTTGGGCCGAGGTGAGGGCGCTGGCGAGACTGAGCATGAGCCCAAGCGTTTTAGTGCGGGGGCCCTTCGAAGGTCAGTGGGGGCTCGGAGGGACCTGCCCGTTCTCCCGCTCTGAATGACCGGCGGGGCCCCTAGAGGCTCCGGTGCCTGAAGGGCAGCAGGGTGAGACCGGCACTTGGGTTGGGGTCCCCATTCCCGGCCGGCGTTGTGGCGCCAGGCCACTTGGGAAGGGCCCCTCCGTGGCCGAACTACAGTTAGGGTTAGCCCCCAGGAGGCCAGCAGGCCCGATACACCGCCTGTGCGTCGAGCGGAGCGTTGGGCCGAGGTGAGGGTGCTGGTGAACATGAGCCCGGGCCCAAGCGTTTTGGTTCGGGGCGCCTTCGAAGGTCGGCGGGGGTTCGAAGGGCCCTGCCCGTTCTCCCACCCTGAATGAATGGCGGCGCCCCTAGCGGCACGTGTGGGGCAGGGCGGCAGGGTGCATCCAGCGCTGGGGCTTGGGGGTTCCCAATCCCCGGCGTTGCGGCGCCAGGCCCCTTAGGAAGCGACCCTCGGGGCCGTCCTAGGGTTAGGGTTAGCGCCCAGGAGGCCGGCAGGCCCGATCCGCCGGCTGTGCGAGGAGTGGAGATGCAGGCCGAGTTGAGGGCGATGGCGAGCGGGAGCTGGGCCCCAGCGTTTTGGCGTCCTGGGCCTTTGAATGTTGCCATGGCTCGGAGGGCCCTGCCCTTTCTCCTGCCCTGAAGAACCAGCAAGGCCCCTAGCGGCTCCGTTGGCAGTGGGGCGGCAGGGTGAATCCCAGGCTGCGGCTCGGGGATCCCCAATCCCCGGCGTTGTGGTGCCAGGCCCCTTGGGAGGGGCTCCTCGTGGGCCGACCCAGGGTTAGAGTTAGCCCCCATAAGGCCGGCAGGCCAGATCCTCTGGCTGGGCGGTGAGAGGTGGGCGGGCCGAGGTAAAGGCGCTGGGGTGCGGGATTGTGGGCCCCTGCATTTTGGGGTGGGAGGCTTCAAATGTCGCCGGTTTCTCCAGGGCCCTGTCAGTTCTCCCGCCCTGAATGACCGGCGGCGCCCCTCGCGGCCCGGGTGGCAGCGTTGTGGGAGGGTGAGTCTGGCTTTGGGGCTTGGGGTTCCAGATCCCTGGCGTAGTGGCACCAAAACCCTTGGGAGGGGCCCCTGGGGGGCCGACCTAGGGTTAGGGTTAGCCCCCAGGAGACCGTCAGGCCCAACCACACACTGTGCGGCGAGCTGAGGTGCGGCCCGAGGTGAAGGCTCTGGGGAGCGGGAGCGTGGGCACCAGCGTTTTGGCACGGGGAGCCTTTGAAGGTCACCGGGGACTCAGAAGGCCCTGCCCTTCTCTCGCCCTCTATGACCCGCGGCGCCCCTAGCGGCCCAGGTGGGGACAGTGCGGCAGGGTGAGTCCGGCTCTGGGGCTCTGAGTTACCAATCCCCAGCATTGCAGAGCCAGGCCGCTTGGGATGTCCCCTCAGGGCCGACCTAGGGTTTTGGTTAGCTGCCAGGAGCCCGGCAGGCCCTATCCACCGGCTCTGAAGCAAGCGGTGGGGTGGGCCTAGGTGAGGGCGCTGGCGAGCAGGATCCTGGGAGCCAACGTTTTTGCGCGGGGAGCCTTCAAAGGTCAGCGTGGGCTCGGAGGGCCCTGCCCGATCTCTTGCCCTGATTGACCGGCGGGGCCTCTAGCGGCTCGGGTGGCTGAAGGGCAGCAGGGTGAGTGCGGCACATGAGCTCGGGGTCCCCATCCCCAGCGTTGCGACGCCAGGCCCCTTGGGAAGTGCCCCTCGGTGGCCGACCTATGGTTAGGGTTAGCCTCCAGGAGCCCCGCAGGCCCGATACACCACCTGTGCGTCGAGCGGAGAGTTGGGCCGAGGTGAGGGTGCTGGTGAACATGAGCCTGGGCCCAAGCGTTTTGGTTCGGTGCGCCTTCCAAGGTCGGCAGGGGTTCGGAGGGCCCTGCCAGTTCTCCCACCCTGAATGAATGGCGGCGCCCCTAGCGGCCTGTGTGGGTTGGGGTGGCAGCGTGCATCCGGCGCTGGGGCTTGGGGGCCCCCAATCCCTGGCGTTGCGGCGCCAGGCCCCTTAGGAAGGGACCTTCAGGGGCTGTCCTAGGGTTAGGGTGAGCTCCCAGGAGGCCGGCAGGCCCGAGTCGCTGGCTCTGCGAAGAGCGGAGGTGCGGGCCAAGTTGAGGGTGATGCAGAGCGGGAGCGTGGTCCCCAGCGTTTTGGCGCCCTGGGCCTTCGACTGTTGCCATGGCTCAAAGGGCCCTGCCCGTTCTCCTGCCCTGAAGAACCTACGGTGCCCTTAGCAGCTCCCTTGGCGGTGGAGTGGCAGGGTGAGTCCATGCTGCGGCTCGTGGATCCCCAATCCCCAGCGTTGTGGGGCCAGGCCTCTTGGGAGGGGCTCCTCGTGGGCGGACCTAGGTTTAGAGTTAGCACCCAGGAGGCCAGCAGGCCCAATCCTCTGGCTGGGCGGCGAGAGGTGGGCGGCCCGAGGTAAAGGCGCTGGCGATCGGGAGCGTGGGCCCCTGCATTTTGGCGCAGGAGGCTTCAAATATCGCCGGTTTCTCCAGGGCCCTGTCCCTTCTCCCGCCCTGAATGACGGGCGGCGCCACTAGCGTCCCGGGTGGCGACGTGGCGGCAGGGTGAGTCTGGCTCTGGGTCTTGGGGTCCCTGATCCCCAGTGTAGCGGCACCAGGACCCTTGGGAGGGGCCCCTGGGTGGCTGACCTAGGGTTAGGGTTAGCCCCCAGGAGGCCGGCAGGTGGGATCCGGCCACTGTCCGGGGAGCGGAGGGCGGGGCCGAGGTGAGGGCGTTGGGGAGCGGGAGCGTGGGCACCAGCGTTTTGGCACGGGGAGCCTTGGAAGGCCACCGGGGGCTCGGAAGGCCCTGCCCCTTCTCTCGCCCTGAATGACCCGCAGTGCTCCTAGCGGCCTGGGTGGCGGCGTTGCGGTAGGGTGAGTGTGGCTCTGGGGCTTGAGGTTCCCGATCCCCGGCGAAGCGGCACCAGGACCCTTGGGAGGGGCCCCTGGGGGGCCGACCTAGGGTTAGGGTTAGCACCCGGGAGGCCGGCAGGCGGGATCCGCCCGCTGTGCGTGGAGCGGAGGGGCGGGCCGAGGTGAGGGCGCTGGCGAGCAAGAGCCTGGGCCCAAGCGTTTTGGCACCGGGGGCCTTCGAATGTCTCCGGGGACTCGGCGGGCCCTGCCCATTCTCCTCCCTGAATGACCGGCGGCGCCCCTAGCATCCCAGGTGGCGGCGGGGCGGCATGTAAGTCCGGGCATAGGGCTCGGGGGCCCCAGTCCACCGCGTTGCGGCGCCAGGCCCCTTGGGAGGGGCCCCTCGGAGGCTGACCTAGGGTGAGGTTTTGCCCCTAGGATGCCGGCAGGCCCTATTCGCCAGCCGTGTGGAGACTGGAGTGGCGGACCAAGGTGAGGGCACTGGTGAGCGGGAGCGTGGGCCCGGGTGTTTTGGCGCGGGGGGCCTTTGAAGGTCGCCGTGTCTTGGAGGGCCCTGCCCGTGCTCCCGCCCTGAATGAACGGCACCACCCCAAGCCCCCGGGTGGCGGCTGGGTGGCAGGGTGAGTCCAGTGCTGAGGCTCGGGGGTCCCCAATCCCCAGCGTTGCGGCGCCAGATCCCTTGGGAGGGGCCCCTCGGGGGTCGATCTAGGGTTGCGGTTAGCCCCCAGGAGGCCGGTGGACCCGATCAGCGGCTGTGCGGCACGCGGAGGGTTGGGCCGAGGTGAGGGCGCTGGCGAGACTGAGCATGAGCCCAAGCGTTTTAGTGCGGGGGCCCTTCGAAGGTCAGTGGGGGCTCGGAGGGACCTGCCCGTTCTCCCGCTCTGAATGACCGGCGGGGCCCCTAGAGGCTCCGGTGCCTGAAGGGCAGCAGGGTGAGACCGGCACTTGGGTTGGGGTCCCCATTCCCGGCCGGCGTTGTGGCGCCAGGCCACTTGGGAAGGGCCCCTCCGTGGCCGAACTACAGTTAGGGTTAGCCCCCAGGAGGCCAGCAGGCCCGATACACCGCCTGTGCGTCGAGCGGAGCGTTGGGCCGAGGTGAGGGTGCTGGTGAACATGAGCCCGGGCCCAAGCGTTTTGGTTCGGGGCGCCTTCGAAGGTCGGCGGGGGTTCGAAGGGCCCTGCCCGTTCTCCCACCCTGAATGAATGGCGGCGCCCCTAGCGGCACGTGTGGGGCAGGGCGGCAGGGTGCATCCAGCGCTGGGGCTTGGGGGTTCCCAATCCCCGGCGTTGCGGCGCCAGGCCCCTTAGGAAGCGACCCTCGGGGCCGTCCTAGGGTTAGGGTTAGCGCCCAGGAGGCCGGCAGGCCCGATCCGCCGGCTGTGCGAGGAGTGGAGATGCAGGCCGAGTTGAGGGCGATGGCGAGCGGGAGCTGGGCCCCAGCGTTTTGGCGTCCTGGGCCTTTGAATGTTGCCATGGCTCGGAGGGCCCTGCCCTTTCTCCTGCCCTGAAGAACCAGCAAGGCCCCTAGCGGCTCCGTTGGCAGTGGGGCGGCAGGGTGAATCCCAGGCTGCGGCTCGGGGATCCCCAATCCCCGGCGTTGTGGTGCCAGGCCCCTTGGGAGGGGCTCCTCGTGGGCCGACCCAGGGTTAGAGTTAGCCCCCATAAGGCCGGCAGGCCAGATCCTCTGGCTGGGCGGTGAGAGGTGGGCGGGCCGAGGTAAAGGCGCTGGGGTGCGGGATTGTGGGCCCCTGCATTTTGGGGTGGGAGGCTTCAAATGTCGCCGGTTTCTCCAGGGCCCTGTCAGTTCTCCCGCCCTGAATGACCGGCGGCGCCCCTCGCGGCCCGGGTGGCAGCGTTGTGGGAGGGTGAGTCTGGCTTTGGGGCTTGGGGTTCCAGATCCCTGGCGTAGTGGCACCAAAACCCTTGGGAGGGGCCCCTGGGGGGCCGACCTAGGGTTAGGGTTAGCCCCCAGGAGACCGTCAGGCCCAACCACACACTGTGCGGCGAGCTGAGGTGCGGCCCGAGGTGAAGGCGCTGGGGAGCGGGAGCGTGGGCACCAGCGTTTTGGCACGGGGAGCCTTTGAAGGTCACCGGGGACTCAGAAGGCCCTGCCCTTCTCTCGCCCTCTATGACCCGCGGCGCCCCTAGCGGCCCAGGTGGGGACAGTGCGGCAGGGTGAGTCCGGCTCTGGGGCTCTGAGTTACCAATCCCCAGCATTGCAGAGCCAGGCCGCTTGGGATGTCCCCTCAGGGCCGACCTAGGGTTTTGGTTAGCTGCCAGGAGCCCGGCAGGCCCTATCCACCGGCTCTGAAGCAAGCGGTGGGGTGGGCCTAGGTGAGGGCGCTGGCGAGCAGGATCCTGGGAGCCAACGTTTTTGCGCGGGGAGCCTTCAAAGGTCAGCGTGGGCTCGGAGGGCCCTGCCCGATCTCTTGCCCTGATTGACCGGCGGGGCCTCTAGCGGCTCGGGTGGCTGAAGGGCAGCAGGGTGAGTGCGGCACATGAGCTCGGGGTCCCCATCCCCAGCGTTGCGACGCCAGGCCCCTTGGGAAGTGCCCCTCGGTGGCCGACCTATGGTTAGGGTTAGCCTCCAGGAGCCCCGCAGGCCCGATACACCACCTGTGCGTCGAGCGGAGAGTTGGGCCGAGGTGAGGGTGCTGGTGAACATGAGCCTGGGCCCAAGCGTTTTGGTTCGGTGCGCCTTCCAAGGTCGGCAGGGGTTCGGAGGGCCCTGCCAGTTCTCCCACCCTGAATGAATGGCGGCGCCCCTAGCGGCCTGTGTGGGTTGGGGTGGCAGCGTGCATCCGGCGCTGGGGCTTGGGGGCCCCCAATCCCTGGCGTTGCGGCGCCAGGCCCCTTAGGAAGGGACCTTCAGGGGCTGTCCTAGGGTTAGGGTGAGCTCCCAGGAGGCCGGCAGGCCCGAGTCGCTGGCTCTGCGAAGAGCGGAGGTGCGGGCCGAGTTGAGGGTGATGCAGAGCGGGAGCGTGGTCCCCAGCGTTTTGGCGCCCTGGGCCTTCGACTGTTGCCATGGCTCAAAGGGCCCTGCCCGTTCTCCTGCCCTGAAGAACCTACGGTGCCCTTAGCAGCTCCCTTGGCGGTGGAGTGGCAGGGTGAGTCCATGCTGCGGCTCGTGGATCCCCAATCCCCAGCGTTGTGGGGCCAGGCCTCTTGGGAGGGGCTCCTCGTGGGCGGACCTAGGTTTAGAGTTAGCACCCAGGAGGCCAGCAGGCCCAATCCTCTGGCTGGGCGGCGAGAGGTGGGCGGCCCGAGGTAAAGGCGCTGGCGATCGGGAGCGTGGGCCCCTGCATTTTGGCGCAGGAGGCTTCAAATATCGCCGGTTTCTCCAGGGCCCTGTCCCTTCTCCCGCCCTGAATGACGGGCGGCGCCACTAGCGTCCCGGGTGGCGACGTGGCGGCAGGGTGAGTCTGGCTCTGGGTCTTGGGGTCCCTGATCCCCAGTGTAGCGGCACCAGGACCCTTGGGAGGGGCCCCTGGGTGGCTGACCTAGGGTTAGGGTTAGCCCCCAGGAGGCCGGCAGGTGGGATCCGGCCACTGTCCGGGGAGCGGAGGGCGGGGCCGAGGTGAGGGCGTTGGGGAGCGGGAGCGTGGGCACCAGCGTTTTGGCACGGGGAGCCTTGGAAGGCCACCGGGGGCTCGGAAGGCCCTGCCCCTTCTCTCGCCCTGAATGACCCGCAGTGCTCCTAGCGGCCTGGGTGGCGGCGTTGCGGTAGGGTGAGTGTGGCTCTGGGGCTTGAGGTTCCCGATCCCCGGCGAAGCGGCACCAGGACCCTTGGGAGGGGCCCCTGGGGGGCCGACCTAGGGTTAGGGTTAGCACCCGGGAGGCCGGCAGGCGGGATCCGCCCGCTGTGCGTGGAGCGGAGGGGCGGGCCGAGGTGAGGGCGCTGGCGAGCAAGAGCCTGGGCCCAAGCGTTTTGGCACCGGGGGCCTTCGAATGTCTCCGGGGACTCGGCGGGCCCTGCCCATTCTCCTCCCTGAATGACCGGCGGCGCCCCTAGCATCCCAGGTGGCGGCGGGGCGGCATGTAAGTCCGGGCATAGGGCTCGGGGGCCCCAGTCCACCGCGTTGCGGCGCCAGGCCCCTTGGGAGGGGCCCCTCGGAGGCTGACCTAGGGTGAGGTTTTGCCCCTAGGATGCCGGCAGGCCCTATTCGCCAGCCGTGTGGAGACTGGAGTGGCGGACCAAGGTGAGGGCACTGGTGAGCGGGAGCGTGGGCCCGGGTGTTTTGGCGCGGGGGGCCTTTGAAGGTCGCCGTGTCTTGGAGGGCCCTGCCCGTGCTCCCGCCCTGAATGAACGGCACCACCCCAAGCCCCCGGGTGGCGGCTGGGTGGCAGGGTGAGTCCAGTGCTGAGGCTCGGGGGTCCCCAATCCCCAGCGTTGCGGCGCCAGATCCCTTGGGAGGGGCCCCTCGGGGGTCGATCTAGGGTTGCGGTTAGCCCCCAGGAGGCCGGTGGACCCGATCAGCGGCTGTGCGGCACGCGGAGGGTTGGGCCGAGGTGAGGGCGCTGGCGAGACTGAGCATGAGCCCAAGCGTTTTAGTGCGGGGGCCCTTCGAAGGTCAGTGGGGGCTCGGAGGGACCTGCCCGTTCTCCCGCTCTGAATGACCGGCGGGGCCCCTAGAGGCTCCGGTGCCTGAAGGGCAGCAGGGTGAGACCGGCACTTGGGTTGGGGTCCCCATTCCCGGCCGGCGTTGTGGCGCCAGGCCACTTGGGAAGGGCCCCTCCGTGGCCGAACTACAGTTAGGGTTAGCCCCCAGGAGGCCAGCAGGCCCGATACACCGCCTGTGCGTCGAGCGGAGCGTTGGGCCGAGGTGAGGGTGCTGGTGAACATGAGCCCGGGCCCAAGCGTTTTGGTTCGGGGCGCCTTCGAAGGTCGGCGGGGGTTCGAAGGGCCCTGCCCGTTCTCCCACCCTGAATGAATGGCGGCGCCCCTAGCGGCACGTGTGGGGCAGGGCGGCAGGGTGCATCCAGCGCTGGGGCTTGGGGGTTCCCAATCCCCGGCGTTGCGGCGCCAGGCCCCTTAGGAAGCGACCCTCGGGGCCGTCCTAGGGTTAGGGTTAGCGCCCAGGAGGCCGGCAGGCCCGATCCGCCGGCTGTGCGAGGAGTGGAGATGCAGGCCGAGTTGAGGGCGATGGCGAGCGGGAGCTGGGCCCCAGCGTTTTGGCGTCCTGGGCCTTTGAATGTTGCCATGGCTCGGAGGGCCCTGCCCTTTCTCCTGCCCTGAAGAACCAGCAAGGCCCCTAGCGGCTCCGTTGGCAGTGGGGCGGCAGGGTGAATCCCAGGCTGCGGCTCGGGGATCCCCAATCCCCGGCGTTGTGGTGCCAGGCCCCTTGGGAGGGGCTCCTCGTGGGCCGACCCAGGGTTAGAGTTAGCCCCCATAAGGCCGGCAGGCCAGATCCTCTGGCTGGGCGGTGAGAGGTGGGCGGGCCGAGGTAAAGGCGCTGGGGTGCGGGATTGTGGGCCCCTGCATTTTGGGGTGGGAGGCTTCAAATGTCGCCGGTTTCTCCAGGGCCCTGTCAGTTCTCCCGCCCTGAATGACCGGCGGCGCCCCTCGCGGCCCGGGTGGCAGCGTTGTGGGAGGGTGAGTCTGGCTTTGGGGCTTGGGGTTCCAGATCCCTGGCGTAGTGGCACCAAAACCCTTGGGAGGGGCCCCTGGGGGGCCGACCTAGGGTTAGGGTTAGCCCCCAGGAGACCGTCAGGCCCAACCACACACTGTGCGGCGAGCTGAGGTGCGGCCCGAGGTGAAGGCGCTGGGGAGCGGGAGCGTGGGCACCAGCGTTTTGGCACGGGGAGCCTTTGAAGGTCACCGGGGACTCAGAAGGCCCTGCCCTTCTCTCGCCCTCTATGACCCGCGGCGCCCCTAGCGGCCCAGGTGGGGACAGTGCGGCAGGGTGAGTCCGGCTCTGGGGCTCTGAGTTACCAATCCCCAGCATTGCAGAGCCAGGCCGCTTGGGATGTCCCCTCAGGGCCGACCTAGGGTTTTGGTTAGCTGCCAGGAGCCCGGCAGGCCCTATCCACCGGCTCTGAAGCAAGCGGTGGGGTGGGCCTAGGTGAGGGCGCTGGCGAGCAGGATCCTGGGAGCCAACGTTTTTGCGCGGGGAGCCTTCAAAGGTCAGCGTGGGCTCGGAGGGCCCTGCCCGATCTCTTGCCCTGATTGACCGGCGGGGCCTCTAGCGGCTCGGGTGGCTGAAGGGCAGCAGGGTGAGTGCGGCACATGAGCTCGGGGTCCCCATCCCCAGCGTTGCGACGCCAGGCCCCTTGGGAAGTGCCCCTCGGTGGCCGACCTATGGTTAGGGTTAGCCTCCAGGAGCCCCGCAGGCCCGATACACCACCTGTGCGTCGAGCGGAGAGTTGGGCCGAGGTGAGGGTGCTGGTGAACATGAGCCTGGGCCCAAGCGTTTTGGTTCGGTGCGCCTTCCAAGGTCGGCAGGGGTTCGGAGGGCCCTGCCAGTTCTCCCACCCTGAATGAATGGCGGCGCCCCTAGCGGCCTGTGTGGGTTGGGGTGGCAGCGTGCATCCGGCGCTGGGGCTTGGGGGCCCCCAATCCCTGGCGTTGCGGCGCCAGGCCCCTTAGGAAGGGACCTTCAGGGGCTGTCCTAGGGTTAGGGTGAGCTCCCAGGAGGCCGGCAGGCCCGAGTCGCTGGCTCTGCGAAGAGCGGAGGTGCGGGCCGAGTTGAGGGTGATGCAGAGCGGGAGCGTGGTCCCCAGCGTTTTGGCGCCCTGGGCCTTCGACTGTTGCCATGGCTCAAAGGGCCCTGCCCGTTCTCCTGCCCTGAAGAACCTACGGTGCCCTAGGCAGCTCCCTTGGCGGTGGAGTGGCAGGGTGAGTCCATGCTGCGGCTCGTGGATCCCCAATCCCCAGCGTTGTGGGGCCAGGCCTCTTGGGAGGGGCTCCTCGTGGGCGGACCTAGGTTTAGAGTTAGCACCCAGGAGGCCAGCAGGCCCAATCCTCTGGCTGGGCGGCGAGAGGTGGGCGGCCCGAGGTAAAGGCGCTGGCGATCGGGAGCGTGGGCCCCTGCATTTTGGCGCAGGAGGCTTCAAATATCGCCGGTTTCTCCAGGGCCCTGTCCCTTCTCCCGCCCTGAATGACGGGCGGCGCCACTAGCGTCCCGGGTGGCGACGTGGCGGCAGGGTGAGTCTGGCTCTGGGTCTTGGGGTCCCTGATCCCCAGTGTAGCGGCACCAGGACCCTTGGGAGGGGCCCCTGGGTGGCTGACCTAGGGTTAGGGTTAGCCCCCAGGAGGCCGGCAGGTGGGATCCGGCCACTGTCCGGGGAGCGGAGGGCGGGGCCGAGGTGAGGGCGTTGGGGAGCGGGAGCGTGGGCACCAGCGTTTTGGCACGGGGAGCCTTGGAAGGCCACCGGGGGCTCGGAAGGCCCTGCCCCTTCTCTCGCCCTGAATGACCCGCAGTGCTCCTAGCGGCCTGGGTGGCGGCGTTGCGGTAGGGTGAGTGTGGCTCTGGGGCTTGAGGTTCCCGATCCCCGGCGAAGCGGCACCAGGACCCTTGGGAGGGGCCCCTGGGGGGCCGACCTAGGGTTAGGGTTAGCACCCGGGAGGCCGGCAGGCGGGATCCGCCCGCTGTGCGTGGAGCGGAGGGGCGGGCCGAGGTGAGGGCGCTGGCGAGCAAGAGCCTGGGCCCAAGCGTTTTGGCACCGGGGGCCTTCGAATGTCTCCGGGGACTCGGCGGGCCCTGCCCATTCTCCTCCCTGAATGACCGGCGGCGCCCCTAGCATCCCAGGTGGCGGCGGGGCGGCATGTAAGTCCGGGCATAGGGCTCGGGGGCCCCAGTCCACCGCGTTGCGGCGCCAGGCCCCTTGGGAGGGGCCCCTCGGAGGCTGACCTAGGGTGAGGTTTTGCCCCTAGGATGCCGGCAGGCCCTATTCGCCAGCCGTGTGGAGACTGGAGTGGCGGACCGAGGTGAGGGCACTGGTGAGCGGGAGCGTGGGCCCGGGTGTTTTGGCGCGGGGGGCCTTTGAAGGTCGCCGTGTCTTGGAGGGCCCTGCCCGTGCTCCCGCCCTGAATGAACGGCACCACCCCAAGCCCCCGGGTGGCGGCTGGGTGGCAGGGTGAGTCCAGTGCTGAGGCTCGGGGGTCCCCAATCCCCAGCGTTGCGGCGCCAGATCCCTTGGGAGGGGCCCCTCGGGGGTCGATCTAGGGTTGCGGTTAGCCCCCAGGAGGCCGGTGGACCCGATCAGCAGCTGTGCGGCACGCGGAGGGTTGGGCCGAGGTGAGGGCGCTGGCGAGACTGAGCATGAGCCCAAGCGTTTTAGTGTGGGGGCCCTTCGAAGGTCAGTGGGGGCTCGGAGGGACCTGCCCGTTCTCCCGCTCTGAATGACCGGCGGGGCCCCTAGAGGCTCCGGTGCCTGAAGGGCAGCAGGGTGAGACCGGCACTTGGGTTGGGGTCCCCATTCCCGGCCGGCGTTGTGGCGCCAGGCCACTTGGGAAGGGCCCCTCCGTGGCCGAACTACAGTTAGGGTTAGCCCCCAGGAGGCCAGCAGGCCCGATACACCGCCTGTGCGTCGAGCGGAGCGTTGGGCCGAGGTGAGGGTGCTGGTGAACATGAGCCCGGGCCCAAGCGTTTTGGTTCGGGGCGCCTTCGAAGGTCGGCGGGGGTTCGAAGGGCCCTGCCCGTTCTCCCACCCTGAATGAATGGCGGCGCCCCTAGCGGCACGTGTGGGGCAGGGCGGCAGGGTGCATCCAGCGCTGGGGCTTGGGGGTTCCCAATCCCCGGCGTTGCGGCGCCAGGCCCCTTAGGAAGCGACCCTCGGGGCCGTCCTAGGGTTAGGGTTAGCGCCCAGGAGGCCGGCAGGCCCGATCCGCCGGCTGTGCGAGGAGTGGAGATGCAGGCCGAGTTGAGGGCGATGGCGAGCGGGAGCTGGGCCCCAGCGTTTTGGCGTCCTGGGCCTTTGAATGTTGCCATGGCTCGGAGGGCCCTGCCCTTTCTCCTGCCCTGAAGAACCAGCAAGGCCCCTAGCGGCTCCGTTGGCAGTGGGGCGGCAGGGTGAATCCCAGGCTGCGGCTCGGGGATCCCCAATCCCCGGCGTTGTGGTGCCAGGCCCCTTGGGAGGGGCTCCTCGTGGGCCGACCCAGGGTTAGAGTTAGCCCCCATAAGGCCGGCAGGCCAGATCCTCTGGCTGGGCGGTGAGAGGTGGGCGGGCCGAGGTAAAGGCGCTGGGGTGCGGGATTGTGGGCCCCTGCATTTTGGGGTGGGAGGCTTCAAATGTCGCCGGTTTCTCCAGGGCCCTGTCAGTTCTCCCGCCCTGAATGACCGGCGGCGCCCCTCGCGGCCCGGGTGGCAGCGTTGTGGGAGGGTGAGTCTGGCTTTGGGGCTTGGGGTTCCAGATCCCTGGCGTAGTGGCACCAAAACCCTTGGGAGGGGCCCCTGGGGGGCCGACCTAGGGTTAGGGTTAGCCCCCAGGAGACCGTCAGGCCCAACCACACACTGTGCGGCGAGCTGAGGTGCGGCCCGAGGTGAAGGCGCTGGGGAGCGGGAGCGTGGGCACCAGCGTTTTGGCACGGGGAGCCTTTGAAGGTCACCGGGGACTCAGAAGGCCCTGCCCTTCTCTCGCCCTCTATGACCCGCGGCGCCCCTAGCGGCCCAGGTGGGGACAGTGCGGCAGGGTGAGTCCGGCTCTGGGGCTCTGAGTTACCAATCCCCAGCATTGCAGAGCCAGGCCGCTTGGGATGTCCCCTCAGGGCCGACCTAGGGTTTTGGTTAGCTGCCAGGAGCCCGGCAGGCCCTATCCACCGGCTCTGAAGCAAGCGGTGGGGTGGGCCTAGGTGAGGGCGCTGGCGAGCAGGATCCTGGGAGCCAACGTTTTTGCGCGGGGAGCCTTCAAAGGTCAGCGTGGGCTCGGAGGGCCCTGCCCGATCTCTTGCCCTGATTGACCGGCGGGGCCTCTAGCGGCTCGGGTGGCTGAAGGGCAGCAGGGTGAGTGCGGCACATGAGCTCGGGGTCCCCATCCCCAGCGTTGCGACGCCAGGCCCCTTGGGAAGTGCCCCTCGGTGGCCGACCTATGGTTAGGGTTAGCCTCCAGGAGCCCCGCAGGCCCGATACACCACCTGTGCGTCGAGCGGAGAGTTGGGCCGAGGTGAGGGTGCTGGTGAACATGAGCCTGGGCCCAAGCGTTTTGGTTCGGTGCGCCTTCCAAGGTCGGCAGGGGTTCGGAGGGCCCTGCCAGTTCTCCCACCCTGAATGAATGGCGGCGCCCCTAGCGGCCTGTGTGGGTTGGGGTGGCAGCGTGCATCCGGCGCTGGGGCTTGGGGGCCCCCAATCCCTGGCGTTGCGGCGCCAGGCCCCTTAGGAAGGGACCTTCAGGGGCTGTCCTAGGGTTAGGGTGAGCTCCCAGGAGGCCGGCAGGCCCGAGTCGCTGGCTCTGCGAAGAGCGGAGGTGCGGGCCGAGTTGAGGGTGATGCAGAGCGGGAGCGTGGTCCCCAGCGTTTTGGCGCCCTGGGCCTTCGACTGTTGCCATGGCTCAAAGGGCCCTGCCCGTTCTCCTGCCCTGAAGAACCTACGGTGCCCTTAGCAGCTCCCTTGGCGGTGGAGTGGCAGGGTGAGTCCATGCTGCGGCTCGTGGATCCCCAATCCCCAGCGTTGTGGGGCCAGGCCTCTTGGGAGGGGCTCCTCGTGGGCGGACCTAGGTTTAGAGTTAGCACCCAGGAGGCCAGCAGGCCCAATCCTCTGGCTGGGCGGCGAGAGGTGGGCGGCCCGAGGTAAAGGCGCTGGCGATCGGGAGCGTGGGCCCCTGCATTTTGGCGCAGGAGGCTTCAAATATCGCCGGTTTCTCCAGGGCCCTGTCCCTTCTCCCGCCCTGAATGACGGGCGGCGCCACTAGCGTCCCGGGTGGCGACGTGGCGGCAGGGTGAGTCTGGCTCTGGGTCTTGGGGTCCCTGATCCCCAGTGTAGCGGCACCAGGACCCTTGGGAGGGGCCCCTGGGTGGCTGACCTAGGGTTAGGGTTAGCCCCCAGGAGGCCGGCAGGTGGGATCCGGCCACTGTCCGGGGAGCGGAGGGCGGGGCCGAGGTGAGGGCGTTGGGGAGCGGGAGCGTGGGCACCAGCGTTTTGGCACGGGGAGCCTTGGAAGGCCACCGGGGGCTCGGAAGGCCCTGCCCCTTCTCTCGCCCTGAATGACCCGCAGTGCTCCTAGCGGCCTGGGTGGCGGCGTTGCGGTAGGGTGAGTGTGGCTCTGGGGCTTGAGGTTCCCGATCCCCGGCGAAGCGGCACCAGGACCCTTGGGAGGGGCCCCTGGGGGGCCGACCTAGGGTTAGGGTTAGCACCCGGGAGGCCGGCAGGCGGGATCCGCCCGCTGTGCGTGGAGCGGAGGGGCGGGCCGAGGTGAGGGCGCTGGCGAGCAAGAGCCTGGGCCCAAGCGTTTTGGCACCGGGGGCCTTCGAATGTCTCCGGGGACTCGGCGGGCCCTGCCCATTCTCCTCCCTGAATGACCGGCGGCGCCCCTAGCATCCCAGGTGGCGGCGGGGCGGCATGTAAGTCCGGGCATAGGGCTCGGGGGCCCCAGTCCACCGCGTTGCGGCGCCAGGCCCCTTGGGAGGGGCCCCTCGGAGGCTGACCTAGGGTGAGGTTTTGCCCCTAGGATGCCGGCAGGCCCTATTCGCCAGCCGTGTGGAGACTGGAGTGGCGGACCGAGGTGAGGGCACTGGTGAGCGGGAGCGTGGGCCCGGGTGTTTTGGCGCGGGGGGCCTTTGAAGGTCGCCGTGTCTTGGAGGGCCCTGCCCGTGCTCCCGCCCTGAATGAACGGCACCACCCCAAGCCCCCGGGTGGCGGCTGGGTGGCAGGGTGAGTCCAGTGCTGAGGCTCGGGGGTCCCCAATCCCCAGCGTTGCGGCGCCAGATCCCTTGGGAGGGGCCCCTCGGGGGTCGATCTAGGGTTGCGGTTAGCCCCCAGGAGGCCGGTGGACCCGATCAGCGGCTGTGCGGCACGCGGAGGGTTGGGCCGAGGTGAGGGCGCTGGCGAGACTGAGCATGAGCCCAAGCGTTTTAGTGCGGGGGCCCTTCGAAGGTCAGTGGGGGCTCGGAGGGACCTGCCCGTTCTCCCGCTCTGAATGACCGGCGGGGCCCCTAGAGGCTCCGGTGCCTGAAGGGCAGCAGGGTGAGACCGGCACTTGGGTTGGGGTCCCCATTCCCGGCCGGCGTTGTGGCGCCAGGCCACTTGGGAAGGGCCCCTCCGTGGCCGAACTACAGTTAGGGTTAGCCCCCAGGAGGCCAGCAGGCCCGATACACCGCCTGTGCGTCGAGCGGAGCGTTGGGCCGAGGTGAGGGTGCTGGTGAACATGAGCCCGGGCCCAAGCGTTTTGGTTCGGGGCGCCTTCGAAGGTCGGCGGGGGTTCGAAGGGCCCTGCCCGTTCTCCCACCCTGAATGAATGGCGGTGCCCCTAGCGGCACGTGTGGGGCAGGGCGGCAGGGTGCATCCAGCGCTGGGGCTTGGGGGTTCCCAATCCCCGGCGTTGCGGCGCCAGGCCCCTTAGGAAGCGACCCTCGGGGCCGTCCTAGGGTTAGGGTTAGCGCCCAGGAGGCCGGCAGGCCCGATCCGCCGGCTGTGCGAGGAGTGGAGATGCAGGCCGAGTTGAGGGCGATGGCGAGCGGGAGCTGGGCCCCAGCGTTTTGGCGTCCTGGGCCTTTGAATGTTGCCATGGCTCGGAGGGCCCTGCCCTTTCTCCTGCCCTGAAGAACCAGCAAGGCCCCTAGCGGCTCCGTTGGCAGTGGGGCGGCAGGGTGAATCCCAGGCTGCGGCTCGGGGATCCCCAATCCCCGGCGTTGTGGTGCCAGGCCCCTTGGGAGGGGCTCCTCGTGGGCCGACCCAGGGTTAGAGTTAGCCCCCATAAGGCCGGCAGGCCAGATCCTCTGGCTGGGCGGTGAGAGGTGGGCGGCCCGAGGTAAAGGCGCTGGGGTGCGGGATTGTGGGCCCCTGCATTTTGGGGTGGGAGGCTTCAAATGTCGCCGGTTTCTCCAGGGCCCTGTCAGTTCTCCCGCCCTGAATGACCGGCGGCGCCCCTCGCGGCCCGGGTGGCAGCGTTGTGGGAGGGTGAGTCTGGCTTTGGGGCTTGGGGTTCCAGATCCCTGGCGTAGTGGCACCAAAACCCTTGGGAGGGGCCCCTGGGGGGCCGACCTAGGGTTAGGGTTAGCCCCCAGGAGACCGTCAGGCCCAACCACACACTGTGCGGCGAGCTGAGGTGCGGCCCGAGGTGAAGGCGCTGGGGAGCGGGAGCGTGGGCACCAGCGTTTTGGCACGGGGAGCCTTTGAAGGTCACCGGGGACTCAGAAGGCCCTGCCCTTCTCTCGCCCTCTATGACCCGCGGCGCCCCTAGCGGCCCAGGTGGGGACAGTGCGGCAGGGTGAGTCCGGCTCTGGGGCTCTGAGTTACCAATCCCCAGCATTGCAGAGCCAGGCCGCTTGGGATGTCCCCTCAGGGCCGACCTAGGGTTTTGGTTAGCTGCCAGGAGCCCGGCAGGCCCTATCCACCGGCTCTGAAGCAAGCGGTGGGGTGGGCCTAGGTGAGGGCGCTGGCGAGCAGGATCCTGGGAGCCAACGTTTTTGCGCGGGGAGCCTTCAAAGGTCAGCGTGGGCTCGGAGGGCCCTGCCCGATCTCTTGCCCTGATTGACCGGCGGGGCCTCTAGCGGCTCGGGTGGCTGAAGGGCAGCAGGGTGAGTGCGGCACATGAGCTCGGGGTCCCCATCCCCAGCGTTGCGACGCCAGGCCCCTTGGGAAGTGCCCCTCGGTGGCCGACCTATGGTTAGGGTTAGCCTCCAGGAGCCCCGCAGGCCCGATACACCACCTGTGCGTCGAGCGGAGAGTTGGGCCGAGGTGAGGGTGCTGGTGAACATGAGCCTGGGCCCAAGCGTTTTGGTTCGGTGCGCCTTCCAAGGTCGGCAGGGGTTCGGAGGGCCCTGCCAGTTCTCCCACCCTGAATGAATGGCGGCGCCCCTAGCGGCCTGTGTGGGTTGGGGTGGCAGCGTGCATCCGGCGCTGGGGCTTGGGGGCCCCCAATCCCTGGCGTTGCAGCGCCAGGCCCCTTAGGAAGGGACCTTCAGGGGCTGTCCTAGGGTTAGGGTGAGCTCCCAGGAGGCCGGCAGGCCCGAGTCGCTGGCTCTGCGAAGAGCGGAGGTGCGGGCCGAGTTGAGGGTGATGCAGAGCGGGAGCGTGGTCCCCAGCGTTTTGGCGCCCTGGGCCTTCGACTGTTGCCATGGCTCAAAGGGCCCTGCCCGTTCTCCTGCCCTGAAGAACCTACGGTGCCCTTAGCAGCTCCCTTGGCGGTGGAGTGGCAGGGTGAGTCCATGCTGCGGCTCGTGGATCCCCAATCCCCAGCGTTGTGGGGCCAGGCCTCTTGGGAGGGGCTCCTCGTGGGCGGACCTAGGTTTAGAGTTAGCACCCAGGAGGCCAGCAGGCCCAATCCTCTGGCTGGGCGGCGAGAGGTGGGCGGCCCGAGGTAAAGGCGCTGGCGATCGGGAGCGTGGGCCCCTGCATTTTGGCGCAGGAGGCTTCAAATATCGCCGGTTTCTCCAGGGCCCTGTCCCTTCTCCCGCCCTGAATGACGGGCGGCGCCACTAGCGTCCCGGGTGGCGACGTGGCGGCAGGGTGAGTCTGGCTCTGGGTCTTGGGGTCCCTGATCCCCAGTGTAGCGGCACCAGGACCCTTGGGAGGGGCCCCTGGGTGGCTGACCTAGGGTTAGGGTTAGCCCCCAGGAGGCCGGCAGGTGGGATCCGGCCACTGTCCGGGGAGCGGAGGGCGGGGCCGAGGTGAGGGCGTTGGGGAGCGGGAGCGTGGGCACCAGCGTTTTGGCACGGGGAGCCTTGGAAGGCCACCGGGGGCTCGGAAGGCCCTGCCCCTTCTCTCGCCCTGAATGACCCGCAGTGCTCCTAGCGGCCTGGGTGGCGGCGTTGCGGTAGGGTGAGTGTGGCTCTGGGGCTTGAGGTTCCCGATCCCCGGCGAAGCGGCACCAGGACCCTTGGGAGGGGCCCCTGGGGGGCCGACCTAGGGTTAGGGTTAGCACCCGGGAGGCCGGCAGGCGGGATCCGCCCGCTGTGCGTGGAGCGGAGGGGCGGGCCGAGGTGAGGGCGCTGGCGAGCAAGAGCCTGGGCCCAAGCGTTTTGGCACCGGGGGCCTTCGAATGTCTCCGGGGACTCGGCGGGCCCTGCCCATTCTCCTCCCTGAATGACCGGCGGCGCCCCTAGCAGCCGAGGTGGCAGCGGGGCGGCATGTAAGTCCGGGCATAGGGCTCGGGGGTCCCCAGTCCACCGCGTTGCGGCGCCAGGCCCCTTGGGAGGGGCCCCTCGGAGGCTGACCTAGGGTGAGGTTTAGCCCCTAGGATGCCGGCAGGCCCTATTCGCCAGCCGTGTGGAGACTGGAGTGGCGGACCGAGGTGAGGGCACTGGTGAGCGGGAGCGTGGGCCCGGGTGTTTTGGCGCGGGGGGCCTTTGAAGGTCGCCGTGTCTTGGAGGGCCCTGCCCGTGCTCCCGCCCTGAATGAACGGCACCACCCCAAGCCCCCGGGTGGCGGCTGGGTGGCAGGGTGAGTCCAGTGCTGAGGCTCGGGGGTCCCCAATCCCCAGCGTTGCGGCGCCAGATCCCTTGGGAGGGGCCCCTCGGGGGTCGATCTAGGGTTGCGGTTAGCCCCCAGGAGGCCGGTGGACCCGATCAGCGGCTGTGCGGCACGCGGAGGGTTGGGCCGAGGTGAGGGCGCTGGCGAGACTGAGCATGAGCCCAAGCGTTTTAGTGCGGGGGCCCTTCGAAGGTCAGTGGGGGCTCGGAGGGACCTGCCCGTTCTCCCGCTCTGAATGACCGGCGGGGCCCCTAGAGGCTCCGGTGCCTGAAGGGCAGCAGGGTGAGACCGGCACTTGGGTTGGGGTCCCCATTCCCGGCGTTGTGGCGCCAGGCCACTTGGGAAGGGCCCCTCCGTGGCCGAACTACAGTTAGGGTTAGCCCCCAGGAGGCCACCAGGCCCGATACACCGCCTGTGCGTCGAGCGGAGCATTGGGCCGAGGTGAGGGTGCTGGTGAACATGAGCCCGGGCCCAAGCGTTTTGGTTCGGGGCGCCTTCGAAGGTCGGCGGGGGTTCGAAGGGCCCTGCCCGTTCTCCCACCCTGAATGAATGGCGGCGCCCCTAGCGGCACGTGTGGGGCAGGGCGGCAGGGTGCATCCAGCGCTGGGGCTTGGGGGTTCCCAATCCCCAGCGTTGCGGCGCCAGGCCCCTTAGGAAGCGACCCTCGGGGCCGTCCTAGGGTTAGGGTTAGCGCCCAGGAGGCCGGCAGGCCCGATCCGCCGGCTGTGCGAGGAGTGGAGATGCAGGCCGAGTTGAGGGCGATGGCGAGCGGGAGCTGGGCCCCAGCGTTTTGGCGTCCTGGGCCTTTGAATGTTGCCATGGCTCGGAGGGCCCTGCCCTTTCTCCTGCCCTGAAGAACCTGCAAGGCCCCTAGCGGCTCCGTTGGCAGTGGGGTGGCAGGGTGAATCCCAGGCTGCGGCTCGGGGATCCCCAATCCCCGGCGTTGTGGTGCCAGGCCCCTTGGGAGGGGCTCCTCGTGGGCCGACCCAGGGTTAGAGTTAGCCCCCATAAGGCCGGCAGGCCAGATCCTCTGGCTGGGCGGTGAGAGGTGGGCGGGCCGAGGTAAAGGCGCTGGGGTGCGGGATTGTGGGCCCCTGCATTTTGGGGTGGGAGGCTTCAAATGTCGCCGGTTTCTCCAGGGCCCTGTCAGTTCTCCCGCCCTGAATGACCGGCGGCGCCCCTCGCGGCCCGGGTGGCAGCGTTGTGGGAGGGTGAGTCTGGCTTTGGGGCTTGGGGTTCCAGATCCCTGGCGTAGTGGCACCAAAACCCTTGGGAGGGGCCCCCGGGGGGCCGACCTAGGGTTAGGGTTAGCCCCCAGGAGACCGTCAGGCCCAACCACACACTGTGCGGCGAGCTGAGGTGCGGCCCGAGGTGAAGGCGCTGGGGAGCGGGAGCGTGGGCACCAGCGTTTTGGCACGGGGAGCCTTTGAAGGTCACCGGGGACTCAGAAGGCCCTGCCCTTCTCTCGCCCTCTATGACCCGCGGCGCCCCTAGCGGCCCAGGTGGGGACAGTGCGGCAGGGTGAGTCCGGCTCTGGGGCTCTGAGTTACCAATCCCCAGCATTGCAGAGCCAGGCCGCTTGGGATGTCCCCTCAGGGCCGACCTAGGGTTTTGGTTAGCTGCCAGGAGCCCGGCAGGCCCTATCCACCGGCTCTGAAGCAAGCGGTGGGGTGGGCCTAGGTGAGGGCGCTGGCGAGCAGGATCCTGGGAGCCAACGTTTTTGCGCGGGGAGCCTTCAAAGGTCAGCGTGGGCTCGGAGGGCCCTGCCCGATCTCTTGCCCTGATTGACCGGCGGGGCCTCTAGCGGCTCGGGTGGCTGAAGGGCAGCAGGGTGAGTGCGGCACATGAGCTCGGGGTCCCCATCCCCAGCGTTGCGACGCCAGGCCCCTTGGGAAGTGCCCCTCGGTGGCCGACCTATGGTTAGGGTTAGCCTCCAGGAGCCCCGCAGGCCCGATACACCACCTGTGCGTCGAGCGGAGAGTTGGGCCGAGGTGAGGGTGCTGGTGAACATGAGCCTGGGCCCAAGCGTTTTGGTTCGGTGCGCCTTCCAAGGTCGGCAGGGGTTCGGAGGGCCCTGCCAGTTCTCCCACCCTGAATGAATGGCGGCGCCCCTAGCGGCCTGTGTGGGTTGGGGTGGCAGCGTGCATCCGGCGCTGGGGCTTGGGGGCCCCCAATCCCTGGCGTTGCGGCGCCAGGCCCCTTAGGAAGGGACCTTCAGGGGCTGTCCTAGGGTTAGGGTGAGCTCCCAGGAGGCCGGCAGGCCCGAGTCGCTGGCTCTGCGAAGAGCGGAGGTGCGGGCCGAGTTGAGGGTGATGCAGAGCGGGAGCGTGGTCCCCAGCGTTTTGGCGCCCTGGGCCTTCGACTGTTGCCATGGCTCAAAGGGCCCTGCCCGTTCTCCTGCCCTGAAGAACCTACGGTGCCCTTAGCAGCTCCCTTGGCGGTGGAGTGGCAGGGTGAGTCCATGCTGCGGCTCGTGGATCCCCAATCCCCAGCGTTGTGGGGCCAGGCCTCTTGGGAGGGGCTCCTCGTGGGCGGACCTAGGTTTAGAGTTAGCACCCAGGAGGCCAGCAGGCCCAATCCTCTGGCTGGGCGGCGAGAGGTGGGCGGCCCGAGGTAAAGGCGCTGGCGATCGGGAGCGTGGGCCCCTGCATTTTGGCGCAGGAGGCTTCAAATATCGCCGGTTTCTCCAGGGCCCTGTCCCTTCTCCCGCCCTGAATGACGGGCGGCGCCACTAGCGTCCCGGGTGGCGACGTGGTGGCAGGGTGAGTCTGGCTCTGGGTCTTGGGGTCCCTGATCCCCAGTGTAGCGGCACCAGGACCCTTGGGAGGGGCCCCTGGGTGGCTGACCTAGGGTTAGGGTTAGCCCCCAGGAGGCCGGCAGGTGGGATCCGGCCACTGTCCGGGGAGCGGAGGGCGGGGCCGAGGTGAGGGCGTTGGGGAGCGGGAGCGTGGGCACCAGCGTTTTGGCACGGGGAGCCTTGGAAGGCCACCGGGGGCTCGGAAGGCCCTGCCCCTTCTCTCGCCCTGAATGACCCGCAGTGCTCCTAGCGGCCTGGGTGGCGGCGTTGCGGTAGGGTGAGTGTGGCTCTGGGGCTTGAGGTTCCCGATCCCCGGCGAAGCGGCACCAGGACCCTTGGGAGGGGCCCCTGGGGGGCCGACCTAGGGTTAGGGTTAGCACCCGGGAGGCCGGCAGGCGGGATCCGCCCGCTGTGCGTGGAGCGGAGGGGCGGGCCGAGGTGAGGGCGCTGGCGAGCAAGAGCCTGGGCCCAAGCGTTTTGGCACCGGGGGCCTTCAAATGTCTCCGGGGACTCGGCGGGCCCTGCCCATTCTCCTCCCTGAATGACCGGCGGCGCCCCTAGCAGCCCAGGTGGCGGCGGGGCGGCATGTAAGTCCGGGCATAGGGCTCGGGGGCCCCAGTCCACCGCGTTGCGGCGCCAGGCCCCTTGGGAGGGGCCCCTCGGAGGCTGACCTAGGGTGAGGTTTAGCCCCTAGGATGCCGGCAGGCCCTATTCGCCAGCCGTGTGGAGACTGGAGTGGCGGACCGAGGTGAGGGCACTGGTGAGCGGGAGCGTGGGCCCGGGTGTTTTGGCGCGGGGGGCCTTTGAAGGTCGCCGTGTCTTGGAGGGCCCTGCCCGTGCTCCCGCCCTGAATGAACGGCACCACCCCAAGCCCCCGGGTGGCGGCTGGGTGGCAGGGTGAGTCCAGTGCTGAGGCTCGGGGGTCCCCAATCCCCAGCGTTGCGGCGCCAGATCCCTTGGGAGGGGCCCCTCGGGGGTCGATCTAGGGTTGCGGTTAGCCCCCAGGAGGCCGGTGGACCCGATCAGCGGCTGTGCGGCACGCGGAGGGTTGGGCCGAGGTGAGGGCGCTGGCGAGACTGAGCATGAGCCCAAGCGTTTTAGTGCGGGGGCCCTTCGAAGGTCAGTGGGGGCTCGGAGGGACCTGCCCGTTCTCCCGCTCTGAATGACCGGCGGGGCCCCTAGAGGCTCCGGTGCCTGAAGGGCAGCAGGGTGAGACCGGCACTTGGGTTGGGGTCCCCTTTCCCGGCCGGCGTTGTGGCGCCAGGCCACTTGGGAAGGGCCCCTCCGTGGCCGAACTACAGTTAGGGTTAGCCCCCAGGAGGCCAGCAGGCCCGATACACCGCCTGTGCGTCGAGCGGAGCGTTGGGCCGAGGTGAGGGTGCTGGTGAACATGAGCCCGGGCCCAAGCGTTTTGGTTCGGGGCGCCTTCGAAGGTCGGCGGGGGTTCGAAGGGCCCTGCCCGTTCTCCCACCCTGAATGAATGGCGGCGCCCCTAGCGGCACGTGTGGGGCAGGGCGGCAGGGTGCATCCAGCGCTGGGGCTTGGGGGTTCCCAATCCCCGGCGTTGCGGCGCCAGGCCCCTTAGGAAGCGACCCTCGGGGCCGTCCTAGGGTTAGGGTTAGCGCCCAGGAGGCCGGCAGGCCCGATCCGCCGGCTGTGCGAGGAGTGGAGATGCAGGCCGAGTTGAGGGCGATGGCGAGCGGGAGCTGGGCCCCAGCGTTTTGGCGTCCTGGGCCTTTGAATGTTGCCATGGCTCGGAGGGCCCTGCCCTTTCTCCTGCCCTGAAGAACCAGCAAGGCCCCTAGCGGCTCCGTTGGCAGTGGGGCGGCAGGGTGAATCCCAGGCTGCGGCTCGGGGATCCCCAATCCCCGGCGTTGTGGTGCCAGGCCCCTTGGGAGGGGCTCCTCGTGGGCCGACCCAGGGTTAGAGTTAGCCCCCATAAGGCCGGCAGGCCAGATCCTCTGGCTGGGCGGTGAGAGGTGGGCGGGCCGAGGTAAAGGCGCTGGGGTGCGGGATTGTGGGCCCCTGCATTTTGGGGTGGGAGGCTTCAAATGTCGCCGGTTTCTCCAGGGCCCTGTCAGTTCTCCCGCCCTGAATGACCGGCGGCGCCCCTCGCGGCCCGGGTGGCAGCGTTGTGGGAGGGTGAGTCTGGCTTTGGGGCTTGGGGTTCCAGATCCCTGGCGTAGTGGCACCAAAACCCTTGGGAGGGGCCCCTGGGGGGCCGACCTAGGGTTAGGGTTAGCCCCCAGGAGACCGTCAGGCCCAACCACACACTGTGCGGCGAGCTGAGGTGCGGCCCGAGGTGAAGGCGCTGGGGAGCGGGAGCGTGGGCACCAGCGTTTTGGCACGGGGAGCCTTTGAAGGTCACCGGGGACTCAGAAGGCCCTGCCCTTCTCTCGCCCTCTATGACCCGCGGCGCCCCTAGCGGCCCAGGTGGGGACAGTGCGGCAGGGTGAGTCCGGCTCTGGGGCTCTGAGTTACCAATCCCCAGCATTGCAGAGCCAGGCCGCTTGGGATGTCCCCTCAGGGCCGACCTAGGGTTTTGGTTAGCTGCCAGGAGCCCGGCAGGCCCTATCCACCGGCTCTGAAGCAAGCGGTGGGGTGGGCCTAGGTGAGGGCGCTGGCGAGCAGGATCCTGGGAGCCAACGTTTTTGCGCGGGGAGCCTTCAAAGGTCAGCGTGGGCTCGGAGGGCCCTGCCCGATCTCTTGCCCTGATTGACCGGCGGGGCCTCTAGCGGCTCGGGTGGCTGAAGGGCAGCAGGGTGAGTGCGGCACATGAGCTCGGGGTCCCCATCCCCAGCGTTGCGACGCCAGGCCCCTTGGGAAGTGCCCCTCGGTGGCCGACCTATGGTTAGGGTTAGCCTCCAGGAGCCCCGCAGGCCCGATACACCACCTGTGCGTCGAGCGGAGAGTTGGGCCGAGGTGAGGGTGCTGGTGAACATGAGCCTGGGCCCAAGCGTTTTGGTTCGGTGCGCCTTCCAAGGTCGGCAGGGGTTCGGAGGGCCCTGCCAGTTCTCCCACCCTGAATGAATGGCGGCGCCCCTAGCGGCCTGTGTGGGTTGGGGTGGCAGCGTGCATCCGGCGCTGGGGCTTGGGGGCCCCCAATCCCTGGCGTTGCGGCACCAGGCCCCTTAGGAAGGGACCTTCAGGGGCTGTCCTAGGGTTAGGGTGAGCTCCCAGGAGGCCGGCAGGCCCGAGTCGCTGGCTCTGCGAAGAGCGGAGGTGCGGGCCGAGTTGAGGGTGATGCAGAGCGGGAGCGTGGTCCCCAGCGTTTTGGCGCCCTGGGCCTTCGACTGTTGCCATGGCTCAAAGGGCCCTGCCCGTTCTCCTGCCCTGAAGAACCTACGGTGCCCTTAGCAGCTTCCTTGGCGGTGGAGTGGCAGGGTGAGTCCATGCTGCGGCTCGTGGATCCCCAATCCCCAGCGTTGTGGGGCCAGGCCTCTTGGGAGGGGCTCCTCGTGGGCGGACCTAGGTTTAGAGTTAGCACCCAGGAGGCCAGCAGGCCCAATCCTCTGGCTGGGCGGCGAGAGGTGGGCGGCCCGAGGTAAAGGCGCTGGCGATCGGGAGCGTGGGCCCCTGCATTTTGGCGCAGGAGGCTTCAAATATCGCCGGTTTCTCCAGGGCCCTGTCCCTTCTCCCGCCCTGAATGACGGGCGGCGCCACTAGCGTCCCGGGTGGCGACGTGGCGGCAGGGTGAGTCTGGCTCTGGGTCTTGGGGTCCCTGATCCCCAGTGTAGCGGCACCAGGACCCTTGGGAGGGGCCCCTGGGTGGCTGACCTAGGGTTAGGGTTAGCCCCCAGGAGGCCGGCAGGTGGGATCCGGCCACTGTCCGGGGAGCGGAGGGCGGGGCCGAGGTGAGGGCGTTGGGGAGCGGGAGCGTGGGCACCAGCGTTTTGGCACGGGGAGCCTTGGAAGGCCACCGGGGGCTCGGAAGGCCCTGCCCCTTCTCTCGCCCTGAATGACCCGCAGTGCTCCTAGCGGCCTGGGTGGCGGCGTTGCGGTAGGGTGAGTGTGGCTCTGGGGCTTGAGGTTCCCGATCCCCGGCGAAGCGGCACCAGGACCCTTGGGAGGGGCCCCTGGGTGGCCGACCTAGGGTTAGGGTTAGCACCCGGGAGGCCGGCAGGCGGGATCCGCCCGCTGTGCGTGGAGCGGAGGGGCGGGCCGAGGTGAGGGCGCTGGCGAGCAAGAGCCTGGGCCCAAGCGTTTTGGCACCGGGGGCCTTCGAATGTCTCCGGGGACTCGGCGGGCCCTGCCCATTCTCCTCCCTGAATGACCGGTGGCGCCCCTAGCAGCCCAGGTGGCGGCGGGGCGGCATGTAAGTCCGGGCATAGGGCTCGGGGGCCCCAGTCCACCGCGTTGCGGCGCCAGGCCCCTTGGGAGGGGCCCCTCGGAGGCTGACCTAGGGTGAGGTTTAGCCCCTAGGATGCCGGCAGGCCCTATTCGCCAGCCGTGTGGAGACTGGAGTGGCGGACCGAGGTGAGGGCACTGGTGAGCGGGAGCGTGGGCCCGGGTGTTTTGGCGCGGGGGGCCTTTGAAGGTCGCCGTGTCTTGGAGGGCCCTGCCCGTGCTCCCGCCCTGAATGAACGGCACCACCCCAAGCCCCCGGGTGGCGGCTGGGTGGCAGGGTGAGTCCAGTGCTGAGGCTCGGGGGTCCCCAATCCCCAGCGTTGCGGCGCCAGATCCCTTGGGAGGGGCCCCTCGGGGGTCGATCTAGGGTTGCGGTTAGCCCCCAGGAGGCCGGTGGACCCGATCAGCGGCTGTGCGGCACGCGGAGGGTTGGGCCGAGGTGAGGGCGCTGGCGAGACTGAGCATGAGCCCAAGCGTTTTAGTGCGGGGGCCCTTCGAAGGTCAGTGGGGGCTCGGAGGGACCTGCCCGTTCTCCCGCTCTGAATGACCGGCGGGGCCCCTAGAGGCTCCGGTGCCTGAAGGGCAGCAGGGTGAGACCGGCACTTGGGTTGGGGTCCCCATTCCCGGCCGGCGTTGTGGCGCCAGGCCACTTGGGAAGGGCCCCTCCGTGGCCGAACTACAGTTAGGGTTAGCCCCCAGGAGGCCAGCAGGCCCGATACACCGCCTGTGCGTCGAGCGGAGCGTTGGGCCGAGGTGAGGGTGCTGGTGAACATGAGCCCGGGCCCAAGCGTTTTGGTTCGGGGCGCCTTCGAAGGTCGGCGGGGGTTCGAAGGGCCCTGCCCGTTCTCCCACCCTGAATGAATGGCGGCGCCCCTAGCGGCACGTGTGGGGCAGGGCGGCAGGGTGCATCCAGCGCTGGGGCTTGGGGGTTCCCAATCCCCGGCGTTGCGGCGCCAGGCCCCTTAGGAAGCGACCCTCGGGGCCGTCCTAGGGTTAGGGTTAGCGCCCAGGAGGCCGGCAGGCCCGATCCGCCGGCTGTGCGAGGAGTGGAGATGCAGGCCGAGTTGAGGGCGATGGCGAGCGGGAGCTGGGCCCCAGCGTTTTGGCGTCCTGGGCCTTTGAATGTTGCCATGGCTCGGAGGGCCCTGCCCTTTCTCCTGCCCTGAAGAACCAGCAAGGCCCCTAGCGGCTCCGTTGGCAGTGGGGCGGCAGGGTGAATCCCAGGCTGCGGCTCGGGGATCCCCAATCCCCGGCGTTGTGGTGCCAGGCCCCTCGTGGGCTGACCCAGGGTTAGAGTTAGCCCCCATAAGGCCGGCAGGCCAGATCCTCTGGCTGGGCGGTGAGAGGTGGGCGGGCCGAGGTAAAGGCGCTGGGGTGCGGGATTGTGGGCCCCTGCATTTTGGGGTGGGAGGCTTCAAATGTCGCCGGTTTCTCCAGGGCCCTGTCAGTTCTCCCGCCCTGAATGACCGGCGGCGCCCCTCGCGGCCCGGGTGGCAGCGTTGTGGGAGGGTGAGTCTGGCTTTGGGGCTTGGGGTTCCAGATCCCTGGCGTAGTGGCACCAAAACCCTTGGGAGGGGCCCCCGGGGGGCCGACCTAGGGTTAGGGTTAGCCCCCAGGAGACCGTCAGGCCCAACCACACACTGTGCGGCGAGCTGAGGTGCGGCCCGAGGTGAAGGCGCTGGGGAGCGGGAGCGTGGGCACCAGCGTTTTGGCACGGGGAGCCTTTGAAGGTCACCGGGGACTCAGAAGGCCCTGCCCTTCTCTCGCCCTCTATGACCCGCGGCGCCCCTAGCGGCCCAGGTGGGGACAGTGCGGCAGGGTGAGTCCGGCTCTGGGGCTCTGAGTTACCAATCCCCAGCATTGCAGAGCCAGGCCGCTTGGGATGTCCCCTCAGGGCCGACCTAGGGTTTTGGTTAGCTGCCAGGAGCCCGGCAGGCCCTATCCACCGGCTCTGAAGCAAGCGGTGGGGTGGGCCTAGGTGAGGGCGCTGGCGAGCAGGATCCTGGGAGCCAACGTTTTTGCGCGGGGAGCCTTCAAAGGTCAGCGTGGGCTCGGAGGGCCCTGCCCGATCTCTTGCCCTGATTGACCGGCGGGGCCTCTAGTGGCTCGGGTGGCTGAAGGGCAGCAGGGTGAGTGCGGCACATGAGCTCGGGGTCCCCATCCCCAGCGTTGCGACGCCAGGCCCCTTGGGAAGTGCCCCTCGGTGGCCGACCTATGGTTAGGGTTAGCCTCCAGGAGCCCCGCAGGCCCGATACACCACCTGTGCGTCGAGCGGAGAGTTGGGCCGAGGTGAGGGTGCTGGTGAACATGAGCCTGGGCCCAAGCGTTTTGGTTCGGTGCGCCTTCCAAGGTCGGCAGGGGTTCGGAGGGCCCTGCCAGTTCTCCCACCCTGAATGAATGGCGGCGCCCCTAGCGGCCTGTGTGGGTTGGGGTGGCAGCGTGCATCCGGCGCTGGGGCTTGGGGGCCCCCAATCCCTGGCGTTGCGGCGCCAGGCCCCTTAGGAAGGGACCTTCAGGGGCTGTCCTAGGGTTAGGGTGAGCTCCCAGGAGGCCGGCAGGCCCGAGTCGCTGGCTCTGCGAAGAGCGGAGGTGCGGGCCGAGTTGAGGGTGATGCAGAGCGGGAGCGTGGTCCCCAGCGTTTTGGCGCCCTGGGCCTTCGACTGTTGCCATGGCTCAAAGGGCCCTGCCCGTTCTCCTGCCCTGAAGAACCTACGGTGCCCTTAGCAGCTCCCTTGGCGGTGGAGTGGCAGGGTGAGTCCATGCTGCGGCTCGTGGATCCCCAATCCCCAGCGTTGTGGGGCCAGGCCTCTTGGGAGGGGCTCCTCGTGGGCGGACCTAGGTTTAGAGTTAGCACCCAGGAGGCCAGCACGCCCAATCCTCTGGCTGGGCGGCGAGAGGTGGGCGGCCCGAGGTAAAGGCGCTGGCGATCGGGAGCGTGGGCCCCTGCATTTTGGCGCAGGAGGCTTCAAATATCGCCGGTTTCTCCAGGGCCCTGTCCCTTCTCCCGCCCTGAATGACGGGCGGCGCCACTAGCGTCCCGGGTGGCGACGTGGCGGCAGGGTGAGTCTGGCTCTGGGTCTTGGGGTCCCTGATCCCCAGTGTAGCGGCACCAGGACCCTTGGGAGGGGCCCCTGGGTGGCTGACCTAGGGTTAGGGTTAGCCCCCAGGAGGCCGGCAGGTGGGATCCGGCCACTGTCCGGGGAGCGGAGGGCGGGGCCGAGGTGAGGGCGTTGGGGAGCGGGAGCGTGGGCACCAGCGTTTTGGCACGGGGAGCCTTGGAAGGCCACCGGGGGCTCGGAAGGCCCTGCCCCTTCTCTCGCCCTGAATGACCCGCAGTGCTCCTAGCGGCCTGGGTGGCGGCGTTGCGGTAGGGTGAGTGTGGCTCTGGGGCTTGAGGTTCCCGATCCCCGGCGAAGCGGCACCAGGACCCTTGGGAGGGGCCCCTGGGGGGCCGACCTAGGGTTAGGGTTAGCACCCGGGAGGCCGGCAGGCGGGATCCGCCCGCTGTGCGTGGAGCGGAGGGGCGGGCCGAGGTGAGGGCGCTGGCGAGCAAGAGCCTGGGCCCAAGCGTTTTGGCACCGGGGGCCTTCGAATGTCTCCGGGGACTCGGCGGGCCCTGCCCATTCTCCTCCCTGAATGACCGGCGGCGCCCCTAGCAGCCCAGGTGGCGGCGGGGCGGCATGTAAGTCCGGGCATAGGGCTCGGGGGCCCCAGTCCACCGCGTTGCGGCGCCAGGCCCCTTGGGAGGGGCCCCTCGGAGGCTGACCTAGGGTGAGGTTTAGCCCCTAGGATGCCGGCAGGCCCTATTCGCCAGCCGTGTGGAGACTGGAGTGGCGGACCGAGGTGAGGGCACTGGTGAGCGGGAGCGTGGGCCCGGGTGTTTTGGCGCGGGGGGCCTTTGAAGGTCGCCGTGTCTTGGAGGGCCCTGCCCGTGCTCCCGCCCTGAATGAACGGCACCACCCCAAGCCCCCGGGTGGCGGCTGGGTGGCAGGGTGAGTCCAGTGCTGAGGCTCGGGGGTCCCCAATCCCCAGCGTTGCGGCGCCAGATCCCTTGGGAGGGGCCCCTCGGGGGTCGATCTAGGGTTGCGGTTAGCCCCCAGGAGGCCGGTGGACCCGATCAGCGGCTGTGCGGCACGCGGAGGGTTGGGCCGAGGTGAGGGCGCTGGCGAGACTGAGCATGAGCCCAAGCGTTTTAGTGCGGGGGCCCTTCGAAGGTCAGTGGGGGCTCGGAGGGACCTGCCCGTTCTCCCGCTCTGAATGACCGGCGGGGCCCCTAGAGGCTCCGGTGCCTGAAGGGCAGCAGGGTGAGACCGGCACTTGGGTTGGGGTCCCCATTCCCGGCGTTGTGGCGCCAGGCCACTTGGGAAGGGCCCCTCCGTGGCCGAACTACAGTTAGGGTTAGCCCCCAGGAGGCCAGCAGGCCCGATACACCGCCTGTGCGTCGAGCGGAGCGTTGGGCCGAGGTGAGGGTGCTGGTGAACATGAGCCCGGGCCCAAGCGTTTTGGTTCGGGGCGCCTTCGAAGGTCGGCGGGGGTTCGAAGGGCCCTGCCCCTTCTCCCACCCTGAATGAATGGCGGCGCCCCTAGCGGCACGTGTGGGGCAGGGCGGCAGGGTGCATCCAGCGCTGGGGCTTGGGGGTTCCCAATCCCCGGCGTTGCGGCGCCAGGCCCCTTAGGAAGCGACCCTCGGGGCCGTCCTAGGGTTAGGGTTAGCGCCCAGGAGGCCGGCAGGCCCGATCCGCCGGCTGTGCGAGGAGTGGAGATGCAGGCCGAGTTGAGGGCGATGGCGAGCGGGAGCTGGGCCCCAGCGTTTTGGCGTCCTGGGCCTTTGAATGTTGCCATGGCTCGGAGGGCCCTGCCCTTTCTCCTGCCCTGAAGAACCAGCAAGGCCCCTAGCGGCTCCGTTGGCAGTGGGGCGGCAGGGTGAATCCCAGGCTGCGGCTCGGGGATCCCCAATCCCCGGCGTTGTGGTGCCAGGCCCCTTGGGAGGGGCTCCTCGTGGGCCGACCCAGGGTTAGAGTTAGCCCCCATAAGGCCGGCAGGCCAGATCCTCTGGCTGGGCGGTGAGAGGTGGGCGGGCCGAGGTAAAGGCGCTGGGGTGCGGGATTGTGGGCCCCTGCATTTTGGGGTGGGAGGCTTCAAATGTCGCCGGTTTCTCCAGGGCCCTGTCAGTTCTCCCGCCCTGAATGACCGGCGGCGCCCCTCGCGGCCCGGGTGGCAGCGTTGTGGGAGGGTGAGTCTGGCTTTGGGGCTTGGGGTTCCAGATCCCTGGCGTAGTGGCACCAAAACCCTTGGGAGGGGCCCCTGGGGGGCCGACCTAGGGTTAGGGTTAGCCCCCAGGAGACCGTCAGGCCCAACCACACACTGTGCGGCGAGCTGAGGTGCGGCCCGAGGTGAAGGCGCTGGGGAGCGGGAGCGTGGGCACCAGCGTTTTGGCACGGGGAGCCTTTGAAGGTCACCGGGGACTCAGAAGGCCCTGCCCTTCTCTCGCCCTCTATGACCCGCGGCGCCCCTAGCGGCCCAGGTGGGGACAGTGCGGCAGGGTGAGTCCGGCTCTGGGGCTCTGAGTTACCAATCCCCAGCATTGCAGAGCCAGGCCGCTTGGGATGTCCCCTCAGGGCCGACCTAGGGTTTTGGTTAGCTGCCAGGAGCCCGGCAGGCCCTATCCACCGGCTCTGAAGCAAGCGGTGGGGTGGGCCTAGGTGAGGGCGCTGGCGAGCAGGATCCTGGGAGCCAACGTTTTTGCGCGGGGAGCCTTCAAAGGTCAGCGTGGGCTCGGAGGGCCCTGCCCGATCTCTTGCCCTGATTGACCGGCGGGGCCTCTAGTGGCTCGGGTGGCTGAAGGGCAGCAGGGTGAGTGCGGCACATGAGCTCGGGGTCCCCATCCCCAGCGTTGCGACGCCAGGCCCCTTGGGAAGTGCCCCTCGGTGGCCGACCTATGGTTAGGGTTAGCCTCCAGGAGCCCCGCAGGCCCGATACACCACCTGTGCGTCGAGCGGAGAGTTGGGCCGAGGTGAGGGTGCTGGTGAACATGAGCCTGGGCCCAAGCGTTTTGGTTCGGTGCGCCTTCCAAGGTCGGCAGGGGTTCGGAGGGCCCTGCCAGTTCTCCCACCCTGAATGAATGGCGGCGCCCCTAGCGGCCTGTGTGGGTTGGGGTGGCAGCGTGCATCCGGCGCTGGGGCTTGGGGGCCCCCAATCCCTGGCGTTGCGGCGCCAGGCCCCTTAGGAAGGGACCTTCAGGGGCTGTCCTAGGGTTAGGGTGAGCTCCCAGGAGGCCGGCAGGCCCGAGTCGCTGGCTCTGCGAAGAGCGGAGGTGCGGGCCGAGTTGAGGGTGATGCAGAGCGGGAGCGTGGTCCCCAGCGTTTTGGCGCCCTGGGCCTTCGACTGTTGCCATGGCTCAAAGGGCCCTGCCCGTTCTCCTGCCCTGAAGAACCTACGGTGCCCTTAGCAGCTCCCTTGGCGGTGGAGTGGCAGGGTGAGTCCATGCTGCGGCTCGTGGATCCCCAATCCCCAGCGTTGTGGGGCCAGGCCTCTTGGGAGGGGCTCCTCGTGGGCGGACCTAGGTTTAGAGTTAGCACCCAGGAGGCCAGCAGGCCCAATCCTCTGGCTGGGCGGCGAGAGGTGGGCGGCCCGAGGTAAAGGCGCTGGCGATCGGGAGCGTGGGCCCCTGCATTTTGGCGCAGGAGGCTTCAAATATCGCCGGTTTCTCCAGGGCCCTGTCCCTTCTCCCGCCCTGAATGACGGGCGGCGCCACTAGCGTCCCGGGTGGCGACGTGGCGGCAGGGTGAGTCTGGCTCTGGGTCTTGGGGTCCCTGATCCCCAGTGTAGCGGCACCAGGACCCTTGGGAGGGGCCCCTGGGTGGCTGACCTAGGGTTAGGGTTAGCCCCCAGGAGGCCGGCAGGTGGGATCCGGCCACTGTCCGGGGAGCGGAGGGCGGGGCCGAGGTGAGGGCGTTGGGGAGCGGGAGCGTGGGCACCAGCGTTTTGGCACGGGGAGCCTTGGAAGGCCACCGGGGGCTCGGAAGGCCCTGCCCCTTCTCTCGCCCTGAATGACCCGCAGTGCTCCTAGCGGCCTGGGTGGCGGCGTTGCGGTAGGGTGAGTGTGGCTCTGGGGCTTGAGGTTCCCGATCCCTGGCGAAGCGGCACCAGGACCCTTGGGAGGGGCCCCTGGGTGGCCGACCTAGGGTTAGGGTTAGCACCCGGGAGGCCGGCAGGCGGGATCCGCCCGCTGTGCGTGGAGCGGAGGGGCGGGCCGAGGTGAGGGCGCTGGCGAGCAAGAGCCTGGGCCCAAGCGTTTTGGCACCGGGGGCCTTCGAATGTCTCCGGGGACTCGGCGGGCCCTGCCCATTCTCCTCCCTGAATGACCGGCGGCGCCCCTAGCAGCCCAGGTGGCGGCGGGGCGGCATGTAAGTCCGGGCATAGGGCTCGGGGGCCCCAGTCCACCGTGTTGCGGCGCCAGGCCCCTTGGGAGGGGCCCCTCGGAGGCTGACCTAGGGTGAGGTTTAGCCCCTAGGATGCCGGCAGGCCCTATTCGCCAGCCGTGTGGAGACTGGAGTGGCGGACCGAGGTGAGGGCACTGGTGAGCGGGAGCGTGGGCCCTGGTGTTTTGGCGCGGGGGGCCTTTGAAGGTCGCCGTGTCTTGGAGGGCCCTGCCCGTGCTCCCGCCCTGAATGAACGGCACCACCCCAAGCCCCCGGGTGGCGGCTGGGTAGCAGGGTGAGTCCAGTGCTGAGGCTCGGGGGTCCCCAATCCCCAGCGTTGCGGCGCCAGATCCCTTGGGAGGGGCCCCTCGGGGGTCGATCTAGGGTTGCGGTTAGCCCCCAGGAGGCCGGTGGACCCGATCAGCGGCTGTGCGGCACGCGGAGGGTTGGGCCGAGGTGAGGGCGCTGGCGAGACTGAGCATGAGCCCAAGCGTTTTAGTGCGGGGGCCCTTCGAAGGTCAGTGGGGGCTCGGAGGGACCTGCCCGTTCTCCCGCTCTGAATGACCGGCGGGGCCCCTAGAGGCTCCGGTGCCTGAAGGGCAGCAGGGTGAGACCGGCACTTGGGTTGGGGTCCCCATTCCCGGCGTTGTGGCGCCAGGCCACTTGGGAAGGGCCCCTCCGTGGCCGAACTACAGTTAGGGTTAGCCCCCAGGAGGCCAGCAGGCCCGATACACCGCCTGTGCATCGAGCGGAGCGTTGGGCCGAGGTGAGGGTGCTGGTGAACATGAGCCCGGGCCCAAGCGTTTTGGTTCGGGGCGCCTTCGAAGGTCGGCGGGGGTTCGAAGGGCCCTGCCCGTTCTCCCACCCTGAATGAATGGCGGCGCCCCTAGCGGCACGTGTGGGGCAGGGCGGCAGGGTGCATCCAGCGCTGGGGCTTGGGGGTTCCCAATCCCCGGCGTTGCGGCGCCAGGCCCCTTAGGAAGCGACCCTCGGGGCCGTCCTAGGGTTAGGGTTAGCGCCCAGGAGGCCGGCAGGCCCGATCCGCCGGCTGTGCGAGGAGTGGAGATGCAGGCCGAGTTGAGGGCGATGGCGAGCGGGAGCTGGGCCCCAGCGTTTTGGCGTCCTGGGCCTTTGAATGTTGCCATGGCTCGGAGGGCCCTGCCCTTTCTCCTGCCCTGAAGAACCAGCAAGGCCCCTAGCGGCTCCGTTGGCAGTGGGGCGGCAGGGTGAATCCCAGGCTGCAGCTCGGGGATCCCCAATCCCCGGCGTTGTGGTGCCAGGCCCCTTGGGAGGGGCTCCTCGTGGGCCGACCCAGGGTTAGAGTTAGCCCCCATAAGGCCGGCAGGCCAGATCCTCTGGCTGGGCGGTGAGAGGTGGGCGGGCCGAGGTAAAGGCGCTGGGGTGCGGGATTGTGGGCCCCTGCATTTTGGGGTGGGAGGCTTCAAATGTCGCCGGTTTCTCCAGGGCCCTGTCAGTTCTCCCGCCCTGAATGACCGGCGGCGCCCCTCGCGGCCCGGGTGGCAGCGTTGTGGGAGGGTGAGTCTGGCTTTGGGGCTTGGGGTTCCAGATCCCTGGCGTAGTGGCACCAAAACCCTTGGGAGGGGCCCCTGGGGGGCCGACCTAGGGTTAGGGTTAGCCCCCAGGAGACCGTCAGGCCCAACCACACACTGTGCGGCGAGCTGAGGTGCGGCCCGAGGTGAAGGCGCTGGGGAGCGGGAGCGTGGGCACCAGCGTTTTGGCATGGGGAGCCTTTGAAGGTCACCGGGGACTCAGAAGGCCCTGCCCTTCTCTCGCCCTCTATGACCCGCGGCGCCCCTAGCGGCCCAGGTGGGGACAGTGCGGCAGGGTGAGTCCGGCTCTGGGGCTCTGAGTTACCAATCCCCAGCATTGCAGAGCCAGGCCGCTTGGGATGTCCCCTCAGGGCCGACCTAGGGTTTTGGTTAGCTGCCAGGAGCCCGGCAGGCCCTATCCACCGGCTCTGAAGCAAGCGGTGGGGTGGGCCTAGGTGAGGGCGCTGGCGAGCAGGATCCTGGGAGCCAACGTTTTTGCGCGGGGAGCCTTCAAAGGTCAGCGTGGGCTCGGAGGGCCCTGCCCGATCTCTTGCCCTGATTGACCGGCGGGGCCTCTAGCGGCTCGGGTGGCTGAAGGGCAGCAGGGTGAGTGCGGCACATGAGCTCGGGGTCCCCATCCCCAGCGTTGCGACGCCAGGCCCCTTGGGAAGTGCCCCTCGGTGGCCGACCTATGGTTAGGGTTAGCCTCCAGGAGCCCCGCAGGCCCGATACACCACCTGTGCGTCGAGCGGAGAGTTGGGCCGAGGTGAGGGTGCTGGTGAATATGAGCCTGGGCCCAAGCGTTTTGGTTCGGTGCGCCTTCCAAGGTCGGCAGGGGTTCGGAGGGCCCTGCCAGTTCTCCCACCCTGAATGAATGGCGGCGCCCCTAGCGGCCTGTGTGGGTTGGGGTGGCAGCGTGCATCCGGCGCTGGGGCTTGGGGGCCCCCAATCCCTGGCGTTGCGGCGCCAGGCCCCTTAGGAAGGGACCTTCAGGGGCTGTCCTAGGGTTAGGGTGAGCTCCCAGGAGGCCGGCAGGCCCGAGTCGCTGGCTCTGCGAAGAGCGGAGGTGCGGGCCGAGTTGAGGGTGATGCAGAGCGGGAGCGTGGTCCCCAGCGTTTTGGCGCCCTGGGCCTTCGACTGTTGCCATGGCTCAAAGGGCCCTGACCGTTCTCCTGCCCTGAAGAACCTACGGTGCCCTTAGCAGCTCCCTTGGCGGTGGAGTGGCAGGGTGAGTCCATGCTGCGGCTCGTGGATCCCCAATCCCCAGCGTTGTGGGGCCAGGCCTCTTGGGAGGGGCTCCTCGTGGGCGGACCTAGGTTTAGAGTTAGCACCCAGGAGGCCAGCAGGCCCAATCCTCTGGCTGGGCGGCGAGAGGTGGGCGGCCCGAGGTAAAGGCGCTGGCGATCGGGAGCGTGGGCCCCTGCATTTTGGCGCAGGAGGCTTCAAATATCGCCGGTTTCTCCAGGGCCCTGTCCCTTCTCCCGCCCTGAATGACGGGCGGCGCCACTAGCGTCCCGGGTGGCGACGTGGCGGCAGGGTGAGTCTGGCTCTGGGTCTTGGGGTCCCTGATCCCCAGTGTAGCGGCACCAGGACCCTTGGGAGGGGCCCCTGGGTGGCTGACCTAGGGTTAGGGTTAGCCCCCAGGAGGCCGGCAGGTGGGATCCGGCCACTGTCCGGGGAGCGGAGGGCGGGGCCGAGGTGAGGGCGTTGGGGAGCGGGAGCGTGGGCACCAGCGTTTTGGCACGGGGAGCCTTGGAAGGCCACCGGGGGCTCGGAAGGCCCTGCCCCTTCTCTCGCCCTGAATGACCCGCAGTGCTCCTAGCGGCCTGGGTGGCGGCGTTGCGGTAGGGTGAGTGTGGCTCTGGGGCTTGAGGTTCCCGATCCCCGGCGAAGCGGCACCAGGACCCTTGGGAGGGGCCCCTGGGTGGCCGACCTAGGGTTAGGGTTAACACCCGGGAGGCCGGCAGGCGGGATCCGCCCGCTGTGCGTGGAGCGGAGGGGCGGGCCGAGGTGAGGGCGCTGGCGAGCAAGAGCCTGGGCCCAAGCGTTTTGGCACCGGGGGCCTTCGAATGTCTCCGGGGACTCGGCGGGCCCTGCCCATTCTCCTCCCTGAATGACCGGCGGCGCCCCTAGCAGCCCAGGTGGCGGCGGGGCGGCATGTAAGTCCGGGCATAGGGCTCGGGGGCCCCAGTCCACCGCGTTGCGGCGCCAGGCCCCTTGGGAGGGGCCCCTAGGAGGCTGACCTAGGGTGAGGTTTAGCCCCTAGGATGCCGGCAGGCCCTATTCGCCAGCCGTGTGGAGACTGGAGTGGCGGACCGAGGTGAGGGCACTGGTGAGCGGGAGCGTGGGCCCGGGTGTTTTGGCGCGGGGGGCCTTTGAAGGTCGCCGTGTCTTGGAGGGCCCTGCCCGTGCTCCCGCCCTGAATGAACGGCACCACCCCAAGCCCCCGGGTGGCGGCTGGGTGGCAGGGTGAGTCCAGTGCTGAGGCTCGGGGGTCCCCAATCCCCAGCGTTGCGGCGCCAGATCCCTTGGGAGGGGCCCCTCGGGGGTCGATCTAGGGTTGCGGTTAGCCCCCAGGAGGCCGGTGGACCCGATCAGCGGCTGTGCGGCACGCGGAGGGTTGGGCCGAGGTGAGGGCGCTGGCGAGACTGAGCATGAGCCCAAGCGTTTTAGTGCGGGGGCCCTTCGAAGGTCAGTGGGGGCTCGGAGGGACCTGCCCGTTCTCCCGCTCTGAATGACCGGCGGGGCCCCTAGAGGCTCCGGTGCCTGAAGGGCAGCAGGGTGAGACCGGCACTTGGGTTGGGGTCCCCATTCCCGGCCGGCGTTGTGGCGCCAGGCCACTTGGGAAGGGCCCCTCCGTGGCCGAACTACAGTTAGGGTTAGCCCCCAGGAGGCCAGCAGGCCCGATACACCGCCTGTGCGTCGAGCGGAGCGTTGGGCCGAGGTGAGGGTGCTGGTGAACATGAGCCCGGGCCCAAGCGTTTTGGTTCGGGGCGCCTTCGAAGGTCGGCGGGGGTTCGAAGGGCCCTGCCCGTTCTCCCACCCTGAATGAATGGCGGCGCCCCTAGCGGCACGTGTGGGGCAGGGCGGCAGGGTGCATCCAGCGCTGGGGCTTGGGGGTTCCCAATCCCCGGCGTTGCGGCGCCAGGCCGCTTAGGAAGCGACCCTCGGGGCCGTCCTAGGGTTAGGGTTAGCGCCCAGGAGGCGGGCAGGCCCGATCCGCAGGCTGTGCGAGGAGTGGAGATGCAGGCCGAGTTGAGGGCGATGGCGAGCGGGAGCTGGGCCCCAGCGTTTTGGCATCCTGGGCCTTTGAATGTTGCCATGGCTCGGAGGGCCCTGCCCTTTCTCCTGCCCTGAAGAACCAGCAAGGCCCCTAGCGGCTCCGTTGGCAGTGGGGCGGCAGGGTGAATCCCAGGCTGCGGCTCGGGGATCCCCAATCCCCGGCGTTGTGGTGCCAGGCCCCTTGGGAGGGGCTCCTCGTGGGCCGACCCAGGGTTAGAGTTAGCCCCCATAAGGCCGGCAGGCCAGATCCTCTGGCTGGGCGGTGAGAGGTGGGCGGGCCGAGGTAAAGGCGCTGGGGTGCGGGATTGTGGGCCCCTGCATTTTGGGGTGGGAGGCTTCAAATGTCGCCGGTTTCTCCAGGGCCCTGTCAGTTCTCCCGCCCTGAATGACCGGCGGCGCCCCTCGCGGCCCGGGTGGCAGCGTTGTGGGAGGGTGAGTCTGGCTTTGGGGCTTGGGGTTCCAGATCCCTGGCGTAGTGGCACCAAAACCCTTGGGAGGGGCCCCTGGGGGGCCGACCTAGGGTTAGGGTTAGCCCCCAGGAGACCGTCAGGCCCAACCACACACTGTGCGGCGAGCTGAGGTGCGGCCCGAGGTGAAGGCGCTGGGGAGCGGGAGCGTGGGCACCAGCGTTTTGGCACGGGGAGCCTTTGAAGGTCACCGGGGACTCAGAAGGCCCTGCCCTTCTCTCGCCCTCTATGACCCGCGGCGCCCCTAGCGGCCCAGGTGGGGACAGTGCGGCAGGGTGAGTCCGGCTCTGGGGCTCTGAGTTACCAATCCCCAGCATTGCAGAGCCAGGCCGCTTGGGATGTCCCCTCAGGGCCGACCTAGGGTTTTGGTTAGCTGCCAGGAGCCCGGCAGGCCCTATCCACCGGCTCTGAAGCAAGCGGTGGGGTGGGCCTAGGTGAGGGCGCTGGCGAGCAGGATCCTGGGAGCCAACGTTTTTGCGCGGGGAGCCTTCAAAGGTCAGCGTGGGCTCGGAGGGCCCTGCCCGATCTCTTGCCCTGATTGACCGGCGGGGCCTCTAGTGGCTCGGGTGGCTGAAGGGCAGCAGGGTGAGTGCGGCACATGAGCTCGGGGTCCCCATCCCCAGCGTTGCGACGCCAGGCCCCTTGGGAAGTGCCCCTCGGTGGCCGACCTATGGTTAGGGTTAGCCTCCAGGAGCCCCGCAGGCCCGATACACCACCTGTGCGTCGAGCGGAGAGTTGGGCCGAGGTGAGGGTGCTGGTGAACATGAGCCTGGGCCCAAGCGTTTTGGTTCGGTGCGCCTTCCAAGGTCGGCAGGGGTTCGGAGGGCCCTGCCAGTTCTCCCACCCTGAATGAATGGCGGCGCCCCTAGCGGCCTGTGTGGGTTGGGGTGGCAGCGTGCATCCGGCGCTGGGGCTTGGGGGCCCCCAATCCCTGGCGTTGCGGCGCCAGGCCCCTTAGGAAGGGACCTTCAGGGGCTGTCCTAGGGTTAGGGTGAGCTCCCAGGAGGCCGGCAGGCCCGAGTCGCTGGCTCTGCGAAGAGCGGAGGTGCGGGCCGAGTTGAGGGTGATGCAGAGCGGGAGCGTGGTCCCCAGCGTTTTGGCGCCCTGGGCCTTCGACTGTTGCCATGGCTCAAAGGGCCCTGCCCGTTCTCCTGCCCTGAAGAACCTACGGTGCCCTTAGCAGCTCCCTTGGCGGTGGAGTGGCAGGGTGAGTCCATGCTGCGGCTCGTGGATCCCCAATCCCCAGCGTTGTGGGGCCAGGCCTCTTGGGAGGGGCTCCTCGTGGGCGGACCTAGGTTTAGAGTTAGCACCCAGGAGGCCAGCAGGCCCAATCCTCTGGCTGGGCGGCGAGAGGTGGGCGGCCCGAGGTAAAGGCGCTGGCGATCGGGAGCGTGGGCCCCTGCATTTTGGCGCAGGAGGCTTCAAATATCGCCAGTTTCTCCAGGGCCCTGTCCCTTCTCCCGCCCTGAATGACGGGCGGCGCCACTAGCGTCCCGGGTGGCGACGTGGCGGCAGGGTGAGTCTGGCTCTGGGTCTTGGGGTCCCTGATCCCCAGTGTAGCGGCACCAGGACCCTTGGGAGGGGCCCCTGGGTGGCTGACCTAGGGTTAGGGTTAGCCCCCAGGAGGCCGGCAGGTGGGATCCGGCCACTGTCTGGGGAGCGGAGGGCGGGGCCGAGGTGAGGGCGTTGGGGAGCGGGAGCGTGGGCACCAGCGTTTTGGCACGGGGAGCCTTGGAAGGCCACCGGGGGCTCGGAAGGCCCTGCCCCTTCTCTCGCCCTGAATGACCCGCAGTGCTCCTAGCGGCCTGGGTGGCGGCGTTGCGGTAGGGTGAGTGTGGCTCTGGGGCTTGAGGTTCCCGATCCCCGGCGAAGCGGCACCAGGACCCTTGGGAGGGGCCCCTGGGTGGCCGACCTAGGGTTAGGGTTAGCACCCGGGAGGCCGGCAGGCGGGATCCGCCCGCTGTGCGTGGAGCGGAGGGGCGGGCCGAGGTGAGGGCGCTGGCGAGCAAGAGCCTGGGCCCAAGCGTTTTGGCACCGGGGGCCTTCGAATGTCTCCGGGGACTCGGCGGGCCCTGCCCATTCTCCTCCCTGAATGACCGGCGGCGCCCCTAGCAGCCCAGGTGGCGGCGGGGCGGCATGTAAGTCCGGGCATAGGGCTCGGGGGCCCCAGTCCACCGCGTTGCGGCGCCAGGCCCCTTGGGAGGGGCCCCTCGGAGGCTGACCTAGGGTGAGGTTTAGCCCCTAGGATGCCGGCAGGCCCTATTCGCCAGCCGTGTGGAGACTGGAGTGGCGGACCGAGGTGAGGGCACTGGTGAGCGGGAGCGTGGGCCCGGGTGTTTTGGCGCGGGGGGCCTTTGAAGGTCGCCGTGTCTTGGAGGGCCCTGCCCGTGCTCCCGCCCTGAATGAACGGCACCACCCCAAGCCCCCGGGTGGCGGCTGGGTGGCAGGGTGAGTCCAGTGCTGAGGCTCGGGGGTCCCCAATCCCCAGCGTTGCGGCGCCAGATCCCTTGGGAGGGGCCCCTCGGGGGTCGATCTAGGGTTGCGGTTAGCCCCCAGGAGGCCGGTGGACCCGATCAGCGGCTGTGCGGCACGCGGAGGGTTGGGCCGAGGTGAGGGCGCTGGCGAGACTGAGCATGAGCCCAAGCGTTTTAGTGCGGGGGCCCTTCGAAGGTCAGTGGGGGCTCGGAGGGACCTGCCCGTTCTCCCGCTCTGAATGACCGGCGGGGCCCCTAGAGGCTCCGGTGCCTGAAGGGCAGCAGGGTGAGACCGGCACTTGGGTTGGGGTCCCCATTCCCGGCCGGCGTTGTGGCGCCAGGCCACTTGGGAAGGGCCCCTCCGTGGCCGAACTACAGTTAGGGTTAGCCCCCAGGAGGCCAGCAGGCCCGATACACCGCCTGTGCGTCGAGCGGAGCGTTGGGCCGAGGTGAGGGTGCTGGTGAACATGAGCCCGGGCCCAAGCGTTTTGGTTCGGGGCGCCTTCGAAGGTCGGCGGGGGTTCGAAGGGCCCTGCCCGTTCTCCCACCCTGAATGAATGGCGGCGCCCCTAGCGGCACGTGTGGGGCAGGGCGGCAGGGTGCATCCAGCGCTGGGGCTTGGGGGTTCCCAATCCCCGGCGTTGCGGCGCCAGGCCGCTTAGGAAGCGACCCTCGGGGCCGTCCTAGGGTTAGGGTTAGCGCCCAGGAGGCGGGCAGGCCCGATCCGCAGGCTGTGCGAGGAGTGGAGATGCAGGCCGAGTTGAGGGCGATGGCGAGCGGGAGCTGGGCCCCAGCGTTTTGGCGTCCTGGGCCTTTGAATGTTGCCATGGCTCGGAGGGCCCTGCCCTTTCTCCTGCCCTGAAGAACCAGCAAGGCCCCTAGCGGCTCCGTTGGCAGTGGGGCGGCAGGGTGAATCCCAGGCTGCGGCTCGGGGATCCCCAATCCCCGGCGTTGTGGTGCCAGGCCCCTTGGGAGGGGATCCTCGTGGGCCGACCCAGGGTTAGAGTTAGCCCCCATAAGGCCGGCAGGCCAGATCCTCTGGCTGGGCGGTGAGAGGTGGGCGGGCCGAGGTAAAGGCGCTGGGGTGCGGGATTGTGGGCCCCTGCATTTTGGGGTGGGAGGCTTCAAATGTCGCCGGTTTCTCCAGGGCCCTGTCAGTTCTCCCGCCCTGAATGACCGGCGGCGCCCCTCGCGGCCCGGGTGGCAGCGTTGTGGGAGGGTGAGTCTGGCTTTGGGGCTTGGGGTTCCAGATCCCTGGCGTAGTGGCACCAAAACCCTTGGGAGGGGCCCCTGGGGGGCCGACCTAGGGTTAGGGTTAGCCCCCAGGAGACCGTCAGGCCCAACCACACACTGTGCGGCGAGCTGAGGTGCGGCCCGAGGTGAAGGCGCTGGGGAGCGGGAGCGTGGGCACCAGCGTTTTGGCACGGGGAGCCTTTGAAGGTCACCGGGGACTCAGAAGGCCCTGCCCTTCTCTCGCCCTCTATGACCCGCGGCGCCCCTAGCGGCCCAGGTGGGGACAGTGCGGCAGGGTGAGTCCGGCTCTGGGGCTCTGAGTTACCAATCCCCAGCATTGCAGAGCCAGGCCGCTTGGGATGTCCCCTCAGGGCCGACCTAGGGTTTTGGTTAGCTGCCAGGAGCCCGGCAGGCCCTATCCACCGGCTCTGAAGCAAGCGGTGGGGTGGGCCTAGGTGAGGGCGCTGGCGAGCAGGATCCTGGGAGCCAACGTTTTTGCGCGGGGAGCCTTCAAAGGTCAGCGTGGGCTCGGAGGGCCCTGCCCGATCTCTTGCCCTGATTGACCGGCGGGGCCTCTAGTGGCTCGGGTGGCTGAAGGGCAGCAGGGTGAGTGCGGCACATGAGCTCGGGGTCCCCATCCCCAGCGTTGCGACGCCAGGCCCCTTGGGAAGTGCCCCTCGGTGGCCGACCTATGGTTAGGGTTAGCCTCCAGGAGCCCCGCAGGCCCGATACACCACCTGTGCGTCGAGCGGAGAGTTGGGCCGAGGTGAGGGTGCTGGTGAACATGAGCCTGGGCCCAAGCGTTTTGGTTCGGTGCGCCTTCCAAGGTCGGCAGGGGTTCGGAGGGCCCTGCCAGTTCTCCCACCCTGAATGAATGGCGGCGCCCCTAGCGGCCTGTGTGGGTTGGGGTGGCAGCGTGCATCCGGCGCTGGGGCTTGGGGGCCCCCAATCCCTGGCGTTGCGGCGCCAGGCCCCTTAGGAAGGGACCTTCAGGGGCTGTCCTAGGGTTAGGGTGAGCTCCCAGGAGGCCGGCAGGCCCGAGTCGCTGGCTCTGCGAAGAGCGGAGGTGCGGGCCGAGTTGAGGGTGATGCAGAGCGGGAGCGTGGTCCCCAGCGTTTTGGCGCCCTGGGCCTTCGACTGTTGCCATGGCTCAAAGGGCCCTGCCCGTTCTCCTGCCCTGAAGAACCTACGGTGCCCTTAGCAGCTCCCTTGGCGGTGGAGTGGCAGGGTGAGTCCATGCTGCGGCTCGTGGATCCCCAATCCCCAGCGTTGTGGGGCCAGGCCTCTTGGGAGGGGCTCCTCGTGGGCGGACCTAGGTTTAGAGTTAGCACCCAGGAGGCCAGCAGGCCCAATCCTCTGGCTGGGCGGCGAGAGGTGGGCGGCCCGAGGTAAAGGCGCTGGCGATCGGGAGCGTGGGCCCCTGCATTTTGGCGCAGGAGGCTTCAAATATCGCCAGTTTCTCCAGGGCCCTGTCCCTTCTCCCGCCCTGAATGACGGGCGGCGCCACTAGCGTCCCGGGTGGCGACGTGGCGGCAGGGTGAGTCTGGCTCTGGGTCTTGGGGTCCCTGATCCCCAGTGTAGCGGCACCAGGACCCTTGGGAGGGGCCCCTGGGTGGCTGACCTAGGGTTAGGGTTAGCCCCCAGGAGGCCGGCAGGTGGGATCCGGCCACTGTCTGGGGAGCGGAGGGCGGGGCCGAGGTGAGGGCGTTGGGGAGCGGGAGCGTGGGCACCAGCGTTTTGGCACGGGGAGCCTTGGAAGGCCACCGGGGGCTCGGAAGGCCCTGCCCCTTCTCTCGCCCTGAATGACCCGCAGTGCTCCTAGCGGCCTGGGTGGCGGCGTTGCGGTAGGGTGAGTGTGGCTCTGGGGCTTGAGGTTCCCGATCCCCGGCGAAGCGGCACCAGGACCCTTGGGAGGGGCCCCTGGGTGGCCGACCTAGGGTTAGGGTTAGCACCCGGGAGGCCGGCAGGCGGGATCCGCCCGCTGTGCGTGGAGCGGAGGGGCGGGCCGAGGTGAGGGCGCTGGCGAGCAAGAGCCTGGGCCCAAGCGTTTTGGCACCGGGGGCCTTCGAATGTCTCCGGGGACTCGGCGGGCCCTGCCCATTCTCCTCCCTGAATGACCGGCGGCGCCCCTAGCAGCCCAGGTGGCGGCGGGGCGGCATGTAAGTCCGGGCATAGGGCTCGGGGGCCCCAGTCCACCGCGTTGCGGCACCAGGCCCCTTGGGAGGGGCCCCTCGGCGGCTGACCTAGGGTGAGGTTTAGCCCCTAGGATGCCGGCAGGCCCTATTCGCCAGCCGTGTGGAGACTGGAGTGGCGGACCGAGGTGAGGGCACTGGAGAGCGGGAGCGTGGGCCCGGGTGTTTTGGCGCGGGGGGCCTTTGAAGGTCGCCGTGTCTTGGAGGGCCCTGCCCGTGCTCCCGCCCTGAATGAACGGCACCACCCCAAGCCCCCGGGTGGCGGCTGGGTGGCAGGGTGAGTCCAGTGCTGAGGCTCGGGGGTCCCCAATCCCCAGCGTTGCGGCGCCAGATCCCTTGGGAGGGGCCCCTCGGGGGTCGATCTAGGGTTGCGGTTAGCCCCCAGGAGGCCGGTGGACCCGATCAGCGGCTGTGCGGCACGCGGAGGGTTGGGCCGAGGTGAGGGCGCTGGCGAGACTGAGCATGAGCCCAAGCGTTTTAGTGCGGGGGCCCTTCGAAGGTCAGTGGGGGCTCGGAGGGACCTGCCCGTTCTCCCGCTCTGAATGACCGGCGGGGCCCCTAGAGGCTCCGGTGCCTGAAGGGCAGCAGGGTGAGACCGGCACTTGGGTTGGGGTCCCCATTCCCGGCCGGCGTTGTGGCGCCAGGCCACTTGGGAAGGGCCCCTCCGTGGCCGAACTACAGTTAGGGTTAGCCCCCAGGAGGCCAGCAGGCCCGATACACCGCCTGTGCGTCGAGCGGAGCGTTGGGCCGAGGTGAGGGTGCTGGTGAACATGAGCCCGGGCCCAAGCGTTTTGGTTCGGGGCGCCTTCGAAGGTCGGCGGGGGTTCGAAGGGCCCTGCCCGTTCTCCCACCCTGAATGAATGGCGGCGCCCCTAGCGGCACGTGTGGGGCAGGGCGGCAGGGTGCATCCAGCGCTGGGGCTTGGGGGTTCCCAATCCCCGGCGTTGCGGCGCCAGGCCCCTTAGGAAGCGACCCTCGGGGCCGTCCTAGGGTTAGGGTTAGCGCCCAGGAGGCCGGCAGGCCCGATCCGCCGGCTGTGCGAGGAGTGGAGATGCAGGCCGAGTTGAGGGCGATGGCGAGCGGGAGCTGGGCCCCAGCGTTTTGGCGTCCTGGGCCTTTGAATGTTGCCATGGCTCGGAGGGCCCTGCCCTTTCTCCTGCCCTGAAGAACCAGCAAGGCCCGTAGCGGCTCCGTTGGCAGTGGGGCGGCAGGGTGAATCCCAGGCTGCGGCTCGGGGATCCCCAATCCCCGGCGTTGTGGTGCCAGGCCCCTTGGGAGGGGCTCCTCGTGGGCCGACCCAGGGTTAGAGTTAGCCCCCATAAGGCCGGCAGGCCAGATCCTCTGGCTGGGCGGTGAGAGGTGGGCGGGCCGAGGTAAAGGCGCTGGGGTGCGGGATTGTGGGCCCCTGCATTTTGGGGTGGGAGGCTTCAAATGTCGCCGGTTTCTCCAGGGCCCTGTCAGTTCTCCCGCCCTGAATGACCGGCGGCGCCCCTCGCGGCCCGGGTGGCAGCGTTGTGGGAGGGTGAGTCTGGCTTTGGGGCTTGGGGTTCCAGATCCCTGGCGTAGTGGCACCAAAACCCTTGGGAGGGGCCCCTGGGGGGCCGACCTAGGGTTAGGGTTAGCCCCCAGGAGACCGTCAGGCCCAACCACACACTGTGCGGCGAGCTGAGGTGCGGCCCGAGGTGAAGGCGCTGGGGAGCGGGAGCGTGGGCACCAGCGTTTTGGCACGGGGAGCCTTTGAAGGTCACCGGGGACTCAGAAGGCCCTGCCCTTCTCTCGCCCTCTATGACCCGCGGCGCCCCTAGCGGCCCAGGTGGGGACAGTGCGGCAGGGTGAGTCCGGCTCTGGGGCTCTGAGTTACCAATCCCCAGCATTGCAGAGCCAGGCCGCTTGGGATGTCCCCTCAGGGCCGACCTAGGGTTTTGGTTAGCTGCCAGGAGCCCGGCAGGCCCTATCCACCGGCTCTGAAGCAAGCGGTGGGGTGGGCCTAGGTGAGGGCGCTGGCGAGCAGGATCCTGGGAGCCAACGTTTTTGCGCGGGGAGCCTTCAAAGGTCAGCGTGGGCTCGGAGGGCCCTGCCCGATCTCTTGCCCTGATTGACCGGCGGGGCCTCTAGCGGCTCGGGTGGCTGAAGGGCAGCAGGGTGAGTGCGGCACATGAGCTCGGGGTCCCCATCCCCAGCGTTGCGACGCCAGGCCCCTTGGGAAGTGCCCCTCGGTGGCCGACCTATGGTTAGGGTTAGCCTCCAGGAGCCCCGCAGGCCCGATACACCACCTGTGCGTCGAGCGGAGAGTTGGGCCGAGGTGAGGGTGCTGGTGAACATGAGCCTGGGCCCAAGCGTTTTGGTTCGGTGCGCCTTCCAAGGTCGGCAGGGGTTCGGAGGGCCCTGCCAGTTCTCCCACCCTGAATGAATGGCGGCGCCCCTAGCGGCCTGTGTGGGTTGGGGTGGCAGCGTGCATCCGGCGCTGGGGCTTGGGGGCCCCCAATCCCTGGCGTTGCGGCGCCAGGCCCCTTAGGAAGGGACCTTCAGGGGCTGTCCTAGGGTTAGGGTGAGCTCCCAGGAGGCCGGCAGGCCCGAGTTGCTGGCTCTGCGAAGAGCGGAGGTGCGGGCCGAGTTGAGGGTGATGCAGAGCGGGAGCGTGGTCCCCAGCGTTTTGGCGCCCTGGGCCTTCGACTGTTGCCATGGCTCAAAGGGCCCTGCCCGTTCTCCTGCCCTGAAGAACCTACGGTGCCCTTAGCAGCTCCCTTGGCGGTGGAGTGGCAGGGTGAGTCCATGCTGCGGCTCGTGGATCCCCAATCCCCAGCGTTGTGGGGCCAGGCCTCTTGGGAGGGGCTCCTCGTGGGCGGACCTAGGTTTTGAGTTAGCACCCAGGAGGCCAGCAGGCCCAATCCTCTGGCTGGGCGGCGAGAGGTGGGCGGCCCGAGGTAAAGGCGCTGGTGATCGGGAGCGTGGGCCCCTGCATTTTGGCGCAGGAGGCTTCAAATATCGCCGGTTTCTCCAGGGCCCTGTCCCTTCTCCCGCCCTGAATGACGGGCGGCGCCACTAGCGTCCCGGGTGGCGACGTGGCGGCAGGGTGAGTCTGGCTCTGGGTCTTGGGGTCCCTGATCCCCAGTGTAGCGGCACCAGGACCCTTGGGAGGGGCCCCTGGGTGGCTGACCTAGGGTTAGGGTTAGCCCCCAGGAGGCCGGCAGGTGGGATCCGGCCACTGTCCGGGGAGCGGAGGGCGGGGCCGAGGTGAGGGCGTTGGGGAGCGGGAGCGTGGGCACCAGCGTTTTGGCACGGGGAGCCTTTGAAGGCCACCGGGGGCTCGGAAGGCCCTGCCCCTTCTCTCGCCCTGAATGACCCGCAGTGCTCCTAGCGGCCTGGGTGGCGGCGTTGCGGTAGGGTGAGTGTGGCTCTGGGGCTTGAGGTTCCCGATCCCCGGCGAAGCGGCACCAGGACCCTTGGGAGGGGCCCCTGGGGGGCCGACCTAGGGTTAGGGTTAGCACCCGGGAGGCCGGCAGGCGGGATCCGCCCGCTGTGCGTGGAGCGGAGGGGCGGGCCGAGGTGAGGGCGCTGGCGAGCAAGAGCCTGGGCCCAAGCGTTTTGGCACCGGGGGCCTTCGAATGTCTCCGGGGACTCGGCGGGCCCTGCCCATTCTCCTCCCTGAATGACCGGCGGCGCCCCTAGCAGCCCAGGTGGCGGCGGGGCGGCATGTAAGTCCGGGCATAGGGCTCGGGGGCCCCAGTCCACCGCGTTGCGGCGCCAGGCCCCTTGGGAGGGGCCCCTCGGAGGCTGACCTAGGGTGAGGTTTAGCCCCTAGGATGCCGGCAGGCCCTATTCGCCAGCCGTGTGGAGACTGGAGTGGCGGACCGAGGTGAGGGCACTGGAGAGCGGGAGCGTGGGCCCGGGTGTTTTGGCGCGGGGGGCCTTTGAAGGTCGCCGTGTCTTGGAGGGCCCTGCCCGTGCTCCCGCCCTGAATGAACGGCACCACCCCAAGCCCCCGGGTGGCGGCTGGGTGGCAGGGTGAGTCCAGTGCTGAGGCTCGGGGGTCCCCAATCCCCAGCGTTGCGGCGCCAGATCCCTTGGGAGGGGCCCCTCGGGGGTCGATCTAGGGTTGCGGTTAGCCCCCAGGAGGCCGGTGGACCCGATCAGCAGCTGTGCGGCACGCGGAGGGTTGGGCCGAGGTGAGGGCGCTGGCGAGACTGAGCATGAGCCCAAGCGTTTTAGTGTGGGGGCCCTTCGAAGGTCAGTGGGGGCTCGGAGGGACCTGCCCGTTCTCCCGCTCTGAATGACCGGCGGGGCCCCTAGAGGCTCCGGTGCCTGAAGGGCAGCAGGGTGAGACCGGCACTTGGGTTGGGGTCCCCATTCCCGGCCGGCGTTGTGGCGCCAGGCCACTTGGGAAGGGCCCCTCCGTGGCCGAACTACAGTTAGGGTTAGCCCCCAGGAGGCCAGCAGGCCCGATACACCGCCTGTGCGTCGAGCGGAGCGTTGGGCCGAGGTGAGGGTGCTGGTGAACATGAGCCCGGGCCCAAGCGTTTTGGTTCGGGGCGCCTTCGAAGGTCGGCGGGGGTTCGAAGGGCCCTGCCCGTTCTCCCACCCTGAATGAATGGCGGCGCCCCTAGCGGCACGTGTGGGGCAGGGCGGCAGGGTGCATCCAGCGCTGGGGCTTGGGGGTTCCCAATCCCCGGCGTTGCGGCGCCAGGCCCCTTAGGAAGCGACCCTCGGGGCCGTCCTAGGGTTAGGGTTAGCGCCCAGGAGGCCGGCAGGCCCGATCCGCCGGCTGTGCGAGGAGTGGAGATGCAGGCCGAGTTGAGGGCGATGGCGAGCGGGAGCTGGGCCCCAGCGTTTTGGCGTCCTGGGCCTTTGAATGTTGCCATGGCTCGGAGGGCCCTGCCCTTTCTCCTGCCCTGAAGAACCAGCAAGGCCCCTAGCGGCTCCGTTGGCAGTGGGGCGGCAGGGTGAATCCCAGGCTGCGGCTCGGGGATCCCCAATCCCCGGCGTTGTGGTGCCAGGCCCCTTGGGAGGGGCTCCTCGTGGGCCGACCCAGGGTTAGAGTTAGCCCCCATAAGGCCGGCAGGCCAGATCCTCTGGCTGGGCGGTGAGAGGTGGGCGGGCCGAGGTAAAGGCGCTGGGGTGCGGGATTGTGGGCCCCTGCATTTTGGGGTGGGAGGCTTCAAATGTCGCCGGTTTCTCCAGGGCCCTGTCAGTTCTCCCGCCCTGAATGACCGGCGGCGCCCCTCGCGGCCCGGGTGGCAGCGTTGTGGGAGGGTGAGTCTGGCTTTGGGGCTTGGGGTTCCAGATCCCTGGCGTAGTGGCACCAAAACCCTTGGGAGGGGCCCCTGGGGGGCCGACCTAGGGTTAGGGTTAGCCCCCAGGAGACCGTCAGGCCCAACCACACACTGTGCGGCGAGCTGAGGTGCGGCCCGAGGTGAAGGCGCTGGGGAGCGGGAGCGTGGGCACCAGCGTTTTGGCACGGGGAGCCTTTGAAGGTCACCGGGGACTCAGAAGGCCCTGCCCTTCTCTCGCCCTCTATGACCCGCGGCGCCCCTAGCGGCCCAGGTGGGGACAGTGCGGCAGGGTGAGTCCGGCTCTGGGGCTCTGAGTTACCAATCCCCAGCATTGCAGAGCCAGGCCGCTTGGGATGTCCCCTCAGGGCCGACCTAGGGTTTTGGTTAGCTGCCAGGAGCCCGGCAGGCCCTATCCACCGGCTCTGAAGCAAGCGGTGGGGTGGGCCTAGGTGAGGGCGCTGGCGAGCAGGATCCTGGGAGCCAACGTTTTTGCGCGGGGAGCCTTCAAAGGTCAGCGTGGGCTCGGAGGGCCCTGCCCGATCTCTTGCCCTGATTGACCGGCGGGGCCTCTAGCGGCTCGGGTGGCTGAAGGGCAGCAGGGTGAGTGCGGCACATGAGCTCGGGGTCCCCATCCCCAGCGTTGCGACGCCAGGCCCCTTGGGAAGTGCCCCTCGGTGGCCGACCTATGGTTAGGGTTAGCCTCCAGGAGCCCCGCAGGCCCGATACACCACCTGTGCGTCGAGCGGAGAGTTGGGCCGAGGTGAGGGTGCTGGTGAACATGAGCCTGGGCCCAAGCGTTTTGGTTCGGTGCGCCTTCCAAGGTCGGCAGGGGTTCGGAGGGCCCTGCCAGTTCTCCCACCCTGAATGAATGGCGGCGCCCCTAGCGGCCTGTGTGGGTTGGGGTGGCAGCGTGCATCCGGCGCTGGGGCTTGGGGGCCCCCAATCCCTGGCGTTGCGGCGCCAGGCCCCTTAGGAAGGGACCTTCAGGGGCTGTCCTAGGGTTAGGGTGAGCTCCCAGGAGGCCGGCAGGCCCGAGTCGCTGGCTCTGCGAAGAGCGGAGGTGCGGGCCGAGTTGAGGGTGATGCAGAGCGGGAGCGTGGTCCCCAGCGTTTTGGCGCCCTGGGCCTTCGACTGTTGCCATGGCTCAAAGGGCCCTGCCCGTTCTCCTGCCCTGAAGAACCTACGGTGCCCTTAGCAGCTCCCTTGGCGGTGGAGTGGCAGGGTGAGTCCATGCTGCGGCTCGTGGATCCCCAATCCCCAGCGTTGTGGGGCCAGGCCTCTTGGGAGGGGCTCCTCGTGGGCGGACCTAGGTTTAGAGTTAGCACCCAGGAGGCCAGCAGGCCCAATCCTCTGGCTGGGCGGCGAGAGGTGGGCGGCCCGAGGTAAAGGCGCTGGCGATCGGGAGCGTGGGCCCCTGCATTTTGGCGCAGGAGGCTTCAAATATCGCCGGTTTCTCCAGGGCCCTGTCCCTTCTCCCGCCCTGAATGACGGGCGGCGCCACTAGCGTCCCGGGTGGCGACGTGGCGGCAGGGTGAGTCTGGCTCTGGGTCTTGGGGTCCCTGATCCCCAGTGTAGCGGCACCAGGACCCTTGGGAGGGGCCCCTGGGTGGCTGACCTAGGGTTAGGGTTAGCCCCCAGGAGGCCGGCAGGTGGGATCCGGCCACTGTCCGGGGAGCGGAGGGCGGGGCCGAGGTGAGGGCGTTGGGGAGCGGGAGCGTGGGCACCAGCGTTTTGGCACGGGGAGCCTTGGAAGGCCACCGGGGGCTCGGAAGGCCCTGCCCCTTCTCTCGCCCTGAATGACCCGCAGTGCTCCTAGCGGCCTGGGTGGCGGCGTTGCGGTAGGGTGAGTGTGGCTCTGGGGCTTGAGGTTCCCGATCCCCGGCGAAGCGGCACCAGGACCCTTGGGAGGGGCCCCTGGGGGGCCGACCTAGGGTTAGGGTTAGCACCCGGGAGGCCGGCAGGCGGGATCCGCCCGCTGTGCGTGGAGCGGAGGGGCGGGCCGAGGTGAGGGCGCTGGCGAGCAAGAGCCTGGGCCCAAGCGTTTTGGCGTCCTGGGCCTTTGAATGTTGCCATGGCTCGGAGGGCCCTGCCCTTTCTCCTGCCCTGAAGAACCAGCAAGGCCCCTAGCGGCTCCGTTGGCAGTGGGGCGGCAGGGTGAATCCCAGGCTGCGGCTCGGGGATCCCCAATCCCCGGCGTTGTGGTGCCAGGCCCCTTGGGAGGGGCTCCTCGTGGGCCGACCCAGGGTTAGAGTTAGCCCCCATAAGGCCGGCAGGCCAGATCCTCTGGCTGGGCGGTGAGAGGTGGGCGGCCCGAGGTAAAGGCGCTGGGGTGCGGGATTGTGGGCCCCTGCATTTTGGGGTGGGAGGCTTCAAATGTCGCCGGTTTCTCCAGGGCCCTGTCAGTTCTCCCGCCCTGAATGACCGGCGGCGCCCCTCGCGGCCCGGGTGGCAGCGTTGTGGGAGGGTGAGTCTGGCTTTGGGGCTTGGGGTTCCAGATCCCTGGCGTAGTGGCACCAAAACCCTTGGGAGGGGCCCCCGGGGGGCCGACCTAGGGTTAGGGTTAGCCCCCAGGAGACCGTCAGGCCCAACCACACACTGTGCGGCGAGCTGAGGTGCGGCCCGAGGTGAAGGCGCTGGGGAGCGGGAGCGTGGGCACCAGCGTTTTGGCACGGGGAGCCTTTGAAGGTCACCGGGGACTCAGAAGGCCCTGCCCTTCTCTCGCCCTCTATGACCCGCGGCGCCCCTAGCGGCCCAGGTGGGGACAGTGCGGCAGGGTGAGTCCGGCTCTGGGGCTCTGAGTTACCAATCCCCAGCATTGCAGAGCCAGGCCGCTTGGGATGTCCCCTCAGGGCCGACCTAGGGTTTTGGTTAGCTGCCAGGAGCCCGGCAGGCCCTATCCACCGGCTCTGAAGCAAGCGGTGGGGTGGGCCTAGGTGAGGGCGCTGGCGAGCAGGATCCTGGGAGCCAACGTTTTTGCGCGGGGAGCCTTCAAAGGTCAGCGTGGGCTCGGAGGGCCCTGCCCGATCTCTTGCCCTGATTGACCGGCGGGGCCTCTAGCGGCTCGGGTGGCTGAAGGGCAGCAGGGTGAGTGCGGCACATGAGCTCGGGGTCCCCATCCCCAGCGTTGCGACGCCAGGCCCCTTGGGAAGTGCCCCTCGGTGGCCGACCTATGGTTAGGGTTAGCCTCCAGGAGCCCCGCAGGCCCGATACACCACCTGTGCGTCGAGCGGAGAGTTGGGCCGAGGTGAGGGTGCTGGTGAACATGAGCCTGGGCCCAAGCGTTTTGGTTCGGTGCGCCTTCCAAGGTCGGCAGGGGTTCGGAGGGCCCTGCCAGTTCTCCCACCCTGAATGAATGGCGGCGCCCCTAGCGGCCTGTGTGGGTTGGGGTGGCAGCGTGCATCCGGCGCTGGGGCTTGGGGGCCCCCAATCCCTGGCGTTGCGGCGCCAGGCCCCTTAGGAAGGGACCTTCAGGGGCTGTCCTAGGGTTAGGGTGAGCTCCCAGGAGGCCGGCAGGCCCGAGTCGCTGGCTCTGCGAAGAGCGGAGGTGCGGGCCGAGTTGAGGGTGATGCAGAGCGGGAGCGTGGTCCCCAGCGTTTTGGCGCCCTGGGCCTTCGACTGTTGCCATGGCTCAAAGGGCCCTGCCCGTTCTCCTGCCCTGAAGAACCTACGGTGCCCTTAGCAGCTCCCTTGGCGGTGGAGTGGCAGGGTGAGTCCATGCTGCGGCTCGTGGATCCCCAATCCCCAGCGTTGTGGGGCCAGGCCTCTTGGGAGGGGCTCCTCGTGGGCGGACCTAGGTTTAGAGTTAGCACCCAGGAGGCCAGCAGGCCCAATCCTCTGGCTGGGCGGCGAGAGGTGGGCGGCCCGAGGTAAAGGCGCTGGCGATCGGGAGCGTGGGCCCCTGCATTTTGGCGCAGGAGGCTTCAAATATCGCCGGTTTCTCCAGGGCCCTGTCCCTTCTCCCGCCCTGAATGACGGGCGGCGCCACTAGCGTCCCGGGTGGCGACGTGGCGGCAGGGTGAGTCTGGCTCTGGGTCTTGGGGTCCCTGATCCCCAGTGTAGCGGCACCAGGACCCTTGGGAGGGGCCCCTGGGTGGCTGACCTAGGGTTAGGGTTAGCCCCCAGGAGGCCGGCAGGTGGGATCCGGCCACTGTCCGGGGAGCGGAGGGCGGGGCCGAGGTGAGGGCGTTGGGGAGCGGGAGCGTGGGCACCAGCGTTTTGGCACGGGGAGCCTTGGAAGGCCACCGGGGGCTCGGAAGGCCCTGCCCCTTCTCTCGCCCTGAATGACCCGCAGTGCTCCTAGCGGCCTGGGTGGCGGCGTTGCGGTAGGGTGAGTGTGGCTCTGGGGCTTGAGGTTCCCGATCCCCGGCGAAGCGGCACCAGGACCCTTGGGAGGGGCCCCTGGGGGGCCGACCTAGGGTTAGGGTTAGCACCCGGGAGGCCGGCAGGCGGGATCCGCCCGCTGTGCGTGGAGCGGAGGGGCGGGCCGAGGTGAGGGCGCTGGCGAGCAAGAGCCTGGGCCCAAGCGTTTTGGCACCGGGGGCCTTCGAATGTCTCCGGGGACTCGGCAGGCCCTGCCCATTCTCCTCCCTGAATGACCGGCGGCGCCCCTAGCAGCCCAGGTGGCGGCGGGGCGGCATGTAAGTCCAGGCATAGGGCTCGGGGGCCCCAGTCCACCGCGTTGCGGCGCCAGGCCCCTTGGGAGGGGCCCCTCGGAGGCTGACCTAGGGTGAGGTTTTGCCCCTAGGATGCCGGCAGGCCCTATTCGCCAGCCGTGTGGAGACTGGAGTGGCGGACCGAGGTGAGGGCACTGGTGAGCGGGAGCGTGGGCCCGGGTGTTTTGGCGCGGGGGGCCTTTGAAGGTCGCCGTGTCTTGGAGGGCCCTGCCCGTGCTCCCGCCCTGAATGAACGGCACCACCCCAAGCCCCCGGGTGGCGGCTGGGTGGCAGGGTGAGTCCAGTGCTGAGGCTCGGGGGTCCCCAATCCCCAGCGTTGCGGCGCCAGATCCCTTGGGAGGGGCCCCTCGGGGGTCGATCTAGGGTTGCGGTTAGCCCCCAGGAGGCCGGTGGACCCGATCAGCGGCTGTGCGGCACGCGGAGGGTTGGGCCGAGGTGAGGGCGCTGGCGAGACTGAGCATGAGCCCAAGCGTTTTAGTGCGGGGGCCCTTCGAAGGTCAGTGGGGGCTCGGAGGGACCTGCCCGTTCTCCCGCTCTGAATGACCGGCGGGGCCCCTAGAGGCTCCGGTGCCTGAAGGGCAGCAGGGTGAGACCGGCACTTGGGTTGGGGTCCCCATTCCCGGCCGGCGTTGTGGCGCCAGGCCACTTGGGAAGGGCCCCTCCGTGGCCGAACTACAGTTAGGGTTAGCCCCCAGGAGGCCAGCAGGCCCGATACACCGCCTGTGCGTCGAGCGGAGCGTTGGGCCGAGGTGAGGGTGCTGGTGAACATGAGCCCGGGCCCAAGCGTTTTGGTTCGGGGCGCCTTCGAAGGTCGGCGGGGGTTCGAAGGGCCCTGCCCGTTCTCCCACCCTGAATGAATGGCGGCGCCCCTAGCGGCACGTGTGGGGCAGGGCGGCAGGGTGCATCCAGCGCTGGGGCTTGGGGGTTCCCAATCCCCGGCGTTGCGGCGCCAGGCCCCTTAGGAAGCGACCCTCGGGGCCGTCCTAGGGTTAGGGTTAGCGCCCAGGAGGCCGGCAGGCCCGATCCGCCGGCTGTGCGAGGAGTGGAGATGCAGGCCGAGTTGAGGGCGATGGCGAGTGGGAGCTGGGCCCCAGCGTTTTGGCGTCCTGGGCCTTTGAATGTTGCCATGGCTCGGAGGGCCCTGCCCTTTCTCCTGCCCTGAAGAACCAGCAAGGCCCCTAGCGGCTCCGTTGGCAGTGGGGCGGCAGGGTGAATCCCAGGCTGCGGCTCGGGGATCCCCAATCCCCGGCGTTGTGGTGCCAGGCCCCTTGGGAGGGGCTCCTCGTGGGCCGACCCAGGGTTAGAGTTAGCCCCCATAAGGCCGGCAGGCCAGATCCTCTGGCTGGGCGGTGAGAGGTGGGCGGCCCGAGGTAAAGGCGCTGGGGTGCGGGATTGTGGGCCCCTGCATTTTGGGGTGGGAGGCTTCAAATGTCGCCGGTTTCTCCAGGGCCCTGTCAGTTCTCCCGCCCTGAATGACCGGCGGCGCCCCTCGCGGCCCGGGTGGCAGCGTTGTGGGAGGGTGAGTCTGGCTTTGGGGCTTGGGGTTCCAGATCCCTGGCGTAGTGGCACCAAAACCCTTGGGAGGGGCCCCTGGGGGGCCGACCTAGGGTTAGGGTTAGCCCCCAGGAGACCGTCAGGCCCAACCACACACTGTGCGGCGAGCTGAGGTGCGGCCCGAGGTGAAGGCGCTGGGGAGCGGGAGCGTGGGCACCAGCGTTTTGGCACGGGGAGCCTTTGAAGGTCACCGGGGACTCAGAAGGCCCTGCCCTTCTCTCGCCCTCTATGACCCGCGGCGCCCCTAGCGGCCCAGGTGGGGACAGTGCGGCAGGGTGAGTCCGGCTCTGGGGCTCTGAGTTACCAATCCCCAGCATTGCAGAGCCAGGCCGCTTGGGATGTCCCCTCAGGGCCGACCTAGGGTTTTGGTTAGCTGCCAGGAGCCCGGCAGGCCCTATCCACCGGCTCTGAAGCAAGCGGTGGGGTGGGCCTAGGTGAGGGCGCTGGCGAGCAGGATCCTGGGAGCCAACGTTTTTGCGCGGGGAGCCTTCAAAGGTCAGCGTGGGCTCGGAGGGCCCTGCCCGATCTCTTGCCCTGATTGACCGGCGGGGCCTCTAGCGGCTCGGGTGGCTGAAGGGCAGCAGGGTGAGTGCGGCACATGAGCTCGGGGTCCCCATCCCCAGCGTTGCGACGCCAGGCCCCTTGGGAAGTGCCCCTCGGTGGCCGACCTATGGTTAGGGTTAGCCTCCAGGAGCCCCGCAGGCCCGATACACCACCTGTGCGTCGAGCGGAGAGTTGGGCCGAGGTGAGGGTGCTGGTGAACATGAGCCTGGGCCCAAGCGTTTTGGTTCGGTGCGCCTTCCAAGGTCGGCAGGGGTTCGGAGGGCCCTGCCAGTTCTCCCACCCTGAATGAATGGCGGCGCCCCTAGCGGCCTGTGTGGGTTGGGGTGGCAGCGTGCATCCGGCGCTGGGGCTTGGGGGCCCCCAATCCCTGGCGTTGCGGCGCCAGGCCCCTTAGGAAGGGACCTTCAGGGGCTGTCCTAGGGTTAGGGTGAGCTCCCAGGAGGCCGGCAGGCCCGAGTCGCTGGCTCTGCGAAGAGCGGAGGTGCGGGCCGAGTTGAGGGTGATGCAGAGCGGGAGCGTGGTCCCCAGCGTTTTGGCGCCCTGGGCCTTCGACTGTTGCCATGGCTCAAAGGGCCCTGCCCGTTCTCCTGCCCTGAAGAACCTACGGTGCCCTTAGCAGCTCCCTTGGCGGTGGAGTGGCAGGGTGAGTCCATGCTGCGGCTCGTGGATCCCCAATCCCCAGCGTTGTGGGGCCAGGCCTCTTGGGAGGGGCTCCTCGTGGGCGGACCTAGGTTTAGAGTTAGCACCCAGGAGGCCAGCAGGCCCAATCCTCTGGCTGGGCGGCGAGAGGTGGGCGGCCCGAGGTAAAGGCGCTGGCGATCGGGAGCGTGGGCCCCTGCATTTTGGCGCAGGAGGCTTCAAATATCGCCGGTTTCTCCAGGGCCCTGTCCCTTCTCCCGCCCTGAATGACGGGCGGCGCCACTAGCGTCCCGGGTGGCGACGTGGCGGCAGGGTGAGTCTGGCTCTGGGTCTTGGGGTCCCTGATCCCCAGTGTAGCGGCACCAGGACCCTTGGGAGGGGCCCCTGGGTGGCTGACCTAGGGTTAGGGTTAGCCCCCAGGAGGCCGGCAGGTGGGATCCGGCCACTGTCCGGGGAGCGGAGGGCGGGGCCGAGGTGAGGGCGTTGGGGAGCGGGAGCGTGGGCACCAGCGTTTTGGCACGGGGAGCCTTGGAAGGCCACCGGGGGCTCGGAAGGCCCTGCCCCTTCTCTCGCCCTGAATGACCCGCAGTGCTCCTAGCGGCCTGGGTGGCGGCGTTGCGGTAGGGTGAGTGTGGCTCTGGGGCTTGAGGTTCCCGATCCCCGGCGAAGCGGCACCAGGACCCTTGGGAGGGGCCCCTGGGGGGCCGACCTAGGGTTAGGGTTAGCACCCGGGAGGCCGGCAGGCGGGATCCGCCCGCTGTGCGTGGAGCGGAGGGGCGGGCCGAGGTGAGGGCGCTGGCGAGCAAGAGCCTGGGCCCAAGCGTTTTGGCACCGGGGGCCTTCGAATGTCTCCGGGGACTCGGCGGGCCCTGCCCATTCTCCTCCCTGAATGACCGGCGGCGCCCCTAGCATCCCAGGTGGCGGCGGGGCGGCATGTAAGTCCGGGCATAGGGCTCGGGGGCCCCAGTCCACCGCGTTGCGGCGCCAGGCCCCTTGGGAGGGGCCCCTCGGAGGCTGACCTAGGGTGAGGTTTTGCCCCTAGGATGCCGGCAGGCCCTATTCGCCAGCCGTGTGGAGACTGGAGTGGCGGACCAAGGTGAGGGCACTGGTGAGCGGGAGCGTGGGCCCGGGTGTTTTGGCGCGGGGGGCCTTTGAAGGTCGCCGTGTCTTGGAGGGCCCTGCCCGTGCTCCCGCCCTGAATGAACGGCACCACCCCAAGCCCCCGGGTGGCGGCTGGGTGGCAGGGTGAGTCCAGTGCTGAGGCTCGGGGGTCCCCAATCCCCAGCGTTGCGGCGCCAGATCCCTTGGGAGGGGCCCCTCGGGGGTCGATCTAGGGTTGCGGTTAGCCCCCAGGAGGCCGGTGGACCCGATCAGCGGCTGTGCGGCACGCGGAGGGTTGGGCCGAGGTGAGGGCGCTGGCGAGACTGAGCATGAGCCCAAGCGTTTTAGTGCGGGGGCCCTTCGAAGGTCAGTGGGGGCTCGGAGGGACCTGCCCGTTCTCCCGCTCTGAATGACCGGCGGGGCCCCTAGAGGCTCCGGTGCCTGAAGGGCAGCAGGGTGAGACCGGCACTTGGGTTGGGGTCCCCATTCCCGGCCGGCGTTGTGGCGCCAGGCCACTTGGGAAGGGCCCCTCCGTGGCCGAACTACAGTTAGGGTTAGCCCCCAGGAGGCCAGCAGGCCCGATACACCGCCTGTGCGTCGAGCGGAGCGTTGGGCCGAGGTGAGGGTGCTGGTGAACATGAGCCCGGGCCCAAGCGTTTTGGTTCGGGGCGCCTTCGAAGGTCGGCGGGGGTTCGAAGGGCCCTGCCCGTTCTCCCACCCTGAATGAATGGCGGCGCCCCTAGCGGCACGTGTGGGGCAGGGCGGCAGGGTGCATCCAGCGCTGGGGCTTGGGGGTTCCCAATCCCCGGCGTTGCGGCGCCAGGCCCCTTAGGAAGCGACCCTCGGGGCCGTCCTAGGGTTAGGGTTAGCGCCCAGGAGGCCGGCAGGCCCGATCCGCCGGCTGTGCGAGGAGTGGAGATGCAGGCCGAGTTGAGGGCGATGGCGAGCGGGAGCTGGGCCCCAGCGTTTTGGCGTCCTGGGCCTTTGAATGTTGCCATGGCTCGGAGGGCCCTGCCCTTTCTCCTGCCCTGAAGAACCAGCAAGGCCCCTAGCGGCTCCGTTGGCAGTGGGGCGGCAGGGTGAATCCCAGGCTGCGGCTCGGGGATCCCCAATCCCCGGCGTTGTGGTGCCAGGCCCCTTGGGAGGGGCTCCTCGTGGGCCGACCCAGGGTTAGAGTTAGCCCCCATAAGGCCGGCAGGCCAGATCCTCTGGCTGGGCGGTGAGAGGTGGGCGGGCCGAGGTAAAGGCGCTGGGGTGCGGGATTGTGGGCCCCTGCATTTTGGGGTGGGAGGCTTCAAATGTCGCCGGTTTCTCCAGGGCCCTGTCAGTTCTCCCGCCCTGAATGACCGGCGGCGCCCCTCGCGGCCCGGGTGGCAGCGTTGTGGGAGGGTGAGTCTGGCTTTGGGGCTTGGGGTTCCAGATCCCTGGCGTAGTGGCACCAAAACCCTTGGGAGGGGCCCCTGGGGGGCCGACCTAGGGTTAGGGTTAGCCCCCAGGAGACCGTCAGGCCCAACCACACACTGTGCGGCGAGCTGAGGTGCGGCCCGAGGTGAAGGCGCTGGGGAGCGGGAGCGTGGGCACCAGCGTTTTGGCACGGGGAGCCTTTGAAGGTCACCGGGGACTCAGAAGGCCCTGCCCTTCTCTCGCCCTCTATGACCCGCGGCGCCCCTAGCGGCCCAGGTGGGGACAGTGCGGCAGGGTGAGTCCGGCTCTGGGGCTCTGAGTTACCAATCCCCAGCATTGCAGAGCCAGGCCGCTTGGGATGTCCCCTCAGGGCCGACCTAGGGTTTTGGTTAGCTGCCAGGAGCCCGGCAGGCCCTATCCACCGGCTCTGAAGCAAGCGGTGGGGTGGGCCTAGGTGAGGGCGCTGGCGAGCAGGATCCTGGGAGCCAACGTTTTTGCGCGGGGAGCCTTCAAAGGTCAGCGTGGGCTCGGAGGGCCCTGCCCGATCTCTTGCCCTGATTGACCGGCGGGGCCTCTAGCGGCTCGGGTGGCTGAAGGGCAGCAGGGTGAGTGCGGCACATGAGCTCGGGGTCCCCATCCCCAGCGTTGCGACGCCAGGCCCCTTGGGAAGTGCCCCTCGGTGGCCGACCTATGGTTAGGGTTAGCCTCCAGGAGCCCCGCAGGCCCGATACACCACCTGTGCGTCGAGCGGAGAGTTGGGCCGAGGTGAGGGTGCTGGTGAACATGAGCCTGGGCCCAAGCGTTTTGGTTCGGTGCGCCTTCCAAGGTCGGCAGGGGTTCGGAGGGCCCTGCCAGTTCTCCCACCCTGAATGAATGGCGGCGCCCCTAGCGGCCTGTGTGGGTTGGGGTGGCAGCGTGCATCCGGCGCTGGGGCTTGGGGGCCCCCAATCCCTGGCGTTGCGGCGCCAGGCCCCTTAGGAAGGGACCTTCAGGGGCTGTCCTAGGGTTAGGGTGAGCTCCCAGGAGGCCGGCAGGCCCGAGTCGCTGGCTCTGCGAAGAGCGGAGGTGCGGGCCGAGTTGAGGGTGATGCAGAGCGGGAGCGTGGTCCCCAGCGTTTTGGCGCCCTGGGCCTTCGACTGTTGCCATGGCTCAAAGGGCCCTGCCCGTTCTCCTGCCCTGAAGAACCTACGGTGCCCTAGGCAGCTCCCTTGGCGGTGGAGTGGCAGGGTGAGTCCATGCTGCGGCTCGTGGATCCCCAATCCCCAGCGTTGTGGGGCCAGGCCTCTTGGGAGGGGCTCCTCGTGGGCGGACCTAGGTTTAGAGTTAGCACCCAGGAGGCCAGCAGGCCCAATCCTCTGGCTGGGCGGCGAGAGGTGGGCGGCCCGAGGTAAAGGCGCTGGCGATCGGGAGCGTGGGCCCCTGCATTTTGGCGCAGGAGGCTTCAAATATCGCCGGTTTCTCCAGGGCCCTGTCCCTTCTCCCGCCCTGAATGACGGGCGGCGCCACTAGCGTCCCGGGTGGCGACGTGGCGGCAGGGTGAGTCTGGCTCTGGGTCTTGGGGTCCCTGATCCCCAGTGTAGCGGCACCAGGACCCTTGGGAGGGGCCCCTGGGTGGCTGACCTAGGGTTAGGGTTAGCCCCCAGGAGGCCGGCAGGTGGGATCCGGCCACTGTCCGGGGAGCGGAGGGCGGGGCCGAGGTGAGGGCGTTGGGGAGCGGGAGCGTGGGCACCAGCGTTTTGGCACGGGGAGCCTTGGAAGGCCACCGGGGGCTCGGAAGGCCCTGCCCCTTCTCTCGCCCTGAATGACCCGCAGTGCTCCTAGCGGCCTGGGTGGCGGCGTTGCGGTAGGGTGAGTGTGGCTCTGGGGCTTGAGGTTCCCGATCCCCGGCGAAGCGGCACCAGGACCCTTGGGAGGGGCCCCTGGGGGGCCGACCTAGGGTTAGGGTTAGCACCCGGGAGGCCGGCAGGCGGGATCCGCCCGCTGTGCGTGGAGCGGAGGGGCGGGCCGAGGTGAGGGCGCTGGCGAGCAAGAGCCTGGGCCCAAGCGTTTTGGCACCGGGGGCCTTCGAATGTCTCCGGGGACTCGGCGGGCCCTGCCCATTCTCCTCCCTGAATGACCGGCGGCGCCCCTAGCATCCCAGGTGGCGGCGGGGCGGCATGTAAGTCCGGGCATAGGGCTCGGGGGCCCCAGTCCACCGCGTTGCGGCGCCAGGCCCCTTGGGAGGGGCCCCTCGGAGGCTGACCTAGGGTGAGGTTTTGCCCCTAGGATGCCGGCAGGCCCTATTCGCCAGCCGTGTGGAGACTGGAGTGGCGGACCGAGGTGAGGGCACTGGTGAGCGGGAGCGTGGGCCCGGGTGTTTTGGCGCGGGGGGCCTTTGAAGGTCGCCGTGTCTTGGAGGGCCCTGCCCGTGCTCCCGCCCTGAATGAACGGCACCACCCCAAGCCCCCGGGTGGCGGCTGGGTGGCAGGGTGAGTCCAGTGCTGAGGCTCGGGGGTCCCCAATCCCCAGCGTTGCGGCGCCAGATCCCTTGGGAGGGGCCCCTCGGGGGTCGATCTAGGGTTGCGGTTAGCCCCCAGGAGGCCGGTGGACCCGATCAGCAGCTGTGCGGCACGCGGAGGGTTGGGCCGAGGTGAGGGCGCTGGCGAGACTGAGCATGAGCCCAAGCGTTTTAGTGTGGGGGCCCTTCGAAGGTCAGTGGGGGCTCGGAGGGACCTGCCCGTTCTCCCGCTCTGAATGACCGGCGGGGCCCCTAGAGGCTCCGGTGCCTGAAGGGCAGCAGGGTGAGACCGGCACTTGGGTTGGGGTCCCCATTCCCGGCCGGCGTTGTGGCGCCAGGCCACTTGGGAAGGGCCCCTCCGTGGCCGAACTACAGTTAGGGTTAGCCCCCAGGAGGCCAGCAGGCCCGATACACCGCCTGTGCGTCGAGCGGAGCGTTGGGCCGAGGTGAGGGTGCTGGTGAACATGAGCCCGGGCCCAAGCGTTTTGGTTCGGGGCGCCTTCGAAGGTCGGCGGGGGTTCGAAGGGCCCTGCCCGTTCTCCCACCCTGAATGAATGGCGGCGCCCCTAGCGGCACGTGTGGGGCAGGGCGGCAGGGTGCATCCAGCGCTGGGGCTTGGGGGTTCCCAATCCCCGGCGTTGCGGCGCCAGGCCCCTTAGGAAGCGACCCTCGGGGCCGTCCTAGGGTTAGGGTTAGCGCCCAGGAGGCCGGCAGGCCCGATCCGCCGGCTGTGCGAGGAGTGGAGATGCAGGCCGAGTTGAGGGCGATGGCGAGCGGGAGCTGGGCCCCAGCGTTTTGGCGTCCTGGGCCTTTGAATGTTGCCATGGCTCGGAGGGCCCTGCCCTTTCTCCTGCCCTGAAGAACCAGCAAGGCCCCTAGCGGCTCCGTTGGCAGTGGGGCGGCAGGGTGAATCCCAGGCTGCGGCTCGGGGATCCCCAATCCCCGGCGTTGTGGTGCCAGGCCCCTTGGGAGGGGCTCCTCGTGGGCCGACCCAGGGTTAGAGTTAGCCCCCATAAGGCCGGCAGGCCAGATCCTCTGGCTGGGCGGTGAGAGGTGGGCGGCCCGAGGTAAAGGCGCTGGGGTGCGGGATTGTGGGCCCCTGCATTTTGGGGTGGGAGGCTTCAAATGTCGCCGGTTTCTCCAGGGCCCTGTCAGTTCTCCCGCCCTGAATGACCGGCGGCGCCCCTCGCGGCCCGGGTGGCAGCGTTGTGGGAGGGTGAGTCTGGCTTTGGGGCTTGGGGTTCCAGATCCCTGGCGTAGTGGCACCAAAACCCTTGGGAGGGGCCCCTGGGGGGCCGACCTAGGGTTAGGGTTAGCCCCCAGGAGACCGTCAGGCCCAACCACACACTGTGCGGCGAGCTGAGGTGCGGCCCGAGGTGAAGGCGCTGGGGAGCGGGAGCGTGGGCACCAGCGTTTTGGCACGGGGAGCCTTTGAAGGTCACCGGGGACTCAGAAGGCCCTGCCCTTCTCTCGCCCTCTATGACCCGCGGCGCCCCTAGCGGCCCAGGTGGGGACAGTGCGGCAGGGTGAGTCCGGCTCTGGGGCTCTGAGTTACCAATCCCCAGCATTGCAGAGCCAGGCCGCTTGGGATGTCCCCTCAGGGCCGACCTAGGGTTTTGGTTAGCTGCCAGGAGCCCGGCAGGCCCTATCCACCGGCTCTGAAGCAAGCGGTGGGGTGGGCCTAGGTGAGGGCGCTGGCGAGCAGGATCCTGGGAGCCAACGTTTTTGCGCGGGGAGCCTTCAAAGGTCAGCGTGGGCTCGGAGGGCCCTGCCCGATCTCTTGCCCTGATTGACCGGCGGGGCCTCTAGCGGCTCGGGTGGCTGAAGGGCAGCAGGGTGAGTGCGGCACATGAGCTCGGGGTCCCCATCCCCAGCGTTGCGACGCCAGGCCCCTTGGGAAGTGCCCCTCGGTGGCCGACCTATGGTTAGGGTTAGCCTCCAGGAGCCCCGCAGGCCCGATACACCACCTGTGCGTCGAGCGGAGAGTTGGGCCGAGGTGAGGGTGCTGGTGAACATGAGCCTGGGCCCAAGCGTTTTGGTTCGGTGCGCCTTCCAAGGTCGGCAGGGGTTCGGAGGGCCCTGCCAGTTCTCCCACCCTGAATGAATGGCGGCGCCCCTAGCGGCCTGTGTGGGTTGGGGTGGCAGCGTGCATCCGGCGCTGGGGCTTGGGGGCCCCCAATCCCTGGCGTTGCAGCGCCAGGCCCCTTAGGAAGGGACCTTCAGGGGCTGTCCTAGGGTTAGGGTGAGCTCCCAGGAGGCCGGCAGGCCCGAGTCGCTGGCTCTGCGAAGAGCGGAGGTGCGGGCCGAGTTGAGGGTGATGCAGAGCGGGAGCGTGGTCCCCAGCGTTTTGGCGCCCTGGGCCTTCGACTGTTGCCATGGCTCAAAGGGCCCTGCCCGTTCTCCTGCCCTGAAGAACCTACGGTGCCCTTAGCAGCTCCCTTGGCGGTGGAGTGGCAGGGTGAGTCCATGCTGCGGCTCGTGGATCCCCAATCCCCAGCGTTGTGGGGCCAGGCCTCTTGGGAGGGGCTCCTCGTGGGCGGACCTAGGTTTAGAGTTAGCACCCAGGAGGCCAGCAGGCCCAATCCTCTGGCTGGGCGGCGAGAGGTGGGCGGCCCGAGGTAAAGGCGCTGGCGATCGGGAGCGTGGGCCCCTGCATTTTGGCGCAGGAGGCTTCAAATATCGCCGGTTTCTCCAGGGCCCTGTCCCTTCTCCCGCCCTGAATGACGGGCGGCGCCACTAGCGTCCCGGGTGGCGACGTGGCGGCAGGGTGAGTCTGGCTCTGGGTCTTGGGGTCCCTGATCCCCAGTGTAGCGGCACCAGGACCCTTGGGAGGGGCCCCTGGGTGGCTGACCTAGGGTTAGGGTTAGCCCCCAGGAGGCCGGCAGGTGGGATCCGGCCACTGTCCGGGGAGCGGAGGGCGGGGCCGAGGTGAGGGCGTTGGGGAGCGGGAGCGTGGGCACCAGCGTTTTGGCACGGGGAGCCTTGGAAGGCCACCGGGGGCTCGGAAGGCCCTGCCCCTTCTCTCGCCCTGAATGACCCGCAGTGCTCCTAGCGGCCTGGGTGGCGGCGTTGCGGTAGGGTGAGTGTGGCTCTGGGGCTTGAGGTTCCCGATCCCCGGCGAAGCGGCACCAGGACCCTTGGGAGGGGCCCCTGGGGGGCCGACCTAGGGTTAGGGTTAGCACCCGGGAGGCCGGCAGGCGGGATCCGCCCGCTGTGCGTGGAGCGGAGGGGCGGGCCGAGGTGAGGGCGCTGGCGAGCAAGAGCCTGGGCCCAAGCGTTTTGGCACCGGGGGCCTTCGAATGTCTCCGGGGACTCGGCGGGCCCTGCCCATTCTCCTCCCTGAATGACCGGCGGCGCCCCTAGCATCCCAGGTGGCGGCGGGGCGGCATGTAAGTCCGGGCATAGGGCTCGGGGGCCCCAGTCCACCGCGTTGCGGCGCCAGGCCCCTTGGGAGGGGCCCCTCGGAGGCTGACCTAGGGTGAGGTTTTGCCCCTAGGATGCCGGCAGGCCCTATTCGCCAGCCGTGTGGAGACTGGAGTGGCGGACCGAGGTGAGGGCACTGGTGAGCGGGAGCGTGGGCCCGGGTGTTTTGGCGCGGGGGGCCTTTGAAGGTCGCCGTGTCTTGGAGGGCCCTGCCCGTGCTCCCGCCCTGAATGAACGGCACCACCCCAAGCCCCCGGGTGGCGGCTGGGTGGCAGGGTGAGTCCAGTGCTGAGGCTCGGGGGTCCCCAATCCCCAGCGTTGCGGCGCCAGATCCCTTGGGAGGGGCCCCTCGGGGGTCGATCTAGGGTTGCGGTTAGCCCCCAGGAGGCCGGTGGACCCGATCAGCGGCTGTGCGGCACGCGGAGGGTTGGGCCGAGGTGAGGGCGCTGGCGAGACTGAGCATGAGCCCAAGCGTTTTAGTGCGGGGGCCCTTCGAAGGTCAGTGGGGGCTCGGAGGGACCTGCCCGTTCTCCCGCTCTGAATGACCGGCGGGGCCCCTAGAGGCTCCGGTGCCTGAAGGGCAGCAGGGTGAGACCGGCACTTGGGTTGGGGTCCCCATTCCCGGCCGGCGTTGTGGCGCCAGGCCACTTGGGAAGGGCCCCTCCGTGGCCGAACTACAGTTAGGGTTAGCCCCCAGGAGGCCAGCAGGCCCGATACACCGCCTGTGCGTCGAGCGGAGCGTTGGGCCGAGGTGAGGGTGCTGGTGAACATGAGCCCGGGCCCAAGCGTTTTGGTTCGGGGCGCCTTCGAAGGTCGGCGGGGGTTCGAAGGGCCCTGCCCGTTCTCCCACCCTGAATGAATGGCGGCGCCCCTAGCGGCACGTGTGGGGCAGGGCGGCAGGGTGCATCCAGCGCTGGGGCTTGGGGGTTCCCAATCCCCGGCGTTGCGGCGCCAGGCCCCTTAGGAAGCGACCCTCGGGGCCGTCCTAGGGTTAGGGTTAGCGCCCAGGAGGCCGGCAGGCCCGATCCGCCGGCTGTGCGAGGAGTGGAGATGCAGGCCGAGTTGAGGGCGATGGCGAGCGGGAGCTGGGCCCCAGCGTTTTGGCGTCCTGGGCCTTTGAATGTTGCCATGGCTCGGAGGGCCCTGCCCTTTCTCCTGCCCTGAAGAACCAGCAAGGCCCCTAGCGGCTCCGTTGGCAGTGGGGCGGCAGGGTGAATCCCAGGCTGCGGCTCGGGGATCCCCAATCCCCGGCGTTGTGGTGCCAGGCCCCTTGGGAGGGGCTCCTCGTGGGCCGACCCAGGGTTAGAGTTAGCCCCCATAAGGCCGGCAGGCCAGATCCTCTGGCTGGGCGGTGAGAGGTGGGCGGCCCGAGGTAAAGGCGCTGGGGTGCGGGATTGTGGGCCCCTGCATTTTGGGGTGGGAGGCTTCAAATGTCGCCGGTTTCTCCAGGGCCCTGTCAGTTCTCCCGCCCTGAATGACCGGCGGCGCCCCTCGCGGCCCGGGTGGCAGCGTTGTGGGAGGGTGAGTCTGGCTTTGGGGCTTGGGGTTCCAGATCCCTGGCGTAGTGGCACCAAAACCCTTGGGAGGGGCCCCTGGGGGGCCGACCTAGGGTTAGGGTTAGCCCCCAGGAGACCGTCAGGCCCAACCACACACTGTGCGGCGAGCTGAGGTGCGGCCCGAGGTGAAGGCGCTGGGGAGCGGGAGCGTGGGCACCAGCGTTTTGGCACGGGGAGCCTTTGAAGGTCACCGGGGACTCAGAAGGCCCTGCCCTTCTCTCGCCCTCTATGACCCGCGGCGCCCCTAGCGGCCCAGGTGGGGACAGTGCGGCAGGGTGAGTCCGGCTCTGGGGCTCTGAGTTACCAATCCCCAGCATTGCAGAGCCAGGCCGCTTGGGATGTCCCCTCAGGGCCGACCTAGGGTTTTGGTTAGCTGCCAGGAGCCCGGCAGGCCCTATCCACCGGCTCTGAAGCAAGCGGTGGGGTGGGCCTAGGTGAGGGCGCTGGCGAGCAGGATCCTGGGAGCCAACGTTTTTGCGCGGGGAGCCTTCAAAGGTCAGCGTGGGCTCGGAGGGCCCTGCCCGATCTCTTGCCCTGATTGACCGGCGGGGCCTCTAGCGGCTCGGGTGGCTGAAGGGCAGCAGGGTGAGTGCGGCACATGAGCTCGGGGTCCCCATCCCCAGCGTTGCGACGCCAGGCCCCTTGGGAAGTGCCCCTCGGTGGCCGACCTATGGTTAGGGTTAGCCTCCAGGAGCCCCGCAGGCCCGATACACCACCTGTGCGTCGAGCGGAGAGTTGGGCCGAGGTGAGGGTGCTGGTGAACATGAGCCTGGGCCCAAGCGTTTTGGTTCGGTGCGCCTTCCAAGGTCGGCAGGGGTTCGGAGGGCCCTGCCAGTTCTCCCACCCTGAATGAATGGCGGCGCCCCTAGCGGCCTGTGTGGGTTGGGGTGGCAGCGTGCATCCGGCGCTGGGGCTTGGGGGCCCCCAATCCCTGGCGTTGCAGCGCCAGGCCCCTTAGGAAGGGACCTTCAGGGGCTGTCCTAGGGTTAGGGTGAGCTCCCAGGAGGCCGGCAGGCCCGAGTCGCTGGCTCTGCGAAGAGCGGAGGTGCGGGCCGAGTTGAGGGTGATGCAGAGCGGGAGCGTGGTCCCCAGCGTTTTGGCGCCCTGGGCCTTCGACTGTTGCCATGGCTCAAAGGGCCCTGCCCGTTCTCCTGCCCTGAAGAACCTACGGTGCCCTTAGCAGCTCCCTTGGCGGTGGAGTGGCAGGGTGAGTCCATGCTGCGGCTCGTGGATCCCCAATCCCCAGCGTTGTGGGGCCAGGCCTCTTGGGAGGGGCTCCTCGTGGGCGGACCTAGGTTTAGAGTTAGCACCCAGGAGGCCAGCAGGCCCAATCCTCTGGCTGGGCGGCGAGAGGTGGGCGGCCCGAGGTAAAGGCGCTGGCGATCGGGAGCGTGGGCCCCTGCATTTTGGCGCAGGAGGCTTCAAATATCGCCGGTTTCTCCAGGGCCCTGTCCCTTCTCCCGCCCTGAATGACGGGCGGCGCCACTAGCGTCCCGGGTGGCGACGTGGCGGCAGGGTGAGTCTGGCTCTGGGTCTTGGGGTCCCTGATCCCCAGTGTAGCGGCACCAGGACCCTTGGGAGGGGCCCCTGGGTGGCTGACCTAGGGTTAGGGTTAGCCCCCAGGAGGCCGGCAGGTGGGATCCGGCCACTGTCCGGGGAGCGGAGGGCGGGGCCGAGGTGAGGGCGTTGGGGAGCGGGAGCGTGGGCACCAGCGTTTTGGCACGGGGAGCCTTGGAAGGCCACCGGGGGCTCGGAAGGCCCTGCCCCTTCTCTCGCCCTGAATGACCCGCAGTGCTCCTAGCGGCCTGGGTGGCGGCGTTGCGGTAGGGTGAGTGTGGCTCTGGGGCTTGAGGTTCCCGATCCCCGGCGAAGCGGCACCAGGACCCTTGGGAGGGGCCCCTGGGGGGCCGACCTAGGGTTAGGGTTAGCACCCGGGAGGCCGGCAGGCGGGATCCGCCCGCTGTGCGTGGAGCGGAGGGGCGGGCCGAGGTGAGGGCGCTGGCGAGCAAGAGCCTGGGCCCAAGCGTTTTGGCACCGGGGGCCTTCGAATGTCTCCGGGGACTCGGCGGGCCCTGCCCATTCTCCTCCCTGAATGACCGGCGTCGCCCCTAGCAGCCGAGGTGGCAGCGGGGCGGCATGTAAGTCCGGGCATAGGGCTCGGGGGTCCCCAGTCCACCGCGTTGCGGCGCCAGGCCCCTTGGGAGGGGCCCCTCGGAGGCTGACCTAGGGTGAGGTTTAGCCCCTAGGATGCCGGCAGGCCCTATTCGCCAGCCGTGTGGAGACTGGAGTGGCGGACCGAGGTGAGGGCACTGGTGAGCGGGAGCGTGGGCCCGGGTGTTTTGGCGCGGGGGGCCTTTGAAGGTCGCCGTGTCTTGGAGGGCCCTGCCCGTGCTCCCGCCCTGAATGAACGGCACCACCCCAAGCCCCCGGGTGGCGGCTGGGTGGCAGGGTGAGTCCAGTGCTGAGGCTCGGGGGTCCCCAATCCCCAGCGTTGCGGCGCCAGATCCCTTGGGAGGGGCCCCTCGGGGGTCGATCTAGGGTTGCGGTTAGCCCCCAGGAGGCCGGTGGACCCGATCAGCGGCTGTGCGGCACGCGGAGGGTTGGGCCGAGGTGAGGGCGCTGGCGAGACTGAGCATGAGCCCAAGCGTTTTAGTGCGGGGGCCCTTCGAAGGTCAGTGGGGGCTCGGAGGGACCTGCCCGTTCTCCCGCTCTGAATGACCGGCGGGGCCCCTAGAGGCTCCGGTGCCTGAAGGGCAGCAGGGTGAGACCGGCACTTGGGTTGGGGTCCCCATTCCCGGCGTTGTGGCGCCAGGCCACTTGGGAAGGGCCCCTCCGTGGCCGAACTACAGTTAGGGTTAGCCCCCAGGAGGCCACCAGGCCCGATACACCGCCTGTGCGTCGAGCGGAGCATTGGGCCGAGGTGAGGGTGCTGGTGAACATGAGCCCGGGCCCAAGCGTTTTGGTTCGGGGCGCCTTCGAAGGTCGGCGGGGGTTCGAAGGGCCCTGCCCGTTCTCCCACCCTGAATGAATGGCGGCGCCCCTAGCGGCACGTGTGGGGCAGGGCGGCAGGGTGCATCCAGCGCTGGGGCTTGGGGGTTCCCAATCCCCAGCGTTGCGGCGCCAGGCCCCTTAGGAAGCGACCCTCGGGGCCGTCCTAGGGTTAGGGTTAGCGCCCAGGAGGCCGGCAGGCCCGATCCGCCGGCTGTGCGAGGAGTGGAGATGCAGGCCGAGTTGAGGGCGATGGCGAGCGGGAGCTGGGCCCCAGCGTTTTGGCGTCCTGGGCCTTTGAATGTTGCCATGGCTCGGAGGGCCCTGCCCTTTCTCCTGCCCTGAAGAACCTGCAAGGCCCCTAGCGGCTCCGTTGGCAGTGGGGTGGCAGGGTGAATCCCAGGCTGCGGCTCGGGGATCCCCAATCCCCGGCGTTGTGGTGCCAGGCCCCTTGGGAGGGGCTCCTCGTGGGCCGACCCAGGGTTAGAGTTAGCCCCCATAAGGCCGGCAGGCCAGATCCTCTGGCTGGGCGGTGAGAGGTGGGCGGGCCGAGGTAAAGGCGCTGGGGTGCGGGATTGTGGGCCCCTGCATTTTGGGGTGGGAGGCTTCAAATGTCGCCGGTTTCTCCAGGGCCCTGTCAGTTCTCCCGCCCTGAATGACCGGCGGCGCCCCTCGCGGCCCGGGTGGCAGCGTTGTGGGAGGGTGAGTCTGGCTTTGGGGCTTGGGGTTCCAGATCCCTGGCGTAGTGGCACCAAAACCCTTGGGAGGGGCCCCCGGGGGGCCGACCTAGGGTTAGGGTTAGCCCCCAGGAGACCGTCAGGCCCAACCACACACTGTGCGGCGAGCTGAGGTGCGGCCCGAGGTGAAGGCGCTGGGGAGCGGGAGCGTGGGCACCAGCGTTTTGGCACGGGGAGCCTTTGAAGGTCACCGGGGACTCAGAAGGCCCTGCCCTTCTCTCGCCCTCTATGACCCGCGGCGCCCCTAGCGGCCCAGGTGGGGACAGTGCGGCAGGGTGAGTCCGGCTCTGGGGCTCTGAGTTACCAATCCCCAGCATTGCAGAGCCAGGCCGCTTGGGATGTCCCCTCAGGGCCGACCTAGGGTTTTGGTTAGCTGCCAGGAGCCCGGCAGGCCCTATCCACCGGCTCTGAAGCAAGCGGTGGGGTGGGCCTAGGTGAGGGCGCTGGCGAGCAGGATCCTGGGAGCCAACGTTTTTGCGCGGGGAGCCTTCAAAGGTCAGCGTGGGCTCGGAGGGCCCTGCCCGATCTCTTGCCCTGATTGACCGGCGGGGCCTCTAGCGGCTCGGGTGGCTGAAGGGCAGCAGGGTGAGTGCGGCACATGAGCTCGGGGTCCCCATCCCCAGCGTTGCGACGCCAGGCCCCTTGGGAAGTGCCCCTCGGTGGCCGACCTATGGTTAGGGTTAGCCTCCAGGAGCCCCGCAGGCCCGATACACCACCTGTGCGTCGAGCGGAGAGTTGGGCCGAGGTGAGGGTGCTGGTGAACATGAGCCTGGGCCCAAGCGTTTTGGTTCGGTGCGCCTTCCAAGGTCGGCAGGGGTTCGGAGGGCCCTGCCAGTTCTCCCACCCTGAATGAATGGCGGCGCCCCTAGCGGCCTGTGTGGGTTGGGGTGGCAGCGTGCATCCGGCGCTGGGGCTTGGGGGCCCCCAATCCCTGGCGTTGCGGCGCCAGGCCCCTTAGGAAGGGACCTTCAGGGGCTGTCCTAGGGTTAGGGTGAGCTCCCAGGAGGCCGGCAGGCCCGAGTCGCTGGCTCTGCGAAGAGCGGAGGTGCGGGCCGAGTTGAGGGTGATGCAGAGCGGGAGCGTGGTCCCCAGCGTTTTGGCGCCCTGGGCCTTCGACTGTTGCCATGGCTCAAAGGGCCCTGCCCGTTCTCCTGCCCTGAAGAACCTACGGTGCCCTTAGCAGCTCCCTTGGCGGTGGAGTGGCAGGGTGAGTCCATGCTGCGGCTCGTGGATCCCCAATCCCCAGCGTTGTGGGGCCAGGCCTCTTGGGAGGGGCTCCTCGTGGGCGGACCTAGGTTTAGAGTTAGCACCCAGGAGGCCAGCAGGCCCAATCCTCTGGCTGGGCGGCGAGAGGTGGGCGGCCCGAGGTAAAGGCGCTGGCGATCGGGAGCGTGGGCCCCTGCATTTTGGCGCAGGAGGCTTCAAATATCGCCGGTTTCTCCAGGGCCCTGTCCCTTCTCCCGCCCTGAATGACGGGCGGCGCCACTAGCGTCCCGGGTGGCGACGTGGTGGCAGGGTGAGTCTGGCTCTGGGTCTTGGGGTCCCTGATCCCCAGTGTAGCGGCACCAGGACCCTTGGGAGGGGCCCCTGGGTGGCTGACCTAGGGTTAGGGTTAGCCCCCAGGAGGCCGGCAGGTGGGATCCGGCCACTGTCCGGGGAGCGGAGGGCGGGGCCGAGGTGAGGGCGTTGGGGAGCGGGAGCGTGGGCACCAGCGTTTTGGCACGGGGAGCCTTGGAAGGCCACCGGGGGCTCGGAAGGCCCTGCCCCTTCTCTCGCCCTGAATGACCCGCAGTGCTCCTAGCGGCCTGGGTGGCGGCGTTGCGGTAGGGTGAGTGTGGCTCTGGGGCTTGAGGTTCCCGATCCCCGGCGAAGCGGCACCAGGACCCTTGGGAGGGGCCCCTGGGGGGCCGACCTAGGGTTAGGGTTAGCACCCGGGAGGCCGGCAGGCGGGATCCGCCCGCTGTGCGTGGAGCGGAGGGGCGGGCCGAGGTGAGGGCGCTGGCGAGCAAGAGCCTGGGCCCAAGCGTTTTGGCACCGGGGGCCTTCAAATGTCTCCGGGGACTCGGCGGGCCCTGCCCATTCTCCTCCCTGAATGACCGGCGGCGCCCCTAGCAGCCCAGGTGGCGGCGGGGCGGCATGTAAGTCCGGGCATAGGGCTCGGGGGCCCCAGTCCACCGCGTTGCGGCGCCAGGCCCCTTGGGAGGGGCCCCTCGGAGGCTGACCTAGGGTGAGGTTTAGCCCCTAGGATGCCGGCAGGCCCTATTCGCCAGCCGTGTGGAGACTGGAGTGGCGGACCGAGGTGAGGGCACTGGTGAGCGGGAGCGTGGGCCCGGGTGTTTTGGCGCGGGGGGCCTTTGAAGGTCGCCGTGTCTTGGAGGGCCCTGCCCGTGCTCCCGCCCTGAATGAACGGCACCACCCCAAGCCCCCGGGTGGCGGCTGGGTGGCAGGGTGAGTCCAGTGCTGAGGCTCGGGGGTCCCCAATCCCCAGCGTTGCGGCGCCAGATCCCTTGGGAGGGGCCCCTCGGGGGTCGATCTAGGGTTGCGGTTAGCCCCCAGGAGGCCGGTGGACCCGATCAGCGGCTGTGCGGCACGCGGAGGGTTGGGCCGAGGTGAGGGCGCTGGCGAGACTGAGCATGAGCCCAAGCGTTTTAGTGCGGGGGCCCTTCGAAGGTCAGTGGGGGCTCGGAGGGACCTGCCCGTTCTCCCGCTCTGAATGACCGGCGGGGCCCCTAGAGGCTCCGGTGCCTGAAGGGCAGCAGGGTGAGACCGGCACTTGGGTTGGGGTCCCCTTTCCCGGCCGGCGTTGTGGCGCCAGGCCACTTGGGAAGGGCCCCTCCGTGGCCGAACTACAGTTAGGGTTAGCCCCCAGGAGGCCAGCAGGCCCGATACACCGCCTGTGCGTCGAGCGGAGCGTTGGGCCGAGGTGAGGGTGCTGGTGAACATGAGCCCGGGCCCAAGCGTTTTGGTTCGGGGCGCCTTCGAAGGTCGGCGGGGGTTCGAAGGGCCCTGCCCGTTCTCCCACCCTGAATGAATGGCGGCGCCCCTAGCGGCACGTGTGGGGCAGGGCGGCAGGGTGCATCCAGCGCTGGGGCTTGGGGGTTCCCAATCCCCGGCGTTGCGGCGCCAGGCCCCTTAGGAAGCGACCCTCGGGGCCGTCCTAGGGTTAGGGTTAGCGCCCAGGAGGCCGGCAGGCCCGATCCGCCGGCTGTGCGAGGAGTGGAGATGCAGGCCGAGTTGAGGGCGATGGCGAGCGGGAGCTGGGCCCCAGCGTTTTGGCGTCCTGGGCCTTTGAATGTTGCCATGGCTCGGAGGGCCCTGCCCTTTCTCCTGCCCTGAAGAACCAGCAAGGCCCCTAGCGGCTCCGTTGGCAGTGGGGCGGCAGGGTGAATCCCAGGCTGCGGCTCGGGGATCCCCAATCCCCGGCGTTGTGGTGCCAGGCCCCTTGGGAGGGGCTCCTCGTGGGCCGACCCAGGGTTAGAGTTAGCCCCCATAAGGCCGGCAGGCCAGATCCTCTGGCTGGGCGGTGAGAGGTGGGCGGCCCGAGGTAAAGGCGCTGGGGTGCGGGATTGTGGGCCCCTGCATTTTGGGGTGGGAGGCTTCAAATGTCGCCGGTTTCTCCAGGGCCCTGTCAGTTCTCCCGCCCTGAATGACCGGCGGCGCCCCTCGCGGCCCGGGTGGCAGCGTTGTGGGAGGGTGAGTCTGGCTTTGGGGCTTGGGGTTCCAGATCCCTGGCGTAGTGGCACCAAAACCCTTGGGAGGGGCCCCTGGGGGGCCGACCTAGGGTTAGGGTTAGCCCCCAGGAGACCGTCAGGCCCAACCACACACTGTGCGGCGAGCTGAGGTGCGGCCCGAGGTGAAGGCGCTGGGGAGCGGGAGCGTGGGCACCAGCGTTTTGGCACGGGGAGCCTTTGAAGGTCACCGGGGACTCAGAAGGCCCTGCCCTTCTCTCGCCCTCTATGACCCGCGGCGCCCCTAGCGGCCCAGGTGGGGACAGTGCGGCAGGGTGAGTCCGGCTCTGGGGCTCTGAGTTACCAATCCCCAGCATTGCAGAGCCAGGCCGCTTGGGATGTCCCCTCAGGGCCGACCTAGGGTTTTGGTTAGCTGCCAGGAGCCCGGCAGGCCCTATCCACCGGCTCTGAAGCAAGCGGTGGGGTGGGCCTAGGTGAGGGCGCTGGCGAGCAGGATCCTGGGAGCCAACGTTTTTGCGCGGGGAGCCTTCAAAGGTCAGCGTGGGCTCGGAGGGCCCTGCCCGATCTCTTGCCCTGATTGACCGGCGGGGCCTCTAGCGGCTCGGGTGGCTGAAGGGCAGCAGGGTGAGTGCGGCACATGAGCTCGGGGTCCCCATCCCCAGCGTTGCGACGCCAGGCCCCTTGGGAAGTGCCCCTCGGTGGCCGACCTATGGTTAGGGTTAGCCTCCAGGAGCCCCGCAGGCCCGATACACCACCTGTGCGTCGAGCGGAGAGTTGGGCCGAGGTGAGGGTGCTGGTGAACATGAGCCTGGGCCCAAGCGTTTTGGTTCGGTGCGCCTTCCAAGGTCGGCAGGGGTTCGGAGGGCCCTGCCAGTTCTCCCACCCTGAATGAATGGCGGCGCCCCTAGCGGCCTGTGTGGGTTGGGGTGGCAGCGTGCATCCGGCGCTGGGGCTTGGGGGCCCCCAATCCCTGGCGTTGCAGCGCCAGGCCCCTTAGGAAGGGACCTTCAGGGGCTGTCCTAGGGTTAGGGTGAGCTCCCAGGAGGCCGGCAGGCCCGAGTCGCTGGCTCTGCGAAGAGCGGAGGTGCGGGCCGAGTTGAGGGTGATGCAGAGCGGGAGCGTGGTCCCCAGCGTTTTGGCGCCCTGGGCCTTCGACTGTTGCCATGGCTCAAAGGGCCCTGCCCGTTCTCCTGCCCTGAAGAACCTACGGTGCCCTTAGCAGCTCCCTTGGCGGTGGAGTGGCAGGGTGAGTCCATGCTGCGGCTCGTGGATCCCCAATCCCCAGCGTTGTGGGGCCAGGCCTCTTGGGAGGGGCTCCTCGTGGGCGGACCTAGGTTTAGAGTTAGCACCCAGGAGGCCAGCAGGCCCAATCCTCTGGCTGGGCGGCGAGAGGTGGGCGGCCCGAGGTAAAGGCGCTGGCGATCGGGAGCGTGGGCCCCTGCATTTTGGCGCAGGAGGCTTCAAATATCGCCGGTTTCTCCAGGGCCCTGTCCCTTCTCCCGCCCTGAATGACGGGCGGCGCCACTAGCGTCCCGGGTGGCGACGTGGCGGCAGGGTGAGTCTGGCTCTGGGTCTTGGGGTCCCTGATCCCCAGTGTAGCGGCACCAGGACCCTTGGGAGGGGCCCCTGGGTGGCTGACCTAGGGTTAGGGTTAGCCCCCAGGAGGCCGGCAGGTGGGATCCGGCCACTGTCCGGGGAGCGGAGGGCGGGGCCGAGGTGAGGGCGTTGGGGAGCGGGAGCGTGGGCACCAGCGTTTTGGCACGGGGAGCCTTGGAAGGCCACCGGGGGCTCGGAAGGCCCTGCCCCTTCTCTCGCCCTGAATGACCCGCAGTGCTCCTAGCGGCCTGGGTGGCGGCGTTGCGGTAGGGTGAGTGTGGCTCTGGGGCTTGAGGTTCCCGATCCCCGGCGAAGCGGCACCAGGACCCTTGGGAGGGGCCCCTGGGTGGCCGACCTAGGGTTAGGGTTAGCACCCGGGAGGCCGGCAGGCGGGATCCGCCCGCTGTGCGTGGAGCGGAGGGGCGGGCCGAGGTGAGGGCGCTGGCGAGCAAGAGCCTGGGCCCAAGCGTTTTGGCACCGGGGGCCTTCGAATGTCTCTGGGGACTCGGCGGGCCCTGCCCATTCTCCTCCCTGAATGACCGGCGGCGCCCCTAGCAGCCGAGGTGGCAGCGGGGCGGCATGTAAGTCCGGGCATAGGGCTCGGGGGTCCCCAGTCCACCGCGTTGCGGCGCCAGGCCCCTTGGGAGGGGCCCCTCGGAGGCTGACCTAGGGTGAGGTTTAGCCCCTAGGATGCCGGCAGGCCCTATTCGCCAGCCGTGTGGAGACTGGAGTGGCGGACCGAGGTGAGGGCACTGGTGAGCGGGAGCGTGGGCCCGGGTGTTTTGGCGCGGGGGGCCTTTGAAGGTCGCCGTGTCTTGGAGGGCCCTGCCCGTGCTCCCGCCCTGAATGAACGGCACCACCCCAAGCCCCCGGGTGGCGGCTGGGTGGCAGGGTGAGTCCAGTGCTGAGGCTCGGGGGTCCCCAATCCCCAGCGTTGCGGCGCCAGATCCCTTGGGAGGGGCCCCTCGGGGGTCGATCTAGGGTTGCGGTTAGCCCCCAGGAGGCCGGTGGACCCGATCAGCGGCTGTGCGGCACGCGGAGGGTTGGGCCGAGGTGAGGGCGCTGGCGAGACTGAGCATGAGCCCAAGCGTTTTAGTGCGGGGGCCCTTCGAAGGTCAGTGGGGGCTCGGAGGGACCTGCCCGTTCTCCCGCTCTGAATGACCGGCGGGGCCCCTAGAGGCTCCGGTGCCTGAAGGGCAGCAGGGTGAGACCGGCACTTGGGTTGGGGTCCCCATTCCCGGCGTTGTGGCGCCAGGCCACTTGGGAAGGGCCCCTCCGTGGCCGAACTACAGTTAGGGTTAGCCCCCAGGAGGCCACCAGGCCCGATACACCGCCTGTGCGTCGAGCGGAGCATTGGGCCGAGGTGAGGGTGCTGGTGAACATGAGCCCGGGCCCAAGCGTTTTGGTTCGGGGCGCCTTCGAAGGTCGGCGGGGGTTCGAAGGGCCCTGCCCGTTCTCCCACCCTGAATGAATGGCGGCGCCCCTAGCGGCACGTGTGGGGCAGGGCGGCAGGGTGCATCCAGCGCTGGGGCTTGGGGGTTCCCAATCCCCAGCGTTGCGGCGCCAGGCCCCTTAAGAAGCGACCCTCGGGGCCGTCCTAGGGTTAGGGTTAGCGCCCAGGAGGCCGGCAGGCCCGATCCGCCGGCTGTGCGAGGAGTGGAGATGCAGGCCGAGTTGAGGGCGATGGCGAGCGGGAGCTGGGCCCCAGCGTTTTGGCGTCCTGGGCCTTTGAATGTTGCCATGGCTCGGAGGGCCCTGCCCTTTCTCCTGCCCTGAAGAACCTGCAAGGCCCCTAGCGGCTCCGTTGGCAGTGGGGTGGCAGGGTGAATCCCAGGCTGCGGCTCGGGGATCCCCAATCCCCGGCGTTGTGGTGCCAGGCCCCTTGGGAGGGGCTCCTCGTGGGCCGACCCAGGGTTAGAGTTAGCCCCCATAAGGCCGGCAGGCCAGATCCTCTGGCTGGGCGGTGAGAGGTGGGCGGGCCGAGGTAAAGGCGCTGGGGTGCGGGATTGTGGGCCCCTGCATTTTGGGGTGGGAGGCTTCAAATGTCGCCGGTTTCTCCAGGGCCCTGTCAGTTCTCCCGCCCTGAATGACCGGCGGCGCCCCTCGCGGCCCGGGTGGCAGCGTTGTGGGAGGGTGAGTCTGGCTTTGGGGCTTGGGGTTCCAGATCCCTGGCGTAGTGGCACCAAAACCCTTGGGAGGGGCCCCCGGGGGGCCGACCTAGGGTTAGGGTTAGCCCCCAGGAGACCGTCAGGCCCAACCACACACTGTGCGGCGAGCTGAGGTGCGGCCCGAGGTGAAGGCGCTGGGGAGCGGGAGCGTGGGCACCAGCGTTTTGGCACGGGGAGCCTTTGAAGGTCACCGGGGACTCAGAAGGCCCTGCCCTTCTCTCGCCCTCTATGACCCGCGGCGCCCCTAGCGGCCCAGGTGGGGACAGTGCGGCAGGGTGAGTCCGGCTCTGGGGCTCTGAGTTACCAATCCCCAGCATTGCAGAGCCAGGCCGCTTGGGATGTCCCCTCAGGGCCGACCTAGGGTTTTGGTTAGCTGCCAGGAGCCCGGCAGGCCCTATCCACCGGCTCTGAAGCAAGCGGTGGGGTGGGCCTAGGTGAGGGCGCTGGTGAGCAGGATCCTGGGAGCCAACGTTTTTGCGCGGGGAGCCTTCAAAGGTCAGCGTGGGCTCGGAGGGCCCTGCCCGATCTCTTGCCCTGATTGACCGGCGGGGCCTCTAGCGGCTCGGGTGGCTGAAGGGCAGCAGGGTGAGTGCGGCACATGAGCTCGGGGTCCCCATCCCCAGCGTTGCGACGCCAGGCCCCTTGGGAAGTGCCCCTCGGTGGCCGACCTATGGTTAGGGTTAGCCTCCAGGAGCCCCGCAGGCCCGATACACCACCTGTGCGTCGAGCGGAGAGTTGGGCCGAGGTGAGGGTGCTGGTGAACATGAGCCTGGGCCCAAGCGTTTTGGTTCGGTGCGCCTTCCAAGGTCGGCAGGGGTTCGGAGGGCCCTGCCAGTTCTCCCACCCTGAATGAATGGCGGCGCCCCTAGCGGCCTGTGTGGGTTGGGGTGGCAGCGTGCATCCGGCGCTGGGGCTTGGGGGCCCCCAATCCCTGGCGTTGCGGCGCCAGGCCCCTTAGGAAGGGACCTTCAGGGGCTGTCCTAGGGTTAGGGTGAGCTCCCAGGAGGCCGGCAGGCCCGAGTCGCTGGCTCTGCGAAGAGCGGAGGTGCGGGCCGAGTTGAGGGTGATGCAGAGCGGGAGCGTGGTCCCCAGCGTTTTGGCGCCCTGGGCCTTCGACTGTTGCCATGGCTCAAAGGGCCCTGCCCGTTCTCCTGCCCTGAAGAACCTACGGTGCCCTTAGCAGCTCCCTTGGCGGTGGAGTGGCAGGGTGAGTCCATGCTGCGGCTCGTGGATCCCCAATCCCCAGCGTTGTGGGGCCAGGCCTCTTGGGAGGGGCTCCTCGTGGGCGGACCTAGGTTTAGAGTTAGCACCCAGGAGGCCAGCAGGCCCAATCCTCTGGCTGGGCGGCGAGAGGTGGGCGGCCCGAGGTAAAGGCGCTGGCGATCGGGAGCGTGGGCCCCTGCATTTTGGCGCAGGAGGCTTCAAATATCGCCGGTTTCTCCAGGGCCCTGTCCCTTCTCCCGCCCTGAATGACGGGCGGCGCCACTAGCGTCCCGGGTGGCGACGTGGTGGCAGGGTGAGTCTGGCTCTGGGTCTTGGGGTCCCTGATCCCCAGTGTAGCGGCACCAGGACCCTTGGGAGGGGCCCCTGGGTGGCTGACCTAGGGTTAGGGTTAGCCCCCAGGAGGCCGGCAGGTGGGATCCGGCCACTGTCCGGGGAGCGGAGGGCGGGGCCGAGGTGAGGGCGTTGGGGAGCGGGAGCGTGGGCACCAGCGTTTTGGCACGGGGAGCCTTGGAAGGCCACCGGGGGCTCGGAAGGCCCTGCCCCTTCTCTCGCCCTGAATGACCCGCAGTGCTCCTAGCGGCCTGGGTGGCGGCGTTGCGGTAGGGTGAGTGTGGCTCTGGGGCTTGAGGTTCCCGATCCCCGGCGAAGCGGCACCAGGACCCTTGGGAGGGGCCCCTGGGGGGCCGACCTAGGGTTAGGGTTAGCACCCGGGAGGCCGGCAGGCGGGATCCGCCCGCTGTGCGTGGAGCGGAGGGGCGGGCCGAGGTGAGGGCGCTGGCGAGCAAGAGCCTGGGCCCAAGCGTTTTGGCACCGGGGGCCTTCAAATGTCTCCGGGGACTCGGCGGGCCCTGCCCATTCTCCTCCCTGAATGACCGGCGGCGCCCCTAGCAGCCCAGGTGGCGGCGGGGCGGCATGTAAGTCCGGGCATAGGGCTCGGGGGCCCCAGTCCACCGCGTTGCGGCGCCAGGCCCCTTGGGAGGGGCCCCTCGGAGGCTGACCTAGGGTGAGGTTTAGCCCCTAGGATGCCGGCAGGCCCTATTCGCCAGCCGTGTGGAGACTGGAGTGGCGGACCGAGGTGAGGGCACTGGTGAGCGGGAGCGTGGGCCCGGGTGTTTTGGCGCGGGGGGCCTTTGAAGGTCGCCGTGTCTTGGAGGGCCCTGCCCGTGCTCCCGCCCTGAATGAACGGCACCACCCCAAGCCCCCGGGTGGCGGCTGGGTGGCAGGGTGAGTCCAGTGCTGAGGCTCGGGGGTCCCCAATCCCCAGCGTTGCGGCGCCAGATCCCTTGGGAGGGGCCCCTCGGGGGTCGATCTAGGGTTGCGGTTAGCCCCCAGGAGGCCGGTGGACCCGATCAGCGGCTGTGCGGCACGCGGAGGGTTGGGCCGAGGTGAGGGCGCTGGCGAGACTGAGCATGAGCCCAAGCGTTTTAGTGCGGGGGCCCTTCGAAGGTCAGTGGGGGCTCGGAGGGACCTGCCCGTTCTCCCGCTCTGAATGACCGGCGGGGCCCCTAGAGGCTCCGGTGCCTGAAGGGCAGCAGGGTGAGACCGGCACTTGGGTTGGGGTCCCCTTTCCCGGCCGGCGTTGTGGCGCCAGGCCACTTGGGAAGGGCCCCTCCGTGGCCGAACTACAGTTAGGGTTAGCCCCCAGGAGGCCAGCAGGCCCGATACACCGCCTGTGCGTCGAGCGGAGCGTTGGGCCGAGGTGAGGGTGCTGGTGAACATGAGCCCGGGCCCAAGCGTTTTGGTTCGGGGCGCCTTCGAAGGTCGGCGGGGGTTCGAAGGGCCCTGCCCGTTCTCCCACCCTGAATGAATGGCGGCGCCCCTAGCGGCACGTGTGGGGCAGGGCGGCAGGGTGCATCCAGCGCTGGGGCTTGGGGGTTCCCAATCCCCGGCGTTGCGGCGCCAGGCCCCTTAGGAAGCGACCCTCGGGGCCGTCCTAGGGTTAGGGTTAGCGCCCAGGAGGCCGGCAGGCCCGATCCGCCGGCTGTGCGAGGAGTGGAGATACAGGCCGAGTTGAGGGCGATGGCGAGCGGGAGCTGGGCCCCAGCGTTTTGGCGTCCTGGGCCTTTGAATGTTGCCATGGCTCGGAGGGCCCTGCCCTTTCTCCTGCCCTGAAGAACCAGCAAGGCCCCTAGCGGCTCCGTTGGCAGTGGGGCGGCAGGGTGAATCCCAGGCTGCGGCTCGGGGATCCCCAATCCCCGGCGTTGTGGTGCCAGGCCCCTTGGGAGGGGCTCCTCGTGGGCCGACCCAGGGTTAGAGTTAGCCCCCATAAGGCCGGCAGGCCAGATCCTCTGGCTGGGCGGTGAGAGGTGGGCGGGCCGAGGTAAAGGCGCTGGGGTGCGGGATTGTGGGCCCCTGCATTTTGGGGTGGGAGGCTTCAAATGTCGCCGGTTTCTCCAGGGCCCTGTCAGTTCTCCCGCCCTGAATGACCGGCGGCGCCCCTCGCGGCCCGGGTGGCAGCGTTGTGGGAGGGTGAGTCTGGCTTTGGGGCTTGGGGTTCCAGATCCCTGGCGTAGTGGCACCAAAACCCTTGGGAGGGGCCCCTGGGGGGCCGACCTAGGGTTAGGGTTAGCCCCCAGGAGACCGTCAGGCCCAACCACACACTGTGCGGCGAGCTGAGGTGCGGCCCGAGGTGAAGGCGCTGGGGAGCGGGAGCGTGGGCACCAGCGTTTTGGCACGGGGAGCCTTTGAAGGTCACCGGGGACTCAGAAGGCCCTGCCCTTCTCTCGCCCTCTATGACCCGCGGCGCCCCTAGCGGCCCAGGTGGGGACAGTGCGGCAGGGTGAGTCCGGCTCTGGGGCTCTGAGTTACCAATCCCCAGCATTGCAGAGCCAGGCCGCTTGGGATGTCCCCTCAGGGCCGACCTAGGGTTTTGGTTAGCTGCCAGGAGCCCGGCAGGCCCTATCCACCGGCTCTGAAGCAAGCGGTGGGGTGGGCCTAGGTGAGGGCGCTGGCGAGCAGGATCCTGGGAGCCAACGTTTTTGCGCGGGGAGCCTTCAAAGGTCAGCGTGGGCTCGGAGGGCCCTGCCCGATCTCTTGCCCTGATTGACCGGCGGGGCCTCTAGCGGCTCGGGTGGCTGAAGGGCAGCAGGGTGAGTGCGGCACATGAGCTCGGGGTCCCCATCCCCAGCGTTGCGACGCCAGGCCCCTTGGGAAGTGCCCCTCGGTGGCCGACCTATGGTTAGGGTTAGCCTCCAGGAGCCCCGCAGGCCCGATACACCACCTGTGCGTCGAGCGGAGAGTTGGGCCGAGGTGAGGGTGCTGGTGAACATGAGCCTGGGCCCAAGCGTTTTGGTTCGGTGCGCCTTCCAAGGTCGGCAGGGGTTCGGAGGGCCCTGCCAGTTCTCCCACCCTGAATGAATGGCGGCGCCCCTAGCGGCCTGTGTGGGTTGGGGTGGCAGCGTGCATCCGGCGCTGGGGCTTGGGGGCCCCCAATCCCTGGCGTTGCGGCACCAGGCCCCTTAGGAAGGGACCTTCAGGGGCTGTCCTAGGGTTAGGGTGAGCTCCCAGGAGGCCGGCAGGCCCGAGTCGCTGGCTCTGCGAAGAGCGGAGGTGCGGGCCGAGTTGAGGGTGATGCAGAGCGGGAGCGTGGTCCCCAGCGTTTTGGCGCCCTGGGCCTTCGACTGTTGCCATGGCTCAAAGGGCCCTGCCCGTTCTCCTGCCCTGAAGAACCTACGGTGCCCTTAGCAGCTTCCTTGGCGGTGGAGTGGCAGGGTGAGTCCATGCTGCGGCTCGTGGATCCCCAATCCCCAGCGTTGTGGGGCCAGGCCTCTTGGGAGGGGCTCCTCGTGGGCGGACCTAGGTTTAGAGTTAGCACCCAGGAGGCCAGCAGGCCCAATCCTCTGGCTGGGCGGCGAGAGGTGGGCGGCCCGAGGTAAAGGCGCTGGCGATCGGGAGCGTGGGCCCCTGCATTTTGGCGCAGGAGGCTTCAAATATCGCCGGTTTCTCCAGGGCCCTGTCCCTTCTCCCGCCCTGAATGACGGGCGGCGCCACTAGCGTCCCGGGTGGCGACGTGGCGGCAGGGTGAGTCTGGCTCTGGGTCTTGGGGTCCCTGATCCCCAGTGTAGCGGCACCAGGACCCTTGGGAGGGGCCCCTGGGTGGCTGACCTAGGGTTAGGGTTAGCCCCCAGGAGGCCGGCAGGTGGGATCCGGCCACTGTCCGGGGAGCGGAGGGCGGGGCCGAGGTGAGGGCGTTGGGGAGCGGGAGCGTGGGCACCAGCGTTTTGGCACGGGGAGCCTTGGAAGGCCACCGGGGGCTCGGAAGGCCCTGCCCCTTCTCTCGCCCTGAATGACCCGCAGTGCTCCTAGCGGCCTGGGTGGCGGCGTTGCGGTAGGGTGAGTGTGGCTCTGGGGCTTGAGGTTCCCGATCCCCGGCGAAGCGGCACCAGGACCCTTGGGAGGGGCCCCTGGGTGGCCGACCTAGGGTTAGGGTTAGCACCCGGGAGGCCGGCAGGCGGGATCCGCCCGCTGTGCGTGGAGCGGAGGGGCGGGCCGAGGTGAGGGCGCTGGCGAGCAAGAGCCTGGGCCCAAGCGTTTTGGCACCGGGGGCCTTCGAATGTCTCCGGGGACTCGGCGGGCCCTGCCCATTCTCCTCCCTGAATGACCGGTGGCGCCCCTAGCAGCCCAGGTGGCGGCGGGGCGGCATGTAAGTCCGGGCATAGGGCTCGGGGGCCCCAGTCCACCGCGTTGCGGCGCCAGGCCCCTTGGGAGGGGCCCCTCGGAGGCTGACCTAGGGTGAGGTTTAGCCCCTAGGATGCCGGCAGGCCCTATTCGCCAGCCGTGTGGAGACTGGAGTGGCGGACCGAGGTGAGGGCACTGGTGAGCGGGAGCGTGGGCCCGGGTGTTTTGGCGCGGGGGGCCTTTGAAGGTCGCCGTGTCTTGGAGGGCCCTGCCCGTGCTCCCGCCCTGAATGAACGGCACCACCCCAAGCCCCCGGGTGGCGGCTGGGTGGCAGGGTGAGTCCAGTGCTGAGGCTCGGGGGTCCCCAATCCCCAGCGTTGCGGCGCCAGATCCCTTGGGAGGGGCCCCTCGGGGGTCGATCTAGGGTTGCGGTTAGCCCCCAGGAGGCCGGTGGACCCGATCAGCGGCTGTGCGGCACGCGGAGGGTTGGGCCGAGGTGAGGGCGCTGGCGAGACTGAGCATGAGCCCAAGCGTTTTAGTGCGGGGGCCCTTCGAAGGTCAGTGGGGGCTCGGAGGGACCTGCCCGTTCTCCCGCTCTGAATGACCGGCGGGGCCCCTAGAGGCTCCGGTGCCTGAAGGGCAGCAGGGTGAGACCGGCACTTGGGTTGGGGTCCCCATTCCCGGCCGGCGTTGTGGCGCCAGGCCACTTGGGAAGGGCCCCTCCGTGGCCGAACTACAGTTAGGGTTAGCCCCCAGGAGGCCAGCAGGCCCGATACACCGCCTGTGCGTCGAGCGGAGCGTTGGGCCGAGGTGAGGGTGCTGGTGAACATGAGCCCGGGCCCAAGCGTTTTGGTTCGGGGCGCCTTCGAAGGTCGGCGGGGGTTCGAAGGGCCCTGCCCGTTCTCCCACCCTGAATGAATGGCGGCGCCCCTAGCGGCACGTGTGGGGCAGGGCGGCAGGGTGCATCCAGCGCTGGGGCTTGGGGGTTCCCAATCCCCGGCGTTGCGGCGCCAGGCCCCTTAGGAAGCGACCCTCGGGGCCGTCCTAGGGTTAGGGTTAGCGCCCAGGAGGCCGGCAGGCCCGATCCGCCGGCTGTGCGAGGAGTGGAGATGCAGGCCGAGTTGAGGGCGATGGCGAGCGGGAGCTGGGCCCCAGCGTTTTGGCGTCCTGGGCCTTTGAATGTTGCCATGGCTCGGAGGGCCCTGCCCTTTCTCCTGCCCTGAAGAACCAGCAAGGCCCCTAGCGGCTCCGTTGGCAGTGGGGCGGCAGGGTGAATCCCAGGCTGCGGCTCGGGGATCCCCAATCCCCGGCGTTGTGGTGCCAGGCCCCTCGTGGGCTGACCCAGGGTTAGAGTTAGCCCCCATAAGGCCGGCAGGCCAGATCCTCTGGCTGGGCGGTGAGAGGTGGGCGGGCCGAGGTAAAGGCGCTGGGGTGCGGGATTGTGGGCCCCTGCATTTTGGGGTGGGAGGCTTCAAATGTCGCCGGTTTCTCCAGGGCCCTGTCAGTTCTCCCGCCCTGAATGACCGGCGGCGCCCCTCGCGGCCCGGGTGGCAGCGTTGTGGGAGGGTGAGTCTGGCTTTGGGGCTTGGGGTTCCAGATCCCTGGCGTAGTGGCACCAAAACCCTTGGGAGGGGCCCCTGGGGGGCCGACCTAGGGTTAGGGTTAGCCCCCAGGAGACCGTCAGGCCCAACCACACACTGTGCGGCGAGCTGAGGTGCGGCCCGAGGTGAAGGCGCTGGGGAGCGGGAGCGTGGGCACCAGCGTTTTGGCACGGGGAGCCTTTGAAGGTCACCGGGGACTCAGAAGGCCCTGCCCTTCTCTCGCCCTCTATGACCCGCGGCGCCCCTAGCGGCCCAGGTGGGGACAGTGCGGCAGGGTGAGTCCGGCTCTGGGGCTCTGAGTTACCAATCCCCAGCATTGCAGAGCCAGGCCGCTTGGGATGTCCCCTCAGGGCCGACCTAGGGTTTTGGTTAGCTGCCAGGAGCCCGGCAGGCCCTATCCACCGGCTCTGAAGCAAGCGGTGGGGTGGGCCTAGGTGAGGGCGCTGGCGAGCAGGATCCTGGGAGCCAACGTTTTTGCGCGGGGAGCCTTCAAAGGTCAGCGTGGGCTCGGAGGGCCCTGCCCGATCTCTTGCCCTGATTGACCGGCGGGGCCTCTAGCGGCTCGGGTGGCTGAAGGGCAGCAGGGTGAGTGCGGCACATGAGCTCGGGGTCCCCATCCCCAGCGTTGCGACGCCAGGCCCCTTGGGAAGTGCCCCTCGGTGGCCGACCTATGGTTAGGGTTAGCCTCCAGGAGCCCCGCAGGCCCGATACACCACCTGTGCGTCGAGCGGAGAGTTGGGCCGAGGTGAGGGTGCTGGTGAACATGAGCCTGGGCCCAAGCGTTTTGGTTCGGTGCGCCTTCCAAGGTCGGCAGGGGTTCGGAGGGCCCTGCCAGTTCTCCCACCCTGAATGAATGGCGGCGCCCCTAGCGGCCTGTGTGGGTTGGGGTGGCAGCGTGCATCCGGCGCTGGGGCTTGGGGGCCCCCAATCCCTGGCGTTGCGGCGCCAGGCCCCTTAGGAAGGGACCTTCAGGGGCTGTCCTAGGGTTAGGGTGAGCTCCCAGGAGGCCGGCAGGCCCGAGTCGCTGGCTCTGCGAAGAGCGGAGGTGCGGGCCGAGTTGAGGGTGATGCAGAGCGGGAGCGTGGTCCCCAGCGTTTTGGCACCCTGGGCCTTCGACTGTTGCCATGGCTCAAAGGGCCCTGCCCGTTCTCCTGCCCTGAAGAACCTACGGTGCCCTTAGCAGCTCCCTTGGCGGTGGAGTGGCAGGGTGAGTCCATGCTGCGGCTCGTGGATCCCCAATCCCCAGCGTTGTGGGGCCAGGCCTCTTGGGAGGGGCTCCTCGTGGGCGGACCTAGGTTTAGAGTTAGCACCCAGGAGGCCAGCACGCCCAATCCTCTGGCTGGGCGGCGAGAGGTGGGCGGCCCGAGGTAAAGGCGCTGGCGATCGGGAGCGTGGGCCCCTGCATTTTGGCGCAGGAGGCTTCAAATATCGCCGGTTTCTCCAGGGCCCTGTCCCTTCTCCCGCCCTGAATGACGGGCGGCGCCACTAGCGTCCCGGGTGGCGACGTGGCGGCAGGGTGAGTCTGGCTCTGGGTCTTGGGGTCCCTGATCCCCAGTGTAGCGGCACCAGGACCCTTGGGAGGGGCCCCTGGGTGGCTGACCTAGGGTTAGGGTTAGCCCCCAGGAGGCCGGCAGGTGGGATCCGGCCACTGTCCGGGGAGCGGAGGGCGGGGCCGAGGTGAGGGCGTTGGGGAGCGGGAGCGTGGGCACCAGCGTTTTGGCACGGGGAGCCTTGGAAGGCCACCGGGGGCTCGGAAGGCCCTGCCCCTTCTCTCGCCCTGAATGACCCGCAGTGCTCCTAGCGGCCTGGGTGGCGGCGTTGCGGTAGGGTGAGTGTGGCTCTGGGGCTTGAGGTTCCCGATCCCCGGCGAAGCGGCACCAGGACCCTTGGGAGGGGCCCCTGGGTGGCCGACCTAGGGTTAGGGTTAGCACCCGGGAGGCCGGCAGGCGGGATCTGCCCGCTGTGCGTGGAGCGGAGGGGCGGGCCGAGGTGAGGGCGCTGGCGAGCAAGAGCCTGGGCCCAAGCGTTTTGGCACCGGGGGCCTTCGAATGTCTCCGGGGACTCGGCGGGCCCTGCCCATTCTCCTCCCTGAATGACCGGCGGCGCCCCTAGCAGCCCAGGTGGCGGCGGGGCGGCATGTAAGTCCGGGCATAGGGCTCGGGGGCCCCAGTCCACCACGTTGCGGCGCCAGGCCCCTTGGGAGGGGCCCCTCGGAGGCTGACCTAGGGTGAGGTTTAGCCCCTAGGATGCCGGCAGGCCCTATTCGCCAGCCGTGTGGAGACTGGAGTGGCGGACCGAGGTGAGGGCACTGGTGAGCGGGAGCGTGGGCCCGGGTGTTTTGGCGCGGGGGGCCTTTGAAGGTCGCCGTGTCTTGGAGGGCCCTGCCCGTGCTCCCGCCCTGAATGAACGGCACCACCCCAAGCCCCCGGGTGGCGGCTGGGTGGCAGGGTGAGTCCAGTGCTGAGGCTCGGGGGTCCCCAATCCCCAGCGTTGCGGCGCCAGATCCCTTGGGAGGGGCCCCTCGGGGGTCGATCTAGGGTTGCGGTTAGCCCCCAGGAGGCCGGTGGACCCGATCAGCGGCTGTGCGGCACGCGGAGGGTTGGGCCGAGGTGAGGGCGCTGGCGAGACTGAGCATGAGCCCAAGCGTTTTAGTGCGGGGGCCCTTCGAAGGTCAGTGGGGGCTCGGAGGGACGTGCCCGTTCTCCCGCTCTGAATGACCGGCGGGGCCCCTAGAGGCTCCGGTGCCTGAAGGGCAGCAGGGTGAGACCGGCACTTGGGTTGGGGTCCCCATTCCCGGCGTTGTGGCGCCAGGCCACTTGGGAAGGGCCCCTCCGTGGCCGAACTACAGTTAGGGTTAGCCCCCAGGAGGCCAGCAGGCCCGATACACCGCCTGTGCGTCGAGCGGAGCGTTGGGCCGAGGTGAGGGTGCTGGTGAACATGAGCCCGGGCCCAAGCGTTTTGGTTCGGGGCGCCTTCGAAGGTCGGCGGGGGTTCGAAGGGCCCTGCCCCTTCTCCCACCCTGAATGAATGGCGGCGCCCCTAGCGGCACGTGTGGGGCAGGGCGGCAGGGTGCATCCAGCGCTGGGGCTTGGGGGTTCCCAATCCCCGGCGTTGCGGCGCCAGGCCCCTTAGGAAGCGACCCTCGGGGCCGTCCTAGGGTTAGGGTTAGCGCCCAGGAGGCCGGCAGGCCCGATCCGCCGGCTGTGCGAGGAGTGGAGATGCAGGCCGAGTTGAGGGCGATGGCGAGCGGGAGCTGGGCCCCAGCGTTTTGGCGTCCTGGGCCTTTGAATGTTGCCATGGCTCGGAGGGCCCTGCCCTTTCTCCTGCCCTGAAGAACCAGCAAGGCCCCTAGCGGCTCCGTTGGCAGTGGGGCGGCAGGGTGAATCCCAGGCTGCGGCTCGGGGATCCCCAATCCCCGGCGTTGTGGTGCCAGGCCCCTTGGGAGGGGCTCCTCGTGGGCCGACCCAGGGTTAGAGTTAGCCCCCATAAGGCCGGCAGGCCAGATCCTCTGGCTGGGCGGTGAGAGGTGGGCGGGCCGAGGTAAAGGCGCTGGGGTGCGGGATTGTGGGCCCCTGCATTTTGGGGTGGGAGGCTTCAAATGTCGCCGGTTTCTCCAGGGCCCTGTCAGTTCTCCCGCCCTGAATGACCGGCGGCGCCCCTCGCGGCCCGGGTGGCAGCGTTGTGGGAGGGTGAGTCTGGCTTTGGGGCTTGGGGTTCCAGATCCCTGGCGTAGTGGCACCAAAACCCTTGGGAGGGGCCCCCGGGGGGCCGACCTAGGGTTAGGGTTAGCCCCCAGGAGACCGTCAGGCCCAACCACACACTGTGCGGCGAGCTGAGGTGCGGCCCGAGGTGAAGGCGCTGGGGAGCGGGAGCGTGGGCACCAGCGTTTTGGCACGGGGAGCCTTTGAAGGTCACCGGGGACTCAGAAGGCCCTGCCCTTCTCTCGCCCTCTATGACCCGCGGCGCCCCTAGCGGCCCAGGTGGGGACAGTGCGGCAGGGTGAGTCCGGCTCTGGGGCTCTGAGTTACCAATCCCCAGCATTGCAGAGCCAGGCCGCTTGGGATGTCCCCTCAGGGCCGACCTAGGGTTTTGGTTAGCTGCCAGGAGCCCGGCAGGCCCTATCCACCGGCTCTGAAGCAAGCGGTGGGGTGGGCCTAGGTGAGGGCGCTGGCGAGCAGGATCCTGGGAGCCAACGTTTTTGCGCGGGGAGCCTTCAAAGGTCAGCGTGGGCTCGGAGGGCCCTGCCCGATCTCTTGCCCTGATTGACCGGCGGGGCCTCTAGTGGCTCGGGTGGCTGAAGGGCAGCAGGGTGAGTGCGGCACATGAGCTCGGGGTCCCCATCCCCAGCGTTGCGACGCCAGGCCCCTTGGGAAGTGCCCCTCGGTGGCCGACCTATGGTTAGGGTTAGCCTCCAGGAGCCCCGCAGGCCCGATACACCACCTGTGCGTCGAGCGGAGAGTTGGGCCGAGGTGAGGGTGCTGGTGAACATGAGCCTGGGCCCAAGCGTTTTGGTTCGGTGCGCCTTCCAAGGTCGGCAGGGGTTCGGAGGGCCCTGCCAGTTCTCCCACCCTGAATGAATGGCGGCGCCCCTAGCGGCCTGTGTGGGTTGGGGTGGCAGCGTGCATCCGGCGCTGGGGCTTGGGGGCCCCCAATCCCTGGCGTTGCGGCGCCAGGCCCCTTAGGAAGGGACCTTCAGGGGCTGTCCTAGGGTTAGGGTGAGCTCCCAGGAGGCCGGCAGGCCCGAGTCGCTGGCTCTGCGAAGAGCGGAGGTGCGGGCCGAGTTGAGGGTGATGCAGAGCGGGAGCGTGGTCCCCAGCGTTTTGGCACCCTGGGCCTTCGACTGTTGCCATGGCTCAAAGGGCCCTGCCCGTTCTCCTGCCCTGAAGAACCTACGGTGCCCTTAGCAGCTCCCTTGGCGGTGGAGTGGCAGGGTGAGTCCATGCTGCGGCTCGTGGATCCCCAATCCCCAGCGTTGTGGGGCCAGGCCTCTTGGGAGGGGCTCCTCGTGGGCGGACCTAGGTTTAGAGTTAGCACCCAGGAGGCCAGCACGCCCAATCCTCTGGCTGGGCGGCGAGAGGTGGGCGGCCCGAGGTAAAGGCGCTGGCGATCGGGAGCGTGGGCCCCTGCATTTTGGCGCAGGAGGCTTCAAATATCGCCGGTTTCTCCAGGGCCCTGTCCCTTCTCCCGCCCTGAATGACGGGCGGCGCCACTAGCGTCCCGGGTGGCGACGTGGCGGCAGGGTGAGTCTGGCTCTGGGTCTTGGGGTCCCTGATCCCCAGTGTAGCGGCACCAGGACCCTTGGGAGGGGCCCCTGGGTGGCTGACCTAGGGTTAGGGTTAGCCCCCAGGAGGCCGGCAGGTGGGATCCGGCCACTGTCCGGGGAGCGGAGGGCGGGGCCGAGGTGAGGGCGTTGGGGAGCGGGAGCGTGGGCACCAGCGTTTTGGCACGGGGAGCCTTGGAAGGCCACCGGGGGCTCGGAAGGCCCTGCCCCTTCTCTCGCCCTGAATGACCCGCAGTGCTCCTAGCGGCCTGGGTGGCGGCGTTGCGGTAGGGTGAGTGTGGCTCTGGGGCTTGAGGTTCCCGATCCCCGGCGAAGCGGCACCAGGACCCTTGGGAGGGGCCCCTGGGTGGCCGACCTAGGGTTAGGGTTAGCACCCGGGAGGCCGGCAGGCGGGATCTGCCCGCTGTGCGTGGAGCGGAGGGGCGGGCCGAGGTGAGGGCGCTGGCGAGCAAGAGCCTGGGCCCAAGCGTTTTGGCACCGGGGGCCTTCGAATGTCTCCGGGGACTCGGCGGGCCCTGCCCATTCTCCTCCCTGAATGACCGGCGGCGCCCCTAGCAGCCCAGGTGGCGGCGGGGCGGCATGTAAGTCCGGGCATAGGGCTCGGGGGCCCCAGTCCACCACGTTGCGGCGCCAGGCCCCTTGGGAGGGGCCCCTCGGAGGCTGACCTAGGGTGAGGTTTAGCCCCTAGGATGCCGGCAGGCCCTATTCGCCAGCCGTGTGGAGACTGGAGTGGCGGACCGAGGTGAGGGCACTGGTGAGCGGGAGCGTGGGCCCGGGTGTTTTGGCGCGGGGGGCCTTTGAAGGTCGCCGTGTCTTGGAGGGCCCTGCCCGTGCTCCCGCCCTGAATGAACGGCACCACCCCAAGCCCCCGGGTGGCGGCTGGGTGGCAGGGTGAGTCCAGTGCTGAGGCTCGGGGGTCCCCAATCCCCAGCGTTGCGGCGCCAGATCCCTTGGGAGGGGCCCCTCGGGGGTCGATCTAGGGTTGCGGTTAGCCCCCAGGAGGCCGGTGGACCCGATCAGCGGCTGTGCGGCACGCGGAGGGTTGGGCCGAGGTGAGGGCGCTGGCGAGACTGAGCATGAGCCCAAGCGTTTTAGTGCGGGGGCCCTTCGAAGGTCAGTGGGGGCTCGGAGGGACGTGCCCGTTCTCCCGCTCTGAATGACCGGCGGGGCCCCTAGAGGCTCCGGTGCCTGAAGGGCAGCAGGGTGAGACCGGCACTTGGGTTGGGGTCCCCATTCCCGGCGTTGTGGCGCCAGGCCACTTGGGAAGGGCCCCTCCGTGGCCGAACTACAGTTAGGGTTAGCCCCCAGGAGGCCAGCAGGCCCGATACACCGCCTGTGCGTCGAGCGGAGCGTTGGGCCGAGGTGAGGGTGCTGGTGAACATGAGCCCGGGCCCAAGCGTTTTGGTTCGGGGCGCCTTCGAAGGTCGGCGGGGGTTCGAAGGGCCCTGCCCCTTCTCCCACCCTGAATGAATGGCGGCGCCCCTAGCGGCACGTGTGGGGCAGGGCGGCAGGGTGCATCCAGCGCTGGGGCTTGGGGGTTCCCAATCCCCGGCGTTGCGGCGCCAGGCCCCTTAGGAAGCGACCCTCGGGGCCGTCCTAGGGTTAGGGTTAGCGCCCAGGAGGCCGGCAGGCCCGATCCGCCGGCTGTGCGAGGAGTGGAGATGCAGGCCGAGTTGAGGGCGATGGCGAGCGGGAGCTGGGCCCCAGCGTTTTGGCGTCCTGGGCCTTTGAATGTTGCCATGGCTCGGAGGGCCCTGCCCTTTCTCCTGCCCTGAAGAACCAGCAAGGCCCCTAGCGGCTCCGTTGGCAGTGGGGCGGCAGGGTGAATCCCAGGCTGCGGCTCGGGGATCCCCAATCCCCGGCGTTGTGGTGCCAGGCCCCTTGGGAGGGGCTCCTCGTGGGCCGACCCAGGGTTAGAGTTAGCCCCCATAAGGCCGGCAGGCCAGATCCTCTGGCTGGGCGGTGAGAGGTGGGCGGCCCGAGGTAAAGGCGCTGGGGTGCGGGATTGTGGGCCCCTGCATTTTGGGGTGGGAGGCTTCAAATGTCGCCGGTTTCTCCAGGGCCCTGTCAGTTCTCCCGCCCTGAATGACCGGCGGCGCCCCTCGCGGCCCGGGTGGCAGCGTTGTGGGAGGGTGAGTCTGGCTTTGGGGCTTGGGGTTCCAGATCCCTGGCGTAGTGGCACCAAAACCCTTGGGAGGGGCCCCCGGGGGGCCGACCTAGGGTTAGGGTTAGCCCCCAGGAGACCGTCAGGCCCAACCACACACTGTGCGGCGAGCTGAGGTGCGGCCCGAGGTGAAGGCGCTGGGGAGCGGGAGCGTGGGCACCAGCGTTTTGGCACGGGGAGCCTTTGAAGGTCACCGGGGACTCAGAAGGCCCTGCCCTTCTCTCGCCCTCTATGACCCGCGGCGCCCCTAGCGGCCCAGGTGGGGACAGTGCGGCAGGGTGAGTCCGGCTCTGGGGCTCTGAGTTACCAATCCCCAGCATTGCAGAGCCAGGCCGCTTGGGATGTCCCCTCAGGGCCGACCTAGGGTTTTGGTTAGCTGCCAGGAGCCCGGCAGGCCCTATCCACCGGCTCTGAAGCAAGCGGTGGGGTGGGCCTAGGTGAGGGCGCTGGCGAGCAGGATCCTGGGAGCCAACGTTTTTGCGCGGGGAGCCTTCAAAGGTCAGCGTGGGCTCGGAGGGCCCTGCCCGATCTCTTGCCCTGATTGACCGGCGGGGCCTCTAGTGGCTCGGGTGGCTGAAGGGCAGCAGGGTGAGTGCGGCACATGAGCTCGGGGTCCCCATCCCCAGCGTTGCGACGCCAGGCCCCTTGGGAAGTGCCCCTCGGTGGCCGACCTATGGTTAGGGTTAGCCTCCAGGAGCCCCGCAGGCCCGATACACCACCTGTGCGTCGAGCGGAGAGTTGGGCCGAGGTGAGGGTGCTGGTGAACATGAGCCTGGGCCCAAGCGTTTTGGTTCGGTGCGCCTTCCAAGGTCGGCAGGGGTTCGGAGGGCCCTGCCAGTTCTCCCACCCTGAATGAATGGCGGCGCCCCTAGCGGCCTGTGTGGGTTGGGGTGGCAGCGTGCATCCGGCGCTGGGGCTTGGGGGCCCCCAATCCCTGGCGTTGCGGCGCCAGGCCCCTTAGGAAGGGACCTTCAGGGGCTGTCCTAGGGTTAGGGTGAGCTCCCAGGAGGCCGGCAGGCCCGAGTCGCTGGCTCTGCGAAGAGCGGAGGTGCGGGCCGAGTTGAGGGTGATGCAGAGCGGGAGCGTGGTCCCCAGCGTTTTGGCGCCCTGGGCCTTCGACTGTTGCCATGGCTCAAAGGGCCCTGCCCGTTCTCCTGCCCTGAAGAACCTACGGTGCCCTTAGCAGCTCCCTTGGCGGTGGAGTGGCAGGGTGAGTCCATGCTGCGGCTCGTGGATCCCCAATCCCCAGCGTTGTGGGGCCAGGCCTCTTGGGAGGGGCTCCTCGTGGGCGGACCTAGGTTTAGAGTTAGCACCCAGGAGGCCAGCAGGCCCAATCCTCTGGCTGGGCGGCGAGAGGTGGGCGGCCCGAGGTAAAGGCGCTGGCGATCGGGAGCGTGGGCCCCTGCATTTTGGCGCAGGAGGCTTCAAATATCGCCGGTTTCTCCAGGGCCCTGTCCCTTCTCCCGCCCTGAATGACGGGCGGCGCCACTAGCGTCCCGGGTGGCGACGTGGCGGCAGGGTGAGTCTGGCTCTGGGTCTTGGGGTCCCTGATCCCCAGTGTAGCGGCACCAGGACCCTTGGGAGGGGCCCCTGGGTGGCTGACCTAGGGTTAGGGTTAGCCCCCAGGAGGCCGGCAGGTGGGATCCGGCCACTGTCCGGGGAGCGGAGGGCGGGGCCGAGGTGAGGGCGTTGGGGAGCGGGAGCGTGGGCACCAGCGTTTTGGCACGGGGAGCCTTGGAAGGCCACCGGGGGCTCGGAAGGCCCTGCCCCTTCTCTCGCCCTGAATGACCCGCAGTGCTCCTAGCGGCCTGGGTGGCGGCGTTGCGGTAGGGTGAGTGTGGCTCTGGGGCTTGAGGTTCCCGATCCCCGGCGAAGCGGCACCAGGACCCTTGGGAGGGGCCCCTGGGGGGCCGACCTAGGGTTAGGGTTAGCACCCGGGAGGCCGGCAGGCGGGATCCGCCCGCTGTGCGTGGAGCGGAGGGGCGGGCCGAGGTGAGGGCGCTGGCGAGCAAGAGCCTGGGCCCAAGCGTTTTGGCACCGGGGGCCTTCGAATGTCTCCGGGGACTCGGCGGGCCCTGCCCATTCTCCTCCCTGAATGACCGGCGGCGCCCCTAGCAGCCCAGGTGGCGGCGGGGCGGCATGTAAGTCCGGGCATAGGGCTCGGGGGCCCCAGTCCACCGCGTTGCGGCGCCAGGCCCCTTGGGAGGGGCCCCTCGGAGGCTGACCTAGGGTGAGGTTTAGCCCCTAGGATGCCGGCAGGCCCTATTCGCCAGCCGTGTGGAGACTGGAGTGGCGGACCGAGGTGAGGGCACTGGTGAGCGGGAGCGTGGGCCCGGGTGTTTTGGCGCGGGGGGCCTTTGAAGGTCGCCGTGTCTTGGAGGGCCCTGCCCGTGCTCCCGCCCTGAATGAACGGCACCACCCCAAGCCCCCGGGTGGCGGCTGGGTGGCAGGGTGAGTCCAGTGCTGAGGCTCGGGGGTCCCCAATCCCCAGCGTTGCGGCGCCAGATCCCTTGGGAGGGGCCCCTCGGGGGTCGATCTAGGGTTGCGGTTAGCCCCCAGGAGGCCGGTGGACCCGATCAGCGGCTGTGCGGCACGCGGAGGGTTGGGCCGAGGTGAGGGCGCTGGCGAGACTGAGCATGAGCCCAAGCGTTTTAGTGCGGGGGGCCTTCGAAGGTCAGTGGGGGCTCGGAGGGACCTGCCCGTTCTCCCGCTCTGAATGACCGGCGGGGCCCCTAGAGGCTCCGGTGCCTGAAGGGCAGCAGGGTGAGACCGGCACTTGGGTTGGGGTCCCCATTCCCGGCGTTGTGGCGCCAGGCCACTTGGGAAGGGCCCCTCCGTGGCCGAACTACAGTTAGGGTTAGCCCCCAGGAGGCCAGCAGGCCCGATACACCGCCTGTGCGTCGAGCGGAGCGTTGGGCCGAGGTGAGGGTGCTGGTGAACATGAGCCCGGGCCCAAGCGTTTTGGTTCGGGGCGCCTTCGAAGGTCGGCGGGGGTTCGAAGGGCCCTGCCCCTTCTCCCACCCTGAATGAATGGCGGCGCCCCTAGCGGCACGTGTGGGGCAGGGCGGCAGGGTGCATCCAGCGCTGGGGCTTGGGGGTTCCCAATCCCCGGCGTTGCGGCGCCAGGCCCCTTAGGAAGCGACCCTCGGGGCCGTCCTAGGGTTAGGGTTAGCGCCCAGGAGGCCGGCAGGCCCGATCCGCCGGCTGTGCGAGGAGTGGAGATGCAGGCCGAGTTGAGGGCGATGGCGAGCGGGAGCTGGGCCCCAGCGTTTTGGCGTCCTGGGCCTTTGAATGTTGCCATGGCTCGGAGGGCCCTGCCCTTTCTCCTGCCCTGAAGAACCAGCAAGGCCCCTAGCGGCTCCGTTGGCAGTGGGGCGGCAGGGTGAATCCCAGGCTGCGGCTCGGGGATCCCCAATCCCCGGCGTTGTGGTGCCAGGCCCCTTGGGAGGGGCTCCTCGTGGGCCGACCCAGGGTTAGAGTTAGCCCCCATAAGGCCGGCAGGCCAGATCCTCTGGCTGGGCGGTGAGAGGTGGGCGGGCCGAGGTAAAGGCGCTGGGGTGCGGGATTGTGGGCCCCTGCATTTTGGGGTGGGAGGCTTCAAATGTCGCCGGTTTCTCCAGGGCCCTGTCAGTTCTCCCGCCCTGAATGACCGGCGGCGCCCCTCGCGGCCCGGGTGGCAGCGTTGTGGGAGGGTGAGTCTGGCTTTGGGGCTTGGGGTTCCAGATCCCTGGCGTAGTGGCACCAAAACCCTTGGGAGGGGCCCCTGGGGGGCCGACCTAGGGTTAGGGTTAGCCCCCAGGAGACCGTCAGGCCCAACCACACACTGTGCGGCGAGCTGAGGTGCGGCCCGAGGTGAAGGCGCTGGGGAGCGGGAGCGTGGGCACCAGCGTTTTGGCACGGGGAGCCTTTGAAGGTCACCGGGGACTCAGAAGGCCCTGCCCTTCTCTCGCCCTCTATGACCCGCGGCGCCCCTAGCGGCCCAGGTGGGGACAGTGCGGCAGGGTGAGTCCGGCTCTGGGGCTCTGAGTTACCAATCCCCAGCATTGCAGAGCCAGGCCGCTTGGGATGTCCCCTCAGGGCCGACCTAGGGTTTTGGTTAGCTGCCAGGAGCCCGGCAGGCCCTATCCACCGGCTCTGAAGCAAGCGGTGGGGTGGGCCTAGGTGAGGGCGCTGGCGAGCAGGATCCTGGGAGCCAACGTTTTTGCGCGGGGAGCCTTCAAAGGTCAGCGTGGGCTCGGAGGGCCCTGCCCGATCTCTTGCCCTGATTGACCGGCGGGGCCTCTAGTGGCTCGGGTGGCTGAAGGGCAGCAGGGTGAGTGCGGCACATGAGCTCGGGGTCCCCATCCCCAGCGTTGCGACGCCAGGCCCCTTGGGAAGTGCCCCTCGGTGGCCGACCTATGGTTAGGGTTAGCCTCCAGGAGCCCCGCAGGCCCGATACACCACCTGTGCGTCGAGCGGAGAGTTGGGCCGAGGTGAGGGTGCTGGTGAACATGAGCCTGGGCCCAAGCGTTTTGGTTCGGTGCGCCTTCCAAGGTCGGCAGGGGTTCGGAGGGCCCTGCCAGTTCTCCCACCCTGAATGAATGGCGGCGCCCCTAGCGGCCTGTGTGGGTTGGGGTGGCAGCGTGCATCCGGCGCTGGGGCTTGGGGGCCCCCAATCCCTGGCGTTGCGGCGCCAGGCCCCTTAGGAAGGGACCTTCAGGGGCTGTCCTAGGGTTAGGGTGAGCTCCCAGGAGGCCGGCAGGCCCGAGTCGCTGGCTCTGCGAAGAGCGGAGGTGCGGGCCGAGTTGAGGGTGATGCAGAGCGGGAGCGTGGTCCCCAGCGTTTTGGCGCCCTGGGCCTTCGACTGTTGCCATGGCTCAAAGGGCCCTGCCCGTTCTCCTGCCCTGAAGAACCTACGGTGCCCTTAGCAGCTCCCTTGGCGGTGGAGTGGCAGGGTGAGTCCATGCTGCGGCTCGTGGATCCCCAATCCCCAGCGTTGTGGGGCCAGGCCTCTTGGGAGGGGCTCCTCGTGGGCGGACCTAGGTTTAGAGTTAGCACCCAGGAGGCCAGCAGGCCCAATCCTCTGGCTGGGCGGCGAGAGGTGGGCGGCCCGAGGTAAAGGCGCTGGCGATCGGGAGCGTGGGCCCCTGCATTTTGGCGCAGGAGGCTTCAAATATCGCCGGTTTCTCCAGGGCCCTGTCCCTTCTCCCGCCCTGAATGACGGGCGGCGCCACTAGCGTCCCGGGTGGCGACGTGGCGGCAGGGTGAGTCTGGCTCTGGGTCTTGGGGTCCCTGATCCCCAGTGTAGCGGCACCAGGACCCTTGGGAGGGGCCCCTGGGTGGCTGACCTAGGGTTAGGGTTAGCCCCCAGGAGGCCGGCAGGTGGGATCCGGCCACTGTCCGGGGAGCGGAGGGCGGGGCCGAGGTGAGGGCGTTGGGGAGCGGGAGCGTGGGCACCAGCGTTTTGGCACGGGGAGCCTTGGAAGGCCACCGGGGGCTCGGAAGGCCCTGCCCCTTCTCTCGCCCTGAATGACCCGCAGTGCTCCTAGCGGCCTGGGTGGCGGCGTTGCGGTAGGGTGAGTGTGGCTCTGGGGCTTGAGGTTCCCGATCCCTGGCGAAGCGGCACCAGGACCCTTGGGAGGGGCCCCTGGGTGGCCGACCTAGGGTTAGGGTTAGCACCCGGGAGGCCGGCAGGCGGGATCCGCCCGCTGTGCGTGGAGCGGAGGGGCGGGCCGAGGTGAGGGCGCTGGCGAGCAAGAGCCTGGGCCCAAGCGTTTTGGCACCGGGGGCCTTCGAATGTCTCCGGGGACTCGGCGGGCCCTGCCCATTCTCCTCCCTGAATGACCGGCGGCGCCCCTAGCAGCCCAGGTGGCGGCGGGGCGGCATGTAAGTCCGGGCATAGGGCTCGGGGGCCCCAGTCCACCGTGTTGCGGCGCCAGGCCCCTTGGGAGGGGCCCCTCGGAGGCTGACCTAGGGTGAGGTTTAGCCCCTAGGATGCCGGCAGGCCCTATTCGCCAGCCGTGTGGAGACTGGAGTGGCGGACCGAGGTGAGGGCACTGGTGAGCGGGAGCGTGGGCCCTGGTGTTTTGGCGCGGGGGGCCTTTGAAGGTCGCCGTGTCTTGGAGGGCCCTGCCCGTGCTCCCGCCCTGAATGAACGGCACCACCCCAAGCCCCCGGGTGGCGGCTGGGTAGCAGGGTGAGTCCAGTGCTGAGGCTCGGGGGTCCCCAATCCCCAGCGTTGCGGCGCCAGATCCCTTGGGAGGGGCCCCTCGGGGGTCGATCTAGGGTTGCGGTTAGCCCCCAGGAGGCCGGTGGACCCGATCAGCGGCTGTGCGGCACGCGGAGGGTTGGGCCGAGGTGAGGGCGCTGGCGAGACTGAGCATGAGCCCAAGCGTTTTAGTGCGGGGGCCCTTCGAAGGTCAGTGGGGGCTCGGAGGGACCTGCCCGTTCTCCCGCTCTGAATGACCGGCGGGGCCCCTAGAGGCTCCGGTGCCTGAAGGGCAGCAGGGTGAGACCGGCACTTGGGTTGGGGTCCCCATTCCCGGCGTTGTGGCGCCAGGCCACTTGGGAAGGGCCCCTCCGTGGCCGAACTACAGTTAGGGTTAGCCCCCAGGAGGCCAGCAGGCCCGATACACCGCCTGTGCATCGAGCGGAGCGTTGGGCCGAGGTGAGGGTGCTGGTGAACATGAGCCCGGGCCCAAGCGTTTTGGTTCGGGGCGCCTTCGAAGGTCGGCGGGGGTTCGAAGGGCCCTGCCCGTTCTCCCACCCTGAATGAATGGCGGCGCCCCTAGCGGCACGTGTGGGGCAGGGCGGCAGGGTGCATCCAGCGCTGGGGCTTGGGGGTTCCCAATCCCCGGCGTTGCGGCGCCAGGCCCCTTAGGAAGCGACCCTCGGGGCCGTCCTAGGGTTAGGGTTAGCGCCCAGGAGGCCGGCAGGCCCGATCCGCCGGCTGTGCGAGGAGTGGAGATGCAGGCCGAGTTGAGGGCGATGGCGAGCGGGAGCTGGGCCCCAGCGTTTTGGCGTCCTGGGCCTTTGAATGTTGCCATGGCTCGGAGGGCCCTGCCCTTTCTCCTGCCCTGAAGAACCAGCAAGGCCCCTAGCGGCTCCGTTGGCAGTGGGGCGGCAGGGTGAATCCCAGGCTGCAGCTCGGGGATCCCCAATCCCCGGCGTTGTGGTGCCAGGCCCCTTGGGAGGGGCTCCTCGTGGGCCGACCCAGGGTTAGAGTTAGCCCCCATAAGGCCGGCAGGCCAGATCCTCTGGCTGGGCGGTGAGAGGTGGGCGGGCCGAGGTAAAGGCGCTGGGGTGCGGGATTGTGGGCCCCTGCATTTTGGGGTGGGAGGCTTCAAATGTCGCCGGTTTCTCCAGGGCCCTGTCAGTTCTCCCGCCCTGAATGACCGGCGGCGCCCCTCGCGGCCCGGGTGGCAGCGTTGTGGGAGGGTGAGTCTGGCTTTGGGGCTTGGGGTTCCAGATCCCTGGCGTAGTGGCACCAAAACCCTTGGGAGGGGCCCCTGGGGGGCCGACCTAGGGTTAGGGTTAGCCCCCAGGAGACCGTCAGGCCCAACCACACACTGTGCGGCGAGCTGAGGTGCGGCCCGAGGTGAAGGCGCTGGGGAGCGGGAGCGTGGGCACCAGCGTTTTGGCATGGGGAGCCTTTGAAGGTCACCGGGGACTCAGAAGGCCCTGCCCTTCTCTCGCCCTCTATGACCCGCGGCGCCCCTAGCGGCCCAGGTGGGGACAGTGCGGCAGGGTGAGTCCGGCTCTGGGGCTCTGAGTTACCAATCCCCAGCATTGCAGAGCCAGGCCGCTTGGGATGTCCCCTCAGGGCCGACCTAGGGTTTTGGTTAGCTGCCAGGAGCCCGGCAGGCCCTATCCACCGGCTCTGAAGCAAGCGGTGGGGTGGGCCTAGGTGAGGGCGCTGGCGAGCAGGATCCTGGGAGCCAACGTTTTTGCGCGGGGAGCCTTCAAAGGTCAGCGTGGGCTCGGAGGGCCCTGCCCGATCTCTTGCCCTGATTGACCGGCGGGGCCTCTAGCGGCTCGGGTGGCTGAAGGGCAGCAGGGTGAGTGCGGCACATGAGCTCGGGGTCCCCATCCCCAGCGTTGCGACGCCAGGCCCCTTGGGAAGTGCCCCTCGGTGGCCGACCTATGGTTAGGGTTAGCCTCCAGGAGCCCCGCAGGCCCGATACACCACCTGTGCGTCGAGCGGAGAGTTGGGCCGAGGTGAGGGTGCTGGTGAATATGAGCCTGGGCCCAAGCGTTTTGGTTCGGTGCGCCTTCCAAGGTCGGCAGGGGTTCGGAGGGCCCTGCCAGTTCTCCCACCCTGAATGAATGGCGGCGCCCCTAGCGGCCTGTGTGGGTTGGGGTGGCAGCGTGCATCCGGCGCTGGGGCTTGGGGGCCCCCAATCCCTGGCGTTGCGGCGCCAGGCCCCTTAGGAAGGGACCTTCAGGGGCTGTCCTAGGGTTAGGGTGAGCTCCCAGGAGGCCGGCAGGCCCGAGTCGCTGGCTCTGCGAAGAGCGGAGGTGCGGGCCGAGTTGAGGGTGATGCAGAGCGGGAGCGTGGTCCCCAGCGTTTTGGCGCCCTGGGCCTTCGACTGTTGCCATGGCTCAAAGGGCCCTGACCGTTCTCCTGCCCTGAAGAACCTACGGTGCCCTTAGCAGCTCCCTTGGCGGTGGAGTGGCAGGGTGAGTCCATGCTGCGGCTCGTGGATCCCCAATCCCCAGCGTTGTGGGGCCAGGCCTCTTGGGAGGGGCTCCTCGTGGGCGGACCTAGGTTTAGAGTTAGCACCCAGGAGGCCAGCAGGCCCAATCCTCTGGCTGGGCGGCGAGAGGTGGGCGGCCCGAGGTAAAGGCGCTGGCGATCGGGAGCGTGGGCCCCTGCATTTTGGCGCAGGAGGCTTCAAATATCGCCGGTTTCTCCAGGGCCCTGTCCCTTCTCCCGCCCTGAATGACGGGCGGCGCCACTAGCGTCCCGGGTGGCGACGTGGCGGCAGGGTGAGTCTGGCTCTGGGTCTTGGGGTCCCTGATCCCCAGTGTAGCGGCACCAGGACCCTTGGGAGGGGCCCCTGGGTGGCTGACCTAGGGTTAGGGTTAGCCCCCAGGAGGCCGGCAGGTGGGATCCGGCCACTGTCCGGGGAGCGGAGGGCGGGGCCGAGGTGAGGGCGTTGGGGAGCGGGAGCGTGGGCACCAGCGTTTTGGCACGGGGAGCCTTGGAAGGCCACCGGGGGCTCGGAAGGCCCTGCCCCTTCTCTCGCCCTGAATGACCCGCAGTGCTCCTAGCGGCCTGGGTGGCGGCGTTGCGGTAGGGTGAGTGTGGCTCTGGGGCTTGAGGTTCCCGATCCCCGGCGAAGCGGCACCAGGACCCTTGGGAGGGGCCCCTGGGTGGCCGACCTAGGGTTAGGGTTAACACCCGGGAGGCCGGCAGGCGGGATCCGCCCGCTGTGCGTGGAGCGGAGGGGCGGGCCGAGGTGAGGGCGCTGGCGAGCAAGAGCCTGGGCCCAAGCGTTTTGGCACCGGGGGCCTTCGAATGTCTCCGGGGACTCGGCGGGCCCTGCCCATTCTCCTCCCTGAATGACCGGCGGCGCCCCTAGCAGCCCAGGTGGCGGCGGGGCGGCATGTAAGTCCGGGCATAGGGCTCGGGGGCCCCAGTCCACCGCGTTGCGGCGCCAGGCCCCTTGGGAGGGGCCCCTAGGAGGCTGACCTAGGGTGAGGTTTAGCCCCTAGGATGCCGGCAGGCCCTATTCGCCAGCCGTGTGGAGACTGGAGTGGCGGACCGAGGTGAGGGCACTGGTGAGCGGGAGCGTGGGCCCGGGTGTTTTGGCGCGGGGGGCCTTTGAAGGTCGCCGTGTCTTGGAGGGCCCTGCCCGTGCTCCCGCCCTGAATGAACGGCACCACCCCAAGCCCCCGGGTGGCGGCTGGGTGGCAGGGTGAGTCCAGTGCTGAGGCTCGGGGGTCCCCAATCCCCAGCGTTGCGGCGCCAGATCCCTTGGGAGGGGCCCCTCGGGGGTCGATCTAGGGTTGCGGTTAGCCCCCAGGAGGCCGGTGGACCCGATCAGCGGCTGTGCGGCACGCGGAGGGTTGGGCCGAGGTGAGGGCGCTGGCGAGACTGAGCATGAGCCCAAGCGTTTTAGTGCGGGGGCCCTTCGAAGGTCAGTGGGGGCTCGGAGGGACCTGCCCGTTCTCCCGCTCTGAATGACCGGCGGGGCCCCTAGAGGCTCCGGTGCCTGAAGGGCAGCAGGGTGAGACCGGCACTTGGGTTGGGGTCCCCATTCCCGGCCGGCGTTGTGGCGCCAGGCCACTTGGGAAGGGCCCCTCCGTGGCCGAACTACAGTTAGGGTTAGCCCCCAGGAGGCCAGCAGGCCCGATACACCGCCTGTGCGTCGAGCGGAGCGTTGGGCCGAGGTGAGGGTGCTGGTGAACATGAGCCCGGGCCCAAGCGTTTTGGTTCGGGGCGCCTTCGAAGGTCGGCGGGGGTTCGAAGGGCCCTGCCCGTTCTCCCACCCTGAATGAATGGCGGCGCCCCTAGCGGCACGTGTGGGGCAGGGCGGCAGGGTGCATCCAGCGCTGGGGCTTGGGGGTTCCCAATCCCCGGCGTTGCGGCGCCAGGCCGCTTAGGAAGCGACCCTCGGGGCCGTCCTAGGGTTAGGGTTAGCGCCCAGGAGGCGGGCAGGCCCGATCCGCAGGCTGTGCGAGGAGTGGAGATGCAGGCCGAGTTGAGGGCGATGGCGAGCGGGAGCTGGGCCCCAGCGTTTTGGCGTCCTGGGCCTTTGAATGTTGCCATGGCTCGGAGGGCCCTGCCCTTTCTCCTGGCCTGAAGAACCAGCAAGGCCCCTAGCGGCTCCGTTGGCAGTGGGGCGGCAGGGTGAATCCCAGGCTGCGGCTCGGGGATCCCCAATCCCCGGCGTTGTGGTGCCAGGCCCCTTGGGAGGGGCTCCTCGTGGGCCGACCCAGGGTTAGAGTTAGCCCCCATAAGGCCGGCAGGCCAGATCCTCTGGCTGGGCGGTGAGAGGTGGGCGGGCCGAGGTAAAGGCGCTGGGGTGCGGGATTGTGGGCCCCTGCATTTTGGGGTGGGAGGCTTCAAATGTCGCCGGTTTCTCCAGGGCCCTGTCAGTTCTCCCGCCCTGAATGACCGGCGGCGCCCCTCGCGGCCCGGGTGGCAGCGTTGTGGGAGGGTGAGTCTGGCTTTGGGGCTTGGGGTTCCAGATCCCTGGCGTAGTGGCACCAAAACCCTTGGGAGGGGCCCCTGGGGGGCCGACCTAGGGTTAGGGTTAGCCCCCAGGAGACCGTCAGGCCCAACCACACACTGTGCGGCGAGCTGAGGTGCGGCCCGAGGTGAAGGCGCTGGGGAGCGGGAGCGTGGGCACCAGCGTTTTGGCACGGGGAGCCTTTGAAGGTCACCGGGGACTCAGAAGGCCCTGCCCTTCTCTCGCCCTCTATGACCCGCGGCGCCCCTAGCGGCCCAGGTGGGGACAGTGCGGCAGGGTGAGTCCGGCTCTGGGGCTCTGAGTTACCAATCCCCAGCATTGCAGAGCCAGGCCGCTTGGGATGTCCCCTCAGGGCCGACCTAGGGTTTTGGTTAGCTGCCAGGAGCCCGGCAGGCCCTATCCACCGGCTCTGAAGCAAGCGGTGGGGTGGGCCTAGGTGAGGGCGCTGGCGAGCAGGATCCTGGGAGCCAACGTTTTTGCGCGGGGAGCCTTCAAAGGTCAGCGTGGGCTCGGAGGGCCCTGCCCGATCTCTTGCCCTGATTGACCGGCGGGGCCTCTAGCGGCTCGGGTGGCTGAAGGGCAGCAGGGTGAGTGCGGCACATGAGCTCGGGGTCCCCATCCCCAGCGTTGCGACGCCAGGCCCCTTGGGAAGTGCCCCTCGGTGGCCGACCTATGGTTAGGGTTAGCCTCCAGGAGCCCCGCAGGCCCGATACACCACCTGTGCGTCGAGCGGAGAGTTGGGCCGAGGTGAGGGTGCTGGTGAACATGAGCCTGGGCCCAAGCGTTTTGGTTCGGTGCGCCTTCCAAGGTCGGCAGGGGTTCGGAGGGCCCTGCCAGTTCTCCCACCCTGAATGAATGGCGGCGCCCCTAGCGGCCTGTGTGGGTTGGGGTGGCAGCGTGCATCCGGCGCTGGGGCTTGGGGGCCCCCAATCCCTGGCGTTGCGGCGCCAGGCCCCTTAGGAAGGGACCTTCAGGGGCTGTCCTAGGGTTAGGGTGAGCTCCCAGGAGGCCGGCAGGCCCGAGTTGCTGGCTCTGCGAAGAGCGGAGGTGCGGGCCGAGTTGAGGGTGATGCAGAGCGGGAGCGTGGTCCCCAGCGTTTTGGCGCCCTGGGCCTTCGACTGTTGCCATGGCTCAAAGGGCCCTGCCCGTTCTCCTGCCCTGAAGAACCTACGGTGCCCTTAGCAGCTCCCTTGGCGGTGGAGTGGCAGGGTGAGTCCATGCTGCGGCTCGTGGATCCCCAATCCCCAGCGTTGTGGGGCCAGGCCTCTTGGGAGGGGCTCCTCGTGGGCGGACCTAGGTTTTGAGTTAGCACCCAGGAGGCCAGCAGGCCCAATCCTCTGGCTGGGCGGCGAGAGGTGGGCGGCCCGAGGTAAAGGCGCTGGTGATCGGGAGCGTGGGCCCCTGCATTTTGGCGCAGGAGGCTTCAAATATCGCCGGTTTCTCCAGGGCCCTGTCCCTTCTCCCGCCCTGAATGACGGGCGGCGCCACTAGCGTCCCGGGTGGCGACGTGGCGGCAGGGTGAGTCTGGCTCTGGGTCTTGGGGTCCCTGATCCCCAGTGTAGCGGCACCAGGACCCTTGGGAGGGGCCCCTGGGTGGCTGACCTAGGGTTAGGGTTAGCCCCCAGGAGGCCGGCAGGTGGGATCCGGCCACTGTCCGGGGAGCGGAGGGCGGGGCCGAGGTGAGGGCGTTGGGGAGCGGGAGCGTGGGCACCAGCGTTTTGGCACGGGGAGCCTTTGAAGGCCACCGGGGGCTCGGAAGGCCCTGCCCCTTCTCTCGCCCTGAATGACCCGCAGTGCTCCTAGCGGCCTGGGTGGCGGCGTTGCGGTAGGGTGAGTGTGGCTCTGGGGCTTGAGGTTCCCGATCCCCGGCGAAGCGGCACCAGGACCCTTGGGAGGGGCCCCTGGGGGGCCGACCTAGGGTTAGGGTTAGCACCCGGGAGGCCGGCAGGCGGGATCCGCCCGCTGTGCGTGGAGCGGAGGGGCGGGCCGAGGTGAGGGCGCTGGCGAGCAAGAGCCTGGGCCCAAGCGTTTTGGCACCGGGGGCCTTCGAATGTCTCCGGGGACTCGGCGGGCCCTGCCCATTCTCCTCCCTGAATGACCGGCGGCGCCCCTAGCAGCCCAGGTGGCGGCGGGGCGGCATGTAAGTCCGGGCATAGGGCTCGGGGGCCCCAGTCCACCGCGTTGCGGCGCCAGGCCCCTTGGGAGGGGCCCCTCGGAGGCTGACCTAGGGTGAGGTTTAGCCCCTAGGATGCCGGCAGGCCCTATTCGCCAGCCGTGTGGAGACTGGAGTGGCGGACCGAGGTGAGGGCACTGGAGAGCGGGAGCGTGGGCCCGGGTGTTTTGGCGCGGGGGGCCTTTGAAGGTCGCCGTGTCTTGGAGGGCCCTGCCCGTGCTCCCGCCCTGAATGAACGGCACCACCCCAAGCCCCCGGGTGGCGGCTGGGTGGCAGGGTGAGTCCAGTGCTGAGGCTCGGGGGTCCCCAATCCCCAGCGTTGCGGCGCCAGATCCCTTGGGAGGGGCCCCTCGGGGGTCGATCTAGGGTTGCGGTTAGCCCCCAGGAGGCCGGTGGACCCGATCAGCAGCTGTGCGGCACGCGGAGGGTTGGGCCGAGGTGAGGGCGCTGGCGAGACTGAGCATGAGCCCAAGCGTTTTAGTGTGGGGGCCCTTCGAAGGTCAGTGGGGGCTCGGAGGGACGTGCCCGTTCTCCCGCTCTGAATGACCGGCGGGGCCCCTAGAGGCTCCGGTGCCTGAAGGGCAGCAGGGTGAGACCGGCACTTGGGTTGGGGTCCCCATTCCCGGCCGGCGTTGTGGCGCCAGGCCACTTGGGAAGGGCCCCTCCGTGGCCGAACTACAGTTAGGGTTAGCCCCCAGGAGGCCAGCAGGCCCGATACACCGCCTGTGCGTCGAGCGGAGCGTTGGGCCGAGGTGAGGGTGCTGGTGAACATGAGCCCGGGCCCAAGCGTTTTGGTTCGGGGCGCCTTCGAAGGTCGGCGGGGGTTCGAAGGGCCCTGCCCGTTCTCCCACCCTGAATGAATGGCGGCGCCCCTAGCGGCACGTGTGGGGCAGGGCGGCAGGGTGCATCCAGCGCTGGGGCTTGGGGGTTCCCAATCCCCGGCGTTGCGGCGCCAGGCCCCTTAGGAAGCGACCCTCGGGGCCGTCCTAGGGTTAGGGTTAGCGCCCAGGAGGCCGGCAGGCCCGATCCGCCGGCTGTGCGAGGAGTGGAGATGCAGGCCGAGTTGAGGGCGATGGCGAGCGGGAGCTGGGCCCCAGCGTTTTGGCGTCCTGGGCCTTTGAATGTTGCCATGGCTCGGAGGGCCCTGCCCTTTCTCCTGCCCTGAAGAACCAGCAAGGCCCCTAGCGGCTCCGTTGGCAGTGGGGCGGCAGGGTGAATCCCAGGCTGCGGCTCGGGGATCCCCAATCCCCGGCGTTGTGGTGCCAGGCCCCTTGGGAGGGGCTCCTCGTGGGCCGACCCAGGGTTAGAGTTAGCCCCCATAAGGCCGGCAGGCCAGATCCTCTGGCTGGGCGGTGAGAGGTGGGCGGGCCGAGGTAAAGGCGCTGGGGTGCGGGATTGTGGGCCCCTGCATTTTGGGGTGGGAGGCTTCAAATGTCGCCGGTTTCTCCAGGGCCCTGTCAGTTCTCCCGCCCTGAATGACCGGCGGCGCCCCTCGCGGCCCGGGTGGCAGCGTTGTGGGAGGGTGAGTCTGGCTTTGGGGCTTGGGGTTCCAGATCCCTGGCGTAGTGGCACCAAAACCCTTGGGAGGGGCCCCTGGGGGGCCGACCTAGGGTTAGGGTTAGCCCCCAGGAGACCGTCAGGCCCAACCACACACTGTGCGGCGAGCTGAGGTGCGGCCCGAGGTGAAGGCGCTGGGGAGCGGGAGCGTGGGCACCAGCGTTTTGGCACGGGGAGCCTTTGAAGGTCACCGGGGACTCAGAAGGCCCTGCCCTTCTCTCGCCCTCTATGACCCGCGGCGCCCCTAGCGGCCCAGGTGGGGACAGTGCGGCAGGGTGAGTCCGGCTCTGGGGCTCTGAGTTACCAATCCCCAGCATTGCAGAGCCAGGCCGCTTGGGATGTCCCCTCAGGGCCGACCTAGGGTTTTGGTTAGCTGCCAGGAGCCCGGCAGGCCCTATCCACCGGCTCTGAAGCAAGCGGTGGGGTGGGCCTAGGTGAGGGCGCTGGCGAGCAGGATCCTGGGAGCCAACGTTTTTGCGCGGGGAGCCTTCAAAGGTCAGCGTGGGCTCGGAGGGCCCTGCCCGATCTCTTGCCCTGATTGACCGGCGGGGCCTCTAGCGGCTCGGGTGGCTGAAGGGCAGCAGGGTGAGTGCGGCACATGAGCTCGGGGTCCCCATCCCCAGCGTTGCGACGCCAGGCCCCTTGGGAAGTGCCCCTCGGTGGCCGACCTATGGTTAGGGTTAGCCTCCAGGAGCCCCGCAGGCCCGATACACCACCTGTGCGTCGAGCGGAGAGTTGGGCCGAGGTGAGGGTGCTGGTGAACATGAGCCTGGGCCCAAGCGTTTTGGTTCGGTGCGCCTTCCAAGGTCGGCAGGGGTTCGGAGGGCCCTGCCAGTTCTCCCACCCTGAATGAATGGCGGCGCCCCTAGCGGCCTGTGTGGGTTGGGGTGGCAGCGTGCATCCGGCGCTGGGGCTTGGGGGCCCCCAATCCCTGGCGTTGCGGCGCCAGGCCCCTTAGGAAGGGACCTTCAGGGGCTGTCCTAGGGTTAGGGTGAGCTCCCAGGAGGCCGGCAGGCCCGAGTTGCTGGCTCTGCGAAGAGCGGAGGTGCGGGCCGAGTTGAGGGTGATGCAGAGCGGGAGCGTGGTCCCCAGCGTTTTGGCGCCCTGGGCCTTCGACTGTTGCCATGGCTCAAAGGGCCCTGCCCGTTCTCCTGCCCTGAAGAACCTACGGTGCCCTTAGCAGCTCCCTTGGCGGTGGAGTGGCAGGGTGAGTCCATGCTGCGGCTCGTGGATCCCCAATCCCCAGCGTTGTGGGGCCAGGCCTCTTGGGAGGGGCTCCTCGTGGGCGGACCTAGGTTTTGAGTTAGCACCCAGGAGGCCAGCAGGCCCAATCCTCTGGCTGGGCGGCGAGAGGTGGGCGGCCCGAGGTAAAGGCGCTGGTGATCGGGAGCGTGGGCCCCTGCATTTTGGCGCAGGAGGCTTCAAATATCGCCGGTTTCTCCAGGGCCCTGTCCCTTCTCCCGCCCTGAATGACGGGCGGCGCCACTAGCGTCCCGGGTGGCGACGTGGCGGCAGGGTGAGTCTGGCTCTGGGTCTTGGGGTCCCTGATCCCCAGTGTAGCGGCACCAGGACCCTTGGGAGGGGCCCCTGGGTGGCTGACCTAGGGTTAGGGTTAGCCCCCAGGAGGCCGGCAGGTGGGATCCGGCCACTGTCCGGGGAGCGGAGGGCGGGGCCGAGGTGAGGGCGTTGGGGAGCGGGAGCGTGGGCACCAGCGTTTTGGCACGGGGAGCCTTTGAAGGCCACCGGGGGCTCGGAAGGCCCTGCCCCTTCTCTCGCCCTGAATGACCCGCAGTGCTCCTAGCGGCCTGGGTGGCGGCGTTGCGGTAGGGTGAGTGTGGCTCTGGGGCTTGAGGTTCCCGATCCCCGGCGAAGCGGCACCAGGACCCTTGGGAGGGGCCCCTGGGGGGCCGACCTAGGGTTAGGGTTAGCACCCGGGAGGCCGGCAGGCGGGATCCGCCCGCTGTGCGTGGAGCGGAGGGGCGGGCCGAGGTGAGGGCGCTGGCGAGCAAGAGCCTGGGCCCAAGCGTTTTGGCACCGGGGGCCTTCGAATGTCTCCGGGGACTCGGCGGGCCCTGCCCATTCTCCTCCCTGAATGACCGGCGGCGCCCCTAGCAGCCCAGGTGGCGGCGGGGCGGCATGTAAGTCCGGGCATAGGGCTCGGGGGCCCCAGTCCACCGCGTTGCGGCGCCAGGCCCCTTGGGAGGGGCCCCTCGGAGGCTGACCTAGGGTGAGGTTTAGCCCCTAGGATGCCGGCAGGCCCTATTCGCCAGCCGTGTGGAGACTGGAGTGGCGGACCGAGGTGAGGGCACTGGAGAGCGGGAGCGTGGGCCCGGGTGTTTTGGCGCGGGGGGCCTTTGAAGGTCGCCGTGTCTTGGAGGGCCCTGCCCGTGCTCCCGCCCTGAATGAACGGCACCACCCCAAGCCCCCGGGTGGCGGCTGGGTGGCAGGGTGAGTCCAGTGCTGAGGCTCGGGGGTCCCCAATCCCCAGCGTTGCGGCGCCAGATCCCTTGGGAGGGGCCCCTCGGGGGTCGATCTAGGGTTGCGGTTAGCCCCCAGGAGGCCGGTGGACCCGATCAGCGGCTGTGCGGCACGCGGAGGGTTGGGCCGAGGTGAGGGCGCTGGCGAGACTGAGCATGAGCCCAAGCGTTTTAGTGCGGGGGCCCTTCGAAGGTCAGTGGGGGCTCGGAGGGACCTGCCCGTTCTCCCGCTCTGAATGACCGGCGGGGCCCCTAGAGGCTCCGGTGCCTGAAGGGCAGCAGGGTGAGACCGGCACTTGGGTTGGGGTCCCCATTCCCGGCGTTGTGGCGCCAGGCCACTTGGGAAGGGCCCCTCCGTGGCCGAACTACAGTTAGGGTTAGCCCCCAGGAGGCCAGCAGGCCCGATACACCGCCTGTGCGTCGAGCGGAGCGTTGGGCCGAGGTGAGGGTGCTGGTGAACATGAGCCCGGGCCCAAGCGTTTTGGTTAGGGGCGCCTTCGAAGGTCGGCGGGGGTTCGAAGGGCCCTGCCCGTTCTCCCACCCTGAATGAATGGCGGCGCCCCTAGCGGCACGTGTGGGGCAGGGCGGCAGGGTGCATCCAGCGCTGGGGCTTGGGGGTTCCCAATCCCCGGCGTTGCGGCGCCAGGCCCCTTAGGAAGCGACCCTCGGGGCCGTCCTAGGGTTAGGGTTAGCGCCCAGGAGGCCGGCAGGCCCGATCCGCCGGCTGTGCGAGGAGTGGAGATGCAGGCCGAGTTGAGGGCGATGGCGAGCGGGAGCTGGGCCCCAGCGTTTTGGCGTCCTGGGCCTTTGAATGTTGCCATGGCTCGGAGGGCCCTGCCCTTTCTCCTGCCCTGAAGAACCAGCAAGGCCCCTAGCGGCTCCGTTGGCAGTGGGGCGGCAGGGTGAATCCCAGGCTGCGGCTCGGGGATCCCCAATCCCCGGCGTTGTGGTGCCAGGCCCCTTGGGAGGGGCTCCTCGTGGGCCGACCCAGGGTTAGAGTTAGCCCCCATAAGGCCGGCAGGCCAGATCCTCTGGCTGGGCGGTGAGAGGTGGGCGGGCCGAGGTAAAGGCGCTGGGGTGCGGGATTGTGGGCCCCTGCATTTTGGGGTGGGAGGCTTCAAATGTCGCCGGTTTCTCCAGGGCCCTGTCAGTTCTCCCGCCCTGAATGACCGGCGGCGCCCCTCGCGGCCCGGGTGGCAGCGTTGTGGGAGGGTGAGTCTGGCTTTGGGGCTTGGGGTTCCAGATCCCTGGCGTAGTGGCACCAAAACCCTTGGGAGGGGCCCCTGGGGGGCCGACCTAGGGTTAGGGTTAGCCCCCAGGAGACCGTCAGGCCCAACCACACACTGTGCGGCGAGCTGAGGTGCGGCCCGAGGTGAAGGCGCTGGGGAGCGGGAGCGTGGGCACCAGCGTTTTGGCACGGGGAGCCTTTGAAGGTCACCGGGGACTCAGAAGGCCCTGCCCTTCTCTCGCCCTCTATGACCCGCGGCGCCCCTAGCGGCCCAGGTGGGGACAGTGCGGCAGGGTGAGTCCGGCTCTGGGGCTCTGAGTTACCAATCCCCAGCATTGCAGAGCCAGGCCGCTTGGGATGTCCCCTCAGGGCCGACCTAGGGTTTTGGTTAGCTGCCAGGAGCCCGGCAGGCCCTATCCACCGGCTCTGAAGCAAGCGGTGGGGTGGGCCTAGGTGAGGGCGCTGGCGAGCAGGATCCTGGGAGCCAACGTTTTTGCGCGGGGAGCCTTCAAAGGTCAGCGTGGGCTCGGAGGGCCCTGCCCGATCTCTTGCCCTGATTGACCGGCGGGGCCTCTAGCGGCTCGGGTGGCTGAAGGGCAGCAGGGTGAGTGCGGCACATGAGCTCGGGGTCCCCATCCCCAGCGTTGCGACGCCAGGCCCCTTGGGAAGTGCCCCTCGGTGGCCGACCTATGGTTAGGGTTAGCCTCCAGGAGCCCCGCAGGCCCGATACACCACCTGTGCGTCGAGCGGAGAGTTGGGCCGAGGTGAGGGTGCTGGTGAACATGAGCCTGGGCCCAAGCGTTTTGGTTCGGTGCGCCTTCCAAGGTCGGCAGGGGTTCGGAGGGCCCTGCCAGTTCTCCCACCCTGAATGAATGGCGGCGCCCCTAGCGGCCTGTGTGGGTTGGGGTGGCAGCGTGCATCCGGCGCTGGGGCTTGGGGGCCCCCAATCCCTGGCGTTGCGGCACCAGGCCCCTTAGGAAGGGACCTTCAGGGGCTGTCCTAGGGTTAGGGTGAGCTCCCAGGAGGCCGGCAGGCCCGAGTCGCTGGCTCTGCGAAGAGCGGAGGTGCGGGCCGAGTTGAGGGTGATGCAGAGCGGGAGCGTGGTCCCCAGCGTTTTGGCGCCCTGGGCCTTCGACTGTTGCCATGGCTCAAAGGGCCCTGCCCGTTCTCCTGCCCTGAAGAACCTACGGTGCCCTTAGCAGCTCCCTTGGCGGTGGAGTGGCAGGGTGAGTCCATGCTGCGGCTCGTGGATCCCCAATCCCCAGCGTTGTGGGGCCAGGCCTCTTGGGAGGGGCTCCTCGTGGGCGGACCTAGGTTTAGAGTTAGCACCCAGGAGGCCAGCAGGCCCAATCCTCTGGCTGGGCGGCGAGAGGTGGGCGGCCCGAGGTAAAGGCGCTGGCGATCGGGAGCGTGGGCCCCTGCATTTTGGCGCAGGAGGCTTCAAATATCGCCGGTTTCTCCAGGGCCCTGTCCCTTCTCCCGCCCTGAATGACGGGCGGCGCCACTAGCGTCCCGGGTGGCGACGTGGCGGCAGGGTGAGTCTGGCTCTGGGTCTTGGGGTCCCTGATCCCCAGTGTAGCGGCACCAGGACCCTTGGGAGGGGCCCCTGGGTGGCTGACCTAGGGTTAGGGTTAGCCCCCAGGAGGCCGGCAGGTGGGATCCGGCCACTGTCCGGGGAGCGGAGGGCGGGGCCGAGGTGAGGGCGTTGGGGAGCGGGAGCGTGGGCACCAGCGTTTTGGCACGGGGAGCCTTTGAAGGCCACCGGGGGCTCGGAAGGCCCTGCCCCTTCTCTCGCCCTGAATGACCCGCAGTGCTCCTAGCGGCCTGGGTGGCGGCGTTGCGGTAGGGTGAGTGTGGCTCTGGGGCTTGAGGTTCCCGATCCCCGGCGAAGCGGCACCAGGACCCTTGGGAGGGGCCCCTGGGTGGCCGACCTAGGGTTAGGGTTAGCACCCGGGAGGCCGGCAGGCGGGATCCGCCCGCTGTGCGTGGAGCGGAGGGGCGGGCCGAGGTGAGGGCGCTGGTGAGCAAGAGCCTGGGCCCAAGCGTTTTGGCACCGGGGGCCTTCGAATGTCTCCGGGGACTCGGCGGGCCCTGCCCATTCTCCTCCCTGAATGACCGGCGGCGCCCCTAGCAGCCCAGGTGGCGGCGGGGCGGCATGTAAGTCCGGGCATAGGGCTCGGGGGCCCCAGTCCACCGCGTTGCGGCGCCAGGCCCCTTGGGAGGGGCCCCTCGGAGGCTGACCTAGGGTGAGGTTTAGCCCCTAGGATGCCGGCAGGCCCTATTCGCCAGCCGTGTGGAGACTGGAGTGGCGGACCGAGGTGAGGGCACTGGTGAGCGGGAGCGTGGGCCCGGGTGTTTTGGCGCGGGGGGCCTTTGAAGGTCGCCGTGTCTTGGAGGGCCCTGCCCGTGCTCCCGCCCTGAATGAACGGCACCACCCCAAGCCCCCGGGGTGGCGGCTGGGTGGCAGGGTGAGTCCAGTGCTGAGGCTCGGGGGTCCCCAATCCCCAGCGTTGCGGCGCCAGATCCCTTGGGAGGGGCCCCTTGGGGGTCGATCTAGGGTTGCGGTTAGCCCCCAGGAGGCCGGTGGACCCGATCAGCGGCTGTGCGGCACGCGGAGGGTTGGGCCGAGGTGAGGGCGCTGGCGAGACTGAGCATGAGCCCAAGCGTTTTAGTGCGGGGGCCCTTCGAAGGTCAGTGGGGGCTCGGAGGGACGTGCCCGTTCTCCCGCTCTGAATGACCGGCGGGGCCCCTAGAGGCTCCGGTGCCTGAAGGGCAGCAGGGTGAGACCGGCACTTGGGTTGGGGTCCCCATTCCCGGCGTTGTGGCGCCAGGCCACTTGGGAAGGGCCCCTCCGTGGCCGAACTACAGTTAGGGTTAGACCCCAGGAGGCCAGCAGGCCCGATACACCGCCTGTGCGTCGAGCGGAGCGTTGGGCCGAGGTGAGGGTGCTGGTGAACATGAGCCCGGGCCCAAGCGTTTTGGTTCGGGGCGCCTTCGAAGGTCGGCGGGGGTTCGAAGGGCCCTGCCCGTTCTCCCACCCTGAATGAATGGCGGCGCCCCTAGCGGCACGTGTGGGGCAGGGCGGCAGGGTGCATCCAGCGCTGGGGCTTGGGGGTTCCCAATCCCCGGCGTTGCGGCGCCAGGCCCCTTAGGAAGCGACCCTCGGGGCCGTCCTAGGGTTAGGGTTAGCGCCCAGGAGGCCGGCAGGCCCGATCCGCCGGCTGTGCGAGGAGTGGAGATGCAGGCCGAGTTGAGGGCGATGGCGAGCGGGAGCTGGGCCCCAGCGTTTTGGCGTCCTGGGCCTTTGAATGTTGCCATGGCTCGGAGGGCCCTGCCCTTTCTCCTGCCCTGAAGAACCAGCAAGGCCCCTAGCGGCTCCGTTGGCAGTGGGGCGGCAGGGTGAATCCCAGGCTGCGGCTCGGGGATCCCCAATCCCCGGCGTTGTGGTGCCAGGCCCCTTGGGAGGGGCTCCTCGTGGGCCGACCCAGGGTTAGAGTTAGCCCCCATAAGGCCGGCAGGCCAGATCCTCTGGCTGGGCGGTGAGAGGTGGGCGGGCCGAGGTAAAGGCGCTGGGGTGCGGGATTGTGGGCCCCTGCATTTTGGGGTGGGAGGCTTCAAATGTCGCCGGTTTCTCCAGGGCCCTGTCAGTTCTCCCGCCCTGAATGACCGGCGGCGCCCCTCGCGGCCCGGGTGGCAGCGTTGTGGGAGGGTGAGTCTGGCTTTGGGGCTTGGGGTTCCAGATCCCTGGCGTAGTGGCACCAAAACCCTTGGGAGGGGCCCCTGGGGGGCCGACCTAGGGTTAGGGTTAGCCCCCAGGAGACCGTCAGGCCCAACCACACACTGTGCGGCGAGCTGAGGTGCGGCCCGAGGTGAAGGCGCTGGGGAGCGGGAGCGTGGGCACCAGCGTTTTGGCACGGGGAGCCTTTGAAGGTCACCGGGGACTCAGAAGGCCCTGCCCTTCTCTCGCCCTCTATGACCCGCGGCGCCCCTAGCGGCCCAGGTGGGGACAGTGCGGCAGGGTGAGTCCGGCTCTGGGGCTCTGAGTTACCAATCCCCAGCATTGCAGAGCCAGGCCGCTTGGGATGTCCCCTCAGGGCCGACCTAGGGTTTTGGTTAGCTGCCAGGAGCCCGGCAGGCCCTATCCACCGGCTCTGAAGCAAGCGGTGGGGTGGGCCTAGGTGAGGGCGCTGGCGAGCAGGATCCTGGGAGCCAACGTTTTTGCGCGGGGAGCCTTCAAAGGTCAGCGTGGGCTCGGAGGGCCCTGCCCGATCTCTTGCCCTGATTGACCGGCGGGGCCTCTAGCGGCTCGGGTGGCTGAAGGGCAGCAGGGTGAGTGCGGCACATGAGCTCGGGGTCCCCATCCCCAGCGTTGCGACGCCAGGCCCCTTGGGAAGTGCCCCTCGGTGGCCGACCTATGGTTAGGGTTAGCCTCCAGGAGCCCCGCAGGCCCGATACACCACCTGTGCGTCGAGCGGAGAGTTGGGCCGAGGTGAGGGTGCTGGTGAACATGAGCCTGGGCCCAAGCGTTTTGGTTCGGTGCGCCTTCCAAGGTCGGCAGGGGTTCGGAGGGCCCTGCCAGTTCTCCCACCCTGAATGAATGGCGGCGCCCCTAGCGGCCTGTGTGGGTTGGGGTGGCAGCGTGCATCCGGCGCTGGGGCTTGGGGGCCCCCAATCCCTGGCGTTGCGGCGCCAGGCCCCTTAGGAAGGGACCTTCAGGGGCTGTCCTAGGGTTAGGGTGAGCTCCCAGGAGGCCGGCAGGCCCGAGTCGCTGGCTCTGCGAAGAGCGGAGGTGCGGGCCGAGTTGAGGGTGATGCAGAGCGGGAGCGTGGTCCCCAGCGTTTTGGCGCCCTGGGCCTTCGACTGTTGCCATGGCTCAAAGGGCCCTGCCCGTTCTCCTGCCCTGAAGAACCTACGGTGCCCTTAGCAGCTCCCTTGGCGGTGGAGTGGCAGGGTGAGTCCATGCTGCGGCTCGTGGATCCCCAATCCCCAGCGTTGTGGGGCCAGGCCTCTTGGGAGGGGCTCCTCGTGGGCGGACCTAGGTTTAGAGTTAGCACCCAGGAGGCCAGCAGGCCCAATCCTCTGGCTGGGCGGCGAGAGGTGGGCGGCCCGAGGTAAAGGCGCTGGCGATCGGGAGCGTGGGCCCCTGCATTTTGGCGCAGGAGGCTTCAAATATCGCTGGTTTCTCCAGGGCCCTGTCCCTTCTCCCGCCCTGAATGACGGGCGGCGCCACTAGCGTCCCGGGTGGCGACGTGGCGGCAGGGTGAGTCTGGCTCTGGGTCTTGGGGTCCCTGATCCCCAGTGTAGCGGCACCAGGACCCTTGGGAGGGGCCCCTGGGTGGCTGACCTAGGGTTAGGGTTAGCCCCCAGGAGGCCGGCAGGTGGGATCCGGCCACTGTCCGGGGAGCGGAGGGCGGGGCCGAGGTGAGGGCGTTGGGGAGCGGGAGCGTGGGCACCAGCGTTTTGGCACGGGGAGCCTTTGAAGGCCACCGGGGGCTCGGAAGGCCCTGCCCCTTCTCTCGCCCTGAATGACCCGCAGTGCTCCTAGCGGCCTGGGTGGCGGCGTTGCGGTAGGGTGAGTGTGGCTCTGGGGCTTGAGGTTCCCGATCCCCGGCGAAGCGGCACCAGGACCCTTGGGAGGGGCCCCTGGGTGGCCGACCTAGGGTTAGGGTTAGCACCCGGGAGGCCGGCAGGCGGGATCCGCCCGCTGTGCGTGGAGCGGAGGGGCGGGCCGAGGTGAGGGCGCTGGCGAGCAAGAGCCTGGGCCCAAGCGTTTTGGCACCGGGGGCCTTCGAATGTCTCCGGGGACTCGGCGGGCCCTGCCCATTCTCCTCCCTGAATGACCGGCGGCGCCCCTAGCATCCCAGGTGGCGGCGGGGCGGCATGTAAGTCCGGGCATAGGGCTCGGGGGCCCCAGTCCACCGCGTTGCGGCGCCAGGCCCATTGGGAGGGGCCCCTCGGAGGCTGACCTAGGGTGAGGTTTTGCCCCTAGGATGCCGGCAGGCCCTATTCGCCAGCCGTGTGGAGACTGGAGTGGCGGACCGAGGTGAGGGCACTGGTGAGCGGGAGCGTGGGCCCGGGTGTTTTGGCGCGGGGGGCCTTTGAAGGTCGCCGTGTCTTGGAGGGCCCTGCCCGTGCTCCCGCCCTGAATGAACGGCACCACCCCAAGCCCCCGGGTGGCGGCTGGGTGGCAGGGTGAGTCCAGTGCTGAGGCTCGGGGGTCCCCAATCCCCAGCGTTGCGGCGCCAGATCCCTTGGGAGGGGCCCCTCGGGGGTCGATCTAGGGTTGCGGTTAGCCCCCAGGAGGCCGGTGGACCCGATCAGCGGCTGTGCGGCACGCGGAGGGTTGGGCCGAGGTGAGGGCGCTGGCGAGACTGAGCATGAGCCCAAGCGTTTTAGTGCGGGGGCCCTTCGAAGGTCAGTGGGGGCTCGGAGGGACGTGCCCGTTCTCCCGCTCTGAATGACCGGCGGGGCCCCTAGAGGCTCCGGTGCCTGAAGGGCAGCAGGGTGAGACCGGCACTTGGGTTGGGGTCCCCATTCCCGGCGTTGTGGCGCCAGGCCACTTGGGAAGGGCCCCTCCGTGGCCGAACTACAGTTAGGGTTAGCCCCCAGGAGGCCAGCAGGCCCGATACACCGCCTGTGCGTCGAGCGGAGCGTTGGGCCGAGGTGAGGGTGCTGGTGAACATGAGCCCGGGCCCAAGCGTTTTGGTTCGGGGCGCCTTCGAAGGTCGGCGGGGGTTCGAAGGGCCCTGCCCGTTCTCCCACCCTGAATGAATGGCGGCGCCCCTAGCGGCACGTGTGGGGCAGGGCGGCAGGGTGCATCCAGCGCTGGGGCTTGGGGGTTCCCAATCCCCGGCGTTGCGGCGCCAGGCCCCTTAGGAAGCGACCCTCGGGGCCGTCCTAGGGTTAGGGTTAGCGCCCAGGAGGCCGGCAGGCCCGATCCGCCGGCTGTGCGAGGAGTGGAGATGCAGGCCGAGTTGAGGGCGATGGCGAGCGGGAGCTGGGCCCCAGCGTTTTGGCGTCCTGGGCCTTTGAATGTTGCCATGGCTCGGAGGGCCCTGCCCTTTCTCCTGGCCTGAAGAACCAGCAAGGCCCCTAGCGGCTCCGTTGGCAGTGGGGCGGCAGGGTGAATCCCAGGCTGCGGCTCGGGGATCCCCAATCCCCGGCGTTGTGGTGCCAGGCCCCTTGGGAGGGGCTCCTCGTGGGCCGACCCAGGGTTAGAGTTAGCCCCCATAAGGCCGGCAGGCCAGATCCTCTGGCTGGGCGGTGAGAGGTGGGCGGGCCGAGGTAAAGGCGCTGGGGTGCGGGATTGTGGGCCCCTGCATTTTGGGGTGGGAGGCTTCAAATGTCGCCGGTTTCTCCAGGGCCCTGTCAGTTCTCCCGCCCTGAATGACCGGCGGCGCCCCTCGCGGCCCGGGTGGCAGCGTTGTGGGAGGGTGAGTCTGGCTTTGGGGCTTGGGGTTCCAGATCCCTGGCGTAGTGGCACCAAAACCCTTGGGAGGGGCCCCTGGGGGGCCGACCTAGGGTTAGGGTTAGCCCCCAGGAGACCGTCAGGCCCAACCACACACTGTGCGGCGAGCTGAGGTGCGGCCCGAGGTGAAGGCGCTGGGGAGCGGGAGCGTGGGCACCAGCGTTTTGGCACGGGGAGCCTTTGAAGGTCACCGGGGACTCAGAAGGCCCTGCCCTTCTCTCGCCCTCTATGACCCGCGGCGCCCCTAGCGGCCCAGGTGGGGACAGTGCGGCAGGGTGAGTCCGGCTCTGGGGCTCTGAGTTACCAATCCCCAGCATTGCAGAGCCAGGCCGCTTGGGATGTCCCCTCAGGGCCGACCTAGGGTTTTGGTTAGCTGCCAGGAGCCCGGCAGGCCCTATCCACCGGCTCTGAAGCAAGCGGTGGGGTGGGCCTAGGTGAGGGCGCTGGCGAGCAGGATCCTGGGAGCCAACGTTTTTGCGCGGGGAGCCTTCAAAGGTCAGCGTGGGCTCGGAGGGCCCTGCCCGATCTCTTGCCCTGATTGACCGGCGGGGCCTCTAGCGGCTCGGGTGGCTGAAGGGCAGCAGGGTGAGTGCGGCACATGAGCTCGGGGTCCCCATCCCCAGCGTTGCGACGCCAGGCCCCTTGGGAAGTGCCCCTCGGTGGCCGACCTATGGTTAGGGTTAGCCTCCAGGAGCCCCGCAGGCCCGATACACCACCTGTGCGTCGAGCGGAGAGTTGGGCCGAGGTGAGGGTGCTGGTGAACATGAGCCTGGGCCCAAGCGTTTTGGTTCGGTGCGCCTTCCAAGGTCGGCAGGGGTTCGGAGGGCCCTGCCAGTTCTCCCACCCTGAATGAATGGCGGCGCCCCTAGCGGCCTGTGTGGGTTGGGGTGGCAGCGTGCATCCGGCGCTGGGGCTTGGGGGCCCCCAATCCCTGGCGTTGCGGCGCCAGGCCCCTTAGGAAGGGACCTTCAGGGGCTGTCCTAGGGTTAGGGTGAGCTCCCAGGAGGCCGGCAGGCCCGAGTCGCTGGCTCTGCGAAGAGCGGAGGTGCGGGCCGAGTTGAGGGTGATGCAGAGCGGGAGCGTGGTCCCCAGCGTTTTGGCGCCCTGGGCCTTCGACTGTTGCCATGGCTCAAAGGGCCCTGCCCGTTCTCCTGCCCTGAAGAACCTACGGTGCCCTTAGCAGCTCCCTTGGCGGTGGAGTGGCAGGGTGAGTCCATGCTGCGGCTCGTGGATCCCCAATCCCCAGCGTTGTGGGGCCAGGCCTCTTGGGAGGGGCTCCTCGTGGGCGGACCTAGGTTTAGAGTTAGCACCCAGGAGGCCAGCAGGCCCAATCCTCTGGCTGGGCGGCGAGAGGTGGGCGGCCCGAGGTAAAGGCGCTGGCGATCGGGAGCGTGGGCCCCTGCATTTTGGCGCAGGAGGCTTCAAATATCGCCGGTTTCTCCAGGGCCCTGTCCCTTCTCCCGCCCTGAATGACGGGCGGCGCCACTAGCGTCCCGGGTGGCGACGTGGCGGCAGGGTGAGTCTGGCTCTGGGTCTTGGGGTCCCTGATCCCCAGTGTAGCGGCACCAGGACCCTTGGGAGGGGCCCCTGGGTGGCTGACCTAGGGTTAGGGTTAGCCCCCAGGAGGCCGGCAGGTGGGATCCGGCCACTGTCCGGGGAGCGGAGGGCGGGGCCGAGGTGAGGGCGTTGGGGAGCGGGAGCGTGGGCACCAGCGTTTTGGCACGGGGAGCCTTTGAAGGCCACCGGGGGCTCGGAAGGCCCTGCCCCTTCTCTCGCCCTGAATGACCCGCAGTGCTCCTAGCGGCCTGGGTGGCGGCGTTGCGGTAGGGTGAGTGTGGCTCTGGGGCTTGAGGTTCCCGATCCCCGGCGAAGCGGCACCAGGACCCTTGGGAGGGGCCCCTGGGTGGCCGACCTAGGGTTAGGGTTAGCACCCGGGAGGCCGGCAGGCGGGATCCGCCCGCTGTGCGTGGAGCGGAGGGGCGGGCCGAGGTGAGGGCGCTGGCGAGCAAGAGCCTGGGCCCAAGCGTTTTGGCACCGGGGGCCTTCGAATGTCTCCGGGGACTCGGCGGGCCCTGCCCATTCTCCTCCCTGAATGACCGGCGGCGCCCCTAGCAGCCCAGGTGGCGGCGGGGCGGCATGTAAGTCCGGGCATAGGGCTCGGGGGCCCCAGTCCACCGCGTTGCGGCGCCAGGCCCCTTGGGAGGGGCCCCTCGGAGGCTGACCTAGGGTGAGGTTTAGCCCCTAGGATGCCGGCAGGCCCTATTCGCCAGCCGTGTGGAGACTGGAGTGGCGGACCGAGGTGAGGGCACTGGTGAGCGGGAGCGTGGGCCCGGGTGTTTTGGCGCGGGGGGCCTTTGAAGGTCGCCGTGTCTTGGAGGGCCCTGCCCGTGCTCCCGCCCTGAATGAACGGCACCACCCCAAGCCCCCGGGTGGCGGCTGGGTGGCAGGGTGAGTCCAGTGCTGAGGCTCGGGGGTCCCCAATCCCCAGCGTTGCGGCGCCAGATCCCTTGGGAGGGGCCCCTTGGGGGTCGATCTAGGGTTGCGGTTAGCCCCCAGGAGGCCGGTGGACCTGATCAGCGGCTGTGCGGCACGCGGAGGGTTGGGCCGAGGTGAGGGCGCTGGCGAGACTGAGCATGAGCCCAAGCGTTTTAGTGCGGGGGCCCTTCGAAGGTCAGTGGGGGCTCGGAGGGACGTGCCCGTTCTCCCGCTCTGAATGACCGGCGGGGCCCCTAGAGGCTCCGGTGCCTGAAGGGCAGCAGGGTGAGACCGGCACTTGGGTTGGGGTCCCCATTCCCGGCGTTGTGGCGCCAGGCCACTTGGGAAGGGCCCCTCCGTGGCCGAACTACAGTTAGGGTTAGACCCCAGGAGGCCAGCAGGCCCGATACACCGCCTGTGCGTCGAGCGGAGCGTTGGGCCGAGGTGAGGGTGCTGGTGAACATGAGCCCGGGCCCAAGCGTTTTGGTTCGGGGCGCCTTCGAAGGTCGGCGGGGGTTCGAAGGGCCCTGCCCGTTCTCCCACCCTGAATGAATGGCGGCGCCCCTAGCGGCACGTGTGGGGCAGGGCGGCAGGGTGCATCCAGCGCTGGGGCTTGGGGGTTCCCAATCCCCGGCGTTGCGGCGCCAGGCCCCTTAGGAAGCGACCCTCGGGGCCGTCCTAGGGTTAGGGTTAGCGCCCAGGAGGCCGGCAGGCCCGATCCGCCGGCTGTGCGAGGAGTGGAGATGCAGGCCGAGTTGAGGGCGATGGCGAGCGGGAGCTGGGCCCCAGCGTTTTGGCGTCCTGGGCCTTTGAATGTTGCCATGGCTCGGAGGGCCCTGCCCTTTCTCCTGCCCTGAAGAACCAGCAAGGCCCCTAGCGGCTCCGTTGGCAGTGGGGCGGCAGGGTGAATCCCAGGCTGCGGCTCGGGGATCCCCAATCCCCGGCGTTGTGGTGCCAGGCCCCTTGGGAGGGGCTCCTCGTGGGCCGACCCAGGGTTAGAGTTAGCCCCCATAAGGCCGGCAGGCCAGATCCTCTGGCTGGGCGGTGAGAGGTGGGCGGGCCGAGGTAAAGGCGCTGGGGTGCGGGATTGTGGGCCCCTGCATTTTGGGGTGGGAGGCTTCAAATGTCGCCGGTTTCTCCAGGGCCCTGTCAGTTCTCCCGCCCTGAATGACCGGCGGCGCCCCTCGCGGCCCGGGTGGCAGCGTTGTGGGAGGGTGAGTCTGGCTTTGGGGCTTGGGGTTCCAGATCCCTGGCGTAGTGGCACCAAAACCCTTGGGAGGGGCCCCTGGGGGGCCGACCTAGGGTTAGGGTTAGCCCCCAGGAGACCGTCAGGCCCAACCACACACTGTGCGGCGAGCTGAGGTGCGGCCCGAGGTGAAGGCGCTGGGGAGCGGGAGCGTGGGCACCAGCGTTTTGGCACGGGGAGCCTTTGAAGGTCACCGGGGACTCAGAAGGCCCTGCCCTTCTCTCGCCCTCTATGACCCGCGGCGCCCCTAGCGGCCCAGGTGGGGACAGTGCGGCAGGGTGAGTCCGGCTCTGGGGCTCTGAGTTACCAATCCCCAGCATTGCAGAGCCAGGCCGCTTGGGATGTCCCCTCAGGGCCGACCTAGGGTTTTGGTTAGCTGCCAGGAGCCCGGCAGGCCCTATCCACCGGCTCTGAAGCAAGCGGTGGGGTGGGCCTAGGTGAGGGCGCTGGCGAGCAGGATCCTGGGAGCCAACGTTTTTGCGCGGGGAGCCTTCAAAGGTCAGCGTGGGCTCGGAGGGCCCTGCCCGATCTCTTGCCCTGATTGACCGGCGGGGCCTCTAGCGGCTCGGGTGGCTGAAGGGCAGCAGGGTGAGTGCGGCACATGAGCTCGGGGTCCCCATCCCCAGCGTTGCGACGCCAGGCCCCTTGGGAAGTGCCCCTCGGTGGCCGACCTATGGTTAGGGTTAGCCTCCAGGAGCCCCGCAGGCCCGATACACCACCTGTGCGTCGAGCGGAGAGTTGGGCCGAGGTGAGGGTGCTGGTGAACATGAGCCTGGGCCCAAGCGTTTTGGTTCGGTGCGCCTTCCAAGGTCGGCAGGGGTTCGGAGGGCCCTGCCAGTTCTCCCACCCTGAATGAATGGCGGCGCCCCTAGCGGCCTGTGTGGGTTGGGGTGGCAGCGTGCATCCGGCGCTGGGGCTTGGGGGCCCCCAATCCCTGGCGTTGCGGCGCCAGGCCCCTTAGGAAGGGACCTTCAGGGGCTGTCCTAGGGTTAGGGTGAGCTCCCAGGAGGCCGGCAGGCCCGAGTCGCTGGCTCTGCGAAGAGCGGAGGTGCGGGCCGAGTTGAGGGTGATGCAGAGCGGGAGCGTGGTCCCCAGCGTTTTGGCGCCCTGGGCCTTCGACTGTTGCCATGGCTCAAAGGGCCCTGCCCGTTCTCCTGCCCTGAAGAACCTACGGTGCCCTTAGCAGCTCCCTTGGCGGTGGAGTGGCAGGGTGAGTCCATGCTGCGGCTCGTGGATCCCCAATCCCCAGCGTTGTGGGGCCAGGCCTCTTGGGAGGGGCTCCTCGTGGGCGGACCTAGGTTTAGAGTTAGCACCCAGGAGGCCAGCAGGCCCAATCCTCTGGCTGGGCGGCGAGAGGTGGGCGGCCCGAGGTAAAGGCGCTGGCGATCGGGAGCGTGGGCCCCTGCATTTTGGCGCAGGAGGCTTCAAATATCGCTGGTTTCTCCAGGGCCCTGTCCCTTCTCCCGCCCTGAATGACGGGCGGCGCCACTAGCGTCCCGGGTGGCGACGTGGCGGCAGGGTGAGTCTGGCTCTGGGTCTTGGGGTCCCTGATCCCCAGTGTAGCGGCACCAGGACCCTTGGGAGGGGCCCCTGGGTGGCTGACCTAGGGTTAGGGTTAGCCCCCAGGAGGCCGGCAGGTGGGATCCGGCCACTGTCCGGGGAGCGGAGGGCGGGGCCGAGGTGAGGGCGTTGGGGAGCGGGAGCGTGGGCACCAGCGTTTTGGCACGGGGAGCCTTTGAAGGCCACCGGGGGCTCGGAAGGCCCTGCCCCTTCTCTCGCCCTGAATGACCCGCAGTGCTCCTAGCGGCCTGGGTGGCGGCGTTGCGGTAGGGTGAGTGTGGCTCTGGGGCTTGAGGTTCCCGATCCCCGGCGAAGCGGCACCAGGACCCTTGGGAGGGGCCCCTGGGTGGCCGACCTAGGGTTAGGGTTAGCACCCGGGAGGCCGGCAGGCGGGATCCGCCCGCTGTGCGTGGAGCGGAGGGGCGGGCCGAGGTGAGGGCGCTGGCGAGCAAGAGCCTGGGCCCAAGCGTTTTGGCACCGGGGGCCTTCGAATGTCTCCGGGGACTCGGCGGGCCCTGCCCATTCTCCTCCCTGAATGACCGGCGGCGCCCCTAGCATCCCAGGTGGCGGCGGGGCGGCATGTAAGTCCGGGCATAGGGCTCGGGGGCCCCAGTCCACCGCGTTGCGGCGCCAGGCCCATTGGGAGGGGCCCCTCGGAGGCTGACCTAGGGTGAGGTTTTGCCCCTAGGATGCCGGCAGGCCCTATTCGCCAGCCGTGTGGAGACTGGAGTGGCGGACCGAGGTGAGGGCACTGGTGAGCGGGAGCGTGGGCCCGGGTGTTTTGGCGCGGGGGGCCTTTGAAGGTCGCCGTGTCTTGGAGGGCCCTGCCCGTGCTCCCGCCCTGAATGAACGGCACCACCCCAAGCCCCCGGGTGGCGGCTGGGTGGCAGGGTGAGTCCAGTGCTGAGGCTCGGGGGTCCCCAATCCCCAGCGTTGCGGCGCCAGATCCCTTGGGAGGGGCCCCTCGGGGGTCGATCTAGGGTTGCGGTTAGCCCCCAGGAGGCCGGTGGACCCGATCAGCGGCTGTGCGGCACGCGGAGGGTTGGGCCGAGGTGAGGGCGCTGGCGAGACTGAGCATGAGCCCAAGCGTTTTAGTGCGGGGGCCCTTCGAAGGTCAGTGGGGGCTCGGAGGGACGTGCCCGTTCTCCCGCTCTGAATGACCGGCGGGGCCCCTAGAGGCTCCGGTGCCTGAAGGGCAGCAGGGTGAGACCGGCACTTGGGTTGGGGTCCCCATTCCCGGCGTTGTGGCGCCAGGCCACTTGGGAAGGGCCCCTCCGTGGCCGAACTACAGTTAGGGTTAGCCCCCAGGAGGCCAGCAGGCCCGATACACCGCCTGTGCGTCGAGCGGAGCGTTGGGCCGAGGTGAGGGTGCTGGTGAACATGAGCCCGGGCCCAAGCGTTTTGGTTCGGGGCGCCTTCGAAGGTCGGCGGGGGTTCGAAGGGCCCTGCCCGTTCTCCCACCCTGAATGAATGGCGGCGCCCCTAGCGGCACGTGTGGGGCAGGGCGGCAGGGTGCATCCAGCGCTGGGGCTTGGGGGTTCCCAATCCCCGGCGTTGCGGCGCCAGGCCCCTTAGGAAGCGACCCTCGGGGCCGTCCTAGGGTTAGGGTTAGCGCCCAGGAGGCCGGCAGGCCCGATCCGCCGGCTGTGCGAGGAGTGGAGATGCAGGCCGAGTTGAGGGCGATGGCGAGCGGGAGCTGGGCCCCAGCGTTTTGGCGTCCTGGGCCTTTGAATGTTGCCATGGCTCGGAGGGCCCTGCCCTTTCTCCTGGCCTGAAGAACCAGCAAGGCCCCTAGCGGCTCCGTTGGCAGTGGGGCGGCAGGGTGAATCCCAGGCTGCGGCTCGGGGATCCCCAATCCCCGGCGTTGTGGTGCCAGGCCCCTTGGGAGGGGCTCCTCGTGGGCCGACCCAGGGTTAGAGTTAGCCCCCATAAGGCCGGCAGGCCAGATCCTCTGGCTGGGCGGTGAGAGGTGGGCGGGCCGAGGTAAAGGCGCTGGGGTGCGGGATTGTGGGCCCCTGCATTTTGGGGTGGGAGGCTTCAAATGTCGCCGGTTTCTCCAGGGCCCTGTCAGTTCTCCCGCCCTGAATGACCGGCGGCGCCCCTCGCGGCCCGGGTGGCAGCGTTGTGGGAGGGTGAGTCTGGCTTTGGGGCTTGGGGTTCCAGATCCCTGGCGTAGTGGCACCAAAACCCTTGGGAGGGGCCCCTGGGGGGCCGACCTAGGGTTAGGGTTAGCCCCCAGGAGACCGTCAGGCCCAACCACACACTGTGCGGCGAGCTGAGGTGCGGCCCGAGGTGAAGGCGCTGGGGAGCGGGAGCGTGGGCACCAGCGTTTTGGCACGGGGAGCCTTTGAAGGTCACCGGGGACTCAGAAGGCCCTGCCCTTCTCTCGCCCTCTATGACCCGCGGCGCCCCTAGCGGCCCAGGTGGGGACAGTGCGGCAGGGTGAGTCCGGCTCTGGGGCTCTGAGTTACCAATCCCCAGCATTGCAGAGCCAGGCCGCTTGGGATGTCCCCTCAGGGCTGACCTAGGGTTTTGGTTAGCTGCCAGGAGCCCGGCAGGCCCTATCCACCGGCTCTGAAGCAAGCGGTGGGGTGGGCCTAGGTGAGGGCGCTGGCGAGCAGGATCCTGGGAGCCAACGTTTTTGCGCGGGGAGCCTTCAAAGGTCAGCGTGGGCTCGGAGGGCCCTGCCCGATCTCTTGCCCTGATTGACCGGCGGGGCCTCTAGCGGCTCGGGTGGCTGAAGGGCAGCAGGGTGAGTGCGGCACATGAGCTCGGGGTCCCCATCCCCAGCGTTGCGACGCCAGGCCCCTTGGGAAGTGCCCCTCGGTGGCCGACCTATGGTTAGGGTTAGCCTCCAGGAGCCCCGCAGGCCCGATACACCACCTGTGCGTCGAGCGGAGAGTTGGGCCGAGGTGAGGGTGCTGGTGAACATGAGCCTGGGCCCATGCGTTTTGGTTCGGTGCGCCTTCCAAGGTCGGCAGGGGTTCGGAGGGCCCTGCCAGTTCTCCCACCCTGAATGAATGGCGGCGCCCCTAGCGGCCTGTGTGGGTTGGGGTGGCAGCGTGCATCCGGCGCTGGGGCTTGGGGGCCCCCAATCCCTGGCGTTGCAGCGCCAGGCCCCTTAGGAAGGGACCTTCAGGGGCTGTCCTAGGGTTAGGGTGAGCTCCCAGGAGGCCGGCAGGCCCGAGTCGCTGGCTCTGCGAAGAGCGGAGGTGCGGGCCGAGTTGAGGGTGATGCAGAGCGGGAGCGTGGTCCCCAGCGTTTTGGCGCCCTGGGCCTTCGACTGTTGCCATGGCTCAAAGGGCCCTGCCCGTTCTCCTGCCCTGAAGAACCTACGGTGCCCTTAGCAGCTCCCTTGGCGGTGGAGTGGCAGGGTGAGTCCATGCTGCAGCTCGTGGATCCCCAATCCCCAGCGTTGTGGGGCCAGGCCTCTTGGGAGGGGCTCCTCGTGGGCGGACCTAGGTTTAGAGTTAGCACCCAGGAGGCCAGCACGCCCAATCCTCTGGCTGGGCGGCGAGAGGTGGGCGGCCCGAGGTAAAGGCGCTGGCGATCGGGAGCGTGGGCCCCTGCATTTTGGCGCAGGAGGCTTCAAATATCGCCGGTTTCTCCAGGGCCCTGTCCCTTCTCCCGCCCTGAATGACGGGCGGCGCCACTAGCGTCCCGGGTGGCGACGTGGCGGCAGGGTGAGTCTGGCTCTGGGTCTTGGGGTCCCTGATCCCCAGTGTAGCGGCACCAGGACCCTTGGGAGGGGCCCCTGGGTGGCTGACCTAGGGTTAGGGTTAGCCCCCAGGAGGCCGGCAGGTGGGATCCGGCCACTGTCCGGGGAGCGGAGGGCGGGGCCGAGGTGAGGGCGTTGGGGAGCGGGAGCGTGGGCACCAGCGTTTTGGCACGGGGAGCCTTGGAAGGCCACCGGGGGCTCGGAAGGCCCTGCCCCTTCTCTCGCCCTGAATGACCCGCAGTGCTCCTAGCGGCCTGGGTGGCGGCGTTGCGGTAGGGTGAGTGTGGCTCTGGGGCTTGAGGTTCCCGATCCCCGGCGAAGCGGCACCAGGACCCTTGGGAGGGGCCCCTGGGTGGCCGACCTAGGGTTAGGGTTAGCACCCGGGAGGCCGGCAGGCGGGATCCGCCCGCTGTGCGTGGAGCGGAGGGGCGGGCCGAGGTGAGGGCGCTGGCGAGCAAGAGCCTGGGCCCAAGCGTTTTGGCACCGGGGGCCTTCGAATGTCTCCGGGGACATGGCGGGCCCTGCCCATTCTCCTCCCTGAATGACCGGCGGCGCCCCTAGCAGCCCAGGTGGCGGCGGGGCTGCATGTAAGTCCGGGCATAGGGCTCGGGGGCCCCAGTCCACCGCGTTGCGGCGCCAGGCCCCTTGGGAGGGGCCCCTCGGAGGCTGACCTAGGGTGAGGTTTAGCCCCTAGGATGCCGGCAGGCCCTATTCGCCAGCCGTGTGGAGACTGGAGTGGCGGACCGAGGTGAGGGCACTGGTGAGCGGGAGCGTGGGCCCGGGTGTTTTGGCGCGGGGGGCCTTTGAAGGTCGCCGTGTCTTGGAGGGCCCTGCCCGTGCTCCCGCCCTGAATGAACGGCACCACCCCAAGCCCCCGGGTGGCGGCTGGGTGGCAGGGTGAGTCCAGTGCTGAGGCTCGGGGGTCCCCAATCCCCAGCGTTGCGGCGCCAGATCCCTTGGGAGGGGCCCCTCGGGGGTCGATCTAGGGTTGCGGTTAGCCCCCAGGAGGCCGGTGGACCCGATCAGCGGCTGTGCGGCACGCGGAGGGTTGGGCCGAGGTGAGGGCGCTGGCGAGACTGAGCATGAGCCCAAGCGTTTTAGTGCGGGGGCCCTTCGAAGGTCAGTGGGGGCTCGGAGGGACCTGCCCGTTCTCCCGCTCTGAATGACCGGCGGGGCCCCTAGAGGCTCCGGTGCCTGAAGGGCAGCAGGGTGAGACCGGCACTTGGGTTGGGGTCCCCATTCCCGGCGTTGTGGCGCCAGGCCACTTGGGAAGGGCCCCTCCGTGGCCGAACTACAGTTAGGGTTAGCCCCCAGGAGGCCAGCAGGCCCGATACACCGCCTGTGCGTCGAGCGGAGCGTTGGGCCGAGGTGAGGGTGCTGGTGAACATGAGCCCGGGCCCAAGCGTTTTGGTTCGGGGCGCCTTCGAAGGTCGGCGGGGGTTCGAAGGGCCCTGCCCGTTCTCCCACCCTGAATGAATGGCGGCACCCCTAGCGGCACGTGTGGGGCAGGGCGGCAGGGTGCATCCAGCGCTGGGGCTTGGGGGTTCCCAATCCCCGGCGTTGCGGCGCCAGGCCCCTTAGGAAGCGACCCTCGGGGCCGTCCTAGGGTTAGGGTTAGCGCCCAGGAGGCCGGCAGGCCCGATCCGCCGGCTGTGCGAGGAGTGGAGATGCAGGCCGAGTTGAGGGCGATGGCGAGCGGGAGCTGGGCCCCAGCGTTTTGGCGTCCTGGGCCTTTGAATGTTGCCATGGCTCGGAGGGCCCTGCCCTTTCTCCTGCCCTGAAGAACCAGCAAGGCCCCTAGCGGCTCCGTTGGCAGTGGGGCGGCAGGGTGAATCCCAGGCTGCGGCTCGGGGATCCCCAATCCCCGGCGTTGTGGTGCCAGGCCCCTTGGGAGGGGCTCCTCGTGGGCCGACCCAGGGTTAGAGTTAGCCCCCATAAGGCCGGCAGGCCAGATCCTCTGGCTGGGCGGTGAGAGGTGGGCGGGCCGAGGTAAAGGCGCTGGGGTGCGGGATTGTGGGCCCCTGCATTTTGGGGTGGGAGGCTTCAAATGTCGCCGGTTTCTCCAGGGCCCTGTCAGTTCTCCCGCCCTGAATGACCGGCGGCGCCCCTCGCGGCCCGGGTGGCAGCGTTGTGGGAGGGTGAGTCTGGCTTTGGGGCTTGGGGTTCCAGATCCCTGGCGTAGTGGCACCAAAACCCTTGGGAGGGGCCCCTGGGGGGCCGACCTAGGGTTAGGGTTAGCCCCCAGGAGACCGTCAGGCCCAACCACACACTGTGCGGCGAGCTGAGGTGCGGCCCGAGGTGAAGGCGCTGGGGAGCGGGAGCGTGGGCACCAGCGTTTTGGCACGGGGAGCCTTTGAAGGTCACCGGGGACTCAGAAGGCCCTGCCCTTCTCTCGCCCTCTATGACCCGCGGCGCCCCTAGCGGCCCAGGTGGGGACAGTGCGGCAGGGTGAGTCCGGCTCTGGGGCTCTGAGTTACCAATCCCCAGCATTGCAGAGCCAGGCCGCTTGGGATGTCCCCTCAGGGCCGACCTAGGGTTTTGGTTAGCTGCCAGGAGCCCGGCAGGCCCTATCCACCGGCTCTGAAGCAAGCGGTGGGGTGGGCCTAGGTGAGGGCGCTGGCGAGCAGGATCCTGAGAGCCAACGTTTTTGCGCGGGGAGCCTTCAAAGGTCAGCGTGGGCTCGGAGGGCCCTGCCCGATCTCTTGCCCTGATTGACCGGCGGGGCCTCTAGCGGCTCGGGTGGCTGAAGGGCAGCAGGGTGAGTGCGGCACATGAGCTCGGGGTCCCCATCCCCAGCGTTGCGACGCCAGGCCCCTTGGGAAGTGCCCCTCGGTGGCCGACCTATGGTTAGGGTTAGCCTCCAGGAGCCCCGCAGGCCCGATACACCACCTGTGCGTCGAGCGGAGAGTTGGGCCGAGGTGAGGGTGCTGGTGAACATGAGCCTGGGCCCAAGCGTTTTGGTTCGGTGCGCCTTCCAAGGTCAGCAGGGGTTCGGAGGGCCCTGCCAGTTCTCCCACCCTGAATGAATGGCGGCGCCCCTAGCGGCCTGTGTGGGTTGGGGTGGCAGCGTGCATCCGGCGCTGGGGCTTGGGGGCCCCCAATCCCTGGCGTTGCGGCGCCAGGCCCCTTAGGAAGGGACCTTCAGGGGCTGTCCTAGGGTTAGGGTGAGCTCCCAGGAGGCCGGCAGGCCCGAGTCGCTGGCTCTGCGAAGAGCGGAGGTGCGGGCCGAGTTGAGGGTGATGCAGAGCGGGAGCGTGGTCCCCAGCGTTTTGGCGCCCTGGGCCTTCGACTGTTGCCATGGCTCAAAGGGCCCTGCCCGTTCTCCTGCCCTGAAGAACCTACGGTGCCCTTAGCAGCTCCCTTGGCGGTGGAGTGGCAGGGTGAGTCCATGCTGCGGCTCGTGGATCCCCAATCCCCAGCGTTGTGGGGCCAGGCCTCTTGGGAGGGGCTCCTCGTGGGCGGACCTAGGTTTAGAGTTAGCACCCAGGAGGCCAGCAGGCCCAATCCTCTGGCTGGGCGGCGAGAGGTGGGCGGCCCGAGGTAAAGGCGCTGGCGATCGGGAGCGTGGGCCCCTGCATTTTGGCGCAGGAGGCTTCAAATATCGCCGGTTTCTCCAGGGCCCTGTCCCTTCTCCCGCCCTGAATGACGGGCGGCGCCACTAGCGTCCCGGGTGGCGACGTGGCGGCAGGGTGAGTCTGGCTCTGGGTCTTGGGGTCCCTGATCCCCAGTGTAGCGGCACCAGGACCCTTGGGAGGGGCCCCTGGGTGGCTGACCTAGGGTTAGGGTTAGCCCCCAGGAGGCCGGCAGGTGGGATCCGGCCACTGTCCGGGGAGCGGAGGGCGGGGCCGAGGTGAGGGCGTTGGGGAGCGGGAGCGTGGGCACCAGCGTTTTGGCACGGGGAGCCTTGGAAGGCCACCGGGGGCTCGGAAGGCCCTGCCCCTTCTCTCGCCCTGAATGACCCGCAGTGCTCCTAGCGGCCTGGGTGGCGGCGTTGCGGTAGGGTGAGTGTGGCTCTGGGGCTTGAGGTTCCCGATCCCCGGCGAAGCGGCACCAGGACCCTTGGGAGGGGCCCCTGGGGGGCCGACCTAGGGTTAGGGTTAGCACCCGGGAGGCCGGCAGGCGGGATCCGCCCGCTGTGCGTGGAGCGGAGGGGCGGGCCGAGGTGAGGGCGCTGGCGAGCAAGAGCCTGGGCCCAAGCGTTTTGGCACCGGGGGCCTTCGAATGTCTCCGGGGACTCGGCGGGCCCTGCCCATTCTCCTCCCTGAATGACCGGCGGCGCCCCTAGCAGCCCAGGTGGCGGCGGGGCGGCATGTAAGTCCGGGCATAGGGCTCGGGGGCCCCAGTCCACCGCGTTGCGGCGCCAGGCCCCTTGGGAGGGGCCCCTCGGAGGCTGACCTAGGGTGAGGTTTAGCCCCTAGGATGCCGGCAGGCCCTATTCGCCAGCCGTGTGGAGACTGGAGTGGCGGACCGAGGTGAGGGCACTGGTGAGCGGGAGCGTGGGCCCGGGTGTTTTGGCGCGGGGGGCCTTTGAAGGTCGCCGTGTCTTGGAGGGCCCTGCCCGTGCTCCCGCCCTGAATGAACGGCACCACCCCAAGCCCCCGGGTGGCGGCTGGGTGGCAGGGTGAGTCCAGTGCTGAGGCTCGGGGGTCCCCAATCCCCAGCGTTGCGGCGCCAGATCCCTTGGGAGGGGCCCCTCGGGGGTCGATCTAGGGTTGCGGTTAGCCCCCAGGAGGCCGGTGGACCCGATCAGCGGCTGTGCGGCACGCGGAGGGTTGGGCCGAGGTGAGGGCGCTGGCGAGACTGAGCATGAGCCCAAGCGTTTTAGTGCGGGGGCCCTTCGAAGGTCAGTGGGGGCTCGGAGGGACGTGCCCGTTCTCCCGCTCTGAATGACCGGCGGGGCCCCTAGAGGCTCCGGTGCCTGAAGGGCAGCAGGGTGAGACCGGCACTTGGGTTGGGGTCCCCATTCCCGGCGTTGTGGCGCCAGGCCACTTGGGAAGGGCCCCTCCGTGGCCGAACTACAGTTAGGGTTAGCCCCCAGGAGGCCAGCAGGCCCGATACACCGCCTGTGCGTCGAGCGGAGCGTTGGGCCGAGGTGAGGGTGCTGGTGAACATGAGCCCGGGCCCAAGCGTTTTGGTTCGGGGCGCCTTCGAAGGTCGGCGGGGGTTCGAAGGGCCCTGCCCGTTCTCCCACCCTGAATGAATGGCGGCGCCCCTAGCGGCACGTGTGGGGCAGGGCGGCAGGGTGCATCCAGCGCTGGGGCTTGGGGGTTCCCAATCCCCGGCGTTGCGGCGCCAGGCCCCTTAGGAAGCGACCCTCGGGGCCGTCCTAGGGTTAGGGTTAGCGCCCAGGAGGCCGGCAGGCCCGATCCACCGGCTGTGCGAGGAGTGGAGATGCAGGCCGAGTTGAGGGCGATGGCGAGCGGGAGCTGGGCCCCAGCGTTTTGGCGTCCTGGGCCTTTGAATGTTGCCATGGCTCGGAGGGCCCTGCCCTTTCTCCTGCCCTGAAGAACCAGCAAGGCCCCTAGCGGCTCCGTTGGCAGTGGGGCGGCAGGGTGAATCCCAGGCTGCGGCTCGGGGATCCCCAATCCCCGGCGTTGTGGTGCCAGGCCCCTTGGGAGGGGCTCCTCGTGGGCCGACCCAGGGTTAGAGTTAGCCCCCATAAGGCCGGCAGGCCAGATCCTCTGGCTGGGCGGTGAGAGGTGGGCGGGCCGAGGTAAAGGCGCTGGGGTGCGGGATTGTGGGCCCCTGCATTTTGGGGTGGGAGGCTTCAAATGTCGCCGGTTTCTCCAGGGCCCTGTCAGTTCTCCCGCCCTGAATGACCGGCGGCGCCCCTCGCGGCCCGGGTGGCAGCGTTGTGGGAGGGTGAGTCTGGCTTTGGGGCTTGGGGTTCCAGATCCCTGGCGTAGTGGCACCAAAACCCTTGGGAGGGGCCCCTGGGGGGCCGACCTAGGGTTAGGGTTAGCCCCCAGGAGACCGTCAGGCCCAACCACACACTGTGCGGCGAGCTGAGGTGCGGCCCGAGGTGAAGGCGCTGGGGAGCGGGAGCGTGGGCACCAGCGTTTTGGCACGGGGAGCCTTTGAAGGTCACCGGGGACTCAGAAGGCCCTGCCCTTCTCTCGCCCTCTATGACCCGCGGCGCCCCTAGCGGCCCAGGTGGGGACAGTGCGGCAGGGTGAGTCCGGCTCTGGGGCTCTGAGTTACCAATCCCCAGCATTGCAGAGCCAGGCCGCTTGGGATGTCCCCTCAGGGCCGACCTAGGGTTTTGGTTAGCTGCCAGGAGCCCGGCAGGCCCTATCCACCGGCTCTGAAGCAAGCGGTGGGGTGGGCCTAGGTGAGGGCGCTGGCGAGCAGGATCCTGGGAGCCAACGTTTTTGCGCGGGGAGCCTTCAAAGGTCAGCGTGGGCTCGGAGGGCCCTGCCCGATCTCTTGCCCTGATTGACCGGCGGGGCCTCTAGCGGCTCGGGTGGCTGAAGGGCAGCAGGGTGAGTGCGGCACATGAGCTCGGGGTCCCCATCCCCAGCGTTGCGACGCCAGGCCCCTTGGGAAGTGCCCCTCGGTGGCCGACCTATGGTTAGGGTTAGCCTCCAGGAGCCCCGCAGGCCCGATACACCACCTGTGCGTCGAGCGGAGAGTTGGGCCGAGGTGAGGGTGCTGGTGAACATGAGCCTGGGCCCAAGCGTTTTGGTTCGGTGCGCCTTCCAAGGTCGGCAGGGGTTCGGAGGGCCCTGCCAGTTCTCCCACCCTGAATGAATGGCGGCGCCCCTAGCGGCCTGTGTGGGTTGGGGTGGCAGCGTGCATCCGGCGCTGGGGCTTGGGGGCCCCCAATCCCTGGCGTTGCGGCGCCAGGCCCCTTAGGAAGGGACCTTCAGGGGCTGTCCTAGGGTTAGGGTGAGCTCCCAGGAGGCCGGCAGGCCCGAGTCGCTGGCTCTGCGAAGAGCGGAGGTGCGGGCCGAGTTGAGGGTGATGCAGAGCGGGAGCGTGGTCCCCAGCGTTTTGGCGCCCTGGGCCTTCGACTGTTGCCATGGCTCAAAGGGCCCTGCCCGTTCTCCTGCCCTGAAGAACCTACGGTGCCCTTAGCAGCTCCCTTGGCGGTGGAGTGGCAGGGTGAGTCCATGCTGCGGCTCGTGGATCCCCAATCCCCAGCGTTGTGGGGCCAGGCCTCTTGGGAGGGGCTCCTCGTGGGCGGACCTAGGTTTAGAGTTAGCACCCAGGAGGCCAGCAGGCCCAATCCTCTGGCTGGGCGGCGAGAGGTGGGCGGCCCGAGGTAAAGGCGCTGGCGATCGGGAGCGTGGGCCCCTGCATTTTGGCGCAGGAGGCTTCAAATATCGCCGGTTTCTCCAGGGCCCTGTCCCTTCTCCCGCCCTGAATGACGGGCGGCGCCACTAGCGTCCCGGGTGGCGACGTGGCGGCAGGGTGAGTCTGGCTCTGGGTCTTGGGGTCCCTGATCCCCAGTGTAGCGGCACCAGGACCCTTGGGAGGGGCCCCTGGGTGGCTGACCTAGGGTTAGGGTTAGCCCCCAGGAGGCCGGCAGGTGGGATCCGGCCACTGTCCGGGGAGCGGAGGGCGGGGCCGAGGTGAGGGCGTTGGGGAGCGGGAGCGTGGGCACCAGCGTTTTGGCACGGGGAGCCTTGGAAGGCCACCGGGGGCTCGGAAGGCCCTGCCCCTTCTCTCGCCCTGAATGACCCGCAGTGCTCCTAGCGGCCTGGGTGGCGGCGTTGCGGTAGGGTGAGTGTGGCTCTGGGGCTTGAGGTTCCCGATCCCCGGCGAAGCGGCACCAGGACCCTTGGGAGGGGCCCCTGGGGGGCCGACCTAGGGTTAGGGTTAGCACCCGGGAGGCCGGCAGGCGGGATCCGCCCGCTGTGCGTGGAGCGGAGGGGCGGGCCGAGGTGAGGGCGCTGGCGAGCAAGAGCCTGGGCCCAAGCGTTTTGGCACCGGGGGCCTTCGAATGTCTCCGGGGACTCGGCGGGCCCTGCCCATTCTCCTCCCTGAATGACCGGCGGCGCCCCTAGCATCCCAGGTGGCGGCGGGGCGGCATGTAAGTCCGGGCATAGGGCTCGGGGGCCCCAGTCCACCGCGTTGCGGCGCCAGGCCCCTTGGGAGGGGCCCCTCGGAGGCTGACCTAGGGTGAGGTTTTGCCCCTAGGATGCCGGCAGGCCCTATTCGCCAGCCGTGTGGAGACTGGAGTGGCGGACCGAGGTGAGGGCACTGGTGAGCGGGAGCGTGGGCCCGGGTGTTTTGGCGCGGGGGGCCTTTGAAGGTCGCCGTGTCTTGGAGGGCCCTGCCCGTGCTCCCGCCCTGAATGAACGGCACCACCCCAAGCCCCCGGGTGGCGGCTGGGTGGCAGGGTGAGTCCAGTGCTGAGGCTCGGGGGTCCCCAATCCCCAGCGTTGCGGCGCCAGATCCCTTGGGAGGGGCCCCTCGGGGGTCGATCTAGGGTTGCGGTTAGCCCCCAGGAGGCCGGTGGACCCGATCAGCGGCTGTGCGGCACGCGGAGGGTTGGGCCGAGGTGAGGGCGCTGGCGAGACTGAGCATGAGCCCAAGCGTTTTAGTGTGGGGGCCCTTCGAAGGTCAGTGGGGGCTCGGAGGGACCTGCCCGTTCTCCCGCTCTGAATGACCGGCGGGGCCCCTAGAGGCTCCGGTGCCTGAAGGGCAGCAGGGTGAGACCGGCACTTGGGTTGGGGTCCCCATTCCCGGCCGGCGTTGTGGCGCCAGGCCACTTGGGAAGGGCCCCTCCGTGGCCGAACTACAGTTAGGGTTAGCCCCCAGGAGGCCAGCAGGCCCGATACACCGCCTGTGCGTCGAGCGGAGCGTTGGGCCGAGGTGAGGGTGCTGGTGAACATGAGCCCGGGCCCAAGCGTTTTGGTTCGGGGCGCCTTCGAAGGTCGGCGGGGGTTCGAAGGGCCCTGCCCGTTCTCCCACCCTGAATGAATGGCGGCGCCCCTAGCGGCACGTGTGGGGCAGGGCGGCAGGGTGCATCCAGCGCTGGGGCTTGGGGGTTCCCAATCCCCGGCGTTGCGGCGCCAGGCCCCTTAGGAAGCGACCCTCGGGGCCGTCCTAGGGTTAGGGTTAGCGCCCAGGAGGCCGGCAGGCCCGATCCGCCGGCTGTGCGAGGAGTGGAGATGCAGGCCGAGTTGAGGGCGATGGCGAGCGGGAGCTGGGCCCCAGCGTTTTGGCGTCCTGGGCCTTTGAATGTTGCCATGGCTCGGAGGGCCCTGCCCTTTCTCCTGGCCTGAAGAACCAGCAAGGCCCCTAGCGGCTCCGTTGGCAGTGGGGCGGCAGGGTGAATCCCAGGCTGCGGCTCGGGGATCCCCAATCCCCGGCGTTGTGGTGCCAGGCCCCTTGGGAGGGGCTCCTCGTGGGCCGACCCAGGGTTAGAGTTAGCCCCCATAAGGCCGGCAGGCCAGATCCTCTGGCTGGGCGGTGAGAGGTGGGCGGGCCGAGGTAAAGGCGCTGGGGTGCGGGATTGTGGGCCCCTGCATTTTGGGGTGGGAGGCTTCAAATGTCGCCGGTTTCTCCAGGGCCCTGTCAGTTCTCCCGCCCTGAATGACCGGCGGCGCCCCTCGCGGCCCGGGTGGCAGCGTTGTGGGAGGGTGAGTCTGGCTTTGGGGCTTGGGGTTCCAGATCCCTGGCGTAGTGGCACCAAAACCCTTGGGAGGGGCCCCTGGGGGGCCGACCTAGGGTTAGGGTTAGCCCCCAGGAGACCGTCAGGCCCAACCACACACTGTGCGGCGAGCTGAGGTGCGGCCCGAGGTGAAGGCGCTGGGGAGCGGGAGCGTGGGCACCAGCGTTTTGGCACGGGGAGCCTTTGAAGGTCACCGGGGACTCAGAAGGCCCTGCCCTTCTCTCGCCCTCTATGACCCGCGGCGCCCCTAGCGGCCCAGGTGGGGACAGTGCGGCAGGGTGAGTCCGGCTCTGGGGCTCTGAGTTACCAATCCCCAGCATTGCAGAGCCAGGCCGCTTGGGATGTCCCCTCAGGGCCGACCTAGGGTTTTGGTTAGCTGCCAGGAGCCCGGCAGGCCCTATCCACCGGCTCTGAAGCAAGCGGTGGGGTGGGCCTAGGTGAGGGCGCTGGCGAGCAGGATCCTGGGAGCCAACGTTTTTGCGCGGGGAGCCTTCAAAGGTCAGCGTGGGCTCGGAGGGCCCTGCCCGATCTCTTGCCCTGATTGACCGGCGGGGCCTCTAGCGGCTCGGGTGGCTGAAGGGCAGCAGGGTGAGTGCGGCACATGAGCTCGGGGTCCCCATCCCCAGCGTTGCGACGCCAGGCCCCTTGGGAAGTGCCCCTCGGTGGCCGACCTATGGTTAGGGTTAGCCTCCAGGAGCCCCGCAGGCCCGATACACCACCTGTGCGTCGAGCGGAGAGTTGGGCCGAGGTGAGGGTGCTGGTGAACATGAGCCTGGGCCCAAGCGTTTTGGTTCGGTGCGCCTTCCAAGGTCGGCAGGGGTTCGGAGGGCCCTGCCAGTTCTCCCACCCTGAATGAATGGCGGCGCCCCTAGCGGCCTGTGTGGGTTGGGGTGGCAGCGTGCATCCGGCGCTGGGGCTTGGGGGCCCCCAATCCCTGGCGTTGCAGCGCCAGGCCCCTTAGGAAGGGACCTTCAGGGGCTGTCCTAGGGTTAGGGTGAGCTCCCAGGAGGCCGGCAGGCCCGAGTCGCTGGCTCTGCGAAGAGCGGAGGTGCGGGCCGAGTTGAGGGTGATGCAGAGCGGGAGCGTGGTCCCCAGCGTTTTGGCGCCCTGGGCCTTCGACTGTTGCCATGGCTCAAAGGGCCCTGCCCGTTCTCCTGCCCTGAAGAACCTACGGTGCCCTTAGCAGCTCCCTTGGCGGTGGAGTGGCAGGGTGAGTCCATGCTGCGGCTCGTGGATCCCCAATCCCCAGCGTTGTGGGGCCAGGCCTCTTGGGAGGGGCTCCTCGTGGGCGGACCTAGGTTTAGAGTTAGCACCCAGGAGGCCAGCAGGCCCAATCCTCTGGCTGGGCGGCGAGAGGTGGGCGGCCCGAGGTAAAGGCGCTGGCGATCGGGAGCGTGGGCCCCTGCATTTTGGCGCAGGAGGCTTCAAATATCGCCGGTTTCTCCAGGGCCCTGTCCCTTCTCCCACCCTGAATGACGGGCGGCGCCACTAGCGTCCCGGGTGGCGACGTGGCGGCAGGGTGAGTCTGGCTCTGGGTCTTGGGGTCCCTGATCCCCAGTGTAGCGGCACCAGGACCCTTGGGAGGGGCCCCTGGGTGGCTGACCTAGGGTTAGGGTTAGCCCCCAGGAGGCCGGCAGGTGGGATCCGGCCACTGTCTGGGGAGCGGAGGGCGGGGCCGAGGTGAGGGCGTTGGGGAGCGGGAGCGTGGGCACCAGCGTTTTGGCACGGGGAGCCTTGGAAGGCCACCGGGGGCTCGGAAGGCCCTGCCCCTTCTCTCGCCCTGAATGACCCGCAGTGCTCCTAGGGGCCTGGGTGGCGGCGTTGCGGTAGGGTGAGTGTGGCTCTGGGGCTTGAGGTTCCCGATCCCCGGCGAAGCGGCACCAGGACCCTTGGGAGGGGCCCCTGGGTGGCCGACCTAGGGTTAGGGTTAGCACCCGGGAGGCCGGCAGGCGGGATCCGCCCGCTGTGCGTGGAGCGGAGGGGCGGGCCGAGGTGAGGGCGCTGGCGAGCAAGAGCCTGGGCCCAAGCGTTTTGGCACCGGGGGCCTTCGAATGTCTCCGGGGACTCGGCGGGCCCTGCCCATTCTCCTCCCTGAATGACCGGCGGCGCCCCTAGCAGCCCAGGTGGCGGCGGGGCGGCATGTAAGTCCGGGCATAGGGCTCGGGGGCCCCAGTCCACCGCGTTGCGGCGCCAGGCCCCTTGGGAGGGGCCCCTCGGAGGCTGACCTAGGGTGAGGTTTTGCCCCTAGGATGCCGGCAGGCCCTATTCGCCAGCCGTGTGGAGACTGGAGTGGCGGACCGAGGTGAGGGCACTGGTGAGCGGGAGCGTGGGCCCGGGTGTTTTGGCGCGGGGGGCCTTTGAAGGTCGCCGTGTCTTGGAGGGCCCTGCCCGTGCTCCCGCCCTGAATGAACGGCACCACCCCAAGCCCCCGGGTGGCGGCTGGGTGGCAGGGTGAGTCCAGTGCTGAGGCTCGGGGGTCCCCAATCCCCAGCGTTGCGGCGCCAGATCCCTTGGGAGGGGCCCCTCGGGGGTCGATCTAGGGTTGCGGTTAGCCCCCAGGAGGCCGGTGGACCCGATCAGCGGCTGTGCGGCACGCGGAGGGTTGGGCCGAGGTGAGGGCGCTGGCGAGACTGAGCATGAGCCCAAGCGTTTTAGTGCGGGGGCCCTTCGAAGGTCAGTGGGGGCTCGGAGGGACCTGCCCGTTCTCCCGCTCTGAATGACCGGCGGGGCCCCTAGAGGCTCCGGTGCCTGAAGGGCAGCAGGGTGAGACCGGCACTTGGGTTGGGGTCCCCATTCCCGGCGTTGTGGCGCCAGGCCACTTGGGAAGGGCCCCTCCGTGGCCGAACTACAGTTAGGGTTAGCCCCCAGGAGGCCAGCAGGCCCGATACACCGCCTGTGCGTCGAGCGGAGCGTTGGGCCGAGGTGAGGGTGCTGGTGAACATGAGCCCGGGCCCAAGCGTTTTGGTTCGGGGCGCCTTCGAAGGTCGGCGGGGGTTCGAAGAGCCCTGCCCGTTCTCCCACCCTGAATGAATGGCGGTGCCCCTAGCGGCACGTGTGGGGCTGGGCGGCAGGGTGCATCCAGCGCTGGGGCTTGGGGGTTCCCAATCCCCGGCGTTGCGGCGCCAGGCCCCTTAGGAAGCGACCCTCGGGGCCGTCCTAGGGTTAGGGTTAGCGCCCAGGAGGCCGGCAGGCCCGATCCGCCGGCTGTGCGAGGAGTGGAGATGCAGGCCGAGTTGAGGGCGATGGCGAGCGGGAGCTGGGCCCCAGCGTTTTGGCGTCCTGGGCCTTTGAATGTTGCCATGGCTCGGAGGGCCCTGCCCTTTCTCCTGCCCTGAAGAACCAGCAAGGCCCCTAGCGGCTCCGTTGGCAGTGGGGCGGCAGGGTGAATCCCAGGCTGCGGCTCGGGGATCCCCAATCCCCGGCGTTGTGGTGCCAGGCCCCTCGTGGGCTGACCCAGGGTTAGAGTTAGCCCCCATAAGGCCGGCAGGCCAGATCCTCTGGCTGGGCGGTGAGAGGTGGGCGGGCCGAGGTAAAGGCGCTGGGGTGCGGGATTGTGGGCCCCTGCATTTTGGGGTGGGAGGCTTCAAATGTCGCCGGTTTCTCCAGGGCCCTGTCAGTTCTCCCGCCCTGAATGACCGGCGGCGCCCCTCGCGGCCCGGGTGGCAGCGTTGTGGGAGGGTGAGTCTGGCTTTGGGGCTTGGGGTTCCAGATCCCTGGCGTAGTGGCACCAAAACCCTTGGGAGGGGCCCCTGGGGGGCCGACCTAGGGTTAGGGTTAGCCCCCAGGAGACCGTCAGGCCCAACCACACACTGTGCGGCGAGCTGAGGTGCGGCCCGAGGTGAAGGCGCTGGGGAGCGGGAGCGTGGGCACCAGCGTTTTGGCACGGGGAGCCTTTGAAGGTCACCGGGGACTCAGAAGGCCCTGCCCTTCTCTCGCCCTCTATGACCCGCGGCGCCCCTAGCGGCCCAGGTGGGGACAGTGCGGCAGGGTGAGTCCGGCTCTGGGGCTCTGAGTTACCAATCCCCAGCATTGCAGAGCCAGGCCGCTTGGGATGTCCCCTCAGGGCCGACCTAGGGTTTTGGTTAGCTGCCAGGAGCCCGGCAGGCCCTATCCACCGGCTCTGAAGCAAGCGGTGGGGTGGGCCTAGGTGAGGGCGCTGGCGAGCAGGATCCTGGGAGCCAACGTTTTTGCGCGGGGAGCCTTCAAAGGTCAGCGTGGGCTCGGAGGGCCCTGCCCGATCTCTTGCCCTGATTGACCGGCGGGGCCTCTAGCGGCTCGGGTGGCTGAAGGGCAGCAGGGTGAGTGCGGCACATGAGCTCGGGGTCCCCATCCCCAGCGTTGCGACGCCAGGCCCCTTGGGAAGTGCCCCTCGGTGGCCGACCTATGGTTAGGGTTAGCCTCCAGGAGCCCCGCAGGCCCAATACACCACCTGTGCGTCGAGCGGAGAGTTGGGCCGAGGTGAGGGTGCTGGTGAACATGAGCCTGGGCCCAAGCGTTTTGGTTCGGTGCGCCTTCCAAGGTCGGCAGGGGTTCGGAGGGCCCTGCCAGTTCTCCCACCCTGAATGAATGGCGGCGCCCCTAGCGGCCTGTGTGGGTTGGGGTGGCAGCGTGCATCCGGCGCTGGGGCTTGGGGGCCCCCAATCCCTGGCGTTGCAGCGCCAGGCCCCTTAGGAAGGGACCTTCAGGGGCTGTCCTAGGGTTAGGGTGAGCTCCCAGGAGGCCGGCAGGCCCGAGTCGCTGGCTCTGCGAAGAGCGGAGGTGCGGGCCGAGTTGAGGGTGATGCAGAGCGGGAGCGTGGTCCCCAGCGTTTTGGCGCCCTGGGCCTTCGACTGTTGCCATGGCTCAAAGGGCCCTGCCCGTTCTCCTGCCCTGAAGAACCTACGGTGCCCTTAGCAGCTCCCTTGGCGGTGGAGTGGCAGGGTGAGTCCATGCTGCGGCTCGTGGATCCCCAATCCCCAGCGTTGTGGGGCCAGGCCTCTTGGGAGGGGCTCCTCGTGGGCGGACCTAGGTTTAGAGTTAGCACCCAGGAGGCCAGCAGGCCCAATCCTCTGGCTGGGCGGCGAGAGGTGGGCGGCCCGAGGTAAAGGCGCTGGCGATCGGGAGCGTGGGCCCCTGCATTTTGGCGCAGGAGGCTTCAAATATCGCCAGTTTCTCCAGGGCCCTGTCCCTTCTCCCACCCTGAATGACGGGCGGCGCCACTAGCGTCCCGGGTGGCGACGTGGCGGCAGGGTGAGTCTGGCTCTGGGTCTTGGGGTCCCTGATCCCCAGTGTAGCGGCACCAGGACCCTTGGGAGGGGCCCCTGGGTGGCTGACCTAGGGTTAGGGTTAGCCCCCAGGAGGCCGGCAGGTGGGATCCGGCCACTGTCCGGGGAGCGGAGGGCGGGGCCGAGGTGAGGGCGTTGGGGAGCGGGAGCGTGGGCACCAGCGTTTTGGCACGGGGAGCCTTGGAAGGCCACCGGGGGCTCGGAAGGCCCTGCCCCTTCTCTCGCCCTGAATGACCCGCAGTGCTCCTAGCGGCCTGGGTGGCGGCGTTGCGGTAGGGTGAGTGTGGCTCTGGGGCTTGAGGTTCCCGATCCCCGGCGAAGCGGCACCAGGACCCTTGGGAGGGGCCCCTGGGTGGCCGACCTAGGGTTAGGGTTAGCACCCGGGAGGCCGGCAGGCGGGATCCGCCCGCTGTGCGTGGAGCGGAGGGGCGGGCCGAGGTGAGGGCGCTGGCGAGCAAGAGCCTGGGCCCAAGCGTTTTGGCACCGGGGGCCTTCGAATGTCTCCGGGGACTCGGCGGGCCCTGCCCATTCTCCTCCCTGAATGACCGGCGGCGCCCCTAGCATCCCAGGTGGCGGCGGGGCGGCATGTAAGTCCGGGCATAGGGCTCGGGGGCCCCAGTCCACCGCGTTGCGGCGCCAGGCCCCTTGGGAGGGGCCCCTCGGAGGCTGACCTAGGGTGAGGTTTTGCCCCTAGGATGCCGGCAGGCCCTATTCGCCAGCCGTGTGGAGACTGGAGTGGCGGACCGAGGTGAGGGCACTGGTGAGCGGGAGCGTGGGCCCGGGTGTTTTGGCGCGGGGGGCCTTTGAAGGTCGCCGTGTCTTGGAGGGCCCTGCCCGTGCTCCCGCCCTGAATGAACGGCACCACCCCAAGCCCCCGGGTGGCGGCTGGGTGGCAGGGTGAGTCCAGTGCTGAGGCTCGGGGGTCCCCAATCCCCAGCGTTGCGGCGCCAGATCCCTTGGGAGGGGCCCCTCGGGGGTCGATCTAGGGTTGCGGTTAGCCCCCAGGAGGCCGGTGGACCCGATCAGCGGCTGTGCGGCACGCGGAGGGTTGGGCCGAGGTGAGGGCGCTGGCGAGACTGAGCATGAGCCCAAGCGTTTTAGTGCGGGGGCCCTTCGAAGGTCAGTGGGGGCTCGGAGGGACCTGCCCGTTCTCCCGCTCTGAATGACCGGCGGGGCCCCTAGAGGCTCCGGTGCCTGAAGGGCAGCAGGGTGAGACCGGCACTTGGGTTGGGGTCCCCATTCCCGGCGTTGTGGCGCCAGGCCACTTGGGAAGGGCCCCTCCGTGGCCGAACTACAGTTAGGGTTAGCCCCCAGGAGGCCAGCAGGCCCGATACACCGCCTGTGCGTCGAGCGGAGCATTGGGCCGAGGTGAGGGTGCTGGTGAACATGAGCCCGGGCCCAAGCGTTTTGGTTCGGGGCGCCTTCGAAGGTCGGCGGGGGTTCGAAGGGCCCTGCCCGTTCTCCCACCCTGAATGAATGGCGGCGCCCCTAGCGGCACGTGTGGGGCAGGGCGGCAGGGTGCATCCAGCGCTGGGGCTTGGGGGTTCCCAATCCCCGGCGTTGCGGCGCCAGGCCCCTTAGGAAGCGACCCTCGGGGCCGTCCTAGGGTTAGGGTTAGCGCCCAGGAGGCCGGCAGGCCCGATCCGCCGGCTGTGCGAGGAGTGGAGATGCAGGCCGAGTTGAGGGCGATGGCGAGCGGGAGCTGGGCCCCAGCGTTTTGGCGTCCTGGGCCTTTGAATGTTGCCATGGCTCGGAGGGCCCTGCCCTTTCTCCTGCCCTGAAGAACCAGCAAGGCCCCTAGCGGCTCCGTTGGCAGTGGGGCGGCAGGGTGAATCCCAGGCTGCGGCTCGGGGATCCCCAATCCCCGGCGTTGTGGTGCCAGGCCCCTTGGGAGGGGCTCCTCGTGGGCCGACCCAGGGTTAGAGTTAGCCCCCATAAGGCCGGCAGGCCAGATCCTCTGGCTGGGCGGTGAGAGGTGGGCGGGCCGAGGTAAAGGCGCTGGGGTGCGGGATTGTGGGCCCCTGCATTTTGGGGTGGGAGGCTTCAAATGTCGCCGGTTTCTCCAGGGCCCTGTCAGTTCTCCCGCCCTGAATGACCGGCGGCGCCCCTCGCGGCCCGGGTGGCAGCGTTGTGGGAGGGTGAGTCTGGCTTTGGGGCTTGGGGTTCCAGATCCCTGGCGTAGTGGCACCAAAACCCTTGGGAGGGGCCCCTGGGGGGCCGACCTAGGGTTAGGGTTAGCCCCCAGGAGACCGTCAGGCCCAACCACACACTGTGCGGCGAGCTGAGGTGCGGCCCGAGGTGAAGGCGCTGGGGAGCGGGAGCGTGGGCACCAGCGTTTTGGCACGGGGAGCCTTTGAAGGTCACCGGGGACTCAGAAGGCCCTGCCCTTCTCTCGCCCTCTATGACCCGCGGCGCCCCTAGCGGCCCAGGTGGGGACAGTGCGGCAGGGTGAGTCCGGCTCTGGGGCTCTGAGTTACCAATCCCCAGCATTGCAGAGCCAGGCCGCTTGGGATGTCCCCTCAGGGCCGACCTAGGGTTTTGGTTAGCTGCCAGGAGCCCGGCAGGCCCTATCCACCGGCTCTGAAGCAAGCGGTGGGGTGGGCCTAGGTGAGGGCGCTGGCGAGCAGGATCCTGGGAGCCAACGTTTTTGCGCGGGGAGCCTTCAAAGGTCAGCGTGGGCTCGGAGGGCCCTGCCCGATCTCTTGCCCTGATTGACCGGCGGGGCCTCTAGCGGCTCGGGTGGCTGAAGGGCAGCAGGGTGAGTGCGGCACATGAGCTCGGGGTCCCCATCCCCAGCGTTGCGACGCCAGGCCCCTTGGGAAGTGCCCCTCGGTGGCCGACCTATGGTTAGGGTTAGCCTCCAGGAGCCCCGCAGGCCCGATACACCACCTGTGCGTCGAGCGGAGAGTTGGGCCGAGGTGAGGGTGCTGGTGAACATGAGCCTGGGCCCAAGCGTTTTGGTTCGGTGCGCCTTCCAAGGTCGGCAGGGGTTCGGAGGGCCCTGCCAGTTCTCCCACCCTGAATGAATGGCGGCGCCCCTAGCGGCCTGTGTGGGTTGGGGTGGCAGCGTGCATCCGGCGCTGGGGCTTGGGGGCCCCCAATCCCTGGCGTTGCAGCGCCAGGCCCCTTAGGAAGGGACCTTCAGGGGCTGTCCTAGGGTTAGGGTGAGCTCCCAGGAGGCCGGCAGGCCCGAGTCGCTGGCTCTGCGAAGAGCGGAGGTGCGGGCCGAGTTGAGGGTGATGCAGAGCGGGAGCGTGGTCCCCAGCGTTTTGGCGCCCTGGGCCTTCGACTGTTGCCATGGCTCAAAGGGCCCTGCCCGTTCTCCTGCCCTGAAGAACCTACGGTGCCCTTAGCAGCTCCCTTGGCGGTGGAGTGGCAGGGTGAGTCCATGCTGCGGCTCGTGGATCCCCAATCCCCAGCGTTGTGGGGCCAGGCCTCTTGGGAGGGGCTCCTCGTGGGCGGACCTAGGTTTAGAGTTAGCACCCAGGAGGCCAGCAGGCCCAATCCTCTGGCTGGGCGGCGAGAGGTGGGCGGCCCGAGGTAAAGGCGCTGGCGATCGGGAGCGTGGGCCCCTGCATTTTGGCGCAGGAGGCTTCAAATATCGCCGGTTTCTCCAGGGCCCTGTCCCTTCTCCCGCCCTGAATGACGGGCGGCGCCACTAGCGTCCCGGGTGGCGACGTGGCGGCAGGGTGAGTCTGGCTCTGGGTCTTGGGGTCCCTGATCCCCAGTGTAGCGGCACCAGGACCCTTGGGAGGGGCCCCTGGGTGGCTGACCTAGGGTTAGGGTTAGCCCCCAGGAGGCCGGCAGGTGGGATCCGGCCACTGTCCGGGGAGCGGAGGGCGGGGCCGAGGTGAGGGCGTTGGGGAGCGGGAGCGTGGGCACCAGCGTTTTGGCACGGGGAGCCTTTGAAGGCCACCGGGGGCTCGGAAGGCCCTGCCCCTTCTCTCGCCCTGAATGACCCGCAGTGCTCCTAGCGGCCTGGGTGGCGGCGTTGCGGTAGGGTGAGTGTGGCTCTGGGGCTTGAGGTTCCCGATCCCCGGCGAAGCGGCACCAGGACCCTTGGGAGGGGCCCCTGGGTGGCCGACCTAGGGTTAGGGTTAACACCCGGGAGGCCGGCAGGCGGGATCCGCCCGCTGTGCGTGGAGCGGAGGGGCGGGCCGAGGTGAGGGCGCTGGCGAGCAAGAGCCTGGGCCCAAGCGTTTTGGCACCGGGGGCCTTCGAATGTCTCCGGGGACTCGGCGGGCCCTGCCCATTCTCCTCCCTGAATGACCGGCGGCGCCCCTAGCATCCCAGGTGGCGGCGGGGCGGCATGTAAGTCCGGGCATAGGGCTCGGGGGCCCCAGTCCACCGCGTTGCGGCGCCAGGCCCCTTGGGAGGGGCCCCTCGGAGGCTGACCTAGGGTGAGGTTTAGCCCCTAGGATGCCGGCAGGCCCTATTCGCCAGCCGTGTGGAGACTGGAGTGGCGGACCGAGGTGAGGGCACTGGTGAGCGGGAGCGTGGGCCCGGGTGTTTTGGCGCGGGGGGCCTTTGAAGGTCGCCGTGTCTTGGAGGGCCCTGCCCGTGCTCCCGCCCTGAATGAACGGCACCACCCCAAGCCCCCGGGTGGCGGCTGGGTGGCAGGGTGAGTCCAGTGCTGAGGCTCGGGGGTCCCCAATCCCCAGCGTTGCGGCGCCAGATCCCTTGGGAGGGGCCCCTCAGGGGTCGATCTAGGGTTGCGGTTAGCCCCCAGGAGGCCGGTGGACCCGATCAGCGGCTGTGCGGCACGCGGAGGGTTGGGCCGAGGTGAGGGCGCTGGCGAGACTGAGCATGAGCCCAAGCGTTTTAGTGCGGGGGCCCTTCGAAGGTCAGTGGGGGCTCGGAGGGACGTGCCTGTTCTCCCGCTCTGAATGACCGGCGGGGCCCCTAGAGGCTCCGGTGCCTGAAGGGCAGCAGGGTGAGACCGGCACTTGGGTTGGGGTCCCCATTCCCGGCGTTGTGGCGCCAGGCCACTTGGGAAGGGCCCCTCCGTGGCCGAACTACAGTTAGGGTTAGCCCCCAGGAGGCCAGCAGGCCCGATACACCGCCTGTGCGTCGAGCGGAGCGTTGGGCCGAGGTGAGGGTGCTGGTGAACATGAGCCCGGGCCCAAGCGTTTTGGTTCGGGGCGCCTTCGAAGGTCGGCGGGGGTTCGAAGGGCCCTGCCCGTTCTCCCACCCTGAATGAATGGCGGCGCCCCTAGCGGCACGTGTGGGGCAGGGCGGCAGGGTGCATCCAGCGCTGGGGCTTGGGGGTTCCCAATCCCCGGCGTTGCGGCGCCTGGCCCCTTAGGAAGCGACCCTCGGGGCCGTCCTAGGGTTAGGGTTAGCGCCCAGGAGGCCGGCAGGCCCGATCCGCCGGCTGTGCGAGGAGTGGAGATGCAGGCCGAGTTGAGGGCGATGGCGAGCGGGAGCTGGGCCCCAGCGTTTTGGCGTCCTGGGCCTTTGAATGTTGCCATGGCTCGGAGGGCCCTGCCCTTTCTCCTGCCCTGAAGAACCAGCAAGGCCCGTAGCGGCTCCGTTGGCAGTGGGGCGGCAGGGTGAATCCCAGGCTGCGGCTCGGGGATCCCCAATCCCCGGCGTTGTGGTGCCAGGCCCCTTGGGAGGGGCTCCTCGTGGGCCGACCCAGGGTTAGAGTTAGCCCCCATAAGGCCGGCAGGCCAGATCCTCTGGCTGGGCGGTGAGAGGTGGGCGGGCCGAGGTAAAGGCGCTGGGGTGCGGGATTGTGGGCCCCTGCATTTTGGGGTGGGAGGCTTCAAATGTCGCCGGTTTCTCCAGGGCCCTGTCAGTTCTCCCGCCCTGAATGACCGGCGGCGCCCCTCGCGGCCCGGGTGGCAGCGTTGTGGGAGGGTGAGTCTGGCTTTGGGGCTTGGGGTTCCAGATCCCTGGCGTAGTGGCACCAAAACCCTTGGGAGGGGCCCCTGGGGGGCCGACCTAGGGTTAGGGTTAGCCCCCAGGAGACCGTCAGGCCCAACCACACACTGTGCGGCGAGCTGAGGTGCGGCCCGAGGTGAAGGCGCTGGGGAGCGGGAGCGTGGGCACCAGCGTTTTGGCACGGGGAGCCTTTGAAGGTCACCGGGGACTCAGAAGGCCCTGCCCTTCTCTCGCCCTCTATGACCCGCGGCGCCCCTAGCGGCCCAGGTGGGGACAGTGCGGCAGGGTGAGTCCGGCTCTGGGGCTCTGAGTTACCAATCCCCAGCATTGCAGAGCCAGGCCGCTTGGGATGTCCCCTCAGGGCCGACCTAGGGTTTTGGTTAGCTGCCAGGAGCCCGGCAGGCCCTATCCACTGGCTCTGAAGCAAGCGGTGGGGTGGGCCTAGGTGAGGGCGCTGGCGAGCAGGATCCTGGGAGCCAACGTTTTTGCGCGGGGAGCCTTCAAAGGTCAGCGTGGGCTCGGAGGGCCCTGCCCGATCTCTTGCCCTGATTGACCGGCGGGGCCTCTAGCGGCTCGGGTGGCTGAAGGGCAGCAGGGTGAGTGCGGCACATGAGCTCGGGGTCCCCATCCCCAGCGTTGCGACGCCAGGCCCCTTGGGAAGTGCCCCTCGGTGGCCGACCTATGGTTAGGGTTAGCCTCCAGGAGCCCCGCAGGCCCGATACACCACCTGTGCGTCGAGCGGAGAGTTGGGCCGAGGTGAGGGTGCTGGTGAACATGAGCCTGGGCCCAAGCGTTTTGGTTCGGTGCGCCTTCCAAGGTCGGCAGGGGTTCAGAGGGCCCTGCCAGTTCTCCCACCCTGAATGAATGGCGGCGCCCCTAGCGGCCTGTGTGGGTTGGGGTGGCAGCGTGCATCCAGCGCTGGGGCTTGGGGGTCCCCAATCCCTGGCGTTGCGGCGCCAGGCCCCTTAGGAAGGGACCTTCAGGGGCTGTCCTAGGGTTAGGGTTAGCTCCCAGGAGGCCGGCAGGCCCGAGTCGCTGGCTCTGCGAAGAGCGGAGGTGCGGGCCGAGTTGAGGGTGATGCAGAGCGGGAGCATGGTCCCCAGCGTTTTGGCGCCCTGGGCCTTCGACTGTTGCCATGGCTCAAAGGGCCCTGCCCGTTCTCCTGCCCTGAAGAACCTACGGTGCCCTTAGCAGCTCCCTTGGCGGTGGAGTGGCAGGGTGAGTCCATGCTGCGGCTCGTGGATCCCCAATCCCCAGCGTTGTGGGGCCAGGCCTCTTGGGAGGGGCTCCTCGTGGGCGGACCTAGGTTTTGAGTTAGCACCCAGGAGGCCAGCAGGCCCAATCCTCTGGCTGGGCGGCGAGAGGTGGGCGGCCCGAGGTAAAGGCGCTGGCGATCGGGAGCGTGGGCCCCTGCATTTTGGCGCAGGAGGCTTCAAATATCGCCGGTTTCTCCAGGGCCCTGTCCCTTCTCCCGCCCTGAATGACGGGCGGCGCCACTAGCGTCCCGGGTGGCGACGTGGCGGCAGGGTGAGTCTGGCTCTGGGTCTTGGGGTCCCTGATCCCCAGTGTAGCGGCACCAGGACCCTTGGGAGGGGCCCCTGGGTGGCTGACCTAGGGTTAGGGTTAGCCCCCAGGAGGCCGGCAGGTGGGATCCGGCCACTGTCCGGGGAGCGGAGGGCGGGGCCGAGGTGAGGGCGTTGGGGAGCGGGAGCGTGGGCACCAGCGTTTTGGCACGGGGAGCCTTTGAAGGCCACCGGGGGCTCGGAAGGCCCTGCCCCTTCTCTCGCCCTGAATGACCCGCAGTGCTCCTAGCGGCCTGGGTGGCGGCGTTGCGGTAGGGTGAGTGTGGCTCTGGGGCTTGAGGTTCCCGATCCCCGGCGAAGCGGCACCAGGACCCTTGGGAGGGGCCCCTGGGTGGCCGACCTAGGGTTAGGGTTAGCACCCGGGAGGCCGGCAGGCGGGATCCGCCCGCTGTGCGTGGAGCGGAGGGGCGGGCCGAGGTGAGGGCACTGGCGAGCAAGAGCCTGGGCCCAAGCGTTTTGGCACCGGGGGCCTTCAAATGTCTCCGGGGACTCGGCGGGCCCTGCCCATTCTCCTCCCTGAATGACCGGCGGCGCCCCTAGCAGCCCAGGTGGCGGCGGGGCGGCATGTAAGTCCGGGCATAGGGCTCGGGGGCCCCAGTCCACCGCGTTGCGGCGCCAGGCCCCTTGGGAGGGGCCCCTCGGAGGCTGACCTAGGGTGAGGTTTAGCCCCTAGGATGCCGGCAGGCCCTATTCGCCAGCCGTGTGGAGACTGGAGTGGCGGACCGAGGTGAGGGCACTGGTGAGCGGGAGCGTGGGCCCGGGTGTTTTGGCGCGGGGGGCCTTTGAAGGTCGCCGTGTCTTGGAGGGCCCTGCCCGTGCTCCCGCCCTGAATGAACGGCACCACCCCAAGCCCCCGGGTGGCGGCTGGGTGGCAGGGTGAGTCCAGTGCTGAGGCTCGGGGGTCCCCAATCCCCAGCGTTGCGGCGCCAGATCCCTTGGGAGGGGCCCCTCGGGGGTCGATCTAGGGTTGCGGTTAGCCCCCAGGAGGCCGGTGGACCCGATCAGCGGCTGTGCGGCACGCGGAGGGTTGGGCCGAGGTGAGGGCGCTGGCGAGACTGAGCATGAGCCCAAGCGTTTTAGTGCGGGGGCCCTTCGAAGGTCAGTGGGGGCTCGGAGGGACGTGCCCGTTCTCCCGCTCTGAATGACCGGCGGGGCCCCTAGAGGCTCCGGTGCCTGAAGGGCAGCAGGGTGAGACCGGCACTTGGGTTGGGGTCCCCATTCCCGGCGTTGTGGCGCCAGGCCACTTGGGAAGGGCCCCTCCGTGGCCGAACTACAGTTAGGGTTAGCCCCCAGGAGGCCAGCAGGCCCGATACACCGCCTGTGCGTCGAGCGGAGCGTTGGGCCGAGGTGAGGGTGCTGGTGAACATGAGCCCGGGCCCAAGCGTTTTGGTTCGGGGCGCCTTCGAAGGTCGGCGGGGGTTCGAAGGGCCCTGCCCGTTCTCCCACCCTGAATGAATGGCGGCGCCCCTAGCGGCACGTGTGGGGCAGGGCGGCAGGGTGCATCCAGCGCTGGGGCTTGGGGGTTCCCAATCCCCGGCGTTGCGGCGCCAGGCCCCTTAGGAAGCGACCCTCGGGGCCGTCCTAGGGTTAGGGTTAGCGCCCAGGAGGCCGGCAGGCCCGATCCGCCGGCTGTGCGAGGAGTGGAGATGCAGGCCGAGTTGAGGGCGATGGCGAGCGGGAGCTGGGCCCCAGCGTTTTGGCGTCCTGGGCCTTTGAATGTTGCCATGGCTCGGAGGGCCCTGCCCTTTCTCCTGGCCTGAAGAACCAGCAAGGCCCCTAGCGGCTCCGTTGGCAGTGGGGCGGCAGGGTGAATCCCAGGCTGCGGCTCGGGGATCCCCAATCCCCGGCGTTGTGGTGCCAGGCCCCTTGGGAGGGGCTCCTCGTGGGCCGACCCAGGGTTAGAGTTAGCCCCCATAAGGCCGGCAGGCCAGATCCTCTGGCTGGGCGGTGAGAGGTGGGCGGGCCGAGGTAAAGGCGCTGGGGTGCGGGATTGTGGGCCCCTGCATTTTGGGGCGGGAGGCTTCAAATGTCGCCGGTTTCTCCAGGGCCCTGTCCGTTCTCCCGCCCTGAATGACCGGCGGCGCCCCTCGCGGCCCGGGTGGCAGCGTTGTGGGAGGGTGAGTCTGGCTTTGGGGCTTGGGGTTCCAGATCCCTGGCGTAGTGGCACCAAAACCCTTGGGAGGGGCCCCTGGGGGGCCGACCTAGGGTTAGGGTTAGCCCCCAGGAGACCGTCAGGCCCAACCACACACTGTGCGGCGAGCTGAGGTGCGGCCCGAGGTGAAGGCGCTGGGGAGCGGGAGCGTGGGCACCAGCGTTTTGGCACGGGGAGCCTTGGAAGGCCACCGGGGGCTCGGAAGGCCCTGCCCCTTCTCTCGCCCTGAATGACCCGCAGTGCTCCTAGCGGCCTGGGTGGCGGCGTTGCGGTAGGGTGAGTGTGGCTCTGGGGCTTGAGGTTCCCGATCCCTGGCGAAGCGGCACCAGGACCCTTGGGAGGGGCCCCTGGGTGGCCGACCTAGGGTTAGGGTTAGCACCCGGGAGGCCGGCAGGCGGGATCCGCCCGCTGTGCGTGGAGCGGAGGGGCGGGCCGAGGTGAGGGCGCTGGCGAGCAAGAGCCTGGGCCCAAGCGTTTTGGCACCGGGGGCCTTCGAATGTCTCCGGGGACTCGGCGGGCCCTGCCCATTCTCCTCCCTGAATGACCGGCGGCGCCCCTAGCATCCCAGGTGGCGGCGGGGCGGCATGTAAGTCCGGGCATAGGGCTCGGGGGGCCCCAGTCCACCGCGTTGCGGCGCCAGGCCCCTTGGGAGGGGCCCCTCGGAGGCTGACCTAGGGTGAGGTTTTGCCCCTAGGATGCCGGCAGGCCCTATTCGCCAGCCGTGTGGAGACTGGAGTGGCGGACCGAGGTGAGGGCACTGGTGAGCGGGAGCGTGGGCCCGGGTGTTTTGGCGCGGGGGGCCTTTGAAGGTCGCCGTGTCTTGGAGGGCCCTGCCCGTGCTCCCGCCCTGAATGAACGGCACCACCCCAAGCCCCCGGGTGGCGGCTGGGTGGCAGGGTGAGTCCAGTGCTGAGGCTCGGGGGTCCCCAATCCCCAGCGTTGCGGCGCCAGATCCCTTGGGAGGGGCCCCTCGGGGGTCGATCTAGGGTTGCGGTTAGCCCCCAGGAGGCCGGTGGACCCGATCAGCGGCTGTGCGGCACGCGGAGGGTTGGGCCGAGGTGAGGGCGCTGGCGAGACTGAGCATGAGCCCAAGCGTTTTAGTGCGGGGGCCCTTCGAAGGTCAGTGGGGGCTCGGAGGGACCTGCCCGTTCTCCCGCTCTGAATGACCGGCGGGGCCCCTAGAGGCTCCGGTGCCTGAAGGGCAGCAGGGTGAGACCGGCACTTGGGTTGGGGTCCCCATTCCCGGCGTTGTGGCGCCAGGCCACTTGGGAAGGGCCCCTCCGTGGCCGAACTACAGTTAGGGTTAGCCCCCAGGAGGCCAGCAGGCCCGATACACCGCCTGTGCGTCGAGCGGAGCGTTGGGCCGAGGTGAGGGTGCTGGTGAACATGAGCCCGGGCCCAAGCGTTTTGGTTCGGGGCGCCTTCGAAGGTCGGCGGGGGTTCGAAGAGCCCTGCCCGTTCTCCCACCCTGAATGAATGGCGGTGCCCCTAGCGGCACGTGTGGGGCAGGGCGGCAGGGTGCATCCAGCGCTGGGGCTTGGGGGTTCCCAATCCCCGGCGTTGCGGCGCCAGGCCCCTTAGGAAGCGACCCTCGGGGCCGTCCTAGGGTTAGGGTTAGCGCCCAGGAGGCCGGCAGGCCCGATCCGCCGGCTGTGCGAGGAGTGGAGATGCAGGCCGAGTTGAGGGCGATGGCGAGCGGGAGCTGGGCCCCAGCGTTTTGGCGTCCTGGGCCTTTGAATGTTGCCATGGCTCGGAGGGCCCTGCCCTTTCTCCTGCCCTGAAGAACCAGCAAGGCCCCTAGCGGCTCCGTTGGCAGTGGGGCGGCAGGGTGAATCCCAGGCTGCGGCTCGGGGATCCCCAATCCCCGGCGTTGTGGTGCCAGGCCCCTCGTGGGCTGACCCAGGGTTAGAGTTAGCCCCCATAAGGCCGGCAGGCCAGATCCTCTGGCTGGGCGGTGAGAGGTGGGCGGGCCGAGGTAAAGGCGCTGGGGTGCGGGATTGTGGGCCCCTGCATTTTGGGGTGGGAGGCTTCAAATGTCGCCGGTTTCTCCAGGGCCCTGTCAGTTCTCCCGCCCTGAATGACCGGCGGCGCCCCTCGCGGCCCGGGTGGCAGCGTTGTGGGAGGGTGAGTCTGGCTTTGGGGCTTGGGGTTCCAGATCCCTGGCGTAGTGGCACCAAAACCCTTGGGAGGGGCCCCTGGGGGGCCGACCTAGGGTTAGGGTTAGCCCCCAGGAGACCGTCAGGCCCAACCACACACTGTGCGGCGAGCTGAGGTGCGGCCCGAGGTGAAGGCGCTGGGGAGCGGGAGCGTGGGCACCAGCGTTTTGGCACGGGGAGCCTTTGAAGGTCACCGGGGACTCAGAAGGCCCTGCCCTTCTCTCGCCCTCTATGACCCGCGGCGCCCCTAGCGGCCCAGGTGGGGACAGTGCGGCAGGGTGAGTCCGGCTCTGGGGCTCTGAGTTACCAATCCCCAGCATTGCAGAGCCAGGCCGCTTGGGATGTCCCCTCAGGGCCGACCTAGGGTTTTGGTTAGCTGCCAGGAGCCCGGCAGGCCCTATCCACCGGCTCTGAAGCAAGCGGTGGGGTGGGCCTAGGTGAGGGCGCTGGCGAGCAGGATCCTGGGAGCCAACGTTTTTGCGCGGGGAGCCTTCAAAGGTCAGCGTGGGCTCGGAGGGCCCTGCCCGATCTCTTGCCCTGATTGACCGGCGGGGCCTCTAGCGGCTCGGGTGGCTGAAGGGCAGCAGGGTGAGTGCGGCACATGAGCTCGGGGTCCCCATCCCCAGCGTTGCGACGCCAGGCCCCTTGGGAAGTGCCCCTCGGTGGCCGACCTATGGTTAGGGTTAGCCTCCAGGAGCCCCGCAGGCCCGATACACCACCTGTGCGTCGAGCGGAGAGTTGGGCCGAGGTGAGGGTGCTGGTGAACATGAGCCTGGGCCCAAGCGTTTTGGTTCGGTGCGCCTTCCAAGGTCGGCAGGGGTTCGGAGGGCCCTGCCAGTTCTCCCACCCTGAATGAATGGCGGCGCCCCTAGCGGCCTGTGTGGGTTGGGGTGGCAGCGTGCATCCGGCGCTGGGGCTTGGGGGCCCCCAATCCCTGGCGTTGCAGCGCCAGGCCCCTTAGGAAGGGACCTTCAGGGGCTGTCCTAGGGTTAGGGTGAGCTCCCAGGAGGCCGGCAGGCCCGAGTCGCTGGCTCTGCGAAGAGCGGAGGTGCGGGCCGAGTTGAGGGTGATGCAGAGCGGGAGCGTGGTCCCCAGCGTTTTGGCGCCCTGGGCCTTCGACTGTTGCCATGGCTCAAAGGGCCCTGCCCGTTCTCCTGCCCTGAAGAACCTACGGTGCCCTTAGCAGCTCCCTTGGCGGTGGAGTGGCAGGGTGAGTCCATGCTGCGGCTCGTGGATCCCCAATCCCCAGCGTTGTGGGGCCAGGCCTCTTGGGAGGGGCTCCTCGTGGGCGGACCTAGGTTTAGAGTTAGCACCCAGGAGGCCAGCAGGCCCAATCCTCTGGCTGGGCGGCGAGAGGTGGGCGGCCCGAGGTAAAGGCGCTGGCGATCGGGAGCGTGGGCCCCTGCATTTTGGCGCAGGAGGCTTCAAATATCGCCAGTTTCTCCAGGGCCCTGTCCCTTCTCCCACCCTGAATGACGGGCGGCGCCACTAGCGTCCCGGGTGGCGACGTGGCGGCAGGGTGAGTCTGGCTCTGGGTCTTGGGGTCCCTGATCCCCAGTGTAGCGGCACCAGGACCCTTGGGAGGGGCCCCTGGGTGGCTGACCTAGGGTTAGGGTTAGCCCCCAGGAGGCCGGCAGGTGGGATCCGGCCACTGTCCGGGGAGCGGAGGGCGGGGCCGAGGTGAGGGCGTTGGGGAGCGGGAGCGTGGGCACCAGCGTTTTGGCACGGGGAGCCTTGGAAGGCCACCGGGGGCTCGGAAGGCCCTGCCCCTTCTCTCGCCCTGAATGACCCGCAGTGCTCCTAGCGGCCTGGGTGGCGGCGTTGCGGTAGGGTGAGTGTGGCTCTGGGGCTTGAGGTTCCCGATCCCCGGCGAAGCGGCACCAGGACCCTTGGGAGGGGCCCCTGGGTGGCCGACCTAGGGTTAGGGTTAGCACCCGGGAGGCCGGCAGGCGGGATCCGCCCGCTGTGCGTGGAGCGGAGGGGCGGGCCGAGGTGAGGGCGCTGGCGAGCAAGAGCCTGGGCCCAAGCGTTTTGGCACCGGGGGCCTTCGAATGTCTCCGGGGACTCGGCGGGCCCTGCCCATTCTCCTCCCTGAATGACAGGCGGCGCCCCTAGCATCCCAGGTGGCGGCGGGGCGGCATGTAAGTCCGGGCATAGGGCTCGGGGGCCCCAGTCCACCGCGTTGCGGCGCCAGGCCCCTTGGGAGGGGCCCCTCGGAGGCTGACCTAGGGTGAGGTTTTGCCCCTAGGATGCCGGCAGGCCCTATTCGCCAGCCGTGTGGAGACTGGAGTGGCGGACCGAGGTGAGGGCACTGGTGAGCGGGAGCGTGGGCCCGGGTGTTTTGGCGCGGGGGGCCTTTGAAGGTCGCCGTGTCTTGGAGGGCCCTGCCCGTGCTCCCGCCCTGAATGAACGGCACCACCCCAAGCCCCCGGGTGGCGGCTGGGTGGCAGGGTGAGTCCAGTGCTGAGGCTCGGGGGTCCCCAATCCCCAGCGTTGCGGCGCCAGATCCCTTGGGAGGGGCCCCTCGGGGGTCGATCTAGGGTTGCGGTTAGCCCCCAGGAGGCCGGTGGACCCGATCAGCGGCTGTGCGGCACGCGGAGGGTTGGGCCGAGGTGAGGGCGCTGGCGAGACTGAGCATGAGCCCAAGCGTTTTAGTGCGGGGGCCCTTCGAAGGTCAGTGGGGGCTCGGAGGGACCTGCCCGTTCTCCCCGCTCTGAATGACCGGCGGGGCCCCTAGAGGCTCCGGTGCCTGAAGGGCAGCAGGGTGAGACCGGCACTTGGGTTGGGGTCCCCATTCCCGGCGTTGTGGCGCCAGGCCACTTGGGAAGGGCCCCTCCGTGGCCGAACTACAGTTAGGGTTAGCCCCCAGGAGGCCAGCAGGCCCGATACACCGCCTGTGCGTCGAGCGGAGAGTTGGGCCGAGGTGAGGGTGCTGGTGAACATGAGCCCGGGCCCAAGCGTTTTGGTTCGGGGCGCCTTCGAAGGTCGGCGGGGGTTCGAAGGGCCCTGCCCGTTCTCCCACCCTGAATGAATGGCGGCGCCCCTAGCGGCACGTGTGGGGCAGGGCGGCAGGGTGCATCCAGCGCTGGGGCTTGGGGGTTCCCAATCCCCGGCGTTGCGGCGCCAGGCCCCTTAGGAAGCGACCCTCGGGGCCGTCCTAGGGTTAGGGTTAGCGCCCAGGAGGCCGGCAGGCCCGATCCGCCGGCTGTGCGAGGAGTGGAGATGCAGGCCGAGTTGAGGGCGATGGCGAGCGGGAGCTGGGCCCCAGCGTTTTGGCGTCCTGGGCCTTTGAATGTTGCCATGGCTCGGAGGGCCCTGCCCTTTCTCCTGCCCTGAAGAACCAGCAAGGCCCGTAGCGGCTCCGTTGGCAGTGGGGCGGCAGGGTGAATCCCAGGCTGCGGCTCGGGGATCCCCAATCCCCGGCGTTGTGGTGCCAGGCCCCTTGGGAGGGGCTCCTCGTGGGCCGACCCAGGGTTAGAGTTAGCCCCCATAAGGCCGGCAGGCCAGATCCTCTGGCTGGGCGGTGAGAGGTGGGCGGGCCGAGGTAAAGGCGCTGGGGTGCGGGATTGTGGGCCCCTGCATTTTGGGGTGGGAGGCTTCAAATGTCGCCGGTTTCTCCAGGGCCCTGTCAGTTCTCCCGCCCTGAATGACCGGCGGCGCCCCTCGCGGCCCGGGTGGCAGCGTTGTGGGAGGGTGAGTCTGGCTTTGGGGCTTGGGGTTCCAGATCCCTGGCGTAGTGGCACCAAAACCCTTGGGAGGGGCCCCTGGGGGGCCGACCTAGGGTTAGGGTTAGCCCCCAGGAGACCGTCAGGCCCAACCACACACTGTGCGGCGAGCTGAGGTGCGGCCCGAGGTGAAGGCGCTGGGGAGCGGGAGCGTGGGCACCAGCGTTTTGGCACGGGGAGCCTTTGAAGGTCACCGGGGACTCAGAAGGCCCTGCCCTTCTCTCGCCCTCTATGACCCGCGGCGCCCCTAGCGGCCCAGGTGGGGACAGTGCGGCAGGGTGAGTCCGGCTCTGGGGCTCTGAGTTACCAATCCCCAGCATTGCAGAGCCAGGCCGCTTGGGATGTCCCCTCAGGGCCGACCTAGGGTTTTGGTTAGCTGCCAGGAGCCCGGCAGGCCCTATCCACCGGCTCTGAAGCAAGCGGTGGGGTGGGCCTAGGTGAGGGCGCTGGCGAGCAGGATCCTGGGAGCCAACGTTTTTGCGCGGGGAGCCTTCAAAGGTCAGCGTGGGCTCGGAGGGCCCTGCCCGATCTCTTGCCCTGATTGACCGGCGGGGCCTCTAGCGGCTCGGGTGGCTGAAGGGCAGCAGGGTGAGTGCGGCACATGAGCTCGGGGTCCCCATCCCCAGCGTTGCGACGCCAGGCCCCTTGGGAAGTGCCCCTCGGTGGCCGACCTATGGTTAGGGTTAGCCTCCAGGAGCCCCGCAGGCCCGATACACCACCTGTGCGTCGAGCGGAGAGTTGGGCCGAGGTGAGGGTGCTGGTGAACATGAGCCTGGGCCCAAGCGTTTTGGTTCGGTGCGCCTTCCAAGGTCGGCAGGGGTTCGGAGGGCCCTGCCAGTTCTCCCACCCTGAATGAATGGCGGCGCCCCTAGCGGCCTGTGTGGGTTGGGGTGGCAGCGTGCATCCGGCGCTGGGGCTTGGGGGCCCCCAATCCCTGGCGTTGCGGCGCCAGGCCCCTTAGGAAGGGACCTTCAGGGGCTGTCCTAGGGTTAGGGTGAGCTCCCAGGAGGCCGGCAGGCCCGAGTCGCTGGCTCTGCGAAGAGCGGAGGTGCGGGCCGAGTTGAGGGTGATGCAGAGCGGGAGCGTGGTCCCCAGCGTTTTGGCGCCCTGGGCCTTCGACTGTTGCCATGGCTCAAAGGGCCCTGCCCGTTCTCCTGCCCTGAAGAACCTACGGTGCCCTTAGCAGCTCCCTTGGCGGTGGAGTGGCAGGGTGAGTCCATGCTGCGGCTCGTGGATCCCCAATCCCCAGCGTTGTGGGGCCAGGCCTCTTGGGAGGGGCTCCTCGTGGGCGGACCTAGGTTTTGAGTTAGCACCCAGGAGGCCAGCAGGCCCAATCCTCTGGCTGGGCGGCGAGAGGTGGGCGGCCCGAGGTAAAGGCGCTGGCGATCGGGAGCGTGGGCCCCTGCATTTTGGCGCAGGAGGCTTCAAATATCGCCGGTTTCTCCAGGGCCCTGTCCCTTCTCCCGCCCTGAATGACGGGCGGCGCCACTAGCGTCCCGGGTGGCGACGTGGCGGCAGGGTGAGTCTGGCTCTGGGTCTTGGGGTCCCTGATCCCCAGTGTAGCGGCACCAGGACCCTTGGGAGGGGCCCCTGGGTGGCTGACCTAGGGTTAGGGTTAGCCCCCAGGAGGCCGGCAGGTGGGATCCGGCCACTGTCCGGGGAGCGGAGGGCGGGGCCGAGGTGAGGGCGTTGGGGAGCGGGAGCGTGGGCACCAGCGTTTTGGCACGGGGAGCCTTGGAAGGCCACCGGGGGCTCGGAAGGCCCTGCCCCTTCTCTCGCCCTGAATGACCCGCAGTGCTCCTAGCGGCCTGGGTGGCGGCGTTGCGGTAGGGTGAGTGTGGCTCTGGGGCTTGAGGTTCCCGATCCCTGGCGAAGCGGCACCAGGACCCTTGGGAGGGGCCCCTGGGTGGCCGACCTAGGGTTAGGGTTAGCACCCGGGAGGCCGGCAGGCGGGATCCGCCCGCTGTGCGTGGAGCGGAGGGGCGGGCCGAGGTGAGGGCGCTGGCGAGCAAGAGCCTGGGCCCAAGCGTTTTGGCACCGGGGGCCTTCGAATGTCTCCGGGGACTCGGCGGGCCCTGCCCATTCTCCTCCCTGAATGACCGGCGGCGCCCCTAGCAGCCCAGGTGGCGGCGGGGCGGCATGTAAGTCCGGGCATAGGGCTCGGGGGCCCCAGTCCACCGCGTTGCGGCGCCAGGCCCCTTGGGAGGGGCCCCTCGGAGGCTGACCTAGGGTGAGGTTTAGCCCCTAGGATGCCGGCAGGCCCTATTCGCCAGCCGTGTGGAGACTGGAGTGGCGGACCGAGGTGAGGGCACTGGTGAGCGGGAGCGTGGGCCCGGGTGTTTTGGCGCGGGGGGCCTTTGAAGGTCGCCGTGTCTTGGAGGGCCCTGCCCGTGCTCCCGCCCTGAATGAACGGCACCACCCCAAGCCCCCGGGTGGCGGCTGGGTGGCAGGGTGAGTCCAGTGCTGAGGCTCGGGGGTCCCCAATCCCCAGCGTTGCGGCGCCAGATCCCTTGGGAGGGGCCCCTCGGGGGTCGATCTAGGGTTGCGGTTAGCCCCCAGGAGGCCGGTGGACCCGATCAGCGGCTGTGCGGCACGCGGAGGGTTGGGCCGAGGTGAGGGCGCTGGCGAGACTGAGCATGAGCCCAAGCGTTTTAGTGCGGGGGCCCTTCGAAGGTCAGTGGGGGCTCGGAGGGACCTGCCCGTTCTCCCGCTCTGAATGACCGGCGGGGCCCCTAGAGGCTCCGGTGCCTGAAGGGCAGCAGGGTGAGACCGGCACTTGGGTTGGGGTCCCCATTCCCGGCGTTGTGGCGCCAGGCCACTTGGGAAGGGCCCCTCCGTGGCCGAACTACAGTTAGGGTTAGCCCCCAGGAGGCCAGCAGGCCCGATACACCGCCTGTGCGTCGAGCGGAGCGTTGGGCCGAGGTGAGGGTGCTGGTGAACATGAGCCCGGGCCCAAGCGTTTTGGTTAGGGGCGCCTTCGAAGGTCGGCGGGGGTTCGAAGGGCCCTGCCCGTTCTCCCACCCTGAATGAATGGCGGCGCCCCTAGCGGCACGTGTGGGGCAGGGCGGCAGGGTGCATCCAGCGCTGGGGCTTGGGGGTTCCCAATCCCCGGCGTTGCGGCGCCAGGCCCCTTAGGAAGCGACCCTCGGGGCCGTCCTAGGGTTAGGGTTAGCGCCCAGGAGGCCGGCAGGCCCGATCCGCCGGCTGTGCGAGGAGTGGAGATGCAGGCCGAGTTGAGGGTGATGGCGAGCGGGAGCTGGGCCCCAGCGTTTTGGCGTCCTGGGCCTTTGAATGTTGCCATGGCTCGGAGGGCCCTGCCCTTTCTCCTGCCCTGAAGAACCAGCAAGGCCCGTAGCGGCTCCATTGGCAGTGGGGCGGCAGGGTGAATCCCAGGCTGCGGCTCGGGGATCCCCAATCCCCGGCGTTGTGGTGCCAGGCCCCTTGGGAGGGGCTCCTCGTGGGCCGACCCAGGGTTAGAGTTAGCCCCCATAAGGCCGGCAGGCCAGATCCTCTGGCTGGGCGGTGAGAGGTGGGCGGGGCCGAGGTAAAGGCGCTGGGGTGCGGGATTGTGGGCCCCTGCATTTTGGGGTGGGAGGCTTCAAATGTCGCCGGTTTCTCCAGGGCCCTGTCAGTTCTCCCGCCCTGAATGACCGGCGGCGCCCCTCGCGGCCCGGGTGGCAGCGTTGTGGGAGGGTGAGTCTGGCTTTGGGGCTTGGGGTTCCAGATCCCTGGCGTAGTGGCACCAAAACCCTTGGGAGGGGCCCCTGGGGGGCCGACCTAGGGTTAGGGTTAGCCCCCAGGAGACCGTCAGGCCCAACCACACACTGTGCGGCGAGCTGAGGTGCGGCCCGAGGTGAAGGCGCTGGGGAGCGGGAGCGTGGGCACCAGCGTTTTGGCACGGGGAGCCTTTGAAGGTCACCGGGGACTCAGAAGGCCCTGCCCTTCTCTCGCCCTCTATGACCCGCGGCGCCCCTAGCGGCCCAGGTGGGGACAGTGCGGCAGGGTGAGTCCGGCTCTGGGGCTCTGAGTTACCAATCCCCAGCATTGCAGAGCCAGGCCGCTTGGGATGTCCCCTCAGGGCCGACCTAGGGTTTTGGTTAGCTGCCAGGAGCCCGGCAGGCCCTATCCACCGGCTCTGAAGCAAGCGGTGGGGTGGGCCTAGGTGAGGGCGCTGGCGAGCAGGATCCTGGGAGCCAACGTTTTTGCGCGGGGAGCCTTCAAAGGTCAGCGTGGGCTCGGAGGGCCCTGCCCGATCTCTTGCCCTGATTGACCGGCGGGGCCTCTAGCGGCTCGGGTGGCTGAAGGGCAGCAGGGTGAGTGCGGCACATGAGCTCGGGGTCCCCATCCCCAGCGTTGCGACGCCAGGCCCCTTGGGAAGTGCCCCTCGGTGGCCGACCTATGGTTAGGGTTAGCCTCCAGGAGCCCCGCAGGCCCGATACACCACCTGTGCGTCGAGCGGAGAGTTGGGCCGAGGTGAGGGTGCTGGTGAACATGAGCCTGGGCCCAAGCGTTTTGGTTCGGTGCGCCTTCCAAGGTCGGCAGGGGTTCGGAGGGCCCTGCCAGTTCTCCCACCCTGAATGAATGGCGGCGCCCCTAGCGGCCTGTGTGGGTTGGGGTGGCAGCGTGCATCCGGCGCTGGGGCTTGGGGGCCCCCAATCCCTGGCGTTGCAGCGCCAGGCCCCTTAGGAAGGGACCTTCAGGGGCTGTCCTAGGGTTAGGGTGAGCTCCCAGGAGGCCGGCAGGCCCGAGTCGCTGGCTCTGCGAAGAGCGGAGGTGCGGGCCGAGTTGAGGGTGATGCAGAGCGGGAGCGTGGTCCCCAGCGTTTTGGCGCCCTGAGCCTTCGACTGTTGCCATGGCTCAAAGGGCCCTGCCCGTTCTCCTGCCCTGAAGAACCTACGGTGCCCTTAGCAGCTCCCTTGGCGGTGGAGTGGCAGGGTGAGTCCATGCTGCGGCTCGTGGATCCCCAATCCCCAGCGTTGTGGGGCCAGGCCTCTTGGGAGGGGCTCCTCGTGGGCGGACCTAGGTTTAGAGTTAGCACCCAGGAGGCCAGCAGGCCCAATCCTCTGGCTGGGCGGCGAGAGGTGGGCGGCCCGAGGTAAAGGCGCTGGCGATCGGGAGCGTGGGCCCCTGCATTTTGGCGCAGGAGGCTTCAAATATCGCCGGTTTCTCCAGGGCCCTGTCCCTTCTCCCGCCCTGAATGACGGGCGGCGCCACTAGCGTCCCGGGTGGCGACGTGGCGGCAGGGTGAGTCTGGCTCTGGGTCTTGGGGTCCCTGATCCCCAGTGTAGCGGCACCAGGACCCTTGGGAGGGGCCCCTGGGTGGCTGACCTAGGGTTAGGGTTAGCCCCCAGGAGGCCGGCAGGTGGGATCCGGCCACTGTCCGGGGAGCGGAGGGCGGGGCCGAGGTGAGGGCGTTGGGGAGCGGGAGCGTGGGCACCAGCGTTTTGGCACGGGGAGCCTTTGAAGGCCACCGGGGGCTCGGAAGGCCCTGCCCCTTCTCTCGCCCTGAATGACCCGCAGTGCTCCTAGCGGCCTGGGTGGCGGCGTTGCGGTAGGGTGAGTGTGGCTCTGGGGCTTGAGGTTCCCGATCCCCGGCGAAGCGGCACCAGGACCCTTGGGAGGGGCCCCTGGGTGGCCGACCTAGGGTTAGGGTTAACACCCGGGAGGCCGGCAGGCGGGATCCGCCCGCTGTGCGTGGAGCGGAGGGGGCGGGCCGAGGTGAGGGCGCTGGCGAGCAAGAGCCTGGGCCCAAGCGTTTTGGCACCGGGGGCCTTCGAATGTCTCCGGGGACTCGGCGGGCCCTGCCCATTCTCCTCCCTGAATGACCGGCGGCGCCCCTAGCAGCCCAGGTGGCGGCGGGGCGGCATGTAAGTCCGGGCATAGGGCTCGGGGGCCCCAGTCCACCGCGTTGCGGCGCCAGGCCCCTTGGGAGGGGCCCCTCGGAGGCTGACCTAGGGTGAGGTTTAGCCCCTAGGATGCCGGCAGGCCCTATTCGCCAGCCGTGTGGAGACTGGAGTGGCGGACCGAGGTGAGGGCACTGGTGAGCGGGAGCGTGGGCCCGGGTGTTTTGGCGCGGGGGGCCTTTGAAGGTCGCCGTGTCTTGGAGGGCCCTGCCCGTGCTCCCGCCCTGAATGAACGGCACCACCCCAAGCCCCCGGGTGGCGGCTGGGTGGCAGGGTGAGTCCAGTGCTGAGGCTCGGGGGTCCCCAATCCCCAGCGTTGCGGCGCCAGATCCCTTGGGAGGGGCCCCTCAGGGGTCGATCTAGGGTTGCGGTTAGCCCCCAGGAGGCCGGTGGACCCGATCAGCGGCTGTGCGGCACGCGGAGGGTTGGGCCGAGGTGAGGGCGCTGGCGAGACTGAGCATGAGCCCAAGCGTTTTAGTGCGGGGGCCCTTCGAAGGTCAGTGGGGGCTCGGAGGGACGTGCCTGTTCTCCCGCTCTGAATGACCGGCGGGGCCCCTAGAGGCTCCGGTGCCTGAAGGGCAGCAGGGTGAGACCGGCACTTGGGTTGGGGTCCCCATTCCCGGTGTTGTGGCGCCAGGCCACTTGGGAAGGGCCCCTCCGTGGCCGAACTACAGTTAGGGTTAGCCCCCAGGAGGCCAGCAGGCCCGATACACCGCCTGTGCGTCGAGCGGAGCGTTGGGCCGAGGTGAGGGTGCTGGTGAACATGAGCCCGGGCCCAAGCGTTTTGGTTCGGGGCGCCTTCGAAGGTCGGCGGGGGTTCGAAGGGCCCTGCCCGTTCTCCCACCCTGAATGAATGGCGGCGCCCCTAGCGGCACGTGTGGGGCAGGGCGGCAGGGTGCATCCAGCGCTGGGGCTTGGGGGTTCCCAATCCCCGGCGTTGCGGCGCCAGGCCCCTTAGGAAGCGACCCTCGGGGCCGTCCTAGGGTTAGGGTTAGCGCCCAGGAGGCCGGCAGGCCCGATCCGCCGGCTGTGCGAGGAGTGGAGATGCAGGCCGAGTTGAGGGTGATGGCGAGCGGGAGCTGGGCCCCAGCGTTTTGGCGTCCTGGGCCTTTGAATGTTGCCATGGCTCGGAGGGCCCTGCCCTTTCTCCTGCCCTGAAGAACCAGCAAGGCCCGTAGCGGCTCCATTGGCAGTGGGGCGGCAGGGTGAATCCCAGGCTGCGGCTCGGGGATCCCCAATCCCCGGCGTTGTGGTGCCAGGCCCCTTGGGAGGGGCTCCTCGTGGGCCGACCCAGGGTTAGAGTTAGCCCCCATAAGGCCGGCAGGCCAGATCCTCTGGCTGGGCGGTGAGAGGTGGGCGGGCCGAGGTAAAGGCGCTGGGGTGCGGGATTGTGGGCCCCTGCATTTTGGGGTGGGAGGCTTCAAATGTCGCCGGTTTCTCCAGGGCCCTGTCAGTTCTCCCGCCCTGAATGACCGGCGGCGCCCCTCGCGGCCCGGGTGGCAGCGTTGTGGGAGGGTGAGTCTGGCTTTGGGGCTTGGGGTTCCAGATCCCTGGCGTAGTGGCACCAAAACCCTTGGGAGGGGCCCCTGGGGGGCCGACCTAGGGTTAGGGTTAGCCCCCAGGAGACCGTCAGGCCCAACCACACACTGTGCGGCGAGCTGAGGTGCGGCCCGAGGTGAAGGCGCTGGGGAGCGGGAGCGTGGGCACCAGCGTTTTGGCACGGGGAGCCTTTGAAGGTCACCGGGGACTCAGAAGGCCCTGCCCTTCTCTCGCCCTCTATGACCCGCGGCGCCCCTAGCGGCCCAGGTGGGGACAGTGCGGCAGGGTGAGTCCGGCTCTGGGGCTCTGAGTTACCAATCCCCAGCATTGCAGAGCCAGGCCGCTTGGGATGTCCCCTCAGGGCCGACCTAGGGTTTTGGTTAGCTGCCAGGAGCCCGGCAGGCCCTATCCACCGGCTCTGAAGCAAGCGGTGGGGTGGGCCTAGGTGAGGGCGCTGGCGAGCAGGATCCTGGGAGCCAACGTTTTTGCGCGGGGAGCCTTCAAAGGTCAGCGTGGGCTCGGAGGGCCCTGCCCGATCTCTTGCCCTGATTGACCGGCGGGGCCTCTAGCGGCTCGGGTGGCTGAAGGGCAGCAGGGTGAGTGCGGCACATGAGCTCGGGGTCCCCATCCCCAGCGTTGCGACGCCAGGCCCCTTGGGAAGTGCCCCTCGGTGGCCGACCTATGGTTAGGGTTAGCCTCCAGGAGCCCCGCAGGCCCGATACACCACCTGTGCGTCGAGCGGAGAGTTGGGCCGAGGTGAGGGTGCTGGTGAACATGAGCCTGGGCCCAAGCGTTTTGGTTCGGTGCGCCTTCCAAGGTCGGCAGGGGTTCAGAGGGCCCTGCCAGTTCTCCCACCCTGAATGAATGGCGGCGCCCCTAGCGGCCTGTGTGGGTTGGGGTGGCAGCGTGCATCCAGCGCTGGGGCTTGGGGGTCCCCAATCCCTGGCGTTGCGGCGCCAGGCCCCTTAGGAAGGGACCTTCAGGGGCTGTCCTAGGGTTAGGGTTAGCTCCCAGGAGGCCGGCAGGCCCGAGTCGCTGGCTCTGCGAAGAGCGGAGGTGCGGGCCGAGTTGAGGGTGATGCAGAGCGGGAGCGTGGTCCCCAGCGTTTTGGCGCCCTGGGCCTTCGACTGTTGCCATGGCTCAAAGGGCCCTGCCCGTTCTCCTGCCCTGAAGAACCTACGGTGCCCTTAGCAGCTCCCTTGGCGGTGGAGTGGCAGGGTGAGTCCATGCTGCGGCTCGTGGATCCCCAATCCCCAGCATTGTGGGGCCAGGCCTCTTGGGAGGGGCTCCTCGTGGGCGGACCTAGGTTTTGAGTTAGCACCCAGGAGGCCAGCAGGCCCAATCCTCTGGCTGGGCGGCGAGAGGTGGGCGGCCCGAGGTAAAGGCGCTGGCGATCGGGAGCGTGGGCCCCTGCATTTTGGCGCAGGAGGCTTCAAATATCGCCGGTTTCTCCAGGGCCCTGTCCCTTCTCCCGCCCTGAATGATGGGCGGCGCCACTAGCGTCCCGGGTGGCGACGTGGCGGCAGGGTGAGTCTGGCTCTGGGTCTTGGGGTCCCTGATCCCCAGTGTAGCGGCACCAGGACCCTTGGGAGGGGCCCCTGGGTGGCTGACCTAGGGTTAGGGTTAGCCCCCAGGAGGCCGGCAGGTGGGATCCGGCCACTGTCCGGGGAGCGGAGGGCGGGGCCGAGGTGAGGGCGTTGGGGAGCGGGAGCGTGGGCACCAGCGTTTTGGCACGGGGAGCCTTTGAAGGCCACCGGGGGCTCGGAAGGCCCTGCCCCTTCTCTCGCCCTGAATGACCCGCAGTGCTCCTAGCGGCCTGGGTGGCGGCGTTGCGGTAGGGTGAGTGTGGCTCTGGGGCTTGAGGTTCCCGATCCCCGGCGAAGCGGCACCAGGACCCTTGGGAGGGGCCCCTGGGTGGCCGACCTAGGGTTAGGGTTAGCACCCGGGAGGCCGGCAGGCGGGATCCGCCCGCTGTGCGTGGAGCGGAGGGGCGGGCCGAGGTGAGGGCGCTGGCGAGCAAGAGCCTGGGCCCAAGCGTTTTGGCACCGGGGGCCTTCGAATGTCTCCGGGGACTCGGCGGGCCCTGCCCATTCTCCTCCCTGAATGACCGGCGGCGCCCCTAGCAGCCCAGGTGGCGGCGGGGCGGCATGTAAGTCCGGGCATAGGGCTCGGGGGCCCCAGTCCACCGCGTTGCGGCGCCAGGCCCCTTGGGAGGGGCCCCTCGGAGGCTGACCTAGGGTGAGGTTTAGCCCCTAGGATGCCGGCAGGCCCTATTCGCCAGCCGTGTGGAGACTGGAGTGGCGGACCGAGGTGAGGGCACTGGTGAGCGGGAGCGTGGGCCCGGGTGTTTTGGCGCGGGGGGCCTTTGAAGGTCGCCGTGTCTTGGAGGGCCCTGCCCGTGCTCCCGCCCTGAATGAACGGCACCACCCCAAGCCCCCGGGTGGCGGCTGGGTGGCAGGGTGAGTCCAGTGCTGAGGCTCGGGGGTCCCCAATCCCCAGCGTTGCGGCGCCAGATCCCTTGGGAGGGGCCCCTCGGGGGTCGATCTAGGGTTGCGGTTAGCCCCCAGGAGGCCGGTGGACCCGATCAGCGGCTGTGCGGCACGCGGAGGGTTGGGCCGAGGTGAGGGCGCTGGCGAGACTGAGCATGAGCCCAAGCGTTTTAGTGCGGGGGCCCTTCGAAGGTCAGTGGGGGCTCGGAGGGACCTGCCCGTTCTCCCGCTCTGAATGACCGGCGGGGCCCCTAGAGGCTCCGGTGCCTGAAGGGCAGCAGGGTGAGACCGGCACTTGGGTTGGGGTCCCCATTCCCGGCGTTGTGGCGCCAGGCCACTTGGGAAGGGCCCCTCCGTGGCCGAACTACAGTTAGGGTTAGCCCCCAGGAGGCCAGCAGGCCCGATACACCGCCTGTGCGTCGAGCGGAGCGTTGGGCCGAGGTGAGGGTGCTGGTGAACATGAGCCCGGGCCCAAGCGTTTTGGTTAGGGGCGCCTTCGAAGGTCGGCGGGGGTTCGAAGGGCCCTGCCCGTTCTCCCACCCTGAATGAATGGCGGCGCCCCTAGCGGCACGTGTGGGGCAGGGCGGCAGGGTGCATCCAGCGCTGGGGCTTGGGGGTTCCCAATCCCCGGCGTTGCGGCGCCAGGCCCCTTAGGAAGCGACCCTCGGGGCCGTCCTAGGGTTAGGGTTAGCGCCCAGGAGGCCGGCAGGCCCGATCCGCCGGCTGTGCGAGGAGTGGAGATGCAGGCCGAGTTGAGGGCGATGGCGAGCGGGAGCTGGGCCCCAGCGTTTTGGCGTCCTGGGCCTTTGAATGTTGCCATGGCTCGGAGGGCCCTGCCCTTTCTCCTGCCCTGAAGAACCAGCAAGGCCCCTAGCGGCTCCGTTGGCAGTGGGGCGGCAGGGTGAATCCCAGGCTGCGGCTCGGGGATCCCCAATCCCCGGCGTTGTGGTGCCAGGCCCCTTGGGAGGGGCTCCTCGTGGGCCGACCCAGGGTTAGAGTTAGCCCCCATAAGGCCGGCAGGCCAGATCCTCTGGCTGGGCGGTGAGAGGTGGGCGGGCCGAGGTAAAGGCGCTGGGGTGCGGGATTGTGGGCCCCTGCATTTTGGGGTGGGAGGCTTCAAATGTCGCCGGTTTCTCCAGGGCCCTGTCAGTTCTCCCGCCCTGAATGACCGGCGGCGCCCCTCGCGGCCCGGGTGGCAGCGTTGTGGGAGGGTGAGTCTGGCTTTGGGGCTTGGGGTTCCAGATCCCTGGCGTAGTGGCACCAAAACCCTTGGGAGGGGCCCCTGGGGGGCCGACCTAGGGTTAGGGTTAGCCCCCAGGAGACCGTCAGGCCCAACCACACACTGTGCGGCGAGCTGAGGTGCGGCCCGAGGTGAAGGCGCTGGGGAGCGGGAGCGTGGGCACCAGCGTTTTGGCACGGGGAGCCTTTGAAGGTCACCGGGGACTCAGAAGGCCCTGCCCTTCTCTCGCCCTCTATGACCCGCGGCGCCCCTAGCGGCCCAGGTGGGGACAGTGCGGCAGGGTGAGTCCGGCTCTGGGGCTCTGAGTTACCAATCCCCAGCATTGCAGAGCCAGGCCGCTTGGGATGTCCCCTCAGGGCCGACCTAGGGTTTTGGTTAGCTGCCAGGAGCCCGGCAGGCCCTATCCACCGGCTCTGAAGCAAGCGGTGGGGTGGGCCTAGGTGAGGGCGCTGGCGAGCAGGATCCTGGGAGCCAACGTTTTTGCGCGGGGAGCCTTCAAAGGTCAGCGTGGGCTCGGAGGGCCCTGCCCGATCTCTTGCCCTGATTGACCGGCGGGGCCTCTAGCGGCTCGGGTGGCTGAAGGGCAGCAGGGTGAGTGCGGCACATGAGCTCGGGGTCCCCATCCCCAGCGTTGCGACGCCAGGCCCCTTGGGAAGTGCCCCTCGGTGGCCGACCTATGGTTAGGGTTAGCCTCCAGGAGCCCCGCAGGCCCGATACACCACCTGTGCGTCGAGCGGAGAGTTGGGCCGAGGTGAGGGTGCTGGTGAACATGAGCCTGGGCCCAAGCGTTTTGGTTCGGTGCGCCTTCCAAGGTCGGCAGGGGTTCGGAGGGCCCTGCCAGTTCTCCCACCCTGAATGAATGGCGGCGCCCCTAGCGGCCTGTGTGGGTTGGGGTGGCAGCGTGCATCCGGCGCTGGGGCTTGGGGGCCCCCAATCCCTGGCGTTGCGGCGCCAGGCCCCTTAGGAAGGGACCTTCAGGGGCTGTCCTAGGGTTAGGGTGAGCTCCCAGGAGGCCGGCAGGCCCGAGTCGCTGGCTCTGCGAAGAGCGGAGGTGCGGGCCGAGTTGAGGGTGATGCAGAGCGGGAGCGTGGTCCCCAGCGTTTTGGCGCCCTGGGCCTTCGACTGTTGCCATGGCTCAAAGGGCCCTGCCCGTTCTCCTGCCCTGAAGAACCTACGGTGCCCTTAGCAGCTCCCTTGGCGGTGGAGTGGCAGGGTGAGTCCATGCTGCGGCTCGTGGATCCCCAATCCCCAGCGTTGTGGGGCCAGGCCTCTTGGGAGGGGCTCCTCGTGGGCGGACCTAGGTTTAGAGTTAGCACCCAGGAGGCCAGCAGGCCCAATCCTCTGGCTGGGCGGCGAGAGGTGGGCGGCCCGAGGTAAAGGCGCTGGCGATCGGGAGCGTGGGCCCCTGCATTTTGGCGCAGGAGGCTTCAAATATCGCCGGTTTCTCCAGGGCCCTGTCCCTTCTCCCGCCCTGAATGACGGGCGGCGCCACTAGCGTCCCGGGTGGCGACGTGGCGGCAGGGTGAGTCTGGCTCTGGGTCTTGGGGTCCCTGATCCCCAGTGTAGCGGCACCAGGACCCTTGGGAGGGGCCCCTGGGTGGCTGACCTAGGGTTAGGGTTAGCCCCCAGGAGGCCGGCAGGTGGGATCCGGCCACTGTCCGGGGAGCGGAGGGCGGGGCCGAGGTGAGGGCGTTGGGGAGCGGGAGCGTGGGCACCAGCGTTTTGGCACGGGGAGCCTTTGAAGGCCACCGGGGGCTCGGAAGGCCCTGCCCCTTCTCTCGCCCTGAATGACCCGCAGTGCTCCTAGCGGCCTGGGTGGCGGCTTTGCGGTAGGGTGAGTGTGGCTCTGGGGCTTGAGGTTCCCGATCCCCGGCGAAGCGGCACCAGGACCCTTGGGAGGGGCCCCTGGGTGGCCGACCTAGGGTTAGGGTTAGCACCCGGGAGGCCGGCAGGCGGGATCCGCCCGCTGTGCGTGGAGCGGAGGGGCGGGCCGAGGTGAGGGCGCTGGCGAGCAAGAGCCTGGGCCCAAGCGTTTTGGCACCGGGGGCCTTCGAATGTCTCCGGGGACTCGGCGGGCCCTGCCCATTCTCCTCCCTGAATGACCGGCGGCGCCCCTAGCAGCCCAGGTGGCGGCGGGGCGGCATGTAAGTCCGGGCATAGGGCTCGGGGGCCCCAGTCCACCGCGTTGCGGCGCCAGGCCCCTTGGGAGGGGCCCCTCGGAGGCTGACCTAGGGTGAGGTTTAGCCCCTAGGATGCCGGCAGGCCCTATTCGCCAGCCGTGTGGAGACTGGAGTGGCGGACCGAGGTGAGGGCACTGGTGAGCGGGAGCGTGGGCCCGGGTGTTTTGGCGCGGGGGGCCTTTGAAGGTCGCCGTGTCTTGGAGGGCCCTGCCCGTGCTCCCGCCCTGAATGAACGGCACCACCCCAAGCCCCCGGGTGGCGGCTGGGTGGCAGGGTGAGTCCAGTGCTGAGGCTCGGGGGTCCCCAATCCCCAGCGTTGCGGCGCCAGATCCCTTGGGAGGGGCCCCTCGGGGGTCGATCTAGGGTTGCGGTTAGCCCCCAGGAGGCCGGTGGACCCGATCAGCGGCTGTGCGGCACGCGGAGGGTTGGGCCGAGGTGAGGGCGCTGGCGAGACTGAGCATGAGCCCAAGCGTTTTAGTGCGGGGGCCCTTCGAAGGTCAGTGGGGGCTCGGAGGGACGTGCCCGTTCTCCCGCTCTGAATGACCGGCGGGGCCCCTAGAGGCTCCGGTGCCTGAAGGGCAGCAGGGTGAGACCGGCACTTGGGTTGTGGTCCCCATTCCCGGCCGGCGTTGTGGCGCCAGGCCACTTGGGAAGGGCCCCTTCGTGGCCGAACTACAGTTAGGGTTAGCCCCCAGGAGGCCAGCAGGCCCGATACACCGCCTGTGCGTCGAGCGGAGCGTTGGGCCGAGGTGAGGGTGCTGGTGAACATGAGCCCGGGCCCAAGCGTTTTGGTTCGGGGCGCCTTCGAAGGTCGGCGGGGGTTCGAAGGGCCCTGCCCGTTCTCCCACCCTGAATGAATGGCGGCGCCCCTAGCGGCACGTGTGGGGCAGGGCGGCAGGGTGCATCCAGCGCTGGGGCTTGGGGGTTCCCAATCCCCGGCGTTGCGGCGCCAGGCCCCTTAGGAAGCGACCCTCGGGGCCGTCCTAGGGTTAGGGTTAGCGCCCAGGAGGCCGGCAGGCCCGATCCGCCGGCTGTGCGAGGAGTGGAGATGCAGGCCGAGTTGAGGGCGATGGCGAGCGGGAGCTGGGCCCCAGCGTTTTGGCGTCCTGGGCCTTTGAATGTTGCCATGGCTCGGAGGGCCCTGCCCTTTCTCCTGCCCTGAAGAACCAGCAAGGCCCCTAGCGGCTCCGTTGGCAGTGGGGCGGCAGGGTGAATCCCAGGCTGCGGCTCGGGGATCCCCAATCCCCGGCGTTGTGGTGCCAGGCCCCTTGGGAGGGGCTCCTCGTGGGCCGACCCAGGGTTAGAGTTAGCCCCCATAAGGCCGGCAGGCCAGATCCTCTGGCTGGGCGGTGAGAGGTGGGCGGGCCGAGGTAAAGGCGCTGGGGTGCGGGATTGTGGGCCCCTGCATTTTGGGGTGGGAGGCTTCAAATGTCGCCGGTTTCTCCAGGGCCCTGTCAGTTCTCCCGCCCTGAATGACCGGCGGCGCCCCTCGCGGCCCGGGTGGCAGCGTTGTGGGAGGGTGAGTCTGGCTTTGGGGCTTGGGGTTCCAGATCCCTGGCGTAGTGGCACCAAAACCCTTGGGAGGGGCCCCTGGGGGGCCGACCTAGGGTTAGGGTTAGCCCCCAGGAGACCGTCAGGCCCAACCACACACTGTGCGGCGAGCTGAGGTGCGGCCCGAGGTGAAGGCGCTGGGGAGCGGGAGCGTGGGCACCAGCGTTTTGGCACGGGGAGCCTTTGAAGGTCACCGGGGACTCAGAAGGCCCTGCCCTTCTCTCGCCCTCTATGACCCGCGGCGCCCCTAGCAGCCCAGGTGGGGACAGTGCGGCAGGGTGAGTCCGGCTCTGGGGCTCTGAGTTACCAATCCCCAGCATTGCAGAGCCAGGCCGCTTGGGATGTCCCCTCAGGGCCGACCTAGGGTTTTGGTTAGCTGCCAGGAGCCCGGCAGGCCCTATCCACCGGCTCTGAAGCAAGCGGTGGGGTGGGCCTAGGTGAGGGCGCTGGCGAGCAGGATCCTGGGAGCCAACGTTTTTGCGCGGGGAACCTTCAAAGGTCAGCGTGGGCTCGGAGGGCCCTGCCCGATCTCTTGCCCTGATTGACCGGCGGGGCCTCTAGCGGCTCGGGTGGCTGAAGGGCAGCAGGGTGAGTGCGGCACATGAGCTCGGGGTCCCCATCCCCAGCGTTGCGACGCCAGGCCCCTTGGGAAGTGCCCCTCGGTGGCCGACCTATGGTTAGGGTTAGCCTCCAGGAGCCCCGCAGGCCCGATACACCACCTGTGCGTCGAGCGGAGGGTTGGGCCGAGGTGAGGGTGCTGGTGAACATGAGCCTGGGCCCAAGCGTTTTGGTTCGGTGCGCCTTCCAAGGTCGGCAGGGGTTCGGAGGGCCCTGCCAGTTCTCCCACCCTGAATGAATGGCGGCGCCCCTAGCGGCCTGTGTGGGTTGGGGTGGCAGCGTGCATCCGGCGCTGGGGCTTGGGGGCCCCCAATCCCTGGCGTTGCGGCGCCAGGCCCCTTAGGAAGGGACCTTCAGGGGCTGTCCTAGGGTTAGGGTGAGCTCCCAGGAGGCCGGCAGGCCCGAGTCGCTGGCTCTGCGAAGAGCGGAGGTGCGGGCCGAGTTGAGGGTGATGCAGAGCGGGAGCGTGGTCCCCAGCGTTTTGGCGCCCTGGGCCTTCGACTGTTGCCATGGCTCAAAGGGCCCTGCCCGTTCTCCTGCCCTGAAGAACCTACGGTGCCCTTAGCAGCTCCCTTGGCGGTGGAGTGGCAGGGTGAGTCCATGCTGCGGCTCGTGGATCCCCAATCCCCAGCGTTGTGGGGCCAGGCCTCTTGGGAGGGGCTCCTCGTGGGCGGACCTAGGTTTTGAGTTAGCACCCAGGAGGCCAGCAGGCCCAATCCTCTGGCTGGGCGGCGAGAGGTGGGCGGCCCGAGGTAAAGGCGCTGGCGATCGGGAGCGTGGGCCCCTGCATTTTGGCGCAGGAGGCTTCAAATATCGCCGGTTTCTCCAGGGCCCTGTCCCTTCTCCCGCCCTGAATGACGGGCGGCGCCACTAGCGTCCCGGGTGGCGACGTGGCGGCAGGGTGAGTCTGGCTCTGGGTCTTGGGGTCCCTGATCCCCAGTGTAGCGGCACCAGGACCCTTGGGAGGGGCCCCTGGGTGGCTGACCTAGGGTTAGGGTTAGCCCCCAGGAGGCCGGCAGGTGGGATCCGGCCACTGTCCGGGGAGCGGAGGGCGGGGCCGAGGTGAGGGCATTGGGGAGCGGGAGCGTGGGCACCAGCGTTTTGGCACGGGGAGCCTTGGAAGGCCACCGGGGGCTCGGAAGGCCCTGCCCCTTCTCTCGCCCTGAATGACCCGCAGTGCTCCTAGCGGCCTGGGTGGCGGCGTTGCGGTAGGGTGAGTGTGGCTCTGGGGCTTGAGGTTCCCGATCCCCGGCGAAGCGGCACCAGGACCCTTGGGAGGGGCCCCTGGGTGGCCGACCTAGGGTTAGGGTTAGCACCCGGGAGGCCGGCAGGCGGGATCCGCCCGCTGTGCGTGGAGCGGAGGGGCGGGCCGAGGTGAGGGCGCTGGCGAGCAAGAGCCTGGGCCCAAGCGTTTTGGCACCGGGGGCCTTCGAATGTCTCCGGGGACTCGGCGGGCCCTGCCCATTCTCCTCCCTGAATGACCGGCGGCGCCCCTAGCAGCCCAGGTGGCGGCGGGGCGGCATGTAAGTCCGGGCATAGGGCTCGGGGGCCCCAGTCCACCGCGTTGCGGCGCCAGGCCCCTTGGGAGGGGCCCCTCGGAGGCTGACCTAGGGTGAGGTTTAGCCCCTAGGATGCCGGCAGGCCCTATTCGCCAGCCGTGTGGAGACTGGAGTGGCGGACCGAGGTGAGGGCACTGGTGAGCGGGAGCGTGGGCCCGGGTGTTTTGGCGCGGGGGGCCTTTGAAGGTCGCCGTGTCTTGGAGGGCCCTGCCCGTGCTCCCGCCCTGAATGAACGGCACCACCCCAAGCCCCCGGGTGGCGGCTGGGTGGCAGGGTGAGTCCAGTGCTGAGGCTCGGGGGTCCCCAATCCCCAGCGTTGCGGCGCCAGATCCCTTGGGAGGGGCCCCTCGGGGGTCGATCTAGGGTTGCGGTTAGCCCCCAGGAGGCCGGTGGACCCGATCAGCGGCTGTGCGGCACGCGGAGGGTTGGGCCGAGGTGAGGGCGCTGGCGAGACTGAGCATGAGCCCAAGCGTTTTAGTGCGGGGGCCCTTCGAAGGTCAGTGGGGGCTCGGAGGGACGTGCCCGTTCTCCCGCTCTGAATGACCGGCGGGGCCCCTAGAGGCTCCGGTGCCTGAAGGGCAGCAGGGTGAGACCGGCACTTGGGTTGGGGTCCCCATTCCCGGCGTTGTGGCGCCAGGCCACTTGGGAAGGGCCCCTCCGTGGCCGAACTACAGTTAGGGTTAGCCCCCAGGAGGCCAGCAGGCCCGATACACCGCCTGTGCGTCGAGCGGAGCGTTGGGCCGAGGTGAGGGTGCTGGTGAACATGAGCCCGGGCCCAAGCGTTTTGGTTCGGGGCGCCTTCGAAGGTCGGCGGGGGTTCGAAGGGCCCTGCCCGTTCTCCCACCCTGAATGAATGGCGGCGCCCCTAGCGGCACGTGTGGGGCAGGGCGGCAGGGTGCATCCAGCGCTGGGGCTTGGGGGTTCCCAATCCCCGGCGTTGCGGCGCCAGGCCCCTTAGGAAGCGACCCTCGGGGCCGTCCTAGGGTTAGGGTTAGCGCCCAGGAGGCCGGCAGGCCCGATCCGCCGGCTGTGCGAGGAGTGGAGATGCAGGCCGAGTTGAGGGCGATGGCGAGCGGGAGCTGGGCCCCAGCGTTTTGGCGTCCTGGGCCTTTGAATGTTGCCATGGCTCGGAGGGCCCTGCCCTTTCTCCTGCCCTGAAGAACCAGCAAGGCCCCTAGCGGCTCCGTTGGCAGTGGGGCGGCAGGGTGAATCCCAGGCTGCGGCTCGGGGATCCCCAATCCCCGGCGTTGTGGTGCCAGGCCCCTTGGGAGGGGCTCCTCGTGGGCCGACCCAGGGTTAGAGTTAGCCCCCATAAGGCCGGCAGGCCAGATCCTCTGGCTGGGCGGTGAGAGGTGGGCGGGCCGAGGTAAAGGCGCTGGGGTGCGGGATTGTGGGCCCCTGCATTTTGGGGTGGGAGGCTTCAAATGTCGCCGGTTTCTCCAGGGCCCTGTCAGTTCTCCCGCCCTGAATGACCGGCGGCGCCCCTCGCGGCCCGGGTGGCAGCGTTGTGGGAGGGTGAGTCTGGCTTTGGGGCTTGGGGTTCCAGATCCCTGGCGTAGTGGCACCAAAACCCTTGGGAGGGGCCCCTGGGGGGCCGACCTAGGGTTAGGGTTAGCCCCCAGGAGACCGTCAGGCCCAACCACACACTGTGCGGCGAGCTGAGGTGCGGCCCGAGGTGAAGGCGCTGGGGAGCGGGAGCGTGGGCACCAGCGTTTTGGCACGGGGAGCCTTTGAAGGTCACCGGGGACTCAGAAGGCCCTGCCCTTCTCTCGCCCTCTATGACCCGCGGCGCCCCTAGCGGCCCAGGTGGGGACAGTGCGGCAGGGTGAGTCCGGCTCTGGGGCTCTGAGTTACCAATCCCCAGCATTGCAGAGCCAGGCCGCTTGGGATGTCCCCTCAGGGCCGACCTAGGGTTTTGGTTAGCTGCCAGGAGCCCGGCAGGCCCTATCCACCGGCTCTGAAGCAAGCGGTGGGGTGGGCCTAGGTGAGGGCGCTGGCGAGCAGGATCCTGGGAGCCAACGTTTTTGCGCGGGGAGCCTTCAAAGGTCAGCGTGGGCTCGGAGGGCCCTGCCCGATCTCTTGCCCTGATTGACCGGCGGGGCCTCTAGCGGCTCGGGTGGCTGAAGGGCAGCAGGGTGAGTGCGGCACATGAGCTCGGGGTCCCCATCCCCAGCGTTGCGACGCCAGGCCCCTTGGGAAGTGCCCCTCGGTGGCCGACCTATGGTTAGGGTTAGCCTCCAGGAGCCCCGCAGGCCCGATACACCACCTGTGCGTCGAGCGGAGAGTTGGGCCGAGGTGAGGGTGCTGGTGAACATGAGCCTGGGCCCAAGCGTTTTGGTTCGGTGCGCCTTCCAAGGTCGGCAGGGGTTCGGAGGGCCCTGCCAGTTCTCCCACCCTGAATGAATGGCGGCGCCCCTAGCGGCCTGTGTGGGTTGGGGTGGCAGCGTGCATCCGGCGCTGGGGCTTGGGGGCCCCCAATCCCTGGCGTTGCGGCGCCAGGCCCCTTAGGAAGGGACCTTCAGGGGCTGTCCTAGGGTTAGGGTGAGCTCCCAGGAGGCCGGCAGGCCCGAGTCGCTGGCTCTGCGAAGAGCGGAGGTGCGGGCCGAGTTGAGGGTGATGCAGAGCGGGAGCGTGGTCCCCAGCGTTTTGGCGCCCTGGGCCTTCGACTGTTGCCATGGCTCAAAGGGCCCTGCCCGTTCTCCTGCCCTGAAGAACCTACGGTGCCCTTAGCAGCTCCCTTGGCGGTGGAGTGGCAGGGTGAGTCCATGCTGCGGCTCGTGGATCCCCAATCCCCAGCGTTGTGGGGCCAGGCCTCTTGGGAGGGGCTCCTCGTGGGCGGACCTAGGTTTAGAGTTAGCACCCAGGAGGCCAGCAGGCCCAATCCTCTGGCTGGGCGGCGAGAGGTGGGCGGCCCGAGGTAAAGGCGCTGGCGATCGGGAGCGTGGGCCCCTGCATTTTGGCGCAGGAGGCTTCAAATATCGCCGGTTTCTCCAGGGCCCTGTCCCTTCTCCCGCCCTGAATGACGGGCGGCGCCACTAGCGTCCCGGGTGGCGACGTGGCGGCAGGGTGAGTCTGGCTCTGGGTCTTGGGGTCCCTGATCCCCAGTGTAGCGGCACCAGGACCCTTGGGAGGGGCCCCTGGGTGGCTGACCTAGGGTTAGGGTTAGCCCCCAGGAGGCCGGCAGGTGGGATCCGGCCACTGTCCGGGGAGCGGAGGGCGGGGCCGAGGTGAGGGCGTTGGGGAGCGGGAGCGTGGGCACCAGCGTTTTGGCACGGGGAGCCTTTGAAGGCCACCGGGGGCTCGGAAGGCCCTGCCCCTTCTCTCGCCCTGAATGACCCGCAGTGCTCCTAGCGGCCTGGGTGGCGGCGTTGCGGTAGGGTGAGTGTGGCTCTGGGGCTTGAGGTTCCCGATCCCCGGCGAAGCGGCACCAGGACCCTTGGGAGGGGCCCCTGGGTGGCCGACCTAGGGTTAGGGTTAGCACCCGGGAGGCCGGCAGGCGGGATCCGCCCGCTGTGCGTGGAGCGGAGGGGCGGGCCGAGGTGAGGGCGCTGGCGAGCAAGAGCCTGGGCCCAAGCGTTTTGGCACCGGGGGCCTTCGAATGTCTCCGGGGACTCGGCGGGCCCTGCCCATTCTCCTCCCTGAATGACCGGCGGCGCCCCTAGCAGCCCAGGTGGCGGCGGGGCGGCATGTAAGTCCGGGCATAGGGCTCGGGGGCCCCAGTCCACCGCGTTGCGGCGCCAGGCCCCTTGGGAGGGGCCCCTCGGAGGCTGACCTAGGGTGAGGTTTAGCCCCTAGGATGCCGGCAGGCCCTATTCGCCAGCCGTGTGGAGACTGGAGTGGCGGACCGAGGTGAGGGCACTGGTGAGCGGGAGCGTGGGCCCGGGTGTTTTGGCGCGGGGGGCCTTTGAAGGTCGCCGTGTCTTGGAGGGCCCTGCCCGTGCTCCCGCCCTGAATGAACGGCACCACCCCAAGCCCCCGGGTGGCGGCTGGGTGGCAGGGTGAGTCCAGTGCTGAGGCTCGGGGGTCCCCAATCCCCAGCGTTGCGGCGCCAGATCCCTTGGGAGGGGCCCCTCGGGGGTCGATCTAGGGTTGCGGTTAGCCCCCAGGAGGCCGGTGGACCCGATCAGCGGCTGTGCGGCACGCGGAGGGTTGGGCCGAGGTGAGGGCGCTGGCGAGACTGAGCATGAGCCCAAGCGTTTTAGTGCGGGGGCCCTTCGAAGGTCAGTGGGGGCTCGGAGGGACGTGCCCGTTCTCCCGCTCTGAATGACCGGCGGGGCCCCTAGAGGCTCCGGTGCCTGAAGGGCAGCAGGGTGAGACCGGCACTTGGGTTGTGGTCCCCATTCCCGGCCGGCGTTGTGGCGCCAGGCCACTTGGGAAGGGCCCCTCCGTGGCCGAACTACAGTTAGGGTTAGCCCCCAGGAGGCCAGCAGGCCCGATACACCGCCTGTGCGTCGAGCGGAGCGTTGGGCCGAGGTGAGGGTGCTGGTGAACATGAGCCCGGGCCCAAGCGTTTTGGTTCGGGGCGCCTTCGAAGGTCGGCGGGGGTTCGAAGGGCCCTGCCCGTTCTCCCACCCTGAATGAATGGCGGCGCCCCTAGCGGCACGTGTGGGGCAGGGCGGCAGGGTGCATCCAGCGCTGGGGCTTGGGGGTTCCCAATCCCCGGCGTTGCGGCGCCAGGCCCCTTAGGAAGCGACCCTCGGGGCCGTCCTAGGGTTAGGGTTAGCGCCCAGGAGGCCGGCAGGCCCGATCCGCCGGCTGTGCGAGGAGTGGAGATGCAGGCCGAGTTGAGGGCGATGGCGAGCGGGAGCTGGGCCCCAGCGTTTTGGCGTCCTGGGCCTTTGAATGTTGCCATGGCTCGGAGGGCCCTGCCCTTTCTCCTGCCCTGAAGAACCAGCAAGGCCCCTAGCGGCTCCGTTGGCAGTGGGGCGGCAGGGTGAATCCCAGGCTGCGGCTCGGGGATCCCCAATCCCCGGCGTTGTGGTGCCAGGCCCCTTGGGAGGGGCTCCTCGTGGGCCGACCCAGGGTTAGAGTTAGCCCCCATAAGGCCGGCAGGCCAGATCCTCTGGCTGGGCGGTGAGAGGTGGGCGGGCCGAGGTAAAGGCGCTGGGGTGCGGGATTGTGGGCCCCTGCATTTTGGGGTGGGAGGCTTCAAATGTCGCCGGTTTCTCCAGGGCCCTGTCAGTTCTCCCGCCCTGAATGACCGGCGGCGCCCCTCGCGGCCCGGGTGGCAGCGTTGTGGGAGGGTGAGTCTGGCTTTGGGGCTTGGGGTTCCAGATCCCTGGCGTAGTGGCACCAAAACCCTTGGGAGGGGCCCCTGGGGGGCCGACCTAGGGTTAGGGTTAGCCCCCAGGAGACCGTCAGGCCCAACCACACACTGTGCGGCGAGCTGAGGTGCGGCCCGAGGTGAAGGCGCTGGGGAGCGGGAGCGTGGGCACCAGCGTTTTGGCACGGGGAGCCTTTGAAGGTCACCGGGGACTCAGAAGGCCCTGCCCTTCTCTCGCCCTCTATGACCCGCGGCGCCCCTAGCGGCCCAGGTGGGGACAGTGCGGCAGGGTGAGTCCGGCTCTGGGGCTCTGAGTTACCAATCCCCAGCATTGCAGAGCCAGGCCGCTTGGGATGTCCCCTCAGGGCCGACCTAGGGTTTTGGTTAGCTGCCAGGAGCCCGGCAGGCCCTATCCACCGGCTCTGAAGCAAGCGGTGGGGTGGGCCTAGGTGAGGGCGCTGGCGAGCAGGATCCTGGGAGCCAACGTTTTTGCGCGGGGAGCCTTCAAAGGTCAGCGTGGGCTCGGAGGGCCCTGCCCGATCTCTTGCCCTGATTGACCGGCGGGGCCTCTAGCGGCTCGGGTGGCTGAAGGGCAGCAGGGTGAGTGCGGCACATGAGCTCGGGGTCCCCATCCCCAGCGTTGCGACGCCAGGCCCCTTGGGAAGTGCCCCTCGGTGGCCGACCTATGGTTAGGGTTAGCCTCCAGGAGCCCCGCAGGCCCGATACACCACCTGTGCGTCGAGCGGAGAGTTGGGCCGAGGTGAGGGTGCTGGTGAACATGAGCCTGGGCCCAAGCGTTTTGGTTCGGTGCGCCTTCGAAGGTCGGCAGGGGTTCGGAGGGCCCTGCCAGTTCTCCCACCCTGAATGAATGGCGGCGCCCCTAGCGGCCTGTGTGGGTTGGGGTGGCAGCGTGCATCCGGCGCTGGGGCTTGGGGGCCCCCAATCCCTGGCGTTGCAGCGCCAGGCCCCTTAGGAAGGGACCTTCAGGGGCTGTCCTAGGGTTAGGGTGAGCTCCCAGGAGGCCGGCAGGCCCGAGTCGCTGGCTCTGCGAAGAGCGGAGGTGCGGGCCGAGTTGAGGGTGATGCAGAGCGGGAGCGTGGTCCCCAGCGTTTTGGCGCCCTGGGCCTTCGACTGTTGCCATGGCTCAAAGGGCCCTGCCCGTTCTCCTGCCCTGAAGAACCTACGGTGCCCTTAGCAGCTCCCTTGGCGGTGGAGTGGCAGGGTGAGTCCATGCTGCGGCTCGTGGATCCCCAATCCCCAGCGTTGTGGGGCCAGGCCTCTTGGGAGGGGCTCCTCGTGGGCGGACCTAGGTTTTGAGTTAGCACCCAGGAGGCCAGCAGGCCCAATCCTCTGGCTGGGCGGCGAGAGGTGGGCGGCCCGAGGTAAAGGCGCTGGCGATCGGGAGCGTGGGCCCCTGCATTTTGGCGCAGGAGGCTTCAAATATCGCCGGTTTCTCCAGGGCCCTGTCCATTCTCCCGCCCTGAATGACGGGCGGCGCCACTAGCGTCCCGGGTGGCGACGTGGCGGCAGGGTGAGTCTGGCTCTGGGTCTTGGGGTCCCTGATCCCCAGTGTAGCGGCACCAGGACCCTTGGGAGGGGCCCCTGGGTGGCTGACCTAGGGTTAGGGTTAGCCCCCAGGAGGCCGGCAGGTGGGATCCGGCCACTGTCCGGGGAGCGGAGGGCGGGGCCGAGGTGAGGGCGTTGGGGAGCGGGAGCGTGGGCACCAGCGTTTTGGCACGGGGAGCCTTGGAAGGCCACCGGGGGCTCGGAAGGCCCTGCCCCTTCTCTCGCCCTGAATGACCCGCAGTGCTCCTAGCGGCCTGGGTGGCGGCGTTGCGGTAGGGTGAGTGTGGCTCTGGGGCTTGAGGTTCCCGATCCCCGGCGAAGCGGCACCAGGACCCTTGGGAGGGGCCCCTGGGTGGCCGACCTAGGGTTAGGGTTAGCACCCGGGAGGCCGGCAGGCGGGATCCGCCCGCTGTGCGTGGAGCGGAGGGGCGGGCCGAGGTGAGGGCGCTGGCGAGCAAGAGCCTGGGCCCAAGCGTTTTGGCACCGGGGGCCTTCGAATGTCTCCGGGGACTCGGCGGGCCCTGCCCATTCTCCTCCCTGAATGACCGGCGGCGCCCCTAGCAGCCCAGGTGGCAGCGGGGCGGCATGTAAGTCCGGGCATAGGGCTCGGGGGCCCCAGTCCACCGCGTTGCGGCGCCAGGCCCCTTGGGAGGGGCCCCTCGGAGGCTGACCTAGGGTGAGGTTTAGCCCCTAGGATGCCGGCAGGCCCTATTCGCCAGCCGTGTGGAGACTGGAGTGGCGGACCGAGGTGAGGGCACTGGTGAGCGGGAGCGTGGGCCCGGGTGTTTTGGCGCGGGGGGCCTTTGAAGGTCGCCGTGTCTTGGAGGGCCCTGCCCGTGCTCCCGCCCTGAATGAACGGCACCACCCCAAGCCCCCGGGTGGCGGCTGGGTGGCAGGGTGAGTCCAGTGCTAAGGCTCGGGGGTCCCCAATCCCCAGCGTTGCGGCGCCAGATCCCTTGGGAGGGGCCCCTCGGGGGTCGATCTAGGGTTGCGGTTAGCCCCCAGGAGGCCGGTGGACCCGATCAGCGGCTGTGCGGCACGCGGAGGGTTGGGCCGAGGTGAGGGCGCTGGCGAGACTGAGCATGAGCCCAAGCGTTTTAGTGCGGGGGCCCTTCGAAGGTCAGTGGGGGCTCGGAGGGACCTGCCCGTTCTCCCGCTCTGAATGACCGGCGGGGCACCTAGAGGCTCCGGTGCCTGAAGGGCAGCAGGGTGAGACCGGCACTTGGGTTGGGGTCCCCATTCCCGGCCGGCGTTGTGGCGCCAGGCCACTTGGGAAGGGCCCCTCCGTGGCCGAACTACAGTTAGGGTTAGCCCCCAGGAGGCCAGCAGGCCCGATACACCGCCTGTGCGTCGAGCGGAGCGTTGGGCCGAGGTGAGGGTGCTGGTGAACATGAGCCCGGGCCCAAGCGTTTTGGTTCGGGGCGCCTTCGAAGGTCGGCGGGGGTTCGAAGGGCCCTGCCCGTTCTCCCACCCTGAATGAATGGCGGCGCCCCTAGCGGCACGTGTGGGGCAGGGCGGCAGGGTGCATCCAGCGCTGGGGCTTGGGGGTTCCCAATCCCCGGCGTTGCGGCGCCAGGCCCCTTAGGAAGCGACCCTCGGGGCCGTCCTAGGGTTAGGGTTAGCGCCCAGGAGGCCGGCAGGCCCGATCCGCCGGCTGTGCGAGGAGTGGAGATGCAGGCCGAGTTGAGGGCGATGGCGAGCGGGAGCTGGGCCCCAGCGTTTTGGCGTCCTGGGCCTTTGAATGTTGCCATGGCTCGGAGGGCCCTGCCCTTTCTCCTGCCCTGAAGAACCAGCAAGGCCCCTAGTGGCTCCGTTGGCAGTGGGGCGGCAGGGTGAATCCCAGGCTGCGGCTCGGGGATCCCCAATCCCCGGCGTTGTGGTGCCAGGCCCCTTGGGAGGGGCTCCTCGTGGGCCGACCCAGGGTTAGAGTTAGCCCCCATAAGGCCGGCAGGCCAGATCCTCTGGCTGGGCGGTGAGAGGTGGGCGGGCCGAGGTAAAGGCGCTGGGGTGCGGGATTGTGGGCCCCTGCATTTTGGGGTGGGAGGCTTCAAATGTCGCCGGTTTCTCCAGGGCCCTGTCAGTTCTCCCGCCCTGAATGACTGGCGGCGCCCCTCGCGGCCCGGGTGGCAGCGTTGTGGGAGGGTGAGTCTGGCTTTGGGGCTTGGGGTTCCAGATCCCTGGCGTAGTGGCACCAAAACCCTTGGGAGGGGCCCCTGGGGGGCCGACCTAGGGTTAGGGTTAGCCCCCAGGAGACCGTCAGGCCCAACCACACACTGTGCGGCGAGCTGAGGTGCGGCCCGAGGTGAAGGCGCTGGGGAGCGGGAGCGTGGGCACCCGGGTTTTGGCACGGAGAGCCTTCGAAGGTCGCCAGTGGCTCGGAGGACCCTGTCCATTCTTGTGCCCTGAATGACCAGCGGCGCCCCTAGTGGCTGGAGTGGCAGCAGGGAGGCAGGGTGAGTCTGGCGATGGGGCCTATGGTCCTAGTCTCAGGCTTGGTGGCGCCAGGCCCCTTGGGAGGGGCCCCTCTGGGTCCTGCCTAGCTTTAGGGTTACCCCCAGGAGTCCGGCGGCCTGATCCGCTGGCTGTGCATGGAGCGGAAGGGCAGGCTGACGTGAATGCGCTGGGGAGCGGGAGTGAGGGCCCAAGCGTTTTGGCACGGGGAGCCTTCGAAGGTCACCGGAGGCTCAGAGGGCCCTGCCTATTCTCTCGCCCTGTGAGGACGTTGCCCCTAGTGGGCCGGGTCATGGCGTGGCGGCAGGGTGAGTCTGGAGCTAGGGCTCGTGGGTCCCCAATCCCCAGCGTGGCATCGCCAGGCACTTGGGAGTGGTACCTTGGGGGCCTACCTAGGGTTAGGGTTAGCCCAAAGGAGGCCGGCAGCCCCATTCTGTCGGCTGTGCGGCGAGAGGAGTGGTGGGCAGAGGTGAGGGCGCTGGCGAGCGGGAGCGTGGGCCCAAGCGTTTTGGCGCGGGGGGCCTTCGAAAGTCACCGGGGGCTCAGAGATCCATGCCCCTTCTCCCGCCCTGAATGAGTGGCGGCGCCCCTAGAAGCCCGGGTGGCGGCGGGGCGGCTGGGTGAGTCTGGTGCTCATGCTCGTGTGTCCCCAATCCCCGGCGTGGCGGAGCCAGGACCCTTGGAAAGGGCCCCTCGGGGGCCGACCTAGGTTTAGGGTTAGCCCCCAGGAGCCCAGCAGGCCCTATCCGCCAGCTGTGTGTTCCAGCGGAGGGGCGGGCTGAGGTGAGGGCAATGGTGAGCGGGAGCGTGGGCCCAAGCGTTTTGGCGCAGGGGGCCTTCGAAGGTCACGGGGGGCTTGGAGGGCCCTGCCCCTTCTCCTGCCCCGAAGGACTGGCGGTGCCCCTAGCAGCCCGGGTGGCGACCGGGTGGCAGTGAAAGTCCAGCACTAGGGCTCGATTGTCCCCAATCCCCGGCGTGATGGCGCAAGTCCCCTTGGGAGGGGCTCCTCAGGGGCTGAACTAGGGTTAGGGTTAACCCCCAGGAGACTGGCAGGCCCGATCTGACGGCTGTGTGGCGAGCGGAGGGTGGGTCCCAGGTGAGGGCAATGGTGAGCGGGAGCGTGGGCCCTAGCGTTTTGGCGTGGGTTGCCTTCGAAGGTCGCAGGGGGCACGGAGGGCCCTGCAAGTTCTCCCACTCTGAATGAGGATGGCGACCCTAGTGGGCCGGGTCTCGGCAGGGCAGCAGGGTGAGTCCGGCGCTGGTGCTCGGGGGTCCCCAATCCCCGGCGTGTTGGTGCCAGACCCCTTTGGAGGGGCCCCTCGACAGCCAACCTAGGGTTAGGGTTAGACCCCAGTAGGCTGCCAGGCCCGATCCGCTGGTTGTGCGGCTTGCGGAGGGGCTGGCCGAGGTGAGGGCACTGGTGAGCAGAAGCGTGGGCCGAAGCATTTTGGCACGGGGGGCCTTCAAATGTCACCGGTGGCTCGGAGGGCCCTGCCCATTCTCCCGCCCTGAATGACCGGCGGTGCCCCTAGTGACCCGGGTGGCAGTGGGGGGCATGGTGAGTCCGGTGCTGGGGCTCAGGAGTCCCCTTTCCCCATCGTTGCGGCACCAGGCCCCTTGGGAGGGGCCACTAGGGGGCCGACATAGGTTTAGGGTTAGCCCCCAGAAGGCCCACAGACCCGATCCGCCAGCTGTGCGGCGAGTGGAGGGGAGGGCCGAGGTAAGGGCGCTGGCCAGCGGGAGCGTGGGGCCAAGCGTTTTGGTGCGGGGGGCCTTCGAAGGTCGCAGGTTGCTCAGAGGGCCCTGCCTGTTCTCCCTCCCTGAATGAACGGCGGCGCCCCTAGCGGCCCAGGTGGCGGTAGGGCGGGAGGGTGAGTCAGGCGCTTGGGCTCCGGAGTCCCCAATCCCTGGTGTTGCGGCAATAGGAACCTGGGATGGGCCCCTCGGGGGCCCACCAATGGTTAGGGTAACACCCAGGAGGCCTGCAGTCCAGACCCACTGGCTCTACAGCGAGCGGAGGGGTGGACCGAGGTGAGGGCGCAGGCGAGCGGGAGCATGGGCCCAAGCGTTTTGGCACAGGGGGGCCTTCGAATGTCATCAGGGGCTCGGAGGAATCTGCCCGTTCTCCCTCCCTGAATGACCGACGGTGCTCCTAGCGGCCTGGGTGGCGGGGGGGGGCGACACGGTGAGTCCGGCGCTGGGGCTCGGGGGTCCCCAATCCCAGGCATTGCGGTGCCAGGCCCCTTCGGAGGGGCACCTCAGGGGACAACCTAGGGTTCTGCGTAGCCCCCAGGAGGAGTGCAGGCCTCATCCGCCGGCTCTGTGGCGAGCGGAGGGGGGGGCCGAGGTGAGGGCGCTGAGGAGCAGGAGCGTGGGCTCAAGCATTTTGGATGGGGGGGCCTTCGAAGTTCGCCCCGGGCTCAGAGGGCCCTGCCCGTTCTACCGCCCTGAATGACCAGCGGCACCCCTAGCGGCCCGGGTGGTGATGGGGCGGCAGGGAGACTCTGGCGCTGGGGATTGGGGCTCCCTAATACCCGGCGTTGCAGCCTCAGGCCCCTTGGGACGGGCACCTCGGTGGCAGACCTAGGGTTAGGGTTAGCCCCCAGGAGGCTGGCAGGCTCGTTCCGCCCATGTGCGGTGAATGGAGGTGTGGGTTGAGGTGAGGTAGCTGGCGAGTGGGGGCGTGGGCCAGAGCATTTACGCTTTGGCTTGGGGTGCCTTCGAAGGTCACAGGAGGCTTGCAGGGTCCTGCCCGTTCTGTCGCCCTGAAGGACTGGTGACGCCCCTAGTGCCCCATGTGGCGGCAGGGCGGCACGGTGCGTCCGGCGGTGGGACTTGGGGGACCCCAATCCCTGGCATGCAGCGCCAGGCCACTTGGGAGGGGCCCTTCGGGGGCGACATGGCATAGGGTTAGCCCCCAGGAAGCCCGCAGGCCCGATCCGCCAGCTCTGCCACGAGAGGACGGGTGGGCCGAGGTTAGGGCGCTGGGAAGCAGGAGCGAGGGAGCCAGAGTTTTTGCACGGGGGGGCCTTTGAAGGTCACAGGGGGATCGGAGGGCCTTGCCCGTTCTCCCTTCTTGAATGAGTGGCAACGCCCGTAGCGCCCTGGGTGCTTGCGGGGTGGCAGAGTCCAGCACTGGGGCTCGGGGGTCCCAAATCCCTGGCATTGTGGTGCCAGGCTCCTTGGGAGGGGCCCCTCGGGGGCCGACCTCGGGTTAGGGTTCTTCCCCAGGAGGCTGGCAAGCCCGGCGCTAAGTGGCTCTGGCAATGTAACAAAAATGCCATACGCTTATCTGAAAGAAATAACAGTGTACAGGAACCCTCTTAGCCCTAACATCATCCTTTCTGAATATGGAAGCCAGCCCCAAATTGCTCGTGGAAGTCTGACGAAAGGGCTAAGCACTTTTCTCTGAGTCACCACACTGTACAGGGAAAGACCAATGTACATCATCTTTCACGAGTAGGAAGCATTAATGAAAAGTTTCTGGAATTTCGAGGACTCTGACCCATCCTTATTGGTAATAAACCACCGTGTACAGGAAAACACCTTCAACTCTCATCAGCCTCCTCAATCCTGATTCCGATTCAACTTTGGGTGTGTAGGACTAGGGAAATGTCCACATCTTATTGCTAGGAAAAACGATGTCAGGGTAATGCCCTTCAAGTCACCTCAGCCTTCCTGAAGACGGAAGCAGGAATCAAGGTGGTTATGTTACCATGAGGTAAGGAAGATGAGCATATAAGTGAGAAACAACAGTGGGCAGGACCTCTCTTCCAAGGAACAGAATCTTTGCTTAATGTTGAATCCCTATGGTAAGTGGTTGTGGGCATTTGTGAGGTCAAAATCTTAAGTGTTTTGTAAAACCTCTTGGTCATTCACAGATGAGACTAAGGTAGTTGGGGACTTCTAGGCAGTGATTTGTCCACTGTCGAAAATATGAAAAGATAAAAGAGACAGATGAGGTCTCCTCAGGCATTGTCCTTTATCCTCATCCTCCGTGAGGATGGCCATCTCTGGACAGCTCAATGGCAGGGTCTCATTCACAGTGGGGGCATCTGTTCCTCACAGACATCAGGCAGGGAAATGGATTTGGTTCTCTGTGCCAGCCCAGCCACAGCTGAGTGTCACAGCACCCTCTCGTGGGCTCATAAGAGTTCCGCTGACACCAGGCAGGTCATTGTATTTGATAAACCACTGTGAGAGTTTGCAATTGCCTTCATCTGCAACCTCCTAGAGGCAAATGCAGGTGTCTGGTACCATGTGAATTCATGTGAAGGCATTGTGAGAAATTGTCCTTTTGCTTAAGAAAAACATGGCTGGGGCTCCTGGCTGGCTCAGCCAGTTAATCATGTGCCTTTGGCTCAGGTTATGATCCCAGGGTTCTGGGATCGAGCCGAGGCTCCCTGCTCAGGAGGAAAGAAGGTAGGGAAATAGCTTAGAACCCACAGAGAATGTGAATGAAGGGGAGTGAAATGGAACTTGGTCTGTGTTTTGCTTTAGGGATTGGAAGTTAGTTTTTTCTCAATTCTGATTGTTCTTGAGACAGAAAAGCTGTATTGGTTTTTTTTTTACCTTTAATTTTTTTCTAATAACAATTTTTTATTATGATATGTTAGTCACTATACAGTATTTCCTTAGTTTTTGATGTAGTGTTCCGTGATTCATTATTTGCATATAACACACAGTGCTCCATGCAATATGTACCTTCCTTAATACCCATCACTGGCCCATCCCAATCCCCCACCCCTCTCCCCTCTGAAGCCCTCAGTTTGTTTCCCAGAGTCCATAGTCTCTCGTGGTTCATTCCCCCTTCTGTTTAGGGTCCATTGTCTAAAGGGACAGACAGTGGAAGTTCACCAAATATAAGATCGAAATTTCATTGTTCATTATAGATGCCGCTAAGTAGTTCCCAGACATTTCATTCTACTGTAGTAATTCATTATACCTGTGCAGGTGCACGTGGAAGATAAATGATGAATGTATACTGGTAATAAAACACGCCCCTCAGTAGTAGAATAATAGAGGATGCACATGTGTAAAATTATTCGACTACAGCGTCCATGCTTTCCCTTTGGTTCCTTATTACTATGAATTTGGACAATTTTTGTTCTCTAGGCTTAAACCTCATTGTCAGTATTCAGAGTTTTTCAATGCTGATCTTCTCCTGTATAAATTACCAAAAACCTAAAATATGTATAAACTTTAAAAAATGCTATATTGAAAATTATAGCAGGGAAGTTCCATTTTGTGAATATTGTGTCAATGGATCTCTATTTTGACATCAGTGTTCATTAGAAATGATGACATTTCATGTGAGTATAAATATCAATGTGAAAAAGAAAAGGTAGGAAGAACCTTGAATGTTTAAGTAATTGCTGAAATGACAGGTGTGTGTGTGTGTGTGTGTGTGTGTGTGTGTGTGTGTGTGTAATCGATTTTCAGTGAATGGTTCAGCTTCTTGTAGGGCCTCCGAGAGAGCCCAGGTGAACCTTTCAATTAGTTGGTATCTGTTCTCAGAACATGGGAATCTCTTAGTCCAAACAGGCAAGCTTTGAGGTCTTGAAGAGTTTCAGTCCTCAGCGATGGTGTTGCAGACCCTTGTGTGCAAACCCTAGGGTATGCTCAGAGCCCTCATTAGCAGGTACCAACTTGTGAGGATTTCAGACAGCATTTCCCAAAGAAGTACCTCTTGAGTCTCTGTCCTTGTCAGTTCCCTACACGTCCTTACACTAGTTATGTGATCAGTGTGTTTCAGGATAATCCCCACATGTGATTTTTGCTATTTCCTACTGGTCCTATCTGTTTCTCATCTTGTTCTTTTATGGTAGGGGTTGGGAAGCAACCTGTGTGGTGTAGGAAGGGGTGTGGAAGTTGTCTGCCTTCAGAGGACCGAATGATGCCTAGAAATTGTACTGTAGTTTGAGGTCAATTGTCCATCCTCTGAGTGTCAGGAATTCCATCACTTTACTTTGATGCTAGTCTGTTCTTCAAGCTGTCCTCAGAAATAAGGACGTCATCCATCTAGGGAATACTGGTTTGTGTGTATGTTTTCATTTTAGGAAAGGCCTTGCTGTTCCTGAAAATAATACTGTAGAGCACCCTTTCCTGTTCTTATTGGCCATCAGTCAATCTTTTGTGAAGTATTCGTTTGTAAATAGACTTTTTATGGTTGATGAGCAGGAATTCTTTATTGACAAGTCTTTGTCAGTGTGTATATTGCAAATCTTTACTTCCCAGACTGTGGTTCACTTTTTCATTTTCTTATGGTCATAAGATAAGGAGAAATGTCACATTTTTATGAAGTCCCACTGAATTATTTTAAATGGTTAGTGCACCCTATATCCTACCCCAAGATTGACAGGTTCTGCATTTTCTTTCAGAAACTGTCCAATGGGAAGCTACAATCCATCTCAAATTTATAAATTGCATTTTAATTCTAATAGGGTATTTATAGACAGTTTTGGATTTTCTATGTACACAATCGTATTATCTGTGAATAGTCACAATTATCCCCTCAATTCTTATACTTTTGTTTCTCTTGCCATAAAACACTTGTAGATTCTCTGATGCCACGTTGAATAGAGCAGCATTGTTTGAAGATTTAATATACCTTTCTCAATATCTAACAGAAAAAGCAGACAAAACATTGGTAACAAATGTGACCTAATTGACATATAGGGAACATTCCATAATAAGTGCAGAATACATTATTTTCAAGTGGTCATAGACTCTTTACCCAAATAGATGATAGGTGGGGCCACGAATCAAGTCTACAAATGTTAAACCCTGAAATTAACTAGATTCTATCCTTAGACCACAGGGGAATTGAGCCACAGTCATAGCGAAAAGAAAACCAGGAAGTCCTTCAAAGTTTAAAATTAAATGGAAGTTTGCTACATATCCTAAAGGTCAGAGAGGGCATCTCAATGGAAATTCTGAACCTTTTCTACATGAGGGCTCACACACAATGGCACTTTCTTTGTGAAGAGCATTATAATAACCTAGACAGGAGTTGAGCCTTAAGTCAGAGTTCTGCCTACCCCAGCCACACCTGGCAGCCTTGGCCTGTGGTACCCCTCAGCTGTCCTTTCTGGCGGCCCTGAGCTAAGGGGGTCAACATGGCCATATGGAAATGGGAAGCTCCCCACTCATAGTGATGATGGTGCCCCCTCCCCAGCTGCCCATTCTGGTGGCTCTGAGCTAAGGGGGTCAACATGGCCGTATGGAAATTAGAAGCTCCCCACTCTTAGTGATGACGTTGCTATCGTATCATCCTCACCAGTCCAACAATATGATTTCTGAGTGAAATATGACACAAGAGCGATTTCTTGGCCTTCCTTCAGGTTGAAAATCATCTGGTGAGTCATCTATTAGAAATATGGATTCAACATGTGTTCTTTCTTCTGGAAAAGAAATAGACCCAATAGCAATTAGGGCTTCCTGAGCACCTGTTCTTGAGAGACATCATACTGGCTCTTTGTAGCATTCTGCCTCTTAAACTTCTCAACTAGGGTGTAGATATTTTTAGGCACATTTTCAGACGGTTAGAAAGGGACTCAGATGATATGAGTCTCAGAGGATTTTAGTGTCAGAAACCTAAATGGGATCCCCAAATTGACTCCAAATTGCTTGTTGTTCCATACAGGGTACTATTTCCCTCTTATCTCTGGTCTCCTCGATCTGGAAACCTATCAAGTATCAGGATTTTCTTGTCATGTGGACAACTGGAATGAATTCAGCGGGCCTTTTCACGTCTGCCCATGGTGATCATTAAGATCATTATCTCAGTATAGGACCTCTGGGTAAGATACTCAAAGATCCTAAGGAATACAGACAGTATAATATTTTCCTGGTATTAAAGTTACTGAAACCAACTATCTTTTTTAGTAGATTCAGGCTCTGGTATGTTCAGAGGGTACTGTAAAACAAGTCTGAAATAGTATTTAAAAACACTCAGCTCAGCCTCTTCTACAAAGTGAGCCAATGCTTATAAACATGGCTAAAATATTCCAATACCTACGATGACTTCCCAGCCATCCTAGTGTTTATATGGTATGACTGTGACTTGCATTAGTCAACATTTGTAGAGAAAGAACTTAGTGCATCCAGGGGTCACTTCATGTTGAAATTAGTTTGTGACAATGAGCTACTGTGTTTTATTCTGCAGTCCAAGGGAATGGTGCCAGACATCTCTAAGGTGTCTAGCAGTTCTACAATTCTGATTTTAAGTGGTCTGTGTGCTTCAGAGATTTGGGCAGGAGAAGGGCAGGAGTCCAGAGACTGTGAACACTTCTGTTACATGTGCTGACCATGGAGCACGCAGGATTCCGTGGGCATCATTTTGATTTCTTGGTACTCTTGTGAAAGGTGCTTTTGTCTCAAATTCCTCTATTTAGGAGTAATTATAATGATAAAAGGAATTTTTATTGTATATCATCTGTGGGCCCTGATCCTGAGCTCCCAGGGAAGCTATCCTTTAACAATTACCCAGCTCAAAATGACTGGGCAAAACCTCAAAGCATGGGCCTTGTTTCTGCCCCAAGCACATGTTGTACATCTGCTTCGAGAAGAAAACAATAACCAAAAAATGCCAACATAAATATAAGAAAAAATAAAGAACCTCTTTGGCTCCCATAAGATTAAAGACATACTGACATGTACACACTGAAAACATAAGAAAGAGTCTGTCACTTTCTGGAATCTAAGAAGATCCTCATTGTGGTGTGTAACTCTGTACGTAAAACAAAACAGAAAAAAATATATAAGCCTGCCCCAAATGTTCCTTCTCCGGAGCACTCACTTCTTGGTGAAGATTGTGTCTCTGAGGCAGCTGTCCTGACTTGGGTTTGAATAAAGGTCCCTTCCTTTCTCTCTAAAATGTTTTTAAAAGTTCAGTCACGCAGTGTCGACAATAACAGTGTTTTCTATTTAAGTGAGAAATAAATGTTCCACTCTATTTGCATTGGGAATAGACGAATTGAGGGTTTCTTTAGAAGAGTAAGTCTGCTTTCCAGAAAAGGCAAGGACATTGGTCTATTGAGAATGAAGATAATTACTGCTAAACAACAAGTATGTGTTGCCCCTTTGCCCAGAAACCGAAGCAGGTGTGCAGGCTTTAGGTCAGAGGTGCCTTCTTCTCCCCAGCTGACGGCACTTCTCTGCTCTGGCTCCAAGACACCCGAGGTTTTGAACGTCAGCATCGGAGTCAGCGAGGCAGCTTGTCACAGGACGCCAGTGTTCAGAGAAAGCACAGGTATGTTTGGCAAAATGTCCTATCTATGTCAGGGCTGGAGGTAAAACCTCTCATTATCCCAAAACCTCCTGGGCTTTTGTCTTTTCTCTAGTTGAGCCACAAAGTAAAATTGAAGTAGCTGCCAGCATTCTGGGTTTGGTGCAAGAATTACTTAGTTTCCCTGCAGGTAGAACTTTGCAGGGGATCACAATTTCTCTGTCCATTTATTGCTTACAAATGTATTTTGACCATCTGTTTCCTAGGAACCGTCTTTAATTAGAAAGGGAAGGTGAGATTCACTCTGTGCCTGTTTGTAACATCTAATTTGTTCCTTCATCTAACAGTGTTTATTCAATTGGGCCTAAGATATGGTTGAGTGGCCAGCATCTAGATTTAGGTGGTTTTTTTTCATCTGATACAGACTTGGATGATGTCATTTGACAAAGGTGATGTTTCATCATTGATTAGTTTATTCATCAGAAGAGTTAAAATTAGGGTGGAGGGGAAATTGAAAATTATCCAAAGCGGCCTGTTCCTGTTTAAAAGTTGAGCTTGACTTTCTAGTTTTACTAAATGTATTATCTCAATATTTTGAGGTGCCATATTCTCCCTGTAGTTTCTTTGGTGGTGGAGTCAGAAGGAGAGTCTGGGAATTCTTTTGGATAGTGGCATGCTGGTGGCTTCAAGGGCTTGGCGTCAGGAGCCTTGGGGTGAAGTCTGCAACTGCTTGCCTGACCCTGGGTGCATCTCCCAGAGGTTTTGTTTCCTCTTATTAAATTGCCCGCAGATAATGTTCTGCTTAAAGGGGAACCCTCCCATCCTATTGGTGGGAATGCAAAGTGGTGCAGCCAGTCTGGGAAAAGTCTGGGGGTTCCTCAAAAAGTTAAACATTGAACAACCACAGGATCCAGCAATTGCTCTCCTAGGTATTTACCCAAAGGATACAGAAATGCAGATTCGAAGGGGGTCCATGCACCATGATGTTCATGGCAGTAATGTCCGCAGTAGCCAAACTATGGAGAGAATCCCAAAGTCCATGCACTGATGAATGGATAAAGCAGATGTGGGATACCTATATATAATGGAATATGACCCAGCTTCAAAAAGAATGAAATCTTACAATTTGCAAGGATGTGGATGGATCTAGAGTATATTAAGCTAAGCAAAATCAGTGAGGAAAGACAAATATCCTATACTCTCACGCTTCTGGAATTTCAGAAAAAAAACAGATGAAGAGAGTGGAAGGGTGATGAGAGAGGCAAACAAGGAAATAGACTCAACCGTGGAGAACAAACTGAGTGTTGCTGCAGGGCAAGGGTGTGGGGGGAAGTGTTAAATGGGTGAGGGGTATTAAGGAGGGCACTTGTGATGAGCACCGGGTACTGTATGCAGGTGAGGAATCACTAAATCCTACTCCTGAAGCAAATATTCCATGGCATGTGAACTAACTGGAATTTAAGTAAAAGAAGAAAGGAAAAAGCGTTCTGCTTCATGAAGAGTGAGGTAAAATTGTAGTGATTTGGGCTGTACTATTCTATAGAGGATAGATGTAAAACACCCTGTTGTAGGATACAATAGAGTCTTATCACATAAGGAGTCCTCAGAAAGCTGCAATGAAAGATTCAGATCTCAGAGCATGTTCATGTTCCACTGATATGTTACAGTTTGCACAGGTAGGAAGGAAGGTGGAGAGAAAAGAAACAGAAGGGGAAAGTAGGTGTGAACCTTTCATTAGTTAGCGTTATAGCTCTCTCATGAAAAACTTGCACCAGTGTGATTTTGGAAGCAGCGGGGGAATCGGGAGCTTTGCAGGAGACAGGGGGGAGTTCCAGGTCTGGGTAAAGCTGACAGGGGTCCCAGAGGAGAGCTGAATGCATTCTGCAGCAGGGTGTGTTCAGGGTGGGCTCCAGGGGTGGCTGTGGGTCTCCTGGGTGAGAGTTGTGACAGGTGAGGGCTGTGTGCAAGTTCCTGGCTGAGGACAAGTGAGGCACAGGCGGAGAGCTGGCAGAGAACCTTCTTCTGAGCCACCAGCTTCACCCAACACACACAGCCTCATCTTCTGTCCCTGTCACTCCAATTCAGACTTCTCCGAAGGTGAGTGAGAACACATCAAGAGCATTCTGAACAGAAGTGAAAGCATGTGCAAAGGCTCTGGGGCAGGAGAATTCCAGGTATGTCCAGAAGCAGCAAGAAGGCCCTGTGGCCACAGGAGACAGCTTAGGACATGAGCTCAGAGAGGTGACAAAGGGTGACAGAAAGCTATTCCAGGGCTATAACCCCATGAGACGCTGTTTCACTGGGCCATCCTGGCTACAGTGTTGAGAACAGATGACAGAGGGTTGAAGAATGCAAGACAGGTCAATGACGAAGCTTTTCCAGGAACTCAGACACTATGGACCAGACAGGTGGCCTTGGATGGAGTGGTTAGACCTCTTCTGGGTCCATTTTGAAGATGGAGCTCACAGGATTTGCTGATGGGTTAGCTATTAGGAGCAGGAGAAGGGAGGAATTGGGGTAACTCCCAGATGTTGTGTGTTGTCCTGATGAAGGGGAAGGAGAGGGTTTCTCGGGGGGTAGGAGGTAGTCCGTGTTCTGCATGCTGAGGAAGGTGCCTTTCCGGTGGATCTGCTGAGTGTTGTGTCTGGGAGGACCTTTCACATCTACTCCCTCAGCAATGCTGAAGTACAAGTATCCCCCACTTTTTAAACGTTCACAAAGACACTGGGCTTTCATGAAAGAACTACATTATTACCCAGGTTCAGTAAGAGGAAGAGACCTGAAGAAGATTTCCCTCTTATGAAAAAAGGTGAACCGTGAGAATCGCGTTCAGCATCTGTTTTGGGAAGAAGCACAACAGAGGCAGCGTGCACCCCAACCAGCTCCTTCCTCTGGGAACCGCTCTCCGCATCCAGCCACCAGCACTTTGAATTGTGTCTGTGAGCCTCTGCTGTGCTTTATCTTCATTTATGCTGGGCCTCCATTGGAAACTTGTGTGCTGAGGCCTAAGAAAAGCCAAAGAGAAGGAATTTTGGAGTCTGAGCACACTGTCTAATTGTTCGTGTAAATTAATGGTCATTCCTTCTTGACACCATTTCTGGTGTGCATGGTTTCTCAGAAGCCCTGTACTTTCAAAGAGCAGGGAAACCTATACCCCATGCTGCGTGGTTAGTTTAGTCTCCATGCTGGACAGAACATTTCATGACTGTCGGATTTTCTCACTCAAACATTGAGACTTTGACCGCCTTCACCCGTTTCTACCACCCCATCCCCGAATCTGGCACCTACCAATCTGCTCTCATTATCTATGCGTTCAGTATTTATTTATTCCACGTGGAATGTACATGAGAGCATCTGGTATTGGTCATTCTGTGTCTGAGTTACTTGGCATAAGGCCCCCAAGGTCTGTGTTTCCATGTCTGGTTCTTGTGAATAATGCTGCAGTGAACGTGGGAGTGCATCTGTCTTTTTGAGGCAGCATTTTTGTGTTCTTCAAATCAATTCTCAGTAGAGCCACTACTGGGTCATGGGGTAGTTGCATTAAATTTTTCAGGAACCTCCATATCATTTGTCACAGTGGCTGCACCAATTTCCATTCCCACCAACAGTGCACAGTGTCTCCTCGTCTGCACACCCTTGACCCCACCTGGTGTCTGTCTCTGGCACAATTGCTGTTCCAACAGTTGAGAGAGGATAGCCGATTGTGGGTTTGACTCATGTTTCCCTGACGATGATTAGTGATGTCGAACAACTCCTTCTGTCTGTTGGCATCTGTGTGCCATCTTTGGAAAGTATCTATTCACATATTCCTCCCATTTTTTTAAATAGTTTTTTTGTTTTGATTTGTATGAGTGTTGTGTGTATTTTGGATATTAGCCTCTTCTCACACATATGATTCACAGATAATTTTTTCTTATTGGGTCAGTGGCCTTTTAAGCTTTTGATGGTTTCTTTTGCTGTGTGGAAGATTTCAGTTTGATGTTGTTCCACTTGTTTATTTGTGCTTTTGTTGCCTTTGCATTTGGTGTCCGATCTGAAGACTCTTTGCCAAAACCAACGTCGAGAGACTTAGTACCTGTGTCTTCTTGGAAGTTTATGGATTCAGGTCTTATGTTCAAATCATTCATCATTAAAAATTTTGTGTGTGGTGTAAGAAAGTGACCCAGTTATATTCTTCTGCATTTAGTGTCCAGTTTGCCTGTTACCGCTCACTGAAGACACAGTCCTTCCCTCATGGCATATCTTCTGCTGCTGTGTCGTAAGTTAGGATCATCTACGTGTGGGTAAGTTTCTGAGCTTTCTCTACTGTTCCACTGACCTGGTGTCTGTGTTTATGCCAGTACCATCCTGTTTTGATGACAACAGCTTTGTAATGTAGCTTGAAATCCAGGTGTGTGTTGACTGCACCTTTCTTTCTTCACGTTGCTTTGGGGTCTTTTGTGATTCCATACAAGTTTGAGGACTGTTTTCTATTTCCTCGAGTAATGCCACTGGAATTCAGACAGGCATTTCATCACATCTGTCGATTGCTTTGGGTATGATGGACATGTTCACATAATTAACTCTTCCAGTTAATGAGCATGGCGTATGCTACCATTTGTTTGTGTTGCCTTCCAAATCTTTGACCCATACATTCTGCCCCCCTGGACATACATATTTTTCATTTCTTTTCTGCCATGTGTTGAGTGTACTATGTCTTTCTCATTCTTGGTTACTTTTATTTCTAGATTTTTTGATGCAATTGTAAATGGCATTGTTTTTTTAATTTCTCTTGGCGAAAGTGTGTCATCAGTATACAGAAATGCAAGAAGTTGGGTCATCTGGGTGGCTCCATATGTGAAGCGTCTGCCTTCAGCTCAGGTCATGATCCCAGAGTTCTGGGATTGAGCCCCGTGTTGTGCTCCCCGCTTAGTGAGGGTCTGCTTCTCCCTCTTTCTGACACTCCCCCTGCTCGTGCTTTTTCTCTTCCTGTCAAATAAATAAATAAAATCTGAAATAAATAAAGACAACAGATCTTTGTATATTGACTTTATATCCTGCAGCTTTCTTGAATTTGTTTATTCTAACAGGTTTTTTTTTTTTTTTGAGGAATCTTTCCGGATTTCCTGTCATTTGCAAATTGTGACAGTTTCCTTATGGATTTCATATCTTTCCCCTTTTTAAAAATTGTTATTCACCCTACAGTACTTCATTTGTTTTTGATGTAGTGTTCCATGATTCATTGTTTGCATATAACACCTAGTGCTCATTATGACACGTGCCCTCCTTTTTTCTTTTAAAGAATTTATTTATTTATTCGACAGAGATAGAGACAGCCAGCAAGAGAAGGAACACAAGCAGGGGAGTGGGAGAGGTAGAAGCAGGCTCATAACGGAGGAGCCTGATGTGGGGCTCAATCCCATAATGCCAGGATCACGCCCTGAGTCGAAGGCAGACGCTTAACCACGGTGCCACCCAGGTGCCCCCTGCCTTGTTAAATTTAACCATTCTAACTGGTGTAAGGTGGTATCTCATTGTCGTTTTGATTTGTATTTGCCTGATGGCAAGTGATGTGGAGCATTTTTTCATATGTCTGTTGGCCATTTGTATCTCTTTGTGTCTTCTGCCCATTTTTGGGTGTTGAGTTTGAGGAGTTCTTTATAGATCTTGGATACCAGCCCTTTATCTGTAATATCATTTGCAGATATCTTCTTCAATTTCATAGGTTGCCTTTTTGTTTTGTTGATCATTTGCTTTGCCGAGCAGAATCTTTTTATCCTGATGAAGTTCCAATACTTCATTTTTGCTTTTATTTCCTTTGCCTTTAGAGACGTGGCTTGCAAGAAGTTGTTGTGTCCAAGGTTGAAGAGTTCTTTTGATTTTGATATGAGACAGGAATCCATTATATTTCTTTCCTGATTGTATTCGAGCCCTCTGTCTTTCTTGGTGAGTCTACCTAAGTGTCAGTTTTGTTTCTTTTTCCAAAAAAGGCAGCTCTCATTTTCATTGTTTGTTTGTTTGTTTTTTTTTGTCTTTTTAGTCTCCGTTGGATTTATTTATGCATCCTTTTTGTTATTTCCTTATTTCTACTAATTTGGGGCTTTGGTTGTTGTTTTATTTTCTACTTCTTTACCAAATAAATCAGGTTGTTTTTTGGAGAGCATCATATGGATTGATGAAGACTTGAGTTTCTATGAATGTCCCCCATAAAGCTACTTTTGCTGCATCCCATAAGTTTTGTAGGTTGTCTTTTTCATCAGTGTCAAGGTACTTCTAAAATTTTTTTGATTTCTTCTTTGTTCTGTAGCATGTTGTTAAATCTCCACATATTTATTTAAGATTCTTTAAGTATCTGACAGAGAGTGAGACAGCGAGAGAGGGAACGCAAGCACGGGGGTGGGAGAGGGAGAAGCGGGCTTCCCACTGAGCAAGGATCCTGGGATCACGACCTGAGCTGAAAGCAGATCCTTAACGACTGAGCCACCCAGGCCCCAAAAATCTCCACCTATTTTTGACTGTCTCATTTTTTTCTTGAGACTGATTTCTATTTTCATATCATTGTGGTTGGACAAGATTTGAAGCAGAAGGTGAAGAGAGCATTCAGATGAAAGGTTTGTTTCCTGGAGGGTTTTCTGCGGGGAGACCATGAGTTCCGTGGGACGGAGGAAGGTTTTGTGAGACGGGGGTGGGATTAACCCTTGTTAGAATTACTGACTAGTACCATGCAGGCTGTATGCCAATGTTCACACCATAGTCCTGATGGACTTGTACTTCATTAGAAATATTTTCTAGGAGGTGTAGGCATAGCCTTCACTTAAAGAAAGGTGCCATGTGGGTTCATGGCATGACCCCAGGTCAGCAACAAGGATGTATGGTATTGTGGGTGATCAGAAACAGGCTTTCTGTGGGAAGTGACAGAAATAAGGTATGGTGAGCTCCATGACCATAGGTGAGGTCCCGAGTGACCCACTGGGTGTTGGGTTCTGTGGATCTGTCTCATCATGTGCTGTGGAATTCAGGGACACCCTCCTCTCTGTGGATTTGTGTGGAGACAGGTAGACATCAGTGTCTGCCCAGGCACGAGGGTTGCACTGGACCACCACCAGAGGTGCAGCGTGCAGGGGAGCCACTGCTTGGTTTCCACGAAAGCTGACCAGGGTCTGTGACCATGATTCCTAGCAGCTGCAAGGGGCGAGGAGGCCGGGGCTAGTGCACACTTCCTAGACTTGTGTTCAGGACTAGTCTGGAGCACACTGAAGTCAACCACACCGAGCACAGAAGGCATCCAGTCAGTGTAGCTGTGGGCACTGCTCCCATGGTACTTTCGGGCCAGATCCATGCTGCCACCTCCTGCATTTCATCATCATCTTCAAGGTCATGTGCCTCTGCTCTTGCCCCATGGCCTCCGGGGTATTGTCCGTCCTCTATCTGTTCCTTGTCCCCGGTGCCCTGTGCAGTCCGATGCCAGGGTAGCCTTCTTGAGACAAACATCTGGCCCTGATGGAACACTTCCATGGATCTCGTGTGATGCGAGGATGATGCCCTTCCCTAAAAGGGGGCTGCAGATCCCCATCAGGAGAGCCATGTCTCCCTTTTCAGCATGGCCTGCCCACCCCTCAGTCTTGTTCAGGGAAGCTCTCCCCACTTCCTGAGATGACAGCTCTGAACTTAAAAATGAATGTTATTTTACATAAATCTATGCCTTAGTTCATCCATGGCATGTCTTTCAACCCCGTTAGTGGGTTTTTTTTTTTTTAGCAGTTCTGAAGGGCAGTCTGCTCAAGGAGGGGATGACCTGGGTGGGGCAGCTTTCCCTCTCATCTCCCTCAGCATGTCTCTGAGCCCTGGGGCCAGCTGTCCCACTGAGGATTGAGGGACCCGAACCAGCCCATCCTGAGCCCAAGCTGTGTCAGCTCATAGACGGATGCGTGTTGGACCGGTGGGCAGCTGGCATGGGCCAGGGACAGGCAGTGTCTCCTTCTCATTCCTTCCCTCCCTTCCTCCCAGAGGTAGCTCAGAGCAGCCTTCAACCCCTACATCTCCAGATCCCTTGACCTGTGCTTCCTGTGTTCAGCTGGTGACCTTGGAGTTTCCCATGGATTCTACCTCCTGTACCCTCTCCTGTAGCAGTTCGTGGATCAGAGGAGGGGTCGGACCCTCTCTGTTTTAGGTCTTCTTCCTGTCCCGCACCAAGCCCACCCACCTTTGCATCTTCCATGTATGTGCTTGGAAGCAAGCCCATCCACAGGGAACCTATTAGCCAAATGGATCCAGGCAATGAACATTGAAGTAGAGATCCAGGATCCATAATAAACCTGCTCTGAAACCTGTCCCAAAGTCTGTGACTCTCTCACACTGAAACAGAAACAATAATAGCTTTCTGGACTGTAAAGTGACATGTGTCTCTACTTCCAATCTTGAATGCATAGGTGCTGAGCCTGGACAGAAAAGGACCATGGCTCCCGGGGGCTGGGATCCATGGTAAGAACTCAGAGAAATCTGAATTCAAGGCATAGAGTGAATAATTATTGTAGAGTGAATCCTCCGAAGTACAGCTTATGCACAGTGCACAGGGAAAGCTTTTTCAAAGAGGTTCCTGAAAGAAAAATCTTTTGTTAAAATTTATTTTAATTCCAGTAGAGCTAACATACAGTGTTACATTCGTTTCAGGTGTCCAATAGTGATTCAGTAATTCCATATATTACTCAGTGGTCGTCAAGAAAAGCGTCCTCTTAATCCCCTTCATCTATTTCACTCATCCCTCTATTCACCTCCTCTCTGGTAACCATCCGTTTGTTCTCTGTTGTTAAGAGTTTGTATTTTGGTGTGTCTCCTTTTTCTCTTTTAGTTGTTTATTTTTGTTTGTTTCTTAAATTCCCTATTAGAGTGACATCGTATGGGATTTGTCTTTCTCTGACTGACTGACTTTAGTTAGGATAATACTCTCTAGCTCCATCCATGTGGCTGCAAATGGCAAGGTTTCATTCTTTTTCAAGCCGAGTAATACTCCTTTGTGTGTGTATGTGTGTGTGTCTCTGTGTGTGTGTGTGTGTGTGTGAATACACACATCTATCATCTCATTTGTAAATTTTTCTACAGACACGTGGGTTGCTTCCATATTGTGATATTGTAAATAATGGTGCAAGACACATAGGGGTGCACGTATCCTTTTAAGTTACTGTTTTCCTATTCTTTGGGTAAATATGTGTAGTGTGATTGTTGGAAGATATGGTAGTTCTATTTTTAATTTTTTGAGGAACCATCATACTGTTTTCCACGGTGGCCACCACACTTTGCATTCCCACCCACAGTTTGCGAGGATTCCCCTTTATCCACATCCTCCCAACACCTGCTCTTTGTTGTGCTTTTGATGTTAGCCATTCTGACAGGTTTGAGGTATTACCTCATTGTCCTTTGGAATTACATTTTCCTGATGATGGGTGATGGTGAACATCTTTTCACGGGACTGTTGGCCATTTGTATTTCTTTTTTGGAGAAATGTCTGTCCATGTCTTCTGCCTATTTTTTAACTGGATTATTTGTTTTTTGGGGGTCGAGTAGTATCAGTTCTATATGTTTTGGACACTATCCCTTTATTGCATATGATCTTTGCAAATATCTTCTCCCTTTGAGTAGGTTGTCTTATGATTTTTACGTTTTCATTGTTCTTCTGCCATGTGGAAACTATTTATTTTGCTGTATTCCCAATAGTTTATTTTTGCTTTCATTTCCTTTGCCTCAGGACACAGTCTAGAAAAACGTTGGTATGGTCCATGTCAAGAAGTTACTGTCTTCCCTCCTGTAGGATTTTTATGGATTCAGGTCTTATATTGAGGTCTTGAAACTGTTTTGTGTTTGTCTGTATTGTGTAAGAAAGCAGTCTAATTTCATCATTTTGTGCGTAGCTGTCTAGTTTTCCCAACACCATTTGTTGTAGAGACTGTCCTTTTCCCTTTTGATATCGTTGCTTGCTTTGTGGAAGATTCATGGACCACATAATTGTGGGTTTCTGTCTGAACTTGTGTCCTGTTCCTTTGGTCGCTGTGTCCAGTTTTGTGCCGTACTGTCTTGTTAGGATGACTGCAGCTTTGTAGTATAACCTGAAATCTGAAATTGTGAGTCCTCCAGCTTTGTTTTTCTTTTCCACATTGCACTGGCTGTTTGGAATCTTTAGTGGTTCCATACAAATGTTTAGGATTGTTTATTCGAGGTCTTTTGTTCTTTAATTTAAATTCAATTAGCCAACTTACAGTACATCATTAGTTTCAGATGTAGTCTTCAATAAATTTTCAGTCGTGTGTAACACCCAGTGCTCATTGTATCGTGTGACCTCCTTAATGCTACTCACCCAGTTACCCCTCCCAACTTCTCTTCCAGCAATCATCAGTTTCTTGCGATAGTTAAGAGTCCATCATGGGTTTTCTCCCTCTCTGATGACTTCCCATTCTATTTTCCCTTCCTTCCCCTATGGTCACCTTCCTTGTTTCTGATATTCCACATAGGAGTGAAAGCATATGATCATTGCCTTTCTTTCATTGACTTATTCCACTCAGCATAATACCCTCCAGCTCCACCCAGGTCGGTGTGATGGTAAGTACTCATCCTTTCTGATATCTGAGTAATATTCTATTATATATATGATCCACATCTTCTTTATCCATTCATCTGTCCATGATCATCTGCACTCCTTCCACAGTTTGTCTATGATGGATATTGCTGCTATGAATACTGGGGTGCATGTGTCCCGTCTTCACTACCTCTGTCTCTTTGGGGTCGATACCCAGTAGGGCAATTGCTGGGACATAGGGTAGCTTTATTTATAACTTCTTGAGGAAACTCCGTACCATTTTCAAGAGTGGCTGTACCGGGCTGCATTCGCACAGGGGTGTAAGAGGGTTCTCGTTTCTCCACATCCTCTCCAAGATGTGTAGTTTCATTTCTTCTTATTTTTAGATATTCGGCCTCATGTGATATGGCATCTATAGTGGTTTAGATTTGCATTTCCCTGAAGCCAAGTGATATGAAGCATTTATGCATGTATCTTTTGGTCACCGCTACCTCATCATTAGTGAAGTGACTTCTCATTTTAATCCATCTCAAGACCTAAAGCTGGGTAAGTCTCTGAAGCTGGATGATGCCATCGGTTGGAAGTGTGGAGAATTTCAAAAGATCTCCATGGAGAGCAAGTTTAAAGGTCAGTGTGAAGCTACTAATTGGATCCGGGGAGATCTCTGAAAGTGGGGATTGCCTGGGATGGGCTGAGGGGGGCCCTCCGATTTTCCTATGAATCCTTGCTGCAGCCCCAAATGGACAGTTTCCTGCTGTGGGGCAGGCTGAGTCCTCTAGTCGTGCAGAGGTGAGCCCAATGCCTGGTGCCTTGGAGGCAGGCAAACGGGGAGGGACCCTCAGCAGAAGACCCAGGGTTAGGTTAGGTCTCAAGGACAGCAGGTCTGAACTGCCCAGTGCTCAGAGAGCTCCCAGGCCGAGTGAGATGAGGGCACAAGGGCGGGTGAGTGTGAGCCTTGGGGTGTCATCCGGAAGGGCCCACAAAGGTCAGGGTTCACCAGAAGGGGCTCTCAGGGGTTGCCCCAATTCTTGCCCTGAATGCTCTGTTCCCCAAAATGGTGCAGTTAACTGTGGGCTGCAGGCTGAGTCCTACGGTGGTGCTTGGGTGTCCCCAATCCCCCAGAGTGGGGTGCCAGGACCCTGGGGAGGGACCCCTCTGTGGCCAACCTAGGGTAAGGGTTAGGGTCCAGGAGCCCGGCAGGGACATACTGCAGGCTGTGCGGCGAGCTCTGTGGAGGGCTGAGAGGAGGCCATGGGGGAGGGTGAGCATGGGCCTCAGGGTTGGGGCACGGGGGACTGCCAAAAGTGGGGAAGGGCTCTGGGGGCCTCCCCAAATTCTCGTGCCCTGTAGGCTCTGTAGAGCCCCCAGGGGCACGGTTTCCTGTCGGGTGGCAAGCTGAGTCCTGCGGTGGGGCACAGGTATCCCAATTCCCCAGGGCTGCAGTGTAAGCCTCCTGGGGAGGCCCCCACACCCACGGCCGAGCTAGGGCTAGGGTTAGGCCCCAGGAACCCCGCAGGCCTGATCTGCTGGCTGTGTGGCTAGTTACCCGGGCTGAGGTGAGGGTGTGGGGAGGGTGAGCGTGGGCCTCAGGGTTGGGGTGCGGGAGGCCGCCGTTGTTTGCTGGTGGCTCAGGAGGGCCCTCCTGGTTCTCCCACCCTGAATGCTCTATGGCCTCCCAAGGTGCACGGTTTCCTGCGTGGTGGCAGACTGATTCCTGCTGTGGGGCTCAGGTGTCCCGAATCCCCGCGGCTGTGACTTCAGGCTCCTGGGGAGGGGCCCCTCCACAAATGAACTAGGGTTAGGGTTGGGGCCCAGGAACCCCGCAGGCCAGATCCGCCTGCTATGTGGCGAGCTCCGCCGCGGTCTGAGGTGAGGGTGCGGGGTGGGGTGAGCATGGGCTTCAAAGTTGGGTTTAGGAATCGCCAAAGTTCGCCTGGGGCTCTGGGAGCCCTCCTGGTTCTACCGCCCTGAATGCTCTACAGCCTCCCAAGGGGCACTGTTTCCTGTGAGCTGGCAGGCTTTATCCTGCAGTGGGGCTCAGGTGTCCCCAGTCCCTGGGGCTGTGGCACAGGGCCCCAGGGGAGGGGCCCTACCCAGCCGACATAAGGACAGGTCTAGGCCCCAGGAACCCGACAGGCCTGATCTGCCGGCTCTGCGACGAGCTCGGTGGCAAGCTGAAGGGAAGGCGTGGGGCGGGATGAGCGTGGGCCTCAGGGTTGGGATGTAGGGGGCCACCGAGGATCGCTTGGGTCTCAGGGGGGCCCTACCAGTTCTCTTGCACGGGATGCTCTGTGGCGCCCCAAGGGGCATGGTTTCCTGAGGGGTGGCAGGCTGAGTCCCGTGGTGGGGCTCAGGTGTACCCAATCCCCGGGGTTAGGGTACGGATCAGGGTATGGATTAAGGTTAGGGTATGGGTTACGGTTAGAGTACGGGTGAGGGTAGGGGTTAGGGTTAGGGTAAGGAGAGGGTACGGGTTAGGGTTGAGTTGAGGGGTTACAGGTTAGAGGTTATGGGTTAGGGTACAGATTAGGGTTTAGGGTATGGGTTAGGGTTTAGGGTTTGGGTTTAGGGTTAGGGTTAGGGTTGGAGTATGGGTTAGGTTTAGGGTACAGGTTAGGGTTAGGGTACGCATTAGGGTACAGTTTAGGGTACGGGTTAGTGTACGATTTAGGGTAAGTGTTGACATACGGATTTGGGTATGGTTTAGGGTACGGGTTAGGGTTACGTTACGGGTTAGGGTTAGGGTATAGTTTAGGGTTATGGTACAGGTTAGGTTACGGTTTAGGGTTGGGGTTAGGGTACGCGTTAGGGAACGGGTTAGGGATAGGGATAGGGTATGGTTTATAGTTAGTGTATGGGTTAGGGTTTGGGCTAGGGTACAGGTTAGGGTTAGGTATGGGTTAGGGTCCGGGTTAGGGATAGGGCACGGGTTAGGGTATGGGTTTGGGTACGGGTTAGGGTATGGGTTAAGGTTAAGGTAAGGGTACTGGTTAGGGTTAAGGTACGGGTTACAGTTTAGGGTTTAGGGTTACGGTTAGGGTACAGGTTAGGGTTAGGGTACGGGTAGGGTTAGGGTACGGTTTATGGTACGAGTTAGGGTATGGGTTAGAGTCCGGGTTTAGGGTTTAGGGTTAAGGTTAGGGTACAGGTTAAGGTACTTGTTAGGGTTACGGTTAAGGTTAGGGTACGGTTTAAGTTATGGGTTAGGGTACAGTTTAGGGTTAAAGTTAGGGTACGGGTTAAGGTATGGGTTAGAGTACGTGTTACGGTTACGGTTAGAGTTAGGGTACAGGTTAGGGTTAGGGTTAGGGTACAGGTTAGGGTTAGGGTTAGGGTACGGGTGAGGGTACAGGTTAGGGTTAGGTTTAGGGTTAGGTTACGGGTTAGGGGTAGGGTTAGCTGAAGGGGTAGGGTGAGGGGTAGTGTTAGGGGTATGGTAGGGGTCGGGAGAGGGTTAGGGTTTAGGGTTAGTGTTTCGGGTTTGGGGTTAGTGGTTAGGGTTAGGGTTTCATGTTTAGGGTTTCGGGATTAGGGTTAGGGCTTAGGGTTTAGGGTTTTGTTAATGTTAGGGTTTAAGGTTTAAGGATTAAGGTTTAGGGTTAGGTTTAGGGTAGGGTTAGGGTTAGGGTAAGGGTTAGGGGTTAGAGTTACGGTTAGGATTAGGGTTTAAGGTTCAGGGTTTAAGGTTATGGGTTAGGGTTTAGGGTTAGTGTTAGACCCCAGTAGGCCAGCAGGACTGATGCGCCGGCTGTGCGGCGAGCGGAGGTGTGGGCCGAGGTGAGGGCGCTGGCGAGTGAGGGAATAGTATGCAGTGTTTTGGCGCGAGGGGCCTTTTACGTCACTAGAGGCTCGGAGGGCCCTGCCCGTTCTCCCTCCCTGAATGACCGGAGGCGCCCCTAGCGACCCGTGTGGTGGCGGGGTGGCAGTGTGAGTCTGGCAATGAGGTTTAGGTGTCCCCAATGCTGTGCGTTGCAGCGCAAGGCCCCTTGGGAGGGGCCCCTCTAGGGCCGTCCTAGGGTTAGTGTTAGCACCCAGGAGTCCGCCAGGCATGATCCGCCAGCTGTGCGGTAGCAGAAGGCCAGGCCGAGGTGAAGACGCCAGCGAGCTGGAGCGTGGGCCCAAGCATTTTGGCACGGGGGGGCCTTGGAAGGTCGCCGGGGGATTGGAGGGCCCTGCCGGTTCTCCCGCCCTGAATGGCCAGAGGCGCCCTTAGCGGCCCGGGTGGTGGCAGGGCGGCACGGTGAGTATAGCGCTGGGGCTCGGGGGTCCCCAATCCTTGGCGTTGCTGTGCCAGGCCCCTTGTGAGGTTCCGCTCGGGGGCCAACCTAGGGTTAGGGTTAGCCCCCAGGAGGCTGGCAGGCCCGATCCGCTGGCTGTGCGTGAGCAGAGGGGCGGGCCGAGGTCAGGGCGCTGGTGAGCAGGAGCATGGGCCCAAGCATTTTGGCGCATGGGGGCTTAGAAGTTCACTGGGACTCGGAGGGCCCTGCCCGTTCTCCCGCCCTGAAAGACCGGCAGCACGCCTAGTGGCCTGGTTTGCAGCGGGACGGCAAAGTGAGTCCTGGCTTGGGCTCGGGGGTCACCAATCCCTGGCACTGAGGCACCAGGCCCCTTCGAAAGGGCCCCTCATAGGCCACCCTAGGGGTAGTGTTAGCCCCCAGGAGGCGGGCAGGCCTGATGTGCCGGCTGTGCAGCGACCGGAGGGGCGGGCCAAGGTGAGGGCGCTGGGGAGCGGGAGCGTGGGCCCAAGCGTTCTGGCGCAGGCGGCCTTTGAAGGTCGCTGGGGGCTCGGAGGGCCCTGCCCGTTCTCCCACCCTGAAAGACCGGCAGCACGCCTAGTGGCCCGGGTTGCGGCAGGGCAGCAGGGTAGAGTCTGGTGCTGGGGCTTTGGGGTCCCCAATCCCAGGTGTTGCGGCGATAGGCGACTTGGGATGGGCCCCTCGGTGGCCGACCTAGGGTTAGAGTTTGCACCGAGGAGGCCGGAAGTCCGGATCCACCCGCTCTGCAAGGAGCGGAGAGGTGGGCTGAGATGAGGGCGCTGGCGAGCAGGAGCGTGGACCCAAGCGTTTTGGTGCTGGGGCCTTCAAAGGTCGCCGGGGGCTCGGAGGGCCCTGCACGTTCTTCCGCCCTGAATGCCCGACGGCGCACCTAGCGGCCCGGGTTGCAGAGGGGCAGCAGTGTGAGTCCGGTGCTAGGGCTCAGGGGTCCCCAATCCCCGGTGTTGCAGCGCCAGGCCCCTTGGGAGGGGCCCCTCGGGTGCGACCTAGTGTTAGGGTTAGCCCCCAGGAGGCCCTCAGGCCCGATTCGCCAGCTGTGTGGCGAGTGGAGGGTCGGGCGGAGGTGAGGCCGCTTGGGAGCAGGAGCATGGGCCCAGGAGTTTTCGAGGGGGGGTCCTTCGAAGGTCGCCAGGTGCTCAGAGGGCCGTTCACGTTCTTCCGCCCTGAATGACAGGCGACTACCCTGGCGGCCCGGTTAGAGGAGGGGCGGTAGGGTGAGTCTAGCGCTGGGGCTCGGGGTCCCCAGTCCTCGGCGTTGGGGTGCCAGGCCCCTTCGGAAGGGCTCTAGGGGGCTGACCAAGCATTACTGTTAGCCCCCAGGAGGCTGGCAGACCCGATCTGCCGGCTGTGTGTCGAGCAGAGGGGCAGGCCTAGGTGAGGGCGCTGTCGAGAGGGAGTGTGGGCCCAAGCGTTTTGGCACGGGGGGCCTTCGAATGTTGCCAGGGGCTTGGAGGGATCTGCCCGTTCTCCCTCCCTAAATGACCGACAGTGCTCCTAGTGGCCTGGGTGGTGGTGGGGTGACACGGTGAGTCCGGCGCTGGGGCTCGGGTGTCCCCAATCTCAGGCATTGTGGTGTCAGGCCCCTTCAGAGGGGCCCCTCAGGGGCCAACCTAGGGTTATGGGTAGCCTCCAGGAGGAGGGCAGGCCTCATCCACCGGCTCTGCAGCGAGTGGAGGGGCGGGCCAAGGTGAGGGCACTGAGGAGCAGGAGCATGGGCTCAAGCGTTTTGGATGGGGGGGCCGTTGAGTGTCGCCATGGACTCGGAGGGCCCTTCCCATTCTCCCGCCCTGAATGACCAGCGGCACCCCTAGCGGCCCGGGTGGCAGCGGGGCGGCAGGGTGAGTCCGGCGCTGGGGCTCGGGGGTCCCTAATACCCAGCGTTGCGGCGCCAGGCCCCTTGGGCGGGCCCCTCGGGGGCCGACCTAGGGTTAGGGTTAGCCCGCAGGAGGCTGGCAGGCTCGTTCCACCATGTGCGGTGAATGGAGGTGTGGGTCGAGGTGAGGTAGCTGGTGAGTGGGAGTGTGGGCCAGAGCATTTTGGCTTTGGCTTGGGGTGCCTTCGAAGGTCCCAGGTGGCTCGGAGGGTGCTGCCCGTTCTGTCGCCCTCAAGGACTGGCGATGCCCCTAGTTCCCCATGTGGCGGTGGGGTGGCAGGGAGCTTCCGGCGCTGGGACTTGGGGGTTCCCAATCCCTGGCATGCGGCGCCAGGCCACATGGGAGGGGCCCCTTGGGGGCGACCTAGGGATAGGGTTAGCCCCCAGGAAGCCAGCAGGCCCGATCCGCCAGCTCTGCAGCGAGTGGAGGGGTGGGCCGAGGTTAGGGCGCTGGCGGGCAGCAGTGTGGGAGCCAGAGTTTTTGCGTGGGGGGCCTTCGAATGTCGCAGGGTGATCGGAGGGCCCTGCCCGTTCTCCCTTCCTGAATGGCAACGACCCTAGTGCCCTCGGTGCCTATGGGGTGGCAGAGTGAGTACAGCACTGGGGCTCGGGGGTCCCAAATCCACGGCATTGCGGTGCATGGATCCTTGGGAGGGGCCCCTCGGGGGTGACCTAGGGTAAGTGCTAGCCCCCAGGAGTCTAGGAGGCCCGTTCCGCCAGCTCTGCAGCAGGCAGAGGGGCAGGCCGAGGTGAGGGCACTGGCGAGAGGGAGTGTGGGCCCAAGCATTTTGGCACAGGGGCCTTCGAAGGTCGCCGGGGGCTTGGAGGGCCCTGCCCGTTCTCTTGCCCTGAAAGACTGGCGGTGCCCCTAGCAGCCCGGGTTGCCGCGGGGCAGCAGGCTGACTCCGGTGCTGGGCTCGGGGGCCCCAATCCCCGGCGTTGTGGCACAAGGCCCCTTGGGAGGGGCCCCTCGGGGGCCGAGCTAGGGTTAGGGTTCGTCCCCAGGAGACCGGCAAGCCCAGCGCTAAGTGGTTCAGGCAATGTAACAAAAATGCCATACACTTATCTGTAAGAAATAACAGTGTACAGGAACCCTCTTAGCCCTAACATCATCCTTTGTGAATATGGAAGCCAGCCCCAAAGTGGTCGTGGAAGTCTGACGAATGCGCTAAGCACTTTTCTCTGAGTCACCACACTATACAGGGAAAGACCAATGTACATCTTCTTTCACGAGTAGGAGGCATTAATGAAAAGGTTCTGGAATTTCGAGGACTCTGACCCATCCTTATTGGTAATAAACCACCGTGTACAGGAAAACACCTTCAACTCTCATCAGTCTCCTCAATCCTGACTCCCATTCAACTTTGGATGTGTAGGACTAGGGAAATGTCCACATCTTATTGCTAAGAAAGAACGATGTCAGGGTAATGCCCTTCAAGTCACATCAGCCTTCCTGAAGACGGAAGCAGGAATCAAGGTGGTTATATTACCATGAGGTAAGGAAGATGTGCATAGAAGTGAGAAACAACAGTGGGCAGGACCTCTCTTCCAAGGAACAGTATCTTTGCTTAATGTTCAATCCCTATGGTAAGTGGTTGTGGGCATTTGTGAGTTCAAAATCTTGAGTGTTTTGTAAAACCTCTTGGCCATTCACAGATGAGACTAAGGTAGTAGGGGACTCCTAGGCAGTGATTTGTCCACTGTCAAAAATATGAAAAGATAAAAGAGACAGATGAGGTCTCCTCAGGCATTGTCCTTTATCCTCATCCTCCGTGAGGATGGCCGTCTCTGGACAGCTCAGTGGCAGGGTCTCATTCACAGTGGGGGCATCTGTTCCTCACAGACATCAGGCAGGGAAATGGATTTGGTTCTCTGTGCCAGCCCAGCCACAGCTGAGTGTCACAGCACCCTCTCGTGGGCTCATAAGAGTTTCACTGTCACCAGGCAGGTCATTGTATTTGATAAACCACTGTGAGAGTTTGCAATCGCCTTCATCTGCAACCTCCTAGAGGCAAATGCAGGTGTCTGGTACCATGTGAAGTCATGTGAAGGCATTGTGAGAAATTGTCCTTTTGGTTAAGAAAAACATGGCTGGGGCTCCTGGCTGGCTCAGCCAGTTAAGCATGTGCCTTTGGCTCAGGTTATGTTCTCAGGGTTCTGGGATCGAGCCCGGGTTCCCTGTTCAGCAGGAAAGGAGTTAGGGAAATAGCTTAGAACCCACAGAGAATGTGAATAAAGGGGAGTGAAATGGAATTTGGTCTGTGTTTTGCTTTAGGGATTGGAAGTTAGTTTTTTCTCAATTGTGATTGTTCTTGAAACAGAGAAGCTGTATTGGTTTTTTTTTACCTTTATTTTTTTTCTAATAATAATTTTTTATTATGATATGTTAGTCACTATACAGTATTTCCTTAGTTTTTGATGTAGTGTTCCGTGATTCATTATTTGCATATAACACACAGTGCTCCATGCAATATGTACCTTCCTTAATACCCATCACTGGCCCATCCCAATCCCCCACCCCTCTCCCCTCTGAAGCCCTCAGTTTGTTTCCCAGAGTCCATAGTCTCTCGTGGTTCATTCCCCCTTCTGTTTAGGGTCCATTGTCTAAAGGGACAGACAGTGGAAGTTCACCAAATATAAGATCGAAATTTCATTGTTCATTATAGATGCCGCTAAGTAGTTCCCAGACATTTCATTCTACTGTAGTAATTCATTATACCTGTGCAGGTGCACGTGGAAGACAATTGATGCATGCATAGTGGTAATAAAACACGCCCCTCAGTAGTAGAATAAGAGAGGATGCATATGTGTAAAATTATTCGACTACAGCTTCCATGCTTTCCCTTTGGTTCCTTATTATCTATGAAATTGGACAATTTTTGTTCTCTAGGCTTAAAACTCATTGTCAGTATTTAGAGTTTTTCAATGCTGATCTTCTCCTGTATAAGTTACCAAAACCTAAAATATGTATGAACTTTAAAAAACGCTATATTGAAAATGACAGCAGGGAAGTTCCATTTTGTGAATATTGTGTCAATGGATCTCTATTTTGACATCAGTGTTCATTAGAAATGATGACATTTCATGTGAGTATAAATATCAATGTGAAAAAGAAAAGGTAGGAAGAACCTTGAATGTTTAAGTAATTGCTGAAATGACAGGTGTGTGTGTGTGTGTGTGTGTGTGTGTGTGTGTGTGTGTGTGTAATTGATTTTCAGTGAGTGGTTCAGCTTCTTGTAGGGCCTCCGAGCGAGCCCAGGTGAACCTTTCAATGAGTTGGTATCTGTTTTCAGAACATGGGAATCTCTTAGTCCAATAGTCAATCAGGCAAGCTTTGAGGTCTTGAAGAGTTTCAGTCCTCAGCGATGGTGTTGCAGACCCTTGTGAGCAAACCCTAGGGTATGCTCAGAGCCCTCATTAGCTGGTACCAACGTGTGACGATTTCAGACAGCATTTCCCAAAGAAGTACCTCTTGAGTCTCTGTCCTTGTCAGTTCCCTACACTTCCTTACACTAGTTATGTGATCAGTGTGTTTCAGGATAATCCCCACATGTGATTTTTGCTATTTCCTACTAGTCCTATCTGTTTCTCATGTTCTTCTTTTATGGTAGGTGTTGGGAAGCAACCTGTGTGGTGTAGGAAGGGGTGTGGTAGTTGTCTGCCTTCAGAGGACCGAATGATGCCTAGAAATTGTACTGTAGGTTGAGGTCAATTGTCCATCCTCTGAGTGTCAGGAATTCCCTCACTTTACTTTGATGCTAGTCTGTTCTTCAAGCTGTCCTCAGAAATAAGGACGTCATCCATCTAGGGAATACTGGTTTGTGTGTATGTTTTCATTTTAGGAAAGGCCTTTCTGTTCCTGAAAATAATACTGTAGAGTACCCTTTCTGGGTTTTATTGGACATCAGTCAATCTTTTGTGAAGTATTCGTTTATAAATAGACTTTTTATGGTTGATGAGCAGGAATTCTTTATTGACAAGTCTTTGTCAGTGTGTGTGTTGCAAATCTTTACTTCCCAGACTATGGTTCACTTTTTCATTTTCTTATGGTCATAAGATAAGTAGAAATGTCACATTTTTATGAAGTCCCACTGAATTCTTTTAAATGGTTAGTGCACCATATGTCCTACCCCAAGATTGACAGGTTCTGCATTTTCTTTCAGAAACTGTCCAATGGGAAGCTACAATCCATCTCAAATTTATAAATTGCATTTTTAATTCTAATAGGGTATTTATAGACTGGTTTGTATTTTCTATGTACACAATCATATTATCTGTGAATAGTTACAATTATCCCCTCAATTCTTATACTTTTTGTTTCCCTTGCCTTCTAACAGTGGTAGATTCTCCGATGCCATGTTGAATAGAGCAACATTGTTTGAAGATTTTAATATACCTTTCTCAATATCTGACAGAAAAAGCAGACAAAACATTGGTAAAAATGTGACCTAATTGACATATAGGGAACATTCCATCATAAGTGCAGAATACATTATTTGCAAGTGGTCATAGACTCTTTACCCAAATAAATGATAGATGGGGCCACGAATCAATGCTACAAATGTTAAACCGTGAAATTAACTAGATTCTATTCTTAGACCACAGGCGAATTGAGCCACAGTCATAGCGAAAAGAAAACCAGGAAGTCCTTCAATGTTTAAAATTAAATGGAACTTTGCTACATATCCTAAAGGTGAGAGAGGGAATCTCAATGGAAATTCTGAACCTTTTCTACATGAGGGCTCACACACAATGGCACTTTCTTTGTGAAGAGCATTATAATAACCTAGACAGGAGTTGAGCCTTAAGTCAGAATTCTGCCTGCCCCAGCCACACCTGGCAGCCTTGGCCTGTGGTCCCCCTCAGCTGTCCTTTCTGGTGGCCCTGAGCTAAGGGGGTGAACATGGCCGTATGGAAATTAGAAGCTCCCCACTCTTAGTGATGACGTTGCTATCGTATTGACCTCACCAGTCCAACAACATGATTTCTGAGTGAAACATGACACAAGAGCGACTTCTTGGCCTTCCTTCAGGTTTGAAAATCATCTGGTGAGTCATCTATTAGAAATATGGATTCAACATGTGTTCTTTCTTCTAGAAAAGAAATAGACCCAATAGCAATTATGTGTTCCTTAGCACCTGTTCCTGAGAGACATCATACTGGCTCTTTGTAGCATTCTGCCTCTTAAACTTCTCAACTAGGGTGTAGATATTTTTAGGCACATTTTCAGACGGTTAGAAAGGGACTCAGATGATATGAGTCACAGAGGATTTTAGTGTCAGAAACCTAAGTGGGATCCCCAAATTGACTCCAAATCCCTTGTTGTTCCATACAGGGTACTATTTCCCTCTTATCTCTGGTCTTCTCAATCTGGAAACCTATCAAGTATCAGGATTTTCTTGTCATGTGGACAAATGGAACGAATTCAGCGGGCCTTTTCACCTCTGCCCATGGTGATCATTAAGATCATTATCTTAGTGGAGGACCTCTGGGTAAGATACTCAAAGATCCTTAGGAATAGAGACAGTATAATATTTTTCTGGTATTAAAGTTACTGAAACCAACTATCTTTTTTAGTAGATTCAGGCTCTGGTATGTTCAGAGGGCGCTGTAAAACTGGTCTGAAATAGTATTGAAAAACACTCAGCTCAGCCTCTTCTACAAAGTGAGCCAATGCTTATAAACATGGCTAAAATATTCCCTTACCTACGATGACTCCCCAGCCATCGTAGTGTTTATATGGTATGACTGTGACTTACATTAGTCAACATTTGCAGAGAAAGAACTTACTGCATCCAGGGGGCACTTCATGTTGAAATTAGTTTGTGACAACGAGCTACTGTGTTTTATTCTGCAGTCCAAGGGAATGGTGCCAGACATCTCTAAGGAGTTCTAGCAGTTCTACAATTCTGATTTTAAGTGGTCTGTGTGCTTCAGAGATTTGGTCAGGAGAAGGGCAGGAGTCCAGAGACTGTGAACACTTCTGTTACATGTGCTGACCATGGAGCAGGTAGCTTTCTGTGGGCATCATTTTGATTTCTTGGTACTCTTGTGAAGGTGCTTTTGTCTCAAATTCCTCCATTTAGGAGTAATTATAATGATGAAAGTAATTTTTATCTTATATCATCTGTGGGCCCTGATCCTGGGATCCCAGGGAAGCTATCCTTTAACATTTTACCCGGTTCAAAATGATTGGGCAAAACCTCAAAGCATGGGCCCTATTTCTGCCCCAAGCACATGTTGTACATCTGCTTCAAGAAGAAAACAATAACCAAAAATGCCAACATGAAGATAAGACAAAATAAAGAACCTCTTTGGCTCCCATAATATTAAAGTCATACTGACATGTACATACTGAACATGCATGAAATCATTGCATTTCCTAAAGCCCAAGCCTTGGAGGGTCTGAGAGCCACTGATCTTGCCCAGAACCAGGCACACCCCAGCAGGGAGGTCTGGTGCAGAAAGGGAAGGGGCAGGACTCTGAGGGTGGTCTGCAGCTAGAGGGGTCCCTGGAATGGGCCAGGTGTGTGTGGGGAGCCCAGCCCAGGACCCCACCTATGCCTATGCTGGGTGTTGGGTAGAGGAGGCACCTCTTGGACCCCCTGCACTTTCAGGGTTCCAGGGGCTTGAGGGCGGCTTGCCTGGCTTCCCAGGGGCTGGGGCACCATCCTCCCTGACAAATCACCTCTTGGGAGTGGAGCTACGTCTCTGTGGGCTGTTCCAGAGTTGCAGTGGGGTGCAAACCTGGGACAGAAGAAGGGGAACTGGGAGAGAGAGAGTTGCCCTGCGGAGGTCCCGGCTGGTTAGAGAGCAGCGTGCACCGTGGGTGGGGGGGTCTGGGGGTAGGGTGCGCCCCAGGTGGGAGGCAGGGTTCTGGAAGGGCACCTGGAGAGGGTTCATTGTGGGAACTCAGGTGAGTTTTCTTTTTCCTTTTAAAGTCTCTTCTGCCCCATGTTCTCAACTGGCCTTATTCCCCATACCTGTGAACTCCAGGGCGCCCACTCACCTGAGCTTTTGTGGGATTGGTTGCAGAATTTCAGGGTTTCCCCTGTTCCCCGGGAAGAGTGCGGGTAAGGACCTCACAGAGTCCCCACCTTCAGTGATGTGTCCCACGGTTCTCTGACACAGTGCAGGTGATGCATCTTGAGAAGTACCCCAAGTTCAGCAGGGTGTGCCCTGGTCCCCCAGGCACAGGTGTGGCCGTAGCAAGCCCCAGAGCCGTCCCCCAACTTCAGCATTATGCCCCGTGTGCCCCCAGGCTAGTGGTAATTGGCTGTTAGAATCATGCAGGAAAATCCTCCAGGTGGGGGCCTGAAGGAGGGCGTAAACCAGACCCCACTCTAATTGCATTGGGAATAGACGAATTGAGGGTTTCTATAGAAGAGTAAGTCTGCTTTCCAGAAAAGGCAAGGTCATTGGTCTATTGAGAATGAAGATAATTACTGATAAACAACAAGTATGTGTTGCCCCTGCACCCAGAAACCGAAGCAGGTGTGCAGGCTATAGGTCAGAGGTGCCTTCTTCTCCCCAGCTGTCAGCACTTCTCTGCTCTGGCTACAAGACACCCGAGGTTTTGAACGTCAGCATCGGAGTCAGCGAGGCAGCTTGTCACAGGACGCCAGTGTTCAGAGAAAGCACAGGTATGTTTGGCAAAATGTCCTATCTATGTCAGGGCTGGAGGTAAAACCTCTCATTATCCCAAAACCTCCTGGGCTTTTCTCTTTTCTCTAGTTGAGCCACAAAGTAAAATTGAAGTAGCTGTCAGCATTCTGGGTTTGGTGCAAGAATTACTTAGTTTCCCTGGAGGTAGAACTTTGCAGGGGATCACAATTTCTGTCCATTTATTGCTGACAAATGTATTTTGACCATCTGTTTCCTAGGAACCCTCTTTTATTAGAAAGGGAAGGTGAGATTCACTCTGTGCCTGTTTGTAACATCTAATTTGTTCCTTCATCTAACAGTGTTTATTCAATTGGGCCTAAGATATGGTTTAGTGGCCAGTATCTAGAGTTAGGTGGCTTTTTTCATCTGATACAGACTTGGATGATGTCATTTGACAAAGGTGATGTTTCATCATTGATTAGTTTATTCATCAGAAGAGTTAAAATTAGGGTGGAGGGAAAATTCAAAATTATCCAAACCGGCCTGTTCCTGTTTAAAAGTTGAGCTTGACTTTCTAGTTTTACTAAATGTATTATCTCGATATTTTGAGGTGCCATATTCTCTCTGTAGTTTCTTTGGTGGTGGAGTCAGAAGGAGAGTCTGGGAATTCTTTTGGATAGTGGCATGCTGGTGGCTTCAAGGGGCTTGGCGTCAGGAGCCTTAGGGTGAAGTCTGCAACTGCTTGCCTGACCCTGGGTGCATCTCACAGAGGTTTTGTTGCCTCTTATGAAATTGCCGGCAGATAATGTTCTGCTTAAAGGGGAACCCTCCCATCCTGTTGGTGGGAATGCAAAGTGGTGCAGCCAGTCTGGGAACCAGTGTGGGGGTTCCTCAAAAAGTTAAACATTGAACAACCACATGATCCAGCAATTGCTGTCCTACGTATTTACCCAAAGGATAAAAAAATGCAGATTCGAAGGGGGTCCATGCACCACAATGTTTATAGCAGCAATGTCCACAGTAGCCAAACTATGGAGAGAATCCCAAAGTCCATGCACTGATGAATGGATAAAGCAGATGTGGGATACATATATATAATGGAATATGACCCAGCTTCAAAAAGAATGAAATCTTACCATTTGCAAGGATGTGGAAGGATCTAGAGTGTATTAAGCTAAGCAAAATCAGTGAGGAAAGACAAATATCCTATGCTCTCACGCTTGTGGAATTTCAGAAAAAAAACAGATGAACAGAGTTGAGGGGTGATGAGAGAGGCAAACAAGGAAATAGACTCAACCTTGGAGAACAAACTGAGTGTTGCTGCAGGACATGGGCGTGGGGGTAAGAGTTAAATGGGTGAGGGGTATTAAGGAGGAATCTTGTGATGACCACCGGGTACTGTATGCAGGTGAGGAATCACTAAATCTTACCCCTGAAGCGAATATTCCATGGCATGTGAACTAACTGGAATTTAAGTAAAAGAAGAAAGGAAAAAGTGTTCTGCTTCATGAAGAGTGAGGTAAAGTTGTAGTGATTTGGGCTGTACTCTTCTATAGATGAGAGTTGTAGAACACCCTGTTGTAGGATACACTACTTTCTTATCACATAAGGATTCCTCAAAAAGCTGCAATGAAAGATTCAGGTCTCAGAGCATGTTCATGTTCCACTGATATGTTACAGTTTGCACAGGTAGGAAAGAAGGTGGAGAGAAAGGCAACAGAAGGGGAAAGTAGGTGTGAACCTTTCATTAGTTAGCGTTATAGCTTTCTCATGAAAGTCTTGCGCCAGTGTGATTTTGGAAGCAGAGTGGGAATCCGGGAGCTTTGCAGGAGATGGGGAGTTCCAGGTCTGGGTAAAGCTGACAGGGGGCCCAGAGGAGAGCTGAATGCATTCTGCAGCAGGATGTGGGCAGGGTGGGCTCCAGGTGTGGCTATGGGTCTCCTGGGTGAGAGTTGTGACAGGTGTGGGCTGTGTGCAAGTTCCTGGCTGAGGACAAGTGAGGCACAGGCAGAGAGCTGGCAGAGAACCTTTTTCTGGGCCACCAGCCTCACCCAACACACACAGTCTCATCTTCTGTCCCTGACGCTCCAATTCAGACTTCTCCGAAGGTGAGTGAGAACACATCAAGAGCATTCGAAACAGAAGGGAAAGCATGTGCAATGGCTCTGGGGAAGGAGAATTCCAGGTATGTCCAGGAGCAGCAAGAAGGCCCTGTGGCCACAGGAGACAGCTTAGGACATTACCTCAGAGAGGTGACAGAGGGTGACAGAAAACCATTCCAGGGCTATATCCCCATGAGACCCTGTTTCACTGGGCCATCCTGGCTACAATGTTGAGAACAGATGACAGAGGGTTGAAGATGGCAAGGCAGGTCAATGACGAAGCTTTTCCAGGAACTCAGGCACTGTGGACCAGACAGGTGGCCTTGGATGGAGTGGTTAGACCTATTCTGGGTCCATTTTGAAGATACAGTTCACAGGATTTGCTGATGGGTTAGCTATTAGGAGCAGGAGAACAGAGGAATTAGGGTAACTCCCAGCTTTTGTGGGTTGTCGTGATCGAGGGGAAGGAGAGGGTTTCTCGGGAGGTAGGAGGTAGTCCGTGTTCCGCATGCTGAGGAAGGTGCCTTTCCCGGTGGGTCTGCTGAGGTTTGTGTCTGGGAGAAACTTTCACATCTCATCCCTCAGCAATGCTCAAGTACAAGTATCCCCCGTTTTTAAACGTTCACAGTAAGACACTGGGATTTCTTGAAAAACTATGTTATTACCCAGCTTCAGTAAGAGGAAGAGACCTGAAGAGGATTTCCCTCTTATGAAAAAAGGTGAACAGTGAGAATCGCATTCAGCATCTGTTTTGGGGAGAAGCACGACAAAGGCGGTGTGCTCCCCAACCAGCTCCTTCCGCTGGGAATTGCTCTCCGCATCCAGCCACCAGCACTTTGAATTGTGTTTGTGAGCCTCTGCTGTGCTTTATCTTCATTTATGCTGGGCCTCCATTGGAAACTTGTGTGCTGAGGCCTAAGAAAAGCCAAAGAGAAGGAATTTTGGAGTCTGAGCACACTGTCTAATTGTTCCATTTAAATTAATGGCCATTCCTTCTTGACACCATTACTGCTGTGCAAGGTTTCTCAGAAGCTCTGTACTTTCAAAGAGCAGGGAAACCTATACCCCATGCTGTGGGGTTAGTTTTAGTCTCCATGCTGGACAGAACATTTCATGACTGTCGGATTTTCTCACTCAAACATTGAGACTTTGACCGCCTTCACCCGTTTCTACCACCCCATCCCCGAATCTGGCACCTACCAATCTACTCTCAGTATCTATGTGTTCAGTATTTGTTTATTCCACGTGGAATGTACATGAGACCATCTGGTATTGGTCTTTCTGTGTATGTTACTTGGCATAAGGCCCCCAAGGTCTGTGTTTCCATGTCTGGTTCTTGTGAATAATGCTTTAGTGAATGTGGGAGTGCATCTGTCTTTTTGAGGCAGTATTTTTGTGTTCTCCGAATCAATATTCAGTAGAGCCATTACTGGGTCATGTCGTAGTTGCTTTTATTTTTTCAGGAACCTCCATACCGTTTGTCAAAGTGACTGCACCAATTTCCATTCCCACCAACAGTGCACAGTGTCTCCTCGTCTGCACACCCTTGACCCCACTTGGTGTCTGTCTCTGGGACAATTGCTGTTCCAACAGTTGTGAGCGGATAGCCGATTGTGGGTTTGACTGATGTTTCCCTGACGATGATAAGTGATGCCGAACAACTTTTTCTGTCTGTTGGCATCTGTGTGCCATCTTTGGAAGGTATCTATTCACATATTCCCCACATTTTTTATACTTTTTTTTGTTTTGATTTGTATGAGTGTTGTGTGTATTTTGGATATTAGCCTCTTCTCACACATACGATTCACAGATATTTTTTTCTTATTGGGTCAGTGGCCTTTTAAGTTTTTGATGGTTTCTTTTGCCGTGTGGAAGATTTCAGTTTGATGTTGTTCCACTTGTTTATTTTTGCTTTTGTTGCCTTTGCATTTGGTGTCCGATCTGAAGACTCTTTGCCAAAACCAATGTCAAGAGACTTAGTACCTGTGTCTTCTTGGAGGTTTATGGATTCAGGTCTTATGTTCAAATCATTCATCCATTAAAAATTTTGTGTGTGGTGTAAGAAAGTGACCCAGTTATATTCTTCTGCATTTAGTGTCCAGTTTGCCTGTTACCGCTCACTGAAGACACAGTCCTTCCCTCATGGCATATCTTCTGCTGCTGTGTCGTAAGTTAGGATCATCTACGTGTGGGTACGTTTCTGAGCTTTCTGTTCTGTTTCACTGACCTGGTGTCTGTGTTTATGCCAGTTCCATCCTGTTTTGATGACAACAGCTTTGTAATCTAGCTTGAAATCCAGGTGTGTGTTGACTGCACCTTTCTTTCTCCAGGTTGCTTTGGGTATTTGGGGTCTTTTGTGATTCCATACAAGTTTGAGGACTGTTTTCTATTTCCTCGAATAATGCCACTGGAATTCAGATAAGGATTTCATCACATCTGTCGATTGCTTTGGGTACGATGGACATGTTCACATAATTAACTTTTCCAGTTAAGGAGCATGGCATAAGCTTCCATTTGTTTGTGTTGCCTTCCAAATCTTTGACCCATACATTCTGCCCCCCTCGACACACGTGTTTTTCATTTCTTTTCTGCCATGTGTTGAGTGTACTATGTCTTTCTCATTCTTGGTTACTTTTATTCCTAGATTTTTTTTTCATGCAATTGTAAATGGCATTGCTTTTTTATTTCTCTTTGCGAAAGTATGTCATCAGTATACAGAAATGCAACAAGTTGGGTCATCTGTGTGGCTCCATAGGTGAAGCGTCTGCCTTTAGCTCAGGTCATGATCCCAGAGTTCTGGGATCGAGCCCCATGTTGGGCTCCCTGCTTAGCGAGGGTCTGCTTCTCCCTCTTTCTGACACTCCCCCTGCTCCTGCTTTTTCTCTTCCTGTCAAATAAATAAATAAATAAAATCTGAAAAAAATAAAGACAACAGGTCTCTGTATATCGACTTTATATCCTGCAGCTTTCTTGAATTTGTTTATTCTAACAGTTTTTTTGTGTGGAATCTTTCGGGATTTCATGTCATTTGCAAATAGTGACAGTTTTCCTGTATGGATTTCATATCTTTCTCATTTTTAAAATGATGTTAGTCACCCTAGAGTACTTCATTTGTTTTTGATGTAGTGTTCCATGATTCATTGTTTGCATATAACACCTAGTGCTCATTATGACACGTGCCCTCCTTTTTTTTAAAAAAAAAAGAATTTATTTATTTATTCGACAGAGATAGAGACAGCCAGCGAGAGACGGAACACAAGCAGGGGGAGTGGGAGAGGAAGAAGCAGGCTCACAGCGGAGGAGCCTGATGTGGGGCTCGATCCCATAACCCTGAGCCGAAGGCAGACGCTTTACCGCTGTGCCACCCAGGTGCCCCAATATGTACCCTCCTTAATACCCATCACCAGGATAACCCATTCCCCTTCCCCTCCCTTTCTGCAGCCTTCAGTTTGTTTCCCAGTTTCAGTAGTCTCTCATGATTCATCTCCCCCTCTCATTCCCCCCTTCACTTTTCCCTTCCATCTTCTAATGTCCTCCATGCTATTCCTTCCGTTCCACATAGGAGTGAAACCATATGATAATTGTCTTTCTCTGCTTGACTTAATTTCACTTAGCATAATCCCCTCCTGGTCCATCCACGTTGGTGCAAATGGGGGGTATTCATCCTTTCTGATGACTGAGTAATATTCCATTGTGTAGATGAACCACATCTTCTTTGTCCATTCATCTGCTGAAGGACACCTTGGCTCCTTCATCAGTTTGGCTATTATGTACATTGCTGCTATGAACATTGGGATAGAGGTGCCCCTTCTTTTCATTACTCTGTGTCTATGCGGTAGATACCCAGTAGTGCAGTTGGTGGGTCATAGGATAGCTCTGTGTTTAACGTCGTGAGGAACCTCCATATTGTTTTCAAAAGTGGCTATACCAGCTTGAATCCTCACGAGTAGTGTAAGATGGTTACGCTTTCTCCACATCCTCTCTGACTTTTTTTTATTTCCTGTCTTGTTAATTTTTTTCAAGATTTTATTGATTTATTCCACAGAGATAGAGATAGACAGCGAGAGAGGGAACACAAGCAGGGGGAGTGGGAGAGGAAGAAGCAGGCTCATAACGGAGGAGCCTGATGTGGGGCTCGATCGCATAATGCCAGGATCACGCCCTTAGCCGAAGACAGACGCTTAACCACTGTGCCACCCAGGTGCCGCCTGCCTTGTTAATTTTAACCATTCTAACTGGTGTATGGTGGTATCTCATTGTCGTTTTGATTTGTATTTGCCTGATGGCAAGTGATGTGGAGCATTTTTTCATGTGTCTGTTGGCCATTTGTATGTCTTCTCTGGAGAAGTATCTCTTTGTGTCTTCTGCCCATTTTTTGGGTGTCGAGTTTGAGGCGTTCTTTATAGATCTTGGATACCAGCCCTTTATCTGTAATATTATTTGCAGATATCTTCTTCGATTCCATAGGATGCCTTTTTGTTTTTTTGATCATTTGCTTTGCCGAGCAGAAGTTTTTATCCTGATGAAGTGCCAATAGTTCATTTTTGCTTTTATTTCCTTTGCCTTTAGAGACATGGCTTGCAAGAAGTTGTTGTGTCCAAGGTTGAAGAGTTCTTTTGATTTTGATATGAGACAGGAATCCATTATCTTTCTTTCTTAATTTTATTGGAGTCCTCTGTCTTTCTTGGTGAGTCTAGCTAAGTTTGTCAGTTTTGTTTATCTTTCCAAAAAAGGCAGCTCTCATTTTCATTTTTTTTTTGTCCTTTTAGTCTCCGTTGGATTTATTAATGCATTCCTTTTTGTTATTTCCTTATTTCTACTAATTTGTGGCTTTGTTTGTTCTTTTTTTTTTTTCTAATTCTTTACCACATAAATCAGGTTGTTTATTGGAGAGCATTCTCATGGATTGATGAAGACATGAATTTCTATGAATGTCCCCCATAAAGCTACTTTTGCTGCATCCCATAAGTTTTTGTAAGTTGTCTTTTTCATCAGTGTCAAGGTACTTCTAAAATTTTTTTGATTTCTTCTTTGACTGTTGGTTGTTCAGTAGCATGTTGTTAAATCTCCACACATTTATTTAAGATTATTTAAGTATCTGACAGAGAGTGAGACAGCGAGAGAGGGAATGCAAGCAGGGTGGTGGGAGAGGGAGAAGTGGGCTTCCCACTGAGTAAGGAGCCTGATTCGGGGCTAGATCCCAGGATCCTGGAATCACGACCTGAGCTGAAAGCAGATCCTTAACAACTGAGCCACCCAGGCCCCCCAATCTCCACCTATTTTTGACTGTCCCATTTTTTTCTTGAGACTGATTTCTAGTTTCATATCATTGTGGTTGGACAAGATTTGAAGCAGAAGGTGAAAAGAGCATTCAGATGAAAGGTTTGTTTCCTGGAGGGTTTTCTGAGGGCAGACCATGAGTTCAGTGGGGATGGAGGAAGGTTTTGTGAGACGGGGGGTGGGGTTAACCCTCGTTAGAATTACTGACTACTACCATGCAGGCTGTGTGCTACCGTTCACACCGTAGTCCTGATGGACTGGTACTTCATTAGAAATATTTTCTAGGAGGTGTAGGCATAGTCTTCACTAAAAGAAAGGTGCCATGTGGGTTCATGGCATGACCCCAGGTCAGCAACCAGGATGTTTGGTATTGTGGGGGATCAGAACCAGGCTTTCTGTGGGAAGTGACAGAAATAGGGTATGGTGAGCTCCATGACCATAGGTGAGGTCCCTAGTGACCCACTGGGTGTTGGGTTCTGTGGATCTGTCTCATAAGGTGCTGTGGAATTCAGGGACACCCTCCTGTCTGTGGATTTGTGTGGAGACAGGTAGACATCAGTGTCTGGCCAGGCACGAGGGTCACACTGGACCACCACCAGAGGTGCAGCGTGCGTGGGAGCCACTGCTTGGTTTCCACGAAAGCTGACCAGGGTCTGTGACCGTGATTCCTAGCAGCTGCAAGGGGAGAGGAGGCCGGGGGTGGTGCACACTTCCTAGAGTTGTGGTCAGGACTAGTCTGGAGCCCACTGAAGTCAGCCACACTGGGCACAGAAGGCACCCAGTCAGTGTAGCTGTGGGCACTGCTCCCATGGCACTTTCAGGCCGGCTCCATGCTGCCACCTCCTGCATTTCATCATCATCTTCAAGGTCATGTGCCTCTGCTCTTGCCCCATGGCCTCCGGGGTATTGTCCGTCCTCCATCTGGCCCTCGTCCCTGGTGCCCTGTGCAGTCCAATGCCAGGGTACCCGTCTTGAGACAAATATCTGGCCCTGATGGAACACTTCCATGGATCTCGTGTAATGTGAGGGTGATGCACTGCACTGGAAGGGGGCTACAGGTCCCCAGTCAGGAGAGCCATGTCTCCCTTTTCAGCATGGCCTGCCCGCCCCTAAGTCTTCTTAGGGAAGCTCTCCCCACTTCCTGAGATGACAGCCCTGAACTTAAAAATGAATGTCATTTTACATATCTCTATGCCTTAGTTCATCCATGGCATGTCTTTCAACCCCGTCAGTGGGTTTTTTTTAGAAGTTCTGAAGGGCTGTCTGCTCAAGGAGGGGATGACCTGGGTGGGGCAGCTTTCCCTCTCATCTCCCTCAGCATGTCTCTGAGCCCTGGGGCCAGCTGTCCCACTGAGGATTGAGGGACACGAGCCAGCCCTTCCTGAGCCCAGGCTGTGTCAGCTCATAGACTGATGCGTGTCAGAGTGGTGGGTAGCTGGCATGGGCCAGAGGCAGGCAGTGTCTCCTTCTCATTCCTTCCCTCCCTTCCTCCCAGAGGTAGCTCAGAGCAGCCTTCAACCCCTGCATCTGCAGATCCCTTGACCTGTGCCTCCTGTGTTCAGCTGGTGACCTTGGAGTTTCGCATGGATTCTACCTCACGTACCCTCTCCCGTAGCAATTCCTGGATCAGGGGAGGGGTCGGACCCTTGTCTGCTTTTGGTCTTCTTCCTGTCCAGCACCAAGCCCACCCACCTTTGCATCTTCCATGTATGTGCTTGGAAGCAAGCCCATCCACAGGGAACCTATTAGCCAAATGGATCCAGGCAATGAACATTGAAGTAGAGATCCAGGATCCATAATAAACCTGCTCTGAAACCTGTCCCAAAGTCTGTGAGTCTCTCACACTGAAACAAAAACAATAATAGCTTTCTGGACTGTGAAGTGACATGTGTCTCTACTTCCAATCTTGAATGCATTGGTGCTGAGCCTGGACTGAAAAGGACCATGGCTCCCATGGGCTGGGATCCACGGTAAGAACTCAGTGAAATCTGAATTTGATTCATGTAGTGAATAATTATTGTAGAGCGAATCCTCCCAAGTAGGGCTTATGCACAGTGCACAGGAAAAGCTTTTTCAAAGAGGTTTCTGAAAGAAAAAATCTTTTTTAGAAATTTATTTTAATTCCAGTAGAGCTAACATACAGTGTTACATTCGTTTCAGGTGTACAATAGAGTGATTCAGTAATTCTATAAATTACTCAGTGGTCATCAAGAAAAGTGTCCTCTTAATCCCCTTCACCTATTCCACTCAACCCTCTATCCACCTCCTCTTGTAACCATCCGTTTGTTCTCTATTGTTAAGAGTTTGTATTTTGGTGTGTCTCCTTTTTCTCTTTTAGTTATTTATTTTTGTTTGTTGCTTAAATTCCCTATTAGAGTGACATCTTATGGGATTTGTCTTTCTCTGAATGCCTGATTTTAGTTAGGATAATACTCTCTAGCTCCATTCATGTGGCTGCAAATGGAAGGTTTCATTCTTTTTCAAGCCGAGTAATACTCCATTGTGTGTGTGTATGTGTGTGTGTGTGTGTGTGTGTGCACGTGCGTGTGTGTGAATACACATCTAATATCTCATTTGTCAATTTTTCTACAGACACTTGGGTTGCTTCCATATTGTGATATTCTAAATAATGGTGCAAGGAACATAGGGGTGCACGTATCCTTTTACGTTACTGTTTTCCTATTCTTTGGGTAAATACGAGTAGTGTGATTGTTGGATCGTAGGGTAGTTTTATATTTAATTTTTTCAATAACCTTCATACTGTTTTCCACGGTGGCCACCACAATTTGCATTCCCACCCACAGTTCACGAGGATTCCCCTTTATCCACATCCTCTCAACACCTGTTCTTTGTTGTGCTTTTGATGTTAGCCATTCTGACAGGTTTGAGGTATTACCTCATTGTCCTTTGGATTCACATTTTCCTGATGATGGGTGATGGTGAACATCTTTTCACGGGACTGTTGGCCATTTGTATTTCTTCTTTGGAGAAATGTCTGTCCATGTCTTCTGCCTATTTTTTAACTGGATTATTTGTTTTTTGGGGGTCGAGTAGTATCAGTTGTATATGTTTTGGACACTATCCCTTTATTGCATATGATCTTTGCAAATATCATCTCCCTTTGAGTAAGTTGTCTTACTATTTTTACGTTTTCATTGTTCTTCTGCCGTGTGGAAACTTTATTTTGCTGTATTCCCAATAGTTTATTTTTGCTTTCATTTCCTTTGCCTCAGGACACAGTCTAGAAAAACGTTAATATGGTCCATGTCAAGAAGTTACTGTCTTCCCTCCTGTAGGATTTTTATGGATTCAGGTCTCATATTGAGGTCTTGAAACTGTTTTGTGTTTGTCTGTATTGTGTAAGAAAGCAGTCTAATTTCATTCTTTTGTGCGTAGCTGTCTAGTTTTCCCAACAAAATTTGTTGTAGAGACTGTCCTTTTCCCTTTTGATATCGTTGCTTGCTTTGTGGAAGATTCATGGACCACATAATTATGGGTTTCTGTTTGAACTTGTATCCTGTTCCTTTGGTCGCTGTGTCTATTTTTGTGCCATACTCTCTTGTTAGGATGACTGCAGCTTTGTAGTATAACCTGAAATCTGAAATTGTGAGTCCTCCAGCTTTGTTTTTCTTTTCCACATTGCACTGGCTGTTCGGAATCTTTAGTGGTTCCATACAAATGTTTAGGATTGTTTATTCAAGGTCTTTTGTTCTTTAATTTAAATTCAATTAGCCAACTTACAGTACATCATTAGTTTCAGATGTAGTCTTCAATCAATTTTCAGTTGTGTGTAACACCCAGTGCTCATTGTATCATGTGACCTCCTTAATGCTACTCACCCAGTTACCCCCCCAAACTTCTCCTCCAGCAATCATCAGTTTCTTGTGATAGTTAAGAGTCCATCATGGGTTTTCTCCCTCTCTGATGACTTCCCATTCTATTTTCCCTTCCTTCCCCTATGGTCACCTTCCTTGTTTCTGATATTCCACATAGGAGTGAAAGCATATGATCATTGTCTTTCTTTCATTGACTTATTCCACTCATCATAATACCCTCCAGCTCCACCCAGGTAGGTGTGATGGTAAGTATTCATCCTTTCTGATGGCTGAGTAATATTCCACTATAGATATGATCCACATCTTCTTTATCCATTCATCTATCCATGGTCATCTGCACTCCTTCTGCAGCTTGTCTATTATGGATATTGCTGCTATGAACACTGTGGTGCATGTGTCCCATCTTCACTACCTCTGTATCTTTGGGGTAAATACCCAGTAGTGCAATTGCTGGGACATAGGGTAGCTTTATTATAACTTCTTGAAGAAACTCTGTACCATTTTCAAGAGTGGCTGTACTGGACTGCATTTGTACTGGGGTGTAAGAGTGTTCCCATTTCTCCACATCCTCTCCAACATGTATAGTTTCATGTCTTCTTATTTTTAGATATTCGGCCTCGTGTGGTAGGGCATCTATAGGGGTTTAGATTTCCATTTCCCTGAAGCCAAGTGATATGAAGCATTTATGCATGTATCTTTTGGTCACCAGTACGTCGTCATCAGTGAAGTGACTTCCCATTTTAATCCATCTCAAGACCTAAAGCTGGGTAAGGCACTGAAGCTGGATGGTGCCATCGGTTGGAAGTGTGGAGAATTTCAAAAGATCTCCTTGGAGAGCAAGTTTAAAGGTCAGTTTGAAGCTACTAATTGGATCCGGGGAGATCTCTGAAAGTGGGGGTTGCCTGCGATGGGCTGAGGAGGGCCCTCCGATTTTCCTATGAATCCTTGCTGCAGCCCCAAATGACAGTTTCCTGCTGTGGGGCAGGCTGAGTCCTCTAGTCGTGCAGAGGTGAGCCCAATGCCTGGTGCCTTGGAGGCAGGCAAACAGGGAGGGACCCTCAGCAGAAGACCCAGGGTTAGGTTAGGCCTCAAGAGACAGCAGGTCCAAACTGCCCAGTGCTCAGAGAACTCCCAGGCCGACTGAGATGAGGGCACAAGCGTGGGTGAGTGTGAGCCTGAGGTTTCATCCGGAATGGCCCACAAATGTCGGGGTTCACCAGAAGGGGCTCTCAGGGGTGCCCCAATTCTCTTGCACTGAATGCTCTGTTGTGCCCCAAAACGGTACAGTTTCCTGTGGGCTGCAGGATGAGTCCTACAGTGGGGCTTGTGTGTCCCCAATCCCCCGGAGTAGGGTGCCAGGACCCTGGGGAGGGGCCCCTCTGTGGCTAACCTAGTGTAAGGTTTAGGGTCCAGGAGCCCGGCAAGGACAATCTGCAGGCTGTGCAGCGAGCTCTGTGGAGGGCTGAGAGGAGGCCATGGGGGATGGTGAACATAGGCCTCAGGGTTGGGGCACGGGGGGCTGCCAAAAGTGGGGACAGGCCCTGGGGGCCTCCCCATGTTCTCATGCCCTGTAGGCTCCGTAGAGCCCCAAGGGGCACAGTTTCCTTTCCGGTGGCAAGCTGAGTCCTGCTGTGTGGTACAGGTACCCCAATTCCCTGGGGCTGTGGTGTAAGGCTCCTGGGAGTCCCCCACACCCGCGGCCGACCTAGGGCTAGGGTTAGGCCCCAGGAGCCCGGCAGGCCCGATCTGCTGGCTGTATGGCGAGCTACATGGGCTGAGGTGAGGGTGCAGGGAGGGTGAGCGTGGGCTTCAGGGTTGGGTTGCGGGAGGCCACCGACGTTCGCTGGTGGCTCAGGAGGGCCCTCCTGGTTCTCCCACCCTGAACGCTCTATGGCCTCCCAAGGCGCACGGTTTCCTGCGGGGTGGCAGACTGAGTCCTGCTGTGGGGCTCAGGTGTCCCGAATCCCCGCGGCTCTGGCTCCAGGCTCCTGGGGAGGGGCCCCTCCACAGATGAACTAGGGTTAGGGTTGGGGCCCAGGAACCCCGCAGGCCAGATCTGCCCGCTATGTGGCGAGCACTGCCGCGGGCTGAGGTGAGGGTGTGGGGTGGGGTGAGCATGGGCTTCAAGCTTGGGTTTAGGGATCGCTGAAGTTCGCAGGGGACTCTGGGGGCCCTCCTGGTTCTCCCGCCCTGAATGCTCTACAGCCTCCCAAGGAGCACGGTTTCCTGTGGGCTGGCAGGCTTTATCCTGCAGTGGGGCTCAGGTGTCCCCAGTCCCTGGGGCTGTGGCACCGGGACCCAGGGGAGGGGCCCTACCCAGCCGACCTAGGGTCAGGTCTAGGCCCCAGGAACCCGGCAGGCCTGATCTGCCGGCTCTGCGACGAGCTCGGTGGCAAGCTGAAGGGAAGGCGTGGGGCGGGATGAGCGTGGGCCTCAGGGTTGGGGTGTAGGGGGCCGCCGAGGATCGCTGGGGTCTCAGAGGGGCCCTACCAGTTCTCCTGAACGGGATGCTCTGCGGCGCCCCAAGGGGCATGGTTTCCTGAGGGGTGGCAGGCTGAGTCCCGTGGTGTGTTCCAGGGGTACCCAATCCCCGGGGTTAAGGTACGGATTAGGGTACGGGTTAAGGTTAGAGTATGGATTATGGTTAGGGTATGGGAGAGGGTAGGGTTTAGGGTTAGGGTAAGGAGAGGGTATGGGTTAGGTTTGGGTTTAGGGGTTACAAGTTAGACGTTATGGGTTAGTGTACAGATTAGGGTTCAGGGTACGGGTTAGGGTTTAGGGTTTGGGTTTAGGGTTAGGGTTAGGGTTGGAGTAGGGGTTAGGTTTAGGGTACGGATTAGGGTTAGGGTACTGGTTAGGGTACGCATTAGGGTACGGTTATGGTTAGTGTTGGCATTTGGATTAGGGTACGGTTTAGGGTACGGGTTAGGGTACGGGTTAGGGTTAGGGTACAGTTTAGGGTTATGGTACAGGCCAGGTTACGGTTTAGGGTTAGGGTTAGGGTACGGGTTAGGGAATGGGTTAGGGATAGGGATAGGGTATGGTTTAGGGTTAGGGTATGGGTGTGGGTACGGGTTAGGGTACAGGTTAGGGTTAGGTATGGGTTAGGGTATGGGTTAGGGTCTGGGTTAGGGATAGGGTACAGGTTAGGGTATGGGTTAAGGTTAAGGTAAGGGTACTGGTTAGGGTTAGGGTACGGGTTACGGTTTAGGGTTTAGGTTTACGGTTAGGGTATGGGTTAGGTTTAGGGTACGGGTACGGTTAGGGTACGGGTATGGTACGAGTTAGGGTATGGGTTATGGTCAGGGTTCAGGGTTAAGGTTAGGGTATGGGTTAGGGTACTTGTTAGGGTTAAGGTTAAGTTTAGGGTACGGTTTAAGTTATGGGTTAGGGTACAGTTTAGGGTTAGGGTTAGGGTACAGGTTTGGGTACGCGTTAGAGTACGTGTTAGGGTTAGGGTACAGGTTAGGGTTCGGGTTAGGGTATGGGTTAAAGTTAGGGTTAGAGTATGGGTTAGGGTTAGGTTACTGGTTAGGGGTAGGGTTAGCTGAAGGGGTAGGGTTAGGGGTAGGGTTAGGGTTATGATAGGGGTCGGGGTATGGTTAGGGTTTAGGGTTAGGGTTTGGGGTTTGGCTTAGTGGTTAAGGTAAGGGTTTAGTGTTTAGGGTTTCGGGTTTAGGGTTAGGGGTTAGGATTTAGGGTTTAGTGTTAATGTAGGGTTTAGGGTTTAAGGATTAGGGTTTAGGGTTAGGTTTAGGTTAGGGTCAGGGTTAGGGTAAGGGTTAGGGGTTAGTGTTAGGGTTAGGGTGAGGGTTAGGGGTTAAGGTTTAGGGTTTAAGGTTAGGGGTTAGGGTTTAGGGTTAGACCCCAGTAGGCCAGCAGTACCGATGCAACGGCTGTGCGGCGATCGGAGGAGTGGGCCAATGTGAAGGCGCTGGTGAGCGGCAGCATGGGCCCAACCATTTTGGTGCAGGAGGGCCTTCGAAAGTCGCCGGGGCCTCGGAGTGCCTTGCCCGTTCTCCCGCTCTGAATGACTAGCGGGGCCCCTAGCGGCTCGGGTGGCTGAAGGGCAACAGGGTGAGTCCGGCACATGGGCTTGTGGTCCCCATCCTCGGCGTTGCGGAGCCACGCCACTCGGGAAGTGCCTCTCGGGGGCTGACCTACACTTAGGGTTAGTCCCCAGGAGGCCGGCAGGCCCGATACACCACATGTGCGGTGATTGGAGCGGTGGGCCGAGGTGAGGGTGCTGGTGAACATGAGCCTGGGCCGAAGCGTTTTGGTTCCGGGCACCTTCGAAGGTTGGAGGGAGTTCGGAGGGCCCTGCCAGTTCTCCAACACTGAATGAATGGTGGTGCCCCTAGCGGCACGTTTAGGAAGGGACCCTCAGGGGCCGTCCTAGGGTGTAGGGTTAGCGCCCAGTAGGCCGGCAGGCCAGATCTGCCAGCTGTGCGAAGGGCAGAGGTGTGGGCCGAGTTGAGGGCGATGGCGAGCGGGAGCATGGGCCCCAGGGTTTTGGCGCCCTGGGCCTTGCAATGTTGCCATGGCTCGGAGGGCCCTGCCCTTTCTCCTGCCCTGAATAACCAGCGGCGCCCCTAGTGGCTCCGTTGGCGGTGGGGCAGCAGGGTGAGTCCTGCACTGTGGCTTGGGGATCCCCAATCCCCGGCGTTGCGGGGGCAGGCCCCTTGGGAGGAGCTCCTCGTGGGCTGACCTAGGGTTAGAGTTAGCCCCCAGGAGGCTGGCAGGCCCAATCCTCTGGCTGGGCGGCGAGAGGTGGGCGGGCAGAGGTAAAGGCGCTGCCGAGCGGGAGCGAGGGCCCCTGCATTTTGGCGTGGGAGGCTTCAAATGTCGCTGGTTTCTCCAGGGCCCTGTCGTTCTCCCGCCCTGAATGACCGGCGGCACCCCTAGCGGCCCGGGTGGCGGCATTGAGGCAGGGTGATTCTGGCTCTGGGGCTTGGGGTTCCCGATCCCCAGTGTAGCAGCAGCAGGACCCTTGGGAGGGGCCCCTGAGGGGCCGACCTAGGATTAGGGTTAAGACCCAGGAGGCCGGCAGGCCCAATCCGCCCGCTGGGCTGAGAGCTGAGGGGCAAGCCAAGGTGAGGGCGTGGGGAGTGGGAGCGTGGGCACCAGCGTTTTGGACCAGGGAGCCCTTGAATGTCACCGGGGGCTCGGAAGGCCCTGCCCCTTCTCTCGCCCTGAATGACCTGCGGCGTCCCTAGCGGCCCGGGTGGTGACAGTGCGGCAGGGTGAGTCTGGATCTGGGGCTCTGAGTCACCAAACCCCAGCGTTACAGAACCAGGCCCCTTGGGATGTCCCCCATGGGGCCGACCTAGGGTTTTGGTTAGCCCCCAGGAGCCCGGCAGGCCTTATCCACCAGCTCTGCAGCAACCAGAGGGGCAGGCCAAGGGGAGGGCGCTGGTGAGCAGGAGCGTGGGAGCCACCTTTTTGCGCAAGGGTGCTTTGAAGGTCGCAGGGGAAACGGAGCACCCTGCCACTTCTCCCACACTGAATGACCCGTGGCTCCCCTAGCGGCCTGGGTGGTGGCGCGGCAGCAGGTGAGTCCGGCGCTGGGTCTCAGGGGTCCCCAATCCACTGTGTTGCGGCGCCAGGCCCCTTGGGAGGGGCCCCTCGGGGGCTGACCTAGGTTAGGGTCAGCCCCCAGGACGCCAGCAGGCTCAATCCGCCAGCTGTGTGGCGAATGGAGTGGTGGGTCGAGGTGAGGTCTCTGTCGAGAGGGAGCTTGGGCCCAAGCATTTTGGCTCCGGGGGCCTTTTAATGTTTCCGGGGACTCGGCGGGCCATGCCCATTCTCCTCCCTGAGTGACCGGCAGTGCCCCTAGCTGCCCAGGTGGCAGCGGGGCGGCAGGGTGAGTCAGGCGCTGCGGCTCGGGTATCCCCAATCCCCGGTGTTGCGGCGCCAGGCCCCTTGGGAGGGGCCCCTCGGGGGCCAACCTAGGGTTAGGTTTAGCCCCTAGGAGGCCGGCAGGCCCTATTCGCCAGCTGTGTGGAGACTGGAGTGTCGGACCGAGGTGAGGGCGCTGGTGAGCGGGAGCGTGGGCTCGGGTGTTTTGGCGCGGGGGGCTTTTGAAGGTCGCAGTGTCTCGGAGGGCCCTGCCTGTTCTCCCGCCCTGAATGAACGGCAGCACCCCAAGCCCCCGGGTGGCAGCTGGGTGGCAGGGTGAGTCAGGTGCTGAGGCTCAGGATCCCCAATCTCCAGCGTTGGAGCGCCAGGCCCCTTGGGATGGGCCCCTCGGTGGTCAATCTAGGGTTACGGTTAGCCCCCAGAAGGCCAGTGGTCCCGATCAGCGGCTGTGCAACACGCGAAGGGTTGGGCCGAGGTGAGGGCGCTGGCGAGCCTTAGCATGAGCCCAAGCCAAGCACGGGGGGCCTTTGAATGTCAGCGGGTGCTCGGAGGGCCCTAACCATTTTCTTGCTCTGATTGAACGGTGGGCCCCTAGCGGCTCGGGTGGCTGAAGGGAAGCAGGGTGAGTCTGGCACTTGGGCTCGGTGTCCCCATCCCCAGCGTTGCGATGCCAGGCCCCTTGGGAAGGGCCCCAGGGGTGCCGACCTATGGTTAGGGTTAGCCCCCAGGAGTCCGGCAGGTCCGATACACCACCTGTGCGTCGAGCGGCGAGTTGGGCCGAGGTGAGGGTGCTGGTGAACATGAGCCTGAGCCCAAGTGTTTTCGTTTGGGGCGCCTTCGAAGATCAGCAGTTTTCGGAGGGCCCAGCCCGTTCTCCCACCCTGAATGAACGGTGGCATCCCTAGCGGTCCGGGTGGGGCGGGGCGGCAGGGTGTAACTGACGATGGGGTTGGGGGTCCCCAATCCCCAGCATTGGGCCGCCAGGCCCCTTAGGAGGGGCCCTTCGGGGGCCAACCTAGAGTTAGGGTTAGCCCCTAGGTGGCCAGCAGGCCCTATTCGCCAGCTGTGTGGAGAGCGGAGTGGCGGACCCAGGTGAGGGCGCTGGTGAGCGGGAGCGTGGGACCTAGCATTTTGGTGCGGGTTGCCTTTGAAGGTCGCAGGGGACTGGAGGGCCCTGCCCATTCTACCACTCTGAATGAGGACGGCGCCCCTAGTGGGCCGGGTCGCGGCAGGGCGGCAGGGTGAGTCTGGCGCTGGTGCTCGGGGGTCCCCAATCCCTGTCGTGGTGGCGCCAGACCCCTGGGAGGGGCCCCTCGACATCCAACCTACTGTTAGTCCCCAGGAGGCCGGCAGGCCCGATCCAGCGGTTGTGCGGCTTGTGGAGGGGCTGGCCGAGGTGAGGGCGCTGGTGAGCGGAAGCGTGGGCCAAAGCATTTTGGCGTGGGAGGACTTCAAATGTCACCGGAGGCTCGGAGGGCCCTGCCCATTCTCCAACCCAGATGACCGGCGGCGCCTCTAGCGGCCCGGGTGGTGGCGGGGCATCAGGGTGCGTCCGGCAGGTTGCTTTGGGGGTGCCCAATCCCCCGCATGGTGGCGCCAGGCCCCTTGGGATGGGCCCCTCAGGAGCCAAGCTAGGGTTATGGTTAGCTCCAGGCGGCCGGCAGGCCCGATCCACCGGCTGTGCGGCGAGCAGAGGGGCAGGCCGAGGTGGGGTCGCTGGGGAGTGGGAGCGTGGGCCCAAGCGTTTTAGTGTGGGGGGCCTTCAAAAGTCGGCGGGGGCTTGGAGGGCCCTGCCCGTTCTCCTGCCCTGAATAACCGGCGGCGCCCCTAGCACCCCAGGTTGCGGTGGGGCGGCCGTATGAGTCCGGCGCTGGGGCTCGGGGGTCCCCAATCCCAGGCCTTGCAGCTCCAGGCTCCTTGGGAGGGGCCCATCGGGGGCCGACCTAGGTTTAGGGTTAGCCCCCAGGAAGCTGGCAGGCCTGATCCGCCGGCTGTGTAGCCAGCAGAGGGGCAGGCCGAGGTGAGGGCGCTGTCGAGCGGGAGCCCGGGCCCAAGCATTTTGGCGTGGGGGCATTCGAAAGTCACTGGGGGTTAAGAGCGCACTTCCCGTTCTACCTCGCTGAAAGCCCAACGGCGTACCTAGCGGCTCGGGTTGCGGAGGGGCGGCAGGGTGAGTACGGTGCTGGGGCTCGGGGATCCCTAATCCCCGGCATTGCAGCACCAGACCCCTTGGGAGGGGCCCCTCGGGGGCTGACATAGGGTTTGGGTTAGCCTCCAGGAGGCCGGCAGGCCCAATCCACCAGTTGTGCGGCGAACGGAGGGTCAGGCGGAGGTGAGGCCACTGGCGAGCGGGAGCATGGGCCCAGGTGTTTTGGCGTGGGGGTCCTTCAAAGGTCGCCGGAGGCTCAGAGGGCCCTGCACGTTCTTCCGCCCTGAATGACCGGCGGCTACCCTAGCGGCCCGGGTAGAGGACGGGCGGTATGGTGAGTCAGGCGCTGGGGCTCGGTGTCCCCAACCCTCGGCGTTGGGGCGCCAGGCCACTTCGGAAGGGCTCTAGGGGGCCGACCGAGCATTACTGTTAGCCCCCAGGAGGCCGGCAGACCCGATCTCCCAGCTGTGTGGCGAGCAGAGGGGCGGGCCATGGTGAGGGCGCTGTTGAGTGGAATCGTGGGCCCAAGAGTTTTGGCGTGGGGGGCATTCAAAAGTCGCTGGGGGCTCAGAGTGCCCTTCCCGTTGTACCGCGCTGAATGCCTGACGGCGCACCTAGCGGTGCGGGTTGCAGAGGGGCGGCAGGGTGAGTCCAGTGCTGGGGCTCGGGGGTCCCCAATCCCAGGCGTTGCGGATCCAGGGCCCTTGGGATGGGCCACTCTGGGGCCAACCAAGGGTTATTGTTAGACCCCAGGAGGCCAGTAGGCCCAATCCGCCGGCTGTGCGGCAAGTGGAGGCGTGGGCCCAGGTGAGGGCGGTTGAGAGCAAGAGCGTGGGCTCAAGCGTTTTGGCACGGGGGGCCTTAAAAATCATCGGGGGTTCAGCGGGCCCTTCCTGTTCTCCCACCCTGAATGACCAGCGGCACCCCTAGCAGCCTGGGTGGTGGCGTGGCGGCAGGATGAGACTGGCAATGGGGCTCGGGGGTCCCCATTCCCTGGCATTGCGGCACCAGGCCGCTTGGAGGGGCCCCTTGGGTGCCGAGCTTGGGTTAGGGTTAGCCCCCAGGAGGCTGGCAGGCCTGATCGGCCAGGTGTGCGGCGAGTGAAGTGGCGTGCAGAGGTGATGGCACTGGCGAGCGGGAGCGTGGGCCTAAGCGTTTTGGCGCTGGGGGCATTTGAAAGTCGCCGGGGGCCCAGAGCGCCCTACAGGTTCTCCCACCCTGAATGACCGGTGGCGCCCCTAGGGGCCGGTAGGGGAGGGGCAGTAGAGTGAGTCCAGCGCTAGGGCTCGGGGGTCCCCAATCCCCGGCATTGTGGCACCAGGCCTTTGGAAGGGACCCCTCGGGGTCCGACCTAGGGTTAGGGTTAGCCCCCAGGAAGCAGGCCGGCCCGATCCGCTAGCTTTCGGCAAGCGGAAGGGCGGCCTGAGAAGAGGGCGCTGACAAACAGGAGCATGACCCCAAGCGTTTTGGTGCGGGGGGCCTTCGAATGTCGCCGGGGGCTCGGAAGCCCCTGCCCGTTCTCCCGCCCTGAATGACCGTGGCGCCCCTAGCGGTCCGGGTGGCGGCGGGAAGGCAGGGTGAGTCCCACGCAGGGGCTTGGGTGTCCTCAATCCCCGGCGTTGTGGCGCTAGGCCCCTTGAAAGGGGCCCCTCGGGGGGGACCTGGGTGTAGGGTTAGCCCCAGGAGGCCGGCAGGCCCAATCCGCAGGCTGTGTGGCATACGGTGGGGCAGGCCGAGGTGAGGCCGCTGGCGAGTGGGAGCATGGCTCCAAGCATTTTGCAAAGTGGGCCTTCGAAGGTCGTCGAAGTCTCGGAGGGCCCTGCCCGTTCTACTGCCCTGTATAACCGGGGGCACCCCTAGCACCCTGGGTGGCGGTGGGGCAGCCGGGTGAGTCCAGTGCTGGAGCTTGGGGGTCCCCAATCCCAGGCGTTGCTGCTCCAGGCCCCTTGGGATGGGCCCCTCAAGGACCGACCTAGGGTTATGGTTAGTTCCAGGTGGCCGGCAGGCCCGATCCGCCGGCTGTGTGGCGAGCGGAGGGGCGGGCCAAGTTGAGGGCGCTGGCGAGCTGGAGCGAGAGCCCAAGCGTTTTGGCGCGGTGGGCCTTCGAAGGTCACCGGGGGCTCGGAGGGCCATTCCCGTTCTCCCATCCTGAATGAGGACGGCGCCCCTATCGGGCCGGGTCGTGGCGGGGCAGCAGGGTGAATCAGGCGCTGGTGCTCGGGGGTCCCCAATCCCCAGCGTGGCGGTGCCAGGCCCCTTGGGAGAGGCCCCTTGGGCGCCAAAGTAGGGTTTGGGTTAGCCCCAGGAGGCCGGCAGGCGTACGGAGGTGCTGGCCGAGGTGAGGACGCTGACGAGGGGGAGCGTGGGCCCAAGAGTTTTCGCTCGTGGGCCTTCGATGTTCGCTGGGGGCTCGGAGGGCACTGCACGTTCTCCCGCACTGAATGACCGGCGGCACCCCTAGCGGCCAGGGTGGTGGTGGGGCTGCAGGGTGATTCCAGCGCTGGGGTCGGGGGTCCCCAAACCCCGGCGTGTTTTGCGCCACTCACCTTGGGAGGGGCCTTCGTGGGCCGACCTAGTGTTAGGGTTAGACCAAAGGAGGTCGGCAGGCCCGATCTGCCAGGTGTGCAGTGAGTGGAGTGGCGGGCCGAGGTGAGGGCGCTGGCGACAGGGTTCGTGGGCCCAAGTGTTTTGGCGCTGGGGGCCTTCGAAGGTCACCAGGAGCTCTGAGGCCCTGCCCGCTCTACCGGCCTGAATGACCGGCGGCGTCCCTAGGGGCCCGGGTGGTGGCAGGGCGGCAGGGTGCGTCCGGCGCTGGGGCTCGAGAGTCCCCAGTCCCTGGCGTGGCAACGCCAGGCCCCTTTGGAGGGGCCCTCAGGGACCGACCTAGGGTTAGGGTTAGCCCCGAGGAGGCCGGCAGGCCCGATCTCCCAACTATGTGGGGAGTGGAGAGGTGGGCCGAGGTGAGGGTGCAGGGGAGCGGGTATGTGGGCCCAAGCATTTTGGGGCTAGGGCCTTCGATGGTCGCCGGGGGCTCGGAGGGCCCTGCACATTCTCCCGCCATGAAGGACCAGCGACGCCCCTAGCTCCCTGGGTGGCAGCGGGGTGGCAGGGTCAGTCCGGCACTCGTGCTTGGGTTTCCCCAATCCCCAGCGTTGCGGTGCCAGGCCCCTTGGGAGGGGCCCCTCGGGGACTGTCCTAGGGTTAGGTTAACCCCCAGGAGGCCAGCAGTTCCGATCCGCCGACTGTGCAGTGAGCAGAGGGATTGACCGTGGTAGGGCGCAGTCGAGCGGTAGCGTGGTACCTAGCGTTTTGGTGTGGGGGGCCTTCTTATTTCACCGGAGGCTCGGAGGGCCCTGCCAGTTATCCCGCCCTGAATGCCCGGCGGCGCCCCTAGCGGCCCATGTGGCGGCGGGGCGGCAGGGTAAGTCCAGTGCTGCTCCTCGGGGGTTTCCAACACCCAGCATTGTGGCGCCAGGCCACTTGGGATGGGGCCCTAGGAGACCTACCTAGGGTTAGTGTTAGCCCCCAGGAGGCTGGGAGGCCCGATCTGCTGGCTGTGCAGCGTGCGGAAGGGCGGGCCGAGGTGAGGGCACTGGAGAGTGGAAGCGTGGGCCCAAGCGTTTTGGCGAGGGAACCCTTCGAAAGTTGCCGCGGCTCGGAGGGCACTGCCCATTCTCCCGCTCTGAATGACCGGCAGCACCCCTAGCAGCCCTGGGGGCAGCGTAGCGGCAGTGTGAGTCTGGTGCTGGGGCTCCGGGGTCCCAAATCCCCGTCGTTGCGGAGCCAGGCCCCTTGGGATGGGCCCCTAGCGGGCCTACCTAGGGTTAGTGTTAGCCCCCAGGAGGCTGGGAGGCTTGATCCGCAGGCTGTGCAGCAAGTGGAGGGGTGGGCCGAGGTGAGGGCACTGGTTAACGGAAGTGTTGGCCCAAGCGTTTTGCCTGGGGGGGCTTTCGACGGTTGCCGGGGGCTCGGAGGGCCCTGCCCGTTCTCCCGCCTTAAATGACCATAGGGGCCCCTTGTTGCCCCGGTGGCAGTGGAGCAGCAAAGTGAGTCTGGCGCTGAGGCTCGGGGGTCACCAATCCCCAGCGTTGCGGCCCCAGGCCCCTTGAGAGGGCCCCCTCGGGTGCCGACCTAGGGTTAGGGTTACCCCCAGGAGGCCAGTAGGCCCAATCTGCTGGCTGTGCGGTGAGCGGAGGGGCAGGTTGAGATGAGGGCGTTGGCGTGCGGGAACGTGGGCCCAAAATTTTGGAGCGAGGGGCCTTCGAAGGTCACCAGGGGCTCAGAGGGTCCTGCCCGTTCTCCCGCCCTGAATGACCGGGGGTGCCCCTTGTGGCCCGGGTGGCAGTGGGGGGCATGGTGAGTCCGGCGCTGGGGCTCAGGAGTCCCCAATCCCCATCGTTGTGGCGCCAGGCCCCTAGGGAGGGGCCAATAGGGGGCTGACCTAGGGTTTGGCTTAGCCCCCAGAAGGCCCGCAGGCCCGATCCACCAGCTGTGTGCGGAGCGGAGGCGAGGGCCGAGGTAAGGGCGCTGGCCAGCGGGAGCGTTGGCCCAAGCATTTTGGTGCGGGGGGCCTTCGAAGGTGGCCGGTGACTTGGAGGGCCCTTGCCATTCTCCCTCCCTGAATGAATGGCGGCGCCCCTAGGGGCCCAGGTGGCTGTAGGGCGGGAGGGTGATTTGGGCGCTGGAGCTCGGGAGTCCCGAATCCCCGGTGTTGCGGCAATAGGAACCTGGGATGGGCCCCTCCGGCGCCCACCAAAGGTTAGGGTAACACCCAGGAGGCTGGCAGTCCAGATCCACAGGCTGTGCAGCGAGCGGAGGGGCGGACCGAGGTGAGGGCGCAGGCGAGCGGGAGCATGGGACCAAGCGTTTTGGCGTGGGGGGCCTTCGAAGGTCGCCAGGGGATCGGAGGGATCTGCCAGTTCTCCCTCCCAGAATGACCAACGGTGTTCCTAGTGGCCCGGGTGGTGGCGGGGCAACACAGTGAGTCCGGCGCTGGGGCTCGGGGGTCCCAAATCCCAGGCATTGCGGTGCCAGGCCCCTTCGGAGGGGCCCCTCAGGGACCAACTTAGGGTTATGGGTAGCCCCAGGAGGAGGGCAGGCCTCATCCACTGGCTCTGCAGCGAGTGGAGGAGCGAGCCAAGGTGAGGGCGCTGAGGAGCGGGAGCGTGGGCTCAAGCGTTTTTCATGGGGGGGCCTTCGAAGGTCGCCGTGGGCTCGGAGGGCCCTGCCCGTTCTCCCGCACTGAATGACCAGGGGCACCCCAAGCATCCCGGGTGGCGGCGGGGCAGCAGGGTGAGTCCGGCGCTGGGGCTCGGTGGTCCCTAATACCTGGCGTTGTGGCGCCAGGCCCCTTGGGACGTGCCCCTCGGGGGCTGACCTAGGGTTTGGGTTAGCCCCCAGGAGACTGGCACGCTCATTCCGCCCATGTGCAGTGAATGGAGGTTTGGGTCGAGGTGAGGTAGCTGGCGATCGGGACCGTGGGCCAGAGCATTTGGCTTTGGATCGGGGTGCCTTCGAAGGTCGCACGTGGCTCGGTGGGTCCTGCCTGTTCTGTAGCCCTGAAGGACTGGCGACACCCCTAGCTCCCCATGTGGCAGCGGGGCAGCAGGGTGCGTCCGGCGCTGGGACTTGGGGGTCCCCAATCCCTGGCATGTGGTGCCAGGCCACTTGGGAGGGGCCCCTTGGGGGTGACCTAGGGATAGGGTTAGCCCCCAGGAAGCCAGCAGGCCGGATCCGCCAACTCTGCAGCGAGCGGAGGGGTGGGCCGAGATTAGGGAGCAGGCGAGCAGGAGCGTGGGAGCCAGAGTTTTGCGCGGGGGGCCTTCGAAGGTCGCAGGGGGATCAGAGGGCCCTGCCCGTTCTCTCTTCCTGAATGACTGGCAACGCCCCTAGCACCCTGGGTGCTTGCGGGTTGGCAGAGTGAGTCCAGCCCTGGGGCTCGGGGGTCCCAAATCCCCAGCATTGCGGTGCCAGGCTCCTTGGGAGGGGCCCCTTGGGGGCCGACCGAGGGTAAGTGTTAGCCCCCAGGACTCCAGCAGGCCCCTTCCGCCAGCTCTGCAGCAGGCGGAGGGGCAGGCCGAGGTGAGGGCACTGGCGAGAGGGAGTGTGGGCCCAAGCGTTTTGGCGTGGGGGGCCTTCAAAAGTCGCCGGGGGCTTGGAGGGCCCTGCCCGTTCTCTCGCCCTGAAAGACTGTCGGTGCCCCTAGCAGCCCGGGTTGCTGTGGGGCGGCAGGGTGACTCCAGCGCTGGGCTCGGGGGCCCCAATCCCCGGCGTTGTGGCACCAGGCCCTTTGGGAAGGGCCCCTCGGGGGCCGACCAAGGCTTAGGGTTCAGCCCCAGGAGGCCGGCAAGCACTGCGATAAGTGGCTCTGGCAATGTAACAAAAATGCCATACACTTATCTGTAAGAAATAACAGTGTACAGGAACCCTCTTAGCCCTAACATCATCCTTTGTGAATATGGAAGCCAGCCCCAAAGTGGTCGTGGAAGTCTGACGAAAGGGCTAAGCACTTTTCTCTGAGTCACCACACTGTACAGGGAAAGACCAATGTACATCATCTTTCACGAGTAGGAAGCATTAATGAAAAGGTTCTGGAATTTCGAGGACTCTGACCCATCCTTATTGGTAATAAACCACCGTGTACAGGAAAACACCTTCAACTCTCATCAGCCTCCTCAATCCTGATTCTGATTCAACTTTGGGTGTGTAGGACTAGGGAAATGTCCACATCTTATTGCTAAGAAAGAACGATGTCAGGGTAATGCCCTTCAAGTCACCTCAGCCTTCCTGAAGACGGCAGCAGGAATCAAGCTGGTTATGTTAACATGAGGTAAGGAAGATGAGCATATAAGTGAGAAACAACAGTGGGCAGGACCTCTCTTCCAAGGAACAGTATCTTTGCTTAATGTTCAATCCCTATGGTAAGTGGTTGTGGGCATTTGTGAGGTCAAAATCTTGAGTGTTTTGTAAAACCTCTTGGCCATTCACAGATGAGACTAAGGTAGTTGGGGACTCCTAGGCAGTGATTTGTCCACTGTCAAAAATATGAAAAGATAAAAGAGACAGATGAGGTCTCCTCAGGCATTGTCCTTTATCCTCATCCTCCGTGAGGATGGCCATCTCTGGACAGCTCAGTGGCAGGGTCTCATTCACAGTGGGGGCATCTGTTCCTCACAGACATCAGGCAGGGAAATGGATTTGGTTCTCTGTGCCAGCCCAGCCACAGCTGAGTGTCACAGCACCCTCTCGTGGGCTCATAAGAGTTTCACTGTCACCAGGCAGGTCATTGTATTTGATAAACCACTGTGAGAGTTTGCAATCGCCTTCATCTGCAACCTCCTAGAGGCAAATGCAGGTGTCTGGTACCATGTGAAGTCATGTGAAGGCATTGTGAGAAATTGTCCTTTTGGTTAAGAAAAACATGGCTGGGGCTCCTGGCTGGCTCAGCCAGTTAAGCATGTGCCTTTGGCTCAGGTTATGATCCCAGGGTTCTGGGATCGAGGCGAGGCTCCCTGTTCAGCAGGAAAGGAGTTAGGGAAATAGCTTAGAACCCACATAGAATGTGAATAAAGGGGAGTGAAATGGAATTTGGTCTGTGTTTTGCTTTAGGGATTGGAAGTTAGTTTTTTCTCAATTGTGATGGTTCTTGAAACAGAGAAGCTGTATTGGTTTTTTTTTACCTTTAATTTTTTTCTAATAATAATTTTTTATTATGATATGGTAGTCACTATACAGTATTTCCTTAGTTTTTGATGTAGTGTTCCATGATTCATTATTTGCATATAACACCCAGTGCTCCATGCAATATGTACCTTCCTTAATACCCATCACTGGCCCATCCCAATCCCCCACCCCTCTCCCCTCTGAAGCCCTCAGTTTGTTTCCCAGAGTCCATAGTCTCTCGTGGTTCATTCCCCCTTCTGTTTAGGGTCCATTGTCTAAAGGGACAGACAGTGGAAGTTCACCGAATATAAGATCGAAATTTCGTTGTTCATTATAGATGCCGCTAAGTAGTTCCCAGTCATTTCATTCTACTGTAGTAATTCATTATACCTGTGCAGGTGCACGTGGAAGACAATTGATGCATGTTTAGTGGTAATAAAACACGCCCCTCAGTAGTAGAATAATAGAGGATGCACATGTGTAAAATTATTCGACTACAGCTTCCATGCTTTCCCTTTGGTTCCTTATTATCTATGAAATTGGACAATTTTTGTTCTCTAGGCTTAAAACTCATTGTCAGTATTCAGAGTTTTTCAATGCTGATCTTCTCCTGTATAAGTTACCAATAACCTAAAATATGTATGAAATTTAAAAAACGCTATATTGAAAATGACAGCAGGGAAGTTCCATTTTGTGAATATTGTGTCAATGGATCTCTATTTTGACATCAGTGTTCATTAGAAATGATGACATTTCATGTGAGTATAAATATCAATGTGAAAAAGGAAAGGTAGGAAGAACCTTGAATGTTTAAGTAATTGCTGAAATGACAGGAGTGTGTGTGTGTGTGTGTGTGTGTGTGTGTGTGTGTGTGTGTGTGTGTGTGTGTAATTGATTTTCAGTGAATGGTTCAGCTTCTTGTAGGGCCTCCGAGAGAGCCCAGATGAACCTTTCAATGAGTTGGTATCTGTTTTCAGAACATGGGAATCTCTTAGTCCAATAGTCAATCAGGCAAGCTTTGAGGTCTTGAAGAGTTTCAGTCCTCAGCGATGGTGTTGCAGACCCTTGTGAGCAAACCCTAGGGTATGCTCACAGCCCTCATTTGCTGGTAGCAAGGTGTGACGATTTCAGAGGGCATTTCCCAAAGAAGTACCTCTTGAGTCTCTGTCCTTGTCAGTTCCCTACACTTCCTTACACTAGTTATGTGTTCAATGTGTTTCAGGATAATCCCCACATGTGATTTTTGCTATTTCCTACTAGTCCTATCTGTTTCTCATGTTCTTCTTTTATGGTCGGTGTTGGGAAGCAACCTGTGCGGTGTAGGAAGGGGTGTGGTAGTTGTCTGCCTTCAGAGGACCGAATGATGCCTAGAAATTGTACTGTAGTTTGAGGTCAATTGTCCATCCTCTGAGTGTCAGGAATTCCATCACTTTACATTGATGCTAGTCTGTTCTTCAAGCTGTCTTCAGAAATAAGGACGTCATCCATCTAGGGAATACTGATTTGTGTGTATGTTTTCATTTTAGGAAAGGCCTTGCTGCTCCTGAAAATAATACTGTAGAGCACCCTTTCCTGTTCTTATTGGCCATCAGTCAATCTTTTGTGAAGTATTCCTTTATAAATAGACTTTTTATGGTTGATGAGCAGGAATTCTTATTGACAAGTCTTTGTCAGTGTGTGTATTGCAAATCTTACTTCCCAGCCTGTGGTTCACTTTTTCATTTTCTTATGGTCATAAGATAAGGAGAAATGTCACATTTTTATGAAGTCCCACTGAATTCTTTTAAATGGTTAGTGCACCCTATGTCCTGCCCCAAGATTGACAGGTTCTACGTTTTCTTTCAGAAACTGTCCAATGGGAAACACAATCCATCACAAATTTATAAATTGCATTTTTAATTATAATAGGGTATTTATACACTGTTTTGGATTTTCTATGTACACAATCGTATTATCTTTGAATAGTCACAATTATCCCCTCAATTCTTATACTTTTTGTTTCTCTTGCCTTCTAACACTGGTAAATTCTCCAATGCAACGTTGAGTAGAGCAGCATTGTTTGAAGATTTTAATATACCTTTCTCAATATCTGACAGAAAAAGCAGACAAAACATTGGTAAAATGTGACCTAATGGACATATAGGGAACATTCCATAATAAGTGCAGAATACATTATTTTCAAGTGGTCATAGTCTCTTTACCGAAATAGATGATAGGTGGGGCCACGAATCAAGTCTACAAATGTTAAACCCTGAAATTAACTAGATTCTATTCTTAGACCACAGGGGAATTGAGCCACAGTCATAGGAAAAAGAAAACCAGGAAGTCCTTCAATGTTTAAAAATTAAATGGAACTTTGCTACATATCCTAAAGGTGAGGGAGGGAATCTCAATGGAAATTCTGAACCTTTTCTACATGAGGGCTCACGCACAATGGCACTTTCTTTGTGAAGAGCATTATAATAACCTAGACAGGAGTTGAGCCTTAAGTCAGAGTTCTGCCTGCCCCAGCCACACCTGGCAGCCTTGGCCTGTGGTCCCCCTCAGCTGTCCTTTCTGGTGGCCCTGAGCTAAGGGGTCAACATTGCCATATGGAAATGGGAAGCTCCCCACTCATAGTGATGGCGGTGCCCCCTCCCCAGCTGCCCTTTCTGGTGGCTCTGAGCTAAGGGGGTCAACATGGCCGTATGGAAATTAGAAGCTCCCCACTCTTAGTGATGACGTTGCTATCGTATCGTCCTCACCAGTCCAACAACATGATTTCTGAGTGAACTATGACACAAGAGTGACTTCTTGGCCTTCCTTCAGGTTTGAAAATCATCTGGTGAGTCATCTATTAGGAATATGGATTCAACATGTGTTCTTTCTTCTGGAAAAGAAATAGACCCAATAGCAATTATGGCTTCCTGAGCACCTGTTCCTGAGAGACATCATACTGGCTCTTTGTAGCATTCTGCCTCTTAAACTTCTCAACTAGGGTGTAGATATTTTTAGGCACATTTTCAGGTGGTTAGACAGGGACTCAGATGATATGAGTCACAGCGGATTTTAGTGTCAGAAACCTAAGTGGGATCCCCAAATTGACTCCAAATCCCTTGTTGTTCCATACAGGGTACTATTTCCCTCTTATCTCTGGTCTTCTCGATCTGGAAACCTATCAAGTATCAGGATTTTCTTGTCATGTGGACAACTGGAACGAATTCAGCGGGCCTTTTCACCTCTGCCCATGGTGATCATTAAGATCATTATCTCAGTGGAGGACCTCTGGGTAAGATACTCAAAGATCCTTAGGAATACAGACAGTATAATATTTTCCTGGTATTAAAGTTACAGAAACCAACTATCATTTTTAGTCGATTCAGGCTCTGGTATGTTCAAACCGTGCTGTAAAACTGGTCTGAAATAGTATTTAAAAACACTCAGCTCAGCCTCTTCTACAAAGTGAGCCAATGCTTATAAACATGGCTAAAATATTCCCTTACCTACGATGACTTCCCAGCCATCATAGTGTTTATATGGTATGACTGTGACTTACATTAGTCAACATTTGCAGAGAAAGAACTTAGTGCATCCAGGGGGCACTTCATGTCGAAATTAGTTTGTGACAATGAGCTACTGTGTTTTATTCTGCAGTCCAAGGGAATGGTGCCAGACATCTCTAAGGTGTCTAGCAGTTCTACAATTCTGATTTTAAGTGGTCTGTGTGCTTCAGAGATTTGGGCAGGAGAAGGGCAGGAGTCCAGAGACTGTGAACACTCTGTCACCTGTGCTGACCATGGAGCAGGCAGCCTTCTGTGGACAACATTTTGATTTCTTGGTACTCTTGGGAAAGGTGCTTTTGTCTCATATTCCTCCATTTAGGAGTAATTATAACGATGAAAGTAATTTTTATCTTATATCATCTGTGGGCCCTGATCCTGGGCTCCCAGGGAAGCTATCCTTTAACATTTTACCCGGCTCAAAATGACTGGGCAACACCTCAAAGCATGGGCCCTATTTCTGCCCCAAGCACATGTTGTACATCTGCTTCGAGAAGAAAACAATAACCAAAAATGCCAACATAAAGATAAGACAAAATAAAGAACCTCTTTGGCTCCCATAATATTAAAGTCATACTGACATGTATATACTGAAAATGCATGAAATCATTGCATTTCCTAAAGCCCAAGTCTTGGAGGGTCTGAGAGTCACTGACCTTGCCCAGAACCAGGCACACCCCAGCAGGGAGGGCTGGTGCAGAAAGGGAAGGGGCAGGACTCTGAGGGTGGTCTGCAGCTAGAGGGGTCCCTGGAATGGGCCAGGTGTGTGTGGAGGCCCCAGCCCACGAGCCCACCCATGCCTGTGCCTGGTGTTGGGTAGAGGAGGCTCCTCTTGGGCCCCCTGCACTTTCAGGGTTCCAGGGGCTTGAGGGCGGGTTGCCCAGCATCCAAGGAGCTCAGGCACAGCCCTCCCAGACAATTCACCACTTGGGGGTGGAGCTACATCACTGTGGGCGGTCCCAGATTTGCAGTGGGTTGCAGACCTGGGGCAGAAGGGGCACTGAGAGAGAGAGAGTTGCCCTGTGGAGATCCCTGCTGGTGAGTGAGCAGCATGCACTGGGGTGTGGGTCCGGGTCAGGGTGCGCCCCAGGTGGGAGGCAGGGTTCTGGAAGGGAACGTGGAGAGGGTTCATTGTGTGGACTCAGGTGAGTTTTCCTTTTCCTTTTAAAGTCTCTTCTGCCCCATGTCCTCAACTGGCCTTATTCTCCATCCCCGTGAACTATAGGGCGCCCGCTCACCTGAGCTTTTGTGGGATGGGTTGCAGAATTTCAGGGTTTCCCCTGTTCCCCTGGAAGAGTGCGGGAAAGGACCTCACACAATCCCCACCTTCAGTTCTCTGACACAGTGCAGGTGATGCCTCTTGGGCATTAACCCGAGTTCAGCAGGGTGTGCCCTGGTCCCCCAGGCACAGGTGTGGCAGTAGCAAGCCCCAGAGCCGTCCCCCAACTTAGCATTATGCCCCCTGTGCCCCAAGGTTAGTGGTAATTGGCTATTAGAAGCATGCAGGAAAATCCTCCAGGTGGGGGCCTGGAGGCGGGCGTAAACCAGACCCCACTCTAGTTGCATTGGGAATAGACGAATTGAGGGTTTCTTTAGAAGAGTAAGTCTGCTTTCCAGAAAAGGCAAGGTCATTGGTCTGTTGAGAATGAAGAAAATTACTGCTAAACAACAAGTATGTGTTGCCCCTTCGCCCAGAAACCGAAGCAGGTGTGCAGGCTTTAGGTCATAGGTGCCTTCTTCTCCACAGCTGAGAACACTTCTCTGCTCTGGCTCCTAGACACCCGAGGTTTTGAAAGTCAGCATCAGAGTCAGCGAGGCAGATTGTCACAGGACGCCAGTGTTCAGAGAAAGCACAGGTATGTTTGGCAAAATGTCCTATCTATGTCAGGGCTGGAGGTAAAACCTCTCATTATACCAAACCTCCTGGGCTTTTCTCTTTTCTCTAGTTGAGCCACAAAGTAAAATTGAAGTAGCTGTCAGCATTCTGGGTTTGGTGCAAGAATTACTTAGTTTCCCTGGAGGTAGAACATTGCAGGGGATCACAATTTCTCTGTCCATTTATTGCTTACAAATGTATTTTGACCATCTGTTTCCTAGGAACCCTCTTTTATTAGAAAGGGAAGGTGAGATTCACTCTGTGCCTGTTTGTAACATCTAATTTGTTCCTTCCTGTAACACTGTTTATTCAATTATGCCTTAGATATGGTTGAGTGGTCAGCATCTAGAGTTAGGTGGCTTTTATCATCTGATACAGACTTGGATGATGTCATTTGACAAAGGTGATGTTTCATCATTGATTAGTTTATTCATCAGAAGAGTTAAAATTAGGGTGGAGGGAAAATTCAAAATTATCCAAAGCGGCCTGTTCCTGTTTAAAAGTTGAGCTTGACTTTCTAGTTTTACTAAAAGTATTATCTCGATATTTTGAGGTGCCATATTCTCTCTGTAGTTTCTTTGGTGGTGGAGTCAGAAGGAGAGTCTGGGAATTCTTTCGGAGAGTGGCATGCTGGTGGCTTCAAGGGGCTTGGCATCAGGAGCCTTGGGGTGAATTCTGCAACTGCTTGCCTAACCCTGGGTGCATCTCCCAGAGGTTTTGTTTCCTCTTATGAAATTGCCGGCAGATAATGTTCTGCTTGAAGGGGAACCCTCCCATCCTGTTGGTGGGAATGCAAAGTGGTGCAGCCAGTCTAGGAAACAGTGTGGGGGTTCCTCAAAAAGTTAAACATTGAACAACCCCATGATCCAGCTATTGCTCTCCTAGGTATTTACCCAAAGGATACAAAAATGTGGATTCAAAGGGGGTCCATGCACCATGATGTTTAGAGCAGCAATGTCCACAGTAGCCAAATTATGGAGAGAATCCCAAAGTCCATGCACTGATGAATGGATCAAGCAGATGTGGGATACCTATATATAATGGAATATGACCCAGCTTCAAAAAGAATGAAATCTTACCACTTGCAAGGATGTGGATGGACATAGAGTGTATTAAGCTAAGCAAAATCAGTGAGGAAAGACTAATATCCTATCCTCTCATGCTTGTGGAATTTCAGAAAGAAAACAGATGAACAGAGTGTTGGGGTGATGAGAGAGGCAAACAAGGAAATAGACTCAACGTTGGAGAACAAACTGAGCGTTGCTGCAGGACAGGGGTGTGGGGGGAAGAGTTAAATGGGTGAGGGGTATTAAGGAGGGTACTTGTGATGAGCACCAGGTACTGTATGCAGGTGAGGAATCACTAAATCCTACCCCTGAAGCGAATATTCCATGGCATGTGAACTAACTGGAATTTAAGTAAAAGAAGAAAGGAAAAAGTGTTCTGCTTCATGAAGAGTGAGGTAAAATTGTAGTGATTTGGGCTGTACTATTCTATAGAGGATAGATGTAAAACACCCTGTTGTAGGATACACTAGTTTCTTATCACATAAGGAGTCCTCAGAAAGCTGCAATGAAAGATTCAGGTCTCAGAGCATCTTCATGTTCCACTGATATGTTACAGTTTGCACAGGTAGGAAAGAAGGTGGAGAGAAAGGCAACAGAAGGGGAAAGTAGGTGTGAACCTTTCATTAGTTAGCATTATATCTTTCTCATGAAAGCCTTGCGCCAGTGTGATTTTGGAAGAAGAGGGGGAATCCGGGAGCATTGGAGGAGACAGGGGAGTTCCAGGTCTGGGTAAAGCTGACAGGGGTCCCAGATGAGAGCTGAATGCATTCTGCAGCAGGGTGTGGGCAGGGTGGGCTCCAGGGGTGGCTGTGGGTCTCCTGGGTGAGAGTTGTGACAGGTGAGGGCTGTGTGCAAGTTCCTGGCTGAGGACAAGGGAGGCACAGGCGGAGAGCTGGCAGAGAACCTTCTTCTGGGCCACCAGCCTCACCCAACACACACAGCCTCATCTTCTGTCCCTGTCACTCCAATTCAGACTTCTCCGAAGGTGAGTGAGAACACATCAAGAGCATTCTGAACAAAAGGGAAAGCATGTGCAATGGCTCTGGGGCAGGAGATTTCCAGGTATGTCCAGGAGCAGCAAGAAGGCCCTGTGGCCACAGGAGACAGCTTAGGACATGAGCTCAGAGAGGTGACAGAAAGCCATTCCAGGGCTATAACCCCATGAGACCCTGTTTCACTAGGCCATCCTGGCTACAGTGTTGAGAACAGATGACAGAGGGTTGAAGACAGCAAGGCAGGTCAATGACGAGGCTTTTCCAGGAACTCAGGCACTGTGGACCAGACAGGTGGCCTTGGATGGAGTGGTTAGACCTATTCTGGGTCCATTTTGAAGATGGAGCTCACAGGATTTGCTGATGGGTTAGCTATTAGGAGCAGGAGAACGGAGGCGTTGGGGTAACTCCCAGCTGTTGTGGGTTGTCCTGATCGAGGGGAAGGAGAGTGTTTCTGGGGATAGGAGGTAGTCTGTGTTCCGCATCCTGAGGAAGGTGCCTTTCCCGGTGGGTCTGCTGATATTTGTGTCTGGGAGAACCTTTCACATCTCCTCCCTCAGCATTGCTTAAGTACAATTATCCCCCACTTTTTAAGCGTTCACAGTAAGACACTGGGCTTTCTTGAAAGAACTATGTTATTACCCAGCTTCAGTAAGAGGAAGAGACCTGAAGAGGCTTTCCCTCTTATGCAAAAAGGTGAACAGTGAGAATCGCGTTCAGCATCTGTTTTGGGGAGAAGCACAACAGAGGCAGCGTGCACCCCAACCAGCTCCTTCCGCTGGGAACAGCTATCCACATCCAGCCACCAGCACTTTGAATGGTGTCTGTGAGCCTCTGCTGTGCTTTATCTTCATTTATGCTGGGCCTCCCTTAGAAACTTGTGTCCTGAGGCCTAAGAAAAGCCAAAGAGAAGGAATTTTGGAGTCTGAGCACACTGTCTAATTGTTCCGTGTAAATTAATGGCCATTCCTTCTTGACACCATTTCTGCTGTGCAAGGTTTCTCAGAAGCCCTGTACTTTCAAAGAGCAGGGAAACCTATACCCGATGCTTCAGGGTTAGTTTTAGACTCCATGCTGGACAGAACATTTCATGACTGTCGGATTTTCTCACTTCAACATTGAGACTTTGACCACCTTCACCCGTTTCTACCACCCCATCCCCGAATCTGGCACCTACCAATCTGCTCTCAGTGTCTATGTGTTCAGTATTTGTTTATTCCTCGTGGAATGTACATGAGAGCATCTGGTATTGGTCTTTCTGTGTCTGAGTTACTTGGCATAAGGCCCCCAAGGTCTGTGTTTCCATGTCTGGTTCTTGTGAATAATGCTGCAGTGAACGTGGGAGTGCATCTGTCTTTTTGAGGCAGTATTTTTGTGTTCTCCGAATCAATACTCAGTAGAGCCATTACTGGGTCATGGGGTAGTTGCATTAATTTTTTCAGGAACCTCCATACCGTTTGTCAGAGTGGCTGCACCAATTTCCATTCCCACCAACAATGCTCAGAGTCCTCTCGTCTGCACACCCTTGACCCCACCTGGGTGTCTGTCTCTGGGACAATAGGTGTTCCAACACTTGTGAGGGAATAAACAGTTGTGGGTTTGACTGATGTTTCCCTGACGATATTTAGTGATGTCGAACAACTTTTTCTGTCTGTTGGCACCTGTGAGCTGTCTTTGGAAAGTATCTATTCACATATTCCCCACATTTTTTATACAGTTTTTTTTGTTTGTTTGTTTTGATTTGTATGAGTGTTGTGTGTATTTTGGATGTTAGCCTCTTCTCACACATATGATTCGCAGATATTTTTTTTCTTATTGGGTCTGTGGCCTTGTAAGTTTTTGCTGGTTTCTTTTTCCGTGTGGAAGATTTCAGTTGAAGTTGTTCCACCTGTTTATTTTTGCTTTTGTTGCCTTTGCATTTGGTGTCCAATCTGAAGACTCTTTGCCAAAACCAATGTCGAGAGACTTAGTACCTGTGTCTTCTTGGAGGTTTATGGATTCAGGTCTTACGTTCATATCATTCATCCATTAAAAATTTTGTGTGTGGTGTAAGAAAGTGACCCAGTTATATTCTTCTGCATTTAGTGTCCAGTTTGCCTGTTACCGCTCACTGAAGAGACAGTCCTTCCCTCATGGCATATCTTCTGCTGCTGTGTCGTAAGTTAGGATCATCTACGTGTGGGTAAGTTTCTGAGCTTTCTGTTCTGTTCCACTGACCTGGTGTCTGTGTTTATGCCAGTACCATCCTGTTTTGATGACAACAGCTTTGTAATCTAGCTTGAAATCCACAGTGTGTTGTCTGCACCTTTCTTTCTTCACGTTGCTTTGGGTATTTGGGGTGTTTTATGATTCCATACAAGTTTGAGGACTGTTTTCTATTTGCTCGAATAATGCCACTGGAATTCAGATAGGGATTTCATCACATGTGTCAATTGCTTTGGGTACGATGGACATGTTCACATAATTAACTCTTCCAGTTAAGGAGCATGGCGTATGCTTCCATTTGTTTGTGTTGCCTTCCAAATCTTTGACCCATACATCCTGCCCCCCTCGACACACATGTTTTTCATTTCTTTTCTGCCATGTGTTGAGTGTACTATGTCTTTCTCATTCTTGGTTGCTTTTATTCCTAAATTTTTTTTGATGCAATTGTAAATGGCATTGCTTTTTTAATTTCTCTTTGCGAAAGTGTGTCATCAGTATACAGAAATGCAAGAAGTTGGGTCATCTGGGTGGCCCCATAGGTGAAGCGTCTGCCTTCAGCTCAGGTCATGAACCCAGAGTTCTGGGTTCGAGCCCCGTGTTGGGCTCCCCGCTTACAGAGGGTCTGTTTCTCCTTCTTTCTCACACTCCCCCTGCTCGTGCTTTTTCTCTTCCTGTCAAATAAATAAATAAAATTTGAAAATACATAAAGACAACAGGTCTCTGCATATTGACTTTATATCCTGCAGCTTTCTTGAATTTGTTTATTCTAACAGTTTTTTTTTTTTTTTTTGTGGAATCAGTCGGGATTTCATGTCATTTGCAAATAGTGACAGTTTTCCTGTATGGATTTCATATCTTTCTTTTTTTAAAATGATGTCACCCTACAGTACTTCATTTGTTTTTGATGTAGTGTTCCATGATTCATTGTTTGCATATAACACCAAGTGCTCATTATGACACATGCCCTCCTTTTTAAAAAAAAGAATTTATTTATTTATTCAACAGATATAGAGACTGCCAGCGAGAGAGGGAACACAAGCAGGGGGAGTGGGAGAGGAAGAAGCAGGCTCACAGCGGAGGAGCCTGTTGTGGGGCTCGATCCCATAATGCCGGGATCACGCCCTGAGCCAAAGTCAGACGCTTAACCGCTGTGCCACCCAGGGGCCCCAACAGGTGCCCTCCTTAATACCCATCACCAGGTTAACCCATTACCCTACCCCTCCCTTTCTGCAACCTTCAGTTTGTTTCCCAGTGTCAATACTCTCTCATGGTTCATCTCCCCCTCTCATTACCCCCTTCACTTTTCCCTTCCTTCTTCTAATGTCCTCCATGCTACTCCTTCCGTTCCACATAGGAGTGAAACCATATGATAATTGTCTTTCTCTGCTTGACTTAATTTCACTTAGCATAATCCCCTCCTGGTCCATCAACGTTGGTGCAAATGGGGGGTATTCATCCTTTCTGATGACTGAGTAATATTCCATTGTATAGATGAACCACATCTTCTTTCTCCAATCATCTGCTGAAGGACATCTTGGCTCCTTCCACAGTTAGGCTATTATGGACATTACTGCTATGTACATTGGGATACAGGTGCCCCTTCTTTTCATTACTCTGTGTCTATGGGGTAAATACCCAGTAGTTCAATTGGTGGGTCTTAGGATAGCTCTGTTTTTAACGTCTTGAGGAACCTCCATATTGTTTTCAAAAGTGGCTGTACCAGCTTGAATTCTCACGAGTAGTGTAAGAGGACTCCCCTTTCTTCACATACTCTCTGACTTTTTTTTATTTCTGTCTTGTTAATTTTTTTTCAAGATTTTATTTATTCATTCCACAGAGATAGAGACATCCAGCGAGAGAGGGAACACAAACAGGGGAGTGGGAGAGGAAGAAGCAGGCTCATAACGGAGGAGCCTGATGTGGGGTTTGATCCCATAATGCCAGGATCACGCCCTTAGCCGAAGGCAGAGGCTTAACCTCTGTGCCACCCAGGTGCCCCCTGCCTTGTTAATTTTAACATTTCTAACTGGTGTAAGGTGGTATCTCATTGTCATTTTGATTTGTATTTGCCTGATGGCAAGTGATGTGGAGCATTTTTTCATGTGTCTGTTGGCCATTTGTATGTCTTCTCTGGAGAAGTATCTCTTTGTGTCTTCTGCCCATTTTTTTGATGTCGAGTTTGAGGAGTTCTTTATAGATCTTGGATACCAACCCTTTATCTGTAATATCATTTGCAGATATCTTCTTCAATTCCATAGGTTGCCTTTTTGTTTTTTGATCATTTGCTTTGCCAAGCAGAAGCCTTTTATCCTGATGAAGTGCCAATAGTTCATTTTTTGCTTTTATTTCCTGTGCCTTTAGAGACGTGGCTTGCAAGAAGTTGTTGTGTCCAAGGTTGAAGAGTTCTTTTGATTTTGATATGAGACAGGAATCCATTATCTTATTTTCCTGATTGTATTCGAGTCCTCTGTCTTTCTTGGTGAGTCTAGCTAAGTTTGTCAGTTTTGTTTATCTTTCCAAAAAAGGCTGCTCTCATTTTCATTGTTTTTTTTTTTTTGTCTTTTTAGTCTCCGTTGGATTTATTAATGCATTCCTTTTTGTTATTTCCTTATTTCTACTAATTTGGGGCTTTGTTTGTTGTTTTTTTTTCTACTTATTTACCACATAAAGCAGGTTGTTTATTGGAGAGCATTTTCATGGATTGATGAAGACTTTAATTTCTATGAATGTCCCCCATAAAGCTACTTTTGCTGCATCCCATAAGTTTTTGTAGGTTGTCTTTTTCATCAGTGACCAGGTACTTCTAAAAGTTTTTTGATTTCTTCTTTGACTGTTGGATGTTCAGTAGCATGTTTTTAAATCTCCACATATTTTTTAAGATTATTTTAGTATCTGACAGAGAGTGAGACAGCGAGAGAGGGAACACAAGCAGGGGGGTGGGAGAGGGAGAAGCAGGCTTCCCACTGAGCAAGGAGCCTGATTTGGGGCTAGATCCCAGGATCCGGGGTCAAGACCTGAGCTGAAAGCACATCCTTAACGACTGAGCCACCCAGGCCCCAAAAATCTCCACCTATTTTTGACTGTCCCATTTTTTTCTTGAGACTGATTTCTAATTTCATATCATTGTGGTTGGACAAGATTTGAAGCAGAAGGTGAAAAGAGCATTCAGATGAAAGGTTTGTTTCCTGGAGGGTTTTCTGAGGGCAGACCATGAGTTCAGTGGGGATGGAGGAAGGTTTTGTGAGACGGGGGGTGGGGTTAACCCTCGTTAGAATTACTGACTACTACCATGCAGGCTGTGTGCTACCGTTCACACCATAGTCCTGATGGACTTGTACTTCATTAAATATTTTCTAGGAGGTGTAGGCATAGCCTTTACTTAAAGAAAGGTGCCATGTGGGTTCATGGCATTACCCCAGGTCAGCAACCAGGATGTATGGTATTGTGGGGTATCAGAACCAGGCTTTCTGTGGGAAGCGACAGAAATAGGGTATGGTGAGCTCCATGACCATAGGTGAGGTCCCTAGTGACCCACTGGGTGTTGGGTTCTGTGGATCTGTCTCATCAGGTGCTGTGGAATTCAGGGACACCCTCCTGTCTGTGGATTTGTGTGGAGACAGGTAGACATCAGTGTCTGGCCAGGCACGAGGGTCGCAATGGACCACCACCAGAGGTGCAGCGTGCGGGGGAGCCACTGCTTGGTTTCCCCGAAAGCTGACCAGGGTCTGTGACCGTGATTCCTAGCAGCTGCAAGGGAAGAGGAGGCCGGGGTGGTGCACACTTCCTAGACTTGTGCTCAGGACTAGTCTGGAGCCCACTGAAGTCAGCCACACCTGGCACAGAAGGCACCCAGTCAGTGTAGCTGTGGGCACTGCTCCCATGGCACTTTTGGGCCGGCTCCATGCTGCCACCTCCTGCTTTTCATCATCATCTTCAAGGTCATGTGCCTCTGCTCTTGCCCCATGGCCTCCGGGGTATTGTCCGTCCTCCATCTGGCCCTCGTCCCTGGTGCCCTGTGCAGTCCGATGACAGGGTAGCCTTCTCGAGACAAACATCTGGCCCTGATGGAAAACTTCCATGGATCTCTTGTGATGCGAGGATGATGCCCTGCCCTGGAAGGGGGCTGCAGGTCCAAAATCAGGAGAGCCATGTCTCCCTTTTCAGCATGGCCTGCACTCCCCTCAGTCTTCTTCAGGGAAGCTCTCCCCACTTCCTGAGATGACAGCTCTGAACTTAAAAATGAATGTTATTTTACATATCTCTATGCTTTAGTTCATCCATGGCATGTCTTTCAACCCCGTTAGTGGGGTCTTTTTGTTTAGCAGTTCTGAAGGGCTGTCTGCTCAAGGAGGGGATGACCTGGGCAGGGCAGCTTTCCCTCTCATCTCCCTCAGCATGTCTCTGAGGCCTGGGGCCAGCTGTCCCACTGAGGATTGAGGGACCTGAGCCAGCCCATCCTGAGCCCAGGCTGTGTCAGCTCATAGACTGATGCGTGTCGGAGCGGTGGGCAGCTGGCATGGGCCAGGGGCAGGCAGTGTCTCCTTCTCATTCCTTCCCTCCCTTCCTCCCAGAAGTAGCTCAGAGCAGCCTTCAACCCCTGCATCTCCAGATCCCTTGACCTGTGCCTCCTGTGTTCAGCTGGTGACCTTGGAGTTTCGCATGGATTCTACCTCCCGTACCCTCTCCCATAGCAGTTCCTTGATCAGGGGAGGGGTCGGACCCTTGTCTGCTTTTGGTCTTCTTCCTGTCCCGCACCGAGCCCACCGACCGTTTCATCTTCCATGTATGTGCTTGGAAGCAAGCCCATCCACAGAGAACCTATTAGCCAAATGGATCCAGGCAATGAACATTGAAGTAGAGATCCAGAATCCATAATAAACCTGCTCTGAAACCTGTCCCAAAGTCTGTGACTCTCTCACACTGAAACAGAAACAATAATAGCTTTCTGGACTGTGAAGTGATATGTGTCTCTACTTCCAGTCTTGAATGCATAGGTGCTGAACCTGGACAGAAAGGGACCATGGCTCCCGTGGGCTGGGATCCACAGTAAGAACGCAGTGAAATCTGAATTTTAGGCATTAAGTGAATAATTATTGTAGAGTGAATCCCAAGTAGGGCTTTTGCACATTGCACAGGAAAAGCTTTTTCAAAGAGGTTTCTGAAAGAAAAATCTTTTTTTAAAATTTATTTTAATTCCATTAGAGCTAACATAGAGTGTTACATTCGTTTCAGGTGTACAGTAGAGTGATTCAGTAATTCTATATATTACAAAGTGGTCATCAAGAAAAGTGTCCTCTTAATCCCCTTCATCTATTTCACTCATCCCTCTATCCACCTCCTCTCTGGTAACCATCCGTTTGTTCTCTATTGAAAAGAGTTTGTATTTTGGTGTGTCTCCTTTTTCTCTTTTAGTTATTTATTTTTGTTTGTTTTTTAAATTCCCCATTAGAGTGACATCATATGGGATTTGTCTTTCTCTGACTGACTGATTTTAGTTTGGATAATACTCTCTAGCTCCATCCATGTGGCTGCAAATGGCAAGGTTTCATTCTTTTTCAAGCCGAGTAATACTCCATTGTGTGTGTGTGTGTGTGTGTGTGTGTGTGTGTGTGTGTGTGTGTGTGAATACACACATCTATCATCTCATTTGTCAATTTTTCTACAGACACTTGGGTTGCTTCCATATTGTGATATTGTAAATAATAGTGCAAGAAACATAGGGGTGCACGTATCCTTTTTACTTACTGTTTTCCTATTCTTTGGGTAAATACGAGTAGTGTGATTGTTGGATCGTAGGGTAGTTCTATATTTAATTTTTTGAGGAAACTTCATACTGTTTTCCACGGTGGCCACCACAGTTTGCATTCCCACCCACAGTTCACGAGGATTCCCCTTCATCCACATCCTCCCAACACCTGCTCTTTGTTGTGCTTTTGATGTTAGCCATTCTGACAGGTTTGATGTAATACCTCATTGTCCTTTGGATTTACATTTTCCTGATGATGGGTGATGGTGAACATCTTTTCACGGGACTCTTGGCCATTTGTATTTCTTCTTTGGAGAAATGTCTGTCCATGTCTTCTGCCTATTTTTTAACTGAATTATTTGTTTTTTGGGGGGTCGAGTAGAATCAATTGTATATGTTTTGAACACTATTCCTTTATTGCATATGATCTTTGCAAATATCATCTCCCTTTGAGTAGGTTGTCTTATGATTTTTACGTTTTCATTGTTCTTCTGCTGTGTGGAAACTTTTTATTTTGCTGTATTCCCAATAGTTTATTTTTGCTTTCATTTCCTTTGCCTCAGGACACAGTCTAGAAAAACGTTGGTATGGTCCATGTCAAGAAGTTACCGTCTTCCCTCCTGTAGGATTTTTATGGATTCAGGTCTCATATTGAGGTCTTGAAACTGTTTTGTGTTTGTCTGTATTGTGTAAGAAAGCAGTCTAATTTCATTCTTTTGTGCGTAGCTGTCTAGTTTTCCCAACACCATTTGCTGTAGAGACTGTCCTTTTCCCTTTTGATATCGTTGCTTGCTTTGTGGAAGATTCATGGACCACATAATTATCGGTTTCTGTCTGAACTTGTATCCTGTTCCTTTGGTCGCTGTGTCTATTTTTGTGCCGTACTGTCTTGTTAGGATGACTGCAGCTTTGTAGTATAACCTGAAATCTGAAATAGTGAGTCCTCCAGCTTTGTTTTTCTTTTCCACATTGCACTGTCTGTTCGAAATCTTTAGTGGTTCCATACAAATATTTAGGATTGTTTATTCGAGGTCTTTTGTTCTTTAATTTAAATTCAATTAGCCAACTTACAGTACACCATTAGTTTCAGATGTAGTCTTAAATAAATTTTCAGTCGTGTGTAACACCCAGTGCTCATTGTATCATGTGGCCTCCTTAATGCTACTCACCCAGTTACCCCCCCCAACTTCTCCAACAATCATCAGTTTCTTGCGATAGTTAAGAGTCCATCATGGGTTTTCTCCCTCTCTGATGACTTCCCATTCTATTTTCCCTTCCTTCCCCTATGGTCTTCTTCCTTGTTTCTGATATTCCACATAGGAGTGAAAGCATATGATCATTGTCTTTCTTTCATTGACTTATTCCACTCAGCATAATACCCTCCAGCTCCACCCAGGTCAGTGTGATGGTAAGTATTCATCCTTTCTGATGGCTGAGTAATATTCCATTATATATATATATGATCCACATCTTCTTTATCCATTCATCTGTCCATGATCATCTGCACTCCTTCCACAGTTTGTCTATTATGGACATTGCTGCTATGAACACTGGGGTGCATGTGTCCCGTCTTCACTACATCTGTCTCTTTGGGGTCGATACCCCGTAGTGCAATTGCTGGGACATAGGGTAACTTTATTTATAACTTCTTGAGGAAACTCTGTACCATTTTCAAGAGTGGCTGTACCGCACTGCATTCTTACAGGGGTGTAAGAGGGTTCCCGTTTCTCCACATCCTCTCCAAGATGTGTAGTTTCATATCTTCTTATTTTTAGATATTCGGCCTCGTGTGGTAGGGCATCTATAGGGGTTTAGATTTCCATTTCCCTGAAGCCAAGTGATATGAAGCATTTATGCATGTATCTTTTGGTCACCAGTATGTCGTCATCATTGAAATGACTTCCCATTTTAATCCATCTCAAGACCTAAAGCTGGGTAAGGCACTGAAGCTGGATGATGCCATCGGTTGGAAGTGTGGAGAATTTCAAAAGATCTCCGTGGAGAGCAAGTTTAAAGGTCAGTGTGAAGCTACTAATTGGATCCGGGGACATCTCTGAAAGTGGGGGTTGCCTGGGATGGGCTGAGGGGGGCCCTCCGATTTTCCTATGAATCCTTGCTTCAGCCCCAAATGGACAGTTTCCTCCTGTGGGGCAGGGTGAGTCCTCTAGTCGTACAGAGGTGAGCCCAATGCCTGGTGCCTTGGAGGCAGGCAAACGGGGAGGGACCCTCAGCAGAAGACCCAGAGTTAGGTTAGGCCTCAAGAGACTGCAGGTCCGAACTGCCCAGTGCTCAGAGAACTCCCAGGCCGAGTGAGATGAGGGTACAAGGGCGGGTGAGTGTGAGCCTGAGGTTCCATCCGGAAGGGCCCACAAAGGTCGGGGTTCAGCAGAAGGAGCTCTCAGGGGGTGCCCCAATTCTCTTGCCCTGAATGCTCTGTTGTGCCCCAAAATGGTACAGTTTACTGTGGGTTGCAGGCTGAGTCCTACGGTGTGTCTTGGGTGTCCCCAATCCGCTGGAGTGGGGTGCCAGGACCCCGGGGAGGGGCCCCTCTGTGGCCAACCTTGGGTAAGGGTTAGTGTTCAGGAGCCCGGCAGGGACAATCTGCAGGCTGTGCGGCGAGCTCTGTGGAGGGCTGAGAGGAGGCCATTGGGGAGGGTGAGCATGGGCCTCAGGGTTGGGGCACGGGGGGCTGCCAAAGGATGGGGATGGGCTCCGGGGGCCTCCCCAAGTTCTCGTGCCCTGTAGGCTCTGTAGAGCCCCAAGGGGCACGGTTTCCTATCGGGTGGCAAGCTGAGTCCTGCGGTGGGGCACAGGTATCCCAATTACCCGGGTCTGTGGTGTAAGGCTCCTGGGGAGGCCCCCAAACCCACGGCAGACCTAGGGCTAGGGATAGGCCCAGGAGCCCCGCAGGCCCGATCTGTTGGCTGTATGGCGAGCTACACGGGCTGAGGTGAGGATGTGGGGAGAGTGAGCATGGGCCTCAGGGTTGGGGTGCGGGAGGCCACCGAAGTTCGCTGGTGACTCAGGAGGGCCCTCCTGGTTCTCCGCCCTGAATGCTCTATGGCCTCCCAAGGCACACGGTTTCCTGCAGGGTGGCAAACTGAGTCCTGCTGTGGGGCTCAGGTGTCCCGAATCCCCGCGGCTGCGGCTCCAGGCTCCTGGGGAGGGGCTCCTCCACAGATGAACTATGGTTAGGGTTGGGGCCCAGGAATCCCGCAGGCCAGATCTGCCCACTATGTGGCAAGCTCCGCCCTGGGCTGAGTTGAAGGTGCGGGGTGGGGTGAGCATGGGCTTCACGGTTGAGTTTAGGGATCGCCGAAGTTCGCCAGGGGCTCTGGGGGCCCTCCTGGTTCTTCCGCCCTGAATGCTCTACAGCCTCCCAAGGGGCACAGTTTCCCGCGGGCTGGCAGGCTTTATCCTTCAGTGGGGCTCAGGTGTCCCCAGTCCCTGGGGCTGTGGCACCGGGCCCCAGGGGAGGGGCCCTACCCAGCCGACCTAGGGTCAGGTGTAGGCCCCAGGAACCCGGCAGGCCTGATCTGCCGGCTCTGCGACGAGTTCGGTGGCAACCTGATGGGAAGGCGTGGGGCGGGATGAGTGTGGGCCTCAGGGTTGGGGTGTAGGGGCCACCGAGGATCCCTGGGGGCTCAGGGGGGCCCTACCAGTTCTCTTGCATGGGATGTTCTGTGGCGCCCCAATGGGCATGGTTTCCTGAGGGGTGGCAGGATGAGTCCCGTGGTGGGGCTCAGGTGTACCCAATCCCTGGGGTTAGGGTACAGATTAGGGTATGGGTTGAGGTTAGGGTATGGGTTAAGGTTAGGGTATGGGTTACGGTTAGGGTATGGGTGAGGGTAGGGGTTAGGGTTAGGGTAAGGAGAGGGTACGGGTTAGGGTTGGGTTTTGGGGTTACAGGTTAGAGGTTATGGGTTAGGGTACAGATTAGGGTTTAGGGTACGGGTTAGGGTTTAGGGTTCGGGTTTAGGGTTAGGGTTAGGGTTGGAGTACGGGTTAGGTTTAGGATATGGGTTAGGTTTAGGGTATGGGTTAGGGTACGCATTAGGGTACGGTTTAGGGTACAGGTTAGGGGACGGTTTAGAGTAAGTGTTGGCGTACGGATTTGGGTACGGCATAGGGTACGGATTAGGGTTAGGGTACGGGTTAGGAAACACGTTAGGGATTGGGATTGGGTACGGTTTAGGGTTAGGGTATGGGTTAGGGTACGGGTTAGGGTACAGATTAGGGTTAGGTATGGGTTAGGGTATGGGTTAGGGTCCAGGTTAGTGATAGGGTACGGGTTAGTTTATGGGTTAGGGTACGGGTTAGGGTATGGGTTAAAGTTAAGGTAAGGGTACTGGTTAGGGTTAGGGTAAGGGTTACAGTTTAGTGTTTAGGGTTACGGTTAGGGTATGGGTTAGGGTTAGGTTATGGGTAGGGTTAGGGTACGGGTTATGGTATCAGTTAGGACATGGGTTAGTGTCAGGTTTTAAGGTTTAGGGTTAAAGTTAGGGTATGGGTTAGGGTACTTGTTAGGGTTACGGTTAGGTTTAGGGTACGGTTTAAGTTATGGGTTAGGGTACAGTTTAGGGTTAGGGTTAGGGTATGGGTTAGAGTACGTTTTAGGGTTACGGTTAGGGTTAGGGTACAGGTTAGGTTTAGGGTTAGGGTACGGGTAGGGTTAGGGTTAGGGTACGGGTTAGGGTTAGGTTTAGGGTTAGGTTACGGGTTATGGGTAGGGTTAGCTGAAGGGGTAGGGTTAGGGGTTAGGGTTAGGGGTTAAGTTTTAGGGTTTAAGGTTAGGTGTTAGGGTTTAGGCTTAGGGTTAGACCCCAGTAGGCCAGCAGGACCGATGCGCCTGCTGTGCGGGGAGCGGAGGAGTGGGACGAGGTGAGGGCGCTGGCGAGCAGGAGTATGGTATCCAGCGTTTTGGCGCAGGAGGCCTTTGAACATTGATAGAGGCTCGGAGGGCCCTGCCCGTTCTCCCGCCCTAAATGACCAGTGACGCCCCAGCGGGCCGATGTCGACGGGGCGGCAGGGTGAGTCCGGCACTGCAGCTCGGGTGTCCCCAATCCCCGGCTTTGGTCACCAGTCCCCTTGTGAGGGCCCCCTCTGGGGCCAATCTAGTGTTAGGGTTAGCCCCCAGGAGGCCAGCAGGCCCCATACGCCAGCTGTGCGGTGAGCGGAGGGGCGGGCCATGGTGAGGGACTGGCGAGCTGGAAGGTGGTACCCAAAGTTTTGGCGCCGGGGGCCCTCGAATGTCGCCGGGGACTCAGAGGGCCCTGCCCATTCTCTTGCCCTGAATGAGTGGCGGCTCCACTAGCAGCCCGAGTGGTGGCGGGGCGGCAGGGTGGGTCTGGCGCTGAGGCTCGGGGGTCTCCAATGCCAGACGTTGCAGCATGAGGCCCCTTGGGAGAGGCCCCTTGGGGGCCGACCTAGGGTAAAGGTTAGCTTCTGGAGGCCGTAGGCACAATCCGCAGTCTGGGGCGAATGGAGACGCGGTCGAAGATCAGGGCGCTGGCGAGCAGGAGAGTGGGCCCCAGCCTTTTGGCGCTGGGGGCCTTCGAAGGTCACCGGGGCAGGGAGGGCCCTGCCCATTCTCCAGCCCTGAATGATCGGCGGTACCCTAGTGGCCTGGGTGTGGGTGGGGCGGAACGGTGAGTCCAGCGTTGTGACTCAGGGGTCCCCAATCCCTGGCGTTCGGCGGCAGTCCCTTTGGGAGGGGCCCCTTGGAGGCCGACCTAGGGTTAGGGTTAGCCCCCAGGAGGCTGGCAGGCTCGATCCACCGGCTCCGTGGCAAATGGAGGGGTGGGCCAAGGTGAGGTCGCTGGCGAGCGGAAGCGTGGGCCCCAACATTTTGGCTCGGTGGGCCTTCGAATGTCGCAGGGGGCTCGGAGGGCCCTGCTCGTTCTCCCGCCATTAAGGACCGGCGACGCCCTTAGCTCCCTGGGTGGCAGCGGGGTGGCAGGGTCAGTCCTGCACTGGTGCTTGGGTTTCCCCAATCCCCAGCGTTGCGGCGCCAGGCCCCTTGGGAGGGGCCCCTCGGGGACTGTCCTAGGGTTAGGTTAACCCCCAGGAGGCCGCAGTCCAGATCCGCCGGCTGTGCAGTGAGCGGAGGGATTGACCGTGGTAGGGCGCAGTCGAGCGGTAGCGTGGTACCCAGCGTTTTGGCGTGGGGGCCTTCTTATTTTACCAGAGGCTCGGAGGGCCCTGCCGGTTATCCCGCCCTGAATGCCCGGCGGCACCCCTAGCGGCCCACGTGGCGGCGGGGCGGCAGGGTGAGCCCGGCGCTGGGGCTTGCAGGTCCCCAATCCCTGCCGTTGCGGCACCAAGCCTCTTGGGAGGGGCCACTCTGGGGCCCACCTAGGGTTATGGTTAGCCCCGAGGAGCCCGGGAGGCAGGATCTGCCAGCTGTGTGGCTAGAGGGGGGGCAGGCCAAGGTGAGGGCGCTGTAGAGCGGGAGCATGGGCCTCAGCGCTTTGGCATGGGGGACCTACGAATGTCGCCGGGGGCTCGGAGGGCCGTGCCCATTCCCCCACCCTGATTGGCCGGCGGCGCCCCAAGTGCCCCGGGTGGCGGCAGAGGGGCAGGTTGAGTACATCGCTGGGGCTTGTGGGTCCCCAATGTCTGGCGTCGCGGTGCCAGGCCCTTTGGGAGTGCCCTTCGGGGGCCGACCTAGGGTTAGGGTTAGCCCCCAGGAGGCCGGCAGTCCGGATATGATGGCTGTGGGGCGAGCGGAGGGGTGGGCCGAGGTGAGGGTGCTGGGGAGCGGGATTGTGGGCCCCTGCATTTTGGCGCTGGAGGCTTCAAATGAGGCTTGTTTCTCCAGGGCCCTGTCCCTTCTACCGCCCTGAATGACCAGCGGCGCCCCTAGCGGCCCGTGTGGCAGTGTTGTGGGAGGGTGAGTCTGGCTCTGGGGCTTGGAGTCCCAGATCCCAGGCTTAGTGGCACCAGGACCCTTGGGAGGGGCCCTAGGGTTAGGGTTAGCCCCAAGGAGACCGTCAGGCCCAATCCGCACACTGTGCGGCGAGCGGAGGTGCGGGCCCAGGTGAGGGCGCTGGCGAGCGGGAGCATGGGCCCAAGCGTTTTGGCGCGGGGCGCCTTCAAATGTCACCATGGGCTAGGAGGGCCCTGCCCGTTCTCATACCCTGTATGACCGGCGGCGCCCCTAGAAGCCCAGATGGTGGCGGAGCGGCAGGTTGAGTCCGACGCTAGGGCTCTGGGGTCCCCAATTACCAGCGTTGTGGCCCCAGACCCCTTGAGAGGGCCCCCTTGGGTGCCGACCTAGGGTTAGGGTTACCCCAGGAGGCCAGTAGGCCCGATCTGCCAGCTGTGCAGTGAGCAGAGGGGCGGGTTGAGATGACGGCGTTGGCGAGCGGGAACGTGGGCCCAAAGTTTTGGAGCGAGGGGCCTTCGAAGGTCACCAGGGGCTCAGAGGGTCCTGCCCGTTCTCCTGCCCTGAATGACCGGGGGTGCCCCTTGTGGCCCGGGTGGCGGTGGGGGGCATGGTGAGTCCGGCGCTGGGGCTCAGGAGTCCCCAATCCCCCTCGTTGCAGCGCCAGGCCCCTTGGGAGGGGCCACTAGGGGGCAGACCTAGGGTTTGGGTTAGCCCCCAGAAGGCCCCCAGGCCTGATCCGCCAGCTGTGTGGCGAGCGGGGGGGAGGGCCGAGGTAAGGGCGCTGGCGAGCCGGAGCGTGGGCCCAAGCGTTTTGGTGCGGGGGTCCTTCGAAGGTCGCCGTGGGCTCGGAGGGCCCTGCCCATTCTCCTGCACTGAATGACCAGCAGCACCCCTAGCGGCCCGGGTGGCGGCGGGGCAGCACGGTGATTCCGGTGCTGAGGCTCGGGGGTCCCTAATACCCGGCGTTGTGGCGCCAGGCCCCTTGGGACGGGCCCCTCGGGGGCTGACCTAGGGTTAGGGTTAGCCCCCAGGAGACTGGCAGGCTCGTTCCACCCATGTGCAGAGAATGGAGGTGTGGGTCCAGGTGAGGTACCTGGCGAGCGGGAGCGTGGGCCAGAGCATTTGGCTTTGGCTCGGGGTGCCTTCGAAGGTCGTAGGTGGCTCAGAGGGTCCTGCCCGTTCTGTCGCCCTGAAGGACTGGCGACGCCCCTAGTACCCCTTGTGGCAGCGGGGCGGCAGGGTGCGTCCGGCGCTGGGACTTGGGGTCCCCAATCCCTGGCATGTGGCGCCAGGCCACTTGGGAGGGGCCCCTTGGGGGTGACCTAGGGATAGGGTTAGCCCCCAGGAAGCCAGCAGGCCCGATCCGCCAGCTCTTCAGCGAGCGGAGGGGTGAGCCGAGGTTAGGGCGCTGGCGAGCAGGAGCGTGGAAGCCAGAGTTTTTGTGCGGGGGGCCTTCGAAGGTCGCAGGGGGATCAGAGGGCCCTGCCCGTTCTCCCTTCCTGAATGACTTCCCACGCCCCTAGCGCCCTGGGTGATTGCGGGGTGGCAGAGTGAGTCCAGCACTGGGGCTCGGAGGTCCCAAACCCCTGGCATTGCGGTGCCAGGCTCCTTGGGAGGGGCCTCTCGGGGGCCGACCTAGGGTAAGTGTTAGCCTCCAGGATTCCAGCAGGCCCCTTCCGCCAGCTCTGCAGCAGGCAGAGGGGCAGGCCGAGGTGAGGGCACTAGCGAGAGGGAGTGTAGGCCCAAGCGTTTAGGCGCGGGGGGCTTCAAAGGTCGCCGGGGGCTTGGAGGGCCCTGCCTGTTCTCTCGCCCTGAAAGACTGGCGGCGCCCCTAGCAGCCCAGGTTGCTGGGGGGTGGCAGGGTGACTCCGGCTCTGGGCTCGGGTGTCCACAATCCCCGGCGTTGTGGCGCCGGGCCCCTTGGGAGGGGCCCCTCGGGGGCCGACCTAGGGTTAGGGTTCGTCCCCAGGAGGCCGGCAAGCCCAGCGCTAAGTGGCTCTGGCAATGTAACAAAAATGCCATACACTTATCTGTAAGAAATAACAGTGTACAGGAACCCTCTTAGCCCTAACATCATCCTTTGTGAATATGGAAGCCAGCCCCAAAGTGGTCGTGGAAGTCTGACGAAAAGGCTAAGCACTTTTCTCTGAGTCACCACACTATACAGGGAAAGACCAATGTACATCATCTTTCACGAGTAGGAAGCATTAATGAAAAGGTTCTGGAATTTCGAGGACTCTGACCCATCCTTATTGGTAATAAACCACCGTGTACAGGAAAACACCTTCAACTCTCATCAGCCTCCTCAATCGTGATTCCGATTCAACTTTGGGTGTGTAGGACTAGGGAAATGTCCACATCTTATTGCTAAGAAAGAACGATGTCAGGGTAATGCCCTTCAAGTCACCTCAGCCTTCCTGAAGACGGAAGCAGGAATCAAGGTGGTTATGTTACCATGAGGTAAGGAAGATGAGCATATAAGTGAGAAACAACAGTGGGCAGGACCTCTCTTCCAAGGAACAGTATCTTTGCTTAATATTGAATCCCTATGGTAAGTGGTTGTGGGCATTTGTGAGGTCAAAATCTTGAGTGTTTTGTAAAACCTCTTGGCCATTCACAGATGAGACTAAGGTAGTTGGGGACTCCTAGGCAGTGATTTGTCCACTGTCAAAAATATGAAAGGATAAAAGAGACAGATGCGTTCTCCTCAGGCATTGTCCTTTATCCTCATCCTCCGTGAGGATGGCCATCTCCGGACAGCTCAGTGGCAGGGTCTCATTCACAATGGGGGCATCTGTTCCTCACAGACATCAGGCAGGGAAATGGATTTAGTTCTCTGTGCCAGCCCAGCCACAGCTGAGTGTCACAGCACCCTCTCGTGGGCTCATAAGAGTTTCACTGTCACCAGGCAGGTCATTGTATTTGATAAACCACTGTGAGAGTTTGCAATTGCCTTCATCTACAACCTCCTAGAGGCAAATGCAGGTGTCTGGTACCATGTGAAGTCATGTGAAGGCATTGTGAGAAAGTGTCCTTTTGCTTAAGAAAAACATGGCTGGGGCTCCTGGCTGGCTCAGCCAGTTAAGCATGTGCCTTTGGTTCAGGTTATGATCCCAGGGTTCTGGGATCGAGCCCGGGCTCCCTGCTCAGCTGGAAAGGAGGTAGGGAAATAGCTTAGAACCCACATAGAATGTGAATAAAGGGGAGTGAAATGGAACTTGGTCTGTGTTTTCCTTTAGGGATTGGAAGTTAGTTTTTTCTCAATTGTGATTATTCTTGAAACAGAAAAGCTGTATTGTTTTTTTTTTACCTTTTTTTCTAATAACAATTTTTTATTATGATATGTTAGTCACTATACAGTATTTCCTTAGATTTTGATGTAGTGTTCCGTGATTCATTATTTGCATATAACACCCAGTGCTCCATGCAATATGTACCTTCCTTAATACCCATCACTGGCCCATCCCAATCCCCCACCCCTCTCCCCTCTGAAGCCCTCAGTTTGTTTCCCAGAGTCCATAGTCTCTCGTGGTTCATTCCCCCTTCTGTTTAGGGTCCATTGTCTAAAGGGACAGACAGTGGAAGTTCACCGAATATAAGATCGAAATTTCATTGTTCATTATAGATGCTGCCAAGTAGTTCCCAGACATTTCATTCTACTGTAGTAATTCATTATACCTGTGCAGGTGCATGTGGAAGATAACTGATGCATGTTTAGTGGTAATAAAACACGCCCCTCAGTAGTAAAATAGTAGAGGAGGCACATGTGTAAAATTATTCGACTGCAGCTTCCATGCTTTGCCTTTGGTTCCTTATTATCTATGAAATTGGACAATTTTTGTTCTCTAGGCTTAAAACTCATTGTCAGTATTTAGAGTTTTTCAATGCTGATCTTCTCCTGTATAAGTTACCAAAAACCTAAAATATGTATGAACTTTAAAAAACGCTATATTGAAAATGACAGCAGGGAAGTTCCATTTTGTGAATATTGTGTCAATAGATCTCTATTTTGACATCAGTGTTCATTAGAAATGATGACATTTCATGTGAGTATAAATATCAATGTGAAAAAGAAAAGGTAGGAAGAACCTTGAATGTTTAAGTAATTGCTGAAATGACAGGTGTGTGTGTGTGTGTGTGTGTGTGTGTGTGTGTGTGTGTGTGTAATTGATTATCAGTGAATGGTTCACCTTCTTGTAGGGCCTCTGAGAGAGCCCAGGTGAACCTTTCAATGAGTTGGTATCTGTTTTCAGAACATGGGAATCTCTTAGTCCAATAGTCAATCAGGCAAGCTTTGAGGTCCTGAAGAGTTTCAGTCCTCAGAGATGGTGTTGCAGACCCTTGTGAGCAAACCCTAGGTATGCTCAGAGCCCTCATTAGCTGGTACCAACGTGTGACGATTTCAGACAACATTTCCCAAAGAAGTACCTCTTGAGTCTCTGTCCTTGTCAGTTCCCTACACTTCCTTACACTAGTTATGTGTTCAGTGTGTTTCAGGATAATCCCCACATGTGATTTTTGCTATTTCCTACTAGTCCTATCTGTTTCTCATCTTCTTCTTTTATGGTAGGGGTTGGGAAGCAACCTGTGTGGTGTAGGAAGGGGTGTGGTAGTTGTCTGCCTTCAGAGGACCGAATGCTGTCTAGAAATTGTACTGTAGTTTGAGGTCAATTGTCCATCCTCTGAGTGTCAGGAATTCCATCACTTTACTTTGATGCTAGTCTGTTCTTCAAGCTTTCCTCAGAAATAAGGACGTCATCCATCTAGGGAATACTGGTTTGTGTGTATGTTTTCATTTTAGGAAAGGCCTTGCTGCTCCTGAAAATAATACTGTAGAGCACCCTTTCCTGTTCTTATTGGCCATCAGTCAATCTTTTGTGAAGTATTTGTTTATAAATAGACTTTTTATGGTTGATGAGCAGGAATTCTTTATTGACAAGTCTTTGTCAGTATGTGTATTGCAAATCTTTACTTCCCAGCCTGCGGTTCACTTTTTCATTTTCATATGGTCATAAGATAAGGAGAAATGTCACATTTTTATGAAGTCCCACTGAATTCTTTTAAATGGTTAGTGCACCCTATGTCCTACCCCAAGATTGACAGTTTCTACATTTTCTTTCAGAAACTGTCCAATGGGAAGCTACAATCCATCTCAAATTTATAAATTGCATTTTTAATTCTAAGGGTATTTATAGACTGTTTTGGATTTTCTATGTACACAATCGTATTATCTGTGAATAGTCACAATTATCCCCTCAATTCTTATACTTTTTGTTTCTCTTGCCTTCTAACACTGGTAGACTCTCCGATGCCACGTTGAATAGAGCAGCATTGTTGAAGATTTTAATATACCTTTCTCAATATCTGACAGAAAAAGCAGACAAAACATTGGTAACAAATGTGACCTAATTGACATATAGGGAACATTCCATAATAAGTGCAGAATACATTATTTTCAAGTGGTCATAGACTCTTTACCCAAATAGATGATAGGTGGGGCCACGAATGAAGTCTACAAATGTTAAACCCTGAAATTAACTAGATTCCATTCTTAGACCACAGGCGAATTGAGCCACAGTCATAGCGAAAAGAAAACCAGGAAGTCCTTCAATGTTTAAAAATTAAATGGAACTTTGCTACATATCCTAAAGGTGAGAGAGGGAATCTCAATGGAAATTCTGAACCTTTTCTACGTGAGGGCTCACACACAATGGCACTTTCTTTGTGAAGAGCATAATAATAACCTAAACAGGAGTTGAGCCTTAAGTCAGAGTTCTGCCTGCCCCAGCCACACCTGGCAGCCTTGGCCTGTGGTCCGCCTCAGCTGTGCTTTCTGGTGGCCCTGAGCTAAGGGGTCAACATGGCCATATGGAAATGGGAAGCTCCCCACTCATAGTGATGGCGGTTCCCCCTCCCCAGCTAACCTTTCTGGTGGCTCTGAGCTAAGGGGGTCAACATGGCCGTATGGAAATTAGAAGCTCCCCACTCTTATTGATGACGTTGCTATCGTATCGTCCTCACCAGTCCAACAACATGATTTCTGAGTGAACTATGACACAAGCGTGACTTCTTGGCCTTCCTTCATGTTTGAAAATCATCTGGTGAGTCATCTATTAGAAATATGGATTCAACATGTGTTCTTTCTTCTGGAAAAGAAATAGAACCAATAGCAATTAGGGCTTCCTGAGCACCTGTACTTGAGAGACATCTTACTGGCTCTTTGTAGCATTCTGCCTCTTAAACTTCTCAACTAGGGTGTAGATATTTTTAGGCACATTTTCAGGTGGTTAGACAGGGACTCGGATGATATGAGTCACAGAGGATTTTAGTGTCAGAAACCTAAGTGGGATCCCCAAATTGACTCCAAATCCCTTGTTGTTCCATACAGGGTACTATTTCCCTCTTATCTCTGGTCTTCTCGATCTGGAAACCTATCAAGTATCAGGATTTTCGTGTCATGTGGACAACTGGAACGAATTCAGCGGGCCTTTCACCTCTGCCCATGGTGATTATTAAGATCATTATCTCAGTGGAGGACCTCTGGGTAAGATACTCAAAGATCCTTAGGAACAGAGACAGTATAATATTTTTCTGGTATTAAAGTTACTGAAACCAACTATCTTTTTTAGTCGATTCAGGCTCTGGTATGTTCAGAGGGTGCTGTAAAACAGGTCTGAAATAGTATTTAAAAACACTCAGCTCAGCCTCTTCTACAAAGTGAGCCAATGCTTATAAACATGGCTAAAATATTCCCTTACCTACGATGACTTCCCAGCCATCGTAGTGTTTATGTGGTATGACTGTGACTTACATTAGTCAACATTTGCAGAGAAAGAACTGAGTGCATCCAGTGGGCACTTCATGTTGAAATTAGTTTGTGACAACGAGCTACTGTGTTTTATTCTGCAGTACAAATGAATAGTGCCAGACATCTCTAAGGTGTCTAGCAGTTCTACAATTCTGATTTTAAGTGGTCTGTGTGCTTCAGAGATTTGGGCAGGAGAAGGGCAGGAGCCCAGAGACTGTGAACACTTCTGTTACCTGTGCTGACCATGGAGCAGGTAGCCTTCTGTGGGCATCATTTTGATTTCTTGGTACTCTTGTGAAAGGTGCTTTTGTCTCAAATTCCTCCATTTTAGAAGTAATTATAATGATGAAAGTAATTTTTATCTTATATCATCTGTGGGCGCTGATCCTGGGCTCCCAGGGAAGTTATCCCTTTACACTTTACCCGGCTCAAAATGACAAGGCAAAACCTCAAAGCATGGGCCTTGTTTCTGCCCCAAGCATGTTGTACATCTGCTTTGAGAAGAAAACAATAACCAAAAATGCCAACATAAAGATAAGAAAAAATAAAGAACCTCTTTGGCTCCCATAAGATTAAAGTCATACTGACATGTACATACTGAAAACATAAGAAAGAGTCTGTCACTTTCTGGAATCTAAGAAGATCCTCATTGTGGTGTGTAACTCTGTATGTAAAACAAAACAGAAAAAAATACATAAGCGTGCCCCAAAAGTTCCTTCCCCGGAGCACTCCCTTCTTGGTGAAGATTGTGTCTCCCAGGCAGCTGTCCTGACTTGGGTTTGAATAAAGGTCTCTTCCTTTCTCTCTAAAATGTTTTTAAAAGTTCATTCATGCAATGTCGACAATAACAGTGTTTTCTATTTAAGTGAGAAATAAATGTTCCACTCTAGTTGCATTGGGAATAGACGAATTGAGGGTTTCTTTAGAAGAGTAAGTCTGCTTTCCAGAAAAGGCAAGGACATTGGTCTATTGAGAATGAAGATAATTACTGCTAAACAACAAGTATGTGTTGCCCCTTCGCCCAGAAACCGAAGCAGATGTGCAGGCTTTAGGTTAGAGGTGGCTTCTTCTCCCCAGCTGACAGCATTTCTCTGCTCTGGCTCCAAGAAACCCGAGGTTTTGAATGTCACCATCTGAGTCAGCGAGGAAGCTTGTCACAGGACGCCAGTGTTCAGAGAAAGCACAGGTATGTTTGGCAAAATGTCCTATCTATGTCAGGGCTGGAGGTAAAACCTCTCATTATCCCAAAACCTCCTGGGCTTTTGTCTTTTCTCTAGTTGAGCCACAAAGTAAAATTGAAGTAGCTGTCAGCATTCTGGGTTTGGTGCAAGAATTACTTAGTTTCCGTGCAGGTAGAACTTTGCAGGGGATCACAATTTCTCTGTCCATTTATTGCTTACAAATGTATTTTGACCATCTGTTTCCTAGGAACCCTCTTTTATTAGAAAGGGAAGGTGAGATTCACTCTGTGCCTGTTTGTAACATCTAATTTGTTCCTTCATCTAACAGTGTTTATTCAATTGGGCCTAAGATATGGTTGAGTGGCCAGCATCTAGAGTTAGGTGGCTTTATTCATCTGATACAGACTTGGGTGATGTCATTTGACAAAGGTGATGTTTCATCATTGATTAGTTTATTCATCAGAAGAGTTAAAATTAGGGTGGAGGGAAAATTCAAAATTATCCAAAGCGGCCTGTTCCTGTTTAAAAGTTGAGCTTCACTTTCTAGTTTTACTAAATGTATTATCTCGATATTTTGAGGTGCCATATTCTCTCTGTAGTTTCTTTGGTGGTGGAGTCAGAAGGAGAGTCTGGGAATTCTTTTGGATAGTGGCATGCGGTGGCTTCAAGGGGCTTGGCGTCAGGAGCCTTGGGGTGAAGTCTGCAACTGCTTGCCTAACCCTGGGTGCATCTCCCAGAGGTTTTGTTTCCTCTTATGAAATTGCCGGCAGATAATGTTCTGCTTGAAGGGGAACTCTCCCATCCTGTTGGTGGGAATGCAAAGTGGTGCAACCAGTCTGGGAACCAGTGTGGGGGTTCCTCAAAAAGTTAAACATTGAGCAACCCCATGATCCAGCAATTACTCTCCTAGGTATTTACCCAAAGGATAAAAAAATGCGGATTCGAAGGGGGAACATGCACCATGATGTTTATAGCAGCATTGTCCACAGTAGACAAACTATGGAGAGAATCCCAAAGTCCATGCACTGATGAATGGATAAAGCAGATGTGGGATACATATATATAACGGAATATGACCCAGCTTCAAAAAGAATGAAATCTTACCATTTGCAAGGATGTGGATGGATCTAGAGTGTATTAAGGTAAGCAAAATCAGTGAGGAAAGACAAATATCCTATGCTCTTACGCTTGTGGAACTTCGGAAAGAAAACAGATGAACAGAGTGGAGGGGCGATGAGAGAGGCAAACAAGGAAATAGACTCAACCTTGGAGAACAAACTGAGTGTTACTGCAGGACAGGGGCATGGGGGGAAGAGTTAAATGGGTGAGAGGTATTAAGGAGGGCATTTGTGATGAGCATCGGGTACTGTATGCAGGTGAGGAATCGCTAAATCCTACCCCTGAAGCAAATGTTCCATGGCATGTGACTAACTGGAATTTCAGTAAGAGAAGAAAGGAAAAAGTGTTCTGCTTCATGAAGAGTGAGGTAAACTTGTAGTAATTTGGGCTGTACTATTCTATAGATGAGAGTTGTTAAACACCCTGTTGTAGGATACACTAGTTGCTTATCACATAAGGAGTCTTCAGAAAGCTGCAATGAAAGATTCAGGTGTCAGAGTATGTTCATGTTCCACTGATATGTTACAGTTTGCACAGGTAGGAAAGAAGATGGAGAGAAAGGCAACAGAAGGGGAAAGTAGGTGTGAACCTTTCATTACTTAGCATTATAGCTTTCTCATGAAAGCCTTGCGCCAGTGTGATTATGGAAGCAGAGGGGAATCCGGGAAATTTGCAGGAGACGGGGGAGTTCCAGATCTGGGTAAAGCTGCCAAGGGTCCCAGAGGAGAGCTGAATGCATTCTGCAGCAGGGTGTGGGCGGGGTGGGCTCCAGAGGTGGCTGTGGGTCTCCTGGGTGAGAGTTGTAACAGGTGAGGACTGTGTGCAAGTTCCTGGCTGAGGACAAGTGAGGCACAGGTGGAGAGCTGGCAGAGAACCTTCTTCTGGGCCACCAGCCTCACCCAACACACAGCTTCATCTTCTGTCCCTTTCACTCCAATTCAGACTTCTCAGAAGGTGAGTGAGAACACATCAAGAGCATTCGAAACAGAAGGGAAAGCATGTGGAAAGGCTCTGGGGCAGGAGAATTCCAGGTATGTCCAGGAGCAGCAAGAAGGCCCTGTGGCCACAGGAGACAGCTTAGGACATGAGCTCAGAGAGGTGACAGATGGTGACAGAAAGCCATTCCAGGGCTATAACCCCATGAGACCCTGTTTCACTGGGCCATCCTGGCTACAGTGTTGAGAACAGATGACAGAGGGTTGAAGATGGCAAGGCAGGTCAATGACGAAGCTTTTCCAGGAAGTCAGGCACTGTGGTCCAGACAGGTGGCCTTGGATGGAGTGGTTAGACCTATTCTGGGTCCATTTTGAAGATGGAGCTCACAGGATTTGCTGATGGGTTAGCTATTAGGAGCAGGAGAACAGAGGAATTGGGGTAACTCCCAGCTGTTGTGGGTTGTCCTGATCGAGGGGAAGGAGTGGGTTTTTCGGGTGGTAGGAGGTAGTCCGTGTTCTGCATGCTGAGGAAGGTGCCTTTCCCAGTGGATCTGCTGAGGTTTGTGTCTGAGAGAACCTTTCACTTCTCCTCCCTCAGCAATGCTCAAGTACAAGTACCCCCCACTTTTTAAACGTTCACAGTAAGACACTTGGTTTTCTTGAAATAACTACGTAATTACCCATCTTCAGTAAGAGGAAGAGACCTGAAGAGGATTTCCCTCTTATAAAAAAGGTGAACTGTGAGAATCGCGTTCATCATCTGTTTTGGGGAGAAGCTCCTTCCGTTGGGAACCGCTTTCCGCATCCAGCCACCAGCACTTTGAATGGTGTCTGTGAGCCTCTATTGTGCTTTATCTTCATTTATGCTGGGCCTCCGTTAGGTACTTGTGTCCTGAGGCCTAAGAAAAGCCAAAAGAAGGAATTTTGGGGTCTGAGCACACTGTCTAATTGTTCCGTGTAAATTAATGGCCATTCCTTCTTGACACCATTTCTGCTGTGCAAGGTTTCTCCGAAGCCCTGCACTTTCAAAGAGCAGGGAAACCTATACCCCATGCTGCGGGGTTAGTTTTAGTCTCCATGCTGGACAGAACATTTCAACTGTCAGATTTTCTCACTCAAACATTGAGACTTTGACCACCTTCACCCATTTCTACCACCCCATCCCCGAATCTGGCACCTACCAATCTGCTATCAGTATCTATGCATTCAGTATTTGTTTATTCCACGTGGAATGTACATGAGAGCATCTGGGATTGGTCTTTCTGTGTCTGAGTTACTTGGAATAAGGTCCCCAAGGTCTGTGTTTCCAGGTCTGATTCTTGTGAATAATGCTGCAGTGAACGTGGGAGTGCATCTGTCTTTTTGAGGCAGTATTTTTGTGTTCTCCGAATAAATACTCAGTAGAGCCATTACTGTGCCATGTGGTAGTTGCATTTATTTTTTCAGGAACCTCCATACCATTTGTCACAGTGGCTGCACCAATTTCCATTCCCACCAACAGTGCACAGTGTCTCCTCCTCTGCAAACCCTTGACCCCAACTGGTGTCTGTCTCTGGACAATTGGTGATCCAACTGTTGTGAGGGGATAGCCGATTGTGGGTTTGACTGATGTTTCCCTGACGATTTTTAGTGATGTCTAACAACTTTCTCTGTCTGTTGGCACCTGTGTGCCATCTTTGGAAAGTATCTATTCACATATTCCCCACGTTTTTTTATACAGTTTTTTTTGTTTCTTTTGATTTGTATGAGTGTTGTGTGTATTTTTGATATTAGCCTCTTCTCACACATATGATTCGCAGATATTTTTTTCTTATTGGGTCAGTGGCCTTTTAAGTTTTTGCTGGTTTCTTTTGCCGTGTGGAAGATTTCAGTTTGATATTGTTCCACTTGTTTATTTTTGCTTTTGTTGCCTTTGCATTTGGTGTCCGATCTGAAGACTCTTTGCCAAAACCAATGTCGAGAGACTTAGTACCTGTGTCTTCTTGGAGGTTTATGGATTCAGGTCTTATGTTCAAATCATTCATCCATTAAAAATTTTGTGTGTGGTGTAAGAAAGTGGACCAGTTATATTCTTCTGCATTTACTGTCCAGTTTGCATGTTACCGCTCACTGAAGAGACGGTCCTTCCCTCATGGCATATCTTCTGCTGCTGTGTCGTAAGTTAGGATCATCTACGTGTGGGTAAGTTTCTGAGCTTTCTGTTCTGTTCCACTGAACTGGTGTCTGTGTTTATGCCAGTAAAATCCTGTTTTGATGACAACAGCTCTATAATCTAGCTTGAAATCCAGGAGTGTGTTGACTGCACCTTTCTTTCTCCAGGTTGCTTTGGGTATTTGTGGTCTTTTGTGATTCCATACAAGTTTGAGGACTGTTTTCTATTTGCTCGAATAATGCCAGTGGAATTCAGATAGGGATTTCATCACATCTGTCGATTGCTTTGGGTACGATGGACATGTTCACATAATTAAATCTTCCAGTTAAGGAGTATGGCGTATGCTTCCATTTGTTTGTGTTGCCTTCCAAATGTTTGACCCATACATTCTGCCCCCCCTCGACACACATGGTTTTCATTTCTTTTCTGCCATGTGTTGAGTGTACTATGTCTTTCGCATTTTTGGTTACTTTTATTCCTAGATTTTTTTTGATGCAATTGTAAATGGCATTGCTTTTTTAATTTCTCTTTGTGAACGTGTGTCATCAGTATACAGAAATGCAAGAACTTGGGTCATCTGGGTGGCCCCATAGGTGAAGCGTCTGCCTTCAGCTCAGGTCATGATCCCAGAGTCCTGGATCGAGCCCCATGTTGGGCTCCCCGCTTATCGAGGGTCTGCTTCTCCCTCTTTCCTACACTCCCCCTGGATGTGCTTTTTCTCTTCCTCTCAAATAAATAAATAAAATCTGAAAAAAATAAAGACAACAGGTCTCTGTATATTGACTTTATATCCTGCAGCTTTCTTGCATTTGTTTAAACTAACTGTTTTTTTTTTTGTGTGTGTGTGTGTAATCTTTCGGGATTTCATGTCATTTGCAAATAGTGACAGTTTTCCTGTATGGATTTCATATCTTTCTCTTTTTTTAAAATGATGTTAGTCACCCTACAGTACTTCATTTGTTTTTGATGAAGTGTTCCATGATTCATTGTTTGTATATAACACCTAGTGCTCATTATGACACGTGCCCTCCTTAATACCCATCACCAGGATAACCCATTCCCCTACCCCTCCCTTACTGCAACCTTCAGTTTGTTTCCCAGTGTCAACAGTCTCTCATGGTTCCTCTCCCCCTCTCATTCCCCCCCTTCACTTTTCCCTTCCTTCTTCTAATGTCCTCCATGCTATTCCTTCCATTCCACATAGGAGTCAAACCTTATGATAATTCTCTTTCTGTGCTTGCCTTAATTTCACTTAGCATAATCCCCTCCTGGTCAATTCACATTGGTGCAAATGGTGGGTATTCATCCTTTCTGATGACTGAGTAATATTCCATTGTATAGATGAACCACATCTTCTTTGTCCATTCATCTGCTGAAGGACATCTTGGCTCCTTCCACAGTTTGGCTATTATGGACATTGCTGCTATGAACATTGAGATACAGGTGCCCCTTCTTTTCATTACTCTGTGTCTATGGGGTAAATACCCAGTAGTGCAATTGTTGGGTCATAGGATAGCTCTGTGTTTAATGTCTTGCGGAACATCCATATTGTTCAAAAGTGGTTATACCAGTTGAATTCTCACGAGTAGTGTAAGAGGGCTCCCCTTTCTCCACATCATCTCTGACTTTTTGTAATTTCCTGTCTTGTTAATTTTTTTCTCAAGATTTTATTTATTTATTTGATAGAGATAGAGACAGCCAGCGAGAGAGGGAACACAAGCAGGGGAAGTGGGAGAGGAAGAAGCAGGCTCATAGCGGAGGAGCCTGATGTGGGGCTCGATCCCATAATGCCAGGATCACGCCCTTAGCCGAAGGCAGATCCTTAACCTCTGTGCCACCCAGGTGCCCCCTGCCTTGTTAATTTTAACCATTCTAACTGGTGTAAGGTGGTATCTCATTGTCGTTTTGATTTGTATTTGCCTGATGGCAAGTGATGTGGAGCATTTTTTCATGTGTCTGTTGGCCATTTGTAAGTCTTCTCTAGAAGTATCTCTTTGTGTCTTCTGCCCATTTTTTGTGTGTCGAGTTTGAGGAGTTCTTTATAGATCTTGGATACCAGCCCTTTATCTGTAATATCATTTGCAGATATCTTCTTCTTTTCCATAGGTTGCCTTTGTGTTTTGTTGATCGTTTGCTTTGCTGTGCAGAAGGTTTTTATCTTGATGAAGTGCCAATAGTTCATTTTTGCTTTTATTTCCTTTGCCTTTAGAGACATGGCTTGCAAGAAGTTGTTGTGTCCAAGGTTGAAGAGTTCTTTTGATTTGGATATGATACAGGAATCCATTATCTTTCTTTCCTGATTGTATTCGATTCCTCTGTCTTTCTTGGTGAGTCTAGCTAAGTTTGTCAGTTTTATTTATCTTTCCAAAAAAGGCACCTTTCAATTTCATTGTTTTTGTTGTTTTTTTTTTTTTTTGGTCTTTTTAGTCTCTGTTGGATTTATTTATGCATTCCTTTTTGTTATTTCCTTATTTCTACTATACTGGGTCTTTGTTGTTTTATTTTTTACTTCTTTACCACATAAATCAGGTTGTTAATGGAGACCCTTCTCATGGATTGATGAAGACTTGAGTTTCTATGAATGTCCCCGATAGAGCTACTTTTGCTGCATCCCATAAGTTTTTGTAAGTTGTCTTTTTCATCAGTGTCAAGGTACTTCTAAAATCTTTTTTGATTTCTTCTTTGACTGTTGGTTGTTTGGTAGCATGTTTTTAATTCTCCACATATTTTTTTGAGATTATTTAAGTATCTGACAGAGAGTGAGACAGTGAGAGAGGGAACGCAAGCAGGGGGGGTGAGAGAGGGAGAAGCGGGCTTCCCACTGAGCAAGGAGCCTGATTCCAACCTAAATCCCAGGATCCTGGGATCAGGACCTGAGCTGAAGGCAGATCCTTAACAACTGATCCACCCAGGCTCCCCAATCTCCACCTATTTTTGACTGTCCCATTTTTTTCTTGAGACTGATTTCTAGTTTCATATCTTTGTGGTTGGACAAGACTTGAAGCAGAAGGTGAAGAGCATTCAGATTAAAAGTTTGTTTCCTGGAGGGATTTCTGAGGGCAGACCATGAGTTCTGTGGGGACGGAGGAAGGTTTTGTGAGACGGGGGTGGGGTTAACCCTTGTTAGAATTACTGACTACTACCATGCAGGCTGTGTGCTACTGTTCACACCGTAGTCCTGATGGACTTGTACTTCATTAGGAACATTTTCTAGGAGGTTTAGGCATAGCCTTCTCTTAAAGAAAGGTGCCATGTGAGTTCATGGCATGACCCCAGGTCAGCAACCAGGATGTATGGTATTGTGGGGGATGAGAAACAGGCTTTCTGTGGGAAGTGACAGAAATAGGGTATGGTGAGCTCCATGACCATAGGGAGGTCCTGAGTGACCCACTGGGTGTTGGGTTCTGTGGATCTGTCTCATCAGGTGCTGTGGAATTCAGGGACACCCTCCTGTCTGTGGATTTGTGTGGAGACAGGTAGACATCAGTGTTTGGCCAGGCACAAGGGTCACACTGGACCACCACCAGAGGTGCAGCGTGTGCAGGAGCCACTGCTTGCTTTCCACGAAAGCTGACCAGGGTCTTTGACTGTGATTTCTAGCAGCTGCAAGGGGAGAGGGGCCGGGGGTGGTGCACACTTCCTAGAGTTGTGGTCAGGACTAGTCTGGAACCCACTGAAGTCAGCCACACTGGGCACAGAAGGCCCCCAGTCAGTGTAGCTGTGGGCACTGCTCCCATGGTACTTTCGGGCCGGCTCCATGCTGCCACCTCCTGCTTTTCATCATCACCTTCAAAGTCATGTGCCTCTGCTCTTGCCCCATGGCCTCCGGGGTATTGTCAGTCCTCCATCTGGCCCTCATCCCTGTTGCCCTGTGCAGTGCGATGCCAGGATAGCCTTCTCGAGACAATCATCTGGCCCTGATGGAACACTTCCATGGATCTCGTGTGATGCAAGGATGAAGCCCTGCCCTGGAAGGGGGCTGCAGGTCCCCAATCAGGAGAGCCATGTCTCCCTTTTCAGCATGGCCTGCCCTCCCCTCAGTCTTCTTCAGGGAAGCTCTCCCCACTTCCTGAGATGACAGCTCTGAACTTAAAAATGAATGTTATTTTACATATCTCTATGCCTTAGTTCATCCATGGCATGTCTTTCAACCCCGTTAGTGGGGTTTTTTTTTTTAGCAGTTCTGAAGGGCTGTCTGCTCAAGGAGGGGATGACCTGGGTGGGGCAGCTTTCCCTCTCATCTCCCTCAGCATGTCTCTGAGCCCTGGGGCCAACTGTGCCACTGAGGATTGAGGGACCCGAGCCAGCTCATCCTGAGCCCAGGATGTGTCAGCTGTGTAGACGGATGCGTGTCAGAGTGGTGGGCAGCTGGCATGGGCCAGGGGCAGGCAGTGTCTCCTCATTCCTTCCCTCCCTTCCTCACAGATATAGCTCAGAGCAGCCTTCAACCCCTGCATCTCCAGATCCCTTGACCTGTGCCTCCTGTGTTCAGCTGGTGACCTTGGAGTTTTGCATTGATTCTACCTCCCATACCCTCTCCTGTAGCAGTTCCTGGATCAGGGGAGTGGTGGGACTCTTGTCTGCTTTTGATCTTCTTCCTGTCCCGCACCAAGCCCACCCACCTTTGCATCTTCCATGTATGTGCTTGGAAGCAAGCCCATCCACAGGGAACCTATTAGCCAAATGGATCCAGGCAAAGAACATTGAAGTAGAGATCCAGGATCCATAATAAACCTGCTCGGAAACTTGTCCCAAAGTCTGTGACTCTCTCACAATGTAACAGAAACAATAATAGCTTTCTGGACTGTGAAGTGACATGTGTCTCTACTTCTAATCTTAAATGCATAGGTGCTGAGCCTGGACTGAAAAGGACCATGGCTCCCGTGGGCTGGGATCCACAGTAAGAACTCAGTGAAATCTGAATTCAAGGCATAGAGTGAATAATTATTGTAGAGTGAATCCTCCCAAGTAGGGCTTATGAACAATGCACAGGAAAAGCTTTTTCAAAGAGGTTTCTGAAAGAAAAATCTTTTTTAAAAATTTATTTTAATTCCAGTAGAGCTAACCTACAGTGTTACATTCGTTTCAGGTGTACAATAGAGTGATTCAGTAATTCTATATATTACTCAGTGGTCATCAAGAAAAGTGTCCTCTTAATCCGCTTCATCTATTTGACTCATCCCTCTATCATCCTCCTCTCTGGTATCCATCCGTTTGTTCTCTATTGTTAAGAGTTTGTATTTTGCCACACCCATACTCAGGCAACCCTGTTTGGGTAGAGTTGCCCTGTCCCCTGCGAGGGGGGATGGGTGTGGGAACGCTGTGAGCCAGTATTTCCAGGCTTTTGTTCCCTGGCATCTTTCTCTGGCGGTCTGCTGTGCCTCTTCTGAGAGTCAGAGCAGCAGAGGCTGAATTGTCACAGAACAGAGGGATAGCGGCATGTTCTTCACGGATGTTCTGGCCACTTTAACTCCGTTACTGTTGGTGCTGCTCAACCCCATAGCGTCCCTGGATGTGTGCCCCACACCTGGTGTCCCTGTCCTCACTTCCAGGGCAGGTGCATCTCTGTCCTTTGTGTTTATAAGGCCACCAGCCACCAGCCGTCCCCTGGAGCTCCCAGATCTCCAGGTCTCAGTCTGGATCCCGTGAGCACACCAGGATTACGGAGTTTCCTGAGAAGCCTGGTGGCATACCACCTCCTTCAGGGTCTCAGTCTGCTGTTTCCTGGGTGCCAACCACGAGTTCGCCCGCTGCCCCATGCAGGTGGCCCACCAGCCGCCAGCCGCCCCGCGTGCTCCCGGGTCTCTGGGTCTGTCTATTCCCGGTGAGCACACTGGGATTCCGGAGTTCCGTGAGAAGCCTGGTGGTGGGCGCACCTGGTTCAGGGTCTCAGTCTGCTGTTTCCTGGGTTCTGACCATGAATCTGCCCTCTCCCCTGTGCAGGTGGCCTGCCAGCCTCCAGTGGACCCGCACACGCTCCAGGAGCTCTCATTCTCATTCTGGATCCCATGAGCACACTGGGATTCCTGTGTTCTGGGAGATGCCTAGTGGTGTGCTCTCTGGGCTCACCAGTCTCAGTCCTCTCTCTAGGGGTGCCTTCTGTGAATCTGCCAGCTCCCCTGTGCAGGTGGCTGCTACTTCCTGGCGCCCAAATGCGGTGGCTCCCTCCCCCTTCCTTTTATCTTCCAGTATCTGTGCCAGGTTTCAGGACTCCCCGCTTCCTACCTCAATACACAGCGCTGGAGATGTTCATTTGTAGAGATCCAGATATATCTTCCTGCCTCTCAGGCTGATTCCGTGGTTGTTTAGGCTGGCCTGCTACCTATCCAGCAGGACTCAGGGGATCTGCGGAAAAAGGAGTCCCCTACTCCTCCACCATCTTAACTCCTCTCTTGTACCTGAAATAGTATTTAAAAACACTCAGCTCAGCCTCTTCTACAAAGTGAGCCAATGCTTATAAACCTGGCTAAAATATTGCCTTACCTACGTTGACTTCCCAGCCATCCTAGTGTTTAAATGGTGTGACTGTGACTTACATTAGTCAACATTTGCAGAGAAAGAACTTAGTGCATCCAGGGGGCACTTCATGTTGAAATTAGTTTGTGACAACGAGCTACTGTGTTTTATTCTGCAGTCCAAGGGAATGGTGCCAGACATCTCTAAGGTGTCTAGCAGTTCTACAATTCTGATTTTAAGTGGTCTGTGTGCTTCAGAGATTTGGGCAGGAGAAGGGCAGGAGTCCAGAGACTGTGAACACTTCTGTTACCTGTGCTGACCATGGAGCAGGTAGCCTTCTGTGGGCATCATTTTGATTTCTTGGTACTCTTGTGAAAGGTGCTTTTGTCTCAAATTCCTCCATTTAGTAGTCATTATAATGATGAAAGTAATTTTTATCTTATATCATCTGTGGGCCCTGATCCTGGGCTCCCAGGGAAGCTATCCTTTAACATTTTAACTGGCTCAAAATGATTGGGCAAAAACTCAAAGCATGGGCCCTATTTCTGCCCCAAGCACATGTTGTACATCTGCTTTGAGAAGAAAACAACCAAAAATGCCAACATGAAGATAAGAAAAAATAAAGAACCTCTTTGGCTCCCATAAGATTAAAGTCATACTGACATGTACATACTGAAAATGCATGAAACCATTGCATTTCCTAAAGCCAAAGCCTTGGAGGGTCTGAGAGCCACTGACCTTGCCCAGAACCAGGCACACCCCAGCAGGGAGGTCTGGTGCAGAAAGGGAAGGGGCAGGACTCTGAGGGTGGTCTGCAGCTAGAGGGGTCCCTAGAAGGGGCCAGGTGTGTGTGGGTGCCCTGGCCCACGACCCCACCCATTCCTGTGCCGGGTGTTGGGTAGAGGAGGCACCTCTTGGGCCCCCTGCACTTTCAGGGTTCCAGGGGCTTGAGGGCGGGTTGCCCAGCATCCAAGGGGCTCAGGCACCAACCTCCCCAACCATTCACTGCTTGGGGGTGGAGATGTCTCTGTGGGCAGTCCCAGATTTGCAGTGGGTTGCAGAATTGGGGCAGAAGAAGGGGCACTGAGAGAGAGAGAGTTGCACTGTGGAGATCCCTGCTGGTGAGTGAGCAGCTTGCACTAGGGTGGGGGTCTGGGGGTAGGGTGTGCCCCAGGTGGGAGGCAAGGTTTTGGAAGGGCACGTGGAGAGGGTTCATTGTGGGTACTCAGGTGAGTTTTCTTTTTCCCTTTAAAGTCTCTTCTGCCCCATGTCCTCAACTGACCTTATTCCCCATACCTGGGAACTCCAGGGCACCCACTCACCTGAGCTTTTGTGGGATGGGTTGCAGAATTTCAGGGTTTCCCCTGTTCCCCTGGAAGAGTGCGGGTAACGACCTCACACAATCCCCACTTTCAGTTCTCTGACACAGTGCAGGTGATGCATCTTGAGCAGTACCCTGAGTTCAGCAGGGTGTGTCCTGGTCCCCCAGGCACAGGTGTGGCAGTATCAAGCCCCAGAGCCATCCCCCAACTTCAGCATTATGCCCCGTGTGCCCCTGGGTAGTGGTAATTGGCTATTAGAATCATGCAGGAATATCCTCCAGGTGGGGGCCTGGAGGCGTGCGTAAACCAGACCCCACTCTAGTTGCATTGGGAATAGACGAATTGAGGGTTTCTTTAGAAGAGTAAGTCTGCTTTCCAGAAAAGGCAAGGTCATTGGTCTATTGAGAATGAAGATAATTACTGATAAACAACAAGTATGTGTTGCCCCTTCGCCCAGAAACCGAAGCAGGTGTGCAGGCTTTAGGTCAGAGGTGCCTTCTTCTCCCCACCTGACAGCAATTCTCTGCTCTGGCTCCAAGAAACCCGAGGTTTTGAACGTCAGCATCAGAGTCAGCGAGGCAGCTTGTCACAGGACGCCAGTGTTCACAGAAAGCAAAGGTATGTTTGGCAAAATGTCCTATCTATGTCAGGGCTGGAGGTAAAACCTCTCATTATCCCAAAACCTCCTGGGCTTTTCTCTTTTCTCTAGTTGAGCCACAAAGTAAAATTGAAGTAGCTGTCAGCATTCTGGGTTTGGTGCAGGAATTACTTAGTTTCCCTGGAGGTAGAACGTTGCAGGGGATCACAATTTCTCTGTCCATTTACTGCTTACAAATGTATTTTGACCATCTGTTTCCTAGGAACCCTCTTTTATTAGAAAGGGAAGGTGAGATTCACTCTGTGCCTGTTTGTATCATCTAATTTGTTCCTTCATCTAACAGTGTTTATTCAATTGGGCCTAAGATATGGTTGAGTGGCCAACATCTAGAGTTAGGTGGCTTTTTTCATCTGATACAGACTTGGATGATGTCATTTGACAAAGGTGATGTTTCATCATTGATTAGTTTATTCATCAGAAGAGTTAAAATTAGGGTGGAGGGAAAATTGAAAATTTTCCAAAGCGGCCTGTTCCTGTTTAAAAGTTGAGCTTGACTTTCTAGTTTTACTAAATGTATTATCTCGATATTTTGAGGTGCCATATTCTCTCTGTAGTTTCTTTGGTGGTGGAGTCAGAAGGAGAGTCTGGGAATTCTTTTGGATAGTGGCATGCTGGTGGCTTCAAGGGGCTTGGCGTCAGGAGCCTTGGGGTGAACTCTGCAACTACTTGTCTGACCCTAGGTGCATCTCCTAGAGGTTTTGTTTCCTCTTATGAAATTGCTGGCAGATAATGTTCTGCTTAAAGGGGAACCCTCCCATCCTGTTGGTGGGAATGCAAAGTGGTGCAGCCAGTCTGGGAAACAGTGTGGGGGTTCCTCAAAAAGTTAAAAATTGAACAACCCCATGATCCAGCAATTGCTCTCCTAGGTATTTACCCAAAAGATACAAAAATGTGGATTCGAAATGGGTACATGCACCATGATGTTTATAGCAGAAATGTCCACAGTAGCCAAACTATAGAGAGAATCCCAACGTCCATGCACTGATGAATGGGTAAAACAGCTGTGGGATACATATATATACACTGGAATATGACCCAGATTCAAAAAGAATGAAAACTTACCATTTGCAAGGATGTGGATGGACCTAGAGTGTATTAAGCTAAGCAAAATCATTGAGGAAAGACAAATATCCTATGCTCTCATGCCTGTGGAACTTCAGAAAGAAAACAGATGAACAGAGTTGAGGAGTGATGAGAGAGGCAAACAAGGAAATAGACTCAACCTTGGAGAACAAACTGAGTGTTGCTGCAGGACAGGGCCATGGGGGGAAGAGTTAAATGGGTGAGGGGTATTAAGGAGGGCACTTGTGATGAGCACCGAGTTCTGTATGCAGGTGAGGAATCACTAAATCCTACCCCTGAAGCGAATATTCCATGGCATGTGAACTAACTGGAATTTAAGTAAGAGGAGAAAGGTAAAAGTGTTCTGCTTCATGAAGAGTGAGGTAAAATTGTAGTGATTTGGGCTGTACTATTCTATAGATGAGAGTTGTAAATCACCCTGTTGTAGGATACACTAGTTTCTTATCACATAAGGAGTCCTCAGAAAGCTGCAATGAAAGATTCAGGTCTCAGAGCATGTTCATGTTCCACTGATATGTTACAGTTTGCACAGGTAGGAAAGAAGGTGGAGAGAAAGGCAACAGAAGGGGAAAGTAGGTGTGAACCTTTCATTAGTTAGCGTTATAGCTTTCTCATGAAAGCCTTGCGCCAGTGTGATTTTGGAAGCAGAGAGGTAATCCGGGAGCTTTGCAGATGGGGGAGTTCCAGGACTGGGTAAAGCTGACAGGGGTTCCAGAGGAGAGCTGAATGCATTCTGCAGCAGGGTGTGGGCAGGGTGGGCTCCAGGGGTGGCTGTGGGTCTCCTGGGTGAGACTTGTTACAGGTGAGGGCTGTGTGCAAGTTCCTGGCTGAGGACAAGTGAGGCACAGGCGGAGAGCTGGCAGAGAACCTTCTTCTGGGCCACCAGCCTCACCCAACACACACAGGCTCATCTTCTGTCCCTGTCACTCCAATTCAGACTTCTCCGAAGGTGAGTGAGAACACATCAGGAGCATTCTGAACAGAAGGGAAAGCATGTGCATAGCTCTGGGGCAGGAAAATTCCAGCTATGTCCTGGAGTAGCAAGATGGCCCTGTGGCCACAGGAGACAGCTTAGGACATGACCTCAGAGAGGTGACAGAAAGCCATTCCAGGGCTATAACCCCATGAGACCCTGTTTCACTGGGCCATCCTGGCTACAGTGTTGAGAACAGATGACAGAGGGTTGAAGATGGCAAGGCAGGTCAATGACGAAGCTTTTCCAGGAACTCAGGCACTGTGGTCCAGACAGGTGGCCTTGGATGGAGTGGTTAGACCTATTCTGGGTCCATTTTGAAGATGGAGCACACAGGATTTGCTGATGGGTTAGCTATTAGGAGCAGGAGAACAGAGGAACTGGGGTAACTCCCAGCTGTTGTGGGTTGTCCTGATCGAGGGGAAGGAGAGGGTTTCTCGGGTGGTAGGAGGTAGTCCGTGTTCCACATGCTGAGGAAGGTGCCTTTCCCAGTGGATCTGCTGAGGTTTGTGTCTGGGAGAACCTTTCACATCTCCTCCCTCAGCAATGCTCAAGTACAAGTATCCCCCACTTTTTAAACGTTCACAGTAAGACACTGGGCTTTCTTGAAAGAACTACGTTATTACCCAGCTTCAGTAAGAGGAAGAGACCTGAAGAGGATTTCCCTCTTATGAAAAAAGGTGAACAGTGAGAATCGCGTTCAGCATCTGTTTTGGGGAGAAGCACGACAGAGGCGTCGTGCACCCCAACCTGCTCCTTCCGCTGGGAACTGCTCTCCGCATCCAGCCACCAGCACTTTGAATGGTGTCTGTGAGCCTCTGCTGTGCTTTGTCTTCATTTATGCTGGGCCTCCATTAGAAACTTGTGTCCTGAGGCCTAAGAAAAGCCAAAGAGAAGGAATTTTGGAGTCTGAGGACACTATCTAATTGTGCCGTGTAAATTAATGGCCATTCCTTCTTGAACACCATTTCTGCTCTGCAAGGTTTCTCAGAAGCCCTGTACTTTCAAAGAGCAGGGAAACCTATACCCCATGCTGCGGGTTTAGTTTTAGTCTCCATACTGGACGGAACATTTCATGACTGTCGGATTTTCTCACTCAAACATTGAGACTTTGACCACCTTCACCCATTTCTAACACCCCATCCCCGAATCTGGCACCTACCAATCTGCTATCAGTATCTATGCATTCAGTAATTGTTTATTCCACGTGGAATGTACATGAGAGCATCTGGGATTGGTCTTTCTGTGTCTGAGTTACTTGGAATAAGGCCCCCAAGGTCTGTGTTTCCATGTCTGGTTCTTGTGAATAATGCTGCAGTGAACGTGGAAGTGCATCTGTCTTTTTTAGGCAGTATTTTTGTGTTCTCCAAATCAATACTCAGTAGAGCCATTAATGGGTCATGTGGTAGTCGCATTTATTTTTTCAGGAACCTCCATACCGTTTGTCACAGTGGCTGCACCAATTTCCATTCCCACCAACACTGCACAGTGTCTCCTCGTCTGCACACCCTTGACCCCACCTGGTGTCTGTCTCTGGGACAATTGCTGTTCCAACTGTTGTGAGTGGATAGCCGATTGTGGGTTTGACTGATGTTTCCCTGATGATGATGAGTGATGTCTAACAACTTTCTCTGTCTGTTGGCACCTGTGTGCCATCTTTAGAAAGTATCTATTCACATATTCCCCACATTTTTTATACAATTTTTTTTGTTTTGATTTGTATGAGTGTTGTGTGTATTTTGGATATTAGCCTCTTCTCACACATATGATTCGCAGATATTTTTTTTCTTATTGGGTCAGTGGCCTTTTAAGTTTTTGCTGGTTTCTTTTGCCGTGTGGAAGATTTCAGTTTGATGTTGTTCCACTTGTTTATTTTTGCTTTTGTTGCCTTTGCATTTGGTGTCCGATCTGAAGACACTTTGCCAAAACTAATGTCGAGAGACTTAGTACCTGTGTCTTCTTGGAGGTTTATGGATTCAGGTCTTACATTCATATCATTCATCCATTAAAAATTTTGTTTGTGGTGTAAGAAAGTGGACCAGTTATATTCTTCTGCATTTAGTGTCCAGTTTGCCTGTTACCGCTCACTGAAGAAACAGTCCTTCCCTCATGGCATATCTTCTGCTGCTGTGTCGTAAGTTAGGATCATCTACGTGTGGGTAAGTTTCTGAGCTTTCTGTTCTGTTCCACTGACCTGGTGTCTGTGTTTATGCCAGTACCATCCTGTTTTGATGACAACAGCTTTGTAATCTAGCTTGAAATCCAGGAGTGTGTTGACTGCACCTTTCTTTCTCCAGGTTGCTTTGGGTATTTGGGGTCTTTTGTGATTCCATACAAGTTTGAGGACTGTTTTCTATTTGCTCGAATAATGCCGCTGGAATTCAGATAGGGATTTCATCATATCTGTCGATTGCTTTGGGTACGATGGACATGTTCACATAATTAAATCTTCCAGTTAAGGAGCATGGCGTAAGCTTCCATTTGTTTGTGTTGCCTTCCAAATCTTTGACCCATACATCCTGCCCCCCTCGACACACATGTTTTTCATTTCTTCTCTGCCATGTGTTGAGTGTACTATGTCTTTCTCATTTTTGGTTACTTTTATTCCTAGATTTTTTTTTGATGAAATTATAAATGGCATTGCTTTTTGAATTTCTCTTTGCAAAAGTGCGTCATCAGTATGCAGAAATGCAAGAAGTTGGGTCACCTGGGTGGCCCCATAGGTGAAGCTTCTGCCTTCATCTCAGGTCATGAACTCAGAGTTCTGACATTGAGCCCTGTGTTGGGCTCCCCGTTTAGCGAGGGTCTGCTTCTCCCTCTTTCGGACACTCCCCCTGCCCTTGCTTTTTCTCTTCCTCTCAAATAAATAAATAAAATATGAAAAAAAAAAGAGAACAGGTCTCTGTATATTGACTTTATATCCTGCAGCTTTCTAGAATTTGTTTATTCTAACAGTTTTTTTGTGTGTGTGTGTGTGTGTGTAATCTTTCAGGATTTCATGTCATTTGCAAATAGTGACAGTTTTCCTGTATGAATTTCATATCCTTCTATTTTTTTAAAATGATGTTAATCACCCTACAGTACTTCATTTGTTTTTGATGAAGTGTTCCATGATTCATTGTTTGCATATAACACCTAGTGCTCATTATGACACGTGCCCTCCTTCTTTTTAAAAAGAATTTATTTATTTATTCGACAGATAGAGACAGCCAGAGAGAGAGGGAACTCAAGCAGGGGGAGTGGGAGAGGAAGAAGCAGGCTCACAGCGGAGGAGCCTGTTGTGGAGTTCGATCCCCTAATGCCGGGATCACGCCCTGAGCCAAAGGCAGATGCTTAACCGCTGTGCCACCCAGGTGCCCCAACACGTGCCCTCCTTAATACCCATCACCAGGATAACCCATTCCCCTACCCTCCCTTTCTGCAACCTTCAGTTTGTTTCCCAGTGTCAGTAGTCTCTCATGTTTCATTTCCCCTCTCATTACCTCACTTCACTTTTCCCTTCCTTCTTCTAATGTCCTCCATGCTATTCCTTCCATTCCACATAGGAGTGAAACCATATGATAATTGTCTTTCTCTGCTTGCTTTAATTTCACTTAGCATAATCCCCTCCTGGTCATGCACGTTTGTGCAAGTGGTGGGTATTCATCCTTCTGACGACTGAGTAATAGTCCATTGTATAGATGAACCACATCTTCTTTGTCCATTCATCTGCTGAAGGACATCTTGGCTCCTTCCACAGTTTGGCTATTATGGACATTGAAGCTATGAACATTGGGATACAGGTGCCGCTTCTTTTCATTACTCTGTGTCTATGGGGTAAATACCCAGTAGTGCAATTGGTGGGTCGTAGGATATCTCTGTGGTTAACGTAGTGAGGAACATCCATATTGTTTTCAAAAGTGGCTGTACCAGCTTGAATTCTCACGAGTAGTGTAAGAGGGCTCCCCTTTCTCCACATCCTCTCTGACATTTTTTTTATTTCTGTCTTGTTAATTTTTTTTTCAAGATTTTATTTATTTATTCCACAGAGATAGAGACAGCCAGCGAGAGAGGGAACACAAGCAGGGGGAGTGGGAGAGGAAGAAGCAGCATCATAAGGGAGGAGCCTGATGTGGGGCTCGATCCCATAATGCCAGGATCATGCCCTGAGCCGAAGTCAGGCGCTTAACCGCTGTGCCACCCAGGTGCCCCCTGCCTGGTTAATTTTAACCATTCTATCTGGTGTAAGGTGGTATCTCATTGTCGTTTTGATTTGTATTTGCCTGATGGCAAGTGATGTGGAGCATTTTTTCATGTGTCTGTTGGCCATTTGTATGTCTTCTCTGGAGAAGTATCTCTTTGTGCCTTCTGCCCATTTTTTGGGTGTCGAGTTTGAGGAGTTCTTTATAGATCTTGGAAACCAGCCCTTTATCTGTAATATCATTTGCAGATATCTTCTTCGATTCCATAGGTTGCCTTTTTGTTTTTTGATCATTTGCTTTGCCAAGCAGAAGCTTTTTATCCTGATGAAGTGCCAATAGTTCATTTTTGCTTTTATTTCCTTTGCCTTTAGAGACGTGGCTTGCAAGAAGTTGTTGTGTCCAAGGTTGAAGAGTTCTTTTGATTTTGATATGAGACAGGAATCCATTATCTTATTTTCCTGATTGTATTCGAGTCCTCTGTCTTTCTTGGTGAGTCTAGCTAAGTTTGTCAGTTTTGTTTATCTTTCCAAAAAAGGCCGCTCTAATTTTCATTGTTTTTTTTTTGTCTTTTTAGTATCCATTGGATTTATTTATGCATTCCTTTTTGTTATTTCCTTATTTCTACTAATTTGGGGCTTTGTTTGTTGTTTTTTTTTTCTACTTCTTTACCACATAAATCAGGTTGTTTATTGGAGACCATTCTCATGGAATGATGAAGACTTGAATTGCTATGAATGTCCCCCATAAAGCTACTTCTGCTGCATCCCATAAGTTTTTGTAGGTTGTCTTTTTCATCAGTGTCAAGGTACTTCTAAAATTTTTTTGATTTCTTCTTTGACTGTTGGTTGTTCAGTAGCATGTTGTTAAATCTCCACATATTTTTTTAAGATTATTTAAGTATCTGACAGAGAGTGAGACAGCGAGAGAGTGAACACAAGCAAGGGGGTGGGAGAGGGAAAAGTGGGCTTCCCACTGAGCAAGGAGCCTGATATGGGGCTAGATCCCAGGATCCTGGGATCAAGACCAGAGCTGAAAGCAGATCCTTAACGACTGAGCCACCCAGGCCCCAAAAATCTCCACCTATTTTTGACTGTCCCATTTTTTTCTTTAGACTGATTTCTAGTTTCATATCATTGTGGTTGGACAAGATTTGAAGCAGAAGGTGAAAAGAGCATTCAGATGAAAGGTTTGTTTCCTGGAGGGTTTTCTGAGGGCAGACCATGAGTTCAGTGGGGATGGAGGAAGGTTTTGTGAGACGGGGGGTGGGGTTAACCCTTGTTAGAATTACTGACTACTACCATAAAAGCTGTGTGCTACCGTTCACACCATAGTCCTGATGGACTTGTACTTCATTAGAAATATTTTCTAGGAGGTGTAGGCATAGCCTTCACTTAAAGAAAGGTGCTATGTGGGTTCATGGCATGACCCCAGGTCAGCAACCAGGATGTATGGTATTGTGGGGGATCATAACCAGGCTTTCTGTAGTAAGTGACAGAAATAGGGTATGGTGAGCTCCATGACCATAGGTGAGGTCCCGAGTGATCCACTGGGTGTTGGTTTCTGTGGATCTGTCTCATCAGGTCCTGTGGAATTCAGGGACACCCTCCTGTCTGTGGATTTGTATGGAGACAGGTAGACATCAGTGTCTTGCCAGGCACAAGGGTCGTACTGGACCAACACCAGAGGTGCAGCGTGTGCGGGAGCCACTGCTTGCTTTCCACGAAAGCTGACCATTGTCTGTGAACGTGATTCCTAGCAGCTGCAAGGGGAGAGGAGGACGGGGGTGGTGCACACTTCCTAGAGTTGTGGTCAGGACTAGTCTGGAGCCCACCGACGTCAGCCACACCTGGCACAGAAGACACCCATTCAGTGAAGCTGTGGGCGCTGCTCCCATGATACTTTCGGGACGGCTCCATGCTGCCACCTCCTGCTTTTCATCATCATCTTCAAGGTCCTGTGCCTCTGCTCTTACCCATGGCCTCCGGGGTATTGTCCGTCCTCCATCTGGCCCTCGTCCCTGGTGCCCTGTGCAGTCCGATGACAGGGTACCCTTCTCGAGACAAACATCTGGCCCTGATGGAACACTTCCATGGATCTCGTGTGATGCGAGGTTGATACCCTGCCCTGGAAGGGGGCTGCAGGTCCCCAATCAGGAGAGCCATGTCTCCCTTTTCAGCATGGCCTGCCCTCCCCTCAGTCTTCTTCAGGGAAGCTCTCCCCACTTCCTGAGATGACAGCTCTGAACTTAAAAATGAATGTTATTTTACATATCTCTATGCCTTAGTTCATCCATGGCAAGTCTTTCAACCCCGTTAGTGGGTTTTTTTAGCAGTTCTGAAGGGCTGTTTGCTCAAAGAGGGGGTGACCAGGGTGGGGCAGCTTTCCCTCTCATCTCCCTCAGCATGTCTCTGAGCCCTGGGGGACAGCTGTCCCACTGAGGATTGAGGGACACGAGCCAGCCCATCCTGAGCCCAGGCTGTGTCAGCTGTGTCGACTGATGCGTGTCGGAGCGGTGGGCAGCTGGCATGGGCCAGGAGCAGGCAGTGTCTCCTTCTCATTCCATCCCTCCCTTCCTCCCAGAGGTAGCTCAGAGCAGCCTTCAACCGCTGCATCTCCAGATCCCTTGACCTGTGCCTCCTGTGTTCAGCTGGTGACCTTGGAGTTTCGCATGAATTCTCCCACCTGTACCCTCTCCCATAGCAGTTCCTGGATCAGGGGAGGGGTCAGACCCTTGTCTGTTTTTGGTCTTCTTCCTGTCCCGCACCAAGCCCACCCACCTTTGCATCTTCCATGTAAGTGCTTGGAAGCAAGCCCATCCACAGGGAACCTATTAGCCAAATGGATCCAGGCAATGAACATTGAAGTAGAGATCCAGGATCCATAATATACCTGCTCTGAAACCTGTCCCAAAGTCTGTGACTCTCACACTGAAACAGAAACAATAATAGCTTTCTGGAATGTGAAGTGACATGTGTCTCTACTTCCAATCTTGAATGCATAGGTGCTGAGCCTTGACAGAAAAGGACCATGGCTCCCGTGGGCTGGAATCCACGGTAAGAACTCAGTGAAATATGAATTTGAGGCATGGGTGAATAATTACTGTAGAGTGAATCCTCCCAAGTAGGGCTTATGCACAGTGCACAGGAAAAGCTTTTTCAAAGAGGTTCCTGAAAGAAAAATCTTTTTTAAAATTTATTTTAATCCCAGTAGAGCTAACATACAGTGTTACATTCATTTCAGTTGTCCAATAGAGTGCTTTAGTAATTCTATATATTACTCAGTGGTCATCAAGAAAAGCGTCCTCTTAATCCCCTTCATCTATTTCACTCATCCCTCTATCCACCTCCTCTGTGGTAACCATCCGTTTGTTCTCTATTGTTAAGAGTTTGTATTTCGGTGTGTCTCCTTTTTCTCTTTTAGTTACTTATTTTGTTTGTTTTGTAAATTCCCCATTAGAATGACATCGTATGGGATTTGTCTTTCTCTGACTGACTGATTTTAGTTAGGATAATACTCTCTAGCTCCATCCATGTGTCTGCAAATAGCAAGGTTTCATTCTTTTTCAAGCCGAGTAATACTCCATTGTGTGTGTCTGTGTGTGTGTGTGTGTGTGTGTGTGTGTGTGTGAATACACACACCTATCATCGCATTTGTCAATTTTTCTACAGACACTTGGGTTGCTTCCATATGGTGATATTGTAAATAATGGTGCAAGAAACATAGGGGTGCACGTATCCTTTTATGTTACTGTTTTCCTATTCTTTGGGTAAATACGAGTAGTGTGATTGTTGGATCATAGGGTAGTTCTATATTTAATTTTTTGAGGAACCTTCATACTGTTTTCCACGGTGGCCAACACAGTTTGCATTCCCACCCACAGTTCGCTAGGATTCCCCTTTATCCACATCCTCCCAACACCTGCTCTTTGTTGTGCTTTTGATGTTAGCCATTCTGACAGGTTTGAGGTATTACCTCATTGTCCTTTGGATTTACATTTTCCTGATGATGGGTGATGGTGAACATCTTTTCATGGGACTGTTGGCCATTTGTATTTCTTCTTTGGAGAAATGTCTGTCCGTGGCTTCTGCCTATTTTTTAACTGGAGTATTTGTTTTTTGGGGGGTCGAGTAGTATCAGTTGTATATGTTTTGGACACTATCCCTTTATTGCATATGATCTTTGCAAATATCTTCTCCCTTTGAGTAAGTTGTCTTATTATTTTTACGTTTTCATTGTTCTTCTGCCATGTGGAAACTTTTTATTTTGCTGTATTCCCAATAGTTTATTTTTGCTTTCATTTCCTTTGCCTCAGGACACAGTCTAGAAAAATGTTGGTATGGTCCATGTCAAGAAGTTACTGTCTTCCCTCCTGTAGGATTTTTATGGATTCAGGTCTCATATTGAGGTCTTGAAACTGTTTTCTGTTTGTCTGTATTGTGTAAGAAAGCAGTCTAATTTCATTCTTTTGTGCATAGCTGTCTAGTTTTCCCAACACCATTTGTTGTAGAGACTGTCCATTTCCCTTTTGATATCGTTGCTTGCTTTGTGGAAGATTCACGAACCACATAATTGTGGGTTTCTGTCTGAACTTGTATCCTGTTCCTTTGGTCGCTGTGTCTATTTTTGTGCCGTACTGTCTTGTTAGGATGACTGCAGCTTTGTAGTATAACCTGAAATCTGAAATTGTCAGTCCTCCAGCTTTGTTTTTCTTTTCCACATTGCACTGGCTGTTCGGAATCTTTAGTGGTTCCATACAAATGTGTAGGATTGTTTATTCGAGGTCTTTTGTTCTTTAATTTAAATTCAATTAGCCAACTTACAGTACATCATTCGTTTCAGACGTAGTCTTCAATAAATTTTCAGTCATGTGTAACACCCAGTGCTCATTGTATCGTGTGACCTCCTTAATGCTACTCACCCAGTTACCCCCCCCCCAACTTCTCCTCCAACAATCATCAGTTTCTTGTGATAGTTAAGCGTCCATTATGGGTTTTCTCCCTCTCTGATGACTTCCCATTCTATTTTCCCTTCCTTGTCCTATGGTCTTCTTCCTTGTTTCTGATATTCCACATAGGAGTGAAAGCATATGATCATTGTCTTTCTTTCATTGACTTATTCCACTCAGCATAATACCCTCCAGCTCCACCCAGGTCGGTGTGATGGTAAGTACTCATCCTTTCTGATGGCTGAGTAATATTCCATTATATATATGATCCACATCTTCTTTATCCATTCATCTATCCATGGTCATCTGCACTTCTTCCACAGCTTGTCTATTATGGTTATTGCTGCTATGAACACTGGGGTGCATGTGTCCCGTCTTCACTACCTCTGTCACTTTGGGGGTAAATAGCCAGTAGTGCAATTGCTGGGACATAGGGTAACTTTATTTATAACTTCTTGAGGAAACTCCGTACCATTTTCAAGAGTGGCTGTACCGGACTGCATTCGTACAGGGGTATAAGAGGGTTCCTGTTTCACCACATCCTCTCCAACATGTATAGTTTCATGTCTTCTTATTTTTAGATATTCAGCCTCGTGTGATATGGCATCTATAGGGGTTTAGATTTGCATTTCCCTAAAGCCAAGTGATATGAAGCATTTATGCATGTATCTTTTGGTCACCAGTACGTCGTCATCAGTGAAGTGACTTCCCATTTTAATCCATCTCAAGACCTAAAGCTGGGTAAGGCACTGAAGCTGGATGATGCCATCGGTTGGAAGTGTGGAGAATTTCAAAAGATCTCTGTGGAGAGCAAGTTTAAAGGTCAGTGTGAAGCTACTAATTGGATCCGGGGAGATCTCTGAAAGTGGGGGTTGCCTGGGATGGGCTGAAGGGGGCCCTCCTATTTTCCTATGAATTCTTGCTGCAGCCCAAAATGGACAGTTTCCTGCTGTGGGGCAGGCTGAGTCCTCTAGTCGTGCTGTGGTGAGCCCAATGCCTGGTGCCTTGGAGGCAGGCAAACGGGGAGGGACCCTCAGCAGAAGACCCAGGGTTAGGTTAGGCCTCAAGAGACAGCAGATCTGAACTGCCCAGTGCTCAGAGAACTCTCATGCCGAGTGAGATGAGGGCACAAGGGCGGGTGAGTGTGAGCCTTGGGGTTTCATCTGGAAGGGCCCACACAGGTCGGGGTTCACCAGAAGGGGCTCTCAGGGGGTGCCCCAAATCTCTTGCCCTGAATGCTCTGTTGTGTCCCAAAATGGTACAGTTTACTGTGGGTTGCAGGCTGAGTCCTGCGGTGGGGCTTTGGTGTCCCCATCCCCTGGAGTTGGTTGCCAGGACCCTGGGGAGGGGCCCCTCTCTGCCCAACCTAGGGTAAGGGTTAGGGTCCCGGAGCCCAGCAGGGATAATCTGCAGGCTGTTAGGCGAGCTCTGTGGAGGGCTGAGAGGAGGCCATGGGGGAGGGTGAGCATGGGCCTCAGGGTTGGGGCATGGGGGGCTGCCAAAGGATGGGGATGGGCTCCGGGGGCCTCCCCAAGTTCTCGTGCCCTGTAGGCTCCTTAGAGCCCCAAGGGGCAATGTTTCCTATCGGGTGGCAAGCTGAGTCCTGCAGTGGGGCACAGGTATCCCAATTCCCCGGGGCTGCGGTGTAGGGCTCCTGGGGAGGCCCCCATACCCACGGCCAACCTAGGGCTAGGGTTAGGCCCAGGAGCCCCGCAGGCCCGATTTGCTGGCTGTATGGCGAGCTACACGGGCTGAGGTGAGGGTGTGGGGAGGGTGAGCATGGGCCTCAGGGTTCCGGTGCGGGAGGCCGCCGAAGTTCGCTGGTGGCTCAGGAGGGCCCTCCTGGTTCTCCCGCCCTGAATGCTCTATGGCCTCCCAAGGGGCACGGTTTCCTGCGGGGTGGCAGACTGAGTGCTGCTGTGGGGCTCAGGTGTCCCAAATGCCCGCAGCTGCGGCTCCAGGCTCCTGGGGAGGGGCCCCTCCACAGATGAATGAGGGTTAGGGTTGGCGCCCAGGAACCCCGCAGGCCAGATCTGCCCACTATGTGGCGAGCTCCGCCATGGGCTGAGGTGAGGGTGTGGGGTGGGGTGAGCATGGGCTTCAAGGTTGGGTTTAGGGATTGCCGATGTTCGCTGGGGGCTCTGGGGGCCCTCCTGGTTCTCCCCCCCTGAATGCTCTACAGCCTCCCAAGGGGCACGGTTTCCTGCGGGCTGGCAGGCTTTGTCCTGCAGTGGGGCTCAGGTGTCCCCAGTCCCTGGGGCTGCGGCACCGGGCCCCAGGGGAGGGGCCCTACCCAGCTGACCTAGGGTCAGTTCTAGGCCCCAGGAACCCGGCAGGCCTGATCTGCTGGCTCTGCGACGAGCTCGGTGGCAAGCTGAAGGGAAGGTGTGGGGCGGGATGAGCGTGGGCCTCAGGGTTGGGGTGTATGGGGCCGCCGAGGATCGCTGGGGGCTCAGGGGGGCCCTACCAGTTTTCCTGCACGGGATGCTCTCTGGCGCCCCAAGGGGCATGGTTTCCTGAGTGGTGGCAGGCTGAGTCCCATGGTGGGGCTCAGGTTTACTAATCCCCGGGGTTAGGGTACGGTTTAGGGTATGGGTTAAGGTTAGGGTATGGGTTTCGGTTAGGGTATGATTGAGGGTAAGGGTTAGGGTTAGGGTAAGGAGAGGGTACGGGTTAGGGTTGGGTTTAGGGGTTACAGTTTAGAGGTTACGAGTTAGGGTACAGATTAGGGTTTAGGGTAAGGGTTAGGGTTTAGGGTTAGGGTTAGGGTTGGAGTACGGGTTAGGTTTAGGATACGGGTTAGGGTTAGGGTATGGGTTAGGGTACACATTAGGGTACAGTTTAGGGTACGGGTTAGGGTACGGTTTAGGGTAAGTGTTGGTGTACGGATTTGGGTACGGCTTAGGCTACGGGTTAGGGTTAGGGTTAGGGTACGGGTTAAGGTACAGATTAGAGTATGTGTTAGGGTTACGTTTAGGGTTAGGGTACAGGTTAGGGTAGGATTAGGGTTAGGTTTAGGGTTAGGTTATGGTTTACGGGTAGGGTTAGGGGTATGGTAGGGCCGGGTAGGGTTAGGGTTTAGGGTTAGGGTTTGGGGTTTGGAGTTAGTGGTTAAGGTTAGGGTTTAGAGTTTAAGGTTTCGTGATTAGGGTTAGGGGTTAGGGTTTAGGGTTTAGTGTTAATGTTAGGGTTTAGGGTTTAAGGATTAGGGTTTATTGTTAGGTTTAGAGTAGGGTTATGGTTAGGGTAAGGGTTAGAAGTTAGAGTTAGGGTTAGGTTTAGGGGTTAAGGTTTAGGGTTTAAGGTTAGGGGTTAGGGTTTAGGGTTAGGGTTAGACCCAGTAGGCCAGCAGGACCCATGTGCCAGTTGTGCGGGGAGTGGAGGAGTGGGATGAGGTGAGTGCGCTGGCGAGCAGGAGTATGGTATCTAGCGTTTTGGCGCAGGGGGCCTTTGAAAGTCGCTAGAGGCTCGGAGGGCCCTGTCCGTTCTCCCGCCCTGAATGAGCGGCGGCGCCCCTAGCGCCTGGGTGGTGGCAGGTTGGCAGTGTGAGTCTGGCTTTGCGGTTTGGGGGTCCCCAATGCCATGCATTGCAGCGCAAGGCCCCTTGGGAGGGGCCCCTCTGGGGCCATCCTAGGGTTACTGTTAGCACCCAGGATTCCAGTAGACATTATCTGCCAGCTGTGCGGTAGCGGAGGGCCAGGCCGAGGTGAGGGCGCCGGCGAACTGGAGCGTGGGCCCAAGCATTTTGTCACGGGGGGCCTTGGAAGGTCGCTGGGGTCTCGAGGGCCCTGCCTGTTCTCCCACCCTGAATGAACAGTAATGCCCCAGCGTGCCCGGTGTCAGCGGGGCGGCACGGAGAGTATGGTGCTGGGGCTCGGGGGTCCCCAATCCCTGGCGTTGCTGTGCCAGGCCCCTTGGGAGGTTCCCCTTGGGGGCCAACCTAAGGTTAGGGTTAGCCCCCAGGAGGCTGGCAGACCTGATCAGCTGGCTGTGCGTCGAGCAGAGGGGCGGGTCGAAGTGAGGGCGCTGCTTAGCGGGAGCATGGGCCCAAGCATTTTGGAACATGGGCCCTTAGAAGTTCACCAGGACTCAGAGGGCCCTGCCCATTCTCCCGCCCTGAATGACCAGTGGCGCCCCTAGTGGCCTGGGTGCCAGCGGGGCAGCAGGGTGAGTCCAGCGCTGGGGCTTAGGGGTCATCAATCCCCGGTGTTGCGGCGACAGGCCCCTTGGGAGGGGCCCCTTGGGGGCCAACCTAGGGTTAGGTTTAGCCCCCAGTAGCCCGGCAGGCCCGATCCACCTGCTGAGTGGCGAGCAGTGGGGCGGGCCGAGGTGAGTGCGCTGGCGAGCGGGAGCGTGGTCCCAAGAGTTTTGGAGCAGGGGGCCTTCGAAAGTCACTGGGGGCTCGGAGGGCCCTGCTCGTTCCCTCACCTGGATGACCGGCGGCGCCCCTAGCGGCCCGGGTGATGGCGGGGCGGCAGGGTGAGTCCAGTGCTGAGGCTCGGGCTTCCCTATACCCGACGTTGCAGTGCGAGGCCCCTTGGGAAGGGCCCCTCTGGGGCCAAGGTAGGGTTAGAGTTAGCCCTCAGGAGGCCGTCAGGCTCGATCCACCATCTTGAGGTGAATGGAGTCGCGGTCCGAGGTGAGGCCGCTGGCGAGCGGAGCGTGGGCCCCAGCGTTTTGGTGCTGGGGCCTTCAAAGTTCACCGAGGCTCAGAGGGCCCTGCCCGTTCTCCCGCCCAAAACGATCTGTGGCGCCCTAGCACCACTGGTGTCAGCGGGGCAGCAGGGTGAGTCCGGCATTACGACTCGAGGGTCCCCAATCCCCGGCGTTGTGGCGGCAGGCCCCTTCAGAGGGGCCCCTCTGGGGCCAACCTAGGATTAGAGTTAGCCCCCAGGAGGCCGGCAGGCCTGATCTGCCAGCTGTGCAGAGGGCGGAGGGGCAGGCTGAGGTGAAGGCGCTGGCGAGCTCCAGCGTGGGCCCCAGCATTTTGGCGCGGATGGCCTTCAATATTCACCGGAGTCTCGAGGGCCCTGCCCATTCTCCCACCCTGAAGGACCAGTGATGCCGCAGAGAGCCTGATGTCGACAGGACGGCAGGGTGAGTCCGGCGCTGCGGCTCGGCTGTCCCCAATCCCCAGCTTTGGTCACAAGTCCCCTTGGGAGGGGCCCCTCTGGGCCAACCTAGGGTTAGGGTTAGCCCCCAGGAGGCCGGCAGGCCCGATATGCCAGCTAGACTGTGAGAGGAGGGGCGGGCCAAAGTAAAGGTGCTGGCGAGCAGGAGCCTGGGCACCAGCGTTTTGACTTGGGGCTTTCAAAGGTCGCCGGGGTCTCGAGGGCCCTGCCTGTTCTCCCACCCTGCATGAACGGCGGTGCCCCTAGCGGCCCGGGTGGTGAGGGGTGGCAGGGTGAGTCAGGCCCTGAGGCTCAGGTATCTCCAATCCCCAGCGATGCGGCACCAGGCCCCTTGGGAGGGGCCCCTCGGATGACAACTTAGGGTTAGGTTTAGCCCCTAGGAACTCGGCAGTTCCTATTCGCCAGCTGTGTGGAGAGTGGAGTGGCGGACCTAGGTGAGGGTGCTGGTGTTTGGGAGCGTGGGCCCAGGCATTTTGGCGCGGGGGAGATTCAAAGGACACCGTGTATCGGAGGGCCCTGCCCGTTCTCCCGCCCTGAATGAACGGCAGCACCCCAAGCCCCTGGGTGGCGGCTGGGTGGCAGGGTGAGTCAGGTGCTGAGGCTCAGGGTCCCCAATCCCCTGTGTTGCAGCGCCAGGCCCCTTGGGAGGGGCCCCTCAAGGGTCGATCTAGGGTTACGGTTAGCCCCCCGGATGCCAGTGGACCCGATCAGCGTCTGTGCGGCACGCAGCAGGGTGGGCCGAGGTGAGGGCGCTGGCGAGCCTAAGCATGAGCCCAAGCGTTTTAGCGTGGGGGGCTTTCGAAGGTCAGTGGGGGCTCGGAGGGACCTGCCCCTTCTCCCGCTCTGAATGACCAGCGGGGTCCCTAGTGGCTCAGGTGGCTGAAGGGCAGCAGGGTGAGTCTGGCACTTGGGCTCGGTTGCCCCATCCCCGGCGTTGGGGCGCCAGGCCACTTGAGAAGGGCCCCTCAGGGGCCGACCTACAGTTAGGGTTAGCCCCCAGGAGGCCGGCAGGCCCTATACACCGCCTGTGCGTGGAGCGGAGAGTTGGGCCGAGGTGAGGGTGCTGGTGAACATGAGCCTGGGCACAAGCATGTTGGTTCTGGGAGCCATTGAAGGTGGGTGGGGGTTTGGAGGCCCCTGCCAGTTCTCCCGCCGAGAATGAATGGCGGCGCCCCTAGCGGCCCGTGTGGGGCGGGATTGCAGGGTGCACCCGGCGCTGGGGCTTGGGGGTCGCCAATCCCTGGCGTTGCACCGCAAGGCTCCTTAGGAAGGGACCCTCAGGGGCCGTCCTAGGGTTAGGGTTAGCGCCCAGGAGGCCGGCAGGCCCGAGTCGCCGACTGTGCGAGTAGCGGAGGTGTGGGCTGAGTTGAGGGGGATGCAGAGCGGGAGCGTGGGCCCCAGCGTTTTGGCGCCCTGGGCCTTCGAATGTGCCATGTCTCGGAGGGCCCTGCCCATTCTCCTGCTCTGAATAACCAGTGACACCCCTAGCGGCTCTGTTGGCAGTGGGGTGGCAGGGTGAATCCCACGCTGTGGCTCGGGGATCCCCAATCCCCGGTGTTGCGGTGCCAGGCCCCTTGGGAGGGGCTCCTCCTGGGCCGACTTAGGGTTAGAGTTAGCCCCCATGAGGATGGCAGGCCTGATCCTCTGGCTGGGTGGCGAGAGGTGGGTGGGCCGAGCTAAAGGCGCTGGGGAGCGGGATTGTGGGCCCCTGCATTTTGGCGCTGGAGGCTTCAAATGTCCCGGTTTCTCCAGGGCTCTGTCCATTCTCCCGCCCTGAATGACCGGCGGCGCCCCTCGCGGCCCGGGAGGCAGCGTTGTGGGAGGGTGAGTCTGGCTCTGGGGCTTGGGGTCCCAGATCCCCGGTGTAGTGGCACCAGGACCCTTGGGAGGAGCCCCTGGGGCGCCGACCTAGGGTTAGGGTTAGCCCCAAGGAGACCTTCAGGCCCAATCCGCACACTGTGCGGCGAGCGGAGGTGCAGGCCGAGGTGAGGGCGCTGGGGAGGGGGAGCGTGGGCACCAGTGTTTTGGCACGGGGAGCCTTTGAATGTCACTGGTGGCTCAGAAAGCCCTGCCCTTCTCTCGCCCTCTATGACCTGCGGCGCCCCTAGCGGCCCGGGTGGGGACAGTGCGGCAGGGTGAGTCTGGCTCTGGGGCTCTGAGTCATCAATCCCCAGCATTGCAGAGCCAGGCCTCTGGGGATGTCCCCACAGGGCCAACCTAGGGTTTTGGTTAGCTGCCAGAAGCCCAGCAGGCCCTATCCACCAGCTCTGAAGCAAGCAGAGGGGCGGGACGAGGCGAGGGCGCTGGTGAGCAGGATCCTGGGAGCCAACGTTTTTGCGCAGGGAGCCTTCAAAGGTCAGTGTGGGCTCGGAGGGCCCTGCCCGATCTGCCCTGATTGACCGGCGGGGCATCTAGCGGCTCCAGTGGCTGAAGGGCAGCAGGGTGAGTCCGGCACATGGGCTCAGGATCCCCATCCCCAGCGTTGTGATGCCAGGCCCCTTGGGTAGAGCCCCTCGGGGGCCGACCTATGGTTAGTGTTAGCCTCAAGGAGCCCCACAGGCCCGATACACCACCTGTGCGTCGAGCAGAGAATTGAGGCGAGGTGAGGGTGGTGGTGAACATGAGCCTGGGTCCAAGCTTTTTGGTTCGGTGCGCCTTCGAATGTCGGCAGGGGTTCGGAGGGTCCTCCAGTTCTCCCACCCTGAATGAATGGCGGCGCCCCTAGCAGCATGTGTGGGGCGGGCGGCAGCATGCATCTGGCACTGGGGCTTGGGGGTCCCCAATCCCTGGTGTTGCGTCGCCAGGCCCCTTAGGAAGGGACCTTCAAGGGCTGTCCTAGGGTTAGGGTTAGCGCCCAGGAGGCCGGCAGGCCCGAGTCGCTGGCTCTGCGAAGAGCGGAGGTGCGGGCCAAGTTGAGGGTGATGCAGAGTGGGAGCGTGGTCCCCAGCGTTTTTGCACCCTGGGCTTTTGAATGTTGCCATGTCTCAGAGGGCCCTGCCCATTCTCCTGCCCTGAATAACCAGCGGCGCGCTTTGTGGCTCCGTTGGAGGTGGGGCGGCAGCGTGAGTTCCACACTGCAGCTCAGGGATCCCCAATCCCCAGCATTGAGGGGCCAGGCCCCTTGGGAGGGGCTCCTCATGGGCGGACCTAGGGTTAGAGTTAGCACCCAGGAGGCCGGCAGGCCCAATCCTCTGGCTGGACGGCGAGAGGTGCACGGGCCGAGGTAAAGGCTCTGGCGAGCAGGAGCGTGGGCCCCTGCATTTTGGCGCAGGAGGCTTCAAATGTCGATGGTTTCTCCAGGGCCCTGTCCGTTCTCCCACCCTGAATGAGCGGCGGCGCCCCTAGCGGCCTGGGTGGGAACAGTGCGGCAGGGTGAGTCTGGCTCTGGGGCTCTGAGTCACCAATCCCCAGCGTTGCAGAGCTAGGCCCCTTGGGTTGTGCCCCACGGGGCCGACCTAGGATTTCAGTTAGCCCCCAGGATCCTGGCAGGCACTATCCACTGGCTCTGCAGCAAGCGGAGGGGCGGGCTGAGGTGAGGGCGCTGGCGAGCAGGAGGATGGGAACCAATGTTTTTGCACGGGGGGGGCTTCGAAGGTCAGCAGGGGCTCCGAGGGCCTGCCCATTCTCCCGCCCTGATTGACCAGTGGTCTCTAGCAGCTCAGGTGGCTGAAGGGCAGCAGGGTGAGTCTGGCACTTGGACTCGGGGTCCCCATCCCCAGCGTTGTGATGCCAGGCCCCTGGGAAGTGCCCCTCGGGGGCGGAACTATGGTTAGGGTTAGCCCCCAGGAGGCCGGCAGGCCCGATACACCACCTGGGCGTTGAGCGGAGAGTTGGGCTGAGGTGAGGGTTCTGGTGAATATGAGCCTGGGCCCAAGCATTTTGGTTCGGGGTGCCTTCGAAAGTTGGCGGGGATTCGGAGGGCCCTGTCCATCCTCCCATGGTGAATGAATGGCGGCGCCCCTAGCGGCCTGGGTGGGGAGGGGCGGCAGGGTGCATCCGGCACTGGGGCTTGGGGGTCCCCAATCCCCGGCGTTGTGGCACCAGGCCCCTTGGGAGGGGCCCTTCGGGGCCCAACCTAGGGTTAGGTTTAGCCCCTAGGAGGCCAGCAGGCCCTATTCGCCAGCTGTGTGAAGAGAGGAGTGGCAGACCTACGTGAGGGCGCTGGTGAGTGGGAGGGTGGGCCTGGGCGTTTTGGCGCGGGAGGCCTTCGAAGTTCACCGTGTCTCCGAGGGCCCTGCCCGTTCTCCCGCCCTGAATGAACGGCAGCACCCCAAGCCTCCGAGTGGCGGCTGGGCGGCAGGTGAGTCAGGTGCTGGCGCTCGGGGTCCCCAATCCCCGGCGTTGTGGCGCGAGGCCCCTTGGGAGGGCCCCCTCAGGTGCTGACCTAGAGTTAGGGTTACCCCCAGGAGGCCAGGAGACCCAATCTCCCGGCTGTGCGGTGAGCGGAGGGGCGGGTTGAGATGAGGGTATTGGCGAGCGGGAAAGTGGGCCCAAAGTTTTGGAGCGAGGGGCCATCGAAGGTCACCAGGGGCTCAGAGGGTCCTGCCTGTTCTCCCGCCCTGAATGACCGGGGGTGCCCCTTGTGGCCCAGGTGGCGGTGGGGGGCATGGTGAGTCCGGCGCTGGGGCTCAGGAGTCCCCAATCCCTGTCGTTGAGGCTCCAGGCACCTTGGGAGGGGCCACTAGGGGGCCGACCTAGGGTTTGGGTTAGCCCCCAGAAGGCCCGCAGGCCCAATCAGCCAGCTGTGCGGCGAGCGGGGGGGAGGGCCGAGGTAAGGGCGCTGGCCAGCGGGAGCGTGGGCCCAAGCGTTTTGGTCGGGGGGCCTTCGAAAGTCGCCGGTGACTTGGAGGGCCCTTGCCATTCTCCCTCCCTGAATGAAAGCGGCGCCCCTAGCGGCCCAGGTGGCAGTAGGGCAGGAGGGTGAGTTGGGCGCTGGGGCTCGGGAGTCCCCAATCCCCGGTGTTGCGGCAATAGGAACCTGGGATGGGCCCCTCGGGGGCCCACCAACGGTTAGGGTAACACCCAGGAGGCTGGCAGTTCAGATCCACCGGCTGTGCAGCGAGCGGAGGGGTAGACCGAGGTGAGGGTGCAGGCGAGCAGGAGCATGGGCCCAAGCGCTTTGGCACGGGGGGGCCTTCGAAGGTCGCCAGGGGCTCAGAGGGATCTGCCCATTCTCCCTCCCTGAATGACCGACGGTGCTCCTAGGGGCCCGGGTGGTGGCGGGGCAACATAGTGAGTCTGGCACTGGGGCTCGAGGGTCCCCAATCCCAGGCATTGCGGTGCCAGGCCCCTTCGGAGGGGCCCCTCAGGGGCCAACCTAGGGTTATGTGTAGCCCCAGGAGGAGGGCAGTCCTCATCCCCCAGCTCTGCAGGGAGTGGAGGAGTGGGCCAAGGTGAGGGTGCTGAGGATGGGGAGCATAGGCTCAAGCGTTTTGGATGTGGGGGCCTTCGAAGGTCGCCGTGGGCTCGGAGGGCCCTGCCATTCTCCTGCACTGAATGACCAGGGACACCCTAGCGGCCCGGGTGGTGGTGGGGCAGCACGGTGAGTCCGGCGCTGGGGCTCGGCAGTCCCTGATACCCGGCGCTGCGGCGCCAGGCCCCTTGGGACGGGCCCCTCGGGGACTGACCTAGGGTTAGGGTTAGCCCCCAGGAGACTGGCATGCTCGTTCCGCCCATGTGCAGTGAATGGAGGTGTGGGTCGAGGTGAGGTAGCTGGTGATCGGAGCGTAGGCCATAGCATTTGGCTTTGGCTCGGGGTGCCTTCGAAGATTGCAGGTGGCTCAGAGGGTCCTGCCCATTCTGTCGCCCTGAAGGACTGGCGACGCCCCTAGCACCCCAGGTGGCGGCGGGGTGGCAGGGTGCGTCTGGCGCTGGGACTTGGGGGTCCCCAATCAATGGCATGCAGCGCCAGGCCACTTGGGAGGGGCCCCTCGGGGGCGACCTAGGGATAGGGTTAGCCCCCAGCAAGCCAGCAGGCCTGATCCGCCAGCTCTGCAGCAAGCTTAGGCATGGGCCGAGGTTAGGGCGCTGGCGAGCAGGAGCATGGGAGCCATAGTTTTTGCACGGGGGGCCTTCGAAGGTCGCAGGGGGATCGGAGGGCCCTGCCCGTTCTCCCTTCCTGAATGACTGGCAACGCCCCTAGCGCCCTGGGTGCTTGCGAGGTGGCAGAGTGAGTCCAGCACTGGGGCTCGGGGGTCCCAAATCCCCGGCATTGCGGTGCCAGGCCCCTTCGGAGGGGCCCCTCAGGGGACAACCTAGGCCCCTCAGGGGACACCCTAGGAGGGCAGGCCTCATCCGCCGGCTCTGCGGCGAGCGGAGGGGAGGGCCGAGGTGAGGGCGCTGAGGAGCCGGAGCGAGGGCTCAAGTGTTTAGGATGGGGGGCCTTCGAAGATTGCCATGGGCTCGGAGGGCCCTGCCCATTCTCCCGCCCTGAATGACCAGCGGCGCCCCCAGCGGCCGGGTTGGCGGCGGGGCAGCAGGGTGAGTCCGGCGCTGGGGCTTGGGTGTCAGCAATCCCAGGCGTTTTGGCACCAGGCCCCATCGGACGGGCCCCTCGGGGGCCGACCTACGGTTAGGGTTAGCCCCCAGGAGGCTGGCAGGCCTGATCCACCAGCTGTGAGGTGAGTGGAGGGGCGGGCCGAGGTAAGGGCACTGGCAAGCGGGAGCGTGGGCCGAAGCATTTTGTCGCTGGGGGCCTTCAAAGGTCTCCGGGGGCTCAGAGGGCCCTGCCCATTCTCCCACACTGAATGACTGGCGGTGCCCCTAGCGGCCCGGGTACAGTGGGGCAGCAAGGTGAGTCCGGCGCTGCGGCTCGGGGGTCACCAATCTCCAGCGTGCAGTGCCAGGCCCCTTGGGATGTACGCCTCGGGGGCTGTCCTAGGGTTAGGGTTAGACCGCAGGAGGCTGGCAATCCCGAAATGTCAGTTGTGCGGCGAGCGGATCGGTGTTCTGAGGTGAGGGCGCTGGCGAGGGGGACCATGGGAGCATTTTGGGGCGGGGCACTTTCGAATGTCGCCTTGGGCTCGAAGGGCCCTGCCTGTTCTCCCACACTGAATGAACGGCGGCTCCCCTAGCAGCCCGGGTGGCGACGGGACGACAAAATGAGTCCTGGCTGGGGCTCTGGGGTCCCCAATCCCCGGCGTTGTGGGGCCAGGCCCCTTAGTAGGCTAACACTAACCTAGGGTTAGTGTTAGCCCCCAGGAGGCCGGCAGGCCCGGGAGCCTGGGCCCAAATGTTTTGGTGCAGGGGGACTTCGAATGTCGCCGGGGGCTAGGAGGGCCCTGCCCATTCTCCCGCCCTGAATGACAGGCTGTACCCCTAGCGGCCCGAATGGCGGCGGGGCGGCAGGGTGAGTCCAGCGCTGCAGCTTGGGTGTCCCCAATCCCCGCGTTGCGGCGCCAGGCCCCTTGGCAGGGGCCCCTTGGGTCTGACCTAGGGTTAGGGTTAGCCCCCAGGAGGCCGGCAGGCCCGATCCTCCGGCTGTGCACGAGCGGACGGGTGGGATGAGATGAGGGCGCTGGCGAGCGGGAAGGTGGGCCCAAGCATTTTGGCGTAAGGGGACTTCAAAGGTTGCCAGGGGCTCGGAGGGCCCTGCCTGTTCTCCTGCCCTGAATGACCGACAGCGCCCCTCGCGGCCCGTTTAGCAGCGGGGCGGCAGGGAGAGTCTGGCGTTGGGGCTCAGGGGTCCCCAATCCCCGGTGTTGCAGCGCCAGGCCCTTTGGGATGGGCCCCTAGGGGGCCTACCTAGGGTTAGGGTTAGCCACAAGGAGGCTAGGATGCCTGATTCGCCGGCTGTGTGGGAGCGGAGGGGCAGGCCGAGGTAAGGGTGATGGGAGCGGGAGCATGGGCCCTAGTGCTTTGGTGCAGGGGGCCTTCGAAGGTCGCCGTTCGCTGGGAGGGTCTTGCGCGTTCTCCCGCCCTGAATGACCGGCGGTGCCCCTAGTGGCCCGGGTGGCGGCGGGGGGCATGGTGAGTCCAGCGCTGGGGCTCAGGAGTCCCCTTTCCCCGTCGTTGCAGCGCCAGGCCCCTTGGGAGGGGCCACGAGGGGGCCAACCTAGCTTTAGGGTTAGCCCCCAGAAGGCCCCCAGGCCCGATCCGTCAGCTGTGCGGCGAGCGGAGGGGAGGGCCGAGGTAAGGGCGCTGGCCAGCGGGAGCATGGGCCCAAGCATTTTGGTGCGGGGGGCCTTCGAAGTCGCCGGTCGCTGGGAGGGCCCTGCCCGTTCTCCCTTCCTGAATGAACGGCGGTGCCCCTAGCGGCCCAGGTGGCGGTAGGGCGGGAGGATGAGTCTGGCGCTGAGGCTCCGGAGTCCCCAATCCCCAGTGTTGCGGCAATAGGAACCTGGGATGGGCCCCTTGGGGGCCCACCAAAAGTTAGGGTAACACCCAGGAAGCCTGCAGTCCCGATCCACTGGCTCTACAGTGAGCGGAGGGGCGGACCGAGATGAGGGCGCAGGTGAGCGGGAGCATGGGCCCAAGCGTTTTGGCGCGGGGGGCCTTCGATGGTCACCAGGGGCTTGGAGGGATCTGCCCATTCTCCCTCCCTGAATGACCGACGGTGCTCCTGGCGGCCCGGGTGACGGTGGGGCGATAAGGTGAGTCCGGCGCTGGGGCTCGGGGGTCCCCAATCCCAGGCATTGCAGTGCCAGGCCCCTTCGGAGGGGCCCCTCAGGGGACAACCTAGGGTTCTGGGTAGCCCCCAGGAGGAGGACAGGCCTCATCCGCAGGCTCTGCGGCGAGTGGAGGGGCGGGCCGAGGTGAGGGTGCTGAGGAGCGGGAGCATGGGATCAAGCATTTTGGATGGGGGGGCCTTCGAAGGTCCCGCGGGCTCGGAGGCCCCTGCCCATTCTCCCGCCCTGAATGACCAGTGGCACCCCTAGCATCCCGGGTGGCGGCGGGGCGGCAGGGTGAGTACGGCGCTGGGGATCGGGGCTCCCTAATACCCGGTGTTGCGGCCTCAGGCCCGTTGGGACGGGCCCCTTGGGGGCCGACTTAGGGTTAGGGTTAGCCCCCAGTAGGCTGGCAGGCTCGTGCCGCCCATGTGCGGTGAATGGAGGTGTGGGTCGAGGTGAGATAGCTGGCAAGCAGGGGCGTGGGCCAGAATATTTTGGCTTTGGCTCGGGGTGCATTTGAAGGTCGCAGGTGGCTTGGAGCGTCCTGCCAGTTCTGTCGCCCTGAAGGACTGGTGACGCCCCTAGCGCCCCATGTGGCGGCCGGGCGGCAGGGTGCTTCCAGTGCTGGGACTTGGGGGTCCCCAATCCCTGGCATGCGGCGCCAGGCCACTTGGGAGAGTCCCCTTAGGGGCGACCTAGGGATAGTTTTAGCCCCCAGGAAGGCAGCAGGCCCGATCCACCAGCTCTGCAGCGAGAGGAGGGGTGGGCCGAGGTTAGGGCGCTGGGGAGCAGGAGCGTGGGAGCCAGAGTTTTTGCGCGGGGGGCCTTTGAAGGTAGCAGGGGAATCAGAGGGCCCTGCCTGTTCTCCCTTCTTGAATGACTGGCAACACCCCTAGCACCCTGGGTGCTTGTGGGGTGGCAGAGTGAGTCCAGCACTGGGGCACGGGGGTTCAAAATTCCCCGGCATTGCGCTGCCAGGATCCCCTCGGGGGCCGACCTAGGTTAAGTTTTAGGCCCCAGGAGTCCAGCAGGCCCCTTCTGCCAGCTCTGCGGCAGGCGGAGGGGCAGGCCGAGGTGAGGGCGCTGGCGAGAGGGAGTGTGGGCCCAAGCATTTTGGCGCGGGGGGCCTTCGAAGGTCACCGGGGGCTTGGAGGGCCCTGCCCATTCTCTCGCCCTGAAAGACTGGCGGCGCCCCTAGCAGCCTGGGTTGCTGCGGGGTGGCAGGGTGACTCCGGCGCTGGGCTCGGGGGTCCCCAATCCCCGGCGTTGTGGCACCAGGCCCCTTGGAGGGGCCCCTCGGGGGCCGACTAGGGTTAGGGTTCGTTCCCAGGAGGCCGGCAAGCCCAACGCTAAGTGGTTCTGGCAATGTAACAAAAATGCCATACACTTATTTGTAAGAAATAACAGTGTACAGGAACCCTCATAGCCCTAACATCATCCTTTGTGAATATGGAAGCCAGCCCCAAAGTGGTCGTGGAAGTCTGACGAAAAGGCTAAGCACTTTTCTCTGAGTCACCACACTATACAGGGAAAGACCAATGTACATCATCTTTCACGAGTAGGAAGCATTAATGAAAAGGTTCTGGAATTTCGAGGACTCTGACCCATCCTTATTGGTAATATACCACCGTGTACAGGAAAACACCTTCAACTCTCATCACCTCCTCAATCCTGATTCCGATTCAACTTTGGGTGTGTAGGACTAGGGAAATGTCCACATCTTATTGCTAAGAAAGAACGATGTCAGGGTAATGCCCTTCAAGTCACCTCAGCCTTCCTGAAGACGGCAGCAGGAATCAAGGTGGTTATGTTACCATGAGGTAAGGAAGATGAGCATATAAGTGAGAAACAACAGTGGGCAGGACCTCTCTTCCAAGGAATATTATCTTTGCTTAATGTTGAATCCCTATGGTAAGTGGTTGTGGGCATTTGTGAGGTCAAAATCTTAAGTGTTTTGTAAAACTTCTTGGCCATTCACAGATAAGACTAAGGTAGTTGGGGACTCCTAGGCAGTGATTTGTCCACTGTCAAAAATATGAAAAGATAAAAGAGACAGATGAGGTCTCCTCAGGCATTGTCCTTTATCCTCATCCTCCGTGAGGATGGCCATCTCTGGACAGCTCAGTGGCAGGGTCTCATTCACAGTGGGGGCATCTGTTCCTCACAGACATCAGGCAGGGAAATGGATTTGGTTCTCTGTGCCAGCCCAGCCACAGCTGAGTGTCACAGCACCCTCTCGTGGGCTCATAAGAGTTTCACTGTCACCAGGCAGGTCATTGTATTTGATAAACCACTGTGAGAGTTTGCAATTGCCTTCATCTGCAACCTCCTAGAGGCAAATTCAGATCTCTGGTACCATGTGAAGTCATGTGAAGGCATTGTGAGAAAGTGTCCTTTTGCTTAAGAAAAACATGGCTGGGGCTCCTGGCTGTCTCACCAGTTAAACATGTGCCTTTGGCTCAGGTTATGATCCCAGGGTTCTGGGATCGAGCCCGGGCTCCCTGCTCAGCAGGAAAGGAGGTTGGGAAATAGCTTAGAACCCACAGAGAATGTGAATAAAGGGGAGTGAAATGGAACTTGGTCTGTGTTTGGCTTTAGGGATTGGAAGTTAGTTTTTTCTCAATTGTGATTGTTCTTGAAACAGAACAGCTGTATTTTTTTTTACCTTTAATTTTTTTCTAATAATAATTTTTTATTATGATATGTTAGTCACTATACAGTATTTCCTTAGTTTTTGATGTAGTGTTCCGTGATTCATTATTTGCATATAATACCCAGTTCTCCATGCAATATGTACCTTCCTTAATACCCATCACTGGCCCATCCCAAGCCCCCACCCCTCTCCCCTCTGAAGCCCTCAGTTTGTTTCCCAGAGTCCATAGTCTCTCGTGGTTCATTCCCCCTTCTGTTTAGGGTCCATTGTCTAAAGGGACAAAGAGTGGAAGTTCACCAAATATAAGATCGAAATTGAATTGTTCATTATAGATGCCACCACGTAGTTCCCAGACATTTCATTCTACTGTCGTAATTCATTATACCTGTGCAGGTGCACGTGGAAGACAATTGATGCATGCAGAGTGGTAATAAAACACGCCCCTCAGTAGTAGAATAATAGGGGATGCATATGTGTAAAATTATTCGACTACAGCTTCCATGCTTTCCCTTTGGTTCCTTATTATCTATGAAATTGGACAATTTTTGTTCTCTAGGCTTAAACCTCATTGTCAGTATTTAGAGTTTTTCAATGCTGATCTTCTCCTGTATAAGTTACCAAAAACCTAAAATATGTATGAACTTTAAAAAACGCTATATTGAAAATGACAGCAGGGAAGTTCCATTTTGTGAATATTGTGTCAATGGATCTCTATTTTGCCATCAGTGTTCATTAGAAATGATGACATTTCATGTGAGTATAAATATCAATGTGAAAAAGAAAAGGTAGGAAGAACCTTGAATGGTTAAGTAATTGGTGAAATGACAGGTGTGTGTGTGTGTGTGTGTGTGTGTGTGTGTGTGTGTGTGTGTGTAATTTATTTTCAGTGAATGGTTCAGCTACTTGTAGGGCCTCCGAGAGAGCCCAGGTGAACCTTTCAATGAGTTGGTATCTGTTTTCAGAACATGGGAATCTCTTAGTCCAATAGTCAATCAGGCAAGCTTTGAGGTCTTGAAGAGTTTCAGTCCTCAGCGATGGTGTTGCAGACCCTTGTGAGCAAACCCTAGGATATGCTCAGAGCCCTCATTAGCTGGTACCAACGTGTGACGATTTCAGACAACATTTCCCAAAGAAGTACCTCTTGAGTCTCTGTCCTTCTCAGTTCCTTACACTTCCTTACACTAGTTATGTGATCAGTGTGTTTCAGGATAATCCCCACATGTGATTTTTGCTATTTCCTACTAGTCCTATCTGTTTCTCATCTTCTTCTTTTATGATAGGGGTTGGGAAGCAACCTGTGTGGTGGAGGAAGGGGTGTGGTAGTTGTCTGCTTTCAGAGGACCGAATGATGCCTAGAAATTGTACTGTAGGTTGAGGTCAATTGTCCATCCATCCTCTGAGTGTCAGGAATTCCATCATTTTACTTTGATGCTAGTCTGTTCTTCAAGCTGTCCTCAGAAATAAGGACGTCATCCATCTAGGGAATACTGGTTTCTGTGTATGTTTTCATTTTAGGAAAGGCCTTGCTGTTCCTGAAAATAATACTGTAGAGCACCCTTTCCTATTCATATTGGCCATCAGTCGATCTTTTGTGAAGTATTTGTTTATAAATAGACTTTTTATGGTTGATGAGCAGGAATTCTTTATTGACAAGTCTTTGTCAGTGTGTGTATTGCAAATCTGTACTTCCCAGCCTGCGGTTCACCTTTTCATTTTCTTGTGGTCATAAGATAAGGAGAAATGTCACATTTTTATGAAGTCCCACTGAATTCTTTTAAATGGTTAGTGCACCCTATGTCCTACCCCAAGATTGACAGGTTCTACATTTTCTTTCAGAAACTGTCCAATGGGAAGCACAATCCATCTCAAATTTATAAATTGCATTTTTAATTCTAATAGGGTATATAGACTGTTTTGGATTTTCTATGTATACAATCGTATTATCTGTGAATAGTCACAATTATCCCCTCAATTCTTATACTTTTTGTTTCTCTTGCCTTCTAACACTGGTAGACTCTCCGATGCCACGATGAATAGAGCAGCATTGTTTGAAGATTTTAATATACCTTTCTCAATATCTGACAGAAAAAGCAGACAAAACATTGGTAACAAATGTGACCTAATTGACATATAGGGAACATTCCATAATAAGTGCAGAATACATTATTTTCAAGTGGTCATAGACTCTTTACCCAAATAGATGATAGGTGGGGCCATGAATCAAGTCTACAAATGTTAAACCCTGAAATTAACTAGGTTCTATTCCTAGACCACAGGGGAATTGAGCCACAGTCTTAGCGAAAAGAAAACCAGGAAGTCTTTCAATGTTTAAAAATTAAATGGAACTTTGCTACATATCCTAAAGGTCAGAGAGGGAATCTCAATGGAAATTCTGAACCTTTTCTACATGAGGGCTCACACACAATGGCACTTTCTTTGTGAAGAGCATAATAATAACCTAGACAGGAGTTGAGCCTTAAGTCAGAGTTCTGCCTGCCCCAGCCACACCTGGCAGCCTTGGCCTGTGGTCCCCCTCAGCTGTCCTTTCTGGTGGCCCTGAGCTAAGGGGGTCAACATGGCCATATGGAAATGGGAAGCTCCCCACTCATAGTGATGGCAGTGCCCCCTCCCCAGCTGCCCTTTCTGGTGGCTCTGAGCTAATGGGGTCAACATGGCCGTATGGAAATTAGAAGCTCCCCACTCTTAGTGATGACGTTGCTATTGTATCGTCCTCACCAGTCCAACAACATGATTTCTGAGTGAACTATGACACAAGAGCGACTTCTTGGCCTTCCTTCAGGTTTGAAAATCATCTGGTGAGTCATCTATTAGAAATATGGATTCAACATGTGTTCTTTCTTCTGGAAAAGAAATAGACCCAATAGCAATTATGGCTTCCTGAGCACCTGTTCTTGAGAGACATCATACTGGCTCTTTGTATCATTCTGCCTCTTAAACTTCTCAACTAGGGTGTAGATATTTTTAGGCACATTTTCAGGTGGTTAGACAGGGACTCGGATGATATGAGTCACAGAGGATTTTAGTGTCAGAAACCTAAGTGGGATCCCCAAATTGACTCCAAATCCCTTGTTGTTCCATACAGGGTACTATTTCCCTCTTATCTCTGGTCTTCTCGATCTGGAAACCTATCAAGTATCAGGATTTTCTTGTCATGTGGACAACTGGAACGAATTCAGCGGGCCTTTTCACCTCTGCCCATGGTGATCATTAGGATCATTATCTCAGTGGAGGACCTCTGGGTAAGATACTCAAAGATCCTTAGGAATAGAGACAGTATAATATTTTTCTGGTATTAAAGTTACTGAAACCAACTATCTTTCTTAGTCCGTTCAGGCTCTGGTATGTTCAGAGGGTGCTGTAAAACAGGTCTGAAATAGTATTTAAAAACACTCAGCTCAGCCTCTTCTACAACGTGAGCCAATGCTTATAAACATGGCTACAATATTCCCTTACCTACGATGACTTCCCAGCCATCCTAGTGTTTATATGGTATGTCTGTGACTTACATTAGTCAACATTTGCAGAGAAAGAACTTAGTGCATCCAGGGGGCACTTCATGTTGAAATTAGTTTGTGACAATGAGCTACTGTGTTTTCTTCTGCAGTCCAAGGGAATGGTGCCAGACATCTCTAAGGAGTTCTAGCAGTTCTACAATTCCGATTTTAAGTGGTCTATGTGCTTCAGAGATTTGGGCAGGAAAAGGGCAGGAGTCCAGAGACTGTGAACACTTCTGTTACCTGTGCTGACCATGGAGCAGGTAGCCTTCTGTGGGCATCACTTTGATTTCTTGGTACTCTTGTGAAAGGTGCTTTTGTCTCAAATTCCTCCTTTTTAGGAGTAATTATAATGATGAAAGTAATTTTTATCTTATATCATCTGTGGGCCCTGATCCTGGGATCCCAGGGAAGCTGTCCTTTAACATTTTACCTGGCTCAAAATGACTAGGCAACACCTCAAAGCATGGGCCTTGTTTCTGCCCCAAGCACGTTGTACATCTGCTTTGAGAAGAAAACAATAACCAAAAATGCCAACATAAAGATAAGAAAAAATAAAGAACCTCTCTGGCTCCCATAAGATTAAAGTCATACTGACATGTACATAGTGAAAACATAAGAAAGAGTCTGTCACTTTCTGGAATCTAAGAAGATCCTCATTGTGGTGTGTAACTCTGTATGTAAAACAAAACAGAAAAAAATATATAAGCCTGCCCCAAAAGTTCCTTCCCCGGAGCACTCCCTTCTTGGTGAAGATTGTGTCTGCCAGGCAGCTGTCCTGACTTGGGTTTGAATAAAGGTCTCTTCCTTTCTCTCTAAAATGTTTTTAAAAGTTCATTCACGCAATGTCGACAATAACAGTGTTTTCTATTTAAGTGAGAAATAAATGTTCCACTCTAGTTGCATTGGGAATAGATGAATTGAGGGTTTCTTTAGAAGAGTAAGTCTGCTTTCCAGAAAAGGCAAGGTCATTGGTCTATTGAGAATGAAGATAATTACTGCTAAACAACATATATGTGTTACCCCTTCGCCCAGAAACCGAAGCAGGTGTGCAGGCTTTAGGTCAGAGGTGCTTTCTTCTCCCCACCTGACAGCAATTCTCTGCTCTGGCTCCAAGAAACCCGAGGTTTTGAACATCACCATCTGAGTCAGTGAGGCAGCTTGTCACAGGACGCCAGTGTTCAGAGAAAGCGCAGGTATGTTTGGCAAAATGTCCTATCTATGTCAGGGCTGGAGGTAAAACCTCTCATTATCCCAAAACCTCCTGGGCTTTTCTCTTTTCTCTAGTTGAGCCACAAAGTAAAATTGAAGTAGCTGTCAGCATTCTGGGTTTGGTGCAAGAATTACTTAGTTTCCCTGCAGGTAGAACTTTGCAGGGGATCACAATTTCTCTGTCCATTTATTGCTTACAAATGTATTTTGACCATCTGTTTCCTAGGAACCCTCTTTTATTAGAAAGGGAAGGTGAGATTCACTCTGTGCCTGTTTGTAACACCTAATTTGTTCCTGCATCTAACAGTGTTTATTCAATTGGGCCTAAGATATGGTTGAGTGGCCAGCATCTAGAGTTATGTGGCTTTATTCATCTGATACAGACTTGGGTGATGTCCTTTGACAAAGGTGATGTTTCATCATTGATTAGTTTATCCATCAGAAGAGTTAAAATTAGGGTGGAGGGAAAATTCAAAATTATCCAAAGCGGCCTGTTCCTGTTTAAAAGTTGAGCTTGTCTTTCTAGTTTTACTAAATGTATTATCTCGATATTTTGAGGTGCCATATTCTCTCTGTAGTTTCTTTGGTGGTGGAGTCAGAAGGAGAGTCTGGGAATTCTTTTGGATAGTGGCATGCTGGTGGCTTCAAGGGGCTTGGCGTCAGGAGCCTTGGGGTGAACTCTGCAACTGCTTGTCTGACCCTAGGTGCATCTCCTAGAGGTTTTGTTTCCTCTTATGAAATTGCTGGCAGATAATGTTCTGATTAAAGGGGAACCCTCCCATCCTGTTGGTGGCAATGCAAAGTGGTGCAGCCAGTCTGGGAAACAGTTTGGGTGTTCCTCAAAAAGTTAAACATTGAACATCCCCATGATCCAGCAATTGCTCTCCTGGGTATTTACCCAAAGGATACAATAATGTGGATTCGAAATGGGTACATGCACCATGATGTTTATAGCAGAAATGTCCACAGTAGCCAAATTATAGAGAGAATCCCAACGTCCATGCACTGATGAATGGGTAAAACAGATGTGGGATACATATATATACACTGGAATATGACCCAGATTCAAAAAGAATGAAAACTTACCATTTGCAAGGATGTGGATGGACCTAGAGTGTATTAAGCTAAGCAAAATCATTGAGGAAAGACAAATATCCCATGCTCTCATGCCTGTGGAACTTCAGAAAGAAAACAGATGAACAGAGTTGAGGAGTGATGAGAGAGGCAAACAAGGAAATAGACTCAACCTTGGAGAACAAACTGAGTGTTGCTGCAGGACAGGGCCATGGGGGGAAGAGTTAAATGGGTGAGGGGTATTAAGGAGGGCACTTGTGATGAGCACCGAGTTCTGTATGCAGGTGAGGAATCACTAAATCCTACCCCTGAAGCGAATATTCCATGCCATGTGAACTAACTGGAATTTAAGTAAGAGGAGAAAGGTAAAAGTGTTCTGCTTCATGAAGAGTGAGGTAAAATTGTAGTGATTTGGGCTGTACTATTCTATAAATGAGAGTTGTAAATCACCCTGTTGTAGGATACACTAGTTTCTTATCACATAAGGAGTCCTCAGAAAGCTGCAATGAAAGATTCAGGTCTCAGAGCATGTTCATGTTCCACTGATATGTTACAATTTGCACAGGTAGGAAAGAAGGTGGAGAGAAAGGCAACAGAAGGGGAAAGTAGGTGTGAACCTTTCATTAGTTAGCGTTATAGCTTTCTCATGAAAGCCTTGCGCCAGTGTGATTTTGAAAGAAGAGAGGTAATCCGGGAGCTTTGCAGGAGATGGGGGAGTTCCAGGACTGGGTAAAGCTGACAGGGGTTCCAGAGGAGAGCTGAATGCATTCTGCAGCAGGGTGTGGGCAGGGTGGGCTCCAGGGGTGGCTGTGGGTCTCCTGGGTGAGAGTTGTGACAGGTGAGGGCTGTGTGCAAGTTCCTGGCTGAGGACAAGTGAGGCACAGGCGGAGAGCTGGCAGAAAACCTTCTTCTGGGCCACCAGCCTCACCTAACACACACAGCCTCATCTTCTGTCCCTGTCACTCCAATTCAGACTTCTCCGAAGGTGAGTGAGAACACATCAGGAGCATTCTGAACAGAAGGGAAAGCATGTGCATAGCTCTGGGGCAGGAAAATTCCAGCTATGTCCTGGAGTAGCAAGATGGCCCTGTGGCCACAGGAGACAGCTTAGGACATGACCTCAGAGAGGTGACAGAAAGCCATTCCAGGGCTATAACCCCATGAGACCCTGTTTCACTGGGCCATCCTGGCTACAGTGTTGAGAACAGATGACAGAGGGTTGAAGATGGCAAGGCAGGTCAATGACGAAGCTTTTCCAGGAACTCAGGCACTGTGGTCCAGACAGGTGGCCTTGGATGGAGTGGTTAGACCTATTCTGGGTCCATTTTGAAGATGGAGCTCACAGGATTTGCTGATGGGTTAGCTATTAGGAGCAGGAGAACAGAGGAACTGGGGTAACTCCCAGCTGTTGTGGGTTATCCTGATCGAGGGGAAGGAGAGGGTTTCTCGGGTGGTAGGAGGTAGTCCGTGTTCCACATGCTGAGGAAGGTGCCTTTCCCAGTGGATCTGCTGAGGTTTGTGTCTGGGAGAACCTTTCACATCTCCTCCCTCAGCAATGCTCAAGTACAAGTATCCCCCACTTTTTAAACGTTCACAGTAAGACACTGGGCTTTCTTGAAAGAACTACGTTATTACCCAGCTTCAGTAGAGGAAGAGACCTGAAGAGGATTTCCCTCTTATGAAAAAAGGTGAACAGTGAGAATCGCGTTCAGCATCTGTTTTTGGGAGAAGCACGACAGAGGCGTCGTGCACCCCAACCTGCTCCTTCCGCTGGGAACTGCTCTCCGCATCCAGCCACCAGCACTTTGAATGGTGTCTGTGAGCCTCTGCTGTGCTTTGTCTTCATTTATGCTGGGCCTCCATTAGAAACTTGTGTCCTGAGGCCTAAGAAAAGCCAAAGAGAAGGAATTTTGGAGTCTGAGGACACTATCTAATTGTGCCGTGTAAATTAATGGCCATTCCTTCTTGAACACCATTTCTGCTCTGCAAGGTTTCTCAGAAGCCCTGTACTTTCAAAGAGCAGGGAAACCTATACCCCATGCTGCGGGGTTAGTTTTAGTCTCCATACTGGACGGAACATTTCATGACTGTCGGATTTTCTCACTCAAACATTGAGACTTTGACCACCTTCACCCATTTCTAACACCCCATCCCCGAATCTGGCACCTACCAATCTGCTATCAGTATCTATGCATTCAGTAATTGTTTATTCCACGTGGAATGTACATGAGAGCATCTGGGATTGGTCTTTCTGTGTCTGAGTTACTTGGAATAAGGCCCCCAAGGTCTGTGTTTCCATGTCTGGTTCTTGTGAATAATGCTGCAGTGAACGTGGAAGTGCATCTGTCTTTTTTAGGCAGTATTTTTGTGTTCTCCAAGTCAATACTCAGTAGAGCCATTAATGGGTCATGTGGTAGTCGCATTTATTTTTTCAGGAACCTCCATACCGTTTGTCACAGTGGCTGCACCAATTTCCATTCCCACCAACACTGCACAGTGTCTCCTCGTCTGCACACCCTTGACCCCACCTGGTGTCTGTCTCTGGGACAATTGCTGTTCCAACTGTTGTGAGTGGATAGCCGATTGTGGGTTTGACTGATGTTTCCCTGATGATGATGAGTGATGTCTAACAACTTTCTCTGTCTGTTGGCACCTGTGTGCCATCTTTAGAAAGTATCTATTCACATATTCCCCACATTTTTTATACAATTTTTTTTGTTTTGATTTGTATGAGTGTTGTGTGTATTTTGGATATTAGCCTCTTCTCACACATATGATTCGCAGATATTTTTTTTCTTATTGGGTCAGTGGCCTTTTAAGTTTTTGCTGGTTTCTTTTGCCGTGTGGAAGATTTCAGTTTGATGTTGTTCCACTTGTTTATTTTTGCTTTTGTTGCCTTTGCATTTGGTGTCCGATCTGAAGACACTTTGCCAAAACTAATGTCGAGAGACTTAGTACCTGTGTCTTCTTGGAGGTTTATGGATTCAGGTCTTATGTTCAAATCATTCATCCATTAAAAATTTTGTGTGTGGTGTAAGAAAGTG